>NC_136058.1:201866393-203364346 GCF_964261635.1 Lissotriton helveticus | reverse complement strand
GGGCAGATTCTCAGAATCTGCCCCTTTGCGACCGGTATTTTTGCATTTGGGATGCATCATCCCAAATGCAAAAATCGCAATTTAAGGAATCTCTAAATTGACATTCCTTAAATGCAATGCATCAAAGTCAAAAAATTTGCGATTTTGCTAATAGGAGTAGCAAATTACCATGAAGTTCAACTTCATGGTAATTTACAAAAACTTTGAAAAATGCACTTTTGAGCATTTTACAAAGTTTCATGTTGCACACGGGCATGTGTGTGCGCAACATATGTGCACAGATCAATTTCAGGGGTGCAACAGGGTGTCCTTTGGACACCCCTGCACCCTTGTAATTGCATTCTCAATTTGCGATTCGCTAATTGCGATTCGCAAATTGAGAATGTCTTCCCATTCTAGGAAGGAATGGGTAGGTATTCCTTAATCGCAACTCGCAATTTGCGAGTCGCAATTAAGAAATATTAAGAAATCGCAATTTTTTTTGCGATTTCTTCATGCATACCCTTTTGCTATTCCTTATTAGCAAATCCTTATTTTTCGCTAATAAGGAATCGCAAATGGCATTGTTGATGTGGGCCTAACATCCTTCCTCTACTTAGCTACCTCTGACATCTTTAGACCTGAGTGCTCTATACTCTGCAAACTTCAACATAGCAGTGAAACGGTGGCCCTTCAGGAAAGATCTCATTTCAATGCCTCACAAAGGTCATTTGAGATGTCATCAGTGATGTCATCAGTGATGTCACTGACCATGTCATGAATGATGTAATATGTGACATCATCAGCAGTGGATTGCGGGTGCGCGATATATAGTTAGTGCAACTAACTATATATGGAATTTCATTGGTTTTATGTCAATAAAATGTCCAGCTAACTATATATGGTCTCTAACCTATGGTTTTTTCAGTGAATTTTCAAGGTTTTGTAAATGCAAATTCCTAACTATATATGGTCTATAACCTATGGTTTTTTCAGTGAATTTCATTGGTTTTTTAAAAGCTAATATCTATAGCTGTAAAATATATTCTTTATTACGTGACGTATCACGTAGCCACGTGAGACGCCTCATGACGCGTCGCATAACCGTGACGTATCGGCTCTGCAGCGCAAACAAAACCCGTAACGTAAGCGTGCCGGAGCACGCTTACAGATATATATATATTTTTTAACCTTAATTAGACAAAATCCACACGTGCACATATCTTGAGGCCTTGCAAAGGCACATCAAACAAACAGTCCCTACAATTTTGCCAAGTTTGCTGGAAATCTATTCCCTTAATTTTTTTTTACTGTTTCTCTTGGTGTTCCCCTTGTTACGTTTACCGGGACGCTACCCGGTACGCGAACCGGACGCTCCAAAAACACAAGATGGCGGACTCCCGTTACGCTGCCGGTTAGCTGCCCGGTTCGCGTACCGGGAAGCGCCTCTACCGCGAAAAATCGCGGGGGACTTTAATATCCCCCTCATCAATCCTAGGGGGTCAGGAGGGGTTTACCTTGCCCCCTTTCCTTCATTTCCCCCTTCTTTTTTCACCACATCTTGTCTCTCGAACCTACCGAGAGACAAGATGGCGGCCGCTCCGGACTGTTTACAATGTTGACAGCTACGCTGCCGGTTAGCTGCCCGGTTAGCTGCCCGGTGAGCTGCCCGGTGAGCTGCCCGGTTCGCGTACCGGGACGCGCCTCTGCGGCGTAAAATCGCAAAAAAAAAAATTATTTTATTTTTTGCCCCGCGGGGCACTTTAATATCCCCCTCATCAATCCTAGGGGGTCAGGAGTGGTCTACCTTGCCCCCTTTCCTTCATTTCCCCCTTCTTTTTCACCACATCTTGTCTCTCGATAGTACCGAGAGACAAGATGGCGGCCGCTCCGGACTGTTTAGAATGTTGACAGACACCGGAGAGCCAATCAGCTTCGCTTCGCGAAGTTCCGTTACGCGTCAGGTACGCGAACCGGGGCGCTAACCGGAGCGCTGTCACAGATATATATATTTTTTTAAACGTTAATTTCTCAAAATCCACTGGAGCACATATATTGAGACATAGCAAAGGCACGTCGGGCATATCTACAATTTTGCCAAGTTTCATGTAAATCTATTCAGCTGTTCGAGCTAAAAGTGAGTCCAACCGCCCTATGGAAAAATGAATGGGAAAAACGCGTTTTGGGACCCCCTTTTTTCTCGGCCCCCCTTGACGAACCCCCCCCCAAATTTTCAGGGGCTGCTCAGAAACAAAATGTGCCATTTTCCTGAAAATTTCAGCCAATTCCGTCGACAAACGCCAAAGTTATTAGACATAGAATTTTCAGAAATCCCATAGAGAAAAAATCCTAACTATATATACCCACTGGCTATCGCCAGTAGGTAATATACATATATAAACATATATAATCTGCATATCTATATAAATATAAATGCATGCATACATATACATATATGCATACATATGCATGTTATTTACATGAAAGTTTTAAAAACACTAATAAAAGCAAAGCTAAAAAGCCACCTCATTACAAACAGAATGGCTTTAACTTAAACGAGGGCGAGATCTATTGCATTTTCAATGCTTGTTTACTTTGGTTCTACCAAGAAGGCATTCAGATGTGTCACACATTTGCCATAAATTCTGAATGTTAGCACTCTAGTTGCTCATTAGATCACTGTAGTAAAGCTAGTGCTCACCAGGGAAGTCTGCTGCTAATCATGGTTTGCAGCCATTTTCCCGCCTTTTTTATCCCGCAGACTTTCAGTCCACATACCATTATCCCGCAAGGTCATTGACCTCGCATACCATTATCCCGCATTGTTTCAAAACGCATGTGCATTTATCGCGCATGCCTTTACAAAGAATTACGTTTTAAAGGCATGTATGGTAAATGCATTTGAGTTGTGAAAACCACGATGACGAGAGAGGTAAGTGGGTTTGTGTTAATTTTTTCGTGGGTTAGTGATTGTGTAGTGTAGTGTAGTGTTGTGTAGTGTAGTGTTGTGTTAGTGTAGTGTAGAGTTGTGGTGGTTGTTTAGTGTAGGGTCATGCTGGGGGTAGTGTTTTAGGGTTTAGGGTAGTGTTGTAGTGTTTGCGTAGTGTAGGGTCATGCTGGGGGTAGTGTTTTAGGGTTTAGGGTTGTGTTGTAGTGTTTGCGTAGTGTAGGGTCATGCTGGGGCTAGTGTTTTAGGGTTTAGGGTAGTGTTGTAGTGTTTGCGTAGTGTAGGGTCATGCTGGGCGTAGTGTTTTAGGGTTTAGGATAGTGTTGTAGTGTTTGCGTAGTGTAGGGTCATGCTGGGGGTAGTGTTTTAGGGTTTTGGGTAGTGTTGTAGTGTTTGCGTAGTGTAGGGTCATGCTGGGGTGTAGTATTTTAGGGTTTAGGGTAGTGTTGTAGTGTTTGCGTAGTGTAGGGTCATGCTGGGGGTAGTGTTTTAGGGTTTTGGGTAGTGTTGTAGTGTTTGCGTAGTGTAGGGTCATGCTGGGGGTAGTGTTTTAGGGTTTTGGGTAGTGTTGTAGTGTTTGCGTAGTGTAGGGTCATGCTGGGGTGTAGTGTTTTAGGGTTTTGGGTAGTGTTGTAGTGTTTGCGTAGTGTAGGGTCATGCTGGGGTGTAGTGTTTTAGGGTTTTGGGTAGTGTTGTAGTGTTTGCGTAGTGTAGGGTCATGCTGGGGGTAGTGTTTTAGGGTTTTGGGTAGTGTTGTAGTGTTTGCGTAGTGTAGGGTCATGCTGGGGGTAGTGTTTTAGGGTTTTGGGTAGTGTTGTAGTGTTTGCGTAGTGTAGGGTCATGCTGGGGGGTAGTGTTTTAGGGTTTTGGGTAGTGTTGTAGTGTTTGCGTAGTGTAGGGTCATGCTGGGGGTAGTGTTTTAGGGTTTTGGGTAGTGTTGTAGTGTTTGCGTAGTGTAGGGTCATGCTGGGGGTAGTGTTTTAGGGTTTAGGGTAGTGTTGTAGTGTTTGCGTAGTGTAGGGTCATGCTGGGGGTAGTGTTATAGGGTTTAGGGTAGTGTTGTAGTGTTTGCGTAGTGTAGGGTCATGCTGGGGGTAGTGTTTTAGGGTTTAGGGTAGTGTTGTAGTGTTTGCGTAGTGTAGGGTCATGCTGGGGTGTAGTGTTTTAGGGTTTTGGGTAGTGTTGTAGTGTTTGCGTAGTGTAGGGTCATGCTGGGGGTAGTGTTTTAGGGTTTAGGGTAGTGTTGTAGTGTTTGCGTAGTGTAGGGTCATGCTGGGGTGTAGTGTTTTAGGGTTTAGGGTAGTGTTGTAGTGTTTGCGTAGTGTAGGGTCATGCTGGGGTGTAGTGTTTTAGGGTTTTGGGTAGTGTTGTAGTGTTTGCGTAGTGTAGGGTCATGCTGGGGGTAGTGTTTTAGGGTTTAGGGTAGTGTTGTAGTGTTTGTGTAGTGTAGGGTCATGCTGGGGGTAGTGTTTTAGGGTTTAGGGTAGTGTTGTACTGTTTGTGTAGTGTAGGGTCATGCTGGGGGTAGTGTTTTAGGGTTTAGGGTAGTTTAGTTGTTTAGTGTATGCTAAAGGCATATTCGTTCTAAAAGTTTTCGTTATTTTAATTTGCGGCCTAATAGTACATGCGGGATTTCGTCATATATTCGCTAATCATACTTTCTATGGCAAAATGAACCCCCTCATTTTGTTCCTTTTTAAATTAAATGTTTTAAGAGTTACCACTTTATTCCAATCAAGATGGCTTCAGGTGTGCCATACCTTTGTAATAAGTAGGACTGTTAGCACTCTAGTTGTTCTTTAGAACACTCTGGGACATTCTGTCATTGGGCTATAGTTGGGCTACATCTGGCTGATATTTGGGCTACATTTGTTTTTTTTGTCTCTGGTGGCCATCTTTGGGCTACATTGGGCTACATTGGGCTACATTGGGCTACATTTGGGCTCCAACATATATATAGCCCAATGTAGCCCAATATATATTTTTCAAAGTTAATTTTCGTAATAACCACTGGAGCCTATATCTTGAGACATAGCAAAGGCACATCGGGCTACCAGTCCCTACAATTTTGCCAAGTTTGGTGTAAATCCATTCAGCCGTTCAGGCTAAAAGTGAGGCCAACCGCCCTATGGAAAATTGCATGGGAAAAACACGTTTTGGGACCCCCCTTTTTTCTCGGCCCCCCCCTAGACGAAACCCCCCCAAATTTTCACGGGCTGCTCAGAAACAAAATGTTCCATTTTCCTGAAAATTTCAGCCAATTCTGTCCTCAAACGCCAAAGTTATTCGACATAGAATTTTCAAAAATCCCATAGGAAAAAAATCCTAACTATATATACCTACTGGCTATCGCCAGTAGGTAATATATATATATATATATATATATATATATATATATATATATATATAATTTTTTTCCTGGCTGCCTGCTCAGATCAGTCAAAGACGGGTACAGACTCTGTTTCTTGTGCAAAACGTTTTAATTGTGCAACTGGTCAACCATAAAGCATTATATAATGACCTGGACCCGGACCTGTTTAAACTATGGCAAACAGATACCAATGAATGTTCCTATAAGCTTATGAGGACACTTATAATGCATGCTGAAAGAAAATTGGAGAAAATCACAAGCGTGATTGAAGCCCTCGAGTCAGAACTAGCCAACATTCCTATATCTGAGGAATCTAAAGAATTAATTGAAAGTATGGAGAAAATTTTTTCCAAACATGAAGCAGAGGTGGAAAAACGGAAGGTCAGCAAGTTTACAAGAGACAGATTGGATTATGCTAATGGGCGTATTTACACATTCGCTCGAAAATATGACACTCTGAGAAATCGAGTTGTGATGGATAAGTGCGCAGTGACAGAACATATAGACACAGTTGATAGCTCAGAAATCAGCTCAACTGATGAGGATGCAACAATCACCCCTCTGGATTTTCGTGGGGAGATACAACTAGCCCAGATAATAACGCTGCAAGGAGGGAGAGGCAGAGGGAATACATGGGGGAGAGAAACACCAAAACCCCAGCCAAAACCACAACCAGAAGGGGCAGTAGGAGGAGCAAAGCCAAAGAGAGGCAGAGGAAAGCAAAAGTAATCCTGAAAAAGAAAAAAACAACTGATAATGTAGTCATCAACTTATCAAGTAAGAAACTATCTGAGACACATTTGAAACTTTAGAATAGAGGATTATCTTACTGCCCAAATAAAAACATGGATGTTCCCAATGCACAAATTGATTTATATAAATTTTGCCGGAAAGTCAAACTAAAGAAATATTTCTCAGAGAAGAAACCTCAAAGAACTGAACGACAAGTGGAAGAAAAAAGTTTATCTTCCATCACTCAAAAGGACTTACCAACCATGAGGAATCTGATACAAATGGAGGAAAGTATAACTTCAATAGAGGAAAATGAAAGCTCTTTCCAATCCGACATTGACTTTTGTAAGAAATCTGGATTAACCACAAACAAAGGAGGGAACAGTGGTTTGCGGAAACAATCACGATTATGTCCACAATTACCACCTGGAAATAAAGTCGACCTATTCCAAGAAATAATGGTGGAAGAAATTTCAAGGATATCAAGCAAATCCATCAATAACAAAACTGGAGTATGGAACAGCAAATCATGCAATCTTTCGCCAAAAGAATATCAGGCGATGTCTGAACTTAAGAATGATCCAACCATAATAATAAAGTCTGCAGACAAAGGGGGACATATTGTGGTGCAGAATATGACGAACTATATTAATGAGGCAAAACGACAACTAAACAATCAAGATCATTATGCATTACTCAAGAACAATCCGATGGAAGATTGGACAGAGGAATATCATGCCCTATTACTGGGCTGGAAAGATCAAGGATTGATTGATTTTGACGAGTACTCATATCTGAAAACGGATAATCCCATCATAGCCACTATATATTTCTTGCCAAAAGTGCATAAGGCAATGAAAAACCCATCTGGAAGACCAATAGTGAGCTCTATAGGATAATTGCTTGAGACAACATCAAGATTTATCGACCTATTTTTGATGAATTATGTAACATCACAACCCTCATATTTGAGGGACACAGTGGACTTTCTCAAAAAAATGTCCAGCATGGAATGGAAACCAGGATATCTAATGACAACTATAGACGTATCATCATTATACACTTAAATACGTCATGAGGACGGAATAAGAGCCATCAAGAAGATCTTGGAGACACGATCAATCAGCCAATTGGAACACTCCGCAATGCTGATTGACATGTTGACCTATTGCTTAACCCACAATATTTTTCTTTTCTTGGGAAACCTGTACTTACAGAAGCAGGGTACTGCAATGGGGACATCTTTCGCCCCAACGTATGCGAACCTCCTGATGGCCATCTGGGAGAATGAAGTTGTGGAACAAGAGAAGAAAAAACATTCAAAAATCAAAGCATGGTGTCGTTTCATGGACGACTTGTTCGTCGTATGGGACGGGAACAATGCGGAGGTCCAAACCTTCATAGATTCATTGGAAACCAACAACTACAATCTCCACTTCACATCAGCCATAAGTGAAACTAATCTGGTATTCATGGATGCAGACATTTTTATTTTGAACAATCAACTGTGCACCAAGATACACAGAAAACCATTTTCTTGTAACAACATCCTCCATGCCAACAGTGGGCATCCAGCCAAATTAAAGTGGAGCAGACCTTATGGCCAGATGTTAAGAGCTAAAAGAAACTGCTCGCAAGATGGGGACCTCAAACAGGAAATTGAAAAATTGAGCGATCGCTTTCTGGAAAGGGGGTACCCAATAGAAGTGGTTGAGACAGCGGTATCAAGAATGAATTTGAAAGAAAGAACAGATCTCCTAATACCAGCTACAAATACAACAAAAATGAAATATGGAATAGGAGAGGAAAAGGAAGAAACTCGTCTAATCATGGACTTTCACAATCAAAGTGATGATCTGAGGAGGGCACTGAAGAAACATCTGAAGATTCTATTATTGGACGAAACCCTGAAGGAGAATCTAACATCATTCCCAAGTGTCACCTACAGAAGAACGTCTTCACTACGAGATATCCTAACTAAAAGTCATCTGGAGATCAAACCACCAATAAAGACATCTTGGCTAACCACTCAGGGATTTTGGAAATGCGCATAGTGCAAGGCCTGTGAACATGGTCTTAATATCACAGAGTACAAATTGCAGAATGGCAGGTCTGAAAAAATTGTGGATCACATTACATGTGAATCAAAATACGTAATTTACAGACTTTTATGCCCTTGTGGGAAGTCCTACATAGGAAGTACCATCAATAAATTGGAACTAAGGATACTCCAACACCTACACAACATCAAGAACAAGGACCCCAATTACCCAATGGCAAAATATTTTGAGGAATTCCATCTAAGTGATTGTAGCCAATTAAAATACTCAGGGATAAAGATCAGTAAACAATCACAAAGAGGGGGAGATCGTACCATGCAACTACGCAAATTGGAATCCAGATTGATCCTGGGAATGGAGACGGAGTACCCCTATGGGCATAACCAAGATGCAGAACTGTATGTACATCTGTAAATAGACTATAAGATTATGAAAATGAGGAATTCAGGTGAGACGTGGATCTCCAATATCAATTAGCTTAATGTACATAGGTGTAAATATCATGTAAAAGAGTGACTTAACCAGCCCATTAAACTTGAGTGGTAATGAAATATGACAGCTGCAAGTACAATTGACACACAATAGTTGATATCACCAGCTTCTATTAGAACACCATAAATTATGCACTTGTAAAAGAAAAATATAGAAGAATCACTCAATGTACACAAATGTTGCAACATGAAAACTGTAAATAATGTACAAACAAATGAGGAATTAAATTGTTCCTAACAGGACAACTTGGAAGGACACTACTGAAGGATAAAAGATTTGGTACTTTACAGAAATGAAACAGTAGCACAAATATAATGAGATCGTACTAGAAAGTAGAGAAGAAATATAGAATATCAGTTGCAACAATAATATCGATGGATTAAGAGTTTGAGAATATCTGTAAATGGGATGTATGATGTTACAATGCATACATTTACAACGCCTACCTTTACATCGCAATTTTACAACGCATACCATTACAACGCATAATGCTTTTGGGCGCTGGATAGTGAATAGTTTAATTTACTATTCCAACTCCAGTCCCCGTGGATAGTAGGGAAGGTGTTGGATAGTACATTAAACCTATTCCCTATCCTATAGCGCCCCCCAGCGCTATGCGTTGTAATGGTTTGCGTTGTAAAAGTTGCGTTGTAATGGTAGTTCGTTGTAAAAGTTTCGTTGTAAAGGCTGTATACCCTGTAAATGACTGTAAATAGTGTACATAGTGGGAGTGATAATGGAAAACAAGGACTAATTTATCAAGTGTAGAAAGAGCAAATGAAGTGGTAAAACGGACAATAGATAATTACTTTAATTTAAAATAGTGATCAATAAGTACTTTACAATGAATGAGATCACTTTGATCAGAGTTAAATGCATGCTGCACACAATGATGCGATTTGATTTATACTCAATTATGATTATGCATGTGTACTTTACTGTGTACTGTGTACTGTAAATATCATTTGAAATGAGTTAGAATCTTTTTTCACTCAAGAAAATGGCGCCTACCTTTTGGCCGTAATTTGTAAACAAGATTGACGGTCTAGAAGAGCACTGGAAAGGGAAAAGGGCACGCTCACTAAGCATTTAAAGAAGGTCTAGACATCAGGGACTCTATGGTCCAGTGGAAGGCTTGTAGAAGCCGAAACGCGTAGGCCGTCCTATTTTGCACGTAATTTTGCACATGGTGTGTAAAGAATAAAAAAGAACTTTTGAAAACTTACCTGCTGCTGTGCCGTGACTTCTGCCGGAGGGAAACCAGAGGGCTAGAAGATTCGAAGCAAGTAGGTAGTTATAGTTAGGATTGTTTTCCATAGGAAATCCGCAACATTCTATTGGGAGTAACTTTGGCGCCGGTGGACGAATCTTCGCGAATTTCTCAAAGAAGATGGCCCGCTCCGCTCCTTCCCTGAAAGTTTGGGGGGGATTTGTCAAGCGGGGCCGAGATAAAAGGGGGGTCCCAAAACGTGTTTTCCCCATGTTAATTTTCATAGGGCGGTTGGACTCACTTTTAGCCCGAACGGCTGAATGGATTCCCACCAAACTTGGCAAAATTGTAGGGACTGGTAGCCTGATGTGCCTTTGCTATGTCTCAAGATATGTGCTCCAGAGGATTTTGAGTAATTTAGGTTAAAAAAATTATATAGATCTATATGCGCGCCCCGGTACGCGCACCGGGGCGCGCACCTGGCGCGCAACGCGAGTACGCGAGCGGAAAGCTGATTGGCTCTCGGGTGTCTGTCAACATTCCAAACAGTCCGGAGCGGCCGCCATCTTGTGTCTCGGTAGGATCAAGACACAAGAGGTGGCAAAAACAAAGGGGGAAATGACCATAAGGGGGCAGGGTAGACCCCCCCTGACCCCCTAGGTTTGATGTGGGGGCTATAAATGGCCCCGCGGGAAAAAAAAATCGATTTTCACGGGGGAGCGCCTGGTACGCGCACTGGGGAGTGTACCGGGGAGCGTACCATGGGTCTGCATGATTAAATAAATATATTTTTAAAGAACACAGCTCTTTGATGAGAATTGGAGGTAGTTCTGAAAAGAACTTTTTTTGATGTCATGAGTGATGTCACTGACCATGTCATGAGTGATGTAATATGTGACGTCATCAGCAGTGCATTGCACGCGCAAGTTATAGTGAGTCCAACTAACTATAACGTGGGAATTTCAATGGTTTTATGCGAGTAAAACTTCCAGCTAACTATAACTGGTGTGAAACATATGGTTTTTTCAGTGAATATATATATATATATATATATATATATATATTACCTACTGGCGGTCGCCAGTAGGTAGTTATAGTTAGGATTGGCTACCATAGGAAATCCGCAACATTCTATTGGGAATAACTCTGGCGCCGGTTGAGGAATTTGTGTGTAATTTTCCAAAATTTTGGCCAGTTCCGCTGCGCTCCTTCCCTGAAAGTTTCCCCCATGTTAATTTCCATAGGACGGTCTGACAAGTCTACAGCCCGAACCGCTGAACGGAATTATGCCAAACGTGGCAAAATTGTAGGGACTGGTACGCAGATGTGCCTTTGCTATATTTGCTGAAAATTGCTCCAGTAGTTTTTTTGAAAATTAACTTCAAAAACACATATATATCTATAGGTGCACTCCAAACTCTCACCGGTACGCGTACCGGGGAGCGCACCCGGCGCGCTACGGGAGTGCGCGAGCGGAAAGCTGATTGGCTGTCTGGTGTCTGTCAACATTCTAAACAGTCTGGAGAGTCCGCCATCTTGTGTCTCGGTAGAATCGAGACACAAGAGGTGAAAAAGAAAGGGGGAAATAATTAAAAGGGGCAGAGTAGACACCCCCTGACCCCCTAGGTTTTCTGAGGGGGGCCTAGAAGGACCCTGAAGGGCAGAAAACCTTTTTTTTTGTTGAAATTTTCACGGGGTAAGCGCTGGGTGGGTTCCCAGGTGCGCTCTCCGGTACGCGCACCCTGAGCGCACCACGGAGAAAACCGTGTAAAAAAATATAGTAAAAAATAATGTAGAGTGTTTAGAGGTAAGTTAGCTCTGAAAAGAGCTGTTGTGTTAAGTGGGTGTTTTTTGTACCTACAAGTAGGTACCAATGCAGAGTCTTATATTCAAGAGGAAAACTCTATTCCCCTCATCTGTAAAATGCACACCATCTCTCCTATAGATGTCTTGCATGTTGTAACGCAAGTTGTTGTGGTAAATGGAACCCATACCATAGTCTCGGAGGAAAGCAGAAACAGATTTATTTACATGTTTCCTTGCTTTCTCAATCTGTGGACAAAATTGGTTGGACCAGTTCCATTTTTGCCTTTGGCATATATTAGAAAATACCAAGGCAGTTTTTGGAAAAAGTGACATCAATTGCCCAAAGATGTCCTTTAAAAGCATTTCCAGACCTACCCCAGTCAAAGTGCCTAAGTCATTTCCACCACAGTGCACAATTATAAGGTCAGGGTGTGGTAAATGCATAAAGGATTTTACCAATGGTATCAATTGGTGACTCCTCAATCCTCTCTGTCCAATCCATAAAACGTCCACATTTGGTAAATCAAGATTGTAAATACCTCTGTTAGCTGCGTATTTTTTACTCCAGTGGACATAGCTATGACCCACAAACCAGACTTTTGTCATTTTGAAGGTAGATGTGCTTCTAGTCAGATGAGTTGTGGAAATGAAATGGCAGTTTGATTATGAAAAAAAGTGGTTGAGAATCAGTGCAGATGAAAAACCAGAAATGATTGGAGCTTTGTTAAAAATCTCAACTGAAAATTAGGGTGCATGCTTTTTTTTTGTAAGACGTCATTTCAATGGTTGAGAAAAAGTCATTTAAAGAAACATTGCATTTCATTAGCTAGTAGATTGAGAGGTCAAACAGCCTTGATGGATTGTTTTGCAACATAGTATGATGAACTTGTGAACTGTGTGCTGGTTTAAGAGGGAGTTACCATGGTTACTTGGTGAATGAGCACTGGGGATGGGTGAATGTTATGTGAGTTTCAAAGTCTTGAAATGTACAACCAATTAAAATGTGCAGTTTGGTTTTGAATTTGTGTGGGAACAATTTTTATTGGCTATGTACAAGAATATGGGTCTGAAATGAGAAAGAATCTGTCCCACACTCACCTTCTTTCAGACCTTCTCCTTTACTTTCCTTCCTCTCACTTCCCTTCCTTTGCTCCTTCACTCTTTTCTCTTCCCTTACTTTCTTATTCCACTGTACTAACTCCTTCTCTTACTCCTTCTGTCCTCTTACGTGTACACTCCCCTTCCCTCATTCTCTCTCTGTTAGCCTCATTCTCTCTGTCCCCTTAGTCTCTCACTCCTTTTCTATCACGCTCACTCCCTATAACTCAGCCATACTTCTACACTCATCTTCTTTCAGACCTTCTCCTTTACTTTCCTTACTCTGTCTTCCCATCCTTCGCTCCTTCACTCTTTTCCCTTCCCTTACTCTCCTTACTCCATTTCAGTAACTCCTTCTCTCAATCCCTCTGTCCTCTAACTTACTCACTCCCCTTCACTCATTCTCTCTTTGTTAGCCTCATTCTCTCCGTCCCTTTAGTCTCTCACTCCTCTTCTGTCACGCTCACTCCCTATAACTCAGCCATACTCCCACACTCACCTTCTTTCAGACCTTAACCTTTACTTTCCTTCCTGTCTCTTTCTTTCTTTTGCTCCTTCACTCTTTTCTCTTCCCTTAATCTCCTTACTCCACTTCACTAACTCCTTCTCTTACTCCCTCTGTCTTCTTAGTTCTACACTTTCCTTCCCACTTTCTCTCTGTGTTAGCCTCATTCTCTCTGACCCCTTAGTCTGTCTCTCCTCTTCTATCACGCTCTCTCCCTATAACACAGCCACACTCCTTCACTTATGTTTCTTTCCTCCCTCACTCAGGGCCACATTTATGAGAAATGACGCATCGCTGCGTGACAGCCGCGATGCGTCACTTCTCAGTGCGCTCTCTTTAAGACATTCCTGATGCATCATATTAAATGTATGATGCATCATGTCGCAAGGAGTTACAGATATGTCAGTATTTCTGACGTATCTGTAAGCGCAAAAGTGACGCATTGCTGGAGTGTGTCACAAAAGTGACGCAACTCTAGCAATGCATCCTTTCACATGGCACAAGCCCCATGTGAAAGGGCCTGCGTCAGTCTTACGCCTGCTGTGAAGCAGGCGCAAGATTTTGTGGCAACGGCGTCCTAAAAGAGACGCAGTGAAATCTCAGAGATTTCACTGCGTCCCTTCTACGACCCTTCCTTGCGTCAATATGCCCCCTTTGCATACATTATACCTGGCGCAGGTATAGTATGGCGCAGGGGTTTACAAAGTGACACATCTACCTAGATGCGTCACTTTGTAAATATGACTCAACAAGGCCCTTTTTTTACACCACTGGTGCGTCACAAAAAGTGACGCACCGGCGGCGTAAAAGTGACGCATGGCCTCATAAATGAGGCCCTCAGTCTTCTACTCTCACTTTTTCTTTCACTTTCTCTGTCTTTTTACTCCCTTACTGACCTTGTCTCACACTCACTTGCCCTTATCCAGTCTGTATCTCCACTCTTTCCTAAACATTACTGCTCTTTTCTTAACTTTCCACATCCCCGTTCCTTTACAACATTTTCTTCACTTATCCTCATTCCGCATGTTCACTCTCCTTCTCCTCACTCAACTCCCACACTCAACTTCTTTCAGTCCCCCTACTTCACTGGACTTCCCCTCTCGTCCCTTTCTTTGCTTTCTCACTCATTTTCCTCTCCTCTCTCCCTGCACTCCACTTCAGTTACCCTTTTTCATTTTTTTAAGAATACAGCTCTTTTTTGAGATTTCGAGGTAGTTCTAAAAATAACTTTTTTCTTCTTTTTTCTTTTTTTTCAGCAAAAACAAAAACAGGGAATGGCAAACTGCTCAACAGGAGCAAAGAAAAAAAATCGAAATTAGGGCTGGGGATGGCAGCGGTGGTTCTCTAATGCTCGAGCAATGATCAAAATACTTTGTTCCCCGTAACAAATTAGGGCATCACAATGTTTGCATTTGATGGATGCCTCATTAAAAATAGGCTGAATATTTGGGATCAGCTGCTCTGGTCGCCCCCTCACCGATGCAGTTGCTCCTCCAGTTGAAGTAGAGGCACCATCCCTTGGAGCCTCTCATGCCAGAGCCCTGACACTCTCCCCGGCATAGTTCTGTGGGTGCCTCCTCTGGACGTGCCAAATCATGGTGGAATTTCCAAATGAATATTTTCTGGGAGGGTCACCCCGTGACAGGACAGTGTGACAAATTCGGCACTCCACCTTTGGAGCATTTACTTTTTTTTATCATCTGGAATGAAAAAAACTTCCATATGAAGTGTTCTTTTACCCTGGGCTGAGGAGCCTCTTCTTCTATGAACCCATCTGAGTCCTCACTGCTACTGGAGGGTCTAGCAGCAGCCATGAGAATCCAAAAAAGATTAAGCAGGAAAAAGACAGGTCTTGCAGTCACAAAAGTGAAAGAAGAAGTGAAGGAAATGGGTGGGGATTTCATTCTTTGGAAAAAAAATGTTAGCAACCAATGAAAAATGTTATTTTAAGGTCACATGACTTGACACGCTTACGCTGCGCGCACCAGAGCGCTTTCGGGGGCGCTTACGCCGCGCGAACGTAGGCGCTTCCGGGGTCGCTTACGCGGCGCGCCTGAGTGACGTTTTGGTAGCTTTACGGAAATGCAAAATCATTTTCATTCGGAAAGTGCTGGTGCATTGTTTGTACTAAGAAGCTGTGATCCTGGAGATCAGTGTGGTGTCCGTCACCCCACAACAAAGCACCCGATCGCGAGTGTGAGTGCAAGGGAGCTGAAGATGGAAAGTGAGCACGGCATAAAAAAAAAATTCAATTTCAATTTTTGGTAAATTCTGGTGGGGTTTTTTCAGTTTTTTCAATACCTTAAAAAAACTGGTGTTATCAGTGGTTACACAGTTTCCCGCCATTAAAAACATCCAAAACAGTGTTTTTCTGGTGTTTATGGAATTTTAATTTAATTTTCATTACTGCTTGCTTTCTGCACTGATAGTGCATCTGTATAGATAGCATGTGCACAGGGTATATGAGGTCCAAAGAAATTTTTACTGCGCCAAAATGGACTACAAATTCAATATCATTTTTCATTAACTCTGTAGATTGTAAGATGCTTTCAGCATACCATCTAGCAAGCGACGAGGATCTCTTACAGGGAAGCGCTTCAGCTCAGGTATCGATTTTGACAGACCATCATACAACCTTTTCACATACATAGCTGTATTACTGCAAATACAAACAATATCACTTCAATATTTATTGAAGTTGGTAGGAAATTTTTCCAGCACCATTCCAAGTGACACTGCGTTCCATGTTTACCAAACATCTGGTGTCATGTTTTCACCACTATCTCAGATGCTTGGTAACAACATTCTTTTCACATATACTTGTCACTACATCTTGCATTGAATGTTTAAAGCTTGGGGTGTTTGGCGATTCACTTACAATCAATACTGACTTACTAGAAAAGGGGGCTGATGTATCAAATGATGTCATCCATTCTCAGTCTGTGGGTAAATGTGATGGTATACATTAGGAAAGGTTCTTATGAAACCAGCCATTTTACCTATCAGTGAAATCAAATGTAGCCAAAATATCAAATATGATTTTGATATTTCCCTATTCTCTACAGTTTATAAAATAACTAAATAGGAACGAAAACATGGTTCTAAATACTGCATCTTTAGATCAAAGACCACAAAACTGAAAAAAGAAGAAGGAAGAAGAGAGAATGTTTTAGTGACATCCCTAAACAACAAAACTCAGCAGAATAATGTCAGCCCAGTCTTTCTTAATGCTACCATGTATAACAAAGTCACATTGTATTGGCCCCTTCAGGAAGAGATAAAAATGTGTCTTTTACTCATCTTTTCTTTGCTTTGAACGGCACTTAATTTATGGTTACAAAGGTGTTTTTTCAGTGTTTGTATGTTTACACCGGTGATGGCTATTTTCCTTTCGGTGGGGTTTTTATCAGTTACCATAGGTTTAAACCTAAAACTAGATAACCTATATATAAATATACATATATTTCAGCTCCTTGTCACCTGATCAGTGCACTTGCGGACGGGTGCTGTAGTTGTGGGGGTGCACCTGCATATGTACGCAAGCTAAAAAATGTTCAAAGGGTAGCTGTACCCTATAATTGAAAAGCAATCTCGGGGGTGAGTTAGACTAACATCGAGGAAGGTGTTAGCCGAAACGCATCTGTTTGTGCATGAGTCCGACCAATAAAGTAACAGAACTCACCCCGAGAGTGCTTTTCAAATATTGCATTTTTTAAGCTTGCATATATATATATATATATATATAAATTACCTACTGGGGTCGCCAGTAGGTATATATAGTTAGGATTTTTTCCCTATGGGATTTTTGAAAATTCTATGTCTAATAACTTTGGCGTTTGTGGACGGAATTGGCTGAAATTTTCAGGAAAATGGCACATTTTGTTTCTGAGCAGCCCTTGAAAATTTGGGGGGGGTTCGTCAAGGGGGGGCCGAGAAAAAAGGGGGGTCCCAAAACGTGTTTTTAACATTGAGTTTTCCATAGGGCGGTTGGCCTCACTTTTAGCCCGAACGGCTGAATGGATTTGCACGAAACTTGGCAAAATTGTAGGGACTGGTAGCCCGATGTGCCTTTTGTAGGTCTCAATATATGTGCTTCAGTGGATTTTGAGAAATTAACGTTCAAAAAAAGATATATATCTGTAACAGCGGACCGGGCAGCGCTCCAGTTCGCGTACTTTTCGCGCAACGGAGCTTTGTGAAGCGAAGCTGATTGGTTCTCCGGCGTCTGTAAACATTCCAAACAGTCCGTAGCGGCCGCCATCTTGTCTCTCGGTAGGATCGAGAGACAAGAGGAGGCCAAAGCGAAGGGGCAAATGACCATAAGGGGGCATAGTAGATCCTCGCAGACCCCCTAGGTTTGATGTGGAGGTTTTAAAAGGGCCCCGCGGGGCAAAAAAAAAAAAAAATAATAATAATCGAACGGCTGAATGGATTTGCACGAAACTTGGCAAAATATTAGGGACTGGTAGCCCGATGTGCCTTTGCTAGGTCTCAATATATGTGCTCCAGTGGATTTTGAGAAATTAACGTTCAAAAAAAGATATATATCTGTAACAGCGCTCCGCTTCGCGTACTTTTCGCGTTACGGAGCTTTGCGAAGCTGATTGGTTCTCCGGCGTCTGTCAACATTCCAAACAGTCCGTAGCGGCCGCCATCTTGTCTCTCGGTAGGATTGAGAGACAAGAGGAGGCCAAAGCGAAGGGGGAAATGACCATAAGGGGGCATAGTAGATCCTTCCTGACCTCTTAGGTTTGATGTACCATTTTGCCAAGTTTGGTGTAATTCCGTTCAGCCATTCAGGCTGTAGACGTATGTAAATGTCCTATGGAAAATTGCATGGGGAAAACACATTTGAAAGTGTTGAAATTTAGAACCAATTAAAATGTTACTTTGGTTTTGTATTTGTGTGTGATGAAAGTTAATTGGTTATGTATATATGTCAAATGAGAGGAAACCACAGCCATTTTGTGATACTACTGTCTGAGGTACATTTGTGAGGAATTTTTGGTGGTGAATTTCTGGTGTTTGATTTACACAGTACTAACACTTCTCCTACTTTTAAAAAGGTGAGTTGTTAATTTGTAAGGGGAACTATGTTGTACACTTGAAGATAATTTGAAAAATGTTTTCTGTTATTTATTTGCAGTCCTTCTGTTATACTAAATACTTGATAAAGTTAGTTTTATATTATGTATTACTAAAAACGATAAATGAAAGTGATTATTTTTTTCTGCAATTTACAGCAAGCAATTTCAAAATAAAATGGCTCACAATGAAGAGACCGTGGCAATTTCTTTTGAATTGTCCACTACATTGATTGAAATTGAGAGCACCAATAATGAAATATTGTCACAAGGAGGAGATGACTTGTATGATTCCATTAGATTGATTGAAATGGACAGCACCAATAATGAAATATTGTCACAAGGAGATGACTTGAATGATTCCACTACATTGATTGAAATTGAGAGCACCAATAATGAAATATTGTCACAAGGAGGAGATGACTTGTATGATTCCATTAGATTGATTGAAATGGACAGCACCAATAATGAAATATTGTCACAAGGAGGAGATGACTTGAATGATTCCACTACATTGATTGAAATTGAGAGCACCAATAATGAAATATTGTCACGAGGAGATGACTTGAATGATTCCACTACATTGATTGAAATTGACAGCACCAATAATGATATATTGTCACAAGGAGGAGATGACTTGAATGATTTTTTTGATCAATCTGTTGATGGCGAATTTATCGAATGTTTGGAGACCATAGAGTTACAAGAATCATCATTGCAGACTTTTCATGAGGAAATTGCTGATGAGGACATGTTACTAGTTCTTTCAAATTTAGAAAATTCTGAAGAATAAATTTATATTTAGAAATGAAAAATTGTTTGAGACATTATTCATTTTTATTTTTAATTTATGAGGTTGTAGCGAAGTGATTGTAGTATAAAATGAGACTTATAGTATAGAGTGCAACATTTTTATGTTACATGGTAAGTTTACTCATATTTACTTCCCTTCTGCCACTATATTATCTCCAATGTGTATTTGACATCTCTTCTTCATCTCCGGCCTCCTTTCTCTCACTGTGTGTCTCCGATGCATCTTATCGCTGCTATTTTGTGTAATTACAGAAGAGAGTAAAATAAAATAGTTCGGAACGTGAAAAGGGGGCAAAGTAGAGTACCCCTCACCCCCTAGGCCTTTTTAGGCGGTCCCAAAAGGATCAGTTTCTGCTTTCCTGAGAGATTATGGTATGAGTTCCATATACCACAATAATTTGCATTACAACATGCAAGATATCTATCTCCTATTACCAACTTTTGGAGATATTCGCGCTAAGCGCGATTATCTCAAAAAGCTAACACCTGCCCTGAGCAGTTCTTAGCCATGTTATCCAATGGGAGGTGGATAACATGGCTAAGAGCATTAGCTCGGTAATGCATGAATATCGCTGACTTTTTAGCGATATTCATGCATTGCGGCCGTTTATTATCGCATTTGCGATAAACCTTGATAATAGCAAGGTTTATCTTCGATAATTTCTGACGATGCTTAGCGGTAAAAAATTCGTTGGTAAGCATCGTTAGCGATAAATATCGCTTAACTTTGGTAATATGCACCAACGTCTGTTAACGTTCGATTAGAAGGAAATGAGGAAGTGTTGAAAAACATTGTCTGCGCCATCTTGCCTTTTTTGAAATGCCACACTTTTGTCGTGCACGGCAGCCATTTTAGATGCCTTGACCAGACCCACTCTCTGCACGCTGTCGATTCGTAGCATGGCTCCCCACCCTCGCAAGCATCTTCCCCAGGCACTGGTCACCCCCGCTCTCGGTCTTATGCATCGGCAATAAACCTCCCCCCATCTGCGCTGCTCTTCCCTGAAAATCACACTCTGTGCCCGCCCGACACCTCCCTTTCGCCCTATTCACTACCACTATGGCCCCAGCTGTAAAGAATCACCCCTCTTCAAAGGAGTTATAGTAGATCAAGGCCCACACCCGATGAGATCCGTCACACCACACGTGTTCCTACTATCTGAAAACCATCCTGTATTGTGATTGGGGAGGGGACCGAGCCTGAAGCGGAAGATTCCAGGAATGACTCTTTGTACATCAAAGTTTTTACAATTATGTGTCACATTAAAAATATATAGCACTCCAACAAAGTAGTAGGAATATAAAACTTTAATAACATATAAATATATACAACAAAACAAAAACAGTAAAAACATTTAAACAACGAAGAGACCGTGGCAATTTCTTTTGAATTCCTGATGAGGACATGTTACTAGTTCTTTCAAATTATGAAAATTCAGAAGATGTTGCCTGGGGTTGGGTCGTCAGTAGCAGTCTGTTGTGCGAATAGTTCCAAGGCAGCAGAACGCGCTGAAATCTAGATGGCACGAAAGTGATGTCTAGTAAGTTGCCGCCCAGCAAATAACGGCGTGGGGCGCCGCGGGGGTGAGTGAGTCCAGTAGGCACCACAGCTATTCTTACCGGCATTGCAGAATTACTGCTGGGGACAATGCCTGTGCTGTAGCAGGGTCACAGCAGAAACAAAAAGGATTCTGTTGAAGATGTTGTTGGTTTTCAATTTGAAAACAGTTCTGGTGTCAACTGCTATGCTAATGTAGTGGTTAATGTTTTGTTTTCTCTAGAAAATGTAAAAGAGGGGGAGGCAGTCCAAAGTTCCGTTAAAAGGGCAAAGGAAAGGATCGGTGGTTTGAACTATCAGTCAAAAAGGGGAGGGGGTGCAACAATTTTTCCTACCGGGTCACACTGTGCTTTCACCGGAACTGAGGTCTGCAGGATTCTAGTAATTCAAAGTGAGGCTGGCGCCAGCATGGGAGCGCCGACGTCCCGCGGATACAGTTTCGTCACTCCACGGGCGATCATGGCAGTCATTCCCCATCGGGGGTCGGAGACTCCCGCGGCTCCTCTAGAATCTTCAAGGTCGTGGAGGACTACGGTGGTGGAGTCAACCAGTGACCGGGCCATTTCTTTATGCTGGGCCCGCTCTTGCCAGGTCGACCGCCATTTTGAGAGTTCGGTAGCTACTGGCGATCGCGGGGTCAAATGAGCGGACGGGCTCCACCCTGCCGGGCGAGACGTTGCAGCATGGCCACAGTGGAAGAACCCTTTTCCGGGCGCCTGGAGCGCTGAGGGTGCAGCTGGGAAGCCTCCACCTGGGGAGGCGGGAGAGGCCTGTTCGCACCGTCTCTCCCTCCCAGTGCACCCCACGGCGTCTCGCTTGAGATTTGTTATGGCCGGACCAGGCGATGAGGACGAGGGGGGGGGGGTTCGGAGGCATGTGCAAGACATCCCCCCCCAGTGTTGTCGCAGCCATTATTCAAGAAAGAAGAAGTGTCCCGTCCGTCTTCGGGCCGGGCTTCCGGTAGATGTCGGCCGGACGCCCCTGGCTCTGGCCCCATGAACGGGTTTCTTGGTTTATCGGCTGCAGCCGGATCCCGTCGGCCTCGGCCCCCCGACCGTTGGTGGCCGGACCGGAAGAGCATGTGGCGGGACTACCTGAAACTGTCAAGGGCCACCGCGGCCGGACTGGGAGAGAGAGGGGAGGGTCGAGGAGATATTCCCCCCCCTGCAACTCTTCAGCGTTGTAAAGGCAATCCCCTGGCCGGGTCCCGCTGGCCTCGGCCTCTCCTCCGGCTACACCCTACGTTAGGATCTCCTGGCCGAGGCGTGGCAGCAGGACCCGCCTTATATGGGCTGCTCCCGGCTGGGCGTAGCCGCAACCCTGCCCCACCTTGGAAGTTTCCAGAGTGGGGGCGGATGTTCTACTGACTTGCATTTTCCCTAGTCTATCGATTTTTTTGGCGTGGCAGGCGGTGGGACAGCGAGGGGTGATTTGGTTTCTCTTACTGTTTTTCTGGTCTCTCACCACTGGCATATTTTAACGTTTTCTTGTTTCTAGGACATTAATAGGTTTTATCATTACGTTATGTTATCGTTTCTTTGTTCGTTGTTTAATAAAAGTTCATGTTCATCAGTGGCCTACTGATTTTCGTTTTCCTATTCTTTTCTTTCCAGGTTGTTTCATGCTAAAGTTTCTGTTAACAGGATACAGTGATCACTTCGTTATTATTGCATATGTCCTTTTCACTAGGGGTGCTCTCTGGTCGGGCCAGATGACGTATCTCTAGTAAATGGTCCGGGTGAAACAGGTGCATCAATCAGTGGGGAGTAGATAGGCATGACAGATTACAACGGGGGAGAAAGGTCCGCATTACGTACCCTTTCACTATTTGCAAAGATTTTCCTACGTATATTTGCAAACAGGGAATACCTGCAAAAAGAACCAATTCCCAAACAGTCAATGTTTGGGGAAACAATCAATCAATGAGGAACGAAATAGGCACGACGTGTTAAAGGTTTGCGTTACCTACCCTTCACTATCTGCAAAGGGAGAGAGAATATTCCTATTCTTCCTCGTTTGCAGGCAGAGAAGATTCTTAAGAGAATCAACTTCGAACAATTCAATGCTCGATTCAAACAATCAACAAGGGGTACTGTGAACACAAATGAACGCCGCTTATGTACATACACATTGGTATTATCAACAGGTTGTTCCTAATGTTTCTATTTTAGGGAGGTCAAAAAGAGATCCCATTAGTGGCCTACTGATTTTGCTCGATTCCTTTTGTTTTTTTACACGATTTTTCGCTATCTGCAAAGACTAAACAGAGTATTGCGACTCTGTGCTTGTTTGTAAATAGAGAATGAACCAAAGAGAACAATCAATCAAATGGAGAGAGAAGCAGGCACGACGGATTACAACGGGGGCAACGGGTGCAAAGGCCTGCGTTAACTACCCTTCACTATCTGCAAAGAGAGAGTACTCCTAATAGAAATGAGGGGTGGGGGGCAGCATTCAAAGCAGATCAGTGTGCATAAACACGAAAATGTTTTTACTTACCACGTACTTGACATTCGACAGCTTATGATATTTGCTATTAAAAAACCATTGAAATTCACTGAAAAAACCATAGGTTATAGACCATATATAGTTAGGAATTAGCATTTAAAAAACCTTATTTTACTCACACAAAACCATTGAAATTCCATATATAGTTAGTTGCACTAACTATATATCGCGCACCCGCAATCCACTGCTGATCATGTCACATATTACATCATTCATGACATGGTCAGTGACATCACTGATGACATCACTGATGACATCTCAAATGACATCACTGATGACATCTCATTTGACATCATTCTTGTGCTAATACGATAAACCTCTTCAGACTCTAATATAACCTTAGATACACTCAGTGTATACAGACACTCACACACTGCCACTCATCCATGGAGTTACTCACACACCCAGTCAGTCATGCAAAGAAACAATCTCACCTCCATTTCTTCAACTATACAGTTAAACACACCTTACTTATTGAAACATATACTAACACATATTTACTCTCTTATACAATCCCTGATACAAGTTCACAATGATCGATACAACCACTCACTCATTCAGTGGCTCTCATGCACAGTTATTTATATATGCCAACTCTCACATGTACTGTGTTTAACATATGTACTTAATATGACATGTAGCATTGAGATATCCATTCACTCATCAATACACTCATGCACACAGTCAACTGCCCATGTAGCTGTTTCCACATGCAGTCTTGACCTCATACACCTAGTGAATAAACTGCTCACACATCTATGCATAGAGTCACACACCTTCCAGCCACCCCCACACAAACTCAATCTCCCATAGAAATACTTGGGCAACCAATTAATAACACATATAGCCTCTCGTATAGCTAATGATCAACACATGCAGCAGTTTACATCACAACAGACATAATGATGCACAAATTAAGACAGTTTAGTCACTAACCCATGCATTCAGTGAGACACATTTAATCACTCACTCATACAGTCAGTCACGCACCTACTAAATCCTTCATCCAGACACTTATACATCCACTCATTCTTCAATATGTAAGACATATTTTAACTTTACAGAAACATACAGTCACTGGATGTTGTCATCAGTGATGTCATCAGTGATGTCATTTGAGATGTCATCAGTGATGTCATCAGTGATGTCACTGACCATGTCATGAATGATGTAATATGTGACATGATCAGCAGTGGATTGCGGGTGCGCGATATATAGTTAGTGCAACTAACTATATATGGAATTTCAATGGTTTTGTGTGAGTAAAATAAGGTTTTTTAAATGCTAATTCCTAACTATATATGGTCTATAACCTATGGTTTTTTCAGTGAATATATATATATATATATATATATGTCTTTTTTAGATATATATTTATTTATTATTTTTGTTTTCCTATTGAAACATGGCCCTAACTAGAAATACCCAGTGGTAAACGCCTCTGGTAATGTATATATTTTCCAGAGGCGGTCACCATTGGGTAGCTATAGTTAGGGCCACTTTTCCATAAGAAAAGCATTTATTGGTTTGCTTATAACTTTGGCGCCATTTGAGAAATCTTCACAAGCCTTTCAGAAGAAAAGTCTCATCCACCTCAGATCCTTACTTTAAAGTTCTGGGGTGATCCATCATGCGGGGTTTGAGAAAACTGGTGGTCCCAAAACAAGTTGTCCCCATTAATTTTTCCTTAGGAAAATTGAACAGTGATACCTCAAAAACTACTGTCTGGAATTACACCAAACTTGTCAGTAACTAGATCTTAGTCCCAAAAGCGTGCTCTTTGTTACTTGGTGTACATTCGTTCAGTAGATTTTGATTAATTAAGGCTCCAAAAAAATGTATATTTCGCACCACGGAGGATGCGGGGAGACAACAGATTTTAAGATAAGATCTGATTGCCTGCCATCATATCAACAAAGCTGTGGCAGCAGTCATTATAGGACTCTGGACTCAGTCCACTGTCATGAAAATAAGGCAAAACAACATATAAGGGGGAAGAGTAAAGATGATCTGCCCCTAGGGCCTAAACTGATTCAAATTATTTTTACTGCAAATTCCCACTGAATCTGTACTTTCAAAGAAAACCTGTGTTAGGCAAGGGTGGTGGAGAAATCAGTATGTTAGGGGAGGAGGCATACAGTCCTCTGGCTCCTGAGCCTCTGTGAGGCCCCAGAACCCCATTGAGTGGGTCTGTGTTTCATAATTAGGGGCAAAGGGGGCACACCACCCTCCCCAAGTCTTGATGAGGGCTACCGTCTCAGAGATCGTTCCCAGAGACCCCACCCCCAGTGCCTGATCTAAGCAGTGTTCTGGAAACCACATTCCCCAGGACACTGCTGTTTTCTGCTTCGGAGAGTGCAGGCATATCTTGGCACAAAACCAACTTTGCCACAGGCAGGAGCAAATTAAGTGAGCTGGCTACCACTAGCGCCCAGTATTTTACTTGCTGGGGAGCCAGCAGGGGCCTTGGGATCGTGAAGCCTTGGGCCTCGAGGCCCCAGCACAGCCTGTATTGTGGGTGCCAAGGGTGACCACCGGGGCACCCACACAAATTCTAAAAGTGGCCAGATCCTGCCACAGTGGTGTCTGTGGAGCCAGACAGGGATGAGGGGGGTCCTGGGGCTCCCTCCGCAGTACCCAACACAGCTTAGATTGTGGGTGCCCAATGGTACACACCCAAAAATCGAAAAGTGGCCAGCTCCTGCCACAGTGGTAGCTGGGGTGCTGGCCAGGGCCGCAGGGGCCCTGGAACTCCCTCCGCAGCCCCAAATATTATAAAAAGGTGTGAGTGCCCCTGGTGGGCACGAAGGGACCCTAAAAGAATAAAAATAATAATAACAACAATACATTAGGAGCAGGAACTGCTCATTTATTATTCACTGCTTCAGAGAAGGAGAACCCTATAATGCCCTGGGTGGGCTTTTTGTTGATATTTCTGATCCCAGTTTTGCCCTTAGAAGGGGCAGGGGCCCCACAAGCATTATTTTTAATTTAGTGGGGGGATGCACGGAGTGCACCAGCCCCCTTCAACATTAAAAAACACAGGAAGTCTCCTGGGTGATTAAATTCATGACCCCGGTAGAGCATTCCATATTTATTTACAGCCTCCAAGCTGGAGCTATATGCTCTGCATCTGGACTGGACCTTGTGTAGTGGGTTCTATGAAACAAAACCATTCAAATTCATCAGTTATAATTTTCATAAGTTTCTATATCTCACACCCTCACCATGCACTGCTAATAACCACCCATATTACATCACTCATGAAATGTTTTATGACATCATTGATAACATCACTGCAACATCTATCTGAAATTACATGATTGATGACAGCACTGTGCATGGTGGGGCGTAAATTATAGTTACTTTTGGGCATGAGTTACAGTTACACGAGATAACTATAAATGGTGAATTTCTGTGATTTTGTTAATTTAAAATGGTATGTTTAAGGGACATTTTCATCTAGTTATTAGCTCAGTTTAAACTTTATTTTTTTCAGTTAATATAGATACATGCATTACAATCAGCAGGTTCATTTGTTTTGGTAAAGAATATAAAAGAACATCATCTCGTGTTTTTTATTCCTTTACAGGTGTAACAATATCAGAACTATTAACCTTCAAAATAATAATGTACAAACTTATAAATGCCCTTCAAGCATTAATAATGTAAAACAGTAATTATTTGTAAATCCCAGAAAGTAAAATAAAAGATTGCTAAGATTTTTTTTTTTTGGTTAATGTTTTTATGGTATGGGTGCTACAGAACATTCAGCTACAACACTTCTGCCACTAAATGTAAATCGCATTCCAAAAAGTACTACATTTTAATATCACCCATCAACCATGTTATTATTAGTGGAGATATCAAGAAAATAGTAGAAAAAGAATGGATTACAGTTCAAATTAACAGGGAAAGTACCGTCCTTTCAGGACGGGGTACTTTCATCCATGGGATGGTAATACTGTAGAGAGATAGATTACAATCACTTATCCCACTCTGCGTAGGAAAGAAAAAAGAGAGGATCATTTTCCAGCTATCTGACCATTTTTCCGAAGTGCTGGTCCCACATGGCATTTTGTGATGAAGTGAACCATGTTTTCCTGTTGTGAAAAACAGCCGAGGCTCTTCCACCATGGCGGAGGAGCATTGGCCCACCTGCCAGCAGCAAATAAAATGAGAAATAAAACGATAATAAGCTTTTGTTTATTATAATTTTATTTTTGCTCTATGGGGCCGAGGCTTGGGGCGGGGCTAGGGGGATGACAGACACTAGGGGGAGTGTTTTTGTACTGTTATCAGTGCTCATGACGATTTGGACAGCCGTCTCAGGATGGCCAAACTGCCATGCACACTGAAGCTCTCACCAACCGAGCTACGTTGCCGGGTTGGAGAGGGCAGGAACAGGCTCCCAGTCTAACTGTGAGTGCAAATCGAGGGCTCTCAGGACAATAATCATGCTGCTCTCATGCTGCCGGCAGCATGAAAGCAGCGTCAGGATTGGCCGCAGTGTACTCTTGGAGCCTGTGCCTGCAGTGGAGAGGATCATGGTACGGTGATGCGGCAGGTATATGGTATTTTGTTTTTCTTTATTTGCCTCGTCATCCGTCCATCCCCGCCTTCTCGCCCTACCACTCTATCGAGACACCGGCTGCTAGTGGTGAGAAAATCTGCAGCAAAAAGGGAACTTTAGGCTGTACTTTAGGCTGCAGTCAACAAGCAAACACTATTCTACACCAGCAATTTCCCATTGCTGCTGAATGACTCACTAACTCATCTCGCTGCTGTTTTCAGTGACTATGCATCTCTGTGAACTCACTCACCTCTCTGCTTCATGGGAAAAACTGCAGTAGAGTGAGCCTTTCTACAAGGCTAATGAGTGTACATTCCCAAAGACAAAGAAGTTCTCCCTGTAGACAGATCACTTTACTATCCTTATCAGCCATCCCTCTTTTAAGGACATCGTGCTCCACTAGCATCCAACAGTCATGGTCATGCTGAATGGTCCCAACTGTGGAAGCTCTTATTTTGGTTAACGTTTCTTTATCACATGTGAACAGACTCCAGTTTCACAATTAAATATGAAGTGTTTTTTTTTTACAATTGAGGCACCAGCGTGTTTAAATTGTTTCATCACCTGGACTCCTATGTATGGGGATACTGGGCTCTTACCCGGGGCCCTACAAGCATAGAGGCCCCATGCAGACCAGAATTTACCAAAAAATTTCCATTAAGCATTTTTGTTCCTGTGAGTGGTTGTGTAGGCAGGGCCCATTGCACTGCTTTGCCTGGGGGTCTATAATGCTGCTAAGACTGCCCTGAATAGGGCCTATCCACTCAACAACTGGCTGTGACTTGTCTCCTGCTAACCGACTGGAGAAGTGCGAAAGTGCCTGATGTCAGCTGATGGCAAGACAAAACTCTGGGACATTCTTGCCATGGCAAAAATCACTCTGGTGATTATCAGTGCTCTCACAGCTTAAGAAACCAGCTCGCAGCCATTTGTTCAGCTGCTAACTCACAAATTCAGGGAACTGTTATGTCGCAAGCCCCTGTGGGCTGTCCATTAGATACCGGATGAGCTTTCAAATATACTGCAGACTCAACTAACTCATCCAGGCTCCCTAGTCCCACTCCAGCCCTCTTCCCAAATGAGGGATGGGGAAGTGATTCACTGCAGATGGTTTAAACACATCGCCCTTCTAGAGTGTCGATGAGGGGGCAGGCTTATGCACATATGGTGGTCCTGCCCACTCATACAAATCTTCTGGAAGGAAGTCTTGAGTCACATCAGGGAGGTGTTGGGATTCCCTATACCGAACATCCCGGGGTAACGATTTTAGGATTCTGTCTGAAGTCCCTTAAGACCATGACACACTCGGATTTGCACTTGATCTGTCACATGCTTACTGTGGTGAAACAGGTCGTAGCGCTTCACTAGAAGAAGGCTTTTACCCCACTGTCCTCGGTATTGCTCACTCGACTATGGCATGTCATGGCAATGGAGTTCCTTTCCCATTGACTAACACACACTGACTCTAAATTTGAGCGCACTTGGCAGCCCCTGGTCTCACACCTCTCTAAACTAGAACACGTCCCTCCTCGCTTGAGAGCCCTCTAACTCTTTCCTGACCCCTTACTCCCAAGGGGAGAATCCTGTTGGGGTGGGACGGGGTAGCGGGGGATACCAATCCTCTCTTATAAAGAGCCCAGACACACTCCCGCATCTGGGAAGCCTCCATACCCATTCCCGGGGCCCCCCTACACCAAGGAGACGCTGCAACATCTTCTCTACCCTTCTTTCTTTTTCCTTTCTTTTCTCGTCTTTCTTCGTCTATGTATTTAGGTATTGAGGTTTTGCTACTTGTTCTCTCCACTTATTCACAGACCAACAGAACTTGAGGGGCCTCCCCCCAACCTTTCATTGCGGGCAATCATAGACACCTTTATAAGATGTAGGGCCTTGGTACGACACTCAATACCGGCCTGTGCTAAATA
Organism: Lissotriton helveticus; assembly: GCF_964261635.1. Lineage (NCBI taxonomy): Eukaryota > Metazoa > Chordata > Amphibia > Caudata > Salamandridae > Lissotriton > Lissotriton helveticus. The sequence goes on along the minus strand of NC_136058.1, from coordinate 203,334,685 downwards.
TGGACGTTCCCAATGAGGTGTATCCTTCTACTAGAGCTTACAGGGTTAAATCACTACCGGGCTTCCTTTAAGGAGATTGTGCATAGTGTTATTAAGGGGCTCTAACACGCAACATCCCTTTACTCCTTAGGGGTCTCCTATTGCATGGGAGTTGTTGACATTCTGCACTTTTTCCCCCTGTAGGTCAGTCAGGGTTACGATTGCCGTAGTCTAGATAGCTTAGCCATGGGCCCACTCATGAGGCCCGATTCACAGAACTAACTTAAGACAAAATTCTAAACTTACTACTTTTGGTATTCACAGAAGTTAGTATTTTGTCTTAAGTTTGTCTTAAGACAGACTTAAGACAGACTTAAGACAAAATCCTAACTTAAGTCTGTCTTAAGTTTGTCTTAAGACAAACTTACGACAAAATCCTAACTTCTGTGAATACCAAAAGTAGTAAGTTTAGGATTTTGTCTTAAGTTAGTTCTGTGAATCGGGCCCAACATCCTTATCTGCTTGATAAATACTGTTGTTATAGAGCTGTGTGGGGGTATTTAGCATACTTTTGGCTATATCGCATACACTTGGTCTTTAGCTATATACCCCGGGTCTCATTTATGAAAAGTGACGCATCGCTGCGTGAAAACAGCGATGCGTCACTTTTCACTGCACCCTCCTTGCGAGACCAATGATGCGTCATATTTACAGTATGACGCATCATGGCGCAAGGAGTTACAGATACGTCAGTATTTCTGACGTATCTGTATGGCGCAAAAGTGGCGCATTGCTGGAGTGTGTCACAAAAGTGACACAACTCCAGCAATGTGTCCTTTCACATGGGGCAAGCCCATGTGAAAGGACCTGCGTCAGTCTTACGCCTCCTGTGAGGCAGGCGTAAGAAATTGACGCATTTGTGTCCTAGAAGTGGCGCAGTAAAATCTTATAGATTTCACTGCATCACTTCTATGACCCTGTCTTGCGTCAGAATGCCCTCCTTGCATACATTATACCTGGCGTAGGTATAATGTAGCGCAGGGGTTTACAAAGTGACGCATCTACCTAGATGCGTCACTTTGTAAATATGATGCAACAAGGCAAATGTTTTACGCTGCTGGTGCGTCACAAAAAGTGACGCACCGGCGGCGTAAAAGTGACGCACGGCCTCATAAATGAGGCCCCCCATGGTTATGTCCTGTGCACCATCTTTTATAGCCTCACTACTTTGGACCAACATTGTATACCCTGTAACTAGCCTGCTATGATCTGCCTCGTATTACTTACTGCTTTGTTGTGTATAAATTCAATAAAAGAGATTTAAACAAAAAAAAAACTTTCCTCCTTGTGAGTGTTGCCCATGAAAACCAAAGAGAAAACAGTTTTCTGAGCTTTCACATTTATTCTTCAGTAAAAATCTTTGAATTAAAAACACAAGGCACAATCTTCAATGGCAGCCACACAAAGAGCTCTGGGAGGCGGACGTGCAGTTTCTTCACATAAATATATGTCAAGAAACAAAGAGATAGAGTCCTCCAACCCGCAGCTGGTTTAAAAGCCAATATCAAGGGATGATAGTCCCTGCTTAAGTAGCCGTTTTACTTTTCATATTAATTTGCATACCCCTTGATTTCTAACCAACTATTGAATAATTAATACTGTCTTTCACAGGAAAACGATGGTACACATTTCACTGTTTATTTTGTGCAAACGATGCAGCGTGTATAAATAGGCTGCTGATATCCTCGATGGCATACTTAAACATAATGCATCACATTTTTATTTTAGCTTTTAGCCTTTTGCATATGCATGTCTATCATTAAAAAAATATATATGAATCACTTCTTTAAAGCACACTTATCAATCAATCATATTACGTTTATTTCAGGCATCATTCATAAAAGCACAGAAAAAGCACCAACTAGATACATAATCATAGGTATTCACCTGCATAATTGCCAACTTTCATGGAGAATACATAATGCAAAGCTGTACCAGCAATTCCTCAAAGGGTCTTGTCACATCACATGAACTAAAAGAACACATGGCTGGATTCTTCTACTGATAGGTATGGTTTCCTTATTGAAACACTCTCTGGTGCCTGATTACAGCAGGGAGTTTAAACTGTGATCCCTGTGCAAACACCGGTTGAAATTACAAGTGGGGTGTGTTTATTTCACACAGTAGTTACCTAGCGTTACAAAGATCTTAACCTGTGTTACATTTTGAGCCATATTTACAGTAAAAGTGACTGAGCGCGGCATTAGCCTTCTTGGATGAACGCAGCGCTCCGCCACTTTTGAAACGCAGGGCTGTACCATATTTAAAACAATATGGTGCAGCCCTGTGTCAGCGCTAATTAGAACTGCCTAGCTCAATGCAGGCACCTTTGCACCATAGAAGAAGGGTGCCTGCGTTGTGGGAATGATTGTTTATGTGCAGGAACGTGTACCTTTCTGCACATAAATAATCTTAAATGGCGATTTGTAACTTTGTGTGTACTGCTTTAAGCAGCACACATAGAAGCTGGAACTTGTCGTTTTTAAAATGATTGTTTATGTGCAGGAAGTTGTCCCTTCCGGCACATAAACAATCATGCATGGTGTTTTGCTGCTTTTATGTGTGCTGCACAGAAACAGCAAGAACGAAGAGAAATAAAGCATTTCTCCTCATTGCCCCATGTTAAGAACAGTTTTTTTCTGGTCTTAGTTTTGGCGTTGCCCCATATTTATGCCACCCTTGTAAATATGGGGTAGCTTCAAAATCAATGGGTGTTGCGGCGGCACCCAATGCCCATTGCCCTGCGTGAAATGGGGGCCTTATTTACAAGGCATGCCTTGTATATAAGGTGAAGACCCCATCGCCACAGGAACATCGAAAAAAGTGACGTTCCTGTGGCGATAGGTGCTTGTAAATATGCCCCTTTTATTGTCAAACCTTCCGCAATTTAACATGGAGAAAAGGGCTGATATTTACTGGAACATGACGATTTTGGTGTGGTTACTACTAAAATCGAAATGTTATTCCCCAAAAAAGCTTATCGCAGTTGACATATTCAGGTGTTGGATGCGATAACATCCTATTTCGTAATCAGATCTGATCCCCTCTCACACACAAAAGAGAAAATGCCGTACCTATGTCTTCAAGATAAGTATCTCCTCCGATTCCCTTTCTCTACCTAAAAATAAGCTGAAGGGAATGCACATGTTGTGGAGCACATAAAGGGGCCGATTAGGATGGAGGATTTTCCGCCTCCTCCGGGCCGGCGGAAGCCACCGCCGGCCCGGAGGAGGCGGAAAATCCTCTGCAGAGTCACCAAAGACCCACCGCCGCATTACGATGGCTGGTGGGTCTTGGTTTATGTCCGCTGCTTTTCCGCCACGGTCGGATTACAACCGCGGCGGAAAAGCTCTCATTTGGCTGGCAGTGTCTATCAGACACCGCCAGCCAAATTAGGATGCATTAGTAAACATGCTTTTCCGCGGCGGTTTTTCCGCCGTGGAAAAGCATGTGTACTTTTGATTTTGGGGGCCCGTTGCGGGCCCCCAGGGTGTAGGCGGGTGGGGGGGGGGCATGGGGGGTACCTATGGTACCCCCCAGTATTTACATGCACAAAGCGGCAGGCACCGCGCGGTGCCTGCTGCTTTGTGCATGTAAATGTAAAACATGCACTTTTAACATTGCGGCGGGTGCTGCTTGAAGCCGCACCCGCCGCAATGTTAAATATCCAGGATGTGACCGCCAGGGTGGCGGTCACATCCTAATTTGCACGGAGGGGCCGCCGCAGCCCATGCGGACGGTCCCTCCACCTCTGGGATGGCAGACGGACGCAAGTCCGTCCGCCATCCTAATCGGCCCCAAAGTGTGGTGTGTGGATATCTAGACCATTTCCTAAAATGTGCCCAGTCATTAGAAGATGCTCAAATAAACTTTCATCAAGTCCATCAGTCTGGCACAGCAGGGCCATGAAGGACCTCATTTAGGAAATGGAGGATGAAGGATGTCTGTCGAAAGTCGTTGGATGCCATCGCTGTCAATCTCCTCATTTAGAGACAAGGAACGCACTTTTTTTTTCAACAGCAAAACCTCTGCTGGCTCCACAGTTGCAAACCTTTAGATGGCAGCCTGTGCTCTTGCTCCCTACTTGTCATGGCCCTTCTGAACCTCTTTTTTCCTCATTTATGAAAAGTGATGCATCGCTGCGTGAAAACAGCGATGCGTCCCTTTTCACTGCGTCCTCCTTGCAACATGATGAATGCGCCATATTTACTGTGTGATGCATCGCAAGGAATGACAGATATGTCAGTTTTGCTGGTGTATCTGTCTGCGCAAAAATGACATATTGCTGGAGTTGTGTCGGAAGCGTGACACAACTCCAGCCATGAGGCAGATGTAAGGTTTTGACGCATTGGCATTCTAGAAGTGGCGCAGTGCAATCTCATAGATTTCACTGCATCACTTCTACGAGGCTAACTTGAGTGTGAACGCCTCCCCTGCATACATTATACCTGACGCAGGTATAATGTAGTGCAGGGTTTTACAAATTTATGCATCTGCTTAGATGCGGCACTTGTAAATAGGGCGCATCAGGGGGCATATTTTACACAGCCGATGTGTCACAAAAAGTGATGCAAAAGCAGCGCAAAACTGTTGCTAGGCCTCATAAATAAGGCCCCCAGTGCGCCATGGTCATTCTTTTTGTGACGTTCAGAAACCAAACATCGTTTTGGAAGATTTTGGCTAAAAATCAAAAGCACCGGGAGTCACTTTTAGGTAAAACATTTCTGCTAAGCTAGCAGGAATCTCTAGGTAGTGGTCCACCTCGTGCACAAGGTGGTGGGACCTTGATTGCCTCTGCTGGTCGGCCTGATGCCTGCAGTAGTCTAAATCACCTTGACTCAACTGTGAATTCTCCTACCACCTCCTTCATCCACCGTGGTTGTCCTTTGTTCTGCAAAGAACAATATTAGTTAAATGACGTACAAGTGTCTAAAATGGTGCCACCTGAGTTGGTACAGGTCTACTTCTATGTTTTGCATTATTTTAAATATAGATGGAAATACACTCTCCTAGTGACAAAATGCCTCAATTTAGTGTGTGTTGGTGACAATACAGGCATCAAACCAAGTTTACTCCTGTTGATGTGGGTATTGGAAGGAGGTAGCAATAAAGCTGCTTTTCAGTAACAACCCCATGACGCTTGCAGATTGCTCGGCCACCTTCCCATAATGGGTATTCACAACTGGTCCAAGATGCTCCTTAACACAATGCAAGAGACACTGTCGAGTATGCCTCTGTTTTGCTCCCTCTACACTAACCCGGCCTTGGAGAAGTGTAATCAGAGTCTATGCTTTGTAGAGCTTGCAGGAAAAGAACACAAACATCCCAAAAGGCCTGCATTTCTACAGCTTCAAAATTCTTTCAAGTTTCTGAGATTCTTATAGATTTGAAAAAATGAAATGGCAAAACCCCTAAAAATGATTTGTCAGGAGAACGAGAGTGAGGAAAAGGTAGAACCAAGTACAAATTATGTCTGTGATTTTGTTAATCCTAACATGCACAGAAGACATTAACCAACTCATGCATTGCTGTTGTGTCTACAACCTAGACGTAGGGAAACTTAACCACATGCCGTCCCTTGGTAATGGAAGAGCTCAACCTAAAACACAGAGGGGCAGATTTATGAAGGCCTTGCGCCGCCGGTGGGTCATTTTTAACATGGGAAAAAGTGACGCACCGGCGGCGCAAGGCCTTCATAAATCTGCCCCAGAGTCGCCTGCAGACACTGTTGCTGTTCATCCTATGGTATCAAAAATTCCACAGGGAGCTTCAGGATGCTGTGAATAATAAAATTAAACATATATTATATGGGGGTAACTCAAGAGAGGAGTGTGATTGAGGCACAAGGATTCTAGCTTGGATGCAAACTTCAAACAGAACAAGATACCCTGTCAAACTGCTTACAACAATAATTTCCACACATCTCTGCGGCTGACAACAGCTGTACCCTTCTTGGGATTGCCTGGTTATTCCTTGACAGCATCCTGATGATAACTTATATCCCTTGAATGCTGACAAGTCAGAAACTTCCCTCTATGTTACAACAGTACATAACAAGAAAGATGCTCCAGCATTTGTGGAGGCAGAGAAGAGGGCAGATATACACAGCCCCTTTATATCTGCACTGCAGTTTCCCATACCCTTACATGTTACATGTGGCTATTGTCACTAAATTCTTGAGCTGTGAATTTCAGAGAGGGCTATCCCTACTAATATAATTTGTCTAGGCTACAACACTATCATTAGAGAATCCCTGCTCAACCACTGGTAGCTTTGGCCCAATCAGCAGACAATTCCACAGAGAAATCTGTGTTAAGTTCAAGCAGTCCAAACTATTTGAAAGTGCCACAAATCAAGAAAACAACCTAAATTAAGTTATTAAATCAAATTAGGAAAATAGAAAGAGATATAATGAGCCCAAAAACACCAGCACAATTACATTTGGAAAAAGAGAAAAGGAAATATAACTTTTGAAATGTTTAAGGCAAAAAGCAGCTAGAAAGAGTAAAGAATGGTCAGACCCCAATTAGAGGGACACAGGGCAGACAGGGACTACTGGTCCCCAACAGTGGCGACTGAGGTTGTTTGCCGCTGATGTTCTAGGTTCCTTCCTGATATAGATCTGTAAACTGTGCGAGGTACAGCCTTTTCTGCTCTTGACTCTCAGGGTAGGGAGGGCAAGCTGTCAAAGGTTTCTCAGGGAGGCAGTGTAGGGGGCAAGCATAGAACTCAGACGTCAACCAACAAACAGCATTATATATTGTCTAGCCCAGTGTTTACCTTTTTATAAAAGAAAGGATTTTAAGCTTACTGCAAAAGGAAATACTACACAATTCAATAGGAATCCCAATTACAGGCTTGTACTCTGAGTAACAGCTTTCAGTAAGGTGCTACAAACCCTCTAGCCTTTATCCCATTCTAGGTGATTTCTGATGTCTGCAATCCCACAGGATGATGTGGGCCTGGTCAATAATTGTGCACAGGTGCACTTCTGTTTCACCCGGTGGTTAGATGTGCAACTCAGTTCAACAATTCTTGTTACAAATATTCCCTCAGACAAAAAAATCTTATATTCTTCCCCAGAATACTCAGCATATTTTTAGTCCCTTGTTCTGTTTGCTGGGTAAGCCCTGGTCTACATGAAGAACTGGAAAATGTAGCAAAATGGGGTGGCTTGGATCCTGTTTTATAAACATCTCTAGACAGGGGATGTGGATTAGTTGTATAAGGCTTCAGAATCAATTTGGAGTGGTTCTCTTTAAAATGCATTTTCCTGGATTTCTCAAAAACATCGTTTGTGCAAGATGATCTCAGCAGGTAGCTTTTGGTTGGCTCCAGAAAATGGGTACAAGTGTGAGATAGTTGTACCTGGCTGCCTGCCATCAGCCTTCCTGAAGGCGTAATCAGGGGCAGACAAAAGGACATGCCCTGTCCAGAAGCGTACTCACTCTGAACACCAAGAGAAACTGCAGTCTAGCTCCCTCACCCATATCATCTACCAAATGGCAGTGCTCAGGAAGAACTAATCAGCACCCCTTTGCTAATAAGATCCTCATCGGGGTGGCTAGATGTAGTTCTGTCTACATCCTCTTCACCTCAGTGTCTGGAACTGCACCCACCCACCACAGAAACCCATACAATATACTCTTCCACTGTATGGGGAAGCTATGTCCATCTGCCATCTTGCGTCATGCTAAACCAGGGGCATCCAAAATGGATCCCACTGGTCTTAATAATCAGACTCTCTCGTCATACAGAATCCTAGTACCATATGTGTCATACACTCTCACTGGACATACGTGCAATCAATACACACATAAAATGTTAATGCAAGGTTGTGGGTTTCACATAACAACTGAACCTTATATAAAAAGGAGCCAGTACGCCCGCCTCTCTGTATGGTCGTACTACTGGTTCACAAAACACACACATATATGATGTACCCAGGGAATGGACAGTAAGTAGTTCAGTGCCCACTATGGAGGTTCATATGGTTTGTCCCGCCAAGTCACACAACAGTTTCTGGACCTCTCATTACTAGGGGCAGGCCTAGGCTTCTATGCTTCTGCTAGATTAGAATAATGCCAGGATCAAACAAAAAGTCAGAGTACCAATTTCACATCCAGTCGGGCATTTAGGGCTGGTGTATACATTTGTTGCCTTCCAATGGGCATTCCCCTCACAACAAGCACCACAGGCAATGTTCAGTTCTCTGTTGACTGGAACCTAGGTGGACTTTCAGGCTGACCGCAGTTGGATAATGGTCAGGTAAGCCAATTAGGTCAAAGTTTTTACCTGAGGACTAGAGCTCAAATTCTTACACCAGGCTAAGGTCCGCAGCTGAAGCTGGCAAATATTCCTCAAAGTCAGTTACATCATTGTCAAGCTCCCACTGAAGCTGCAAGCGGAACCAAGCTTTATTTTATAGCCACCAAGTTCCCTTCACCACAGGTATAAACTTGCAAACTGACCCCAGTCCATGGTTTTATGAATGACATTAATAAAAGCTAGACCTGTGCATGGAAACTGCAGCTTTACCTACACCGTGAAAACAGTTTCTGGGCAGATGTTCATTGAGAAGGCATACTATTCCTAATGTGCAGTGTGCTACCTTTTTATATTTATATTTTTACTTCCCCAAGCTGACACCACATGTACCGATTGCTTGGAAATTGCAACAAGGATAGTGAACAGGCAAAGCCATGCAAGGGTGTACAATAGCATCAAAAAGATCACGTAGCAATCTATAAAGTCAACTGCCAAATTCTAAAATCTCTAAACAAAATGTTCAAAAACATCTAAGCAAATCTCTGATGACATGCACAAAAAAAGGCAAATTTTGAAACCTTCTGAAATAAAGGGGCAACTTTACTCTAACATGTTGAAAAAGCTAACAGATGTAGCAAACTATGAACCACACCAATCACCTGTATGGCAGCATTGTATAACAGCAGTATGGTAGTAATTAACCATGACACCACAAAAGCAACAGGAAGAGATCAAGCAAGGCAGGCTCAGACACATCCTGTTTGACCTCTTCCGACATCTTGAACCTGTAATGGAAAGTGCAGCTAGTCACTGCCCACACTAGTCTGGCTGTTGGAGTCACTCACTGCAACTAATACACCCAGGGAACTACCAGTCCACTGAGGCCAGAGCAGACAGTGTTTTGGAAAGTGCTGTGGCTATTCTTGGGCCATGTGAACGTATGTGGGAGCACACATTTGCTTTCCCAATGCTTCTGCTTAGTTGGACTCTGTAAAGGATGCTACCACTTAGCCAGTGCCCCAAAGGTGATCGGTGCCATTGATGACACATACATCCACATCCACTCACCCAACACATTTTCAGTAAAAAGGATGGTTGCGCAATCACTGAATGTGCAAAAACTATCAGCTGCTAATCATTGCATTACAGAGGTAGCTGCACAGAACACTGGCAGAACAGATCATGCAAACATGTTCAACACAGTGGCCACAACGGATAGATTTTCAGCTGGCGTATAGATGGTGACTGGCTCCTTAATCAGGTAACAATGGAAACATGAAAACAGCTTCACAGCTTCACTGAGCTCAAATCAGCACTCCTTTGACCTTCCGGTACTCCACTGAGGTCATGCAGGTGCCTCACTGAATATCGGTCGGGCTCCATCCAAGCTTCTGCTGGTACTTCACTAAGATCCTTCCAACGCTCCTATGAGCTCCTTCATGGTCTACGTTAAGCTCCATTCAACCTCCAGTAGATAACCAACCAGGCTCCTCTCTTCACTTCATTCTCCTTTTGCCAGTACTCACTCGCCAAGCTCCCTTCTTCATCTCATTCACCTTCTGTCGGTATTCACTCAGGGTCTGCAGGATCCACATTGACCTCCAGTAGGTACTCTACTGAACACCTGTCTGCACCTCCTTCCCCTTCTATCAGTAATCACTCATGTACAGCATGTCTACATTAATCTCAAGTAGGTACTCTGTCAGACTCCCGTCTGCATCTCATTCATTTTCTGCCGGTACTCACTCAGGGCGTGCAGGGTCTACATTAATCTCAAGTAGGTACTCTGTCAGACTCCCGTCTACATCTCATTCATTTTCTGCCGGTACTCACTCAGGGCGTGCAGGGTCTACATTAACCTCCAGAACGTACTCTATCGAACTCCCGTCTGCATCTCATTCACTCTCTGGCGGTATTCACTCAAGTCTTACAGGGTCCGCATTCACCTGTAGTCGGTACTCCTCGAGCTCCTGCCTGCACCTCATTGACCCTCTGTCGAGACTCACTGAGGCCCTGCAGGATCTACATTAACGTCCAGCACGTAATCTGCCAAAAATCCGTCTGTACCTCATTGGGCCTCTGCTGGGACTCATTCGAGTCCTTCAATGTCAATTTAACCTCCAGTAGGTACTCTTCACCTTCTCAGCTTCTATTGGTACTCACTCACCAAGCTCCCTATCTCACCTCATTCTCCTTCTGTCGGTACTCATTCAGGCCCTGCAGGAAAAGCGCTTACTTGCACCTCTCTCTCTCTGCTTCCTGCCACAAGCCCAAGGACACAAGCTGCTGTTTATTGCTCAGTCAACGCATTAACATGATTGGTCCCACTGGATGAACGCGCGCAGCTCTATGTTGACTCTTTTTTTACCAGGCCTGTTAATTTAGCAAGAATGCATTGGTTGAGCTTCTTATTTGTCACCATAAAACGTGGTTTGTGTGAGTATTGTCCCATTTGTCCTTAATTAACTCCCATTGAATCCTATATTAATTACAAACTGCTGTTATACATTATTCATCACTACAGAGGATAATTAAAAGATTCATTTATAAAACTAGGCCCTTCATAACTCTTATCAATCAGCTATGAAACGATGACTTGGAAAAACACTTTTGCATGACTGGTTTGGCGGCTGAAATATTGCAGTTGCTCAAACTGAACCATTAAAAAAGAACACAAACAAAAGTTTAGAGTGAAGTATTCAAACTAATGCAGTGACTGCAAAATTACCATTGTCCGCAATCCACTTGTCAGTCATTACTTATTAGTGAAACAAAGGACAGGCAAAAATAGAAGGTGCAGCAGAGAGCAGAATTCAATGTTGCTACTGTCGAGTTTTCTGCCTCCTTCTGGGGCAATTATTTTTTACTAATATTTTGTAATTGATAATGCGCTCACCTAGCGTCTACGCATAGTGAGGCATTTTACATCTGCAACAACGAACCCCGCAGCCACAAGGCGGGAGTAATTGGAAGAGAGGCAACATTTTTGCCACAGAAGGCATGCATCCTGAATCAAGTCCTCCGAGAACCTCTGGAGTTGTAGGAGAGCAAAGATCCTGCCATATAGTCTAACTTCAAGAAAAGGAAAATTAGCACATATCATTCGGGCTTACTCCAACTACAACGGCACAGGATCACTGACAAGGAACAGCCTCCTCCAACAGCCTGTGAGTACCACCGGTTCTCAACAAAATGAGTCCCATATCACACCGTTCTTTGAGATGACGGACACCTCTCACAGCTCACACATCTTCCTACAGGAATGCAGAGGTGTTCGTTCCTGAGGATGTCATTTCCATTAGATCAATGGAAGGTCTTGATTCATAACAACATTTTCCCGCTAATCTTGCAATACTCAGAAGGAACAGAGGGGCATATTGTCAAGTAAGGGCGTTACATTATCGCCGCTTTTATCGGCAGGAAACTGCCGATAAAGCGGCGATAATGGGCTTGATAATATGCTCTATGAATTCCAATCAAAGCCCATGTTAGATGTGAAGACATCTAACATGGGCTTCGATTGGAATTCATAGAGCATATTATCAAGCCCATTATCGCCGCTTTATCGGCAGTTTCCTGCCGATAAAAGCGGCGATAATGTAACGCCCTTACTTAATAATATGCCGCAGAGGGGCATATTAGCAAGAACCTCGTTAAAATTATCGCCGTATTAGCGGCAGGAAACTGCCATGTTGTGCTGTGAATCGCAGGCCATCCTAATATGGCTGGCGGTGTCTGATAGACACCACCACCATATCAGGCCTTTTCCGCCACGGTCGCAAGGCGACCGCGGAGGAAAAGCGGCGGACGGTCTTCCCCTCCCCCACGGTCCCCCCCGCCATTGTAATATGGCGGGGGGAACAAAGGTGGCGGACGGGGAAGGATGGCGGACGGATCGCCACCGCCTGCATGGTGGTGGCGATTTGTCCGCCATCCTAATGGACCCCCTAGTTTGGGATTATGTGACAGAGTGGCGTGATTTACCTGAACATTGACAGAAAATGTTCTCAGGAGTCAGGACAATTGTTTCAGGGGCGAGTGAATAGCGAGCAAACCACTAAAACGCCAAGGCATCTCAAATGCTAAAAGAAGGGGTGAGGCCAACACTCTTGTAGAGTGCAGAGCCTAGGTAAGCGTGTATCTGATCCCCAGAAGGATGTGGAATACAAGTAGTTTATTTCAGTAAAACTAAAAACTAAACATAAATGAATAAGTAAAAAAAACATGGGGGAACTACATATGTCAGCAGTTTTTGGCAGTGGAGGAGAAGCCCCCTACACAACTTTAAATTATGTAATGCTCCGGAGACAGAAAGAACATGATACAGACAGCTCCAAGATTTGCGGTGACCTCCTTAAAAAATCATAGAGCCCCAGAACTTGTTTTCACTTAAAAAAATATTTTTTTTACAAATTGAGCGTTGCATTGAACATCATTTGAGCTACCTTGATTTTTTTAAATGTATCTGCTCGTGTCATTTATCTAGAGAGTATTACATATGAATCACAACAGTCAGCTACTTCTGTCTTAGAATTAAAAGCACTGGCCCCAGGGACCAACCTGCCGAGCACACCCACCGAGGGTGTCTCGTCGGTGGGCCTGACTTTGCCATAGATCCTGCTATGTTCTTCTCCGTTTTAGGGGGCCCAACGCCATCCAGCATCTGACAACTTTGAATCCTCTCATAATCAGAAGGGGGGAGAGAGAAGCTAGGATCCATTTGGCTTCCATCCAAACATAGAATAATCAAGGCAGAATGGATCACTTGTCCTGTTTTTGCCAGGGTCTATAGGTCTTCTAGTCTAAAAACCCCTCAAGGCCTCACTGTGCTCCCTCGGTGGGCGTGCGGAGTAAGCGTGCTTCTACAGTGTGAAGTCTATCTCGTGGCTCATTTCCTCTCTGACTAACATGCTCCAGTGTTCTGACAACTGATAAAGTTATAGGTACAACTGACCCTTAACAAAAAAGCGCATAACCTGATGCCCTAAGAAGAGGGGTAAGTGCAATGACTTACCTGCGCAGGTCACACAATAGTGATTTGCACACCCGGTCCTGAAGGAAGCCTTCCGACCCGATTAGGCACCCATGGGGCTGAAACATGTCGACCGCCTGACCACTCACCTTTTTACACAGGTGCCGCAGAACAGTAGACCTTCTATTTAAGCACCACACCTTCTTTTTAACCTTGCCCCACCCCTGACAGAATAAATCCGTACCAGGGTACTGGAGGTCATTTTAAATTCCCCTCACCCTCACTCTCACTATTCCTGATCACTACTGTGAATAACCAGTTGCACAAATAAGACCCAATGATGGTGCTGCTCACGTAATAGACCAAGCAGATAATCAAGATATACCGCTTCGACGAGCATTACGTGAATGAGGATTTTTTAGACTAGAAAATATGTAGACCCATGTCTATATGTCTTAGACCCATGCCTAAACAGGTCAACGCCGTCTCCTCCTCCTGCTACAACACCCTCCGCATGCTCCGCAGGATCTACAAGTGGATCCCGACCGAAACAAGAAGAACGGTGACACAGACCCTCATCAGCAGCAGACTGGACTACGGCAACGCACTCTACGCAGGAATACCAGCCAAACACCTATGACGACTACAACGCATCCAAAACGCCTTCGCCCGACTGATCGTCAGCGTCCCCTGCCGCAGCCACATCACCCCCCACCTGAGAGACCTGCACTGGCACCCCGTCGACAAGAGGACCCCCTTCAAGCTCCTCACCCACGCACACAAAGCACAACACCGGACCAGCCTACCTGAACAGCAGACTCAGCTTCTACACCTCCACCCGCTAGCTCCGCTTCGCCAGCCTCGCCCTCACCGCTGTTCCCCGCATCCAACAAACAACCTCTGGCGGCAGATCCTTCTCCTACCTCACCGCCAAGACCTGGAACACCCTCCCTACCCACCTACAGCAGACCAAAGACCTACTCGTCTTCAGAAGACTCCTCAAGACCTGGCTCTTCGAGCAGTAGCGGCACCCCCTCCCCTCAGCGCCTTGAGACCCTCACGGGTAAGTAGCGCGCTTTACAAGTACTCTGATTGATTAATTGATTGATTGATAGGCCCTGGCAAAAACAGGACAAGTGATTCATTCTCACTTGATTATTCTAACTTTGAATCCTCTTCAGCTACAGCATGCAGCTTTGTCTATGTAGAGGAACCTGACTTTCAGAAAATCATCTAATAAAAAAGGTAGAAAGCTTCTCCATGCCTGATGCTTCGCGGCAGCCATTCGATATATGCGACTTTCTGGGCACAAAATATGGACTTTTCCCACTCTGAGTTTTTCCCACCTTCATCAAAGGCTTTACTGGAACTTCAAACAGAGCCAGCCCATCATCAACAATGTCATCTTCAGATCCAGCCTGCTGCCTTGCTGTGTGGGAGAGGTGTGGCGCCGCGGCCAGGGCGACTGACGCTGGAATCTGGGGATCACGGTTCGATCCCCAGCTCCGGCGGCAGATTAGCCCAGCACCATGTGACTCTGGGCAATAGCTCGCTTAATCTTCCCGACGGCCCCCAGCGCCTAGAGACCCTTACGGGTGATTGTGCGCTTTACAAATGTGGACTTTACTTTACTTTACTGAGAACTTTACCTTCTCAGAAAAAGTCTATCAGCCTGATTCATGTACATGCCGTTTTGCGTGTCCCTAATAGCGAATCATAGCGATTCGCTATTGAGGACACGCAAAACGGCATTCATGTAGGAATTGCTACTTAAATAGCGATTCCTACATGTTCTTTATTTGCGAGTAGCAATTTGCTACTCGCAAATACTCCCCATTCATTCCTATGGGCCAAGAGGCCCATAGGAATGAATGGGGATTTGCGAGTAGCAATTTGCTACTCGCAACTAAGATAGCGATTTTAAGGGTGCCAGGGGTGTCCAAAGGACGCCCTGTAGCACCCCTAAAATGCACTTTTGGACAGGTGTTGCACACACACATGTCCAAAGGACATGTGTGTGTGCTACATGCAACTTTGAAAAATGCTTTTAAAAGCATTTTTCTGAGTTTTTGCTATTTACCGACAGGTCTGACCTGTCGGTAAATAGCGGCCCCAAAAGTCCAAAATCGCTATTTTGTTTTGTGTCATGAATAGCATTTGAGGAATCTCTATTAGAGATTCCTTAAATGCCATTCCACGCAAATATGCGAATTCTTACATAGCGATTTTTGCATTTGGTATCATGAATACCAAATGCAAAAATCGCACTCGCAAAGGGCCAGATTCTCAGAATCTGGCCCTTTGCGAGTGCAATTTACCTACATGAATCAGGCTGTAAGTCTGTAGATAACTCTTTGACTGATACCAATCTGGGCCTTGTATTCAACCCATACTCCAAACCTTTGTCTTCTGTGGAGCACGACCAGATGCTTGTGGTTGCCAATTTCCACCTTTTGGTGCTACTTATATTTAACGTATAAAATTCACATGTTGATTCCCCTTATCGGATTTTGTCATTTTGGTGTCATTTTGTTCGATAAAAAATTCTCTATTTTGATTAATTGGCACATCCAAACACTTCAACCATTTTCCTAAATTACATGACTGAAACCTTTGCTTGACCTAACAAGAATAATATATAATTACTTGTGGTGGTCTACCATACTCCCAAATTAATAATCTACTTTCACACACACTACTACTATTGCTTGAGATTAGATTACCCATGTGCCACAACTGCCGTTTTCTTTAGGGGACTTGTCTTTAGGGGAAGTTATGTTATATCCTGAGATAATACCTGCTTATGTTGAGCCTTACGTAGTGAGGGAAAGCCAATGTTTTGCTGCCCAAATGTATATCAGTAGAAATTTCAGTTGGTTGACCTGTTTTTTTGTTGGGACGTATGTGTGATGAGTATTATTGGCTACTAACGACTCAGCTACTGTAGCACACTATCAAACTCCAGATCCAATTACATTTCATGATGATGCAATTATCACACACATTTATGGGCCCAATTCACATAGATTTTGCTTTTACATACTCTCGTACTACTCCTCATTTACCTCTGAATTTTAGGAGTAAACCTCTCGTTTCCCGGCTTAATCGTGGAGTTCAAGAGTAGTCCCTGGGAGCTGCCAGAGTTAGTCACACCTACTCATAGCAATATCCCTGTAAATTAAACTTTATGAACCTATCAGTATGAAGGAACTGTCCCTTAAATTTATTGGTATTTCTCCTGAGCATTTATCTCATTCATAAATGTTGATGAAAATTTACTTTATTTTTGGGGTGTGAATCCACTAGCCAATCATTGGCAAAGTTGCATTTTAGAAGACGGACTCAGTTAAGGGAAGGTTTCCAAAACTAGCTCAAGTGGTTTGGTAATTGGGTACATATTGGATGACTTTTCAGTCACAGGATCATAACAAGCTAAACAATGTGTGCCATTTAATTATATTTACATCCGAGAACATTTTGAAAGTTAATGATGCATACTTCTATGCAGCTTCTTCTCTGCTGTGACTGAGGTATTTAGTATTATTTGCATCTGAAAGGCTTTTCAAAACTAATGCAGAATACTAATATTTTCTCATCTGCTGGATAGTTTAAGAGACAGGCTAATCATTAATGTGTTATGTAGAAGGAGAATTAAAAGTCTGTGGACTATGTAACATTTTTAGAATGAAGTCTGAAATATTCAGTTAATCAGCATGGAAAAATGTAAAGATTTCGGGTTTCTCGAATCAGGCAGAAGGATTCTCACAATGGACATTCAAAAAGTAGTTGCATGCTGGTGTAAGGCCACTGTCCAGATCTGAATGTCTTTATGTTGGGAAGCTAGCTCAGGCATGTTGTGATATGCATGTCACAAGTGAGAATTCCTACCTTGCATTCTTCTGAAGGCGGTAAATTCAGCACCAGTAAAGTGGATAGCACCTGTTACTTACATTGTATAGAGGCAGACATGCAACGTGAGGTGCATTATAAAAAAACAGTTTGGTATCAATTATCCAACTAAAAGTGTGAACGCCCTGAAAGTGCAAAGGCGGTTAACGGCAAAATATTTGTAAAATCTTAAAGTTTGTGATAGATCGCAGGTACTGGGTCTCATGGAACTTGACATACAAGTTCCAAGGACTGAAGAGATATATTTTAATCAATGCCTATCACTATGTATGACAGTTCTGTGCTGACACTCTGGCCCATAAGGACACCGGAGCACTTTATATAGCAAAGGTGGCGCAGGACACTATACATTGCTCACACGTTTAGGCCCAATCCACACAGGAAATCTAAATTCTGAACTTGTAGAAGCACCATTCGTCATTTAATTTTTTTCCCTATTCACAGAATTCAGCAGTAGTGCGCCTAGAAAGCTGCACCAGCAGAAGTGGCGCAGTGAAAGCTTCGGGGACCAATACAAGGAAGGAAACTGCCCCCCTGGCCCTGCTTGGGTAATGGAAGACAGCTATACCTGGAGATCAGTGGGGCATAAAGGCCCCTGAGCCCCGGTGCCACTGCACCTGTTGCACCATTGGAAGCAACGCACCTGACTAGGTGCTGTATTCTGCACACATCACTGGGTGGGTCCTGCACATTTTATAAAGGCTGCTATTCTCCCAATGAGTAACTGACCATAATGTACACTTCCGCCCTGCGGAAAGGCAGGCGCCTTTTTGTGATCAGTATTCGATCAAATAAAACTGTTCGCAATGCGCTGTGCTTTTTCAAGGTTCTATTGCTCATTACATGGTTGACAGAACAAAATGCAGATTGGACCATGAATTCACATCCTTCCCAGCTGTTTTGAATAAAATGTTGACAGTGATGGATTCTAAGATATTTTTGAGTGATATGCCAAGCCATGCATTTACATTGTTGTTCCACAGCAAACAAAGGATAGACAAAGCAGTTGAATGACTGTCTATCTGCCTAGAAGCACTGTGGATGACCCCGGGGGTCCTTTTAAGAGTTTGTCTCATGCAGTAAGATCTATCTAGAAGAATCTAGGGCAAGAAATTAACCCAGAAAATATATTTTCTTATTTCCAATATTGCATGTAGGCTTGAGGCCACTTTCCCAGACTCAGGAACTTGTAAGAATATGGTAAACAGGGAACTTTGCATTCTCTGCATCTTGCTAAGCATCAATAAGGGTTTCTACTCACCATGTTCCATTAATATTGAACATGTAGGAATTCCCCTAGGAGGGTCCCATGAGGACTAGAAGTAGAGGTCTCAGACGACATGCAAAGGTGAAATGTTCTGTAACAGGAGCTAACCAAGTCTACAGAGAAACTAAAAGTAACAAAAATGCCTTCCCTTAGGACACAAGTCAAAACAAACAAAGCCACCACAAAACGACGTCCAGAATCCTGGACAAAGGAAACATAAGGGAAATACTAACATACATGAGCCTGATAAAGGCAACTCAGACAACGATACTTCAAAGGTAGGGCTGCCTCCAAATCAGTTAGTAAGTTAGTTCAGGAGAGGCTCCTATCGGAAGGGGGTGGTTGGGCGGGGAGGGGTAGGGAATGAAAAAGAAAAAAAACCACTTACCTGGCTGCAGCGGCCATCGCCTCTCCTCCGCCCTCTTCTTATCTTTTTCCTGTCTATGGTCCGGCAGCAGGAAGCACCCGGGGTCTTAGGCTCCCCTAAACCAATCACAATGCTGCAATAGAGCGTTGTGATTGGTCTGAGGGCCACGGTTTGATGCTCAGACAGGGAGTGGGAGCCTGGGCATGTTCTCCAGTCAGGCTGTAATGCAGCCTGGGTGGAGAACATGCAAAGAGACGGCCGGCCAAACATTCATGCGCACTTTGAGTGGGCAAACCCCTCCTCTCCCTGGCCCCTGAACTGTTAGCAGAGCACCCCCACCCCACACCAGGAAATGGAAAACTAAAATGATAATAAAGTTGGTTATTATCATTTTAGTATTCCTTTAACAACTGCTCACAGAGCAGTGAGTCGATGCTCCTTAGCGGAGGCGCCACCGCTGTGTTGGGTACCCGAGAAGACTTTTATTAAAAGGCCAGCGAGCATCATTTGATTGATGATGTTTCCTCACCGATCAACATGATCTATAAATGAAACGTTCCACCACTATTGCTGGGACAGGTACATTTTTCACATTTTAAATGGTAGGTTTTCCAAGGTATCTGACTTTAAAACAAATCAAAGAAAGTTAAATCCAAGAGTTTTCAGGGAGTCCCATTGGCACATAAGTACATAGTTTCCGGTAGAAGGCACTCAGTGCACTTGGGAACTATTCATGCACACTGCCCTCTCTGTAATGGAGAAGGGGTCGAGACCTCTCTGGCCATTGTGACAGCTGATAGGTGAGATAATGCTGGCCATAGTGAAGTCTGGAGCTAGGGATTCCAACACTGGAGGATACTTTGAGGATGAGACTGCCTCAGCCCTTACCTGGAAATTATCCTGAGAGAGGGGGAGCAAGAGACAGTGACAGAAACAAAGAGAAAGAGTGTAAAAAAGAGCGCATGAGAAAATAAAAAGAGAGCGATAGAGAGACAGACACAGATTTAGAGAGAACGATAAACAGGCAGAGAGACTGTAGACACAGAACAAGAGAGGAACGGAGAGAGAGGGAGATCATTTTGATAGAATTCTGGGTTGGTAATCTGTTAATGCAGATAAAAACACCTTGTGCTCACACCGAGCAGTGCATTAATTAGCAAATATCGAAGAGCAACACTATATTATTAATTCTATTAAAACTGACATTTTTATTAGATGTAGTTGATAAAGCAGATAA
Source organism: Lissotriton helveticus (assembly GCF_964261635.1). Classification (NCBI taxonomy): domain Eukaryota; kingdom Metazoa; phylum Chordata; class Amphibia; order Caudata; family Salamandridae; genus Lissotriton; species Lissotriton helveticus. The sequence goes on along the minus strand of NC_136058.1, from coordinate 203,314,626 downwards.
TCTGCTGACTACCTTTAGTTGAGATATAAAATCGAATATGACACAGTTGAAAGAAAAATGACAAATGTGCACCAACTGTACTAACTATACGTTGAGGAATCATGAGAAACAAATTGTGAAAAGGCTTGGGGGCATATTATCAAGAACGGCGTTAAAATTACCTCCGCTTTAGCGGCAGGAAACTGCAGTTAAAGCGGCGATAATGGGCTTGATAATATGCCCTTGTGAATTCCCATAGCAGCCCAGGTTCACATCAAAACATGGGCTGCTATGGGAATTCACAGCAGTTTCCTGCAGCTAAAGCGGCGATAATTTTAACGCCGCTCTTGATAATGTGCCCCATAGTTATTGCATCATAAAAGTATGCAGATAATTTGTAGGAGAGCTGGAAACATATACATTAAGCATTATAGGTTCAGAGTTTAAAACGTTTCAGTTGCTAATTCAGTGTGTATCAATGAAAAAGTAAATGTGAGATACTTAGGCGTTATTAGATTTCGAACAATACATATCAAAATAATGATGTGTGTGAAGAATTTTATGAAACATAACATGTTTTAGAGTTTTACGAATGATATTGAAAGGTCTCAATCTATAAACTCCATAATTTGCATATGTGAAATTGTGCACTAAGTGAGAAAAGAGAAAAGGGTGCGGCACGCTTATACTACAACCAAATGCTCGAACATTTTCAGGGACTGAACTTCAACTGATATGAATTACCAGGAAAAATATTAATAATTTGTGTTTTGAAATAATGTTATACTTTTGTGCTTTGAAAATGCAGTAATATGTCATAGTTACATGTGGTATTTACAATGAAATTAAAATACTTAGTGAGTGCAAATAAGTTGAAAGAAAATATATAAGGTCCCAAAAGATTCTAAATGAAATGTATATTTCCATTATTTTATATTCTGGATTTCATGAACCAAATTCAATTTAGACCTGAATTTTCCTCTTTTACTTGATTCTGTTCTCATGGAAAGTTTTGTAAACTTGAAGGTGAAGAGCAACTATGTTTCCTAGAGAGAGTTCCCATTCACATACTAGGACTGTTTCCAACAATTTAGTTACTTTGGGAACATCTGGAATGAGGAACTGTCCTCTTGAACTCACTCTTGTGACGTTGCAAAAGGTCCATTGTTGAAAGTTATACAGACTGGATGGTTTAACCGCTTACATGATAACCACCACCCCTTTTTGATATAATATGTGTCTTCTTTATGTTGCCCAACAAATTGACCAAAGGAGTGGTCTGACCAGATGAGGTGACACAGGAGGTCTCACCCCGGAACTTGAGGATTATATTATACATTGATGAGACGGAAGGATAGACACACAGCTGCTGCTCTTTCTTGCCGACTGAGAGAGACATCATTGGCTTCTTCTCTGCAGACTCTATTGGCTTCCTTTGGCAGACGCATACACTGTGTGCACACACTTTCTCACATGGGAGAGTATCTTTGAGCTGACATGATTTTTGTCCTTTCCTGGACATTTTCAGAGCTTTGGTAATTAATGGAAATCAAAGAGATTAATTTGATTATCCTGCACTTTTAAATCTCAAATGATTGATATTTATGTATTTGCTCTTCTTTAATTTACTGATAAATATCTAACCATAACTAAATCCTGTTTCCATCTCCCCACGATTTGTCTCCAATGACTGATTTTGCATTCCAATAGAGTATTAATGAGGGATGGGAATTCTAATAGAGGGATCTCTGGATAGCATATACTAAGGTTGTTATTCTGCATAGTTGTAACTGAATTATTGGTTTGCATGATCCTAGTTTGACTTAATTTCTTCAGGAGATTTGCTCAAACTGTGATGAAACTATATTTGTATAGTTTAGTTCTGAGAGTTATCTATAAGAATCTAATTATAAGTTTGTATGTCAGTTACACAATTCCTGGTCCCCATTAGATAACTGGACTGGATCCCTTATGGCCGACCCCTCTCGGCACGAGTCGGGATCCATCGGAGGACCAAGTAAATAAATCCAAAGTGTAGAATTAAGAGATAGAGGGAGACAAAGTAAATGGGCCCTGTGTTGCTGCAACATAGGTTATGAGAAGCGTTCAGATAAAGGATATCTGGGGAGGCCAACAGTCTCTCTGGCCTAAATAACTAAAGGGAAGTGTCAGGCCTCTCTCTGCATGCAGTTATGGGTATGTACCTTCTAAGGCACTTTTCATTGAAGTGCTTCCATGCTGAGTGAACATGAGGACTGAAAAACAGAACTCAACCATAGCTGTCTTCCCCTTTCAGATCCCTCCGTTTGAATAATATGTTGAATGGCTAATTTCTTCACCTTCCTTCCTTAGATAGCTGCCATCTCTGTGCAGCCACTCTCGTAAGAAAGAGGTATGAAACTTTCCCCAGTAGGTGTGGAGCTTGCCTCATGGAGTACACAGTCCCTTTTGTAGTGTAAAGATTACGTCCATCACACTCAGAGACCTGGTGAAAAAAATAGGTCCCCTGTCCTGTTTCCTTGTCCCATGGCACTACTTTGAATAAAACTATGTCTCTTATATTCTTCTTAGTACTCCTTTTAAAGATTTTATAATGTTTTTATCATGTAGCTTTTATGATCTATTTTCATTAGATCGAATAAATATTAACTTGAATTTGAATAAAACTATGATTGGTTCAGGGACAACATTAGTGTGCCAGCATAACCAGAATCCACCATACAACCTACAAGTCTTAGTGGTATCCGATTCGGCACTCAGATTCCCCAGCTTGGCCTCTGCAGGGAGGGCAGCAATTCAACTATTGACTAGTCCCAATGATCACACTCAACTCATTTAACCTGTTCAAGACCGGACTTTCGAAGTTGACGGTCATGAGACTCCTTGTACACCCAGTGCATATACCGTCCTGGACTGTCCAGGAGGTCCAGAAGCCAGTAAGCACTCAAAACTGTTTATCTAGAAACCCCTCACTCTACGTCCTTATGTAAATAATGAAACAATCATTCACACTTGTGATGAAGGATGTTAGACCTGGCACCTTGGCGTGAGTCTCCCTTCCACTTTTTGCTGCTGTGCCTCATATGTGTTGCTGGTGTTAGCTGCTCAGAGCACTGTGCCACTGCCAATCAGGGCCACAGTGCAAGTGCTCCCTGTACAAAGTGTATGTGTGATTGGTTTTCATGATTGGCTTATTTGGGTTACTGTCAGACCCCAGTAAAGTGCACCAGGAGTGCCAGGGCTTCTAAATCCAAATGCTGCTAGTGGGCCTGCAGCACTGGTTGTGCCACCCACAGAAGCAGACTTGTAAAAAGTGTCTAAGGTCTGCCATTGCCATCCTGGCTGGGCAAGTGCACACCCTTGCCAGCCCCTAAACCTTCCCTTTACTTCATGTGAGTCACCCCTATAGTAGGCCCAAGGGCAGGGCGCATTGTAAGCATAAGGTAGGACAAGCCCTGATGTGTGTTGCATGTCCTAATAGTGAATTACAGCCATTTCCGTGTTTTACTATTGTAAGGCTATCTGTTTTCATAGGCCAGAATGGTCTGCTGGAATTATTACACTCTATAATCCTAGCAGGCTCAGGGAACATGGTAGAAATTCGAGTTTGGTACACCTGAACTCAGAATAATAAAATACATCTTTTAGCAAAGTTTATTTTAATGTTCTGTGCTTGCAAATACCAGATTTAGAAAGTTGGTATTTGCTTGCCTAACCATTTCAGCCCGCCTCTGCTAGGATGTGTATCTGCTGTCTGGTTTATGTGTGTGACAGGGCTGGGGAATTCCAGGAGACAGGCTGGGGCTGCCAGGTGGTGAATAGAGAGATTACACCAGAATGGGTGGGAGGAGTGCCCCTTGACTCTGAATAGGGCTGTGCTCTGCCACCACAATGCTGGCTCCACCTCCTGTGGAGCGTCTGATGTCTCTGCCCTGCACACTGAAAGAAGCAGCCAGAGTCTCCAAACAAAGTGCTCCATAACTGAGTGAAACTAGGCTCAGGCCCCCTGGCCGGCAAGAACAAAAGATTTACAGTATAAATATAGGAGCCCCGCTCCTAAGAAATTAGATCCTGTTTGAAGCAATTAGAACCTCTGCCCGACTAAAAGGACCTGGAGAAACTACAAGGAGGAGAACTGTCTCTGACCTGGGAGACTGGCCTGTGGTGGGTGCCTTGCTGCGAGAGGAGAGAAAAAGACTGAAGGAACTTTTATCTACTTGTGCCTGTTCAAACAATCTCCAAGGGCTTGTGACTGAGCTTGCCCCCTGAACGGAGTCCGAGGATTATTGGACTCCTCCTGACTTCGCTGACAGCTGCTGAACTTTGGCCTTCCTTATCGCTGGAGCTGCGATCCCCAGTGTGCCTCGCCCCCCTTCCTTGCCATGACGCTTGTGGCTGGCCGCCCGTTCACCGTGTGAGTCGCTCCGCTACGAGCCGAGCCGAGCCCCGTCCAACCAGGGCCGCCCGCACTCTGCCTCACTCTCTCCATGTCTGAGATGCACTGCTCGCCTCGCCGCCCCCATCGCTGGAAGCTGACCGGAGTGCCTCACCAAGCCCAGGCCCGCCTGTACGCAAGAAGCATACCCGCTGCCTTGCCTCGCACTCGTGACCATTGCGCCCGCGCCGCACTAAGAGAGCCCGGCCTGTACGCTTCGTAGCAGCTGCCTCGTGAGCTATGCTGCCCGCCTTCCCCCAGCAGCCCCGAACCGAAGGTACGGCTCATACGCCGTGACTGCACAAAGCAACCTGCATCGACCCGCCCCGCTCCTCGTGGCCCCCTGCTCTACGCCTCACACCGAGACGCCACCAGAGCCGGGGCCCGCCTCGGAGAGGAGCCACCAGCATCTTGTTGTTGCCCACATGTCCTGGACGGCGCCTATGAGCCGGACTCTGCATCACAAAAAGGTTCTGTTCTTCCAACGCGTACCACAGTGCGTACGCCCGGGCCCAGAAGTCCGCAATGTTTGTTTAAATACCTTTTTGACATTATTTCCTATGGTGAGAGTTGGACAAGAGTGTGCAAAGCGCCCAGAAACCAAGAACTACGCATTTTGTAACCGAAATCTTATTTTCATTGCTAAGATAGTATTGTGGCCTCATTTTTCAATCGTTATTTGAGTCTGGTACTAAACCTTATATAAAGATACTTATTTTTGATACAAACCTAGACTGGTGTCCATTTGTGGTGTATCATTGAATTACTGTATGTGGTCATAAATGCTTAACTCATAACGCTCTGGAGTTTAGCCTTGTCTGCTTGCACCACACTGCCTAGAGGGTGAGCAGGGGTTATTTTCAAGAGTAAGTCACTTTCTCTGACTAGAGGAGAGGGTCCCTGCTTGCCACGCAGGAGCATGGATGGTTCTGGCCTGAGCAGCCCAACCCCAACATCTTGCTCATGGCCTTCCCAGCCTCAATCAATGTATATGGAGTGGTGCTGTGTCTGCCATACACTGCACATCCTGCCCTTTCCCAGCTGGAGGAGAAGATTAGTGTGGAGCTTCTAGGGGTGACGTAGAGCTCCCTGTTACTGATTCTCGTCCCACCCACCCTTCTGTGGGTGGGACCAGGACCTTCTGTGGAAAACCCAGTATTCCAACCAGGGCCAGACCTGCCTAAAGGGCAATCAGGCAGTGCCAATTTTTTGTAGTTGTTGGCCTGTTTTATAGTCTGCTGGGCTGGTTTTTATTGTTTATTTCCCTGATATTACCACAAATGTTACCTTCACCAAGCACAGATACATGCAGTCTCCTATACCCTGGAAAACACCTATACAAAATGTCTTTACAACTTGCAATTGGCCCACTTTGCAAGTGTGGGCCACTTTTTTAGCTATCTAATTTGCAAATGAGGTATACCTTTATTTTGGTGCCTGGGTCTATTTTCCGTGCCAACCGACCCTTATTCCAACCTCTCTTTTCAATTTCTGCCTCACCAAGCACATGGAAATCTTGAACCTTATAGGTTGATTGGCCCTCATGCAGACCAATTTGACAGACCAATATAATGGAAAACAGGAAATAGATTGTGGCAACGAGGTGTACAACAATGCCACACCGCTGAGGTAAGGTGAGGGCTGACACCTGGAATGGGCAACATGCGACTGCCACTCTGTTCAGCAAGCAGATGGCATCCCAGCCCAGGTAAACATATGAAAGTAGTGCCATTTGGGAACCGTGGAATCTATCCGCAGTTATTTTAAACAATGTTTTGATCCTGAATCTGAGTTTGTCGGAATCCAGGTGCTTCTTACCGGATGAATAACTATACCCTTGGGTATCTTAGGAATTGGGTATGATAAATAGCATCTATTGCAAGTTTCTGAGGAATAACATACAGATATTGGAGGAGCACCAAAATCTTCATGGTACAGTAAATACAATACACATTTTCAGAGTGAATTTCCAGTAGATTTGACCCCCCGAAATTTAGTGAAGGATGTGATATTTAACACACTCTCTAATTACTAGATGCGGTAAATACCACTGAACTCGGAATTCTGACCCTTGTAGTCAGTGTCTTTGTATTATGAAACACATATTTGAAGTGAGTATGACTAAGGGATCTGTTGTAATCTAAAATATGCCAATTCCCAGTCGATGTGGTAACTTGTCCAGAAGTATGATAACAATCATCTGATTTAGTGATGCCACATCACATTATGGCAACAAAGCAAAAGACACACAAATGATGGAAAGAATTTGGTACAAATCAAACATTCATCCCCAGTCAAGAGATCTGGGTTAAATCCATTGTTCTTTTTCTCACTGTGCTACCCCAGTTTAGACCTAGCCATATGCAAATCATTCTTGACACTGCTCCTAATGGGAACAGTCCAGGCCAAACTGCCAAGCCAGGTCCTCCCTGGACTTGAAACACGCATCCTGAGACCGGTTTTGGGGTATCACCCCACATCAGCCAGACTAGTTTGAATCCAGGGGTACAGTGAGCCCCGAACCACGTCTGGGCATACCCAGCACTTTGGCTGGGTCCAAACTGGGGTAGCGTAGTGAGCAAAAGGACACTGGATTTAACCTAGAACTCTTGACAGGGAGTGAATGTTTGATTTATTCAGCATTCCGTCCATCATTTCTTGCCGCAGCACATCACAAGATGAAAGCATTGGTTCTATAAGGGTTATTGTTCTGCTGTGGATGGATTTACCATATTCATCGAGATTCAGGGTGTGCACCCTTAATATTGACACCACAATATTGATGTGACACAATACCAAGGACAGAATATCAAAATAAAATATTGACAGGTGAGTAAGTGCTTGGTTCATGTATCTTCAAGGTATGTAGATGGATAGGAAGTCTATACTTATGTATGCACTTATATTTCAATATTTTGCCCATCGTTATTCCTTGTTATTCAGTAGGGCAATCAAGTATCAGTGGATTTTACATTACGGCTTCCTATAAATCACGTGCTAATTTGTTATTGCTTATTCTGTGTTTAGACATTCTACTAATTCCAGCTTTTACAATTTGCATAGTATTAGCTATTGGAAGTCCAGTATATGTGTGTGTGAACAAAGAAGAATTTTTATAGTCTTAGACAATTGTTTCTTTCCAAACCAGAAGCCGGTTTCTAACGTCAGCAGGAAAGAAGCCATGCTTTTCAATGGATTGCTATTTACACCTAGATAGAAGAAATGTTTGGTGCTGGTAAAACGATGCTGTTGTATTAACCTTATGAAATGTATCTGAACAAATCCACGTGGATAATACATATGGGTTGCGCTGAAAGACAATTTAGTTTGTGAGTGATCCCTCGCTTTGAAACCCTAGGTTTTTTGGGCAATTTAGCCACAATTAACTCAATCCAAAAAGGACAAACTGCAGAAAATATTGTAACATTGTGGCATTTCTTACTTGCTGTCAAGCAAATTTCTCAGAGGGCCATAAGCAATATTTAAAAAAAAAAAAAATCTTTACTCAGTGAAGTGTAAAACATCTGTGTTAAAACAAATAAGCAATTACTTCTTCAGTTTTGCTCAAAATGCAATGACATTTAGTCCTAGCGGTAGACAAAAAAAATGGCAATGGTGACATTCAAGAAGCCATTAAAATTTCTCTCCGCCAAGGAAATTCACTTAAATTTTACTTGAAAGTAGAATCTGTAACCCTGTTTAATTAAGTGGTCTTCGGCCCTGTTGACTCAAGACTCGGTACTGCCTGCTGCGTTCCCAGAGGAGCTGGCTGCGCTTGCGTTGTCGATTGTACAAGAGTAGACAGGCTGCGTGCCTTTTTTCCCGCCTTCTCACAACTCCTTATTAAACCTCAACGGGATCCACTCTGCTGTTGGAGGAGGTTAGAGAAAAAATGGAAGAGGCCTGGAAACAAAAAAAAAACACATGGCAACTCTGACAACCCCCTAAGGAAATGAGGCAAGTTAGGGGGTGTTGAGTTTTATCTCTGCCAGAGAAGTGGGAGCTGCTGATGTGCCGTAGTTATGACTTCCCGGCAAATTAAACTCTGTGTGGGAGAGAACTGTGCTTAAGATGAGTGGCTGTGAAGCTGTAGACAGCATGTTCTACTGCAATTTAACAATTTAGCTGAATTCACTGCAAACAAACAGTGAAAAGTACAGCAAATTCGAGGCATATCTCAGAGCAGACTATCAGTTTGTAGGCAAAGAAGAAAGCGATCGTACAGTAGTGACGGCCCCTCCGCTAAGGCGGAGCAGTATCGCCCCACTGCTATTTCAGCAGTGCAAAAAAAAAAGACATTGATAATACCAGGATGTTATTATCATTTTATTTTTCTATGCGGGAGTAGGGGCAGGGCTGTGCTCTGTGATGCCAGAGAAGGGGAGGAGTGGTTTGCACTCCTCTAAGTGCACATAATGGTTTGACTGGCACTCGAGGGCCGGCCAAACCGTCATGCGCACTTGGCATGCTCTCCATTGGGCTGTGTTTCACAGCCCCATGGAGAAAATGCCCCGGCGCCCAGGCACTGCTCAGTATGCTCAGACCAATCACCACACTGCTCCTGCAACGTCGTGATTGGATGGGAGAGTCTGGAAGCCTGGGTGCCTTCAGCAGACTGAGGACAGAGGAAAGGTGTGTAATTGTTTTTAATCCATCCCCCGTGCCCCACCGCCAGCGTTCCGAGGCAGCCACCACAGTACAGTACTCCTGTCTTGTCCTATTTATATTTTGAGCATATATGTCCTTGTGATTAGACTCAAATCTAAAAGGCATCAGAGCACGCACAACACTGGAATCCTATCAGACAGAAATGATGACGTGCAGGCAGAAAGTTATTCCACAGTGCAATCATATGTTCCATCATACATCCAATACTTTCTTTTCTATTTAGTCCATAAAACACGGTCATTCTCTAAACTGTCCAGCAACAACATGTGATTAATTTGAAACATATTTTTATTATTCAAAATGTGGATGTTACTGTGTGTGTTTGAACTATAATATCGTATATTACGTATGAAACCTCTCTACTCATAAAAATAAAACACCTGACAAATAATTTACAGTTAAAAACTCATTAATTCCTCTTCATTTAGTCCCAATTTTAACAAGTATTTATCCAAAGGACGTATATGAGACAGTATCTCTCCCTTATCCACTCAATACTTAGTGTGTGATTAACAGAGCAACCCATACTGTTTATTGATTTTTGCAGTATCCTGCAAGTATCAATCAATATCAACTAACCCACAGGAATAACACAATATTATCATGTTTCAGTTTGTCACAATCTAACAAAACTTTCCTAGAGACCGTGGGGATATTATCAAGCACTGCGTAAAAATTATCGCTGCTTTAGCGGCAGAAAACTGCCGCTCCAGTGGCGATAATGGGCTTGATAATATGCACTTGAGAATTCCAATAGAAGCCCATGTTGACACCAGAACCTGGGCTTCTATTGGAATTCTCAAGGGCATATTCTCAAGCCCATTATCACCGCCTTAGCAGCAGTTTTCTGGTGCTAAAGCGGCTATAATTTTAACGCAGTTTCTTGATAATATGCCCCCTTATTCTGTTGCACTCGTGTACAAACTGTGATTATTCTACACATGCTGAGTTATATTTTTTTCTATATTGAATTATTGCCTGTTCTCCCAACCACAATGGTTACATCCCTCACTTTGGGGGCTATCACAAAGGACAGCTTAAACATGAGTAAATCTGCACACATGCATTTACTCTTACACTTTTAAGTAACTTTACTACTTTTGTTATCTAGTGAAATTAATTAAACTCATTTAAAAAAGATGAAGTTACATAGATGTTTACATTTTATAAAGGTTATTAACATATATTATAAACTAATATCTAATTTGTATTCATAGTTAATTTTGTTAATGTTAAATTATAGTTATTTATATATTTTTTAAGTTACAATAAGTTAATTTAACTAGTTCTAATGGCCTTTTATTTTAAGTTCTTGCCTCCATTAGTTTCTATTGGAGTGTGTTGCAGTAACAGTAGCTGGTGCTGGACTTACTACAGCTCTGAGGTTGAGTACATTTAAGGCTGTTTTGGATCTTTTTGGCAGTAGTAATTACACAAGTGCAATGGGTTTACTAGTTTGTGGGTGGGTGCATGCGCAGCCATAAATCCCTTCCTAGCACTCCCTTAACCCCTCTTTATTCCTTCGTATACCGCTTTCTATTATTCGTAAATATTCCCCATTTTCCTGCCCATCCCCTGTCAATCCTACATTTAATGCTAAAATGTACACCTACATGAGTGGAGATGTCAGTAGTCGGGCGGAGATCTCTGCACATAAAATATAGAAAAGGTGGAGGCGCAGTCCTCTGCAGAAAGGTTAGGAAATAGCATTTTGTAGAACATTAGTAGCACAACTGTAGTACTTCTAAGCTTACTACAAAATACAGTTTGTGAATAGGCCACTTTATTTCTAAGTGATCCACGATTGAACCACTAATTTAACTATATCCAAACTGTCCACAATAACATGGCATTATGATCCTTTTCCCTCTCTTATCTCAATTTCATAAATAACCAACTTCAGGGCTCTCACTGTCACTTTTTATAGGCATTTAATATAAGCCATTGAAGTAAACAGATAAGGGTATAGGGGGTTAAGAATTGGAATGACTGAAAATTATAAGAGCACATTTAGGGCAGTAAACATACCTGCTTGATACAATGAACAAAAATAACATCACCCCCGATGATCTTTTCAATTTTGTTTCTTAGGATTTTACAATGAAATGGAATATTGAAAATGAAAGAGTATCTGTCGGGATAACTGTGACAATAGCACTTTTAATGGGATATTTGATAATAATGGCATACCCAAAACTACTACCATAACAGTAAATATTATTAGTACATTAGCATCTACAGCCAATCAGAGGAAGACAAAACCTGGAAGCACATGCTCCATCTCAACAGAAGAACTTCTCTACAGGCCACAGGAAGCCCACTTAACTCCACACATTCATTTGCATTACCCAGAAAGCATCTCATTGTACAACACCTCCACATTTGTTTGTATAGTGGCATACTGGTGACAATTTCACCCCAATTGTAATATCTCTACATGCCTATTCCAATTCCACTGACTGACAACTTCACATCCCTACCTCAAATTGTCCGCGCCGCTGAGATGGGAGAATTGAAAGCATTGTACATGTACATAAATCCACCTCCTCTGTGCCTTTGTTCTAGAATATTATCAAACCCCCTGTGTGTTCCTCAGACCCTATACCATTTTCTAATCTCAAATCCAAATTGAGCTAGAGGAGATAGACTTTGATCACTTCCTAAGGATCAAAGCCCTCATCTCCAAACACAGACCCAGAGAGCACCTGATCTCCTAGACACATTGAGGAGCCTCGCTAGAGGGGGACACTATGGGCCCGATTCACAGAATGAATTTAAGACTCAATCCTAATTTTACTACTATTTTGGTATTCACAGAATGCACTTACTATTTTTGGTATTCACAGAAGTTAGGATTTTGTCTTAAGTCTGTCTTAAGACTGTCTTAAGTTTGTCTTAAGTTTGTCTTAAGACAAAATCCTAACTTCTGTGAATACCAAAAGTAGTAAGTTCATTCTGTGAATGCCAAAAGTAGTAAGTGCATTCTGTGAATACCAAAATAGTAGTAAGTTTAGGATTGAGTCTTAAGTTCATTCTGTGAATCGGGCCCATTGCTTCTAAACTCTACTGTATTCTCACAACTAACTCTACCACAAAATCAGTTCAAAGTAAATGGGAGTCTACTCTGGGTAAAACAAGTACCACACATGATAAGATCCTAAACTAGCCATCTAATTAATCTAACCTGAAGATTAATAAGATGACATCCTCCCTAGCACAATTTAGACTATGGACTGCATACATGCCCCACTGGACCCCCTTCAAAGTCAGGCTCCAAGACTCAGACAACTGCTGAAGCAGCGAAAAAGAGACAGGACACATAATGAACATGCTCCTCAAATGCACTTTTTCTAATAAATTCAGGTCTGAGCTTGGAGTAACCATTTTGCAGTTCCTGCATACAAGCTGGACCCCTGATCTCACCTCCATTGAATTGGGTACCCTCCACCCCAAAACATCACACCATCTAGACAATGAGGAACTTATTCAATGGAACATAGTAGCTTCAATCGATCTTAAAGCCATCCTGTCGGAAAAGAATGACCTCTCCAAGCTATCATTCCCCACATGGCGGTAGTAGGTTCAATTTACCAGGGGGTGGATAACTCTCTAAACATTTACATGAAAATCTCATCAAAGAAAAAAAAACATCTGGTCAAGACTAGACTCCTAGACTCATACATCTCTAATCACTTACCACCACAGATGCCCACTCACCCCCTCCCCATCCTTTCTCCACCATCACCCAACCCCTTACTTCCGCATTCCTTTTTCTTGTCTACCAACTCCCCTTCCCATCTCACGCCCTTTCACCATAGTTATAGTCTTTCCTCTATATCTGTCTTCTCATTTCTCTTTCCCTTCTACTTCTCCATGCCCTGATACTAGACTTGGGTAACCCAATATATTGTACATTGACTATACAATTACAGCACCATAGGCATGTCTACCCTTCCCATAATATTTGTGATACAATGACTCTACAACAAACCCTTGATGTACACTATCCCAATAATCATCTCTCAGTATGCTTTCGATCCTCATTCCTCTCTTTCTTTACTTCTTCTGGACTGCTTCCTTTATAAACGCTCAATAAAAATTACTTGAAATAAAAAAAACGTATTAATTAAACACAGTCTTGCTTTATATATAAAACAATCTGCTAAACACTATGGAGTTCCCAATAAACCTAACGAGCCTCACCAACCACATGGCTAATCCTCTATCAAGTCACCAACAGAGCCTTAGATAATTTCCGAAGCAAGCTTGTCTTCCTAAAAATAAGCTGTTAAATCCAGCAGTGTCCATGCTATCAACAAGCCACCACTCAATAGAAATTGAGCATTCAGGGCAACTTGGCAAACCCTCTGCAATGATAGATTGCTATATGGCAATTTAATCTAGACAAGTCTCTGTTAGAAATGGGTCTCTGCTTGGCTGTGGTTCGCACACTGTCCAAGCAGGGACCCTCCCTCTGGTCCGAGTAAGTACGTTACAACCCTTTGAATAACCCATGCTCACACCCTTGGTAGCTTGGCAAGAGAAGTCAGGCCTATCCTAGAGGCAACGTGTAAAGTATTTGTACAGACACACACTAACACAGTGAAAACACAACAAAAGACTTCCACACAAGTTAGAAAATAGCCAATATTTATCTGAATAAAACAAGACCAAAATGACAAAAATCCAACATACACAAATCAAAATACGAATTCTCAAAAATGCAGTTATAGCGCTTAAATACACAATAGCTCCAAATGGGGCTATAATGATGTTTTTGACTGAGTCAAATCTCAAAGTTCAGGGCCAACTGCAATGGAGCAAGGGCCAGCTACGGAGTAGTACTGACCCCTATAACAGTACCTTGGATACGATGACAAAAAAAAGATGTTGCACGGAGCTAGGGAGGTGTGACATCACTTGGGGGGCGGTGCAGCGTTGGTTCCATAACGTCCGTGCAGGTCGTTGGGTCTTCGGTGCTTGGGACATTGCAAGGCACAGGGGAGGTGATGCGGCGCAGCAACGGTTATGTTGGCAGTACAGGGTCGATGAAGTGTTGAGAGTCAAGCCATACGGCGTCGGTTTCATAGCGTCAATGTCCCACCACGGAGCCACTGGTGCAGCAGCGCAGTATGAGTCAGGTGCAACGGACTTCGGTGACGCGAATCTTTGGCTCTTCTCTGTGGTCATTCGTCAGTATTGCTGTGGAGGCATCGGGCCTGCATTGCAAGTTGCGGTCGTTGAATTGAGCGGGTACCATGGCTACGGTTCAAGCATCAGAGTAGTTTCGAATAGCAGTGCCGGCTCTGAAGTCACAATCAAAGTCGATATGCTTGTTTCTTCTTGTTGAACGCAGCAAACTCACTTCCAAGGGTCCAGGAACTGAATTTGGCACCAGTGTGCATATAGGGCTCTCAGCCGAAAAGCCCAGATGCTGCAGGTGAAGTCTTTGATGGACCTGGGGCTTCTAACAGGAGGCAAGCTCAACTCAAGCCATTGGAGAAACTTTGAAAGCAGGATGTAGAAAGCAAAGTCAAGTCCTTTCACTCACAGGACAGAAGCAAACGCAGCAGGCCAGCACAGCAAAGAAAACTGCAAAGTGGCAGCCCCTTCTGATGACAACACAGCTCTTCTTCCTGGAAGAATGTCCTCAATCCAGAAGTCTTCCGAGTATAGGGTGTCAGAGGTCCAGCACTAATACCCATTTCAGCCTTTGAAGTACGCAAACTTCAAAGAAAGGTATTTATAGTGCACAAAACACACTACAGAGGAATAGAGACTGCTTTGTGAGGGGACAGGCACAACCCTATTCAGGTGCAAGTGTCACGTTCTTCCACGACTCTAGCTCAGGAAGACCTATCAACCTGGTGATGGACCATCAGGATATGCAGAGCACACCTCAGCTCCCTTTGTGTGTGACTGTCTAGAGTGAATTCACAACGCCCAACTGTAATCCAACCCAGTCTTGAATTCTAGAGACAGGCAGAGGTGCAGGATGGTTAAGCAAGAAAAGACCAACTTTCTAAAAGTGGCATTTTCAGACCTGCAAGCTAAAAACCAACTTCACTAAAAGGTGTGTTTTTAAATTGGAAGTCCAGAGACGCCAAACTCCAATTTTCCATGCGCTCCCAATGGGAAGATACACTTGTAAACTGTTACAAGGCAGCTACAATGCTAACCCATAGGAGAGATAGGCCTTGCTGTAGTGAAAAACTATTTTAGCAGTTTTTCACTACCAGAACATGTAAAACGTATTACCACATGTCTTACCTTTTAAATACACTGCACCCTGTCCATCTACTGAGGCTCACATTAGGAACGCCTTACATGTACTAAAAGCAAAGGCTTGAGCCTGGCAAGTAGGGATACTTGCTAGGTCGACCTGGCAGTTAAGAGCAGCGCAGATAGGCTCTGGGGTGGCAGGCCTGAGACGCATATGAAGGGCTACTCATATGTGTAGCATAATCAGCACTGCAGGCCCACTTGCAGAATTTGATTTATAAGCCCTGGGCACACACAGTGCACTGTACTAGGTACTCATTACTAAATCAAATAAGCCCATCATGGAGACACCAAATACCGTTACATTTTGGACATAGAGCACTTGCACTTTAGCACTGGTCAGCAGTGGCAAAGTGCCCAGAGTCCTAACACCAGCAAAAAAGAAGTTCAGCACACATCAAAAACAGGAGGTCAGACGCAAAAAGACAGAGTAAACCATGCCAAAAGATGCCAGGTCCAACAGTCTGCCAAAAATCAATCACAGTCTACTGTGGGGCAAAGAAGGGGTCAAAGATAAACCTCAGCACAAAGAAAGCGAGATCACCAAATGAAAAACTTGAAAGCACACCACTGACTCACGCGGCTCTTCTGAACTAAATGAAAAGTACTATCATCGAAGCTCAAGGAGTACCTGAGCCAGAGCCCAACATAGGAGACACAATTCCAAATAATCTTTCAAGGCACGGCTAAAATACCTGCTCTCCAGAAGATACAAGGAACAACCCTTGAACTGCTAGCATAGGACAAAGCAACTAAGCAACTAGAAATAGGAATCACATCTCAAATCCTGGCCATTCTCTTTCTGCTCTCACTTGATGGGACCCTACTTCGTCACTTGCAAGCCCTCTGTATCGAATGTGTAATGTTGAGCACGGCACTGTACGCATATATCAGCCAGGTCCATCTGCATCTTCTTCCATCAGCCTAAAGCAATCTCTTCTCCTACCTTGAGAAGAAATGAACCCAGGATGCCTGTGAGGCTCACCTCGTATCCATGCGTTCTCACTTGCCCCCAGAATACTGGCTGACGTGTTTCCTCGATTTAATTAGCTCGGGATATAGAAATGAAGGGATAATTAAATCCAAAACCCCAAGTAATGAAAATAAATGTAGAAACACAAAGGGAAATATCGTGGTTATGAAAAGGAGAAAGGTAAATTAAAAGTAGGAGTTGAAAAAATGCAGGTAAATGGGGAGACAAATTACATTAAATAAATCAAATTATTAAAAAAAAAATTAAAGGTTATAATTAATTGAATGAGTAAAAACGGATAAAATGCAAATGGGTAAGATGAGGAGGGTTTTGTTACATGGGTTTCCTCTACTTTAATGTAAAACACATGTAAAAGAAAGAGTTTTAGAGATTAAACTCAGAGTTTTAAAAAAGGGATGCCCCAGGTAAATGAAAAACTAATAAAAAAACAAACGGTGTTACAAAATGAGTCACTCTGAGGTTGACAATTACCCACGATAAACGCTTTGAACACTTTATTGTAATGCATTGACGTGTTTGCAACGTGGCATATGTAATGCTACGTAAAATAAATGAAATAATTAAATAAACACATTCCGTTGACTGAGCCTGTGGCGTGGGAAGCAGTCACATCTGCTCTTGGTACATGGTCATGGTACATGGTCAAGAGTCAGTGTTGGATTGGGATAAAAAATCGGCCCGGGCACACCCAACAAAGGTGGCCCACATTTGCGTGTGGCCTTTCCGCAAAAATTGCTTCAGTGAAGTTTTATGAAAAGAAAGGGGGGGGCATATTTTATTAACTTCACTTAGATTTAGAAAAAAATGCACAGATTAGTTCACGCTGCTGAGCCACACATGAATGCAAGTGAGACCACTTCTGCTCTGGCCCCGTGCCCCCACTCAATCGGCATTCATTAATGGGGCGGCCCAGCGAGAGAAAGGGAGTGACACCTCTGCCCATCTGCCTCTAGAAAGGCCACTCAGGCACCTACTGGGCCGCTAGCGGCATCCTAACAGCACAGACAGCCCCCAGGCTGCCCAAAAAAGCAGCCTACAGCTAGAAACTCGGCTACCGGCTGTTCGGCCATTTCCCGAGTGCCCGCATTACCAATCCGACCTGTCAAGAGTGGTAACGGCGAGTGAGGTAAGAAATGTGCACTGTTGTCAAGGCTGAACACAAAGGAACATGCGTGAGGTACACAGATGTTGTTCTGAACTTCATCAAGCCACAAATAAAAATATACATGTTCCTCCAACAACCAAAATAATTCCACTTGAAATCAATGCTGAGAAAACATTACTCATGCCTTTTCACATCCACCAGGTTGTTGAGCTGGTAGTTGGTTCAACCAGGGCTCTCAGGGGAGCCTCTGCTAATATGCAGACAAGGAGGAAGCAGCTAGGAAGTAATTCTAGCTCTGAGTGTGGTTGAACAAAAGATTGACCAATATAGGTCAGAACATTTCATAATCCAGAGGTAACCAGAAGTGGACGTTTTATGCTGACCTGAATGGTATTTGCTTCACAGCTTTTATGACACATACTTTTGAAATAATTATTAAAAGTTCATCCCTTACACATTTGCTCATTCTTATTAGAACGCTCACCCCTTTTAGCATTCTGAAACGCTAATGGAATTGTGAAAGCTTGCAAGAAACACTTCCTCAAACGACAGAACGTGATATTATCTCTGTCGAACCACTCTTCCAATAGATGGAAAACTGAATTATAATACAAAACTGACCGAAAGAAATGCTTGCATTACACTTCCCTACTGAAGCCGTCTGGGCAGGCATTTCATTCACTCGTTTTTTGTTCACTGCCATTAGATGCAGGGACCGCCCATATGCAAATTAGTTTAGGCCATACATCAAAAGGGATTGGTGAGCTCAAACTGTAAACAATGTCAACTCTGAAAGAAAATGCAAGCAACCACAGACTGTCAGCCTCGTTGGATCTCAGTGGTGCGGTGCAGTGGAGTCATTAGGAAAAATTGAGCTATGGAACCCAGTTAAAAACAAACCCATATTAATTATGGGACAACCAACAATTGACAGACTAGAATTAATCACAGCCCTTGGATTTACTTTAAGCAATTCAGAAAAGAGAGATATTTCACATAAAAGTAATGGAATCAGGATGCGTTTGTTGCACTACAACAGAACTTGAGTAGACCAATGGTGGAAGATGAAAT
Organism: Lissotriton helveticus; assembly: GCF_964261635.1. Classification (NCBI taxonomy): domain Eukaryota; kingdom Metazoa; phylum Chordata; class Amphibia; order Caudata; family Salamandridae; genus Lissotriton; species Lissotriton helveticus. The sequence continues at coordinate 203,296,092 of NC_136058.1, read as the reverse complement.
GCACAGTGGACTCTTCAAGAGCAAATCTAAAGGTTGTGGATTGGAATGACAGTTCATGCTCTACCTGACAGCAGCGAGAATTTCTTGGGTACAGGGTTTGACTGTAGCATACTACACTAGAACAATAACTGCTGCGACCAGAGATGCAAGGAATATGAGTACCAAAATATGGCTTCCTAATGATAATGTAAAATATGGGACGTTCTAAGAGGCAAGCGACCTGAAGTTGCAGGTATAAAATCCTTCGGAGCAGGAGCAGCGCTCGAGGTGTGCCGCTGGCTTCCACTACCATCCCTGTGGCTGCCCATTTTGATTGGCGTGCCTACTGCTGTTGTGGGTTTTACCAGCAGCAATAAAGAGAAGATATAGGGACATTCTCAAAATAGTAGGTTTCCTCCACATATATTGGGTTGTGTGAACTGTTAGTTGTCAGAAATATCTGACATTTCATGAATATTGTTTACAGAAATATAGTTCCATTAGCGGTATACTTTCTGTTATAAACTCTAATGTGTTTTTGTGGATGATTTTTAGAACAAGACATTCTGGTACCAACACCCTTTATTGTTCACATCAGCGGCATTCGGCTCATGTAAGTGCGGTGTGCAGGGCGGGGCAGCAGGTGAAGCCAACAGATGACTGAATAGGTAATATTTATTTATTTAATTATACCTATTCTGACGTCTGTAGACTTCGTGCCCCCTCCCACTACGCCCTGCCCGCCGCCCTGCGTCACTGCATTTACCTGTGCCGGCCGCCGCTCTTCTACATTGCAGCAGTCGTAGAACAAGCTGTGTCTTCTCCCTGGCTCCCATGACACCACATTCTGTTGTGGGTGGTGGGTATTCTAACAGCAATGAAGAAGAGGTTAGGGGAGATACTCTATAAAAGTAGGTACCGGCTAGTGAGGGCTGGCACCTACGGGAAGATGGGGAAAGGCGCGAGGGCAAATAAAAATAAATAAATAAACATCTAACTTACACTTCCTACGCTCTGGACCTCTTTCTCGAGTGCAGGGCTGCGGCAACGAGCAAACTCCCTTGACAAATCATGGTGCTGCTCACATGCTGTTAACCCGCATGTGAGCAGCGCCCTGATTGGAGGGAGTGGCCTCACTCGGTGCTCTGTAGTGCACTGGAGGTCTGCTCTCAACCCAGCTGTCTTAAGACTGCTGGGTTGAGAGGTTTAAAGTGCGCATGTCTGGCTGGCCTTCGCAAGACAGCCGGCCAAAGAGACATGTCCGCTTTAAACAGTGAAAAGGCAGCCCTCTTCCCACCACTCCTCCCGGCTGTCAATCAGTAGGTCCTGCCCCGTCTTGACGCTCAGTTTACGACGAGACCATGAAAAAAAAAATGATAATGAATCACCATTTTATTTTTTAATCTCTGGGGCTTTGGGGGGCATTTAAGTGGGGCGACGCTCCTTCCTTCCAACAGACGAGCCGCCCCTGTGTACCGCTCTCTTTTATTTCCCCCACAACCATAGCACCAGAATAAGGAAATAGAAAAAGCTGCTGATAATTACTCTGCCTACATTCCAGTTCATCGTTTGTTGCTCACTGTGCCACTAAACACGCGGACCAAACAGATGAAAATTAACTTAGATTTTGCTTTTGTGCACTACAGAGGGACCAACCCCAGCACCAGACTGTGTAATTTCACCCGTGGCTATGAGCCCACATGCTTAGCCCTACTTTTGCTAAGACTAATGACTTCTGTTGTGAGGAACAGTCTTAAAAAAGTACCCTAGGAAAGGATGCCATCAGCTTCATCCCACTGCTCCCCTCACCGCCCTACAGAGCAGCACCAGAAAAGGCTGAGCCTACTCCCTGGCTTCGCATAGACTCCATACAAATGAATGGCACCTAATAGAAGAAAAAAAGACATTTTCACTGAGGCTAGCTAATTCGTAACAGTTAGCCAGTCATTTATATGGAATAGCAAGAGGAATTGACTAACATCAGATAACACCAGGTAGCTGCTACTCCACCATCCCTTTCTGTTAATGGCTGCACGTTAATGGGATTTATAATCCTTTAAAATGCTTCCAATATTTGATGCTAATAAAACCTCATTACCGCTCCTTATGTTTTCCAATTATGATTTCAGTACTTTTGCCCTGCTTATTGCTTTAGCCCAGCAGGGAACATCCTCTTCCGCTCGTCTTTCTGCCATCTCCAGGAAAACAGAAAAGTAGATATATTTATTTTAGGACTTCAGCTAAATCGACCATGATAATCTGTTGTGGAGTAATTCTCAAGTCCTTGAGAAAGACTCAGTGGTATGCCATTTCTGAAGAACAGATCTGATCTCTGCTTTCATTAATGCTCCATTACACTGACATTTTCCCACTCCAAATATATGGTAGTTTAGTGAAGGTCCACATGTGTTTGCATTATGTTATTAGGGATCATTTCGGGGCATGCATGTTGTCCTTAAGTGGTCTCGATGCATACAATTGTGCAAGGATAAAATCCCCCACACATATGTACACAAGACAGAGACTTTATAGAAGTGGAGTCAATTTAAGTGGGCGCGTACACATCTATGTTTGATCCAGATTTACTCTTGTTTTTGGAAATTGACAGACTCCCACACGATTACACTCTAAAATGTATCACATTTTAGATTGTAGATTGACGTCTCTGCTCTGGACCCCAACATTAAGCCAAAGAGGTTTCACTTTGTGTAAACCCAAGGAAATTAACTCTTATTATTACAGCAAATGCAGTATCTTAAGGGCCTTGGATTGTGAAGAGCCTGCTGCACTCCAGTTATGGTAGTGCCAGATTAAACCCCGTGGAGGCCTGTAGGCAGTCCAAAGGTTGCCCCCCCCCCCCCCCGCAAATGATTCCCTAATATCCAATGCAGAGGATTTTTTTTTTACAAACGGACAGCTGCCAGAAGATGAGTTTTCAAGAGACAAACTGTTATGTGAATCTGATGACTCTGGCTTATGTACTTTAAGTTGCTGATGTGTACTTTACATTAATACAGTATTTCCTCTACAGGGTGTTCAATGTAAAGTTTTCTTTTCTTTCAATTGATTGATTTTTGTCTATGATTTGGAAATAATATTTAGGAAAGCTTGATGGTAATTTTCTTTCAAGATTAAATCAATATTTTTTTGATCCATTGTTGAGGGACCCATAAAAGGAGTGGGGCTCACAGGCCGGTGCCTACTTTGCCTATTTGGTAATCGGGAACTGAGTTATAGAGTCTTATCAGGCATCAAGGAGTGGGGGGGAACACGTGTCTTGCTTTCATTGGGTGCCATGTCATCTTTACTATACAACTTGTTAAGCCAGTGCAAGGGAATATGAGGCCTGGGGTACAAAGATAACATTCACAAAATGTGGTTGCAAACTGCACTAAGACCTTGTACTAATACAATTTGATTTCTTGAACTGCCCCATGTGCAAGTAGGTTGGTTCACAAAATACCGAATCGCAGGGGTTCAGAAAGGGTCTTTCGGATTGCAAAATGGATTTAGTACATCATCGCCGCCACTGACGACATCAGGATCCTGATGGACAAAGGAGAAACAGCCGCCCTCATCCTCCTGGACCTATCATCAGCCTTTGACACAGTCTGCCATCGCACCCTATCAGCACGCTTCCATGACGCCGGAATTCAAGAGAAGGCCCTGGCCTGGACCACATCCTTCCTGTCCAGCAGAACCCAGAGCGTCCACCTCCCACCCTTCTGCTCGAAATCCACCGAGATCATCTGCGGCGTCCCACAGGGATCCTCCCTCAGCCCGACGCTGTTCAATATCTACATGGCACCGCTTGCCTACGTCGCACGACAACATAACCTCAACATCATCTCCTACACCGACGACACCCAGCTGATCATATCCCTCACCGAAGACCCCCACACCGCCAAAGCCAACCTCCACAGAGGAATGAAGGCCGTAGCCGACTGGATGAAGGACAGCAGACTGAAGCTGAACTCAGACAAGACGGAGGTCCTCATTCTCGGACCCACTCCATCAGCCTGGGACGACTCTTGGTGGCCCACATCGCTAGGCACAGGCCCGGAACCCACAGACCACTCACGCAACCTGGGTGTCATCCTCGACTCCACCCTCTCCATGACCAGGCAAGTCAACGCCGTCTCCCCGTCCTGCTTCAACACCCTCTGCATGCTCCGCAGGATCTTCAAATGGATCCCTCCCGAAACAAGAAAAAACGTCACCCAGGCCCTCATCACCAGCAGATTCGACTATGGGAACGCCCTCTACTCAGGAACAATAACCAAGCTCCTGAGACGACTTCAACTAATCCAGAACGCCTCGATACGACTGATCCTCGACGTCCCACGACGCAGCCACATCACACCCCACCTGAGAGACCTGCACTGGCTCCCCGTCAACAAGAGGATCACCTTCAAACTCCTCATCCAAGCACAAAAAGCCCTACACAACACCGGACCCACATACCTCAACAACCGTCTCAGCTTCCACACCCCCACCCGAAACCTCCGCTCAGCCAACCTCGCCCTCACCACAGTTCCTCGTATCCTGAAAACCACCGGCGGCGGCAGATCCTTCTCCTACCTCGCCGCCAAGACCTGGAACGCTCTCCCCACCAGCCAACGACAGACTCAGGACCTGCTGGCCTTCAGAAAACTCCTCAAGACCTGGATCTTCGATCAGTAGCGGCCCCCTCCCCCCCAGCACCTTGAGACCTTCACGGGTATGTAGCACGCTTTACAAATGCAGTGATTGATTGATTGATTGAGAGAAAGTGATTAATTAGTCGCTGAGCTTGTAATTCAGAGTTTGTGACTGCTAAATCACTTTGCGCGTCGCCCTCTTTCTGTAGAGAAGTGCAATAACACCTTCAAACATGAGGTTATCACCTATCCTTTCTGACCTTGGCAACACATGGTCACTTTCAATATGTGGAAATTCTATTCATAAGAGTCCACAAATCCTGATTCTACAAATCAAGATCTGGAATCCTGATTTTTATGCAAATGTGCGACATTTAAATGTGCACAATATTTTGTGAATGAGGCCCAGTTATCCTCATATGAGGTCCAAAAGCCTCTTAAATCCTTACATTCGTAGGTCAGCGGCACACAGATTGCTGGAGTTCTGTCCACTCATTCATACAGTTGCCCTGCATAAATGAAGCAGCCCCAGAGGATGGGCTCGCCTGGACTGCTGCTTATTCCATCTGCGGTCTAGTCAATCTATTGTCCAATTTAAGAAAAATCTGAAAACTCACTTGTTTAGTAGTAGTATATAAGATCTTCCTTGCCCGTCTATCTTAGCCTTCCCTACCGCGCCAGGATACTCCCAAGTAACAGTGCGCGTTACAAAACAATTTATACATACATACATACATACAAAGGCAGCCTCATCAATGCTGGAAGGATCTGTAGGGCGGCCCGGGGTCAGGCCCTCCTGCACACATGCAGCAGGCCACATATTGTTTCCTCTCCGTGCCGCCCTGGAAACCCCATGCAGATGTAATGCTCATCCGGGGTCTGCCCCAGGATAGTCGCCCTGTGCTCCCTATCACCTGGAGCTGTGATCTGTCTGGGCTAACTTTACAGAGCCATGCTTATGGTTGAGAGCCAAGAACGCAGCAGGCAATCAAGACAGCCAGGAGAAGCATCGACGGTGATATACCTGTGTATACCTGTGTTATACCTGTCTGGGAGTAACTCTCCCGAGCATTAGACCCCTATACTGTGGCTATTTTCCCTCGCTTTTGATGCAGCTATTAATTCCCTTCCTTTGGTGGTGAATGTCTGTTTAGAGGAATGAGGGGTGTGTGTGCGCACGTACGTGCATGCGTCTGCGTGTGTGTGCCTCTGCGTGCATGCGTGTGCTTGTGAGTTTTTGTGCGTCTGTGTGTGCATCCGTGCGTCTGAGCGTCTGTGTGTGTGTGCGTGCATGTGTGTGTGGGTGTGTCAGTGTGTGTGTGTACGAGAGTGAGAGAGATCTTCACTGCTGCAGCCCATGCTTTATTTATTTATTTAGATGATTTATAGAGCGCCTGAATCGCCTGGAGCGCCTGAATCACCCCACATGGGGTATCTCCGCGCTGCTTTATGTGTCCTCTGTATAGCCAGACACTTTTGGTGTGTAGTAAAATACATCCATATTGGGTTCCAATGGGCTAGGTTCAGTCTATGAGCAATAACGCATGACAAGGTGAGTCGCTGTAGCAGCTCGTCCGTACATGCTGAGGGGCCAAGCTCTCCTCTCTTTTCCAGGCAAGAAGAGTGTCTGTCAGGCTGAACAAAGACCGACACTCTTCTTGTTCAGGTCAGGCAGGAGCTGAACATGCGCTAAATGTGCTGCTTGGGACTGCTGCCTGTGCCTGTGCTATGCAAGCGTGCACAGTAGCTGTCAGCACTGATCCCATATGTGTGATTGATGGCTTAGCTAGGGAAATCTGAGCTGCCCCATGAGAATGTGTGACAGGGAAAGAAAGAATGGGAGTCTGGGGAAGCTTGCATTACTATTCTATAGTTCTGTGTGAGAGAATGTTGTGCTTGTCATAGACGTGCAAGGAAGCTTGCAGTGCTGCTGCCTGTGCTGTGGAAGCGTGCACAGTAGCTGTCTGCATGGATACTACTGGTGGGAGTGATGTTTGTGCTAGGGTTATCTGTGCAGCACCTTGAGCGTATGTGTGACAGGGAAAGAATAAATGACAGTCTGGGGGAAGGGGGCACTATTGCTCTACAGGGCATGTGTGAGGGAAGGTTGTACTTGTTATAGATAGGTATATGCAGGAAGCTTGCACTTCATTTCTCAAGCTGTACCAGTTATGTGTGTGGAAGGAAGTGGAAGATGCTGCGGTAAGAGGGCACTTGCACCCTCCTGCCTTAGTGAACACGAAAACAATCATTTTACTACACGAAAGCCAAAGCGAGTGGTTTTGTGAATAATTGACTTTAATGCTCGCCTGAATGGTAGATAAACTACAGAAATGCTGCATTATTGTTTTCGGCAAGGGAAATGAAAAAGTTGTGATCTCATTGCCGATATAGTGTAACAAGGAATCCAGGGTTCTTGTTAGCGCGCCTAGATTATTCTGACGTGGCTTCTATTCGGAGGGTTCCCACATTTTTTGAAACAGGTCGCGATGAGCAAACCAGCACGAGGAAGGGTTCTGAGAGGGTAGTCAGCTATTGGTTACAGCGGGGACTAGTCCTGGTCAGGTTAGTAGGGGCAATGAACTTCACAATAAAAGTTCTCAAGTTTTGCTGCAGTGTATTTGCAGAAATAAAGAGCGAATGCATAGTGTTCAAGTTGCAGCTGAGTGTTTTAAAACTGTCTACAAACAGAGTAAGTGGGCCTACAGAAGTTTACGTGGATGGCTTTTGCCACCTTTGATAACAAGCACTGGCATAGCCAATAGGTCTCGCATTTGGGATCTTATAAGTGTTTAGCCATGCAACAGTTGGTGTTGTTGCACCAAGGATATTCTGCTGCATAACTAAATACTTATAGAGTCCAAAAAGCGAGAACTATTGGCTATGCCAATGTTTGTTTGTTTCTTGTTGCTGTTTTGTTTAAGTTGCCAGATCTACAATAGCTGGACATGGTTTTTGTTAACATTTCTTTGCATAAAATTAACTTGTTTTCATTGCTCTGAATGTTGTTTCCATTCTAGTTGTAGGAAGCAGTCATTCCCGGAGCTGCCTAGCTGTGCACATGCTGCATATGATAAAAAGCATGGTGCAAGCGCAATTTACAAGCGTGCAGTAAGTGAGCCCCAGGCAGCATGACTCACTCACACAGGAGTTCATGCACTGCACCTGCATACTCGGCATGGTTTAAAGAAACTCGACCCACTCCCTCCCAGGCATTGAACACATATTTACCAAGAAACTCTGAGAAGAGCCTGCCTGCTGCACTGACGGCTGGTGGAGTGTGTGCCTGGTGAAAGTGTGCATTGACGGCTGGTGGTGTGTGTGCCCAGTGAAAGCGTGCACTGACAGCTGGTGGTGTGTGTGCCTGGTGAAAGCGTGTACTGGTGGCTGGTGGTGTGTGTGCCTGGTGGAAGCGTGCACTGATGGCTGGTGGTGTGTGTGCCTGGTGGAAGCGTGCACTGACGGCTGGTGGTGTGAGTGCCTGGTGGAAGCGTTCACTGATGCTGGTGGTGTGTGTGCCTGGTGAAAGCGTGCACTGACGGCTGTTGGTGTGTGCCTGGTGGAAGCGTGCACTGACGGCTTGTGGTGTGTGTGCCTGGTGGAAGCGTGCACTGATGACTGGTGGTGTGTGTGCCTGGTGGAAGCGTGCACTGACCGCTGGTGGTGTGTGTGCCCGGTGGAAGCGTGCACTGATGGCTGGTGGTGTGTGTGCTTGGTGAAAGCGTGCACTGACGACTGATGTTGCGTGTGCCTGGTGGAAGCAGGAGCCTTCACAGTGATAGAAGACACAAATGAATCTGACGAAGAGGAGGGTGAGGAGGGGGAGAAGGTAGGGGGAGTGCGAGCAGAGGAGCATGATTCACAGCTAGAAGACACAAATGAAGCTGACCAGGAGGGAGGGGGAAAAGGTAGGGGGTTGTGCAAGCAGAGGAGCCTGCTTACAGCAATTAAAACACAAATGGCAGCTGTGCACGTGCACAAGCTCGTGAACGCAAGCTGTAGGCCAACAAAAACCTCTGGTGGCACTTTTAAAAGCCACTTACTAAATGTCTCGAAGCCACAGTGCACTGTCTCAGGCGAGACCTAAAAATGCCTTTTAACAGCGACATGCCAGTCTAGAGGCAATATTTACCAATTTCAGGGCCCGCCTGGCACCCCTGTTCAGAGATGCCTCATCTTCACTTGAATGGGAAAAATGTATGCGTACCAGTCACTTCCCAATGATCATCAATCTCATGAACTTTCTTTATTCCTTTCCACTAACACATGCAATTTAATTAATTATTTCAAAAATATTGTACTCCACCTATTTTCAATTGTGCATAGCTGTCAACAGGGCTTTAATTGGGATGAAAAAACTGGGGGGTTTCGAGGGGGTGTGGCTGATGTAATTTAGGGCGTGGCTTAGAAACACATTAGCTGAAAATCTGTGTTTAGCATAGTGTGCCCTCCAACTAGTATGTTTGAGCTTCAGTAATCGCATCCAGATACATAATACAACAAGTAATAAGCCAGGACTACTGACTTTGTCAATGGTTGTTTGTTGCATAAGATAAATAAGCAACAACTATGGCTTCGTTGTAGAGCATATTGAAAATGCGTCAGTTCTGAAACAATGAGACTGAAAAAAATTGGAGGAGTCTCTTTGAAGTTACATCATACGCAGTGAAGGGTGGTAATGCTGCAGAGTTTAGATGTATTTTTTTCATCCTGAGGGTGAGGATAAAAATCAGCACCTGGGGGCAGATTTATGATAACTGGCACATCCCCAGGGATGCGCCAGTTATTTTGCGCCGCTGCTCCGCCACCCATGGTGCGCCGCATTTACAATGCGGCGCACCATGGGGCAAAAATGGCACAGATGCTTGACGCATCTGTGCCGTAAAGGTGGCGCATTGCTGGAGTTGCGTCGCAAGCGCGACGCAGCTCCAGCAAGGCTCGGGGTGCCCCATCTTTACAATGCTGCGTCAAGACCTACGCCTGCTTCAAGCAGGCGCAGGGTTTTGACGCAGCATTGGCCTGAAAGTGACTGAGTGAAATCTTATAGATTTCACTCAGCCACTTTTGCGAGGCGCACCTGCCCCGTAACGCCCACCCTGCGCCGGAACGCCCACAAGTGGCGCAGGGCTTTACAACGTGACGCATCTGCCTAGATGCGTCACGTTGTAAATGGGTCGTAGGGATGCGCCACGTTTACGCCACAGTTGCGTGACGCAAACGTGGCGCATTCCCAACATAAATCTGCCCCCTGATTTTTAGAACTGACGGTCCCGAGGACTGGCAGGACCCGGCCCACTTAAAGCCCTGACTGTTGATTTTAAAGTATGCATCTCACTCTACCACACACCCTGAAAACCATTGTTAATTTGGAAGGCTTAAGGGAGTTTCTATACGGAGGAGAGCTTATGGATGTGATACCTACAGCCATTGCAAGCAGAATATGTGCATTTTACTAAAGAAATATCCACTACAGTCTTCAGACTTTGGATGTCACTGGCCTTCAAATCGAGAATAATTCAGAAATGTCATGATTATCTGCATGCAGCAAATTTTATGAAGAAAACTGAAATAAATCTTCTCACTGATGGGTTGAAATTAGCAACGTTAGTTACTAATGTCTATTGGGGTTTGGGTGCCTTGTGTTTGGTGTTTGACCTGCAACACAATCCTGCCAAGAAAAACAATCAAGCAGACACCGTCCCCACTATAGCACCAAGTTATAAAGAGATCTGATAATATTAAAACAACAACTGCAGAAACAAAAGCATTAAATCAGGTCATAGCATATAAAAACCCTGCCACTGACTACATTTGATGTGATTCCAGAAAAGTAGCACAAGATAGCCTGTAATGCACTACATTGGTTACCCCATTTAACCAAAGAAGAAATACAACATGAACAGCAGTTTGACCTCAGTATTATTTTAGTTTAACAATACTTGGACAAGTTACTAATGCGGGGTTTGATGTTCTGTGGTTACAACATGGGTGTGATTTCACCGAAATGCCTGGGTTAGCACAAGTGGCACGACATAACCACCCTTTGAACAAGCAACATCACAGGAATTGACATTATGTGAATTTTGACTCTGAATCCTCTGAAGAAGTGATGTAATAACATGTTACCAACACATAAAAATGTCCATTTAAAATGCCAACCGATATGATAGAAACATTACACATCTCTCTTTCTCATGGTGTGAAAAAACATGAATTTGTTAGAAAATTAAAGAAAGACAATTTTTTTTTAAACAATGGTGGTTTTAACCACCTGCATTTATTCATGTAGCTCATATAGTCAACAACACTTTATTCTGTTTTTGTAAAAGAACATAAGAGTCAAGATTACAAGAATCCAGAGTACACCATTCTTATGTTTCATCTACCATTAATTAAACTTCTTCATTAAAATACACATGAATAAAAATGCAAATACAAAATAAAAGGGATACCAATGCAGCATTGCGTCCATGCCTGATCCACCCACAGTGATTAGTCAATCTAAGCCTGACTGCGAACTTTAAAAAACTCTGGGGCATATTATCAAGAACAACGTTAAAAATTATCGTCGGTTTAGCGTCAGAAAACTGCTGCTAAAATGGCGATAATGGGCTTGATATTATGCCCTTGTAAATTCCCATAGAAGCCCAGGTTCTGGTGTCAACCTGGGCTTCTATTGGAATTCTCCAGGGCATATTATCAAGCCCATTATCGCCATTTTAGCTGCAGTTTTCTGCCGCTAAACCGGCGATAATTGTAACGCCGTTCTTGATAATATGCCCCTAAGAATGTGCAATACCGTGCTCCCTGAAAGCATTAATAAGAAAGTAAAAGCAGGACGCAATTATTTAAAATGTACCTTTTTTTAAATTGGGATAATATAGGTCTACCTCGGTACCTCATAATAGCTACAAAACATTAAAAAGTGGAGCATATCCTGGGAAGACTTGCTATCGCAGCAACAGGGCAACAGGATTTCACCTTTATTTTTCCCCCGAGGGTGGACGAGGAGAAGTTGGAATAAATCAAAGCAGACCTGGTCAGTAAAAAGCGGCTGTAAGAGCTAGGGAGCCCTAGGAGATATGGTTCCATAATTTGAACAGTTTTCAAAATGATATATCTACGTACACTGGGCTTCCTTAGCTCACGCTTTTCCCTATCTGCCACCCGCTGTCTAAAAAAGCCTCCTTGGCCCAGACCAGGTCCTTCTTGCTGATTGATTCCGGGTTGTTAAAGAGATCAGCTCTTTCTAGACTCCTAAAGCCTTCCCATATGTATTTAAGCCAGGGAATATAATAAACATGGTCAAGGGCCAAACAGTCCTTTGGGATCTCTTTGTATAAAGCAGTCCAGTTACCTATTCATATTTTGATCTACAGGGACAGCGGGCAAAAAGACAACAAGTCGGACAAATAGGCCATACCCAGATTTTCGTGTACTATGAAAGTAGAGGTTCCCTGAGGTACGCTTATGAGCTGTCTCAGCAAGTTATTTTCAACTCTTTCGAGCTCGTCATGAGCGATATAACCCCAGATTTCACTACCGTATGCCACTTGTGCAATGCACTTAGCTCTATATATCTGCAGGAATGATCCTACTGTTTTTTTGCCCAAACAGGGGGAAAAGTTGGCAATAGCAACGTTAGCCCATAGAAATTCAACCTGCTTTCTGCTGTTTAATGGTCCCCAATTTAAATTGGCATCCAGCGTAACCCCTAGGTAAGAAAAAGCACTGGTCTTTGGGACTAAAGTAGACCCAACTTTAAAGTTAAAAGACTTACTTGATCTATGTCCCACCTACATCACATACGACTTAGAATTATTGACTTCCATAAATGTCACGAAGCAGCTAAGTAGAGTTTGCAGCCCCTTTGCAAGTCTGGGCCATAAGGACAGTGTCGTCAGCATACAATAATACTGGCAGGCCACGCCATCCCACCTGGGGAAAGTCCACCTTTGTTTCCACTGATACTTTCTCCAGGTTATTAATATATAAATTAAATAAAAAAGGGGTCCATATGCAACCCTATCAAACCCCTCTCTGGATTGGAAACTGCCGGGTCACCTTGCAATCTTTAGTGTAACATACCTCCACTTTGGTGTCCCTATGCATGTCTCGTAAAAAGAGGACGTCTTTATCAACTCCTAGCTATGACAAGGTCTCCCAAACCTTACTTCCTTTCACTCAATCAAAGGTGTAGGGCAGGTCCATGAAGGCCAGATAAATGATCCCGGGGCAGGGAACTTTGTACTTGTTAAGGATCAGAAACCAATTCAAGCATTGGTCCCCAGACGAAAACCATATTGGATGTCTGCCACCTTGACCTATAACAGAGAGTACTAGCCCTGCTACCTTTTTTAAACACTGGAACAATGGTAGATATAGCTCAGGTGCTAGGAGGGTGGGCTCTTATAGCTGCATTAATAATTGATGTAAGGGCTGGCGCCCACAACTGTGGATTAGATGTGTAAAGATCATTGGGGAAAACCACATGTTCTGGTGCCTTGTTTCTAGACAATCCTTCAATACCCTTTCTAACTTCATCAGCTGTAATTTCAAGAACTGATTTCCCTTTTCCACTTCCATAAGCCTTACTCGTGTCTAATGGGCATCTAAACATTTCCACAAAGTGAACTACCCATTTGTCTTCTGTGATATACGCATTGAGGGCCTGTGCAGCATCTCCTGCCAAGATTGACTTAATGACAATGCTCCAAAACTTGTAACTGTTCTTTAAGGTACTAGCCTCGGAGAGCTCGCTCCATCCCTCCTTCCTCAACCCGGCATTGCGCCTTGCTAATTTGACTTTATATCACCTTCTAAAGGCTTTTATCAAACCTGGGTCCCTTATTTTAGTGCCTAACGCATCTCTCAGTTTCTTAGCCGCACCAGAACAATCATGATCAAACCATCTAGGGGCCCGGTCTGGCGGGTACAGTAACGGAGCCTTTAATAGGTCTCCTAGAGTACAATAGATGACCAAGAATGCGTCCAGGACGATTCCCAGCTCTGCCTACTGGGTTGTACAGATACCTATCTCCCTATGGCATCTAGCTGAAAGGGACTCATAGAAAAGATCCAGGATTATCTGTGCCCACCTTAGCCTTTGGTCCCCGTCCGTGGCTTACAGTATCCCCCTATCTGCTGTCTTCCTAGATTTTGCTAGTTGAGGCCAGCTGATATTGATACACAAAGAGTTGTGGTCACTGGAGATACTATCTTCTATGGAGAAGTCTGAGGAAAGTTAATAAAAGGAAGTTGAAACAAAAATAAAGTCTATAAATAATGCACTTCCTCTCCCTGTAAGGTGGGAATGATAGGTTTCATCCCTTGGTCCAGCCGGCACAAGCCCAAGGTAAGATCAAACTCATCTACTTGGGAATTAAGTATGTCTCCCTGCTTAGTATGTTCGAAGGGCATACCTGTCAAGTGAGGGCAGCCCATGTCATTTTTTTTCGAACCACCCGGATCCCCACAGGTGAATTTTAAAGTCTCCTGCGATCATGAGGTTACTATAGTGAAGGGCATTAGAGGTCAATTTTCTTAGGAAGGAGCCAAACCTCGAAATATTACAGACATCAGGAAAAGCGGAGGTGGGCAGAGGCGGCTCCTCTATGGGGGTGTTTGGGCGCCGCCCCCCTGCTTTCTCGCCGTGCGAGAAGGCAGAAACAAATGGTAGTTATTACCGTAATAACTACCATTTGTTTCTGCCTTCTCGTACGGCGAGGAAGCAGAAGTTCCTGGTTGAGAGTGGGCGGTGTTACTCGAGGGCAGGGGGGAGTGGCTTTCCCACTGTTGTTAATACTGTCTGTTTGGGCAGCCTGAGGCCGCCCAAACAGACAGTATTAACAACAGTGGGAAAGCCACTCCCCCCTGCCCTCGAGTAACACTGCCCACTCTCCCTGTTCTCTCTGTATGCTGCAGCATACAGACAGAAAATGACACGGGTGGGGCAGCGGCCTGACCAATCAAAAACGCTGCGGAGGAGGGGAGGGAGGCTGCCTGCAGCCTTCCTGATGACGTGCACTGCAGGAATTGAAAAACAGGACGGCGGGAGTCGGGAGTCTCGAGTCTCGAGACTTAAGAAAAGCGGGAATGTAAGTTTTATTACTTTAATTATTTATCCAGCCTTCCCCCCACCCATCCCCTCCGCGGCGCGACAACCTTCCAACGCCCCCACCCGCCCGTAATGCCGGCCGTGACTGATTGTAAGGAGGATAAATACATTTTGCAGCCTTTATTTTCCCGCTTAGAAGCTATTCACAGCATCTATCAGGCAGGGGTTAATATTGGATGGTAACGGATTCAGAAGCTCGCCATGATATGAGTGGAAAGCTTGCAGCGTTCAGGATGTGGGACCATGTAAATGTAAATGTAAATGTAAATGTATTTCGATTTATATAGCGCACTAATCACCCAGGGGTCTCAAGGCGCTTGCTTAGGGAACCCGTCCTGGTATTCCCCTGTGAGATACCCCGGCAGGGTATTCACAAGGTGAAAGCCAGGCATCCCGCCGCGAGGGGCCGTAGTGGAGATTAAGCAAGCTATTGCCCAGAGTCGCAGAGTGTGACCCCGTGAGTCGAGTAGGCACCGGAGCGAGAATTGTCGAGTCCGTGGAATTTTTGAGCCCGAGACCCGCCGAGGCGGGGAATCGAACCCTGGTCCACGGCTGATCTCAGCTTCCGGGTCTGCCGCCTCTAACCACTGAGCCACGCTTCTCCACCATGCCATTTCTTTTATTTTGGGGACTTGACCGAAAATCACTAGCAACATTGCACCACGGCAGACTAATTCGCAAAGGTATGGAGTTACCTTTTTAAACCGTACTTACGTTTTGGGCCATTGGCCTTTAAGGAGAGAAATATATATGTACATAAGATGAGAAATAAAATACAATTGGCATACGTGATTCATCATGAAAAAAAGGGGGTTTAGAGGAGGATTTTTACACATGTTTTTTGTGATTGATGTGTAAAGCAAGGGTGTCTTAACGTATGGGCCTATATGTATTTAATTGATGTGAAATGACTATTAGCACCATGACACTATTTACTTGGTGTATCTCTAGTTACAGACGCTGTACAAGACGAGGGGTTTACAGTAAAAAAAACATGGGTTCAGCTAATGGCTACTGAAGAGTGGAATAGTGTGGCTTAATGGTTCGAGCGGCAGACCCTGATGCAGAGTTCTGGACAGGGACCAGGGTTCGATTCTCGCCTCGGCGGGGTCTCGGGCTCAATATCCTCGGACCTGGTAATTCTAGCCTCGGTGCATATTCTAATCACGGGCCCCACGCTGCAACTCTGGGCAATAGCTTGCTTAGCCTCCACACTGGCCCCAACAGCGCTAAGGATGCCTGGCTTCACCCTGGGGGTGCCCAGGAGTGGACACTTCACAGGGAAAGCCAGGAGGGGTTCCACAGCAATATGAGTATCAGCGCCAGGAAACCGAATAGGCGACACCGCAAGGTGACCGTCTGGTGACAGTGCGCTCTATAAGTACCATGACATTTACATTTACATATAGTGTGTTTATATGAAAAGGATTGGGGAGGGGCCACTAATGAAGTGCACAGTAGTTTACAGTAATACATAGCCGCCACAGGAATTAAGAGACAAAATGGGAGCTAAGAACCCTGAGCCGAGTGAGAGCTGAAGTGGGTATAATCTTCCATGCGCCTAGAAACCTGGTGGCCACAGTACAACCTGCCTTTAGCTCTAATTCCAAGTGGAGAAGGAACAGAGCTTGCTGGACACAGACCGCAATGGTTGCACAGGGCCGATTTACATAGCGGAAGAAGCCTTTCATTTTGTTTTCCCCTTCTGGCCCTTTATTGTCCCAGCCTTGAAGATGATGTTTCTAAGGTTCTAGTAAGAGAGTGGTAATATGTAATCTGCAGAGGTCTTTGTACACTCCGTTCAGACTCAAATTCCAATAAAATAGCTTAGCAGGTTTATGTGTTTGCTGTTGAAATCCGTGTATACTCTAGTGGTTACAAGGGCAACTCCGTGTGTAACCATACTTAAGGTGGGGCTTTAAATCCTCACAAGTCATCACTATTTTGTTCTGCATGTACTGGCACTGCAAGACTTCACCAAGCACTGGGGAGCAGCAGGGAAATTATCAGACTCAGACTGATTGGATTGCGGGACATCCAAGCAGGGCTGCTTGTCACCGATCACCGAGGGGGAGGGGCTGTGAAGTGAACAAAAGGAATACTGAGGTGCTTTCAAGTTAGGATTTGAGGCTGTGGAGAGTGTTTCTGTCGGAGATATGGAGATATTTTTAAATCGAGTGTGAAAGCAAATAATTCTAATTTTGAGACTTTTCTGCTCATGGCCCAACGCCTGGAAGATGCTTTACCAGAGCCTGGGGGTTGATTCACCAATTGGACTATGGCAACTCGGTAGAAGAGGAAGGCCTGCCGGCAGTGGAAACAGGAACTCTTTGTTCCAACATATTCTTTCTCACTGATGATGCTGATTAAATGCTTTATAGAAAGGGCAACAAATGCCCAGCTTGGTGTCATGGTGCTACGTCAGGAGCTGCGGGACAGATTAGAGCTGAGGATGCTGAATTGAATTTCTTTCTACTCATTAACAGATTTGCTGCCCAGTTCTGGGCCCGTTGTAGTCTGGACAGTCTTTTGGGGGTAGCCCTAGGTATAATGCACTCTTTCTGTCAGTCGAGGTATAACAAGGGCCTGCACCAGTGGGGCGCGAGTTTGCTTAGGGAGAAGGTGGAGAACTTTACAAAGCTGCCTCAGATGCTGCCGCAGCTGCACAGAATCATGCTCTCCGGGCTACACGAGGAGCTGGGCGAGGCAGGCCCCTGGATGCTCGTAGCTCAGATGGCCGTCAGGGACCTCTTTGTAGAGAGGAGGCTGCAGTGAGCAAAGGTGGCTGGTGGCATTTGAAAGCTGTGAGGGTTGAAGTCTCTGTGAGTTTCTCACAGGGTTTGTCAGGGGATCAAAAAGGAGTTCAAAATACATGTTCATCCAATCATTGGCCTCTCCGCAGAGCGCATAGGACAGTGGTTAAGTATTTCAGTTGTAATTGTGATTCTAAGCTAAATGGGTGCAGTGGGGCCCCCATCATGGGGGTACAGAGTTTTCAAAATTATGAATGCGAAAGTAAATGGAAACACGTGGTTGGCCGCTACTTAAAACTTATCCCCAACGTTTACGCCGCACCACTTTTAAAAGTCACCAGCCACCACTGTAGGTGGCATTATAAAAGTTCAGAAGCAACAATTTTTCAGATCCACTGGAAAATAACAAGGTCTGCAGACAAGTGTTATCGGTTGGCATCACCACCAGTCTACAACAAACTGCCAAGGAGACATGGATTACCAGCCCACCCTTAGATCATCCCACCCTTGATGGTGTGGCAGGCACAAAGTAAGTCTTATATCCCTCCAAAAAGAAACTGTTCATGATTGACTACGTCTCCTGAAGGCATATCATGTCAAATCCTTTTACTGATAGGCTCCAGCCTGGGTCAGCAAAGTTACTTGCTAACCCGGCAATGTCCCAGTTACAAGTCTTAGCATCCAAGGGACCAACTGAGAGGCCAAGTGATATCTGGGAGCTAGGGATTGGTGGCTCTGCTAAATCCATCACAGTGAGTCAATCGCAGGTGTCCAACATTTCCAATGAAGCACATTTATTAAAGAGAGGAGTGTTGTATGTCACCATCTGCCAACCAGGCTGCGGATGAGCAGGATACCTCCTCGAGTTCACCTCACTAGGCATGGTCACGATACTCAAGGGTCTATAAAAATGCCCCAGGGGAGGGCCATGATGGACGAGACCGGACCACATGATTTACTCTGCAAACAAAATTCTCTCTGCAGCATGGGGTCTATTAGAAATTGATGATGACACAGTCTCCTTCGAAGTGTTTTATGAACCTCCCAACCCATGATACTCTGCACACCATGTTGATAAAACTCATGTAGGCACATGCATCAAAAGAAAAACAGGTCGTAAACTGACAGATTTGCAGAATCTGCCCCTTTGCGCCCAGTACTTTTGCATTTGGGATGCAGCATCCCAAATACAAAAATCGCAAAGTAACTAAATTGCGATTACTCAAATTGCGATTGCATTTAAGGAATCGCAAATTGAGATTCCTTAAATGCAATACATTAAAGTAAAAAAATAGCAATTTCAATAATAGGGGGAGCAAATTACGATGAAGTTGAACTTCATGGTGCATTCATGCATTTTTCAAAGTTTCTTGTTGCGCACACACATGCCCTTAGGGCATGTGTGTGCGCACCAAATGTGCACAGATCAATTTCAGGGGTTGCACAGGGTGTCTTTTTGACATCCTTGCACCCTGAAATTTTATGCGCAATTTGCGAGGACCTATTGGTACTCGCAAATAGCGCATGCAATTTCCCATTCATTCCTATGGGCTTAAAGGCCCATAGGAATGAATGAGAAGCCATTCCTTATTTGCGACTCGCTCGCAAATAAGGAATGTGTAGGAATCGCTATTTTTACAGTGATTCCTACATGCATAGGCTTTTGCGAGTTCTTAATTACGATTCCTTAATTATTGCAATTAAGGACTCCCAAAATCCTACCTTGATGCATGTGCCTGATGGTCCTTTAACCCAGGGCCGTGTTTGAGTTCAGCCAGTGCAGGACTTTATTCTGTAGTTGATGGAAGCTTTCTGAAGTACCCGTGGGAAGCACCGGGACATTTCCCAGTACCACTAAATACAGTGTTGATTCCGGTGGAAGGTGTAGGGTGGTTGACCTCTGCCTCAATGGTCTCATTGCTCTCAATGGGCCCGATTCACAGAATGAACTTAAGACTCAATCCTAAACTTACTACTATTTTGGTATTCACAGAATGCACTTACTACTTTTGGCATTCACAGAATGCACTTACTACTTTTGGTATTCACAGAAGTTAGGATTTTGTCTTAAGTCTGTCTTAAGTTTGTCTTAAGTCTGTCTTAAGTCTGTCTTAAGTTTGTCTTAAGACAAACTTAAGACAAACTCCTAACTTCTGTGAATACCAAAAGTAGTAAGTGCATTCTGTGAATGCCAAAAGTAGTAAGTGCATTCTGTGAATACCAAAATAGTAGTAAATTTAGGATTCAGTCTTAAGTTCATTCTGTGAATCGGGCCCCGAGTCTCACCCGATAAGGGTTTGGCTGGCCCCGAGAGGTCTTTTAGGCTCAAGGTTTTCAAAACCACCCCCCCCCCCACCCTGTGGGCCTGATGTCAATGGGCATAAATCTGCCATTGACTGAGAGGGTTGGGCTGCGCTACCTTGCACAGGATTTGTCAGTGAGGACTGTACCTACCCCCTTGTTCCCTGTTCAAGCCCTCTATTACCTTCTGTCTCAGAACAGGCTGATGCCCCCACTGGGCTGCTATGAGAGTCTTTGTCCCCCACTAGGCTATGATGTCTAATCCTCAAACGTCCTAGCTCTACTGTAGCTAAAGGGTACCTGATAGGGCCCAGTTTGAGGTACATACTTACCAACAGAAAGCCCAAACAAAAAAATCATCCTTGGTCAGGGTTTACAGCTTGTTGGCACCTTGCGCTGCACCCTTTGCTCTGAGACGTTTTACTTTGCCCCCAGTCAAAGAACCTTTTCTTTTAACTCCTGGTCTTTATCATGCTCTGGTGCTCCCTGCTTGAATAGATGGCTCCGAGGCCAGGGACATGATAGCACCCCTGCTCCATGCAGTTGGGCATGGTGACTCCATCCAAGTGTTTTTGACCATTACATCAGTAGATCCAGCCCCACTGTCCGCTTCCAGTTTAGTAGGTCTAATAGGTGAGATCAAAGATCCTAAATCCAGCTGGGAAGTCTGAGATAAGGTGACTCTTAATGGACTAGAAAAGGGGCAATTTACAGGGGGGCGGGAGAGCTGATGTGCCACCAACTCTATCTCCTTATCTAAAATCCCTGCTGCCCTTTGTACAAAATAGTCCATTGTCGTTGCTACCGACCCTGGGGCTGCTGCCACCGCTCCTTTGCGTTTCCCCATAACTCTCAGGCGGGATTCTAAGCTGTATAAGGTTGGCACAGACAGTGCATTTAACAAGAATGTTATAATCGAGCCAGGGCAAATAGAGAAGGAAACAGGCTGCACCAGTAACCAAGACCAGTACCAAAATAACAGTAGATTTGCCTCCTACCTGCCCCTGCTGAAAGGCGATGGTATTGCCTCACAAGGGCCTTTACTATAATGGTTCCCTTGAATCCACCTCTGCCGAGGATATCCAGGCTCCTGCCCACATGATTCCATTCAAGAACCAAGAGGGGTTGCCCAGCCAAGCCTCCTCTGGACTCTGATGGACTTCTATAGGACCGTCCTTTTCCCTGGCTTTGCCCAGGCAAGGCCTGCGCGCGTCCCACGCCACAGGAAGAAAGAGGTGCTTTTCAGTGTTCACAGGAGAGCTGCCAGAAATCTCCACCTTCTTTCCTTGACAGCAGTTATGGGAAACCGAGTCCCTCTCCAGCACAATCACCGGCACCCAGGAAACTGCACAACTTATTCTCTAACATTGTTTATTTTGATTAGTATCACTTGTAAGGCAAAACAACACCTTCAAAGCACAGCAGAGAGATTTCTATTCAGACACATTATTTTCCACATGTTAATAATAATGAAAATCTTCAACATTTTCTTTAAAAATGTGTATTTATTTGTTTTACAATATTTTTATTTTATTCAGGAAGAATACATGTTGCAGAGAGCTAAGTGTCTAATGCCCTAGTGTTAGAAATAGGGGTCTCTAGTTGGCAATGGTTTGCACCTTTGACCAAGTAGGGACCCTTCTTCCTAATCAGGGTAAGGAGTATTCACTTCTAAAATAACCCCTGCTCGACCCCTTGGTAGCTTGGCACAAGCAGACAGGCTTATCTCAGAGGCAGTATATAAAGCATTTGTGTACACATACAGTAATACAGTGAAAACACTACAAATGGACACCACACCAGTTTAGAAAAAGAATGTAATCTTTATCTAAACCAAACAAGACCAAAACAACATAAATCCACAATGCAGTCATCAAAATGTAATCCTTAGAAGGCAAAAACAGTTCTGTCCATAGCAAACTATGGAGGCAACACTTTCAACACAAAGTACCTTGGATGCGTCACAGTCACAAACAAAAACAGCCAAAGGGAAGGTGATGCGTCGCTTCCTTATGCCCAGGAAAGGTAATGCGTTAGTTCCTTACTCCAGGGGAGGTGATGCGTCAGTTTCTTACTGCCACGCAGGGGAGGTGATGCATTGGTTCCTTACTGCACGTGAGGTGATGTGTCGGTTTCTTACTGTGCGGGGAGGTGATGCGACGGTTTCTTACTGCGGCCCCGTTGTTCTTGTAGACTTGGCACCCAAATGCGATGTGTTGTGCACCGGAGGTGAGGCGTCGCTTTGCGAGGCTTCGCGTCATCCCGCATCAGTTCTGGAGTCTGTGCGGCAAGGCTTCGCATCACCCGGCGGGACTCGGCGTGGCTGTGCATTGCCCAGCGTCGGTTCAGAGAGGCTTTGCACGGTCTTGCGATGTTTTTCATCGGTTCTTGCAAAGAGCAGTAGCAAAACCCACTTCTGAGGCCTTTTGACTGCAGGAGGCACCTCAGGCAAGGGTAGGACTCACAGATGGTAGAGTACTGCAGCAGCAGCAGCAGAGTTGCTGGAAGTCTTTTGTGTCCCTGAAGCTTCTTTACAGGAGGGAAGCTCTATTTCAAACCCTGCAAGGTCTTCCTCAAGCAGGGGACACAGCACACAGCAAAGTCTTTGTCCTTTACTTGGCAGAAACAGTCACTGCAGGCCAACCCCAGACACCAACAGGAAAGGGGCAGTACTCCTCCAGTTTTCCCAGTTCTTCTTCCTGGCAGGTTCCTTAGGTCAGTAGTAATCTAAAGTTCAGGGGTTTGGGCCGCAGACAGGGCCTATTCAGGTGCAAAGGAAATTTCCTCCCACTACTCTAAATGCAGACTGGGCCTATTCAGGTGCTAGTAAGAACTCCTCCCCCTACTCTGAATGCAAATGTAAAAATGTAAATCCATATTTGTAATGCGCGAACTGCTCACCCTTATGGGTCTCAAGGCGCTGGGGGCCTTCGTGGAAATTAAGTGAGCTACTGCCCAGAGTCACATGGTGCTGAGCTGCAGCTCGACCTGGGTTTCGAACCATGAACCCTGTGTTCCAGAGTCAACTGCCCTGGTCACTGCACCACACCTCTCCAATGCAGCCCAGGTCTAGTCAGCCCAGCCCTGACTCATTCAAGAAAGGCAGGACACACATCAACCCGCCCTCGCCCCCCCGGAGACAATGCACCTCCTAAGACCCTGTCGCTCCAAAGCCAGGCAGTCAATCAGTCAATACACAAACCAGCAGAGGCACACAGGATGGCTAAGCAAGAAAACAACTACCAAACAACAAAAGAGTAGCTTAATACACACCAAGTGGGCAAAAGGAGAGATCTAAAATATTCTCGGACCACCACCACCACCCATGAGTGGATTACAAAAGGGCGGGGAGGTGTATATGAACTGCAGTGCGCAAACAGTGAGGAAAACCCTCAGGCATCCGCACTAGGCAGGTAGCCAGTCATCTTCATCGGGTTCCTATTTGTTAGTACGTGAATAGTACTGAGAAAATGGTGCTACTCCCCTGACAAAAGACTTTTTAATAAAGGGGTAGTACTAACCCAGTTAAAAACCAAGTGAAAAGTCGGACATGCAAAAGGTTGAGTAAATTTGAACCTAATGTCCTAAAAAGGTCGACATTTTTCAGCTAATGAACCAAACTCAGTTCAGCATTCTTCAGGACCAATAAACGTTCTTACCTGTGGAGAGGCGCACCCTAAGGCACCTACTACCACTTAGGTAAATAGACGGAAAAAAATTACAAACTTGTAATTGATGACCTGTGAATTCTCAGGTACAAACACTCCCCTGTCAGGGTGTTCACAATTAATTAGAGAGAGGCAACGGGCTTCCTGGGCGCGTGGCAGGGGTGAACCTTCACGCCAGCGTTTTCTGGCTGGCGACTCCCCGCGTCCACACCTATTTCGGTCACATCCACGGCCCGTAAGCAAGAAAACACCCACTTTCTAAAAGTGGCATTTTCTAACACACAATATAAAAATCCTCTTTACTAAAAGATGCATTTTTATATTCTGCGTTCAGGCATACTAAACTCCATCTTTCTGTCTTGTCCAAATGCGAAGTTATATTTATAAGATGTTATAAATAAACTCTGTTCTATCCTATGGGACAGATAGCCTTTCAATAGTGAAAAACGGAATTGACAGTATTTCACTATCAGGACATGCCACACACATCAGGGCATGTCCTACCTTTCACATACACTGCACCCTTCCCACAGGGGTAGCTTGGGCCTACCTTAGGGGTGACTCACATGTAAGAAAAGGCAAGATTAGTGCCTGGCAAGTGGGTGCACTTACCAGGTTGACATGGCAGTACTAGACTGCACACGGGCACTGCAAATGCGTGCTTGAGTTACATTTATAGGCTGCTTATGTGGGTGGCACAATCAGTGCTGTAGGCCCACTAGCAGCATTTAATTTACAGGCCCTGGGCACACAGGGCCCGATTCACAGAATGAACTTAAGACTAAACTCTAAACTTACTACTATTTGGTATTCACAGAATGCACTTACTACTTTGGGGATCCACAGAGTCAACTTACTACTTTCAGGATTCACAGAATAAACTTACTACTTTCGGTATTCACAGAATTGATTTAAGACTACTAACTCTAAGTCCGAACTCGGGCCGGAACTTCCGGCTTGGGGGCGGAGTTTCCGGTCCGGAGGCGGGGCTTCCGGCTTGGAGGCGGAGCTTGCGGCTTGGAGGCGGAACCCTATAAACTTTAGGGCTGGGAGCTATAACTGGTGCCCCTATTGTGTACATCAATTAACAGCAGATCCCCTGGTAGTGTGGGGCGTGTTGCATACACAGTGGTAAATCACATCTAAAGCATGTGTTACACACGCTGTAACCCTTGGGGATGCTTCATAATGTACACTATCACGATTTATGACTTTTTACAAGGGTAAGTCTAAATTCTGCCAGGTTAATGTGAATAATCCCTTATATATATACAAAATGGAAAATGCAATCAAATGGATATTTTATGGGTACACGTCAGCAACAATTATGAGTTTTGGGTAAAATGTGTACTCACAGATGTCAAGAGGAGTCTCTCATTTGCAACTTCCTATTGTTAATCCTCCACGACCATCCAGACAAGCATTGGCAAAGCCAACAGATCTGCCTTTTTTGTTGTTGTTGTGGTTATCAGTCACTGGTTAATTATCTCACAATAGAGCCATTGATTAGTGTCGATATTAAACAACAGAGCTGTCCATCAAGTTAGAGCAAAGCCATAGGTTAGCTCTAAGACCCTCGAGCTGTCAAAAGGGTTCTTCAAGTCCTAAACCGTCTCATGCTTCAGACAGCAAATATTTAACAGGTTAACACCAGAGCTATCACTCAGGATGCACCAGTATCGAGGGTGTAGTCTCTAGACAGTAGAGGCTTCCATGAGGTAAACATCTTATGCCGGCTTGGGTCTTAAGACCGCAGAACTGTCCTAGATCATAAATACTAAAGCTTTCAGAGAGCTGAGATGTGTTACCGAGCACTCAAGGACAACTTTTGGAGTAACCTTGTCCTGTAGCACCTCTGTTTCCTACTTTTCTAATTACCCCCTTTCCCACCCTCCCCTTCTCTCTTGGGCCTCTCTTCCAACTGCCCTCTCTCCTGTGGTCTCTCTTCCACTATCCTACTTACAGCCTTTTCCACATCCCTTCTATCCGGTGGTCTCTCTTCCACTATCATGTCTACCGCCCTTCCAACTTACCCTTCTCTCCTGAAGCCTCTCTTCCACTGCCCTGCTTACTGCCCTTTCCACTGCCCCATCCATCCTGGGACCTCTCTTCCACTGCCCGGCTTACTGCCCTTCCTTTCCACTGTCCCATCTCTCCTGTGGCCTCTCTTCCACTAACCTGCTTACTGCCCTTCCAACTTCCCCTTCTATCCCACGGCCTCTCTTCCTCTAGCTTGCTTACCAACCTTTCCACTGCCCCTTCTCTCTCATGAGGCCTCTCTACCACTATCCTGCTTACCTCCCTTCCCCCTGACCCTTCTCTCTCATGATGCCTCTCTTCCACTATCCTTCTTACCATGCTTTCCTGACTATTCTCTCATGAGGCCTCTCTTCCACTATCCTGCTTACCACCCTCACCCCCTGACCCTTCTCTCTCGTGAACAGAAAATGCAGAGATTGTGTGTATTATGTTATCCAATGCTACAGTGTTGGTCACCTAGGATAGGTGCCCTCATGATCATGTTAGGAGGCGGCCATCTTGAGTGAGGGGGGGCCCCCTTAGTAAAAACACATCTAAAATAATAAATACCAGGAAAGATACCGTCTTGCACTGCATGAAGCTAATCATCATGAGAGGCAGTGGCGTCGCTCCTGGAGGGGAGTGTGGGATGTGACACCCCACATACAAATGCATTCTTGGCTTGGTAGTTGGGTCTCGGGCTCCGAGACGGGTCTGCTATGCCTGTGTTGGTTTTTCTTCTACTCCTGATCCCACCAAGAGGTTTTAATGAGTTCATTTTTTTCGAGTCCAATGTTATTGTGTTGTCTATATTTATCTCAGAGCCTGTTGTTTTGTGTGTGGAGGGTGAATACACCAAAAAATACATCGGTGGGATTCGCGATGAAAATGTCAGAATATTCATCCATATGCAAAATTGTACCCAGGCACACGAAAAATAATCTTTGTTCTTTTTTCAGCGTTCTCCGTGGGAGTTTTGTCTCATTTAGATGATGGATCAGTTTGCTTTTTCCTTCAGCAAAATCATTTTTCAAACGTATACACGAGGCGCAAAGAAAGCAGGAACTGTTTGAACCGTGCCTTACACGGGACAGTAAGTAGGTAATGTGGACGATAAATTGAGATGCTTAGCAGATTGTAAAATCGCCCACCCCGCGCCATCAGACTGCGCGTGAAGGGCCGATTTGTCACTCCCTTCCACGTGACTGCGATACGTGCTAGCAATCCCCAAGGGCGACTTTCCAATGTACACTTCGTGTTCTCTCTCTTTTGACAAACTTTTTCCTTAATATCATTCTGCTCTCTCACTACACCAGAGCTGGGTGATACATGCAAAGCAGGCGCCTGCTGCAATAACTCAACACCCCCCCCCCCCCCACACACACACATACACACACACTGACTACCTTGTGCAGGGCAAAGGGGAAAATAACTACCAAAGTCATAACTTCTAATAGAAATGATCATTAGTAGGAATTTTAGAAGGGATATTTATTGTACTGTTCATGTGATTTCTTTTGAGACATACTAAGATAATACAAACTTCACCAACAGATGCAAACCTAAGGAAGCCTTTGCAGGCAGTAGGTGCTCCATGAAAGTAGCCAGTTACTCAGAATAACTCGTGGTGATTTGTTTCTACAACCTGTTAGTCTAGTAGTGCCCAGGTATGCCCTGTTTATGGCTTTTGAATTCTAATTGCTGCCACAGTTCAGAGCGTTAGTGTGCCGGCTGAATTCCAGAGGCTTGATCCAGTCTTTCACCACCTCAAACTAAGAGTAGTACAATGAGTGTGAAAATTAAGAGTAGTAAAATGAATGTGATTAATTTATGCAACAGTACAAATATTATTTACAGCTTGAGTGTGACTGATTTCTGTACAGTAAAAATAGTATTTACAGCTTTAGTAGGATAACATGGTACCTTCCATCAAACCAAAAAGGGTCAGTTGTCCGGCCCCGGAAGTGACATCATTTCTGTGGCCAGGACTTCGGGCCCCTGGGGTCCTACTAGCGTAAGAAGACAAAATGAGAAGTGGGCAGGAGCTATCATATACAAACAATGATATTTGTATTATTCTTAGATTATCATGACCCAGGAGCATCCAGGTTTCCTTCTTGATGGTGAGGCAGAAGTTTGTCGTATTTATGGCACTAGCATGGCCCATGCACCACCAGTGAGCATCTAATTTAACTTAAATGCACTTTACAGTGTCTAGCGAGAGTGCAACATCAATTTAAGCATGACCATTAGCATCATAAACCAGCCATTTACAAATCCAATCTGTTTCTCATTGCTTAAACCTCTCCTCAAATCTTTCTTTTCTGAGAATGCTTTAACGTTACATTCATGCAGGGTTGGACTTGGACAGAAAACAGGCCTGTGCGCCAAAATATAAGTGGCCACCATTAGTGACTTTGATTGCTAAAAATGTGACCCATGTTTAGAAACTGGGGCAGGTTTCAACTTGCAAAGACATGCTGTATTTGTGTTTTCATGGCATGGAAGGCTGCATTGATTTGAGCTTGCTTCAGGCAATGTTTGTTTTAATATCAGGGAATCAGACATAAAACCCTGCCCATCAGACTATAAAACTGACTCACAAACAGCCAAAAAGCAGGACCACTCACTGTCAGACCAGCTCGTCGGGCACTGTCTGTTGCCCTATAGTTCTGTCCTACGCTGCATTCATGTCTGGGCAACATCATTCCATGGCTGCCAACAATGACAGTGTTAATTTAAGCCAGTGTTTTCACAGGAGATGGACTGCTTATGTGTGCTGGGGGATATGGACCGGCTGGGGATATGCTCTGCTGAGGTACATCATGGGGTACTAGTCCCCTCCCTTTCAAGCTATTCTGTGTTTCTGCAGGGTGGGATGCCTCCACTCGACAAAGTCAAGGGCCCTTCTCATTCACTAACTGTCCTTTGCCTGGGGGTCTGCATTGGTATTCCCTTCTCCTTTTGGTTTGGCGAGGGTTTATTGTTTCTTTATTACAATTGACTGTCTTCGAGATTTTCAATTGCAACTGGCACACACATGCTACAAGCAGACTCCTTTCTCATTATTCTAGGCCCTCCCATGGCTAAACATTCCACATAATTTGCTGACCATTATCACTTGACCACTTGGAAAGTCAAGGGTTTGAAATGCTCTGCACCTCTACATATGTCAGGCACTGCTATCTTATATCACCCTAGAGTTATATTGGATCACAACCCTCTGGTGATAACAGTATCTTGGGGTGTTCTGCCTCCTCCTATCCTCACGTGGACATTGGCAGTTTCCACGATGGATGATATATTCTTCTGCCAGATTTTACTTGACCACCCTACTTAATTTCTTTAGGAAAATGCTGGTAGCTTCTCCCCATGAACTAACAGAATGGAAAACCTTTAAGTTGCTACGAGGGGACTATTCATTAAAATGACTGCTGGAGTCATCGGGTCCTCAAGCGGGATGTCATGGCCGCTGAATTCATTCGTTCAAGGCTGGAGCGAGCAGTGATTTATTTACCTGAAACTAAATGACTTTCAAGAAGCACATGCCACTTATTTTGAGATGGTGGACCATTTCTGTTACCATAATCATGCTGCTAACCAAGCTAGAGCTTACAACGAAGGAGATAAATATAGCCAATTACTGGCAAGACTGGCATCTCCTCGTCTCCCTGACACTGTCCCTCTCCTCATCTTGCTAACCAAGGGAGGTGAAGCCCATACTCAGTTGGCCATCAATACTGCTTTTCATTACTATTATAAAGAGTTAAATGCAGGTCATCTGAGGGCTAATTTGATCAATGTGTTGCCCCCATCCTCCTTCCTTGGTTATCTTTGGAGGTCCTAGTAAATCTGAATGCTTCCATCACACCTCGGGAGATACTTTCCGTACTGCAGGGTTTGCCCATGGTAAGGTTCCCAGCACAGATGGGCTGCCAGCCGAATTCTATGCCCAACGTACACTGATTTCTGGCACCTAAACTGATTAAGTTCTATGTTGCCATCTACTCTGCTGGGGCACCCACCCCCCTAGATTAAATGGTTCACTCATCTCCACTATCCTTAAGACACATAAAGAGCCAGCGGAGTTGGCATCATGTGGTCCAATATCCATAAAAAATGCAGATTAAAGATTTTGACTAAGCTGCTGCCAAGTCGCTTAATCCTGTAACTCCGGGCTATAATACATGAAGACCAAGCAAGCTTTGCCTTGGGCTGTAATCTCTACCTACATTTACATTGGTTGTGGCACATCAAAAACAAATCGGCAGCCCACTTTCCCGCCTCTATAGCTTTGGATTTGGAGAAAGCCTTTGATTCTTTAAGTTGGGACTAAATGCATAGTGTGTTGCAGCTGTTTGGCATAGGACCCTACAGGCAATGTATCAACATCCTTTACACCTACCCTACAGTTCAGGTGATAATTGGGAAATGTATTTCAAATGCATGGCCTGTAAAAAGAGGTACACGTCAGGGTTGCCCCCTGATGCCCTTACTTTTTGGCATGGCTATGGAACCATTGGCTGCATAGCTAAGCTTATTAGGCTCCACCTGGGGCACGCTGGTAAAGGGCACTATGCATGCAGTATCACTACATACCGATGCTCTACTCCTGTATGTTCATGACATGAATATTGACTTAGCAGACGTGCTGCAGGTTCTCTCTGATTTGGCAACCCTAGCGGGTCTTAAAGTGATTTTGGCACAATCCTGCATCTTCCCGCTGCAGCAACAGGGTAGGCCTCCTCTACATTCATTTCTGTATCATAGGATACAAATCGAGGCCACTTTGTTTCGGTACTCGGGGATACACATATATCATGCCCCTACTGACCTACGAGAGGGGAACCTGAGCAGAGTGACATATGGGCTCCGAACACAGATTACATTCTTGTCTTCTCTACCTCTGTCGGTAATGGGCGGGGTGGCGTTGATGAAGATGGTTGCATTACCACACATCCTTTATTATTTCACTAACCTCCTGCTCTTGATATACTGGGTAGTAAGGGATTTCTAGAGTTTGGGGATAGTTAAGGGTACAGGGTGGTAAGTGTTTTAAGGGGTTTTTATGGTTGAGGTACAGATAAGGGTAGACGTTTGCAATGGGCATTTAGGGTTCAGGGTGGAGTAAAGGTATGGACTACCAAGGACTTTAAGGGTTCAAGGAAGGGTAAGGGTACAGGGTGATAAGGGTTTTCTACAGTTAAGGGTTGCTCTTGGGGGCAGGGAAACTGAGCTTGCTCCCACCCGGTGGGAGCAGAGAGAAATACCAGGATATATATATATATATTCACTGAAAAAACCATAGGTTATAGACCATATATGGTTAGGAATTTGCATTTACAAAACCTTGAAAATTCACTGAAAAACCCATAGGTTAGAGACCATATATAGTTAGCTGGACATTTTATTGACATAAAACCAATGAAATTCCATATATAGTTAGTTGCACTAACTATATATCGCGCACCCGCAATCCACTGCTGATGATGTCACATATTACATCATTCATGACATGGTCAGTGACATCACTGATGACATCACTGATGACATCTCAAATGACATCACTGATGACATCACTGATGACATCTCAAATGACATCACTGATGACATCATCTAGTGTCTGTGTGTTTTTGTAAAGTTTAAATATGTTTTACATATTGAAGAATGAGTGGATGTATGGAAGACTGAGTGTGTGTGTGGCTGGCTGGGAGGTGTGTGACTCTGTGCATATCAATGTGTACTTGTATCAGTGATTGTATAAGAGAGTAAGTATGTGTTAGTATATGTGTGAAAAGTATGGTGTTCTGTGTTTAACTGTATAGATGAGGAAATCGAAGTGTGATTGATTCTTCACAGGACTGACTAGGTGTATGAGTGCATATGATAGTGTTGTAATAATGAGTGACTGTATGTATGAGTGATTGTATGGGTGAATGAGTGAATGTGTGTGTAGACGTAGGAATCAGTGAGTGCGTATGTAGTAACTGGTATTGGTGTGTCATGATGTCATCAGTGATGTCATTTGAGATGTCATCAGTGATGTCATTTGAGATGTCATCAGTGATGTCATCAGTGATGTCACTGAAGTATGGTGTTCTGTGTTTAACTGTATAGATGAGGAAATGGAAGTGTGATTGATTCTTTACAGGACTGACTAGGTGTGTGAGTAACTCCATGGATGAGTGGCAGTGTGTGAGTGTCTGCATAGGTGTATAAGTGCATATAATAGTGTTGTAATAATGAGTGACTATATGTATGAGTGATTGTATGGGTGAATGAGTGAATGTGTGTGTAGCCGTAGGAATCAGTGAGTGCGTATGTAGTAACTGGTATTGGTGTGTCATGATGTCATCAGTGATGTCATTTGAGATGTCATCAGTGATGTCATCAGTGATGTCACTGACCATGTCATGAATGATGTAATATGTGACATCATCAGCAGTGGATTGCGGGTGCGCGATATATAGTTAGTGCAACTAACTATATATGGAATTTCAATGGTTTTATGTCAATAAAATGTCCAGCTAACTATATATGGTCTCTAACCTATGGTTTTTTCAGTGAATTTTCAAGGTTTTGTAAATGCAAATTCCTAACTATATATGGTCTATAACCTATGGTTTTTTCAGTGAATTTCATTGGTTTTTTAAAAGCTAATATCTATAGCTGTAAAATATATTCTTTATTACGTGACGTATCACGTAGCCACGTAAGACGCCTCATGACGCGTCGCATAACCGTGACGTATCGGCTCTGCAGCGCAAACAAAACCCGTAACGTAAGCGTGCCGGAGCACGCTTACAGATATATATATTTTTTTTAACCTTAATTAGACAAAATCCACACGTGCACATATCTTGAGGCCTTGCAAAGGCACATCAAACAAACAGTCCCTACAATTTTGCCAAGTTTGCTGGAAATCTATTCCCTTAATTTTTTTTTTACTGTTTCTCTTGGTTTTCCCCTTGTTACGCTTACCGGGACGCTACCCGGTACGCGAACCGGATGCTCCAAAAACACAAGATGGCGGACTCCCGTTACGCTGCCGGTTAGCTGCCCGGTTCAGGTACCGGGAAGCGCCTCTACCGCGAAAAATCGCGGGGGACTTTAATATCCCCCTCATCAATCCTAGGGGGTCAGGAGGGGTTTACCTTGCCCCCTTTCCTTCATTTCCCCCTTCTTTTTTCACCACATCTTGTCTCTCAAACCTACCGAGAGACAAGATGGCGGCCGCTCCGGACTGTTTACAATGTTGACAGCTACGCTGCCGGTTAGCTGCCCGGTTAGCTGCCCGGTGAGCTGCCCGGTGAGCTGCCCGGTTCGCGTACTGGGACGCGCCTCTACGGCGTAAAATCGCAAAAAAAAAAAAAATTTTATTTTTTGCCCCGCGGGGCACTTTAATATCCCCCTCATCAATCCTAGGGGGTCAGGAGTGGTCTACCTTGCCCCCTTTCCTTCATTTCCCCCTTCGCTTTTCACCACATCTTGTCTCTCGATCGTACCGAGAGACAAGATGGCGGCCGCTCCGGACTGTTTAGAATGTTGACAGACACCGGAGAGCCAATCAGCTTCGCTTCGCGAAGTTCCGTTACGCGTCAGGTACGCGAACCGGGGCGCTAACCGGAGCGCTGTCACAGATATATATATTTTTTTAAACGTTAATTTCTCAAAATCCACTGGAGCACATATATTGAGACATAGCAAAGGCACGTCGGGCAAACCATATCTACAATTTTGCCAAGTTTCATGTAAATCTATTCAGCCGTTCGAGCTAAAAGTGAGTCCAACCGCCCTATGGAAAAATGAATGGGAAAAACGCGTTTTGGGACCCACCTTTTTTCTCGGCCCCCCCTTGACGAAACCCCCCCAAATTTTTAGGGGCTGCTCAGAAATAGAATGTGCCATTTTCCTGAAAATTTCAGCCAATTCCGTCCACAATCGCCAACGTTATTAGACATAGAATTTTCAGAAATCCCATAGAGAAAAAATCCTAACTATATATACCCACTGGCTATCGCCAGTAGGTAATATACATATATAAACATATATAATCTGCATATCTATATAAATATAAATGCATGCATACATATACATATATGCATACATATGCATGTTATTTACATGAAAGTTTTAAAAACACTAATAAAAGCAAAGCTAAAAAGCCACCTCATTACAAACAGAATGGCTTTAACTTAAACGAGGGCGAGATCTATTGCATTTTCAATGCTTGTTTACTTTGGTTCTATCAAGAAGGCATTCAGATGTGTCACACATTTGCCATAAATTCTGAATGTTAGCACTCTAGTTGCTCATTAGATCACTGTAGTAAAGCTAGTGCTCACCAGGGAAGTCTGCTGCTAATCATGGTTTGCAGCCATTTTCCCGCATTTTTTATCCCGCAGACTTTCAGTCCGCATACCATTATCCCGCAAGGTCATTGACCTCGCATACCATTATCCCGCATTTTTTCAAAACGCATGTGCATTTATCGCGCATGCCTTTACAAAGAATTACGTTTTAAAGGCATGTATGGTAAATGCATTTGCGTTGTGAAAACCACGATGACGAGAGAGGTAAGTGGGTTTGTGTTAATTTTTTCGTGGGTTAGTGATTGTGTAGTGTAGTGTAGCGTTGTGTAGTGTAGTGTTGTGTTAGTGTAGTGTAGAGTTGTGGTGGTTGTTTAGTGTAGGGTCATGCTGGGGGTAGTGTTTTAGGGTTTAGGGTTGTGTTGTAGTGTTTGCGTAGTGTAGGGTCATGCTGGGGGTAGTGTTTTAGGGTTTAGGGTAGTGTTGTAGTGTTTGCGTAGTGTAGGGTCATGCTGGGGGTAGTGTTTTAGGGTTTAGGGTTGTGTTGTAGTGTTTGCGTAGTGTAGGGTCATGCTGGGGCTAGTGTTTTAGGGTTTAGGGTAGTGTTGTAGTGTTTGCGTAGTGTAGGGTAATGCTGGGCGTAGTGTTTTAGGGTTTAGGATAGTGTTGTAGTGTTTGCGTAGTGTAGGGTCATGCGGGGGGTAGTGTTTTAGGGTTTTGGGTAGTGTTGTAGTGTTTGCGTAGTGTAGTGTCATGCTGGGGTGTAGTATTTTAGGGTTTAGGGTAGTGTTGTAGTGTTTGCGTAGTGTAGGGTCATGCTGGGGGTAGTGTTTTAGGGTTTTGGGTAGTGTTGTAGTGTTTGCGTAGTGTAGGGTCATGCTGGGGGTAGTGTTTTAGGGTTTTGGGTAGTGTTGTAGTGTTTGCGTAGTGTAGGGTCATGCTGGGGTGTAGTGTTTTAGGGTTTTGGGTAGTGTTGTAGTGTTTGCGTAGTGTAGGGTCATGCTGGGGTGTAGTGTTTTAGGGTTTTGGGTAGTGTTGTAGTGTTTGCGTAGTGTAGGGTCATGCTGGGGGTAGTGTTTTAGGGTTTTGGGTAGTGTTGTAGTGTTTGCGTAGTGTAGGGTCATGCTGGTGGTAGTGTTTTAGGGTTTTGGGTAGTGTTGTAGTGTTTGCGTAGTGTAGGGTCATGCTGGGGGGTAGTGTTTTAGGGTTTTGGGTAGTGTTGTAGTGTTTGCGTAGTGTAGGGTCATGCTGGGGGTAGTGTTTTAG
Source organism: Lissotriton helveticus (assembly GCF_964261635.1). Taxonomy (NCBI): domain Eukaryota; kingdom Metazoa; phylum Chordata; class Amphibia; order Caudata; family Salamandridae; genus Lissotriton; species Lissotriton helveticus. The sequence continues at coordinate 203,261,040 of NC_136058.1, read as the reverse complement.
GGTTTTGGTTAGTGTTGTAGTGTTTGCGTAGTGTAGTGTCATGCTGGGGGTAGTGTTTTAGGGTTTAGGGTAGTGTTGTAGTGTTTGCGTAGTGTAGGGTCATGCTGGGGGTAGTGTTTTAGGGTTTAAGGTAGTGTTGTAGTGTTTGCGTAGTGTAGGGTCATGCTGGGGGTAATGTTTTAGGGTTTAGGGTAGTGTTGTAGTGTTTGCGTAGTGTAGGGTCATGCTGGGGGTAGTGTTTTAGGGTTTAGGGTAGTGTTGTAGTGTTTGCGTAGTGTAGGGTCATTCTGGGGTGTAGTGTTTTAGGGTTTTGGGTAGTGTTGTAGTGTTTGCGTAGTGTAGGGTCATGCTGGGGGGTAGTGTTTTAGGGTTTTGGGTAGTGTTGTAGTGTTTGCGTAGTGTAGGGTCATGCTGGGGGTAGTGTTTTAGGGTTTAGGATAGTGTTGTAGTGTTTGCGTAGTGTAGGGTCATGCTGGGGTGTAGTGTTTTAGGGTTTTGGGTAGTGTTGTAGTGTTTGCGTAGTGTAGGGTCATGCTGGGGGTAGTGTTTTAGGGTAGTGTTGTAGTGTTTGCGTAGTGTAGGGTCATGCTGGGGGTAGTGTTTTAGGGTTTAGGGTTGTGTTGTAGTGTTTGCGTAGTGTAGGGTCATGCTGGGGGTAGTGTTTTAGGGTTTAGGGTTGTGTTGTAGTGTTTGTGTAGTGTAGGGTCATGCTGGGGGTAGTGTTTTAGGGTTTAGGGTAGTGTTGTAGTGTTTGTGTAGTGTAGGGTCATGCTGGGGTGTAGTGTTTTAGGGTTTTGGGTAGTGTTGTAGTGTTTGCGTAGTGTAGGGTCATGCTGGGGGTAGTGTTTTAGGGTTTAGGGTAGTGTTGTAGTGGTTGTGTAGTGTAGGGTCATGCAGGGGGTAGTGTTTTAGGGTTTAGGGTAGTGTTGTACTGTTTGTGTAGTGTAGGGTCATGCTGGGGGTAGTGTTTTAGGGTTTAGGGTAGTTTAGTTGTTTAGTGTATGCTAAAGGCATATTCGTTCTAAAAGTTTTCGTTATTTTAATTTGCGGCCTAATAGTACATGCGGGATTTTTTTTGCGGACTGATGGTATGCGGGATTTCGTCATATATTCGCTAATCATACTTTCTATGGCAAAATGAACCCCCTCATTTTGTTCCTTTTTAAATTAAATGTTTTAAGAGTTACCACTTTATTCCAATCAAGATGGCTTCAGGTGTGCCATACCTTTGTAATAAGTAGGACTGTTAGCACTCTAGTTGTTCTTTAGAACACTCAGGGACATTCTGTCATTGGGCTATAGTTGGGCTACATCTGGCTGATATTTGGGCTACATTTGTTTTTTTTGTCTCTGGTGGCCATCTTTGGGCTACATTGGGCTACATTGGGCTACATTGGGCTACATTGGGCTACATTTGGGCTCCAACATATATATAGCCCAATGTAGCCCAATATATATTTTTCAAAGTTAATTTTCGTAAAAACCACTGGAGCCTATATCTTGAGACATAGCAAAGGCACATCGGGCTACCAGTCCCTACAATTTTGCCAAGTTTGGTGTAAATCCATTCAGCCGTTCAGGCTAAAAGTGAGGCCAACCGCCCTATGGAAAATTGCATGGGAAAAACACGTTTTGGGACCCCCCTTTTTTCTCGGCCCACCCTTGACGAAACCCCCCCAAATTTTCAGGGGCTGCTCAGAAACAAAATGTTCCATTTTCCTGTCCTCAAACGCCAAAGTTATTCGACATAGAATTTTCAAAAATCCCATAGGAAAAAAATCCTAACTATATATACCTACTGGCTATCGCCAGTAGGTAATATAGTCTGTATGTGTGTGTGTTTGTGTGTGTGTGTGGGTGTGCATGTGTGCATGTGTGTGTGTGTGTGTATGGATGTATACATACGATATATATATGTGTGTGTGTGTGTGTGTGTGTAAATCCTTTTTTTTATTTTCCTAATAACTTTGCTACTGTTTGACGAATCTTCACAACAATTTTTTTTTAAAGATGTTCTTCCTCCTCAGTTTATAAATGGAAAGTTTCAGGGTTATCTGTCAAGCGGGGAAAGATAAAACGGTGGGGTCCCAAAAAGGGTTTCACCCATTCATTTCTCTATAGGAAAATTAGATACAGATACAGCAAAAACTGGTGGACAGATTTATACCAAATTTGGCACAAATGAGGTTCTGTGAATTCTGAACTCGTTCCATAAAGGTCATGGTTTTGTTATGAATTTGATATTAGCGAACCGTAACTAGTTAGTGCGGCAAGTATGAGTGTTTTCGCCATGTTAGACTGATGGATTCACTACGTATTCAGGGATTTCGTTCTGAACCCTTGGGTTCCATTTTGTGTATGGCAGCCATTTTGTGGTTGCCCTCACATAGGCCGATGACTGTGGCTGAACAAGTCTTTTAAGTACATGTATACCTTAGCTCCAGTTCGTGCTGACTCCTGTTTGACCTGAGTTAACTGACCCTGTTGCCTGAAGCTGACCTTGTTAAACCAGTTCCTGCCCTTTAGCTGATCAAGATTAAGGATCAGAGCACAGGACATCGTAAAAGTTTTATTGCACACAAATATGCCTTATCCTACTCTCACCTGTTTCTGCTCCTTTCTTTATGGTCTATTTACGATTGGGTTGTGCCATTTTTTAATATGGGTTCGTTCGACCTGTCTAAAGAAGAATGTTGGGTTTGACCGATGATTGATCATGGGCTGGGCAACTGAAAAGTGGGTTTTACTGTCATGCGATACCTCTGGTGTGGATACATGTGATTGGACAGTTTGTAAATGTTAGGTATTTGTCTGGAATGTGATTTTTGGCATAAAAAGGGATGACTTGCTGTGTAAAATTGAGCAGTCTCCTGAGAACTCATACCGTGATGATTTCTAGGACTTCTGTTACTGGCTGCAGCCAATAAATTTGATCTTTGACGCCACCACGAAGAGTCCCGTGTCTCTGTATTCTAATACAGGTGAACCCGAAGACTTTGGGCGTGCCCCTGGCGCCGCTGGGTCTTAAATAACCCGGTTCTTCAGTTGGCGCCCAATGTGGGGCGACTTCAGCGGTACCGGTCCAAGCCTGAAGATCGTGAGGAGCTTCGTGAGGAAATTCTGGAGGACGGCCACCACTTCATCGACCCCGGCATGTCGAATGTGGACTGAAGGTCTTTTCTGCGAGGCTTCCCGCTTTCCTGACGGCTACGAAGGACTGCTGCCCTGACTGTCGCCCTGTCTTGGACCCATTTGTGATGCTTTGCACGGCGAGACGATAGACGGGTCTTCTGGTGGCGTGACTGATACCTCAGTTAAGTATAAGTGGGTCGCTCCCAGTCCTTAGTTTTTGGTCCTTTGGTTCTTAGTTTGTTTGGTCCTTAGTTTTGATTTGAAAATTGCAATTTCCAAAGCCGAGGGTCTTGTATATTTACGAGTGTATCGGTAGAGATAATCCCTTGAAGTTTGAAGCTCGATTAGTGAGCACAGATGCCTAATCGTAGCAAATTTGGTACTTGGTTTGGTTGTAGTTGCAAGAAGGATTCCCGATTGGAGGATTCGTGTCCGATACCTCCGGTTGGAACTCCGACTTATGAGCTCTATTCTAAACACGGTGTGGGCCCCATTACGTTCAATGAAGTATGGGTCCACTACACTAGAAAAGATGGTGTCTTACAATGGTCCCAACATGGTAGGTTTAATACAGAGATTTTAGACAATTTAGAAACTAAATTATTTAGGAAGAAAGCCCGGCCGGCAATGTTTGACTCCTTTCGCCTTTGGCGTAAAGAAGCCAGACAACGAGAAATTAAACAAGCTAAAAGAGATAAAAGAGAAAAGGATGTATCAATAATGCAAGCTGCTAGGCAGTTTAAAGAAAACGAAGAAGATAAAGCAATTGAGGTGTCAGATAGGCAACATAATATGGCTATTGATAAATGTTATCCAGCTTTGCCAACTCTTCTTGAGAATACAACAAAGGACCCTGAGAAGGATCCTTTGATGTCACATTTGTTGAGATTACCACCCCCTTATGCACAGAGTGCTACGGCACCTTCGCAACCTCCAGTTGCACAACCTCCTGTTGCTGTTCCGCCACCGGCTCCTCCTCAGCTGGTTCTTCCTCCTACGGCGCAGCCTCCTCTGGGGCCGCCGACTTTGCTATCGGTTTTGTCTGGAACTACTTTGCCTTATTCTCCTGTAGCTTCAACTTCTCTTGCTACTAACACTACACTTCTATCACCTCAAAATACTTTGTCTCCTGTCCTTATGACAGCTTCTCCTTCTGCTCGACAATGAATGACTGATACTGTTACTGGTCTTTTGTCTCCTTTCTTTGGGTCATTGAGTATGACCCCTGTTTCTGCACGTAAACAAATGCGTAGTCAGCTACCTGGTCCCGAAGAACGGGCAGTGTTAGATCTCTTGGCTCGCAGATAGGTTTCGAATGTTTCGAGGTATAACTTAGAGTCAGTTATGGATGTTTTCCATCAGTGGGAAGCACCCAAGCAAAGGTATGTTTTTGAAGTTATGTTTACTTTCCTTCGTGAAGAATGGGAAGATAATGATTTGGGTTCAGTCCCTGTAGAATTGCTAAATGTCCAGTCTGAGTTTGCGAAAGGGACGATAGTGGGTCCCGGAATTGAGAATGCAGTTGCGATGGTACTTGCGTTAAGGAGCGATTTCCCTTCTCAGCGACTGTTTGAACCTGATTCCTCTGTTAGAAGAGAAGCGAGACAGTATCCCATGAGATAAGTTCCTCCTGTATGGAAGGAAGCTGTTCAGGCTAATGTAAATCAGGGTATTGTTGCCGCACCGGCTCATTTTCAGCGAGTATGGGTACATGTGCCATGGAAGAGAGCAGAGGTCTTGGCTCTTAAGCAGACCTTACCGGATCCCCGTAAGAATCCTGCTGGCTATTACAAAGAATTGTCCCAGACAGTTGACGCATGCATCATGAATTTGGCAGACATAGATATGCTGTTGGGTAATGTAGTACCTCAACCTCTATGGGCAAAGATTCGTCATGAGAATCATGCGGTAGAATTAGGAGATACTTGGGCAAATATTATTGCTGCGGATGGTAGACAACAGGGAGGTGCTAAACCTGAACCTTTGGTTACGGAATTGCCAGGTAGAATTATAAATTTAATGAAGACGATGATGCCTGCTTTACGAGTGAATTGGGATAAGTTAGCAGCATGCAAGCAGAAGAAAGATGAGAGTGTGTCTGACTTCTTCACTAGGTTTGAAGAGACGTTTATTGATCACAGTGGTCAGGATATGAGTACGGAAGGTGGGCAAAGAATATTTGTGGACAAATTTGTCTTTAATTTGCTTCCTGAACTGTGTAATAAATTGAAAGATTCTGAGAGTTCTTGGGCTGTTTCCTTGTCGGCTCAGATATTGGCAACTGCACAGTACTACGAGAATAGGGACAAGGATGAGAAAGAAAGAGTAGAGAAAAAGACCAAAGACCTAAAGACAAAGGTTCTTTTGCAGCAGGCGTATCCGCCTCGCTTGAATCAGCAAGAGTCACAGCAACGCCCACAGTTTCAGCAACCTCCCCAGTTTCAGAGACTGCAACAGAACACTGGGTATTTTCCTCCAAGACCACCCTTGGGTTTAAATCAGTGTGCGTATTGTAAGGAGGAAGGTCATTATAAGAATGAGTGCCCTGTGTTACGACAACGTGCGAGTGGTATGCCGGCCCCGAGAGGCCGTGCTGATTTTCAGCAAGTGTCAAGAGGTAGAGGACGTGGTGCCTTTCCTCAGAACGAACGTTCCTTTCCTCCACAAAATTCTATGAATTGTTTTGATCAACAGAAAATTGCATCTGGTCAGTCGACTCAGTACTATGCTGATGACTATTATGTTGAGAGTGAGAATGCTGATTATAAGGATTGCTAGGACAGCCATGGACAAAGAGAGGGAGTAGTGTTGGTTCCAGTAGATCAGAGTGGGCCTTATGTTGCACTAGCCACATTGGGTGTGGTAGAGCCTTTTCTTTTGGATACTGGTGCAGCGAAGAGTTCTATCATGCACTCTAAACTCCCTGGCGCACCTTTGTCTGGCTTAACTAATGTTTCAGTAGGATTCTCTGGCGCCCCAGTTCGTAACCTAGTTTCTAGTCCCTTGTCTCTTTCTATAGGGCCTTCTGATTTGGAAGCACCTCTCATTCTAACGACAGGTTGTGGTGAGAATTTGTTAGGCTTGGATTTGATGACAAAGGTTGAATGCGACATTGCATTGTTCTCCTTCGGGAGTACAACTTACATTGGGTAAAAAAATTATCTCTCCGATGTATTTGTCTAAGGATCGGCTTCCACCGGAATTGCGTTCTCTCCCTGATACTCTTTGGGCTACTGGTTCTAATGATGTGGGTCTTTGGGAGATTCCACCTTACGTTGTAACGCTTAAAGCGAATGTTAAATTGCCACGCATTCCCCAATATAGGATTTCTAGCGATGGTGAAAGAGCGCTTTTAGCGATCATCTATGATTTGATTGAGAAAGATGTGATTGAAGAAACGAGAGGTAACGTGTGTAACAGTCCCGTTTTGCCTGTCCTGAAGCGCACTGACTCTACTCAGCCACCTGTTTATAGGTTTGTGATCGATCTTAGAGAGGTCAACAAGATTGTCGTGCACAGTTTCCAGTTGTTCCGGATATTACTGCTTTGTTGACTTTGATTCCTGCTTCAGCTGCCTGGTTTTCAGTCATAGACTTGAAAAATGCTTTCTTCAGCATTCCAATTGCTGAGGAGAGTAGAGATATTTTTGGCTTCTCTTTAGGAGGCCGAAGCTTCCAGTTTAAGAGAGCTCCCCAAGGCTATTGCGAAAGTCCTTCTATTTATAGCCAGGCTTTGAAAACTCAACTTGATACTCTTGTGTTGCCTGCTGGTGCTGCTCTTATTCAGTATGTGGATGATCTGTTAGTGGCTGCTGATGATGAGGAAACTTGTGAAGAAGCTACTCTTTCTTTGTTGCGACATCTGTTGGACTTGCATCATAAAGTGTCACCTTCTAAGTTGCAGTATTGTTGCCAAGAAGTGACCTACTTAGGTCATCTCTTGTCAAAGGAGGGAAGAAGGTTGACCCCAGAACAAATTCAAGTGATTGCACAAATGACTGTACCAAGCACACAGAGAGAAGTGCGTGCTTTCTTGGGTATCATGTCGTATTGTAGACAGTGGATTCCAAATTTCTCTCTATTGGCAAAACCTCTGTTGGCTTTGACCTGTAAAGATACACCGAATCCTCTTCCGTGGTCTGACGATTGTCAGAAAAGTTTTTCTGAGTTGTGTGATGCATTGTGTTCTGCTCCTGTGTTGGGTACTCCAGACTATAACAAGCCTTTCCCGTTGTATGTGCACGAGAGAGAGGGATGAGCGTTGTCAGTGTTGACACAATCTTTTGGGGACAAGCAGCGTTCATGCGTGTATTTTTCATCAACGTTAGATCCGGTAGCTAGAGCGTTGCCGAGTTGCTTGAGAGCTACAGCGGCAGCGGCTGTTTCTATCCGACAGTCTGCTGGACTGGTGATGGATAATACGTGGATTGTGATGGTTCCGCATGCAGTGGATACCTTATTAAACAGGACTAAGACACAGCACCTTACTAGTGCACGTCTTTCAGGCTACGAGTTGACACTGTTGGCTAGCCACGTCCACATCAGAAGATGTAACATGCTGAATCCAGCTACGTTATTGCCGATCTCTACAGAGACGGATACTCAAGAACAACATGATTGTTTTCTTCGTACAGAGGAAGAAACAAAAGCTAGAGTGGATCTAAAAGACACTCCTTTTGAGAATGTGGATGGTACGCTGTGGGTTGATGGTTCGTGTTTTAAGCTTCCGAATGGTGAGACGACTGCAGCGTATGCTATCACAACTTTAAATACAGTTGTTGAGACAGCACGTATACCACAGAATTCTGCGCAAGCAGCAGAGTTGATTGCACTGACTAGAGCGCGTGTGTTGTCAGAAGGAAAACAAGTGAATGTTTATACCGATAGTCAGTATGCGTTTGGTGTTGCTCACAGTTTTGGGCGTTTGTGGAGAGAGCGTGGGTTCCTTACTTCCCATGGAACTAAAATCCAGCATGGACAGTTGGTGAATGAGCTTCTCGAGTCACTTACTTTGCCGAAGCAAGTTGCGATTGTGAAGTGTAGTGCTCATCGGAAGGTTACGGATGATGTTGGCCGTGGTAATGCGTTTGCGGATGAAGTTGCGAAAGACACAGCAAGAAATCTGATGAGCCGAATGTATGTTGCAGGCCCTGCGAGATGGATTGGTGATGTTGGAATGTGCGAAGATACGATTGAGAGTCTGAAATCAATACAGGCTGAAGCTACTGAAAGTGAGAAGAATGTTTGGAGAGAAACTATGGGTAGATTGGATTCGACTGGCTGTTGGGTTGAATTGTCAGAACACCAAAGATGGATGTTGCCAGATGCGTATGTGCTTGCGGTGGTTACGATGGCACATGGTTTGTCTCACATTAGTGTGAAAGGGATTTGTAAGTTGTTGGCTCCAGTATGGCAGAATGCTGGAATTCCCAAATGTGCGGAGAATGTGGTCAAGAATTGCATGGTGTGTTTGATGTATAATCCTGGCAAGGGAACTCCAACTCCAGCTGGTCATTTTGCGCCTCCGACGTATCCGTTCGAAGTTTTGCAATTGGATTTCATCCACATGGAAAGGTGCAAAAGTTTAAAGTATGTCCTTGTAGTTGTTTGCGCCTTTTCTAGATGGGTAGAAGCATACCCCCTAAAAGATAATACTGCCTCGTCCACTGCTAAAGTCCTGGCCAAAGAATATTTCCCTAGGTTTGGGTTGCCAAGGATGGTATGGAGTGATAACGGAAGTGAATTCGTGGGGAAGGTGATGAAGAGAGTGTGTGAAGGGTTGGGAATTCACCAGAAATTCCACGCTGCGAATCATCCCCAATCAGCTGGTTTAGTTGAGTACTATAATGGCACGTTAAAGTAAAAGCTGGCTAAGATTCAAGCGAGCACTGGTCTTCAATGGCCTGATGCTTTACCGTTGGCACTTTTGTCAACTAGAACTACAGGACATTCCCGAATAGGCCTTAGTCCCTATGAGATAGTTTTTGGCCGTCCGACAAAGGTGTGGGGAGTGCCGAGGCCAACGAAGTTCAGTGACATCGAATACCCTATGCTAGTGGACTACTTGTATGACTTGACGACTAAATTGCGTGTCTTACATCAACAGGTTCATGATAAATTGCCGCCAGCTTCTGCGGACCCAGGTCACATCCTCAATCCCGGTGACTGGATCCTGGTGAAAAATTTTCAGCGGACTAAGAATGATCAGCCCCGCTGGAATGGACCGTACCAAGTCCTGCTATCTACGAGGACTTCAGTAAAGGTTTTCGGGAAGAAAAACTGAATCCACGGCGTACATTGTAAGAGGGCGCCGTTGCCTCTGCCGTACAACCAGTGGGTCCGTGAAGGTATTGCAGATTCAGAGACTGAAAGGGTACCGAAGTTTGCACCGTTTAGAGACGCTGAGTTGGTGTGGAGAGGCCCTGAGAAAGAAGATGGCGATGTCCTTCAAGAAGCTGTGCCTGTGTCTCAAAGATTAGACACTACTGAACCTGAACTGTTGTTTCAGCCTCAAACGAGGCCTGGAAAAGAGCGTTATAATCTACGTCCTAGAAACAATGGAAAATAAATGAATTCCTTTTTTTGATTTTTGGAACTGAACTCTCTCAAGAACTGCACTCTCTCATCCAAGAAACTGTTTTGGCGTATTTTTCTTTTTCGAGCTGCCATCCGAGCTCAGCTGTAGGATCACGGTGCAAAGACTAGAGAGTGCAAGCCGAAGACGCAAGGTCAACGGTTCTGGTTGGTCTAAGGGAGTTCCCTGGGCTGACAGAAGCATTTTTTAGCAGAAAAAACCAACCGCCATGAACGGCATCGGTTAGAGGATGGAGTTTTTTGAGATTGAGAGAGCCGTTGAGAAAATTAATGTTAAGAAGAAACTGTGTAAAATTATGCATAGCAAATGTTTTCTGATCACATGTCTTTTGATGTTTTTTAGCATGACGTTAGCTTTGGTGGGTTGGTTTGTATTTTCTCCTCAACTGATTTCTGCACCCATTTTCCAACCTACGACTTTACCTACTACTACTTCTTTGCATTTTTTTCATACTTTACCTGAACACGAACAGATTAGAAGGTCGGAATTTGTGAACAATTCCTTTGTACAACTTCTGCATCAACACCAGTTAGTAGTAAACACCACTAATTGTTGGGTGTGTGGTCTTATGCCACATACTATGGATAGAGGTATTCCTTATCTGGTTCTGCCATTCAGTTACAATGGGTCCGTATGGGCATATCAGACGATGTTTATTTATGCCATCGAAATCTATCCCCTGCGTTCCATGAGAGATAACTCAAGTAATAAAGCCTTGGTGAAGGGAATTACAGATATGAGTAGAGATATCAAAACGTATGAGACTATTCCCAAGGATAAGTTACTAGCATATGTTGGTTGGAATGCAACCGGATATAGTATTAGTCTGGGTGAGAAGCAGAGGCGAAAAAGGTCACCTCTGATTTGGATTGTACCCCATCGTGGTCATTTTTGTCTGCAAGGGAAAGGCAAGAATCCGAGAGCTCAGTTAGGGAAGAGTGTTTGTACTCAGACGTATGTCTTTGCGTTCCAAACTTCCCCACCGTTTTTAGCAGCTAAGGGCACGTATTTTGTTTGCTATGATAGAGCATATACATGGTTGCCCCCTGATTTTTCGGGAACATGTTATGTTGCATATTTGTTGCCTCCTACGTACACTGCTGCCGTAGATTACCACAGAATGAGAGTCGTTAGGGGTGTCTTCAGTAAGGAAGATACCACTGGACAAGAAGTGGGAGACTTTTTCAAGGGTTTCCTACCGTTTTGGGGACCTATGGCAAACAGTAGAAATATACGGCAATTAACGAGAGTGGTTGAATCCACCATAAATGAAACTGCTGGTGCCCTTAGTAATCTGACCGCTGAGCTTCAAGCGGATCGCCTTATGACGTTGCAGAATCGAGTTGCGTTTGACGTCATACTTGCAGACAGAGGTGGGTATGTAAAGTGATCCAATCGAGCTGCTGCGTTTTCATACCAGACAATGCTCCTATAGTATACCAGGCCATTTCTAAGTTACATAAGATCTCTGAGTCTATAAATGTGGATAAAGGAGATTGGTCGTTGATTGAATGGTTTTGGGAACTGTTATCGACCTGGGGATGGAAGATTCTGATGATCATTGGGATGACTTTAGCGATTCTTTTCCTGTTCTGTCTTTGTGTGCAGTGCGCTCCTGCTATATGTGGCCTCTGTGCTACTAAGTGTGCAAGGAGACCTGTCCCAAGAGAGGTACTAAGTAATAGGATTATACTCCAGCAACATCTTGACAATCTGATGAATATAGACCTGGATTCAGATTGACGTGAGTTTAGGTTATTGCCTATGTAAGGGCAAAAGGAGGGTCTGAGGTTCCGTGAATTCTGAACCCGTTCCATAAAGGTCATGGTTTCGTTATAAATTTGATATTAGCGAACCGTAAATAGTTAGTGCGGCAAGTATGAGTGTTTTCGTCATGTTAGACTGAAGGATTCACTACGTATTTAGGGATTTCGTTCTGAACCCTTGGGTTCCATTTTGTGTATGGCAGCCATTTTGTGGTTGCCCTCACATAGGCCGATGACTGTGGCTGAACAAGTCTTTTAAGTACATGTATACCTTAGCTCCGGTTCGTGCTGACTCCTGTTTGACCTGAGTGAACTGACCCTGTTGCCTGAAGCTGACCTTGTTAAACCCGTTCCTGCCCTTTAGCTGATCAAGATTAAGGATCAGAGCACAGGACATCGTAAAAGTTTTATTGCACACAAACATGCCTTATCCTACTCTCACCTGTTTCTGCTCCTTTTTTTATGGTCTATTTACGATTGGGTTGTGCCTTTTTTTATTATGGGTTCGTTCGACCTGTCTAAAGAAGAATGTTGGGTTTGACCGATGATTGATCATGGGCTGGGCAACTGAAAAGTGGGTTTTACTGTCATGCGATACCTCTGGTGTGGATACATGTGATTGGACAGTTTGTAAATGTTAGGTATTTGTCTGGAATGTGATTTTTGGCATAAAAAGGGATGACTTGCTGTGTAAAATTGAGCAGTCTCCTGAGAACTCATACCGTGATGATTTCTAGGACTTCTGTTACTGGCTGCAGCCAATAAATTTGATCTTTGACGCCACCACGAAGAGTCCTGTGTCTCTGTATTCTAAGACAGGAGAACCCGAAGACTTTGGGCGTGCCCCTGGCGCCGCTGGGTCTTAAATAACCCGGTTCTTCACAAACCTCTGTCCAGAAAATGTGATGGATGCAACTGCTCAGCAGCTTTTGAGAAAGCATTAAAACAATTTGATATTTCATGCTGTGGATGATCTGCAGAGCTCACCAATCTCAAGATGAGATCTCATTGGTTGCCACCAGTTCAACAACTATGTGGCAGCAGTCATCTTAGGACTTGGTACTCAGTTTCAAGTCTTAGAAAAAACTTTAAAAAAGATAGAATGGGGCAGGCAAACATTTTATTTTACATTTTACTGCAAATTCCAGGTTTTTTTATTGCTTGGATTAAATGACCCCACCCCCGGGGTGGGCCTCAGCCCAGGAGAGGTGATGCAAATAGTTTACAGTGGCGAGGGTGTGCACTCCGCCCCCTCCCCCCCCCCCCGCAAGCCTATCTAGGGTCCTGGGGACCCGATACAAAATTATATAGGACTCTCACCCTCCCCAAGCCTCAAAAAGGTCTCAGGCAAAAATATCCCCTGGGGTCGGCTCCATAGTTGTGTCCCAGGGTACCCACCCCAGGGACACTGTTAACCTGCCTGAAAGAGCACAGGCAGGAAAATCTTGTCTGCTCCCACCCAGCTGGAGCTGTAAAAATACTGCCTCCGGGTGGGTGCAAATATTTGTTTCCCTGCCTATGCCCTTGTGGGCATGGAATCTGAGCTTGCTCCCGCCCGGTGGAGCAGAGAGAAAAAACATGATGGGTGCATACTGAGAGCAGGTCAGGACTGCAGTGACCCTGGGCTCCCTCTGTAGCCCCCCCATTTTTTGTGTTATGGGTGCCCCAATTAAGGCCCAGGAGGATGTGTCACTGGGGATAGTATTGGCTTTCAGAGGGGTGCCATGTGCCTCAAAAATGAAATAAACCTATGGGACGGGATCTCCAGGTACATTAAATGCTGGGGCAGTGGGGCAGCATACCTCCTCCTCTAAACAAATGAATATGGCCACAGTGAGTGAGGTCCTTGTGAACTGTAGAAGCTTGTGGAGAAGGGGGTAGTAAGCGCTATATAAATTCTGCAAAACAATATGTTATTGCTATGTCCCACAAATTCAGGCTTCCATATATTAAATCTAAACTCTAAATCAATTGAACAGTAATGAAGCTAGACCTGTAACATAACACAGATGCTCTTCAAGCAGCATCAGTGACTAAGCATTGCATTAGCATTTAGGGCCAGCTTTATCATAGTGTTGCGCTTCCTTGTATCACACAAAGTAACGCAAGGGCAACGCAACACTAAAGTCAGATTTACCAAGCAATGCATGGCCAAATTGCATGGCCCTGCAGTGCTCGGTAAATCTGGAGTAACACACGGCAGTGCAAGTCACTGCCCTGCGCTACTCTGCACCGGGGAGGCGTTCCATGGGAGGAGCGAGGGTGTTCCCACGCACCCGCCCATGAACTTTGGGGCCTTCCCAGACTGACCATGAGTGGTAGACCTGGGAATACATCAATACACTACACCTTCCCTGGGGATATCTTTTATTTCTCCTTGTTTTGTCCTCTCTCTACCTGTGCTGCAGAAGGAGGAGAACGCCTCAAAGGAAGGTACACCTTTCTGCACAAAAACTTCCTACAATACAGGGGCACTTGCACCGTGGCGCGAGGGTGCCCGCTTTGGCACAAGGAGGCACATTGTGTGCCAGCGCAAGGAAAGGACAGGAATGCGCCACATAATGTTACATATGGTGCATTTCTGCCCTCTCCGTCAGGCAGCGCAGCGTGAAATGTTGATACATTTGGCCCTAAGTGTTAGTGAAAATAGTATCCCTACCCTACTCTCCTCTTTTAAGGTGACGTTTAGCCCATAGCCTCTAGGCGTGAGTATCCTTTTTTGTTTTCATTATATGAATCTGACTGGCGGATCCACCAACCTCACTGCTGCCCTTCAGTGTGCCAGGAAACAATTTTTTTGAATTATTTACACGCTTTAAACCACTTGGGCCTTGTAGGCACTTAACTGCTACACAGACAGAAAGCCTGCGTGTGCTCATTCCTCGTTTCCAGGATGCTTTGGGAAACATCAAGCAAGGAGGTCTGCCCTCGCCTTAAAAATGTTCTGTGAAACACAAAGGAGTTGAAATGGAAAATACCCATTTTAAAAACACCGGTCTTATTAAATTTCTTTAGCAGCAACGGAAAAGATGCTAGCTGCTCAATATAATTGGTAGGAGTCCACAGCTGATATGAAATGATGATGGCTTCTGCAGCGCAATCCACGCATTTTTAGGTGCTGAGAGAGAGAATCATTTCTCTACGAGAGAAAAAAAAGATTCTCAACGCAACCTTGTGGGACACTACTAAAGCGCAGTTATGCAATAGTGATCTTTGCCCTAAGATAACCCAGAACTGGAAGCAGAACACAGAAGAACACGCAGGACCCTGTTGAAAAGAGATGTGCGAACTTGTGAAGGCGACATTTTGCATCACAAGGTGCGAAGATTAAACAAAAGAGAGAAAGGAGCTCCCAGTAGCGAAATTTAGCATCACGAGGTGCGAAAATGAAACAAGAGCGATGAAGAGTCCCTGCGTGACGTCAGGAAAAGGCTGCCTGCGTCACGCAGGACAACAAGTGTGCCTCGTCAGCTTAGCAACCATACACCGCCTATTGTGCACGGCTAGATGTCCTGGGCTTAAAGGGTGGGACTTCCGGTTGTTGAGTATTAGTGTATGGGTGCCAAATCACAGATGTCGAAGTTTATTCCTATTCTCAAGGCTAAAAGCAAAGCTAAGAGATTACAGGAAAAACAAGCCTTGCTAGGTAATCAGTGTTTCCGATTCTCTGCATCTGGAAGACCCAGAATATCAGTCAGGTGAATTTTTTTTTGTCTTAGGCAAAACTAGCCAACTTCACTGCCTTTTAGAAGGGTAACGTATCATGATTTCACCCGATAGCAGGTACACAAGACTACTACTCTCACCATTACAACCAAGGTTCAAAGACGTGGTTTAAAGAAATGCAAAGAAAGTCAATAGCAAGAAATGCTCTGAGGATTAGGCTAGCATATAAAATTAAGGGGCATATTTACAAGCCCCTATCGCCACCAAAATGTCTCTTTTCTCGACGTTGTGGTGGCGATAGGGGCTTCACCTTAGTTACAAGGCGGCATTAAGCCACTTAATGTGGCTTACCGCTGCCTTGTCAGTTTCAGTTTCAGTTTCAGTTTTTAACGTCTTTATTTCGAGTTTTCTTCATAAAAGACATACAGAAATACATACATAATGATACTAACCATATAACAAAATCATGAAACAAAATCATGAAAATTATTAAACAGACAAAAAGAGATTTGTTTAAAAAACTCAATTAAATATGCATAGAAAGACGTCTATAAAAGCATTTATAAAACATTTGAGTATAAAAAAAAGACAAATCATCAGTACTGCCCAAGATGTAGTAAGCTAACAGACTGTTAAGATTTTTCAAGTCGAAGTGGTACGAACAAACCTAGTTCTAATTAACCAGGCCCACCCAAGGAATTTAGCCAGTCCTATGGATAACCATTCTGATGTGTTAGATCTCATGATGAATAATGCTTCTCTGCTCACCCGGGTGTTTAATCTTTTACATATTGGCTTCAGCCACTTATAGCGTAGCTCGTGGTAAGCAGTACATACAAATAGAAAATGACCTATTGTTTCTTTGCTTTCAGTACAACAAGGACAAGAAGTGGACTCCAACTTCTACCAACCACTAGTAAAGGCCCTTAGTGGCAGTGTACCTATACGAAACTGGTGGTATAGTTTCCTGTCTAAGCTTTTAAGAATTACATCCCAATAGGTCTCTGTGTGTGGTACTACTTTGTGGAGCAAAAACAGGCCTGTCAGGTTAGGTTTCTCCGAAAGAGCAACGTGTTCGTCTTTAACCATAGACCAGAAAAGAAGTTTAAAATCTTTCTTTGAGGGAAAGATATAAGAGCCCGGCTCTGACCAAAGCAAAGGAAGGCCCATTCCAATGAGAGTTTTCCTAATTAGCTTAAACCATGGTATTTCAACTGCCCCCTGTTGCACTCTTACGTCCTGTAACTCCTGGGCAAACATGGCAAGTTCCGGGGTAGACCATATGCGTCTCCATAACGCCACCATCTTATAATGGGCTTGATGTTTAATAGAGTAAAAGCCCATGTCCATCATGAGTGGTAGTGCTGGCGTAGAGAGAGGAAGACTGACTAAGTTTCGGAAGAATTTGTTCTGGATCCTATCCAGGACAGCCAAGTCCACACACCCCCATATGTCAGCCCCGTAAAGTATGGCTGAGCTAATTTTGGTGCTATAAATTTTAAGCGCGGGTAGGACTCTTTTGGTCAAGGAACACCGTTGCTCCTTCACTAGACAACCGGACAAGCGAGCAAATTTCAAACTGAGCGCCGCTATTTGCTCTTTCCAGCGTAACCTATAGTCCATTGTAACACCAAGGTATGTCATAACTTCAACCTGTTCTAGACTAGACCCATTCATCGTTACATGGCCCCTCAGTGGTTTATTTTTTGTCAGGACCATGAACTTTGTTTTAGAGATGTTAATTTCAAGATCGTTTTCATTACAGAAGTCCACAAATTTATTAATAGCCACCTGAAGGCCCTTCTGAGTTTTAGCCAGTATTAGGGTGTCATCAGCGAAGATTAAAAGGGGAAATTTAGTCCCACCCAATGTTGGTGCATCAGTAGGGGTAGCTGAGAGGAACTTAACCACCTGGTTGATAAAAAGTATGAATAGGGTGGGGGCCAGAACACAGCCCTGCCTCACTCCACGGGTCACGGGGAAGGAGTCGGTAACCTGACCCTGGCGACCCCATCTGACTCTAGCGTGGTTTCCCTCATGCATCCTAATAGTAAGTTCTAGGAGTGCAGTTGGAACACCCATCCTTCTCAGAGCTGCCCACATCTTTCCTCTGGGGACCAAATCAAACGCAGATTTGAGATCCACAAATGCTGCGAATATAGTGCCTCCTCTCAAAAACACAGTTTTCCAGTAGATCATAACAAATCTAAGTATCTGGTCAACTGTGCTAATATTTGCCCTAAAGCCAGCCTGCAATGGAGACAGGATGTCGACTTCTGTCATCCATGACTGGATTTTTCCTAGCAGCATTCTGGCAATTACCTTTTGAGGGGCGTCGATGAGGCTGATGGGTCGATAGTTTCCCGCCTCAGTTCTATCCCCTTTTTTGTACACGGGCAGAATCTCAGCCCCTTTCCACGAGTTTGGTATCCTAGCCCCTCTGGCTATAGCATTCGCTAAGGTGGTTATATAAGGGACCCAGTGTGCTTGGGTAAACTTGAAAAGGTCTGCAGGGACACAGTCCATACCTGGGGCTTTACCATTCTGTACTTGTTTTAAGGCTATAATGGCTTCCGTTTCAGTAAAAACAATCTGGTCGAGTGAAGGCACCACAGACAGTACACTGGTATCTTCCCTAGTGATAAGGGAGATCCGTTCCGTGTTGCTAAACTGTGTCGCGTAATGCTCGACCCATTGTTCTGCAGGGACATGGTTAACAGGAACTTGCTTGTCCCCAGACCCTCCCCATTTAACAACCTCCCAGAATTTTTGTTGGTTAGTGGAGGTACTTGCAAGATATAAATCCAACCAGCGCTGTTCATCCCAGTTAGTTTTTGCTTCTTTAAGCACCTTCTTGTAGTTTACCCTTTCTAGTTTTATTACGGTGGCTGACTTGGATTTAATAGCAGCTATCAGGGAGCTATGGGCAAGGCGGCATGTTTTATTATACCATTTTGCTCCGGTTTGAGCTGGGCCATTTTTTCTTCCTTTTATAGGTTCAATAAAAAAAGTTTTAATTTTGTTAAAAAGGGACTCGTGGATCGTCCCAATTTGATCCAATGATGTTGTCATATAGCTCCTGTATATCCTTATATCGTGTTAAGTTAGCATAGGTACATTTGTGGTTTAAACGCCATTTTTCTTTCTTGCAACTTATGCACACGACACTTAATTGTTGACTTAGCTTTCAACCTAGTAGTTTGCCGTGGTTTATGTGAGAATAATATGTTATTGCTCTGATATCAGCTTTGCTTAATAAACTATGTCTGCACGAAGAGTGCTGAAGTTTCAGGAACAACACGATATGGAATTGTTATGAGGTCTGATCTCCACGCCTTCATAGTCATAACACAAGTGCAGCCTTTGCCAACTCTGGCTTCAGGCGGGATTGATATTGCTTTGCACGAGACACATACAACACACTTGATGCGGTGCACATGCAGAGAGAGCTGGTGTATGCTGATGTGATTCCTTCATGCTAGGACACTAAGGTATGGGCCCGCCCTGAAACAACCCAAAGAGACCTTCTTAGCTAATAATATAATATATGTGTTAGGGAGGGTGAGATATAAGTGTTGTTAACTCTTATTCATTACAGTATGTTAACATGCTGTCACCATTCGCTTTTTATGTCTTAGTAACTATGCTGATAATTTTGCTACTGATAATAAGTATACTTGTATTATCTAAGATACTGCGCCTGAGAAGACGGCATTAGTAAATAAACATTTCAAATGCACATGTGTCTTCTTTACTCCATGTTCTGGTTTGTAATGATAATAAAACGAAAGAGTGTTCATGAGTCCCACGTACCCTGAGGTACTGTAAGTTCATGTTCTGGTTTGTCTAAACATTGGGAGTTTGATATGTCCAATGAGACACTGTAGCTAGCTCGGTAAGGGGTGAGTTGGTTGCTAAGGTGAGTTTTGGGACACCCTAATTTGCCGAGGTTCCACTCCTCTGTGCACAGTTCTGTGTGAGAACAGAAACCCTGCGACATGGCGCTCAACGGTTTCGGTGGTCTTAAATCATGACACTCGAGTAGTTTATCGTTCATACCTTAACCCCTTCACCTCCGTTTCCGGAAAGCGGGGTGTCGGTGAAACCTACCTATTTTTTGAAATAGGTATTATTCAAGCTTGATTCTTTCTTAAACGGTTTCTTTGAATTACTACCCAGTTGTGCTACAAAGTATTCTTTGTGTTTTCTTGTTTCCAGTGTTGTCATGGCGGCGGTGGCCATTGCGCAGCATAGTCGCGTAGCGGTACGCAACCATCTTCAGACGTACCAGGTCCCGGTGGATGGGATGGCTGTGATTTTCGTGGTATGTGCAGATCCGGCGTTCCCTTACGAGTTGTTTTACTCTTGGGTTACGTTTCCGGCTGTGGACGCTAATTCTGGTTTGTTCCACTCCTACACCGCCTTGGCTGTCCCGGCTGAGTATACACCGTACAGGGCATTGGAAATACCTATTGATCATTGGCAGCATCGAGTTTGGTTTGATGGCGCCCTCCCCCACTCTTTGTCCGCTGCGAGGTTAGGTCCACTCTCAATTCCAGGTACAAATTGGCCTGCGTTGGGTGGCTTTACCCCGCACCCGAATCACGGCGCTTGTACCCTGCAGGAAATTCGTAGGCTGCATGTTGTTTCCATTTCCGTGATTCGTGCATTAGTGCAATACATCGGTCGCCACCTGCCTGGTGGTCCCCAGGGGGGTGCGGCCGTTCCCATGGATCGAGGCGGAATGCGTCTCAATCCAGTGATGGTTAATTCGGTTTTTGGTGCTCGTCCAGTTGACAACGATGACTTCCCATTCTGGCTAGCAGAGAAGTTTGATCAACTGGAGGCGGTTTTTCCGAATTCTACTCCTGCTGATAAGCATAGAATGTTGACGATTACTTTACCGAAGGATTTAACTCCTGAACTTGTTGACTGTGAAAGCTGGGGAAAAACATTTGCGGCAGTTTATACAAGGTGCTTCGGCACCCCGTCTATGACTGCCCTGCCTGACATCATTAGACGTGTTCAGAATGATCACGGTCCAGAGGCAGCGGTTGAATTGGGTATGCGCCTGTGTGGTTCTTTTGAGATTGTATGTGATCTCATTCTCTCCAATGTTAAAGGAGATGCAGTTAACTTTCAGGTGTCGAATGCTTTGGCTGCTCTGCCCGATGCCGACAAACCCCGTCAGTTGGCAAAAATTGTAGTGGCCGCTTATAAGACAATTGGCCGCACAAGTAGAGGTCTGAAATATTTTGCAGTAAAGGAGAAAAAACAACCTCAGGGACAATCTGCAGTTGCAGATGTCCCGCCCAAGTCCAAAAAACAGAATTGGCCTAAAAAACAGACACAGGGGAAGCAATATAAGCAGACTCAGGATTCTTTTCCTGCGCTTCAGGCTCCTGCGCCGACAGAGAAAGTATATGATTTGCGCGATCGCGCGATGATTAAATCACCTGATCGTTTTCAGGGTTCTGATCAACGCTCTCCTCGTTCCTTACAGGAAACATCGGCCCCGAAGACCGGTGGAGGAGGGGGTGGACGTGGACGTGGTGGCCAACAGGGACGTGGTCAGTCCCGCCAAGCTGACGGCGCAGTGAAGCAGGAGGATTCTACGCCTAAAAGACCGCAGTTTGCGAAAAAGAAAGTCGCAGCCTTAATAGCGCATCGATATGCCACAGATAGTGAGAACGCGGCTTCGGAATCTGACGTGGGCTCTGACCTTGCTGGACAGCGCGGCGGAGATAACCATAGTCAGAGAGGCGCTGCGTCCACTACTGAGGGTGACAGCGACTGAAGTGTTCGTTGTAATTGAAACAGCCGATACAAGACTGGCTCCCCCTGAAAGACTTTTTGAAATTGTCCTGTTAATTGAAGGTGACATACAGCGTACTGTCAGAGGGGTATTTTGGGAGAACCTTTCGTCTACGTACGACATTTTGCTTTCTGAGGCTGACTGGCCCCCACCTTTTGTGCTCGCTGCGCCGCGAGGGGAGGAGGTAATCCTTCCCAGTTTCGCGCACACTGTCTCGACTGAGCATGCGCAGCATTTTGCAGAAGAGTGGGCTCGGGCTCTTGCACCGGCTCTGTACCGCAACCAATGTGGTTGGGATAAATTGTCTCCTTCCCACGAAATTCCTTTGCGGTCTGAGCCTCAGCCTCAGCCTCAATATCCCATACGGCGTGAAGCTAAAGCTGCCGTCGCAGAAATCCTTGAACAATTGGAATATCAGGGAGTTATTGAAACGTGTGTGTCACCGATGAATAATCCCCTTTTTACTGTGACCAAACCTGACGGATCATATCGTTTGGTATTGGATTACCGTCATTTGAACTCGCATTGCCGTAACTGTGCGGTACAGAATACTCACGGCTCTGCGCTAGTGGATAGTCTAGTGCGTAAGCGTTTCAAGACAACGCTTGACATATCTAACGGTTTTTATGCACACAGACTGGATAGCTTCAGCTCCCAATGGACAAGTTTTACGTCCGCTGGTGTGCAAAAACGCTTCCGGCGACTTCCAATGGGCTACAAAAATAGTCCTGGAGTCTTCACCTCAAGAATAGTCACTATATTGGAGAGTATCGATCCAGATGCATGTTCTTATGTGGATGACATTTATCTCACAGACGACGAAATTTGGATGCATCTGTGTCGGGTGAATTCAATAATTTGTAACTTTGCTGATATGGGTTACAAGTTTAATTTTGCAAAATCGCACATTGCAGAACACACAGTGTTGTTCCTCGGCTATGAGCTGAACAATGAAGGTCGAGGATTGGCTCCTCACTTCCTGGAGAAATGCGCACAGTTGCGCGCTCCTACAACACTGAAGAAATTACAGCCTTTACTGGGCTTCTTGAATTTCGGCAGAACTTATGTTCCGGAATACGCCCAGCGTATCAAGCCTTTGTATGCTTTGATACAACCAACTTTTTCAAAATCATGCTGGCTGCCTGAGCATTCGGCCATTTTGCAATCTTTGCAGGCCGATCTGCTCGCTTCTAAATACTTACTGACTCGTGATAACCACACCAACCTGGTGATAAGAATAATTCCAGGGGCGGTGGGTTTCACGTACCTGACTTTTAATGAAGGTGACACAGTACCTATTGCTTACAAGTCACACTTGTATACTTCGGCTGAATTGCAGTTTCCCACTGTGGAGAAAGTTTTAACTGCTGTACAGATGGCGATTCTTAAAGAACGAGCACTGTCGCAGGGGAAACGCATGTTAGTGGTAACACCCTGTCCTCATTTGGAGGCAGTCACGAAAGCCAGTGTACCAAATTCAAAAGCTTTGCACCCTCGGTGGATTCAGTGGGCTGCGTCATTGACATCCACGGATGTCACGTTCATTTTTGACGCTTCCTTACGGTCGCAAGAGTACTTGCAGTATGAATTCGTTCATCCTGCTCCTCTGGCTATGCGACCTTTGGAGGACTTCCATTGCATCATTTACACTGATGGGTCGGCGCAGGTTGCGCATGGCTCTAAACATGCCTACGTTTCCGCATGCGCCATTGTGGTCGGTGCTATGTTGAATGATGAGTTCATTTCCAGGGAAGTGCACACCTTGCCCCTGGGCGATTGTACAGCACAATTGGTGGAGCTTCGTGCTCTCTTACTAGCTTTGGAGTACGCAGATCCTAGTGTGACTACTCTGATTGTAAGTGATTCTTACTACTGTGTCCAGTCTTACAATGAAAACTTGTTCTTTTGGATTCAAAATGATTTTCATGATTCCAAGGGTAGCGCAATAAAACATAAAATGATCTGGGTTCAAGTGGCAGAGCTTAAGGCTTTGTTACCGCTTGTTTATGTAATTCATACTCTCGGTCATCAGCGCGTAGGAGTTCACGCTGTTGGCAACTTGCTTGCTGATGAGGCAGCGAAATCAGCAGTATCTACATACTTAGTTGCAGCGGTTACTAGGTCAAAAACCAAGATCGATAGCGACATCTTGGCAGCGATTGCTGCCTCTGAGAAGGGAAGTAAACATCCTGCGGGATTTCCTTCGAAGTACAAATACCACTTAAGTCCCGAAAAGGTTCCTTTTGTGACGATTCCTGGTGTTGGGGAACGGCTGATTCCCAACTCGGATCGCAGAGCAGACTTGATTACAGCGGCACATGAAGGTGTGGCGTCTGCGCATGCGGGCGTCTCTGCCACTGTAACTCAATTACAACGACGTTTCTGGTGGCGGGGACTGTACAAACAGACGCGTGATTATGTCCTTCTTTGTGACATATGTCAGCAGATTAAACCTTCGACTGCTACGCGTCCGCCACAGACTCACACTCAGATTGTACATTTCTAATAAACCGCTAGGTTGTGTTTATTTAGATCACTGCGGTCCTTTTTCATCTGATACTGCGTATAAGTACATCTTAGTAGCAGTTGACTCATGCACACGCTTTGTGTGGGTTTGGCCACATCGCAGCGCTGATTCACGGACTGTCATTAGAGATTTGCGTATCTTTATAGGGATTTTTGCCTGTGGTACCTTCCATTCGGATCAGGGTCCGGCTTTCGCCTCTAAGGCGTATAAGGATGCCATGACTTCGATGGGGGTCCAAGTCAAGTTTTCGTCTCCCTACAGACCTGAGGGTAATAGTGTAGTTGAGCGAATGAACCGTGATTTAAAGCAATCTTTGACAGCCCGAGTTATAGGCACTGGCAGAAACTGGCTGGCTCACCTCTATGGCGTGCAGTGTGCTCTTAATAATCTCCCTAGAAGGTCTCTGGGTGGGCGGACCCCATACGAAATGCTCTTTGGCATCAAGATGTACGTCCCTGACCTTGACGGTCTAGACTATGTGGTTCGCGCCACTTCCTTTGACGCAGATGAACATTGCAATGTTTTACAGAATCTACAAAAGACCAGAGACAGTCTTGCAAAGGAACATTTGCCCTCCACGTCGGATGATGCGTTGCAGATCCCGGTAGTTGGCTGGCTACCCCAAGTTGGAGAACTGGTTCGGGAGAAGATCGATAACAAGAAAGAATTTGGTCCTTCCTATCGAGCTCCGGTTCCCGTGGTTGGAGTGAAGGGCACAAGGACAGTCATTTTACCACCACTTCCTGGTCGTAAGGAAAACAGGTTTATTTCAATTGACAATGTCAAGATACACAGAGTGGCCGATTCTTCTTAGCATGACACCGGCTGTTTCCTGTCCTTCCATTGTGAGAAATTCAGTTATGCCCACTGCTTCTAATATTGAACATGAGGTGGCCATCGAGTTACCTGCTCTTTCAAGTCCTTTATTAAATAATGTACCAGGAACTAACGTTGATGAGACAGACTATGCCTACCCCACTGATTTGTCCATACCTGACATGCAAGCACGTTTAGCCACGGAATCCAGATTTTCTTTTGACTCTATTTCTATAGCATCGATGAAACCCTCTCGTGTTGCAGTTTATGCCAGCCTGTTTAAAAAACATTTCTTGATACCCCCTTGGACATACATTTGGCTGGTCCTTATTTCGATTTACCTTTTTATGTCAATTGGTTTTGTATTTTATTTTTTTCGAATCATCAATGGACATTATGTCGAGGAAAGAACATGCATTACACATTTAAATGGAACTTTGGCCCCGCTTTCATCGTCACATTCTACACACAGATTTAAGAGAGACTTGACTTTGGTTAACATCACAGCATGGCCTGTCCTTGATGGAATCGTGTGGGATGCAGTTCGGTTTCAGATTCATGGCCCAACGGAAGTCGTTAATGTTCCTAATGTACTTAGAGTGAATATGGGGGATGTGGTAAAACAAAACATTCGTTCTGATGACTGGGATGTTAATGCTGTAGAAAGTTTGTTTTCTGATTTAAAATACTATGCTGCTTTTGATGCTGAGGATTTATATTTAGAATCTGCTAATTATGGGGAATTGTTCTGTTACCAACATTATGGGAATCACTTCTTACACAAAACCTCATCCCGAAGGGAAACTGTTAATTTCACTCAGTGGGAACATTGCCCAGCACCTAAGCAAGGGAGTTCAGAAACATTTCTGAAAAAGTATACTTATTTTGCTGACTTTAACCAGTCCAATCCCGAGTCCTTTTATTTTAAATTTAACAAACAGCCACTGTCCAAGGTTAGACTTACCGATACTAAATTGTTGTATTCGAAGGCCTTTCTAGATCAATTAGTTACTGGAGGCTATGAGCTTTGGAAGGATACAATAGACCTTAAATCGGTTTGGGGTTCAAGGGCCTGGCAGGTACAAGGCACAGAGGCTTTGCACCGTGCATGTCTCATCCCGAATCATATGTTGTTTTTAAATGAAACAATTTCCCAGACCACATGCTTTGGATTGGCTTCTTCAAAAAGGTTAAACTCTCCGTCTTTCCCGGAGTTGGAGGAATATGATGGTTGGAGTAATTTTACTCAATTATCAATTAGAGAATTACAGACTCTGCTTCTTAATTCCTCCTTTAACATTTCCATTGTGAATCCTAAGGGTTGGCTGCTTTGGCACCGTAGTGCTGATTCTTGCCAAAAAAGATTTTTAAATATAACTGACGGTTTTAAAACTGTTAGATCTGATCCCCGGTTTGGCTTGGGTCACACTGTCACCTCTTATTCTGTAGGCAAGTTGTGTCAAAATTGGCTGAAGCATTCAACTTTACCTGCAGTTAAGAATCACCTTTCCAAACTGAATGCAGAAGTGGATTTGAATGATTTCATTAAAGGCCCAGCTAGTGGCAGGTCGAAAAGGTGGTTATATGGGGTTTACAATGAAATTTGGAAGCTATCACAGATTGAGGCTGCTACACGCCTTAGGGCTATTGATCAGGCAAATCTTGAGAAGGTGCTTGCGGTTGTTGACAATAGCATTAACGTGCTTTCCTCTAGAATTTACACATTGGATAATATTGTGTCGTCAGTTGTCGATATTGTGCATGATGAAATATCAGTATTATACCATGGTCAGAATCAATTACGATCAATCATGCAGTTTGCTTGGACCCTTCAGACTCTGAAAATGGGTAAAGTCCCCTGGGGTTACATGAACGTTTCTTCTTTATTTGCACCGTTTAATTTGACTGAGACACAACGCTTGCTTTCAATGCGTGATGCTTCCTTTTCTATGTTACATATTGAAAGGTTAGAATCTTTACCTTTTTCCGTGGCAGAAGCCACTGCTGCAACGTGGCTTATCCACGGTTTAATAACGCTGCCTTTTGCTTTATATAAATTTTCAAATTGTATGAAATATGTGCCAATAGGTCGTTATGAACCTTTGGGTAGCGGTTTCCTTCATGAGGTCTGGTCACTCCCATACACATACAGATGTTTTAAGGATGACCAGGAGGTTTATCTGAATGGGGAGGAGTGTACTGAGACGCCAGATCATTCATTAATGTGTCGACACATACAGTTACACGGTTCATGCAACAAGGACAGGCCGAATATGGCTTGTGTTTTACAAGGCACGCCAGTTCCTGCTATCATCCCCAAGTTTAAATTGTTAGAGAATGGAAGTTATTTAATGCTCAATAATGAAGACTGTTGTGGGTTAATTAAAGGTATCCCTTTCATAGTAACAGTCAGTGAGAGGGTTATTTGCTGCAGAAATGTGCTTTACCCTCCCACACATGAACATAGGGAGTCTTCCATCTGGCCAAGAATACCAACCTTGGGAGCAGAATTCAGCGGCATGGCAAGAATAAGGGCTCTTTTGTCCCAGAAAGAGGTGGCCTTGAGCTCGGCCCGTGAAACTTTCGTGCTTCACGTTGCTAACACCCGTACGGAAGTTCAGGCTCTTTTGAATACTGATTTGCCTTTGCATTTCGGAGCAATGGTTCGTACTATCTTTAACGCATCCTCCACAAAGGGCCTAGCACATTTTTTTAAAGTTGTTAGCAGTGGTCTCGTGACTTCCTTTGAGAAGATTTTTGGAGTCATCCCTGCTTTCTTCCATTCTATTTTTTCATCCTTGTTTGGAGGGTTCCCGTTTTTACTTGCATTAGCGGCTGGCGCTCTGGTGGTTTTCTGTCTTTTTAAATATGGATGCCCATCCTGTGCAAGACCACGCGCAACTGCTGCTGACGCGGTTTCGCAACCGCATGCTTGATTATTATGGCACACTGCCGTTGGCGACTTTGAGCACGGCATTTGGATTATCTTTTCGATTCTCCTATTTCACCTGTGTCCAGCCTGTATTTCACTGCCTGACCTGTGATTTCCATTGGGCCATTGATTTGTGTCTCTGCGGACCGATTTCTTCTGACGTCGATTTTGATCAGCTGATGAGTCCTATCATTGCTCACGAGTTGGTTTGTTCTGACGAGAGGATTATGGCCTTAGCGGTGGCGCATGGACTAATTGGTCCCTGGGATGTATTGTCGGCAGCACAGAATTTCTTGGAACTAAGTTTTCTTGAAAACCCACCGAGCTGTCCTCTGATGGTTATAGAGGATCCGGTGCTGGGAGAACACGTATGTTCCTTTCATCTTTTGAATTGGAGGCTGTTGCTGCTTACTTTTCATATACAGTTTTGTCATAGACACTGCCTTGGATTGACGTGCTGAATAATAGCATTTCATTGATTTCATTGACTTATTTGTCAAGGTTTTTTTTTTTCTCTCCTTGCCTATTGGCTTGAGCCACGTTATATTTTTGTGCTATTTTTTAGCCTTTACGTTTAAATATTTAGACTCGATTCATGCTAGATTTCTGTTGAGTTCTGCTCTCATGCGATGGCACTTCTGTTATCATATTTCGTCCGTTCTCGGATCATGGGGGGGTGTCATATAGCTCCTGTATATCCTTATATCGTGTTAAGTTAGCATAGGTACATTTGTGGTT
Organism: Lissotriton helveticus; assembly: GCF_964261635.1. Lineage (NCBI taxonomy): Eukaryota > Metazoa > Chordata > Amphibia > Caudata > Salamandridae > Lissotriton > Lissotriton helveticus. Next base: position 203,233,054 of record NC_136058.1, on the reverse strand, counting down.
TAAACGCCATTTTTCTTTCTTGCAACTTATGCACACGACACTTAATTGTTGACTTAGCTTTCAACCTAGTAGTTTGCCGTGGTTTATGTGAGAATAATATGTTATTGCTCTGATATCAGCTTTGCTTAATAAACTATGTCTGCACGAAGAGTGCTGAAGTTTCAGGAACAACACGATATGGAATTGTTATGAGGTCTGATCTCCACGCCTTCATAGTCATAACACAAGTGCAGCCTTTGCCAACTCTGGCTTCAGGCGGGATTGATATTGCTTTGCACGAGACACATACAACACACTTGATGCGGTGCACATGCAGAGAGAGCTGGTGTATGCTGATGTGATTCCTTCATGCTAGGACACTAAGGTATGGGCCCGCCCTGAAACAACCCAAAGAGACCTTCTTAGCTAATAATATAATATATGTGTTAGGGAGGGTGAGATATAAGTGTTGTTAACTCTTATTCATTACAGTATGTTAACATGCTGTCACCATTCGCTTTTTATGTCTTAGTAACTATGCTGATAATTTTGCTACTGATAATAAGTATACTTGTATTATCTAAGATACTGCGCCTGAGAAGACGGCATTAGTAAATAAACATTTCAAATGCACATGTGTCTTCTTTACTCCATGTTCTGGTTTGTAATGATAATAAAACGAAAGAGTGTTCATGAGTCCCACGTACCCTGAGGTACTGTAAGTTCATGTTCTGGTTTGTCTAAACATTGGGAGTTTGATATGTCCAATGAGACACTGTAGCTAGCTCGGTAAGGGGTGAGTTGGTTGCTAAGGTGAGTTTTGGGACACCCTAATTTGCCGAGGTTCCACTCCTCTGTGCACAGTTCTGTGTGAGAACAGAAACCCTGCGACAATGTGCCTTCGTTTAATATGGGTACCATCAGATTTGTAGCTGCTAAAACCTCGACTGTAACCTTATCAATAATAGTGGGATTTTCTAAGAACCTAGTCCAGCGTACCCTTCTACAGTCGTTCGCAAGAACAGCCTCGGCAGTGACAAAATTGGTTACAGTGTCCATAAGAAAACCCCCATTCATTAATAGTTTTATTACCAGAGGATTGTGGTCACTTTCTGGTCTTGTGACTATTTCCATATCCTCCAGTAAATTCCAAAACTCTAACCTTATTAGGAAATAATCAATACGGCTAGAATGGAGGGAGTTATCAAATGTAACCTCTCCCATCAAATCCGATTTAGTCCTTCCATTCGCTGCTCGTAGATCCCATTCAAGACAAAGACCCAACCACTGCATAGCAGCCTCAGTAACTTTTTTAACAGGAGGGATAGATAAATGGGGAATGTTCCAAATTTGATCAACTTCCCCATATCCCCCATTATCCAAATTGGGAAACGGTTCAAATGAACAATTAAAATCCCCTGCCAACATAACACATTTTTCTCTGCCAATATTATTCAGTAGGGAATCTAAATCATCTACCGCTCTCATTGGCTTCCCACCAGGTCGCCCCCTTGCATAAATGTTAATCAGGAAAATGTCATGGTTATTTTTACTAGTTAGTTTCAAGGCTAATATGTCATTACTTGGAGTCAGAAGGTCTGTGATTTTAAATGCTAAGGATTGTCTAATCCAAATAACCAGGCCTCCAGATGGGCGACCTTTCAAGCCTTTACAGGCTGGTTTGTAATAATTAAGGTAACCAACCCGGTAAATGGCGTCAGTTGACCAACTTTCCTGTAATATGATTACATTGTGAGAATCCACATAAGAACCCCAATCATCCTCTGACATTTTCCCCTTTAGCCCCGCTATATTCCATGACAAGACCATGAGGGTATATGTAGATTTCTTTTGTAGATTAACAGCTGGGTCCACAGTCTCCCCAGAGATCAGGGGTCTAGGGGTGTGGTTTGAGGGTTTATCCCTTCTCTTCCCCCCCTGGATGATTTCACTAGTCCCTGAATCAGTCTCTTCCGTAATAGATGTAAAATTATTGGGAGAGCGATTCACTACAGCTCCAATCATCCCAGATACCGGAGGTTCATTATCAAGTCAGTCCACATCTTCCAGACCGGAGAGGGGGGCAAACCGGTTCGAAAGGTGGGATTGAAACAATGGGTAGATTGGTGTATCAAAATGAAATCCTCCTCTAGGTCTATCCCTTCTGGAATGATAGAACGGTGTTTGGGCTATATTTGCAGTAAGAGCGGGATAAAAATAGTGCAACGATAGAGTCTGCACATCCCCAACTCTTCCATATCTTGGTTCCCTACTTATGAATTCAACCACCCATGGCTCTCTAAAACTAATTACCACACAATCCCCCTCAAGATCTTTTTTGCTATAGCCTACCCAATCCACCCTCCTAACGTTTAGGATTTCGGGTTTCGAGTTTGGAGGGAGTGGGCGATTCTTATTCAGCCAGAACATTACCTTGTTGAGAAGATCCTTATGTGTTTCTCTCTTGCCTTCTCCAAGAGGAGCCACGCCAGTTAAGATGATAGTATAGGGTAGTGACTCTGGGGGGAGGTTCACACATTGTTTCCTTGGGATAGGTTTAATCCTAGGCCGAATGCTTTGGTCATGACGGCTGGTGGGGGTAGGGTTTTTCTCAGCCTGGGGATGCATTATGGCCTTTTGCTGGGGCATGCTCTCAGTATTGGGTGCTTTCTTTGTAACAGGTACAGGTTTTTGTTGCGGCACTTTTGCAATAGAAGGAGCCCGTTTAAGACTGTTACCCCCAGCTGTATTATTCATGGCAATATTCTTCGGAATGGTCGGGGCTAGGGGGGCTATACCATTTGAGGCTACGGTGGCAAGAATTCTATTAGATGTTGCTATATTATCTTTTACCAGCATATCTAAAGAGTCCATTTTTGTATTTAGAAGTCTGGTCCTTTCGAATAGCGGTAAGAGTAGTGATTTAATTAGCAACTCTATCTTAGCCAAGAGTATACCTTCTGTTATGTTAACTGTGGTGTTATGTTCCTCAGGCTGAACAACCGCCTTGAGATTGGGAAGCTGTGTATGGGATATAGAGGTAATTCCCGAGCCCTCAGTATGTTCCCCTAGATCGGGCGAGTCTATCCTTTTACGTTTCCCAGGATTATGAGTGGGTAGATGTTGCGAATAGGTAGAGGAATTCGCTCGCTCAGTACTTATAGTAAGATTTGGGGAATCTGAGAGTCCTGATTTCTCACCAGACTGATCAAGGTAAATAGTCCCACCATTCAACAAATTATCATGGGCCGTATCATAAGCACTTTCTTTACCAATCCCCTCTGAGTCCAATATTTGACTCTCAAGAGCAGTTACTATCGCTGAGTCTACAGTAACATCAGGAATATCTTTATTCGACAAGGAGAGTGGGACAGGAGAGACAGCCTCGTTAATTTTACCAAGGGAAGATCGCTTGCCTGTAATTAAATCAAGCGAAAGGCGTTTTTCGGCAAGAGCGATCTCCTTCTCCAATATAGTGGTTGTGCGTTTAAAAAATTGATCAATCGTTCCAGTAAAAGTGCCATTGGAGGTGGAGACCTGGACTTGCCTTTCTTTACCTGATCGTAAAGTCATTTTTTAGGTATACACCAACAAAATTAACGCTAAACACAATGTACGAACGACAAAGTACAGACAATCCAAATATGTACTTCCAACAGTAAAGGCACTACCGTAACTTTGGTCTGACACAAAAGTCAATAAGCAAACAGAGGAAAACATCAATTAATAGATACCGTGAAGTACAATAAATAAAGGAAGTAAATGTTAGGGGGGTGGCCCGGCCCGACCTTAGCCGACCCCGGACGGCCACAGACGGTCCCGCCCTTGTCCCGGGCTTCTCCCGGCGCGCTCCCGCTCGCTCCCGCTGGGCGGGGATAGTGAACAGTTTTAAACTCTTTTGGTACTTCCTAGTTGGTTGGTGGACAGGGGGGTGTGGCCAGCGGGGAGAGCAGCCCAGGTGTGTGAAATGGGCGCGCAGGGGCTCCTGGTCACTGGAGTCCCTGCCTGCGTGCTCGCAGCCCCGCCGGCTCTCTCACCTGCCCGCGCCTCCTGTTCTGTACTCCCAAAGTGTCAGCAGCCTCAGCAGCACGCAGCGCTGCGGGACCCGCGAAGCGGGTCCGGCGAGGTTGGTAATGTTCAGCGGCTGCTGCGGTCTTTAATCCTCAAGGGGGGGCCGATTTTCGCTCCTATGGACGGCTTGTCTGGCACACCAGCAGTAGATAAGGAATCCGTGGGTCTGAGCGAGCAAACGGCTTTTCTGGCTAACAGGCGGGGGGCGTGGCCAGCGGGGAGAGCAGCCCAGGTGTGTCAAATGGGCGCGCAGGGGCTCCTGGTCACTGGAGTCCCTGCCTGCGTGCTCGCAGCCCCGCCGGCTCTCTCACCTGCCCGCGCCTCCTGTTCTGTACTCCCAAAGTGTCAGCAGCCTCAGCAGCACGCAGCGCTGCGGGACCCGCGAAGCGGGTCCGGCGAGGTTGGTAATGTTCAGCGGCTGCTGCGGTCTTTAATCCTCAAGGGGGGCCGATTTTCGCTCCTATGGACGGCTTGTCTGGCACACCAGCAGTAGATAAGGAATCCCTGCCTTGTAAATGAGGCCCCTTTCACGCTATACTTAGCATGAAAGGGGTGGGCAATGGGTGTTGCAGTGGGCATTCCGCCGCAACACCCACTGATGTTGGAGCGGCCCCCTGTTCACAAGGGTGGCATAAGTAGGAGGCAGTGCCAAAATTAAGACCATGGAAAACCTGGTCTTATCCTGGAAAAAGGAGGAGAAATGCTTTATTCCTCCTTGTTTTTGGTTTTGAAACAGAAAAATGGCATGAATGATTGTTTATGTGCAGGAAGATGTCTCTTCCTGCACATAAACAATCATTAACAATGGTGCAAGGATGCCTGTGTTGTCGCTAGACAGCTGAAATTAGCGCCAGCACAGGGGGAAACGCAGGGCTGTTGTAGTAACTACTGTGCAGCCCTGCATTTCAAAAGTGGCGGAGCACAGCTTTAGACTTCTTGGCTTAACACCACGCCTCACAACTTTAGCAGTAAATATGTCCCTAAGAGTACATAGACATACCATAGAGGCCGAGGGTCACAAGAACCTTCCTCTAAGAACACCAAGTCAACATTAGGCTTTCAAACATCTAAAGCACCAAGGATTGTACTACTAAACAGCAACACCAACAACATTGTGATACGAAAATATAGAGAGCAGAATATCAAGGGACAACATTGAAAGGTAAGTGCATATAACAAAGTATAAGCTGAGCTGACAAGGCCGGAGAAGAACACATCGAACCCTCATCTTTGAGCTTGCTGTGTTTCAGGGTCCTCCCTTTCTTATAGGCTAAGGTCTCACTGGCCCCTCTGCTATCTGTGATAAGCCTGGAGGAGGGTGGTCATGATGAAGAGAAAGTGGCCCTGGCAGCTTTAACTGCCGCACTCTAACAAATTGATGGAAATTAAATTTAAAACTAATCTTTCTGTCTCCTTCCTTTATCTCACTTCTTCTACCTTACACTCTCTTATTCCCTTTACTTATTCCAACACCACTATGGACCTATCCCCTCAGTCTTTCTCACCATGTCGACCCCCCTTCATCACCTTCATGACCTCATCTCTCATTCAATGTCTCTGTACCTACCCCACATCTCTACCTCTTCCCCTTCTAGCTACCTCATCCCTCTGCTACCTCGTTCCTTCTTCTGTACCACATGCCTATGTTTCCTTCTGACCTCTATGAACTTCTCCTTCATCTACTTCATTTCTCTCTCAAATATGTCTATGTCTTTCTCTCACCTATCTCCAACTCTCTATATCTGACCTCTCTCTACCTCTCTCATTCCTCTCACTTTGCCCAGTCAACACACTCCACCTAACTGCTCTTTTACACTCATTTTTCAGCCTCACATCTTTCACTATCCCATCTGTCTCTACCCCTGCTCCCTCTGTCTACATAACATCTCGAATTTACCTCACCATTCGTTCACTACCTCATCTCGCCACCTCACACCTCCCTCTTTCTAACACTGTTTCCTATGCCTCATCTCTCTCACCACCTTACTCTTTTCTCTCTTGTAGCAACCGGAACTGCTGACTTATGACTGACGTAGGGCACTAGGACCCTGCGGGTACCAGGGCAGTGACCAGGTCACTGGACACCACGTCCTGTAGGGACAGGAAGTGGACAGAGGACAGCAACGAGGACGGACGTGCTGCGACACACTCCCAATATATATATAATAAAGAAGTGTACCACCCTTACCTGGCGTCTGGTATTTCCTGTGACTGCCGCTGCACCAACAACACGACATCTGGCGACGAAGGGGCAACGAAACGACACGCGTGATATTTTCACCGTGTGTACAACAGCGAGTGGCAAGGAAAGACGCAGGAGCTACATGGGAGCCCACCCCGATAGCGTCCCACGAAACAGATCGGTGCGTGGTAAGCAGCAGTCGGCGAGCAGCGCTAGTGCATGACAACAGAAGCGCGAGGTCCCCGCGCTCTGAAATTGAAGCGCCAAGTCGCGCGAGAAGTGCAAATACCGGCGGCCATCTTAAAAACAGGCGAGGAAAGCCAATAAGAACACAGAAGCGACGCGGCGGCCATCTTAAAGTCAGGCAACGTGAGATTTCGATCGCGAAATCTCGCGTGAACAAGGACTGCCATTTTGATTGTGACACAAAGAACAAAAACAGTGGAAAACAGAGGGCAGCCATCTTAGGGGCAGGCAAAACCACGAATTGAAGAAAGAAATAAAGAAATATAGAGAAGAGAAAAAGGAAAGGGACACAGAAAGATCCCCACAACAATAAATAATAGACAGCAAAGTGAAATACAAAAAGAAAATAACAAGAACGTCGCAAAACAGCAGAAATAAAAGAAATACAAAGACAACAAAATAAAAGGAAGCAAGGATGCCTGAAACAAAGCAAAGTGCACTGTATCGCAGACCAATGCCATTCAGTGTATCAGAGCCACAAGTGGGAATAAGATGGGAGAAGTGGATTGTGAGATTTGAGCGATACATGGAGGCAACAGATGTAGTAGAAGAAAAGAAGCTAGGACTGTTCCTGAATCTGGCGGGGGACGAAGTGGATGACCTTCTGATAACACTCCCAAAGAGCGAGAGGAGCACATACAAAGGTCTAATAAAATGTCTAACAAATAAATTTGATCCTCAAAGAAACATTGACTTTGAAAGATATAGCTTCAACATAGAATTTCAACAGCAAGAGGAATCAATGGATGATTTTGCAACCAGGTTAAGGAAATTAGTAGCACATTGCGAGTTCGAAAAATACGACAATGAGCAGGCCATCCGACTAAGACTGATAGAAGGTTGTCGCGACACAGATTTTCGCACAAGAATATTGAAGGAGCCAACCACTCTAGAAAGAATTCTAGACCTAGCGAGAGCGGAAGCAAGGGCGATGGCGCATGCAAGACAGATGGACCGAAGAGAAGAGCAAGTACACAGAATGACGGACACAAGTCGAAATGGAAATTGGAAGAAAGGATCGAAGGAACAGGCGACAAGAAAACAAGGATCACAGTGCTATAGGTGCGGATTAGAGTTTCCACATCGAGGAACATGCCCAGCATTCGGTCAAATATGCCGAAAGTGCAACAGAAGCAACCATTTCGCCACCATGTGTCAAGGAATGCAATTCAAGAATGAAAGGGGAAGGCCAGGGAGACAGAGAACAACAATGAACAGACATGTGCGACACATGGAAGCGACCACTAGGAGTTCGTCGCTGGAGTCAATAGATGTAGAAGAAGAAACAGCAGAAAAAGTGGAACGCCTATACCTCATGTCCACAGATGAAGGGCAGGAAGAACACATCAGACTAGTGGACAAACAATCAATAAAGAAGACAGACTGGGTGACCATAGACGTGGGACCACACCAAACAGAATTTGTGCTAGACAGTGGGGCCACATGCAACATTATGTGTGCCACTGAATATGAAAAAATGAAGAGAAAACCACAACTTCAACCATCAAGTGTACGAGTATTTACCTGGGGTGCCCAAAATCCTGTAACAAACATGGGAAAGTTCACGGACACTATGACGCACAAAGGCAAGACAGTCACTGAAGAAATTCATGTGTTACGAGGAGACATCCCCGCACCATGCTTACTGATCAATGTCACAGCGAAAGTCATGGGCCTGCTGCAGATGACATATCACATATCGGACAAAAACAACATCCTACAAGAGTACCCGAAGATAACGAAAGGACTGGGAAAGCTGAAAGGACGACAAATCACACTGCACATCAACGAATCAGTCAGACCCGTCGCCCAGCACCACCGAAGGGTACCGATCCATCTGCAACCACAGGTAGAAGAGGAAATAAAAGCACTCTTAGAACAAGACATCATCGAGCCAGCTGAAGGACCAACACCATGGGTGTCCCCAATAGTTGCTGTACCAAAAAAGGACTCTACACAAATTAGAATATGCGTGGACATGAGAATAGCCAACACAGCAATTGAACGAGAACGACATCCGGGGCCACATCTAGATGACATGATTAGCTGCCTGACAGGAATGAGAAAATTTTCCAAACTAGACCTATGCAAAGGGTATCACCAACTGGAGCTGGACCAACAGTCCAGATACATAACAACCTTTTCAACACACCTAGGTCTGTTTCGCTACAAGCGATTAAGCTTTGGAATATCGTCAGCAGCTGAAATATTCCAGGAAACGATCAGACAAATCATTAGACCAATCAAAAACAGCCTGAACTACAGTGACGATATCTTGGTATTTGGCAAATCGGATGAAGAACATGACAAAGCATTGAGGAAAGTATGCTCACAGCTCGAAGAAGTGGGCCTAACAGTAAATGAAAAGAAATGCGAACTGGGAAGAGAAGAACTGGTGTTCTTCGGACACATATTTTCGAAGAAAGGAATGAGACCAGATCGCAGCAAAGTAGACACCTTAGAGAAGACAAAAGAACCAAAAGATGTAGCTGAAGTGCGCTCATTCCTCGGCCTTGCCAGCTATTGTGCGCGATACATCAAAGACTTCGCAACAGTGAGCACCCCACTGCAAGAACTCACGAAGCAGGGCCAAACATTTGAATGGACAACAAAATGCAGTAAGGCATTTGAAGAAATAAGGGCGTCAGTAACTGCTGTAGATCACTTGGCATATTTTGACCCGAACCTATGCACTGATTTGACGGTGGATGCCAGCCCGGTAGGTCTTGGGGCAATACTCGCACGGCATGAACATGGAAAGGACTCGCCACGACGGATCGTCGCATATGGAAGCAAGAGCCTGTCGGACGTTGAGAGAGCATACTCTCAACCAGAGAAGGAGAGTCTGGCGGTAGTATGGGCATGTGAGTACTATCACATGTTCATATATGGGAAGCCATTTACGATCGTAACGGACCACCAAGTGTTGGTTACCATCTATGGAAACCCAAACGCCAAAATACCACCAAGAATTGAACGATGGGGGATCAGACTGATGGACTACAACTTCAAGATTGTCCACAAGCCTGGAAAGGACCACAACCCCGCTGACTACATGTCACGACATCCACTCCCCCATCGAGAAAATGGCACCACCATGGCAGAAGAATATTTAAATTTCATCTTAAAACAGAACACTCCGGCGTCAATAACAATTACAGAACTAGAGCGAGAAACAAAAAGAGACCCGACAATGCAAGCAATCGGAAACGTAGTGCGGCAACAGAGATGGAGACACATCAACAATAACAGCCCCTCAGGAGAAGGGGTCGTCAAAGAAGAACTGCTAGCTTTCAAAAAGATAAGTGAAGAACTATCTGAAACTGAGAACGGAATTCTAATGAGAGGGTCAAGAATTGTGATACCATACCGACTAAGAAAAAGAACAATTGAACTAGCCCACGAATCACATCGAGGCATTGTAGCGACAAAGAAGATGTTGAGAGAAAAAGTGTGGTTCCCAGGACTGGACAACATGGTGGATGAAGAAGTAGCACACTGTCACATCTGTCAAGTAACGGGACCACCATCCAAGCCAGCACTGTTAAAAATGTCAGAGCTGCCACCGGTAGTATGGACTGAGCTGGCAGCAGACTTTTATGGACCACTAGAGACTGGAAAATACCTGCTAGTGGTCATTGATGAGTTTTCAAGATTTCCGATTGTGAGAGAAGTATCGTCGACATCAGCAAGTGCCACGTTACCAGCGTTAGACGACATATTTGCTGCCTGGGGTTCCCCACAAACATTAAAAATGGACAATGGTCCCCCGTTTTCTGGGGAAGAATTCCATCGCTTTATGGAATACTTGGGAATCAAACATTGAAAGATAACACCCCTGTGGCCACAAGCAAATGGAATGGCAGAACGATTTATGGGAACTATAAAGAAAGCTATCCAGCGAGCTAAATTGACACAAATATCAATTGGACAAGCACTATGTCAAGTGCTGAGAGACTACAGAAATACCCCTCACAGCTCCACAGGTCGATGCCCAGCGTAACTGGTGTTGGGACGATCAAGCAAAACAAGACTGCCTCAAATAGACACCAAGGCAAGCACGGATCGAAGTGACATAGTGGAAAGAGACCATGAAGCAAAAAGAAAAATGAAGGAATATGCGGATAAGAAGAGAAACGCATCGGAACATCAGCTAAATGAAGGAGACCTAGTGGTGGTGAGACAGAGGCAGCAACGGAAGTCGGACAGTCCATTCTCAAAGGATCCGTTAGTAGTGACCAACATAAAAGGATCAATGGTGACGGCAGCATCCGACCATCAAAGAATAACGAGAAACAGCAACAGCTCCCATTTCAAGGGTCTCAAAGTGGAAGTGGAAAACACAGAGCAAGAAACCAGCAAGGAAGCAAGACCAAGCAGAATGTGCAGGAAGCCAAAAAGACTGATTGAAGAAATGTAGAGATATCTCTCTCTCTCTCTCTCTCTCTCTCTCTCTCTCTCTCTCTCTCTCTCTCTCTCTCTCTCTCCCTCTCCCTCTCCCTCTCCCTCTCCCTCTCCCTCTCCCTCTCCCTCTTCCTCTCCCTCTCCGCCACTACCTCTATGACATATCAAGAGTTTTGTATATGTGACAAAGAATTTGTTTGTGACAAGGGGGGAGATGTAGCAACCGGAACTGCAGACTGATGACTGACGTAGGGCACTAGGACCCTGCGGGTCACAGGGCAGTGACCAGGTCACTGGACACCACATCCTGTAGGGACAGGAAGTGGACAGAGGACAGCAACGAGGACGGAACGTGCTGCGACACGCTCCCAATATATATATAATAAAGAAGTGTACCACCCTTACCTGGTGTCTGGTATTTCCTGTGACTGCCGCTGCACCAACAACACAACATCTCTACTTCTGTTTCTCTAATGCTACCTCATTTTATTCAATCTAATATTACCTTCTAGCACTCTGTGCAAATGCTTTATTTCTATTCTATTTCTTCACCACATCTCTCTACCTCTCTTTTTATACACCTTTATCCCTCTTCTGACCTCACAACTCTTTATCTATATTACCCTTTTTCTATTTGTATCTCTATATCATAATCACCTCTCTTTCACTTCTTCACCTGTCTCTCTACTTCATTTCTCTTCTCTCTCACCTCATCTTTCTTGCCAGCCACCCTCTAGCTCACCCTTGCTACCTTTCTGCTTCAATACTCTCCTTACCTGACTTCCGTTCTATACCTCTGGCCATTTTTCTCCTCTTTCAACTCGCCACTCTCTCAACCTTGCATTTTTCTGTATGTCTCTCACTACTCACTTATCTGCCTGTCCAACTTTACCTCTCCCTGCTTTTCCTCACTCAAACTCTCCTTTTTCATTTACCTCTCCTTCTAGATAACCCCTCAGTATACCCCAGCCCTCTCTCTACAATTACATCTCTTGGACTCTAGCTCACTTTAACTCTTCCCCATGCAATAAAATGTTATATGTCTCCCTAGATTTATTTTTTGATCTACCTCTTCCTCTTTCCACCTCTCTCTTATCTTCTGGCTATGATACTTTTCTTTACTTATCTTACATCTCTTCCTACCTCATCTACTTCTCTATGGCCTGATTACGACTTTGGTGGTGCAGAGCTGGGTCCGCCCTGCCACCGCATCACCACAGCCATGGTCGGGCCACCCGCCAGATTAGGACTTTCCTCCTGTCTAGCTAGCTTTGTTTTTGACGTTCCCCTGGTGGTGCCCTGAAAATGGGCACTGCACTGGGAATGCCAAAAACAGTTTCTGCATTGCATGGACTGTTAAGTCCTTGCCATGCAGGAAATGGGGTGCATGCATACAGCCAGGCACATGTTGTGCCCCCTGTATGCATCCCAATGCAAGGGAGGCACCGCCAGCAAAGAGGAAACTCGTAATATGCTTGGCGGGACTTAGCATATTTTGGCCTCCTGACAGCCGCATCACTGCCCTGGCAGCTCTGATGGGGCAATGGTGGCCCGGCCGCCCTAATCGGAATATGGTGGTTGGGAGACCACCGAGCCCCCACGAGTCTGGAGGTCCATAGACCACCAGACTCATAATAGAGTCCTCAGTCATCTTTTTCGCTATCTCATCTTTAGCTCTAATTTATCTCTTAATGTATCATTCTTTTTACCTCTATGCCTGCTTCCTTTCTCGTGCCATCTCCAATTTCTCAGAATCAACAAGGTCAGAGGCCTCTGTCTAGAAGTGTAAACATAGAAAGATGAGGGGAGGGACAAGGCAAAGGGGAAGATACTGAGGAGATAATAATCAGATGTAATTCCAGGCATTTTGTGTGATTTTCACCGTTATGTAAGAATGAGGGGATTTATTGGTAAGTACGAATATCCAGGCACATAAATCAAGAAAATAGAGTGCTGTATAAGTACGTCTTCCATGACAAAATCTAGCTTCACAGCAACAAATATGGGCAAAGCCAATAGGTTCAAAGGTGGCTGCTGAACCGTGCACATGCATCATGAAGCATGGTGGCCATTTTTAAATCACAGTTCTAACACGACTATCAACAATATTAGAATAGTAATTTAAGATGGAAAAAATAAGTGTGTACAAAGTGCAAAAAAGATAGCAAGCAGTCCGACGGCATGTACCAGCTTTGGCACCCTCTTAAAAATACATTTTAAAATATTAAAACAGACTGGGAGCATTCAGGAGTAAAAAGAGTGGGGGTGTGGGTGAAGATATAGAAAAATGCAGGGAGACAGAAGGAAATGCTTGTACACCTATAGAGCAGGGGCGGTGGGTGACATTTCAAAGTAATGGGGCGCCAAGTGATTTGCTTACAGCACCGCAGCGAGGGAGCCCGAAACCCAAAAGGAGGGTTTGGGGGGATTACCCCCCCCCAAGAAAATTTTGGAAAAAAAGAATAAAAATCGTGCAAATTTGAGAAAGCAGGAAGGTTAATAAAGCAATTGTGAAAGTGCAGTTATTACATTAATAGATGGCATAACATAGGTAGCTGCTTATTCAGTATAACCACAGAGCTTCATTCATTCCGTCCTATTATGCTCAGGTGCCGAATTCAGACTATAAGACTTTCATGAAAATCTCAGCTCTAAGAGTAGAAGAAGTTGTACAGCAGTTGGGAAACAGCCTTCACAAAGCATTAGGAAAATGAGAGGCAATTACTTGAAAGCAAACTGAAAGCAATGCATCAAGTAGTAACTTAAAGCAATGCATCCAGCAAAACAGTCAGGCAGTCAGTCAGTCAGTCATAAGCTTTTATTCGATATGCAAGATATCTTATAAGCACATTTACAATACAATCATTACAGTAAACAAAAAACATTGCTATAAGAAGTCAGTATAGGAACTCATTTAAAAAGGATAAAAGGACAAAGTGCCCGTTAATAATTTAGCTAAAAAAAAGAATTAAACCGCTACTGACAATCTCTTACAACGAATAAGCCAAAACTGTTTTAAAAATTTAGCTGTTCCACATACAATAGGGGGGAAGTGTCCGTAGTTAGGATACGCAAGGCTACTTGGTGGCTACGTGTACCCATATTTCGGCAGAGAGGTTTCAACCAAAAACTCCTAGGCCTTGCATAATCCGGGCATTCAAATAGGACATGCGCAATGGACTCAACCCTGCTCGGGCAACATGCACAATTGGGGAAAGTACGGGCCGCTGAAGTCCAATTCGATACCACAGCACCTAGCGGGAGGGATCCAACTCTAAATTTAAAATAAAGGGCTTGGTCAAAGGGGAGGGTGATCAGGTCCAGGTAGGGTTCAAAGGCCACAATGTCTTTGATTTGTAGGAAGGCGACAGTGGACTTGCAGTGGTTCGAGTTTGTAATTAGGCGCTCCGCAGTCCATTTCCAGAAAAGCGCCTTGACAACTTCTTTTGGAGGGGCTGAACGCGATGACCAACAGTCCCCTAGTCCGATCTTCTCCAGAAGCTTTTTAGTTTCTCTTAACCATCTTATCTTAGCCCAGCCCCCCAGACTCATTATTTCCCCCAGGCCATCAGCATAGGATTTTAATTCTTCGCCCCTCCAGATTCGTGTCCATAGCAGGAGCGGGCGAAGCTGGGCCTGATCTTTAATATTTTTACAGCCCGTGTCCAACAACACTGGTACAGATGGTGTGCTCAGTGGAATAGAGATAAAGGATTTTAGTAGCTTGCTCTCCGCTGTCGCTAGGGCATCCAAACGGCAGTGGCCCCACAGTTCTGCCCCATACAAGGCTGATGTCACTACTTTGGCCTTGTAGATATTAATTACTGGGGTAAGTGATCTCCTAGGTGAGGCACGGAACTCCCTCATGAGAGCTCCTCCTACTCTCCTATGGTTGAGGACCATTTTGTCGATGTGATTTGCCCAAGACATCCTATCCGTAATCCGAATACCGAGGTAATCGAATTCGGCTACTTTCTCTAAGGCAACCGAGTTAAGTGTAGGTGGGCGGCCCAGTTTCCTAGGTGGATTTAGGACTAAGTATTTTGTTTTATCCACATTTATTATTAAACCTTTTGCAGTACAAAACTCCTGGAAACGTGATAGCATTTCTGCAGGCCTTGGGGGGTCTTTGAAATCAGAAGCGTATCGTCCGCAAAAAGCAGAGTGGGGATACGGACTCCTCCAAGACAGGGGGCGTCGGCTGGTTCTTGTTGAAGATGTTTTACCACCCCGTTCACATATAGTGAAAATAGGGTGGGCGCCAAGACACAGCCCTGTCTTACGCCCCTGGACACTGGTATCTTCTCAGTGAGCTCTCCGTTTTTACCCCAACGGACCTGTGCCAAGGTATGGGCATGGAGGCTAATGAGGAGGGACAAGATGTAAGGGGGTAATCCCAACTCATAAAGCACCCTCCAAAGCTCTTCCCGGGGGACTAGGTCAAAGGCAGTCTTCAGGTCTATAAAGGCCAAATAAAGACTACCCTTGCCCAGTTCCACCACCTTCCACCCAAGTAGTGCCAACCTAAACACCTGCTCAATTGTCCCCATACCTGCCCGAAAACCTGCCTGAAAGTCTGATAGGATTTTATTCTCCTCCACCCAATGGAGGATCCTTCCAAGGATAGCTTTACCAGCTATCTTTTGGGAGGAGTCTATCAGACTTATGGGGCGGTAATTCCCCGGGGTTTCCCTGCACCCTTTTTTGTAAATCGGGACCACCACCGCCCCTTTCCAGGATTCTGGCACTGCCCCTCCCATCATGATGTCATTTAGGAGAGCGGCAATGACCCTTCCCCAATCCGCCGGGTATGCTCTCATAAGGTCCCCCGGAAGGCCGTCTGGGCCCGCTGCCTTGCGTGGCGCTACCCACCCTATAACCCCCTCAATCTCTGAGGGAGTGAAGAGATCATAGGCGTGAGGTTCAATTGCTAGTGTAAGGTCCATCCCAACATTCAGTTCCCCATCTGGAGGGAGGTAGAGGGTCCCGAAGTGCTTTGCCCAGTTTTGAGGCGGGATGTTGCAGGGTCTCATAGATGCATCGGGTTTATTCCGTGTGGCTATGAGATTCCAGAAGGCCCTTGAATCCCTAACTTTACTAGCCTGGAGCAGGTCTTCCCAGAATTTGTCATCCCACTCCCTCCTAGCAAATTTAAGGGACTCATTATAGGCCTTCCTTGCTTCCTGTATCACCCTTCGGGATTTGTGCTTAACTGCCTCAACTAACTTTGCCTTGTGAACCCTACATGTTTGGGTATACCAACCATCAGCTGGTTTTTTAAATTCTTTGTTGCCCGACTTGTTGGGGTGTGAGGTAAACACGTTAGTTAAGGCTTCTACCAAGGAGACAAAAAGCCCACTCACTCTACCCACCCCTTCTAGGGAGGTTACGAGGGTTGTTACTGCATGATTTAAGAGGGTCTGAATTTCCCCTACCTTTTCCTCGGAGAGAACCAATTTCGCCCATTTTATTCGTCTACCACAAGGGGAGACTTCAGACTCATCCGGGGGTGCGGCTACCAGGTTGGTGTTGTCCTTCCTTAAGGGGCGCCACCACTGGTCCATGCTTAAAGAGAGTGAGTTGTGGTCACTTTCAGTCGTGGGGACCACCTGCATGTCCCTTACATAAGACCATAGGTCTACATCTATTAGGAAATAATCTATCCTAGAGGTGTGTCCTGGTCTATTGTACGTGTGGGCACCCCCCCTATCCGAGAGTGTCCTCCCATTTGCTGCCCTTAAATTAAATTCAAGGCTCAGAGAGTATATCTGGAGCGCCACTTCTGTCCACCTTCTGATCGGTGGGATTTCCAATACCGGAATTCCCAACCTGGTATCTTCCTCGTCTTGGTCGAGGGAAACGTCCGAGCCCAAGGGCTCGAACGTACAGTTTATATCGCCCGCAACCAATGTACGCGTCTTATATGGGGTGTTTTTTAGCAAAGTCTCGAGGAGAGATATTACAGGAGACTTTCTCCCGCCCTTGGTTCCCCGGGCATAAACGTTGTAAACATTTAGGACAATTCTTCCCCTTTGATCTATTAGGGTGATGTTTTGTATGTCCGGGCAACCGGTGGGAAACTCCACTACTCTGCAGTCTAAAGAGGCTGCGACCCAAATGAGAAGGCCACCCGAAGGTCGCCCTCTCCCTGTTTCCGAGACTTGCGCAGGGGTGGAATAGGAAGAAAATCCCACCCTATGAACCGGTACCAAGCTCCATGTCTTTTGGAAAAGACACAGGGAGTGCTCATCAGCCCAAGCAGTGAAGTCCGGTAAAGCCAATTTCCTTGCAATCCCTGCGACATTCCAGCTGAGAACCTTAAAGACTAGGTCTGTCACAGCTGAAGAGTCGCTGGGCACTAGAATGCCCCTGTCTATGGTCCTCCTCGGAGGTGTCTGAGGGGAGCGGGGAACTTGGGGGGTGGCTATAGAGACTACTCTCCCACTTGCAAGGTTTGTTTGGGTGGGTGATGCTCCTGCAGGCTCTACTCTACTCCCAATTTCCAGTCAGTAAGGCCCTGGTAACCACAATTGGTTCTCCCTTGTACCCCCCGTGACCCCAGCCCAATTTTGGCCAGAAACAGGGGAACTTAAACTTCCTCCAGTTGGGCTAACAATTTGCCTGGGGTAAAAATAAGAAAGATCTACCACTTTAACCCCCAGAGCCCCCATACTTTTAATAGGAGTACAGATCGAGGGCACTACTCTTGGGTCTTGAAAATTTATAATTATACAATCCCCCTCCTGAGTTTTTTTCCCCTGCCCTACCCACCCCACTCTACGGACACCTAGAATGATACCATCCACACCCAACGGGATTGGCTTGTTCGCCTTCAGCCAATGGATACACTTGTTCTTGAGTGATTGGTGGTTTTCCAACTGGCCTTCCTTTAAAGGGGGCACGTTAACCATAACAGCAACAAAAGGTTGACATTCTGGTGGGAGGTTTACTGGAGGGATCCGTCGTGCTGGATTACTGGGGACCGGTAAGGTGGTAGATGGGGCAGTAGGTTGGGATGCAGATCTTGGGGCTTTCCCTGTCATTAACCCATTTGATTTGTTGCGTGCACCTAATTTTTCCGAGTCTTCCATTTTGCCACTAGCTGTCTGTGGCTGCTTTTGTGGAAGAGGCTTTAGCTTATTTTTTTCAGGCTCTTGGGGTATTGATAGCCCCTTGTGTTTTAGCCCTGCTTTGGGACGAGGAGGAGTTTTAGGAGCTGAGATTAATGGGCTATTAGAAGCAACTTTGTTTAGACATATTGGGGGCTTAGGGTCTCTCTGGGATGTTGGTTCGTTCCCCTTTGCACCCATGTCCTTGTTTTCACTCACTCTAGTCATTTGTTTAAATGTGGTTTTGAGTGAGTGGAACCCATCAAGGGTTGATTGCTCTAGTTTATCTATCCTCTCCCCTAAACCCTTGACCTGTGTTAGTAGCGGTTTCAGGAGGCTATATACCTTCTCGAAGATATTTTCAGCTGTTTCTGGGTCAATGAGCTTAGAAACCTTGGCAGTGTTTTTTTTTTTTAAATATATTTTTATTGCAGAATCAGGAAGAAACACAAACAACAAAGCAACCCAAGCCCCAGCAGGTCCCATCATACAGCACTTATAGCAATGCAATACACAGCCGATTAGCCCACATCCCGGAGGCTGGGCGGCGCGTCAATGAAACAGTTCGCTGGAGGTACCTCGGTGCACACCCTATGCGGGACACGGGTCAAGTGTAGTACTTCTTTTCTGCTTCTATCCCAAAACAACCAACCATCCCTTCCCCACCCAATCCCAGGTCACTTCAACGTCATATCACAAAATCAACACGACTATGTTCCTGGGCTAACCGGTTCCGGGAAGTCGCTGGCAACCCACCCCTTCTCACAACTCCTACTCTAAGCCCCCCCCCCCAACTGCTGCGAACGCGGGTATCCTCAATCCCCTCCTGCTCTAGGTTGACAACTATCAGGAAGTTTAAACAAACAAGCGGTCACATGGAATCCCTGTTCATAACTGTTCAGTTTCTACGCCTTCAATTAAGTGATCCCTCAGTGCCTGCACCACCCTCTCCCATGACCGTGCCAGATCCAAGCTCTTTTCATTACCCGTTCTAGTCGCCTGGCGCATTCGTGACACACTCTCACAGCCCGACCACTTCACCAATTCGTTCCTCCACCTCCGTGCAGACGGCCCCTCTTTAGACTTCCAATGCCAAGTGAGTTCTCGCTGCGCCAGTATCAGACCCAACCCAATGAATTTACTCGTCACCTTGGTCTTTTTGGTATGCGGGAACCAAAGAAGCAGGCACGCGGCCATATCCAAATCCACCTCCCGATCTGTGACAGCATTCAAGAGGTCTCCCACTTCGGCCCAGTAGTCCCCCAACCTCGGGCAACCCCACAGCATGTGATCAAAATCTGCCTCGGGCTCCAAACATCTCGGGCACATGGCGTCAAGCACTTGGAAGTGTCTACGTAGCCTCTCCGGGGTCAAATACGCCCTATGGAGCACAAAATAATGCACCTGTTGGAATCTCGCATTCCTTGTCTCTTTCCAGGCCCTGTGTAGCACCTGACCCCAAACAGAGTCCGGAATTGGTCTACCGATGCTGGCCTCCCAACGCGACTTCAACTCGACCAACGGAGCCAGACCCTCGTTCAGCATCCTATTGTGGAGGCAGGTCACCGCCTTGACGGTGCCCGCGGCCATCACCACATATTGGCCCACCGCCGACACCTCCGGTTCAGCTAATCCGCCCCCCCAGTGCTTCCGCAGAGCCGCGACCACCGCCGCATGCAGCAAGAAGGAGCCACCCGGCAGGCCGAACTGCTCCTGCAAGGTCTGGAACGGGGCCAGCACCCCATCCACATACAGGTCACCTACCATCTGCAAGCCCAGGTCCTCCCACTCCAACAATTGGGACCAATCACCCCCATGCGGCAAGGCAGTGAGCATTCCCAACGGAATCTCCGGGGCGTACGGTCGGCGCTTCCCAGCCCTTTTCATATATCTGTTCCAACACAGTCTGAGTGTCCACTCCTCCATCGTGACTTCCCTACTGGTCAGTCTCTGTTGCATCACGATAGACGATAAAACATGCCTCTGAACGCCGATCCCCCGGCCAACCTCGGGCCCCCTAAATTCTCTGGCCACGTTCTGCGTCAGGACCTGGAGCTGCGCTGCCAAATAGTATAACTCGTAATCGGGGACGGCCATCCCTCCCTCACACTTGGGTCTCAGCAGGGTGGTCAGTGCCACCCGTCTGCGACCGTGGCCCCAGAGAAAACCGGTCACCATCATCCTCAGCTCCCGAAAGATGCCCTGCGGGATCCAGACCGGCAGCGTTCTAAAATAGTAGAGCAGTCTCGGGAGTGCCACCATTTTCAACAGCGCCACTCGGCCCAGTACAGACAGCGGGAGGGAGGCCCAGAAGTCCATACTGCCTCTCAACGCCCTAATACAGCGCCCCACATTCCCCTCAAGGAGGTCCGTCGTGGCATGGTAGATGCGCACCCCTAAGTACAGAAAACAAGATGATTCCCACACCACCGGCCTCGTGAGCTGTGGGCAGAGCGTGGCCTTCCGCAGCGGAAACACACAAGTCTTAGTCCAGTTCACCCTGAGACCCGAAAGCCTCCCAAACCTGCCCAGCATATCCACCGCGCCTTCCAGAGCCCTCCCAGCATCCGCCAAGTACAGTAACAAGTCGTCAGTGTACAACGATATATAATGCGAGTCAGGTCCCTGCACAATCCCGTCGTAAACAACTCCCAGCCTTGCCTGCGCCGCCAATGGTTCCATCGCCAGAGCAAAGAGCAGAGGGGATAGCGAGCAGCCCTGCCTCGTGCCCCTACATACCGGATAAACCGAGGAGACCAGTGTCCCTAGCCGCACCCGAGCCTTAGCCGATGAATAGAGCACTCTTGTCCAGCCTCGGAACCCCTCCCCAACCCCGAACTTCAACAGCACACCATCTAGAAAATCCCATTCCAAACTATCAAATGCCTTTTCAATATCAACCGCCAGCACCACCGGGCCCGGAGCCGACAAGGCAGCACTATCAATGACCCCAATCAGCCGACGGATATTCATCGAGGTACTCCTGGAGGGGATGAATCCCGCCTGATCCCTATGTACCAGAGAGGTCATCAATGGCAGGAGCCGGGTGGCCAGGATTCGGCTCAGAATCTTATAATCCACAGTCAACATAGACAACGGACGAAAAGAAGCGACATCCAAAGCATCCCTGCCCGGTTTCAGCAGGGGCACAACCAGCGCCTCCGTCATAGAATCAGGCAGTCGCCCCAGCTCTTTCGCCTCCGCATATACAGCCTGCAGTCTTGGCGCCAGCACTTCAATAAATTTGGCGTAGAACTCAATCGGCAGCCCATCCACCCCAGGGGTCTTATTCCGCGCCATATGGTTAATCGCCCCTCTAATTTCGGCCAGGGAGACAGGGCCCCCCAAATCCCGAGCCTCGTCCTCATCCAATACCGGCAAAGGAATTTGATCTAAATAATCGCTAATGTCCGCGGCTTCCACCTCGAGGTGGCTGGTATAGAGGCCCGCGTAGTAGGATTGAAAGCGCTCCAGGACGGCGGACTGTGAGCAAACCACCACCCCATCCCCCTTTCGTACACTCAGCACCGGACAACCCCTAGGGTTTGGATCGGCCAGCTTCGCAAGGAGCGTGCCCACCTTATCACGTTCCTCATGCACTTTCACCGCATACAACTTATAGTCATAGCACCGCAGTCTCTCTGTCTCAGTCGCCACCGCTTCCTTAGCACGCAACAGGCTGTCCTGCAGCTCCGGCTTCTCTGGACGCTGCTGTTCCACCCCTCTCAGCACCGTCTCTGCTTTCGCGAGGTCAGACAGCACGGTTCCCCTCACAGTCAGAAACCGGCCCATACATACCCCCCTCACCACCACTTTCATCGCATCCCATTCATTAGCTCTGGTCGCCGTCGACCCAGCATTGTTCGTGAAGTAGTCGTCAACGCTTTGACGGACCGTATCGCAGAACGCTGGGTCCTCCAACGTCTCCGGACGGAGTCGCCATGTGGGGACCGCCGATCTCGCCAGCTGCCATTGTATTGAAATCAACAGCGGGTTATGGTCCGAGATGGTTCTAGACAAGTACTCAGTGTGCCGCACCACCTTCGCCAATGACTCACAACACAGCACAGAATCCAAACGAACATGCAAATCATGCAGCGCCGAGAAATAGGAGTAGTCCCGAGTGTCGGGGTGCTGCGCTCTCCAGACATCCACTAAGCCCCACTTCTCCTGCCAGTCCCGTCTACGGGTCGCAAGTCTGCGCACTGGGGAGTCCACCAAAGGCGGGTGTGACCTGTCCAACAGCACATCCGAAATGGAGTTAAAATCCCCCGCCAGGAGGATAGGGCCTGCCAGGTAGTACGCCAGTGAGCGCGACAAGCTCTCAAAGAAGTGGGCCTGCTCAGCGTTGGGGGCATAGATGTTGCACAGCACTACTTCCCTTCCACACAGCCGTCCCTCCACCACTACATAACGACCCTCCGGATCTATCTTCTGACTCGTTACTTGGAACGGCGTGCCCGCTCTGACCCATATCAACACTCCCCTGGCAAATGCTGAGTAAGTCGTGCCAAACACCTGACCCCGCCACCTCCTCTGCAATGCCCCACATTCCTGCTGTGTCAAGTGAGTTTCTTGAAGCATCGCTATCTGAACGCCCCGCCTCACCAAGTAGGCATGCACCTTGTGGCGCTTAACCATAGTACGAATACCCCGGACATTCCATGTGATGCATTTCAAATTAGGTAACGTCCCCATAGAGCATCAATCCCAACAGTGGCGCATGCCAATAAATGTGACCCGCATCGCAGCAATTGAACAACCCCTTCAAAACATACCCTGCAACTCCCACCCTCCCCCTCCCCAGGACAGGGCCTAGTAACCCAGCTTCAGCCCCGTTCCAAACCTCAAACACCCCACACATCACACTAAACTGTGGTCGACACCACAGAAGACCTTAAGGGTCTGATGGGGACTATGGAGCCCCGAACCAGGACGACAGAGCAACCACCCCGCACCCATAGCCCCGTACTGCCGATGCAGCCCCATACCTGGCAGTCCAATAGAAGTCAGGAGCGTCCAGGCCATGCCAAAGTCCAGCCGCCACAAGCCTCATCCATTAAAGATACCATCGGATGTCTGTGGAGTAACCTCCGGCCCCTGCGCTCCCCCCACCTCCGAGTCCTCATCACCAGTCTTCAAACCTTCACTCTCCGAAGCCGAACCCCTGGAGGCGTCCTCTTGCTGCGATCCTGTTATGCTCGCTGTGGCCTCCAACGCACTCCGTCTATCGGCCAGCATTTGCGCCTCTCGCTCGGCCCGCTGACGTCGATTCCGGGAGCGGATGCGCTGCGACTTCCTGACCCTGACCGGTTGCTCCCGGTCTCTGGCTGGCCTGTGCGCCCGATCCGTCCCCGCTCGATACAGTTCCAGCCAGGACCAAGCTGCATCGGGCGTTTGGAAAAATTGAGTCTTGCCGTCAACGATAATCCGCAGCTTGGCCGGAAAAAGCAAGGAGTATTGAATCCCCTCATCTCTCAGCTCCTTTTTCACCGACAGGAAAGAAGCCCTGGTCCGCTGCACCTCCTGTGTATAGTCCGGAAATATCGTCACCTTGCTGTTGTCCACTTGAAAGGGCCCACTATCTCTTGCCTTTTGGATCAGCAGATCCCTATCTTTGTAGTGCAGCAGTCTGGCCACCACCGGCCGGGGCGGACGGCCCTCCAGGGGAGGCTTCGCGGGCACCCTATGCGCTCTTTCCAGGGAGAAGAAGGGGGACAGGCCCTCAGGCGCCACCACAGTGCGGAACCAGTCTTCCAAATAGGCCACTGCATCATCCTTCTCAATTTTCTCCGGAAGCCCCACCACCCTCACGTTGTTCCGGCGGTTGCGACCTTCCGCGTCCTCCACCCTACGCTCCAAAGTCGCCAGGCGATGGACAACGTCATCAAGTTTATGCTCCGCCGTGACTACTGCCGGTTTCAGCTCCTGGAGCAGTTGTTCATTGGACTTCACCCGGTCCGAGAGCTTGGCATGGTCCGCCCTCAGCAGGCCGAGCCCGGACGCCACCTGCGCAATATCCTGGCGCAGCTCCTCCTTCGTAGCGGTTATCGCGGCTAAGATTGCGTCAAGGCGGAGGTTGAGCCTCTGTTCTTGCGGCGAGGACTCCGTCGGGAAGCCGCCAGTCACATCCTCCGGCCTCCGGCTTCCCTGTCCAGATGGCTCGGCGTCGCCATTTCCCTGCGCGGCCATCTTGGATGCAGATATTCGGCCACTCGAGCCGCCCCTCCGGACAAAGGCGAGGCCCACCAGAAACGCCCAGCGGAGCGCCCCCACGAGCGCGGCTCACCAGTCCTCAAGACAAGCGGGGCACGCGGCGTCAACTGCACCCCACGCACAATCCTCCAACCAGAGCCGGTCCGTAAGTGCGCTCCACGATGCCCCCCAGATACTCAGGGAACACCAGGGCTAGGGGGGCAGAGTCCATGAAAGGGGCGGCCAGCGAATCAGGCGAGGCCCCGGGCAACACCGGCCCCCGCAAGACACCATGCGCCGTGGGGCTCAGCACCACTCCACCAGCCCGGCGCTTCCCCACTGTCCAGCAGGCGGGGCCCCCTCCTTTGATCGGGCCGACAGCCACCTCCAATGCACCGGACCCTTGGACGGTGAGGCGCCGTGGGCAACCGCCCTCCCCAGCGCCCCACCAGCTCACCGTCCAATGCTGTGTCTCGTTGGCCCTTATGGCGGTTCAGCCAGTGGGCAGGCGGCCTCCCAGGCCAGCCGTGCCGCCGCCGGCACAGCGCAGGTACAGGCTCCGCTCCTCAGCCTTCTCAGGATCCAGTGGGGGAGGGGCGCCACACACGCCGTATACGCCGGCAATTCTCCGCCGGTCTCCCCCGCGGCGCGGGGTCCGCTCCGATGGGCCCCGCTCTGCACACAGCTGCCCAAGTGCTCCGCCGGAGCCTATGTCCGCACCGGTGCCCCAAACCGCTCCGCTCCCGGAGCTCCTAGGCAGTCGGCGCCGCCATCTTGGCTTTGTTTGCTCGCCGAGCACCAGGTCCGCCCGCGGCCACCGGCCAGGGTCCCGATGGAGCCAAACGCTCCCCAAAAGGTCACCAGCCCCCCTGGGCCACGATTCCGTCCGCCAGGCAGCTCAGGGCATCGGTCGGCAGGAGAAAAGACGGGGCATGGCGCGGAGCAACTCGCTCACGCAGCCATCCCGGTCGGCGCTGTAGCCACGCCCCAAACCTTGGCAGTGTTAGCGTCTGAGTGTAGCCCCTTGGGAGAAATCAGAACATCCCCTTCTATATCAACTTCATTCACTATAGACCTACCCCTTATGTTTCTCATACCAGATCCCGAAGGCTTTCTTACTCTTTGATAGAGAGCGGCCTGTCTCACTAGTCTACCCTTTTTGTGTTTTCGTGGCTTTTTACTTAAAGGCCTATTTTCCTGCCTGGTTTCGGGAATTTGGATGTTGGGGGAAACCCTAACTGACTCCCCTTCTAAGATGACTGTGGAGGGGGTGAGCGGTTTTGGGGGCAGAGGATCACTGGTGACTTTTTTATGGGGATTAGGTGATAGTGGTGAAGACAGATTACTAAGTCCACCGTCTTCCACAGTAGCTATAGGGAGAAGTGCGGCCAGATTTTCCAGCCTGTCTATGTTTTGCTCTACACCAGCCAACTGGGGGGGGGTCTGTGGAAACACCAGGCACACTAGGTGGGGAAACAGAATGAACCCGGACACTGGCCGGTGTAAGCGACTGGGCAACAGCCCCCATGGATGAACGTCTAGAGGGCAGGTAGACCTCGGATAAACGCCGCTCAGACATAGCAATCTCTTTTTCAATCACCGCCGCCACCCTGGTGATGAAACGGTCCATAGTTCCTATAACAGGGCTCACGGCATTTGGCCCCCTTTCGCCTTCACTCCTCAAAAGCTTCCCAGAGCGGGTAGACATGATTGCGGGGTACAGGACGAGGACTCACACCGGGCAAATATACTCACTGCTGATGGAAAGGAAAGGGACGTGGCCCAGCCCAGCCTTGACAGCCCCTGACTGCCACAGACTGCCCGCCCTTTGCTCGGGCTTCGCTCGGCGTCCCGCTCGCGTCCCGCGGAGCGCCAAACAGAGCGTGAAATAAGAGAGCGTTACAGGCGGGGGGCGTGGCTGGTGGTGGGCGCGTCCGCTAGCGCACCTGTGAGAGCAGGGACTCCTGGATCTTCGAGTCCCTGCTTGAGCGCCAACGCCAACTCGATGTTTCCCCCAGCTCCTCCTGGAGCCCAGCACTTAGAAGCAGCTTTCACCTTCCTGGAGCCGCGAAGCGGCACCCGCGGAGCGGGTGCGGCGAGGGGCAGCGGCAGGAACACAGGAGTCAGTCCCAGGGTCAACGGGACGTGCAGAGGCTCCACAACACACCCCAACACCACTGCAGCTCTCAGGTGGGTCCCGGGAAGCACAGGAGACGCGCGCCTTTCCTAACTGACCAGGCGGGGGGCGTGGCTGGTGGTGGGCGCGTCCGCTAGCGCACCTGTGAGAGCAGGGACTCCTGGATCTTCGAGTCCCTGCTAGAGCGCCAACGCCAACTCGATGTTTCCCCCAGCTCCTCCTGGAGCCCAGCGCTTAGAAGCAGCTTTCACCTTCCTGGAGCCGCGAAGCGCCACCCGCGGAGCGGGTGCGGCGAGGGGCAGCGGCAGGAACACAGGAGTCAGTCCCAGGGTCAACGGGACGTGCAGAGGCTCCACAACACACCCCAACACCACTGCAGCTCTCAGGTGGGTCCCGGGAAGCACAGGAGACGCGCGCCTTTCCTAACTGACCAGGCGGGGGGTGTGGCTGGTGGTGGGCGCGTCCGCTAGCGCACCTGTGAGAGCAGGGACTCCTGGATCTTCGAGTCCCTGCTAGAGCGCCAACGCCAACTCGATGTTTCCCCCAGCTCCTCCTGGAGCCCAGCGCTTAGGAGCAGCTTTCACCTTCCTGGAGCCGCGAAGCGGCACCCGCGGAGCGGGTGCGGCGAGGGGCAGCGGCAGGAACACAGGAGTCAGTCCCAGGGTCAACGGGACGTGCAGAGGCTCCACAACACACCCCAACACCACTGCAGCTCTCAGGTGGGTCCCGCAAAACAGTGCATGCAGTCAACCATACAAAAGTAAACTAAAGCAAGTGTGAACCTGTGAACCTTCACTTTGAAAGCAGGGTGCTAGTCAACAGGCCAGTCACATACATTTAAACTGAAGAAGAGTACACCTCAGCATGCAGGCACCAACATAAAAGCACCAAGCAAGTCAAACAGTTTAATGAAAGAAAAATGACTGGTCTGGGTCTGGATCTGACTTGGTACGAGCAGGATACAAAAAGTAAACGAGTAGGTGGTAACACACTTCAAGTGAAGGAGCTGTAAGGAACATAAGCGCACTGGTGTTGATACCAATAACAGGGCAGCTCTGGCTTTCTCGGGGTGGGTGTCAGCTGTGTGATGAAACAAGCATGCGAAGCAGTTACCTCAAACAAACTAAAACCAATGCACTCATTGTGGAAACTAACTGGGGGGCACTACCAACCAGAATATAAGATCCTTAATTATTGCCCGGCGGTGTCGCCTCTTGAACCCACAAAGAAGTTAAACTATTGAAGAGGCAGGCGCTGGAGACTGGAAGGCAGGAAACAAGGTTTTTATTCTCTCCGGAGGAGAACACAACGAAACGGACAGAAGGTATCGTTCTGAGGTGCTCTAACTGCATCCCTGAGGCCTGGCCTCTTATACACACGTTTATCTGTTTATTGCATGTAACACATTCTCGTTGATACTTTGAAGTACGGAAAGACATCCTCAGAATCCCCCCTTTCCCAGCCCGTTCCCACGCAAGGTTACAGTGGAAGTCCCCGCCCCGTTCACAACAGGTGATGATCATCGCGCAGCTGGATATTCCGTCGATTCACGGAGTGTGTGGGTTTCGATCGGATCTCGTGGGATGGGGGCTTTGATCATCTCGGGGGTCCTTTGAGGAGGGAAGCTTTCTATTGTATGGGGAGGGGCAAGGGATTGGTATCGGCAGAGCTAGGTGCCGGCCTGGGAACGGGGAAGACAAACGGGCACACGGGGAAATGGGGTTTGCATCAAAGGGCCGGGGATCATAAATGGGAAGAAGGGAGGTGTCGCGCTGGGAACAGGACGAGGGTCTGGGGCAGAGCAGCGCTGAAGAGGGGTTTTATGATTCGCGGCAGGTGCAGGCAGGGGGGTTGTCAGTATGCGGGGGATGCCGGCGAAGTTAGGAATGGGAGAGAGGCGCGCTGGCTCTCGGCGGGAGCAGGGAAGCCATGGTGTTCAAAAAATGGCGGCTGTTTTACGCGCACAAAAAGGTTAAGGAGAGCAAGAGGGCGCCGATAATGTTGACGGTTTCAGCCTAACTTTCAACAGTCCTCCCTTTTCAACATATCTAGCCAACTTGCTTACTCAATGTCAATTTTCATCAAATTCCTAACTTCGGTATCATACAATGCTCTCATATGTTCGCTTCCAATGTCCACAGTTTTGGGAAAAATGCAACTCGCACATAAAGAACACATAGGTGGCAAACATTGAATTCCTAAGCATAGGCCACATATTACAACTACGGGAATCAGGATAATGGTGAGCAGTCTCCAGCCCCAGCTTTTGACGGTGTCCCAGAACCAACCACCAAGCGACCATTCTTCTTGCTCTTGGTGAACTTCCGATGAGAGTCTGTGAAGATGTTCGATGGCTTTGTACACTGAGGGTGAGTTGTCCGGTATGTATGTACAACAGCTGGCCCCAATAATGCGGCATGCTCCTCCACGGTCCGCCAGAACCACATCTAGAACGAGGCGGTTCTGCTGAGCCACCAAACGGACCGCTTGGAGCTCGGCAGTGTTGTTGGCAAAGATGCCCGCTGTGATGTTCATGGTTGTCTCGACTGCCTGAGTCAAATGTCGGATGGCACGGCTGTTTGCCATCGGGCCCCAGAGGGGGACGAGTCCTTTCATAGCATCGAGGAACTGTGCCCCTGTTGAGTCGGCTTGCTCAACGTCTTTGGCTCGT
This sequence comes from Lissotriton helveticus, assembly GCF_964261635.1. Lineage (NCBI taxonomy): Eukaryota > Metazoa > Chordata > Amphibia > Caudata > Salamandridae > Lissotriton > Lissotriton helveticus. The sequence continues at coordinate 203,204,060 of NC_136058.1, read as the reverse complement.
TTTTGCCTGTGGTGATTCGCTGGAGCCACATAAGTTGGAGGAAGGACGAAGGAGATGTAGCAAGTGCCCCCCCAGCCTTTGGGGAGCCAGGTGTAGGCCTTCGTGCCGCAGATGAAATACATGTTTGGAGATGACACAAAGGAAGGTGGATCCGTGGAATCTAGAGTGCTGGTAAAACGACAAGCGCTGCGACCCACCAGCTGTGTCCCAAGTCCTTCTACACACATGTGGCCTGTGACGTTGATGACCGTCAGGGCCACAGTCAGAGTGGCAGCCGTTCGTTTCCGCAGATAGGAGAAGGTGGGTCTGGTCGGATTGTTGAACACCTGCATTTCGATTCGTTCTTTGGCCGGGATGTCCATTTGGATCGAGTCGCTGGGGGTCAGCGGGCAGAAGTGTGTCTTTGTCTTGTTTCGCCCGGTCCCATGAGAAGAATGTGCTGCAGTTCTGCTGGAGGTGGCATTTCCCGTATAGCTCTCTTGCAGGAGGATCAGCCAGGCAAGGCAGGAGCCGTGGACGGAGAAGGGTGAAGGGATGAATGGTATTGAATGTCCAGTGGCATGGGGTAGCAACCCACAGATCCAGCAGTTGGTGGCGTTGGTGGCAAGATTGTGCTGGTGAAGTAGCTGCACGAAAGAGTTGTTCCAAAACTCCTTTCGCCTCTCTCTTAGTTGAGGAGAGAGCGAAATTAGATAATGTTCCTTCATGGTGGTAGGCTGAGCAGTGGTTAGGAATGTTTCGTGAGCAGGTGCGTGTTCTTCCATAATCCAGAGCGTAGTCATGAGGAGAAAACAGAGGAGGATTACGATGAAGAGTGCAATTGTCTTTGAGCTATGAAGTCTGTCTGTTCTCGGATTTCTGTAGTGGGTATTTCCTGTTGTCTCAGTCGGCTTCTTGTTTGGCGCTTCCATCATCTTCTTATCTGGCGCTTCCATCATCTTCGTCTTCAAGGTGCTCGGTAGTGGGCAGGACCACAGACTTAGTTTTAGCTTCTCTCCAGGTAACCCTTGGTAGTTTGGGTCACCGTTCTGAGATTCTTTAACCTAGTCCGTGGCCTACTTAGCCGAAGCTCCCTCCTTTCGCCGCAGGAAATACCCTTCTCGAGATGGCACAGTGGGGTCAGGATGTTTTGAAAGTTCAAGTGTCTCTATGTCAGGATAGCAGTTCAACGATGGTCGGTCCTGGTTCAGGAGCTCTTCTTGGGTGTTGACGGTGTCTGTCGTGGCCAGGGCTGGGGAGACCTTTTTGCAGTGATGGGCGTGCAGCCAATGTTTCTTCCCCTCCACTCGAAGTGCGGTCCGAGTGGTGATCAGCACTTGCCAGGGGCCCGTCCACCGGGGTTCCAAACTCTTTGATCGCTGAAAATTTCGGATCAGCACGAAGTCCCCCGGCTGGATGGCGTGACCCGGACCCCTGGAAGCATCGGGGATGGCCTGCTGCACCTGCTGATGAAGGACAGACAAAGTTTCAGTCAATTTGTACAGATAATCAGACATTAGGACATCCGGAACGTCATGAATGGAAGTTGGTTTCGGGGCAGACCAGACGCTCATGGGTCGACCGAAGACAACTTCATAAGGGGTTAAGTGATGTCGGGTGGGGGTGGAGCGCATCGATAGCAATGCCAGTGGGAGGGCGTCTGGCCATTTCAGGCCCGTCGTAGCCACTATTTTGGGCAGTTTAAGCTTGAGTGTGGCATTGTGTCGTTCGACAAGCCCAGCAGATTGAGGGTGGAAGACTGCGTGGAATTTCTGTTTAATACCCAGCCCATTTAGGATGAGCTGGATAACGTTGGCTACAAAGTGGGGGCCATTATCACTCCATAGAACACGACAGAGGCCATAACGGGGGAAAAACTCCTTTAACAGGACCTTTGCAGTGGCCATAGCGGTGTTGTCACGGGTTGGATATGCTTCCACCCATTTGCTAAATGCGCACACCACGACAAGTACATATTTCAGGCCTTGGCATCTGTCTAGCTGGATGTAGTCCATCTGCAGGACTTCAAATGGGTGGTTTGGGACCCCAAATCCCCCCCGGGGTACTACAGTTCCTTTCCCGGGGTTGTGTTGCAGGCATATTAAGCATTGTTGGACCAGGCGTTTGGCGGAATCTGGGATCTTGTCATTGTGCCAAACCCTGGAGACAAGTTCGATCATGGGGGCTGATCCTATGTGGGCAGGGGAGTGTGCCATGGTTAATATGGGAATCAAGTACGAATCAGGTAGCAACCATCTGTTCGTGTCTTTTGTCCGCCAGCAGCCTTCATCGTCTTTCAATCCTACCCGTGTCCATTCAGTCAATTCGTGTTGTGTGCTAGTCGTTTGTATGTCTCTAATTGTGTCCTTGGCGTCAGTCCAGTTTTCTGCTTGTGACCTGGTCACGTACATATGTGTTGTTGTTCTATTTTCAGCTGTCGTTTGGGCGGTGATGTCAGCTAGTGCATTTCCCTGTCCAATAATGTCTGTCACTTTCTTGTGTGCCTGGCATTTGATAACGGCAAGTCTGTTGGGGAGGAGGACAGCTTCGATTAAGGCGGAGACTAAATCTCCGTGCAAAATGGGTGTGCCATGTGAGGTCAAGTATCCTCTCTCCCTCCAGAGGAGCCCAAAATGGTGAACCACCCCGAAGGCATACTGGCTGTCGGTGTAAATGTTCGCTGTGGTTCCTGTTGCCAGGATGCAGGCTCGCGTCAAAGCAATCAGTTCCACTGCCTGGGCAGATCGCTGGGTGATGCGGGCTGTTTCTACCACAGTTCGAGCCGTGGTGACTGCATAGGCAGCGGAAGTGGTACCATCGGAGAGTTTGATGCAAGAACCGTCCACCCACAACTCCCCGTCGGGGTCAGGGAAAGCTGTGTCTCTGAGATCGACCCTACTCCTGGTCTGTTCGTCCGTAAGAGTCACGCAGTCATGTACGGGGCGCACATTGGGATCGTTCTCTGGCAAGGGTAACAGAGTTGCTGGGTTCAGTGTGGTGCATCTTTTCAGGGTGATATGGGGGGCAAGCAAGGTTAGTTCGTATCCAGTCAGTCGTGCACTCGTCAGATGTTGCGTCTTGGTTTGGTTCAGGAGGGTGTCGACTGCATGGGGTACCAGTACCGTGAGGGAATTCGAGAGTACAATCCCCTCACTCTGTCGGATAGAGACTGCAGCAGCAGCTACAGCTCGAAGGCAGGCAGGCAAGGCTCTGGCGACAGGGTCAAGAGTGGCAGAGAAGTAAGCGCACGGTCGTTGCTTAGGGCCGATGGCCTGGGTCAGGACAGATAAAGCGCACCCCTCCCTTTCGTGAGTGTAAAGGGAGAAGGGCTTTCTGTAATCAGGGGTACCCAGGACAGGGGCTGAGCAAAGGGCATCTCGTAGTTCCGTGAAGGAAGTTTGACACTCAGGAGTCCAAGGGAGTGGGAAAGGGACGTCTTTGTTTAGCAGAGAAAGCAGTGGTTTTACAACGAGGCTGAAGTTTGGCAACCATTGTCGGCAGAAGGAGGTGAGGCCTAATAGGGAGCGAACCTGCTTCTGGGTTTTAGGGACAGGGGTATCTAGAATGGTTTGGATTCGATCAGGGGTGAGTTTCCTTCCATCTTTGGACAGAAGGTGGCCCAGGTAAGTGACCTGGGGTAGGCAGAATTGCAACTTCTTCTTGGAGACCTTGTGGCCATTTTCCGCCAGGAAGTGCAAGAGTTGAATGGTGGCGGTAACCGCTAGAGGGGTGGTGTCGGCTGCCAAAAGGATGTCATCGACATATTGTACCAACACCACCCCGTCGGGTAACCGGACTTGGTCTAGTTGTCTTTTGAGGGCCTGGCTGTAGATGCTAGGGCTCTCCGTGTAGCCTTGAGGAGCTCGGCAAAACCTATATGAGCGGGATTTTAGGGTAAAGCCGAAGAGATATCGGCTGTCTGGGTGGATGGGGATGGAGAAGAATGCGTTCTTGAGGTCGATGACGGAAAAGGTGGTGGCAGTGGATGGAATCAAGGTCAGGATGGTGGTGATGTCTGAGACCACAGGGTACTGGGGTACCACCACTTTGTTGATCTCTCGGAGGTCGATGATGAAACGGTATGCTTTCTCATCTCCCTCTCCCTGCTTCTTGATAATGGGCAAGATAGGGCTGTTGCAAACGTTGCTAACCACTTCCTCTACCACTCCTGCGTCTATCAGTGACTGGATAATCATTACCAATGCCTTCTCGCCCTCTGGCGATATCCGATATTGTGGGAGTTTTGGGAGTGTTGCGTCTGGTCGGACAGTAATGTGCACTGGGTCAATTAACATACGCCCTACGTCCGAATCCGCTTTTGCCCACAGATACGGAGGTAGAGTGTCAAGCAGGGACGCGTCAACGTCGGTGATGGAAAACATGTGTCGGGGGGGGCAATGTCTAAGCAGAACGGGGTTGTCGTAAAGAAACACTCGAACTCCATCTTGAGAACACCTAATCGTCGCTCGGAAGTGTTTCAGTAAGTCAAGGCCCATAATGGCGTCAGGGCTATTGGAGGAAAGCAAGAACGTGGTGTCGGTGGTGTTGTTTTCTACGTCAAAGAGAATCGGGGCAGACAAAGGGTTGGTGGAGGGCGTTCCATCGAAACCTGTCGATGTTATGAGTGAGCCAGACAAGGGTGCCCTTGGAATCAGTCGTTTAGATAACGCACTACGTGTTGCGCCAGTGTCTACCAGAAATGGAGACTTGGTACCCAGGACCTTAGCAGTGACATAAGGGCCCTGCTGGTCAACATAGAGCTCGACTGGATCCCTCCCTCGCCCTTGGCTGTCCTATGCAAAGGTGTGAGTGTCGTCATAGTCAGATTGTTGATATTGGTTCTGTCTGGGTCGATCGAACGTATTTGGTCTGCTTGATCTGTCGTTCGTTGCGTCATTTGGGGGCCCTCGTGGTGGTCCCTTAGGTCTCGGTCCGTTTGCTACATCCCGGGGGTCTCTGTTTCTGATCATTTCCAGAAGAACTGGGCACTGGGATTTCCAATGGCCAGTCCCTTTGCAGAAAGCGCACTGGTCTTCTCTAAGGTCAGTGCGTCCACTGTAGGGAGTCAGAGTGCGGTCCTGGGGAAATGTAGTCTTAGGGACGTTTGTCTGGTAGTTTCCCCGGTATTGGTCTCGTCCTATAGTCACCCCTTGCAGTTTGGCAATCATCACCCTCTCTTTTAAGTCTTTCTTCTTTCTCTCTGTCGCCCTATCGTTTTCATTTTTCTGATGCTCATAATATTGGGCCATTTGGAGAATCGCTGTAGGTTTGGAGGCTGCCCAACTACTCTCGCTGGCCTGTAGTTTCTGGGAGATTTCCAATGATAGGCCCTTAACATAATTCTGGACAAACAGATGGTGTCCGGTTGCAGTGGTCATGTCCTGGCCGCTGTAATCGGAGAACACCGTTTCAAACCGGGAGAAGTACTCCGATACGTCCTCCTGGGGTTTTTGGCGACAGGCTGTTACTATCGACCAGTCCACTTTCTTTTCTGGGATTTGGGTTTTTAATTTCTCTACGATTTTATCTGGGAGGTCTAGAATGGATTTCAACGGTTTTTGTCCTGGTCCCCGTTGTTTGTCCAGTTCATCGAGTTGTGACCAGGTATGTCCGAACAGCTCAAGGTGGTCGACTTTCCGGATTTGCTTCCACACATCAGCTGGTAGACATAACCCGAAGAACAAGTCGATGTCAGCCAGGGTCATGATAGTTGAACCCAGGGCTGTCCCCAATTCAGTATAGAAGGCAGTGGGGTTTTTACGTAGGTCGGGTAGAGATTTCCGGAATGTCAGTATCTCTTGCCGGTCCCATGGCTGGTAGACCCAGTTGTATACTACCCTTCCCTTCGCATCTTGGTTGTTTGCATCATCGTGAGTCCCTGTACCCCGAGGAGGAACCCAGTAAGGGGCAGCCTCACGTATCGGCATCATGGTGTTAGATTGCTCGGTTGGTGGTTCGGTCACTACGGGGGCTGCGGATTTAGCTCCCGGCTTTCGTTCAGTGAGGTGGCGGAAAACCTCAAGCGTACGCGTAAGGAGGTCCGACACATCACACTCGCCCTCATCCCCGATATCGACCTTCCGGTACAGAGTCCTTAGGCTCTCGGGACCTTTTTCTCGATATCGGTCCTCGTATGCATTCAAGACATGATAACACAGTCGTACGGTAAAATGTCGTCTGTGACTCCCTGTATACGAGCTGAACATATCTGTGATGTACTCTTCATCATCCTTCCTTTCTACCAGTGTCCTTGCTATTTTGTCGATCCCCGCTCGCTCATCTTTGTCTAGCCTGTTTGTTCTTGCAGGGCCAGCCCCTCGAGTCTCATGGTCGTCTAACGTCGTTGTTGATGCGGGTTTTAATACAAGGGGTTCGGCCGGCACAGAGGTCATTGGGGCCGACGCTGTGGCGGTACCTTTGTTTGTACCTGGGGGTGGCGCGTGCTGCGCCAAGGGTTGAGAAGGGGCATATGGAGGGGGCATGTAGATGATAGGAGGACCTAACAGCAGGTCCTCATTGGCTTGTCGTTTCGAGGGTAAATCAGGGTAGAGCATGGAGGGGGTTCTAACCGGACACTGGCTTGGCGTTTCCCTTTCTAGTTTCTGTTTAGCTTTCTCTCTTTCCTCTATCTCCTTTTTTAGTTTCTGAGCAGCTAGGTGGGCTGCTTTTTGCAGCTCTTTTTCCAACCTACTCTCAGTTTTCTTTTTACGCTGTTCAGTTTCTTTTCGCCACATGCCGAAGCTATCAAGCATAGTAGGTGTTGTCTTGTTTTTACCCAGGGCAGTTTCTAGCGTTTTTATTTTATCATCATCGAAGGATCCTATCAGGGGCCATTGACTTTCTTGACCCTGTTTTGTATATTTATGCCATAGTTTACTATAGGCAATAGCGGTCAATCCATGCTTCATGAACATGTCCTTATTAGGGGTGCCTTCCAGTGGGGCTGGATGGTCCATCTCTAATAAGCGGTCCGGGCTAAACAGGCTACTAATCAGTGGGGAGAAGACAGACATGACGGCTCGTAACGAGGGACTAAAAAGTCAGCACTGCCTATCTTATCACTAGGTGCAAAGACTGGACAGAATATTTCTATTCTACGTTGTTTGCAGGCAGTGAATACCTCATGGATCAAAAAACCAAAGACCAATAAATAACAATGGGGAGAATGAGCAGGTCCGCAAAGATTTGCGTTACCTACCCTTTTCACTATCTGCAAAAAGGGTGGTCTCTTCCCTGTTTGCAGACAGGGAATCTCCAGGAAACAATAGTTTGCGAACAACAGTTCAATTTCAAGAGATTATTGAGTGGGAGGGAAAAAATAAGCACGGCTGCTGCCCTACCTATCCTCCACTGTTTGCAAAGAGAGAGCCCGTTGTTTCTCCGTTTGCAGACAGTGAATCCCTCATAGATCAAGATAACAAAAGACCGATAAATAACAATGGGGAGAATGAGTTGGTCCGCAAAGATTTGCGTTACCTACCCTTTTCACTATCTGCAAAGAGGGTGGTCTCTTCCCTGTTTGCAGACAGGGAATCTCCAGGAAACAATAGTTTGTGAACAACAGTTCAGTTTCAGGTGATTATTGAGTGGGGGAGAAAATAAGCACGGCTGCTGGCCTACCTATCCTCCACTGCTTGCAAAGAGAGAGACCGTTGCTTCTCCGTTTGCAGACAGTGAATCTCCAAATAAACAAAAAAGAGCAATACTAGTATTTTTTTAACAAACAGGCAATCAAACAAATTTCGCGACTTGTCGTGGTTACACGACCTTACCCGGACCGCATGGACAGTTTCCTGTCTTCCGAATCCAGCGCCCGATCGTCCTCTCTTCTCCGTTATCCTCGCGGCACTCCTGATGGTTCCCAGTCAGGACCGTAGATCACTCGAGAGAGGTCTGTTCGGAACCAGTGAAGTTCGGATGATCGGCTGTCAGACGAGGGTCTATCGGACAGACGCGTTCCCGATCGTTGCAGTCGTTCACTTTGTCGTCAGGACCTCTCCCACTGGATCCATGGGTCGCTGATGGGCCCCACGTTGGGCGCCAATTGTGGAAACTAACTGGGGGGCACTACCAACCAGAATATAAGATCCTTAATTATTGCCCGGCGGTGTCGCCTCTTGAACCCACAAAGAAGTTAAACTATTGAAGAGGCAGGCGCTGGAGACTGGAAGGCAGGAAACAAGGTTTTTATTCTCTCCGGAGGAGAACACAACGAAACGGACAGAAGGTATCGTTCTGAGGTGCTCTAACTGCATCCCTGAGGCCTGGCCTCTTATACACACGTTTATCTGTTTATTGCATGTAACACATTCTCGTTGATACTTTGAAGTACGGAAAGACATCCTCAGAATCCCCCCTTTCCCAGCCCGTTCCCACGCAAGGTTACAGTGGAAGTCCCCGCCCCGTTCACAACAGGTGATGATCATCGCGCAGCTGGATATTCCGTCGATTCACGGAGTGTGTGGGTTTCGATCGGATCTCGTGGGATGGGGGCTTTGATCATCTCGGGGGTCCTTTGAGGAGGGAAGCTTTCTATTGTATGGGGAGGGGCAAGGGATTGGTATCGGCAGAGCTAGGTGCCGGCCTGGGAACGGGGAAGACAAACGGGCACACGGGGAAATGGGGTTTGCATCAAAGGGCCGGGGATCATAAATGGGAAGAAGGGAGGTGTCGCGCTGGGAACAGGACGAGGGTCTGGGGCAGAGCAGCGCTGAAGAGGGGTTTTATGATTCGCGGCAGGTGCAGGCAGGGGGGTTGTCAGTATGCGGGGGATGCCGGCGAAGTTAGGAATGGGAGAGAGGCGCGCTGGCTCTCGGCGGGAGCAGGGAAGCCATGGTGTTCAAAAAATGGCGGCTGTTTTACGCGCACAAAAAGGTTAAGGAGAGCAAGAGGGCGCCGATAATGTTGACGGTTTCAGCCTAACTTTCAACATCATCAAGACAAGGAGTTACATGAAATCAAATAGAAAACCACCATCAAGCCAGGTAGTCACCTAAAGGCAAATTGAAGTGACTGCACACTATGGGAAGTGCACTTCACCAGCCAGCCTATTACACTAAAGGAAAATAAAAGCAATGCTCCCAGTAAACAAGACAACATAAATTGAAAATGTTTCCCAGCAGGACCAACAGTCACAAAAAGTAAAGAAACAGAACGAAGTCAGAGGCACTCCAGGAATCCAGGAGAGTGGTCTGGTGGACTGTACATGAAGGCTGAACCTGGTGCCCCAGAACGAAATTCGGCAGCTCTGGCATAGTGCCACATCCCCCAATGAACACCATACTATCCCACTGAGACACCCACACTGTCTTCAGCTACAACCCAGTTGTGCCCTGCTACATATACCTGGATGCGGCTCAATTTAAATTATGCACAAGAGTGATATGCTGCCTGGAAAAAAAGTACCTTTCTGGAAAAAGCAAACCCTCATATGGATGCAAGATTAAGTAAAGCATATGAAATGTAAGTAGAACAACATGGCTACCTTAACACTTTTATACTTATTATTCAGAAATCAAGAGTGTTTTTTACTGAAACTTTAAGCACCACTACAGATCCCTGGGGGGACCAGTATCACGGTGTATTGCTTATATCCTGTGAACCGTGAGCAGTATGGTTTAAAAAGACTACATTACTCAACACAGAGCCACTGCTTGTTTTTCTTTTTTTTTTCCTGTTTCATTATTTTTCATCCTTCCACTCCCTTATTGTTTCGAGGTCTCAGTTACTTTTATTTTGTCCTCCACATGATAAATGCGCCTTCCTTCCCATGATTTCCAATCTTTCCCATCCCCTCCTGTGATTTAACCTCTCAGTTCCCAGGTCACCCAATACCTGAAAAGTGGAACTGGGCCCCAGGACATGTATTAAATAGCCCCACATCCTCCACTGTCTCTCATACTCAGGTACTTATGAAGTATTTGGGGACCTAAACATGGCCACCGAGATGGACATTAGCCATGTTGAAGTACATGGCTTTGAAATCAGGCACAAGTCAAGGGTGCACATGGGTCAACAACAGACCAATTTGGTTGGCTGAAAGCCCCAATAGGTAAGTATATTGTATACAATTTTAGGAAAATCAAAATGTCTTGGCTACCACAAGACCTAAAAACATCCTTGTCAAAGTCAAATTGTGGACCGCTGTCCCTGAGTCTCTGAGAAAGTGTACCTCATTTCTTTATTTTCAGAAAAAGCTGAAGACATGGTTATTTTAAACAGCGGCTATGTCACCTTAGCTTATTGACGCGCATATTAATAATGCTCATATACTTAATAACGGTCATATACTTAATGCCAGTTGACTGAATTGTTTGTAATGCATTCATTAATACTGCAAACGCTCAACAAAGCTACAAATAACGTAAATCGTGCGCAATGTCAATATCATCATTCCTTTGTTAATGCGATGGGTGGATTGATGGGGAGAGGGTGGGTGGATGGATGAAGGGTGTATGGTAGGACTGGTGAAAGGCTGGCTGGATGGATGAAATGGTGGGTGGATGACGGATGGCTTGCTGGCTGAATGAAAGGGTGGCTGGATGCATGGACGGATGAAAGGGTGGGTGCGTGAAGGATTGGTGGATGGCTAGATGAAATGGTGCATGGATAAATGGATGTTTCAAAGGGTGGATGGGTGAAGGACGGCTGGATGGATCAAAGGGTGGGTGGATGGATGGAATTGCAGGCATAATCATTTCAGGGCCTTTTGTAGACGGGAGGAGCGAGCTGGACAATAGTGTTTAGTTCTCGGATTTCATAGATTTGGATTGCCTCAAAAGGTCAAATTATTATCAAAACGGGTACATTTGGTCATGAACAGAAAGCAATTAGTTCTGCAACTCTTCGAAAATGATAAATGTGATAAAGATAAAAAACGAGTCACGCAGACGGTTAACACCATACGTGACACATTTATCAGTACTGCAGACATAGTCATTTCAGGGCCTTTTGTAGACGGGAGGAGCGAGCTGCAATAAATGTATTCACAAATACCTCTGTCGTTCCATTACGTACATGAACTAGGTTTAAAAAGAAAAACTAGCCATGTTTAAAGAATCAGGTCGTAAATCATGTACAGTCAGTGCCAGTTTGCGTTCCCATAGAAAACACTGTGCCTCAAAAATGTAATTGCAATCGAAAGAAACGTACACAGCAGAAAATAAAAATGCACGTTAGAAACCAGATTATAAAGCTGATCACATTTTATGCACAGCGAACCAGACTATCCCGAACACTAATGGTATTTACATAGCACTTCGTACCGCTTTGGGTGGCGTACAGGTGCCTTATCGAACGGGTAGCAAGCGCAATCTGCGAAATGCGTGGCTGACGAAATATGCACCGATATAAATTGCACTTTAGGGAACAGATTTTAACGCCAATCACAATTCATGCACAGCGGACCAGACTATCCCCAACAGTAATGATATTTACACAGCGCTTCATAACGCTTTGGGTGGCGTCCAGGTGCCTTATAGGACGGGCAGCAAGCACACTCTGGGAAATGCGTGGCTGGCTAAATACGGACCGATATGGGATATGTATTCTTGTCTTTTTTACAACAATTTCATTTCAGTAGGATAAAAGAGCAGTTCACACATGAAACAGAGGGGTACAAAAAACAAAACGCGTTGTCGGGGTGTGCGATTTCGTGGTCTGCGAAGTTAAGTACTGCCCAATAGCAATCAACGTATTGGCATTGCAACAAGTGCCTCTCCCTCCCTCTGTGTCACTCCATCCCTTACTCCCTCCCTCTGTGTCACTCCATCCCTGTGTGTCACCCCCTCCCTCTGTGTCACCCCCTCTTTCTGTGTCACACCCTCCCTCGGTGTCACACCCTCCTTCTGTGTCAGTCCCTCCTGCTGTGTCACTCCCTCCCTCTGTGTCACTCCTCCCTCGATGTCACTCTATCCCTCTGTGTCACCCCCTCCTTCTGTGTCACTCCCTCCTTCTCTGTCACCCCTTCCCTCTGTGTCACCCCCTGCTTCTGTGTCACTCCCTCCCTCCCTCTGTGTCACCCCCTCCCTCTGTGTCACTCCCTCCCTCTGCGTCAACCCCTCCTTCTCTGTGTCACCCCCTCCTTCTCTGTCACCCCCTCCTTCTGTGTCACTCCCTCCCTCTGTGTCACCCCCTCCTTCTGTCACCCCCTCCTTCTGTGTCACCCCCCCTCTGTGTCACCCCCTCCTTCTGTGTCACTCCCCCCTCTGTGTCACTCCCTCCCTCTGTGTCACTCCCTCCCTCTGTGTCACTCCCTCCCTCTGTGTCACCCCCTCCTTCTGTGTCACTACCTCCCTCTGTGTCACCCCTCCCTCTGTGTCACCCCCTCCTTCTGTGTCACTCACTCCTTCTGTGTCACTCCCCCCCTCTGTGTCACTCCCTCCCTCTGTGTCACCCCCTCCTTCTGTGTCACTCACTCCTTCTGTGTCACCCCGGGAGGTTAAATATTAGAGAAAATTCTAGTTACCTGGAGCCCGGCTAAATAACTGCCCTGTCTTAAAAAGCTAGGACTGACCCAAGGTGTCACTCTGGATGCCTCCAGGCACATGTTTAGAAAATAAACTGCTGCAGGAGAGCCTGGTGGGCAGTGTGCTGGCTCACTGTCCCTGCTGAGATGAAAAGCAGGCATCCGCCCTGGTCATCGTTCTTGGCTCATCTCCTCTGAGAAGTCTGAGAGGTGCCAGAATAAAGTCTACTTATGAGAGCAAAAACGAGCCCCCAATCTATGCGCCACACAGGCGATGAATCACCACGGCGGTTTGCTTTTGTTAATTTATGTTTCGCTTCGGTGCTACCATGAGGACGGCCTCAGTTGGACACCCAACTGCCCTCCCGGCCACTGCATGCCAGCGAGCGCCCACTGCCCCAGCAACATGGACAAGCGGTCCCGGAGCCCCGCCAGGGAATCCCAGCGGAGTCCCAGAGAGCCCCCATCCAAAGAGGGCCGGGCCGCCGAGCCTCGGACGGGCCTCCAGTAAAGAGGCCCGGTTCCCGTAGGGACACCGGGCACGCCCAAGGCTGCGAGGGCGCGGGAGGTGACTCTGGACGGCGACGGCAAGGCCTCGGCCTCCACTGTGGTGGATGTGGACGATGTGCTGGCCTCCGACGACGAGGCCAAGATGACGGCCCTGCTGGAGAGTGAGAGGCCCGAGGAGGGTGAGTGGCCGCAGGCTGGAGGCAGACATCGAAGAGGGGTTGTGTATGTTATGTTATGTTATGTTAAATGATTCTTGTTAAGCGCACTAACACCCGAAGGTTTCTTGGCGCTGGCTGAAGGGACATATAAGTGAACGGAGAAAGTCTATTCAGAAAGGGTAAACAAAAAAGTCTTAAGGAGTTTCCTGAACTGAAAAAGGGAGTTGCTGGATTTGATGGTCAGAGGAAGAGAGTTCCAGAAATTGGGGGCAAGAAAAGCAAATCGACGGCCTCCAAATTTATTAAGTTTAAATTTGGGGATGACAACCAAGTGATGGGAAGCTGAACGGAGAGAGCGAGCGGGTTGATACAGGGTGATCAGGGATTTCAAAAAAGCAGGACAAGAGGAATGAAGGGATTTGAATACCATGCAGCCCATCTTGAAGGCTGCTCTCTCCTTCACTGGCAACCAATGAAGCTTACGGATCAGAAGCCTCGCCGATTGCCACTTAGGGATCTTAAATATGAGACGGGCTGCCTGGTTTTGTACAACCTGGAGGTGGTGTAAAAGAAATCGCAGGAGTGCATGATAGAGGGAGTTAGAGAAATCAAGGCGCGATATGACGAGGGACATGACGACCTGACACAGGGCCGCATGTGGAAGTAGGTGCCTGATCTTCCGGATTTTTCGGAGTTGGAACATACACGAAGAAATCGTGGCACCTACTTGGGCCTTGAGTGACAATTCGGCGTCGATCGTCACCCCCAGACTCCTAACGGCCTTGAGTGGTGTCGGGGGGGGAACCCAAATCGGGAGGCCAAAACTGCGGACCCCAATAAGCGGCACTGGAGCCAGGGAGGAGTAGCTCAGTCTTTCCAGGATTGAGTTTTAATTGGTTCAGATTCATCCATTGATGGATATGAGTCATGACGGCATGGAAGTTATTAGTCGCCTGAGGGGAATCGAGTGGAAAGACGAGCTGCAGGTCGTCAGCATAATTGAAGACGATAACGTCCCAATTGTGGAGGGAGAGAATTAGAGGACGAAGATAAAGATTAAATAATAACGGGGAGAGTGAAGAGCCCTGGGGAACACCACAAGTGATAGGGGATTTAGATGCGGTGAAGGGACCAAGGCGCACAGCTTGTGATCTTCCCGTAGGAGAAGTGAGGGGAGAAATGGGTTTGTAAGTGAAGATAAGTGTGTAAAATATAGATGAGGCCCAGCGTGCAGTCAAGCGAAGAAAGATGATTGTCATTGTGGGGGAGAGGGCCACACTCGAGCAGAGTAGGGCGAGCCAACAAATTAGCGAGGAGAGTAAGAGCCGAGCATGGGCCTGGCTGCGATCTTAAAATGTCTGCTACGCAAATCATAGACCAAACATCTTTAAAAAATAAATAAAAAAATACATACATTTATTAATTTATTCATTTAATTTATTAATGTATGTATTTTATTATAGGGCACAACTTTCATCCATAGGGATATCACGGTGCTTAGGAGAGCACATCCTAAGGGAGGGGTTCTGAGAGAGGGTCCCTAGGTGATAGCTCAGGCTTTAGGGAACAGATGTGTTTTTTTATTTTTTTCCTAAAATCCAGGTAGTTGTCTGAGCCGAAGTCCTTCACATTGAGAGAGCGCAAACTGACCTAAATGTATGAGTACATCACACTTACCTGTAGTAAGCACAAATCATGAGGAGAAATGCCATGAGTGCTAATAGTATCTGTAATTATCTTCTGAATGTATAGCTAATGTAGAGATTTAAGTAGAAGTGGAACTAATACAGAAATGTGTGACACTATATGATTTTAGTAGATGTGATTATTTCTGAATTCATGTCGTGTAGCTGTTAAAATGTAAGATGGTATGTGGTTAAACGCAGAATGTGGTAGGCCTCAGGGCCAGAGCTAAAAGGGAAGGTGTTTCTTTTCACGACACAGATTGTATTAATGTTTTGGTCATTGCATTAAATGGGCCATGATTTTTAGAGATGTTTACTGAATAATAGAATAAGAGTATTAACATGCTTTAATTAATGAAGAAGTTGAATGCTATAATCATGATGAGAAATATTGTAGGCCTGAAATGTTTTAACATTGATTTACACGTACATGTCTGGGCTGAGAAATGTTGCAAGCCTTTTTTGGAAGTCTATGAGAGTTGGGTTCTTGGCTGCAGATATCTGTCTGCAAAGGAAAAGGGGGGATCCAATTATAAATGAATGAATAGAGGTCTGTTCAGTAGACGGCCCAGACATGGAGGAGGGTTCCGGAATGTTTAAGGGGTATCAGCGGGCCGGAGAAGAGTCTGAGAAGCAAGGTCAACTCTAACGTATGAGGCCCAATACAAAGCATCATGGAAAAAGCCAGAAGCTACACCACGTGAGGGGCGTCTCGCAAGGGGCGTCTCAAACGTTGTTGACTGTTTTGTATTAGGGACAGCACCCCTGGGTGGAGTTAGAGCAGATACCTGAGGACCCTTTAGAGAGCGGATGGGTAGGCAGAGAGGGGTCATGACTGGAGAACTATAGGTTTTCACCAAGAGACTTAGAGTGAGTGACTTCCCTTGGGGGTCATTCACTGCTGACACCTTTGTTAGGTTGGGACTTGGTTAAGTAGGGATACCATCTAGAGCAGGGTAGGGACAGCCTAACCTGTGTGTTTTCCTCCAACTTAAATGAAGGAGAGATATGCGTCAATGCTGATAGCTTTATTATTCTTAGAACTTGTGTTAGTGATTTCCGTTGCTCGTCTGAGGGCTTTCCGAGAGCACATGTATGTAATTGGACCTGTGTATCTCGTGAATCTCATTCTGAGATGCCTGTATTTGCAGCTTATCATATCCTTACAATAAACTTTTGAAAGCTAGAAGTTGTTTGTGATCTTTGGGAGCTGAGTCCTTTATTGGGTGAACTGGTTTGGTAACAGGGGCACTTTCTTCCTCCAAGACAGGCAACAAAGGTTCAGTCGACCAGATCGAGGTTTGGATCAATAGTGATGAGGTATCGATCAAAATCTCGCCCTTCCAGTTGGTAGCTATAGAGGATGGTTGCCTTCTTGAGGACGGTGACCTAGGCCAGGTTAGCTTACCCCAAGGCCCCTAGAGATCGATGATCGGAAGAACAGCCCGCTGAAGAAGATCCGGATGACGTGAGACAGAAAAGGCAGCAGTATCGGTCGAGAGTGAGTATAAAGGGTTATGCGTGTTAGATTGCGGTGTTTTGTATTGTATCTATGTTGTAATGTCTGGCGGAGTTGAATGCCTGTAGAGTGACTGTGGAACAGGTTGTGAGCGCGCGCAACCGGTGGAAATCTTAAGTTCAAGGAGAGCTTAAGTGGTTCGGGTGTATCGGACACCCAGAGTAATCGTCAACTAGTGTGAAGGGGGTCATGAGGTACCATTGATCACCCGAAAGACCGAGATAGGGGGACCGTAAGAGTGAGTGCGTGAGTAACGGACGCTGGTCGGAAGTTACTGTGTGTGTAAGCAACCTATCAGAGAGACGATAGACATTTCGTCAGTTGTGTTGACAATTACATATAGACTGTGGACGTACAGTCGAGAGAAGTGACCGCTTGGTCGGAAGTAGTCATTTTTCGGTGTATGAATGGGACGCATGCATAACCGGGAAACGAGTTGAGAAAGGAGGGGTGCTGCTGCGAAGCGGAGAAAAGTGACGTCAGAAAGTGTCGCGACGTGATTGGCCGACCGAAGAAAGACCGCGCCGTGATAGGCCAGCTAGAAAAGACGTCAGAAAGGGTCGCGACGTGATTGGCCGACCGGAGAAAGACCGCGCTGCGATAGGCCAAGCTAGCAAAGCCGCGACAGGATTGGTGGATTGTCATCAGGAAGTAAACAGAGTAGCGAGGCTGGATATTGTGCGCATAATTATGAAGTGTTTTAAATGGCTGAGAGCGGTGTTTAAAAAAGAGAAGCGGGGATCGTATGAAGGGGAAGAAGCCCCGCCGGAGGGTACGCCAGCTCGTTACATGGCAGTGAATGTTGGGCTGCATACGATCCTTTGGATATCAGAGTGGAGTAAGATTACTGAAGGAAATGAGGAACTGACGTTCCCGAAGTACGGGACGTTCAGATTAGAGGTGTTACATCGATTAAAATCAGTCATGACCTCAATGAGACCCTTGCCTAGACCGACCCAGTTTGAAGCTCTTGATGCATGGATTAGGGCAGCGCATGAAAAGAATATGAACAGACGACAAGAAAGGGTGAAACGATCGGTAAGGGCAGTACAGGATGCCAGGTGGGATGCGGATGCTAAAAGATGGAGAGTGCATAACATGGAAGTAAATAAACTGTACCCAGTGTTAGAGGTGCCCGTAAATAAAAGCCCCCTAGAAGAAGATGATGAGAGCGAAACAGAGGACAGCCTGATAAACAGATTACTGACAGACAGGCCACCCCCGTATAATAGAGCAGGGGGAGAGGTCGAGCATACAGAAGGAGAAAAGGGGGGCAATGCAGGAGAGCATAGACCGCTTCCCAGTTCAGAGTGGGATCCTGAGGCAAAGAAAGAGCTGTCCCAGCCTAGTCAGGTGCAACAGGTAGTCGGGAGGTTTGTGGTACAAAGAGCGCCGGAAACGGAAAGCGCCACATCCTACGCATTACCAGATGCACTACAGGTACCTGTTACCATAGGTCCTATAATATCGATATATGACCAAGAGAGAGCAAGAGGGGAAGAACGGGTACGGAAGGACAGAGAAAGAGCAGAGAAGGCAAGAAGGAACGATACGATCAATTCCCCAAGTCAGATGCCGATACCGAGAGAGTGGAGCACCCCGATGCACACAGCAGGGGACCCAGGAGGAGATCCTGGGGGCCCTAGATGGCCAGTGGATCTGAGGGGATCTGGACGAAAATCCTTTCAAGAGCTAAATGAGTACATGAAGCAGTGGGATGAGGCAGTGAAGGCTCAAAAGAGCATCATAGCTGCGGAAGCTGAAAGGGAAAGTCAGGACAGCCGAGCTCGGACTCACTGCGGGGCTGGGGAGAGCAGCCCGGAGTGGGACTGTAGAGAGAGAGATAGTAGGGGAATCACCCATTGGGCCCGGAGTGGGAATAGAATAGATTTGGAAAACGGGGGCCCCGGGAGTGGAGGGGTGGCGCGCCCAATACTCAGTGAAGGGGAGAGGAGAGCGCAAGAGTACAGAAACAGCTTTAAGTGTCCACACTGTGTGCCCGGCACCAGAGAACTGGATGGGAGTTGTGAGAGGTCGCACCATAGTCCCTGTGATGACGGAAATGAGCGCAGCCCAGGGAATATGGGGAACCAGGAAGGATCGTATCAGATACTGAGCGATACTAGGCAAAGAGAGAGTAGAGACCAGAGGGAAAATAACAGAGAGGTGTGCGGTGAGAGGAGAGAAGAAGAAGAGAGTGGGCAGAGCAAGAGTAGGGGTAACAGGCCCGTGTTCCATCACCTTCCAAGATCGGATGGCCGAGCATGGGACCTGGAGAGATGGGAGCAAGGGAGGGCACCCATTAACTCTCCCGAGCCCAAACGTAGAGCTCGAAGTTGGGATGGTAGGGAGACCAGTGAGCCCCCTTCGAAAGACATATTGCGAGCTGAGATAAAAGCCAAGAGACTCGATGTCGCCAGTTTAAGGTCAGACCTGGATGATATGGTAGATGGTACCCTGCCTTTAGAAAGAATGGAAATGTATGAACAGGATGAAATACTGTATATGGCAAAGGACATTACTCGAAAAGCGAGAGCAGTCCATGAGAAGTTAGTCGAACTAGCAGGCAAATATATGGTGGACTTGTCAAGAACCAAAGCATTACAGGGTAACCACAGGCTACATTATACAGATCGAGACCTAGATGAGAGGAGAACGATTGGGCTGAAAACGCACATAAGGGAACTGATCGCTGGAATAAGGACATGGAGGGCACTAGATAAGTGGGAAGAGAGGTGGTCCAAGAAAGGGACCGGCAGGAGAAGCACGCTTGGTATGACACCAGGAGGACAGCAGGGAATAGAAGCTTACCCTTTGCGTGAAGTCGCAAATGGGAACTATGTACATGTCCCTTGGAGTAGGGGAGATTTAGCTGCTTTTACCACCTCCTTCCCCAAATTACGGGAAAACCCAGTGGAGTGGTACAAGCAAGTGGAGAGATTTGTAAAAATCTCAAAGGTCCTATGGATAGATCTGAACACGCTGTTTGACATTGTAGTACCAGGAGATCTGTGGACAGCATGCAAGGTTAGCGCTGAGTGGCCCACAACGGAGCCAGAGAGAGATGCTAAGACTAATGGGCCGTCCGAGATTGTGATGGCAAAATTCGAGAGAGTGATGACTTGGCTGAAAGAGAAAGTGCCAATGCAAGACATAGATTGGGTCAGAATAGACCGAACAAGACAGGAACCCAAAGAGACAGTCCACGAATATTACGAGAGATTGCTGAAGGCGTTTAAACAGTATAGCGGTTTGGATGTAATGGATCCAAAAGACATAGGGCAATTTGTGTCCAAGTTCGTCCTGGGACTGAGACCGGATATTAGTTTAATGATTCAGCAACACTCGATTTGTTGGCAAAGTAAACCCCTAGACGAAATACTGAGATATGCCAGGTACTGCTGTGATGAGATAGACTCCAAGGCTAAGAAACTAAAAGAAAAGTTGATGGTGGTACAGATGCAGGCAGCAGGAAAGGGGGGACAGCAGCAACAGCAGCAAGGGACAGGTACAGGAGGAAAGAAGCAGTACAGTCAGAACAAGGGTAATGAGGAGAGTTCCACCTTTAGACCCAGAACAGACATAGCTGCCTTGAAGAAAACGACTAGGTGCCACCAGTGTAACGAGGTGGGGCATTGGAAACGCGAGTGCCCCTACAATGTAGAGATAGGAGAGCAAGAGATAGAGGAGGAAGAGGTCCAGAGCGCGCCTACAAGAGGGGTGACGCCATACCAAGGAAAGGTGCTCAAAGGGGGGGCTCCTCCCCGAGCCCAGTTCCCGCAACCTCCTCGAGTAGGGACTATGGGTAAGACCTATAGACAAATGCCCCTGTTTGTAGAAGGGGAAGAGTGCTATTATGTGGACCCATTAACCGGACAGAGAGTGGAAAGAGAAGACTGCACCCTCGGGGCAGCCTTGGAGGTGGACCAGAGGGGACCCTATGTGGAAGCAGAAGTAGCAGGGTGCCCTACGACATTTCTGGTGGACACAGGAGCCACTAGATCCACGATCAGATCAGCTGCAGTTCCAGACCTGCCCATGTCTGGAGAGACCATACAGGTGGTGGGGGTCGCAAACAGGAGAATAACCAGCCAATTGACAGAACCGGTACAGGTGAAAATAGGGAAGTACAGCGATGAGCACCAGTTTGTGGTTTGCGATTCAAGTCCTGTGTGTCTGCTAGGAAGAGACCTGTTGTGTAAATTGAATTGTACTATATATTGTACACCTCAGGGAGTGGAGGTATTGACCAATGATGATGATGCAGACTTCAAAGTTGCAAACTCAAGAATATGCGTGGAGCTGTACCCTACTTTAACAGTAGATGAGCTCCCCTGGGACTTGAGAGAGACAGTGGCACCAGAAGTATGGGATTTCACTGGGGAAGAGATAGGATTGGTCAAAGGGGTGGACCCAGTGAAAATTGTAGTGAAACCGCATGCTGAGTTCCCAAGAACACCCCAATATAAATTGACTCCAGAAACGATTGCAGGCATAAAACCCGTGATCGAGTCCATGATTAAACAGGGAATACTGAAAGAAATCGTGGGTAGTCCATGCAACTCCCCGATTATGGGTCTGCAGAAACCAAATGGGAAATTTCGGATAGTACAGGACCTTCGAAAGATTAATAACATAGTCGTTTCGTGTTGTCCAGTGGTACCGAATCCATCAGTGATACTGTTTCAGATTCCATTCCAAGCTGAGTGGTTCACTGTGATCGATCTTTGTCAGGCTTTCTTTTCGATCCCTCTGGACGAAGAAAGCCATTTTCTTTTCGCATTTAAGCTGGAAAATCGCGTCCTAACATGGTGTCGTATCCCTCAGGGGTATACAGAGAGCCCATCGATCTTTAACCAGCTTTTGAAGAAAAATCTTGAAAGTCTAGTGCTGCCCCAGAAGTCAGTTCTGGTCCAATACATAGACGACCTCCTCGTGGCGTCAGAAACAGAAGAAGCTTGCAGGGAGGACTCCATTGCTTTGTTAAATCACCTAGCTGCCAATGGGCACAAGGTGTCCCCGGGAAAATTGCAGTACTGCCTGACAGAAGTGCAGTACTTGGGACACAGAATAGAGAAAGGCAAACGAAAGGTGTCACCAGACAGGATAGAGGCGATCATGAAAATGAATGCGCCTAAGACACAGAGAGAGGTCAGGATGTTCCTAGGGATGGTGGGTTATTGCCGACAGTGGATCGTGAACTTTTCACTGAAAGCAAAGCCCTTGCAAAAACTGACGCACAAGGAGGTGAGCGATCCGGTACCATGGGACAAAGACTGTTTGATGGCATTCCTACAGCTGCGAGAGGACCTGTGTCGTGCTCCGGCATTGGGAATGCCTGATTACAATAAACCATTTTTTCTTTACTGTTGTGAGAGAGAAGGTTGCGCGTTGTCTGTGTTAGTCCAAATCCATGGGAATGCCCGTAGACCAGTTGCTTATTTCTCGGCTACTTTAGACCCAGTAGCCGCAGCGTTGCCCGGATGTCTCAAATCCGTTGCTGCAACGGGTGTCAGCATTGAGAGATGTGAAAATATCGTCATGGGGCACCCGTTAGAGGTGTGCGTGCCCCATTCTGTTGAACTGTTGATGACCAGGACCAAAACACAGCATCTGACCAACAGCAGGCTCACGCGATATGAGCAAGTTATTCTTGCTGCAGAGAATGTGACCCTCAAGAGATGCTCTGTTTTGAACCCTGCTACCTTGATGCCACTCCCAAATGATATAGAGGATGATGATGAATGTACAGACCATGACTGCCTCGATGTGACTGAACTATGCACCAAACCCAGACCCGACATCGTAGATGAGCCACTGACCGACCCAGACGAAATTTTCTTTGTCGATGGCTCATGTGTAAGAGACGAAGTTGGGCAGTTGAGAGCAGCTTATGCTGTTTGTACAATTGCTGGAGTTGTGGAAGCTGGGTGCCTGGAAGGAGTACACTCCGCTCAGGTAGCCGAGATTGTTGCCTTGACACGAGCGTGCTTGGCCAGCAATCAAATTCGAGTCACCATATACACCGACAGCCAATATGGTTATGGGGTAGTTCATGATTACGGGCAGTTATGGTCTCAAAGAGGCTTCATGACCTCTTCAGGCTCTCCCATTCGCAATGGAGAGTTTGTGCGCCTGTTGTTAGAGGCGTTGCAATGCCCAGCAGGTATCGCAGTTGTAAAGTGCACCGCACATACCAGAAATGAGGACTTCGTTTCGAAAGGCAATAGATATGCTGATGAAGTTGCGTGGTATTGCGCGGAACAAGGGTACTCTTTCACAGAGGTGGAAGTGGGTGGAATAAATGTAAGGACTGAATTAGCCATGATACTGGAAACTGTTGATACTTGGGATGAACTGTCAAACATGCAAGAAAATGCTCCTGATATTGAAAAAGAAACATGGGAAAAGGCAGGATGTGTAATGGGTGAGTCCCATTTTTGGGTCTCAGCAGACGGCAGAGCAGTGTTGCCCAATGAGATGGTGAGTCCAATGGCTAGACTCATACATGGTCCCGTACACTTAGGGAGAGATGCTATGCTGAGAGTGTTTAGACAGACTTGGTACAATCCTAAGTTTAGAATAGCAGCAGAAGCAGTGTGCCAGCGTTGTGTGACCTGCCAGCAGCTGAACGTAGGAAAAAGAACACCAGTTGCACTGAGCCACATAGGAAGGTCTGGAGGTCCATTCAATAGAATGCAGATAGATTTCATTGAAATGCCAAGGTGCAACCGCCTCCGCTATGTCCTGGTGGTTGTTTGTGTGTTCTCCAGATGGGTTGAGGCATACCCTACACGTAGGTGCGACACCCTCACAGTGGCCAAGTTACTGCTTAGGGAACTCATTCCGCGCTTCGGGGTGCCGGCCTTTTTGGAATCAGATAGGGGAACACATTTTAACAGCGAGCTTGTGAAAATGATTTGTGCAGCTCTGAATATCGATCAGAAGTTGCATTGCAGGTACCGACCAGAAGCCTCAGGAATTGTGGAGCAGATCAATGGCACGATCAAGGCCAGAATAGCCAAAGTTTGTTCCTCAACGACCCTGAGTTGGCCTGACGCCCTGCCATTGGTTCTCATGAGCCTTCGTAGTACCCCAGACAGAAGAACGGGGTTATCACCACATGAGGTGTTAATGGGGAGAGCAATGAGGCTGCCATCTGTCCCAACTACTGCACTGTTAAATATCACAGATGATATGATCCTGGACTATTGTAAGGGGCTGTCTGACGCCATTCGTTCTGTGTCCCTTCAGGTGCAGGCTGCCGAGGTTCCATCGTGCCAGGGCCCGTGCCATGACCTGTACCCTGGGGACTGGGTCCTGGTGAAAAAACATGTGAGAAGAAGCTGCTTGGATATTCGTTGGCGTGGGCCCTTCCAGATCATCCTGATCACGAACACAGCTGTGAAGGTGGGAGGCCTGCCCAATTGGATCCACGCGTCACATACGCGAAGGGTTCCAGCACCTCGGGAAGAAACAGCTTCTCTCTCGGATAGACGTCCAGAAGAGGACCGAGAAGCCATAGAGGGGGCTAGCCAAGCTGTAGAGGTGCCAGCGGAAGCAGGGAACGAGTCTGACCAAGCTGAGGACGGTCAGTACAACAGCGAAACGGAAGACGCTACAGAAGGAGAAAGTAGCTGGGAGTACGAGTCAGACACTGACAGGTCTGACAGAGAGCGAGAACAGACA
This sequence comes from Lissotriton helveticus, assembly GCF_964261635.1. Taxonomy (NCBI): domain Eukaryota; kingdom Metazoa; phylum Chordata; class Amphibia; order Caudata; family Salamandridae; genus Lissotriton; species Lissotriton helveticus. Next base: position 203,180,054 of record NC_136058.1, on the reverse strand, counting down.
AGAAGGAGAAGGAGTAGAAGGGCACGTGGAGAAGCTAATTGGCCGCAAAGAAGGAGCTCTAGCCTGAGGTCAACTCCAGAGGTAACCCTTCCTCCGATATCAGAAGACTCAGACCCGGAAGAAGGTGCTCAGGGCGCTGAAGCACCCGACCGAAGAAGGTCAAGAAGAGTGCGTGTGCCTAACAGAAGATACTCCACACCTGAGCGGACATATCTGGCGACAAATGTCTGTGAAACCGGAGACAGGGAGGATCCGAGCGGTGGTGGTGTCCAGTTCTGAGCCCATTGTCACCGTGGAAATACGACTGTTGGTACCCGGAGTCGAACAAGAAGGGTCATTAACATTCATGCTCCCCAGACCTCCCCGCCTCAGCAAGTTAAAACACATGTTTCTTTCAGAATTGCAATTCCCCGACTTTGGTACAACGATAACAGCACATGAAGAGCACAATCTTCGTTTGGAAATACTGAACTATGCTATTGAAGCTACAGGCACAAACCTGATAGTAGACTGTTAAAGGACTTTGTAAATAAAGCAAGCAGAAAAAGAAGATTACCTAGCGCCCAGGAAGCAGAGAATTTTAGGGAACTTCCCTTGAGTTGATGGAGAAGGGCTAGGGTTGTCTTTATTGAACTGTTAAAGGACTTTTGCGAAGAAGGTTGTCAGCTTCCAGTTGTGTGGATTCTAAAGACAAAAGGATTAAAAAGAGACTGTAAAGGAACGAGAGGAAAAGAACTTTTTGCTAAGATAAGAGAGAGCCATATTGTCTGACGAAATGGAGGCCGGCACCCAGAACCGCAGAGCTAAATGTATAATAGGTACACTAATAGTAGGAGTGATAATATTAATAGCTTTAGTGGTAACAATTTCTTATGTAAAGGGACATGAGGAAGAGGCAAAGGTAACTGATGTGAATTCTGAAGAAACGCTTACACCTACTGTTGCTGGTGAGAAAAGGGAAAACACTCAAGAGAAAGCGTTATTAGCTGCAGAAGCCCGCAGGTTACACGTAGATGAGTCCCAAGGAGACTTTAGGTCAAATGCTTATGCTAAACTTTTATATGAATACGTGGATGCCATGGAGGTTAAGGATTGTTACGTCTGCATGCAGTTGCCGGCGTCTGTAGATGAAGGCATTAGATACCATCACCTCCCGCTGACATATGGCATTACATGTAGCTTATTGCTTAGTATATTTTATGAGAGAGATAGTTTCGAATACTATTTCTCCAATTATGATTCAGTGTTGCCAGAAGTCCCAAATTATAAGCAGATGAACAAATGGGACTACTGGAAGAGTGAAGACAGATTGGCCAAGTTCTTCATTCCTTGGATTACCTTAGATACTTCACATGCCCGTAGAAATAACCTGACATGCAAGGTGTCAGAAGTCGAGAAGAAGTTCATAGGGCAGGTGGATGATCGTTACAGGAGACAAAAGATTTTGAAAAAATCAGGACAATGGAAAACAGATTGGACCGAGGAAGAGAAGGCACACAAGAGAAAGGGTAGTAGTGGTCCAATAGCTTTAGATAAGACGCAGAGAGGAAAGCTATGTCTTCACCGAGCCAAAACGTATTATGAAAATGTATACGTGGGAGAAGTCGACTGTGAACATGCTTTCAATATAGAGTACTATACTAAAGATTTCCTGAAGGGTATGCAAGTAATTCCAAATGTGTATTTTGTATGTGGAAGAAATGCCTACGTGAGACTACCTGACAACTGGTATGGATCATGTTACTTAGCAATTGTCTTCCCCAAAATATATCATGCACAAGACTTAGTGATCATTGAGGGCAAGACATCTTCGAGGGGAAGGAGAGATGTAGGAGATGCAGAAATGGTTGGAGATGTCTTTGGAGCTATGTTCCCTCTTTTGGGAGTAATCCTTAATGATGTTAAAATTAGACGACTGGCAACAGTTGTCGACAGGTTGTCTGCCAGCACTGCTCAGTCCTTAATGCTGGTAGAAGGAGAGATGCAATCGATAAGGGCTATGGTTCTTCAGAACCGTCTTGCGTTAGATGTCCTACTAGCAAAAGAGGGCGGAGTCTGTAAGGCTTTGAAGGTCCAGGAATGTTGTACTTACATTCCAGACAATTCGAAGCCCCTTGAGAAAGTTATTAGGAACATAACTAATATTCACAAGGAGATCGAAGACTTGAGTAGAGAAAATGTCTGGGAAAAGGTGGGCCATGGAATGAGTGAAGTTGGAGGGTGGATTTCCACCTTAGGCAAAAGCTTTGTGTGGTATATACTAAAACCTATCATCATAATATTGATCTGTGGGATTATATTGTGGGGATTGGTGAGGGTATTCAAATGGTACAGGGCAAGAAGGTCAGAAAGGGCCCAAAGAGAACAGCTGCAGAGATTGGCTGCCATACAAGATAATCAGTACAGGAGCCTGAGGGCTCTGGAAGCGCAGAGACAAATCATGCCAGCAATAACTGCAGTTTAAATGTTAGTGATGACCCCGAGAGGTCATCAAAGGGGGGAACTGAGAGAGCGCAAACTGACCTAAATGTATGAGTACATCACACTTACCTGTAGTAAGCACAAATCATGAGGAGAAATGCCATGAGTGCTAATAGTATCTGTAATTATCTTCTGAATGTATAGCTAATGTAGAGATTTAAGTAGAAGTGGAACTAATACAGAAATGTGTGACACTATATGATTTTAGTAGATGTGATTATTTCTGAATTCATGTCGTGTAGCTGTTAAAATGTAAGATGGTATGTGGTTAAACGCAGAATGTGGTAGGCCTCAGGGCCAGAGCTAAAAGGGAAGGTGTTTCTTTTCACGACACAGATTGTATTAATGTTTTGGTCATTGCATTAAATGGGCCATGATTTTTAGAGATGTTTACTGAATAATAGAATAAGAGTATTAACATGCTTTAATTAATGAAGAAGTTGAATGCTATAATCATGATGAGAAATATTGTAGGCCTGAAATGTTTTAACATTGATTTACACGTACATGTCTGGGCTGAGAAATGTTGCAAGCCTTTTTTGGAAGTCTATGAGAGTTGGGTTCTTGGCTGCAGATATCTGTCTGCAAAGGAAAAGGGGGGATCCAATTATAAATGAATGAATAGAGGTCTGTTCAGTAGACGGCCCAGACATGGAGGAGGGTTCCGGAATGTTTAAGGGGTATCAGCGGGCCGGAGAAGAGTCTGAGAAGCAAGGTCAACTCTAACGTATGAGGCCCAATACAAAGCATCATGGAAAAAGCCAGAAGCTACACCACGTGAGGGGCGTCTCGCAAGGGGCGTCTCAAACGTTGTTGACTGTTTTGTATTAGGGACAGCACCCCTGGGTGGAGTTAGAGCAGATACCTGAGGACCCTTTAGAGAGCGGATGGGTAGGCAGAGAGGGGTCATGACTGGAGAACTATAGGTTTTCACCAAGAGACTTAGAGTGAGTGACTTCCCTTGGGGGTCATTCACTGCTGACACCTTTGTTAGGTTGGGACTTGGTTAAGTAGGGATACCATCTAGAGCAGGGTAGGGACAGCCTAACCTGTGTGTTTTCCTCCAACTTAAATGAAGGAGAGATATGCGTCAATGCTGATAGCTTTATTATTCTTAGAACTTGTGTTAGTGATTTCCGTTGCTCGTCTGAGGGCTTTCCGAGAGCACATGTATGTAATTGGACCTGTGTATCTCGTGAATCTCATTCTGAGATGCCTGTATTTGCAGCTTATCATATCCTTACAATAAACTTTTGAAAGCTAGAAGTTGTTTGTGATCTTTGGGAGCTGAGTCCTTTATTGGGTGAACTGGTTTGGTAACAGGGGCACTTTCTTCCTCCAAGACAGGCAACAAAGGTTCAGTCGACCAGATCGAGGTTTGGATCAATAGTGATGAGGTATCGATCAAAATCTCGCCCTTCCAACATCACAGATCACAGTAAATTATAACAGTTCTCCAAATTAAAAAAGTTTATCTCTTTATCATGTGGAAGCTTTGACAAATACGCCACTTTATAGTACTGCACTGAGAAGTACTTTATTAAATGTGAAATTAAATATTGGCCTAAGATCACACCATTAAAACGGGGAAGCCGCGAGTATGACAGGTTTTCTGGGGTCACTTTATTAAATCAGTATCTGGTACGTACCTACTTTAATACTGGCCCGAACTGACGAACAGGGACTCGACGATCTCTTCTCTTCAACTGCGAGTGCGACTCTCGTCTCGTGCAGGCTGGTCTCGTGTCTCACAGTCAGACAGAGACCAGTGATGATTCCAGAACACAAGTAACACTAAAGGCGCGCATGGCCAATCACTGAATGGCTTCATATGCTGAAGTCACAGTGATTGGCCAGCAGGATATAGTGCTCAGCGGCCTGCCTGAGCCACCCACGCGCGGCATCCAATGATGGATTGCCTGTACTTGGCGCGCTAGACCAGCCAATCCTGGCGCTACATAAGCGCCAGGATTGGCTAGGGGGGCACACACAGCACTCGCCCTCTCGCCTTCTAAACGACGGGGCCGGCTAAAGCCGCACCCCCTGGCCCCTTCGTTCTCTCAGCGTCTACATGACGCTGACGCGCATGCTCGGGCAAGTTTCTGCCCATATTGCGCAACTCCGACTTGGAAACTCGGAAACTCTTTGTTTATGCCGTTTAAATGCCAGCCAACCCGGCCCCACCCCCTGTGCACTCCCTATTCCAGCGGGTGTGTCCCGGCCGGAACCCCCGCTGGAAGCGCTTATATTAATATTTATTTAGGAGCTTGTTGTGCCGCAGCAGGTGCGTCCACAGGCTTAGGGGGGCTACGCCTCTACGCCCCAATGGACGCACCGCTGCTGCTATAGAGTGCTGAATAGTAATTAAAAGAGTTCCCCGAGGTAAGCAATGGAAGGATACAACTCTGTGAGACGTAAATGCTGCTGAGCTATACAAGCACAAGAACAGGTAGGAAAACCAGCGAATCAACAGCAGACAACTGAGACGGACAACAAATCCATCATATGTATATCTGATGGATTGGAAACAACAGGCCTGCCTATAGGCAGTTAAAGCTGTCTGTAGCAGAGACCTAAAAAAGAATGGCATTATCAACGGATGTTTAGGCTTTCCTTTGAAACTCTTTGGCAAATCCTGGCCAGCTTAAACTAGCTGCTGTTTTGAGTGCCACCATTTCTGAAACTTTAAAGTATAGTTCAATATAGTTTGCCATCCTAAAGGACTGCATTATCTAAAAATGGGTAATACATTTGGGGACTCAATATGTATCAGCCCTGCTGCCTCAAAATCCTTAAAACGGTGATGCTTGGAAAGACAGCTGGCCTGTCATGTGACTCCTCCATCTTCTTGCTATGGTACTTGGTGTAAGCCCAGGAGCAGCCCGTGTAGGTAAAAGCTGTGGGGATTATCCCGAAATGTATTGGGTTTGTTTAAAAAACATCAGGGCATGTGAACTCACTTGTGCTACTGTGTATAGCCTGAAAGAGACATTTTTGAAAAGTGTAAAAGGAATTGAAGAGTAACAAAAACTTCTCGAATAAAAGATGGAGAAAATGTTGACAAAAATGAAGAGTAAAGTGAGATAAACTGGCTAAAGATTTTGGACTTTGTTGATTGATGTACACATAGGGCAGTGCAGATGGTTTGGGGACCTTATTGAGGCTCCATTCCTTCTCATATTCAGCTAACACGTATGGCGGAGTGCGAATCCAGTTTACACGCCTCAAACGCTGTTGAGCTTCCAAAAAAACTGCAAAATTTGGATTATGCTTGAGTGCATTCAATCATTTCTGATTTGCTTATGCAAAGTTAACCAGCAAAGCTTTTCAAAATTTTTGACCAGAAAATCTGAATTTTGCTAAACTTTTCGAAGGATCCTAGACACTCGGTTTCAGAAGCAGGTTACAGGTTTCTGCTTCAACATGCAGTGAATTAAGATCATTTCACATTCAATAACACATGGATTCACATAGTGGCAAACAACCCTTCTTCAGGAGAGTGGTCACTCGCACTTTCTCCATCCTGATTTAGGACCTCATCATGGGTACCTGCTTAATTCCAACAGAGACGGCAATCATAGGTCGAAGTTACGAGTCCCGCTGGAAGACGCCCCTGGTAATTCTTAATTTCTCAGAGCCCCACAGGTAATCCCCCACCCTGAAGTGATTGCACCCAATAGTATCAGTAACTCCAGCGTAGGGGGCATGAATGCAGGGGGACTTACTAACTCCCTTACCGGAACGAGACTGAAGCTTTACTACAGCGTCATGTTAAGGATTTTGGGGGCTCCGGGTAAGAAATATTTTGGGCCCCTGTTTGGAGCAATGTTGAATTTGGTAGCCCAATTTCTCCTCATTTAAGTCCTATATTGCATAACAGTATTAAAATATTTGTTGAAGGGTGAGATACAGAAATACACAGCCATGAGCTAGAGAGAAAGTTAACTTTTCCCGGTAGCCCCTTGGAAGGCGGGGGCCCGGGGCAATGCCCACTTTGCCCACGCTTTACTGCAGTGCTCAGAGCCACTTTGAAAGTGTGGTTCCCTTGTTTTCGCTGCATTTATAATATGCCCGTGTTTATCCTCTCTCAGGGCGCACCGTGATGCGAGCGGCTCGCAGATTGTCGGATGAGATTCCTATCACCGTGCACACCCCCGGCCCAGCCTCCTAATTGCCGCTCTACCTGAGATCATCTCACACGTGGGTGAACCCTCGCACCCACCCCTGTGTCACTGAATGCTTTGTTGCGCCACATGTCTGCTCGGGAGCTGAGAGAGCGCAAACTGACCTAAATGTATGAGTACATCACACTTACCTGTAGTAAGCACAAATCATGAGGAGAAATGCCATGAGTGCTAATAGTATCTGTAATTATCTTCTGAATGTATAGCTAATGTAGAGATTTAAGTAGAAGTGGAACTAATACAGAAATGTGTGACACTATATGATTTTAGTAGATGTGATTATTTCTGAATTCATGTCGTGTAGCTGTTAAAATGTAAGATGGTATGTGGTTAAACGCAGAATGTGGTAGGCCTCAGGGCCAGAGCTAAAAGGGAAGGTGTTTCTTTTCACGACACAGATTGTATTAATGTTTTGGTCATTGCATTAAATGGGCCATGATTTTTAGAGATGTTTACTGAATAATAGAATAAGAGTATTAACATGCTTTAATTAATGAAGAAGTTGAATGCTATAATCATGATGAGAAATATTGTAGGCCTGAAATGTTTTAACATTGATTTACACGTACATGTCTGGGCTGAGAAATGTTGCAAGCCTTTTTTGGAAGTCTATGAGAGTTGGGTTCTTGGCTGCAGATATCTGTCTGCAAAGGAAAAGGGGGGATCCAATTATAAATGAATGAATAGAGGTCTGTTCAGTAGACGGCCCAGACATGGAGGAGGGTTCCGGAATGTTTAAGGGGTATCAGCGGGCCGGAGAAGAGTCTGAGAAGCAAGGTCAACTCTAACGTATGAGGCCCAATACAAAGCATCATGGAAAAAGCCAGAAGCTACACCACGTGAGGGGCGTCTCGCAAGGGGCGTCTCAAATGTTGTTGACTGTTTTGTATTAGGGACAGCACCCCTGGGTGGAGTTAGAGCAGATACCTGAGGACCCTTTAGAGAGCGGATGGGTAGGCAGAGAGGGGTCATGACTGGAGAACTATAGGTTTTCACCAAGAGACTTAGAGTGAGTGACTTCCCTTGGGGGTCATTCACTGCTGACACCTTTGTTAGGTTGGGACTTGGTTAAGTAGGGATACCATCTAGAGCAGGGTAGGGACAGCCTAACCTGTGTGTTTTCCTCCAACTTAAATGAAGGAGAGATATGCGTCAATGCTGATAGCTTTATTATTCTTAGAACTTGTGTTAGTGATTTCCGTTGCTCGTCTGAGGGCTTTCCGAGAGCACATGTATGTAATTGGACCTGTGTATCTCGTGAATCTCATTCTGAGATGCCTGTATTTGCAGCTTATCATATCCTTACAATAAACTTTTGAAAGCTAGAAGTTGTTTGTGATCTTTGGGAGCAGAGTCCTTTATTGGGTGAACTAACTTGCAGAGAGGGGCACTTTTTTTTCCTCCAAGACAGGCAACAAAGGTTCAGTCGACCAGATCGAGGTTTGGATCAATAGTGATGAGGTATCGATCAAAATCTCGCCCTTCCAGTTGGTAGCTATAGAGGATGGTTGCCTTCTTGAGGACGGTGACCTAGGCCAGGTTAGCTTACCCCAAGGCCCCTAGAGATCGATGATCGGAAGAACAGCCCGCTGAAGAAGATCCGGATGACGTGAGACAGAAAAGGCAGCAGTATCGGTCGAGAGTGAGTATAAAGGGTTATGCGTGTTAGATTGCGGTGTTTTGTATTGTATCTATGTTGTAATGTCTGGCGGAGTTGAATGCCTGTAGAGTGACTGTGGAACAGGTTGTGAGCGCGCGCAACCGGTGGAAATCTTAAGTTCAAGGAGAGCTTAAGTGGTTCGGGTGTATCGGACACCCAGAGTAATCGTCAACTAGTGTGAAGGGGGTCATGAGGTACCATTGATCACCCGAAAGACCGAGATAGGGGGACCGTAAGAGTGAGTGCGTGAGTAACGGACGCTGGTCGGAAGTTACTGTGTGTGTAAGCAACCTATCAGAGAGACGATAGACATTTCGTCAGTTGTGTTGACAATTACATATAGACTGTGGACGTACAGTCGAGAGAAGTGACCGCTTGGTCGGAAGTAGTCATTTTTCGGTGTATGAATGGGACGCATGCATAACCGGGAAACGAGTTGAGAAAGGAGGGGTGCTGCTGCGAAGCGGAGAAAAGTGACGTCAGAAAGTGTCGCGACGTGATTGGCCGACCGAAGAAAGACCGCGCCGTGATAGGCCAGCTAGAAAAGACGTCAGAAAGGGTCGCGACGTGATTAGCCGACCGGAGAAAGACCGCGCTGCGATAGGCCAAGCTAGCAAAGCCGCGACAGGATTGGTGGATTGTCATCAGGAAGTAAACAGAGTAGCGAGGCTGGATATTGTGCGCATAATTATGAAGTGTTTTAAATGGCTGAGAGCGGTGTTTAAAAAAGAGAAGCGGGGATCGTATGAAGGGGAAGAAGCCCCGCCGGAGGGTACGCCAGCTCGTTACATGGCAGTGAATGTTGGGCTGCATACGATCCTTTGGATATCAGAGTGGAGTAAGATTACTGAAGGAAATGAGGAACTGACGTTCCCGAAGTACGGGACGTTCAGATTAGAGGTGTTACATCGATTAAAATCAGTCATGACCTCAATGAGACCCTTGCCTAGACCGACCCAGTTTGAAGCTCTTGATGCATGGATTAGGGCAGCGCATGAAAAGAATATGAACAGACGACAAGAAAGGGTGAAACGATCGGTAAGGGCAGTACAGGATGCCAGGTGGGATGCGGATGCTAAAAGATGGAGAGTGCATAACATGGAAGTAAATAAACTGTACCCAGTGTTAGAGGTGCCCGTAAATAAAAGCCCCCTAGAAGAAGATGATGAGAGCGAAACAGAGGACAGCCTGATAAACAGATTACTGACAGACAGGCCACCCCCGTATAATAGAGCAGGGGGAGAGGTCGAGCATACAGAAGGAGAAAAGGGGGGCAATGCAGGAGAGCATAGACCGCTTCCCAGTTCAGAGTGGGATCCTGAGGCAAAGAAAGAGCTGTCCCAGCCTAGTCAGGTGCAACAGGTAGTCGGGAGGTTTGTGGTACAAAGAGCGCCGGAAACGGAAAGCGCCACATCCTACGCATTACCAGATGCACTACAGGTACCTGTTACCATAGGTCCTATAATATCGATATATGACCAAGAGAGAGCAAGAGGGGAAGAACGGGTACGGAAGGACAGAGAAAGAGCAGAGAAGGCAAGAAGGAACGATACGATCAATTCCCCAAGTCAGATGCCGATACCGAGAGAGTGGAGCACCCCGATGCACACAGCAGGGGACCCAGGAGGAGATCCTGGGGGCCCTAGATGGCCAGTGGATCTGAGGGGATCTGGACGAAAATCCTTTCAAGAGCTAAATGAGTACATGAAGCAGTGGGATGAGGCAGTGAAGGCTCAAAAGAGCATCATAGCTGCGGAAGCTGAAAGGGAAAGTCAGGACAGCCGAGCTCGGACTCACTGCGGGGCTGGGGAGAGCAGCCCGGAGTGGGACTGTAGAGAGAGAGATAGTAGGGGAATCACCCATTGGGCCCGGAGTGGGAATAGAATAGATTTGGAAAACGGGAGCCCCGGGAGTGGAGGGGTGGCGCGCCCAATACTCAGTGAAGGGGAGAGGAGAGCGCAAGAGTACAGAAACAGCTTTAAGTGTCCACACTGTGTGCCCGGCACCAGAGAACTGAATGGGAGTTGTGAGAGGTCGCACCATAGTCCCTGTGATGACGGAAATGAGCGCAGCCCAGGGAATATGGGGAACCAGGAAGGATCGTATCAGATACTGAGCGATATAAGGCAAAGAGAGAGTAGAGACCAGAGGGAAAATAACAGAGAGGTGTGCGGTGAGAGGAGAGAAGAAGAAGAGAGTGGGCAGAGCAAGAGTAGGGGTAACAGGCCCGTGTTCCATCACCTTCCAAGATCGGATGGCCGAGCATGGGACCTGGAGAGATGGGAGCAAGGGAGGGCACCCATTAACTCTCCCGAGCCCAAACGTAGAGCTCGAAGTTGGGATGGTAGGGAGACCAGTGAGCCCCCTTCGAAAGACATATTGCGAGCTGAGATAAAAGCCAAGAGACTCGATGTCGCCAGTTTAAGGTCAGACCTGGATGATATGGTAGATGGTACCCTGCCTTTAGAAAGAATGGAAATGTATGAACAGGATGAAATACTGTATATGGCAAAGGACATTACTCGAAAAGCGAGAGCAGTCCATGAGAAGTTAGTCGAACTAGCAGGCAAATATATGGTGGACTTGTCAAGAACCAAAGCATTACAGGGTAACCACAGGCTACATTATACAGATCGAGACCTAGATGAGAGGAGAACGATTGGGCTGAAAACGCACATAAGGGAACTGATCGCTGGAATAAGGACATGGAGGGCACTAGATAAGTGGGAAGAGAGGTGGTCCAAGAAAGGGACCGGCAGGAGAAGCACGCTTGGTATGACACCAGGAGGACAGCAGGGAATAGAAGCTTACCCTTTGCGTGAAGTCGCAAATGGGAACTATGTACATGTCCCTTGGAGTAGGGGAGATTTAGCTGCTTTTACCACCTCCTTCCCCAAATTACGGGAAAACCCAGTGGAGTGGTACAAGCAAGTGGAGAGATTTGTAAAAATCTCAAAGGTCCTATGGATAGATCTGAACACGCTGTTTGACATTGTAGTACCAGGAGATCTGTGGACAGCATGCAAGGTTAGCGCTGAGTGGCCCACAACGGAGCCAGAGAGAGATGCTAAGACTAATGGGCCGTCCGAGATTGTGATGGCAAAATTCGAGAGAGTGATGACTTGGCTGAAAGAGAAAGTGCCAATGCAAGACATAGATTGGGTCAGAATAGACCGAACAAGACAGGAACCCAAAGAGACAGTCCACGAATATTACGAGAGATTGCTGAAGGCGTTTAAACAGTATAGCGGCTTGGATGTAATGGATCCAAAAGACATAGGGCAATTTGTGTCCAAGTTCGTCCTGGGACTGAGACCGGATATTAGTTTAATGATTCAGCAACACTCGATTTGTTGGCAAAGTAAACCCCTAGACGAAATACTGAGATATGCCAGGTACTGCTGTGATGAGATAGACTCCAAGGCTAAGAAACTAAAAGAAAAGTTGATGGTGGTACAGATGCAGGCAGCAGGAAAGGGGGGACAGCAGCAACAGCAGCAAGGGACAGGTACAGGAGGAAAGAAGCAGTACAGTCAGAACAAGGGTAATGAGGAGAGTTCCACCTTTAGACCCAGAACAGACATAGCTGCCTTGAAGAAAACGACTAGGTGCCACCAGTGTAACGAGGTGGGGCATTGGAAACGCGAGTGCCCCTACAATGTAGAGATAGGAGAGCAAGAGATAGAGGAGGAAGAGGTCCAGAGCGCGCCTACAAGAGGGGTGACGCCATACCAAGGAAAGGTGCTCAAAGGGGGGGCTCCTCCCCGAGCCCAGTTCCCGCAACCTCCTCGAGTAGGGACTATGGGTAAGACCTATAGACAAATGCCCCTGTTTGTAGAAGGGGAAGAGTGCTATTATGTGGACCCATTAACCGGACAGAGAGTGGAAAGAGAAGACTGCACCCTCGGGGCAGCCTTGGAGGTGGACCAGAGGGGACCCTATGTGGAAGCAGAAGTAGCAGGGTGCCCTACGACATTTCTGGTGGACACAGGAGCCACTAGATCCACGATCAGATCAGCTGCAGTTCCAGACCTGCCCATGTCTGGAGAGACCATACAGGTGGTGGGGGTCGCAAACAGGAGAATAACCAGCCAATTGACAGAACCGGTACAGGTGAAAATAGGGAAGTACAGCGATGAGCACCAGTTTGTGGTTTGCGATTCAAGTCCTGTGTGTCTGCTAGGAAGAGACCTGTTGTGTAAATTGAATTGTACTATATATTGTACACCTCAGGGAGTGGAGGTATTGACCAATGATGATGATGCAGACTTCAAAGTTGCAAACTCAAGAATATGCGTGGAGCTGTACCCTACTTTAACAGTAGATGAGCTCCCCTGGGACTTGAGAGAGACAGTGGCACCAGAAGTATGGGATTTCACTGGGGAAGAGATAGGATTGGTCAAAGGGGTGGACCCAGTGAAAATTGTAGTGAAACCGCATGCTGAGTTCCCAAGAACACCCCAATATAAATTGACTCCAGAAACGATTGCAGGCATAAAACCCGTGATCGAGTCCATGATTAAACAGGGAATACTGAAAGAAATCGTGGGTAGTCCATGCAACTCCCCGATTATGGGTCTGCAGAAACCAAATGGGAAATTTCGGATAGTACAGGACCTTCGAAAGATTAATAACATAGTCGTTTCGTGTTGTCCAGTGGTACCGAATCCATCAGTGATACTGTTTCAGATTCCATTCCAAGCTGAGTGGTTCACTGTGATCGATCTTTGTCAGGCTTTCTTTTCGATCCCTCTGGACGAAGAAAGCCATTTTCTTTTCGCATTTAAGCTGGAAAATCGCGTCCTAACATGGTGTCGTATCCCTCAGGGGTATACAGAGAGCCCATCGATCTTTAACCAGCTTTTGAAGAAAAATCTTGAAAGTCTAGTGCTGCCCCAGAAGTCAGTTCTGGTCCAATACATAGACGACCTCCTCGTGGCGTCAGAAACAGAAGAAGCTTGCAGGGAGGACTCCATTGCTTTGTTAAATCACCTAGCTGCCAATGGGCACAAGGTGTCCCCGGGAAAATTGCAGTACTGCCTGACAGAAGTGCAGTACTTGGGACACAGAATAGAGAAAGGCAAACGAAAGGTGTCACCAGACAGGATAGAGGCGATCATGAAAATGAATGCGCCTAAGACACAGAGAGAGGTCAGGATGTTCCTAGGGATGGTGGGTTATTGCCGACAGTGGATCGTGAACTTTTCACTGAAAGCAAAGCCCTTGCAAAAACTGACGCACAAGGAGGTGAGCGATCCGGTACCATGGGACAAAGACTGTTTGATGGCATTCCTACAGCTGCGAGAGGACCTGTGTCGTGCTCCGGCATTGGGAATGCCTGATTACAATAAACCATTTTTTCTTTACTGTTGTGAGAGAGAAGGTTGCGCGTTGTCTGTGTTAGTCCAAATCCATGGGAATGCCCGTAGACCAGTTGCTTATTTCTCGGCTACTTTAGACCCAGTAGCCGCAGCGTTGCCCGGATGTCTCAAATCCGTTGCTGCAACGGGTGTCAGCATTGAGAGATGTGAAAATATCGTCATGGGGCACCCGTTAGAGGTGTGCGTGCCCCATTCTGTTGAACTGTTGATGACCAGGACCAAAACACAGCATCTGACCAACAGCAGGCTCACGCGATATGAGCAAGTTATTCTTGCTGCAGAGAATGTGACCCTCAAGAGATGCTCTGTTTTGAACCCTGCTACCTTGATGCCACTCCCAAATGATATAGAGGATGATGATGAATGTACAGACCATGACTGCCTCGATGTGACTGAACTATGCACCAAACCCAGACCCGACATCGTAGATGAGCCACTGACCGACCCAGACGAAATTTTCTTTGTCGATGGCTCATGTGTAAGAGACGAAGTTGGGCAGTTGAGAGCAGCTTATGCTGTTTGTACAATTGCTGGAGTTGTGGAAGCTGGGTGCCTGGAAGGAGTACACTCCGCTCAGGTAGCCGAGATTGTTGCCTTGACACGTGCGTGCTTGGCCAGCAATCAAATTCGAGTCACCATATACACCGACAGCCAATATGGTTATGGGGTAGTTCATGATTACGGGCAGTTATGGTCTCAAAGAGGCTTCATGACCTCTTCAGGCTCTCCCATTCGCAATGGAGAGTTTGTGCGCCTGTTGTTAGAGGCGTTGCAATGCCCAGCAGGTATCGCAGTTGTAAAGTGCACCGCACATACCAGAAATGAGGACTTCGTTTCGAAAGGCAATAGATATGCTGATGAAGTTGCGCGGTATTGCGCGGAACAAGGGTACTCTTTCACAGAGGTGGAAGTGGGTGGAATAAATGTAAGGACTGAATTAGCCATGATACTGGAAACTGTTGATACTTGGGATGAACTGTCAAACATGCAAGAAAATGCTCCTGATATTGAAAAAGAAACATGGGAAAAGGCAGGATGTGTAATGGGTGAGTCCCATTTTTGGGTCTCAGCAGACGGCAGAGCAGTGTTGCCCAATGAGATGGTGAGTCCAATGGCTAGACTCATACATGGTCCCGTACACTTAGGGAGAGATGCTATGCTGAGAGTGTTTAGACAGACTTGGTACAATCCTAAGTTTAGAATAGCAGCAGAAGCAGTGTGCCAGCGTTGTGTGACCTGCCAGCAGCTGAACGTAGGAAAAAGAACACCAGTTGCACTGAGCCACATAGGAAGGTCTGGAGGTCCATTCAATAGAATGCAGATAGATTTCATTGAAATGCCAAGGTGCAACCGCCTCCGCTATGTCCTGGTGGTTGTTTGTGTGTTCTCCAGATGGGTTGAGGCATACCCTACACGTAGGTGCGACACCCTCACAGTGGCCAAGTTACTGCTTAGGGAACTCATTCCGCGCTTCGGGGTGCCGGCCTTTTTGGAATCAGATAGGGGAACACATTTTAACAGCGAGCTTGTGAAAATGATTTGTGCAGCTCTGAATATCGATCAGAAGTTGCATTGCAGTTACCGACCAGAAGCCTCAGGAATTGTGGAGCAGATCAATGGCACGATCAAGGCCAGAATAGCCAAAGTTTGTTCCTCAACGACCCTGAGTTGGCCTGACGCCCTGCCATTGGTTCTCATGAGCCTTCGTAGTACCCCAGACAGAAGAACGGGGTTATCACCACATGAGGTGTTAATGGGGAGAGCAATGAGGCTGCCATCTGTCCCAACTACTGCACTGTTAAATATCACAGATGATATGATCCTGGACTATTGTAAGGGGCTGTCTGACGCCATTCGTTCTGTGTCCCTTCAGGTGCAGGCTGCCGAGGTTCCATCGTGCCAGGGCCCGTGCCATGACCTGTACCCTGGGGACTGGGTCCTGGTGAAAAAACATGTGAGAAGAAGCTGCTTGGATATTCGTTGGCGTGGGCCCTTCCAGATCATCCTGATCACGAACACAGCTGTGAAGGTGGGAGGCCTGCCCAATTGGATCCACGCGTCACATACGCGAAGGGTTCCAGCACCTCGGGAAGAAACAGCTTCTCTCTCGGATAGACGTCCAGAAGAGGACCGAGAAGCCATAGAGGGGGCTAGCCAAGCTGTAGAGGTGCCAGCGGAAGCAGGGAACGAGTCTGACCAAGCTGAGGACGGTCAGTACAACAGCGAAACGGAAGACGCTACAGAAGGAGAAAGTAGCTGGGAGTACGAGTCAGACACTGACAGGTCTGACAGAGAGCGAGAACAGACAAGAAGGAGAAGGAGTAGAAGGGCACGTGGAGAAGCTAATTGGCCGCAAAGAAGGAGCTCTAGCCTGAGGTCAACTCCAGAGGTAACCCTTCCTCCGATATCAGAAGACTCAGACCCGGAAGAAGGTGCTCAGGGCGCTGAAGCACCCGACCGAAGAAGGTCAAGAAGAGTGCGTGTGCCTAACAGAAGATACTCCACACCTGAGTGGACATATCTGGCGACAAATGTCTGTGAAACCGGAGACAGGGAGGATCCGAGCGGTGGTGGTGTCCAGTTCTGAGCCCATTGTCACCGTGGAAATACGACTGTTGGTACCCGGAGTCGAACAAGAAGGGTCATTAACATTCATGCTCCCCAGACCTCCCCGCCTCAGCAAGTTAAAACACATGTTTCTTTCAGAATTGCAATTCCCCGACTTTGGTACAACGATAACAGCACATGAAGAGCACAATCTTCGTTTGGAAATACTGAACTATGCTATTGAAGCTACAGGCACAAACCTGATAGTAGACTGTTAAAGGACTTTGTAAATAAAGCAAGCAGAAAAAGAAGATTACCTAGCGCCCAGGAAGCAGAGAATTTTAGGGAACTTCCCTTGAGTTGATGGAGAAGGGCTAGGGTTGTCTTTATTGAACTGTTAAAGGACTTTTGCGAAGAAGGTTGTCAGCTTCCAGTTGTGTGGATTCTAAAGACAAAAGGATTAAAAAGAGACTGTAAAGGAACGAGAGGAAAAGAACTTTTTGCTAAGATAAGAGAGAGCCATATTGTCTGACGAAATGGAGGCCGGCACCCAGAACCGCAGAGCTAAATGTATAATAGGTACACTAATAGTAGGAGTGATAATATTAATAGCTTTAGTGGTAACAATTTCTTATGTAAAGGGACATGAGGAAGAGGCAAAGGTAACTGATGTGAATTCTGAAGAAACGCTTACACCTACTGTTGCTGGTGAGAAAAGGGAAAACACTCAAGAGAAAGCGTTATTAGCTGCAGAAGCCCGCAGGTTACACGTAGATGAGTCCCAAGGAGACTTTAGGTCAAATGCTTATGCTAAACTTTTATATGAATACGTGGATGCCATGGAGGTTAAGGATTGTTACGTCTGCATGCAGTTGCCGGCGTCTGTAGATGAAGGCATTAGATACCATCACCTCCCGCTGACATATGGCATTACATGTAGCTTATTGCTTAGTATATTTTATGAGAGAGATAGTTTCGAATACTATTTCTCCAATTATGATTCAGTGTTGCCAGAAGTCCCAAATTATAAGCAGATGAACAAATGGGACTACTGGAAGAGTGAAGACAGATTGGCCAAGTTCTTCATTCCTTGGATTACCTTAGATACTTCACATGCCCGTAGAAATAACCTGACATGCAAGGTGTCAGAAGTCGAGAAGAAGTTCATAGGGCAGGTGGATGATCGTTACAGGAGACAAAAGATTTTGAAAAAATCAGGACAATGGAAAACAGATTGGACCGAGGAAGAGAAGGCACACAAGAGAAAGGGTAGTAGTGGTCCAATAGCTTTAGATAAGACGCAGAGAGGAAAGCTATGTCTTCACCGAGCCAAAACGTATTATGAAAATGTATACGTGGGAGAAGTCGACTGTGAACATGCTTTCAATATAGAGTACTATACTAAAGATTTCCTGAAGGGAATGCAAGTAATTCCAAATGTGTATTTTGTATGTGGAAGAAATGCCTACGTGAGACTACCTGACAACTGGTATGGATCATGTTACTTAGCAATTGTCTTCCCCAAAATATATCATGCACAAGACTTAGTGATCATTGAGGGCAAGACATCTTCGAGGGGAAGGAGAGATGTAGGAGATGCAGAAATGGTTGGAGATGTCTTTGGAGCTATGTTCCCTCTTTTGGGAGTAATCCTTAATGATGTTAAAATTAGACGACTGGCAACAGTTGTCGACAGGTTGTCTGCCAGCACTGCTCAGTCCTTAATGCTGGTAGAAGGAGAGATGCAATCGATAAGGGCTATGGTTCTTCAGAACCGTCTTGCGTTAGATGTCCTACTAGCAAAAGAGGGCGGAGTCTGTAAGGCTTTGAAGGTCCAGGAATGTTGTACTTACATTCCAGACAATTCGAAGCCCCTTGAGAAAGTTATTAGGAACATAACTAATATTCACAAGGAGATCGAAGACTTGAGTAGAGAAAATGTCTGGGAAAAGGTGGGCCATGGAATGAGTGAAGTTGGAGGGTGGATTTCCACCTTAGGCAAAAGCTTTGTGTGGTATATGCTAAAACCTATCATCATAATATTGATCTGTGGGATTATATTGTGGGGATTGGTGAGGGTATTCAAATGGTACAGAGCAAGAAGGTCAGAAAGGGCCCAAAGAGAACAGCTGCAGAGATTGGCTGCCATACAAGATAATCAGTACAGGAGCCTGAGGGCTCTGGAAGCGCAGAGACAAATCATGCCAGCAATAACTGCAGTTTAAATGTTAGTGATGACCCCGAGAGGTCATCAAAGGGGGGAACTGAGAGAGCGCAAACTGACCTAAATGTATGAGTACATCACACTTACCTGTAGTAAGCACAAATCATGAGGAGAAATGCCATGAGTGCTAATAGTATCTGTAATTATCTTCTGAATGTATAGCTAATGTAGAGATTTAAGTAGAAGTGGAACTAATACAGAAATGTGTGACACTATATGATTTTAGTAGATGTGATTATTTCTGAATTCATGTCGTGTAGCTGTTAAAATGTAAGATGGTATGTGGTTAAACGCAGAATGTGGTAGGCCTCAGGGCCAGAGCTAAAAGGGAAGGTGTTTCTTTTCACGACACAGATTGTATTAATGTTTTGGTCATTGCATTAAATGGGCCATGATTTTTAGAGATGTTTACTGAATAATAGAATAAGAGTATTAACATGCTTTAATTAATGAAGAAGTTGAATGCTATAATCATGATGAGAAATATTGTAGGCCTGAAATGTTTTAACATTGATTTACACGTACATGTCTGGGCTGAGAAATGTTGCAAGCCTTTTTTGGAAGTCTATGAGAGTTGGGTTCTTGGCTGCAGATATCTGTCTGCAAAGGAAAAGGGGGGATCCAATTATAAATGAATGAATAGAGGTCTGTTCAGTAGACGGCCCAGACATGGAGGAGGGTTCCGGAATGTTTAAGGGGTATCAGCGGGCCGGAGAAGAGTCTGAGAAGCAAGGTCAACTCTAACGTATGAGGCCCAATACAAAGCATCATGGAAAAAGCCAGAAGCTACACCACGTGAGGGGCGTCTCGCAAGGGGCGTCTCAAATGTTGTTGACTGTTTTGTATTAGGGACAGCACCCCTGGGTGGAGTTAGAGCAGATACCTGAGGACCCTTTAGAGAGCGGATGGGTAGGCAGAGAGGGGTCATGACTGGAGAACTATAGGTTTTCACCAAGAGACTTAGAGTGAGTGACTTCCCTTGGGGGTCATTCACTGCTGACACCTTTGTTAGGTTGGGACTTGGTTAAGTAGGGATACCATCTAGAGCAGGGTAGGGACAGCCTAACCTGTGTGTTTTCCTCCAACTTAAATGAAGGAGAGATATGCGTCAATGCTGATAGCTTTATTATTCTTAGAACTTGTGTTAGTGATTTCCGTTGCTCGTCTGAGGGCTTTCCGAGAGCACATGTATGTAATTGGACCTGTGTATCTCGTGAATCTCATTCTGAGATGCCTGTATTTGCAGCTTATCATATCCTTACAATAAACTTTTGAAAGCTAGAAGTTGTTTGTGATCTTTGGGAGCAGAGTCCTTTATTGGGTGAACTAACTTGCAGAGAGGGGCACTTTTTTTTCCTCCAAGACAGGCAACAAAGGTTCAGTCGACCAGATCGAGGTTTGGATCAATAGTGATGAGGTATCGATCAAAATCTCGCCCTTCCAGAGCCGAAGGTTGGGGATCTGGCGCCGCCTGATTAGGAGTTGTTTGAGCAGGCATGAAACGCTGAGAGTGACTCATCCGGCTGCAGGTAATTATCCAGGAATTACTGCACTGCAGCGATAACAAACGAAAACCAGCTCTGCTTCACCCACTAAAAAGGCCCCCTTCCATTACCATATTACCAAGAATCATTACAGTTCTCTTGGGAAAATGCAAGTGCATCACAGTCCCTTCATCCCTCTACCCTACACTTCCCATTAGCTTCTATCAAGGTTCCCCATTGTAAATGTATTTGCAGAAAGGAGGGCGGGGTGTTTGGGGGGAGGGGGGGGGGGTCGAGTTTCATGGCTGAGTGAGTTGACGTGTCAGCTCTGAGGTTCACAGGTGTGATTCCTGGCTGGGGCTGACTCCTATTTTAATCATCCATCCGCCCAGGTTCGTTAAATGAGTACCACTCAGCTGGATAATGGTAACTTGTTATTCACATCACTCCGAAGCCTTGCGACCCCAGTAGCAAGCGCTGGGTCAATGCCGGATATAATGATCATGATATTGTTATAGGGCATTTTGCAGCAAACCAGGCTCACTCTTTGACAGTCAAGCTTAACAGATTTCGGTATTGTGTTGTATTGCAGTTTATGTAGTGCTTCATTGCTTGATATCACTGAGGAGGCACCAAAGCACTTTTATTGCATGGATAGCAAATTACTCCATAGACCATGAGGGCAAGGAGACAGGGGTGAATAAGGATTTTGAGGCTCTGCCCCAGTCAAATAAAAATGTTTGCTTCATGTGAGAAAGGCATCATTTTTGCTCTTATCACCCCATTATTTGGTTGATATATATACCTGACTGCCCCCTGGGCTCTACTAGAAAGGTCCAGGGCCGGTGCTCTGATTAAAAAAGGCATATGGGAATTAGGGATAATTACAATTGGTGCTGACAACCTACCTATAAGTCCCTAGTATATGGTAGGGCATGTAGTTTTAGAGGTCCAGCAGCTTTGAGGCAATTAGGTGTGCACTGCTGTGTTGCATGCTGTCATTTCAAAAGTCAACCTGGCTTTTTGCCAGGTGCTTTTAAATTGAAATTTCATGGCAATTAGACTTTGGATTTAAAGGTAATTCCAAAGTATTAAACTACCATATCTTTTACATATAAGTCACCCCTAAGATCTACCCTCGGTGCCCCCAGAGGAGGGTGCCATGTAAAAATAAGCAGGGACATTTTAAAAGATGTTTTATATGCCCTAGCAAGGAAAGAACTACCAACTTCGTTTTCCCCACTGTAGCACTTTTAGCTTCATAAGCTAACATGGGAATACTGTAATACAGTGTAACTATTGAGTGGAGTGAGCTAAATTATATTTCAAGGACTTGAAAGATTGGTAATGATAAATTCAACAACTTGCCAGTGTTGAATTTATCATAACTAAAACAGAACAAAGAATTTGCAGGAGGTCTAGAAAAGAAGTGTTTAGGGAAATGAGCCACACCAGTGGGTCAGCTTATCCAGGTCTTATTTCCACAGAGGGGAATTCTCCATCTTGAATTTTAAAGTGCAGTGCTTTGTGGCACAAGAAACTGTGCACTTTGGATGAAGCTGTTGTGATTCTGGGGGGCACCCTGTACCCCATTGATCAGGGGTGCCCTCCTGCTTTGTGTCCCAGAACATTGAATAAATATGTGAGAACTAGATAACAACTCAGATCTGCTGCCTGAAACTACAAGGAGAAGATGGACTGCGTTGCTGGAACTCTGGTATGTATGCCATAGGCTTACACTTTAACCCCTTTGCTGCGGGGGTTATTCCCCCGCTGTGCTGGGGGGGAGGGGGGCACACACAGCGCCCCCATGCTCATGACGAGCTCAGCGTGTCATGAGCGACGGCGCTCCGGTGGTCATGACGAGCTCAGCTCGTCACAGATGCATTGGCTCCCGTGGAACGCTCAGCACAGCGGGGGAAATCTCCCTGCACCTGAGCGCTCCACGGGCCATGACGAGCTGAGCTCGTCATGAGCACCGGAGCGCCGTGGCTGAGCGTCGAAAAGTTTAAAGGACTGTGCTTGCTTCACACTTGGAACTACAGCCCTAAGTACTTTGCTTTGCTTCAAAAAGGATTAGGGAGTGGACTTCCTGAGAGCAACAGGTAAACAGAGTTTTCCTGCATCAAGAAGTCCCCAGCCTGGAGTTCCTCCAGTGGACTTTTAAGGATTTGGACAGGTGCATTGTGGGAACTGTAGTCCTTACTTTTGAGGAGCAACTGAGAGATTCTGGAACCTTGGATTTGTGTTGTGGACACTTTGAACTCTAAAAAGAAACTTCAGGAAGAAGTTCCAGAAGATTGGAGAAGTTTGGAGCAACTTTTTGAAAAAGCTCCTTAAGGTGACGACCTGACTACGAGAGTCAAGCCGACTACCTTGTACCTCTTATCTCGACAAGGCCTGGATTTCACGTTTGTCCTTCTGAAAGCAATGGAGCTTAAGACTTCCAGGAGTTGACTGGGGGCTCCCACTGAATGAAGCCGATGAAGCTGCTGCAAATCTGGCCAGCTGGGGAGGTCCGCTTGATGTCGAGAGAAAATCCTCCAGAAAAGTCTCTAAGTGTGAAGGTAAAATATTGACCGAGGTCTCCCATTTAGTGCATCTGACCATCTGACCATCGCGGTTGTCCTCGAACTTTGACTTGTCCCAGTCAAGTGCACCAGATGTCCATCCCCCAGATGCATCAACAACCCAATTTGCGATTCCTTAATAGCGAAAAATACCGATTCGTTATTAAGGAATAGCAAAATGGAATGCATCAAGAAATCACTTAAAAAATAGCGATTTCTTAGAATTCCTTAATTGCGACTCGCAAATTGGGAGTCGCAATTAAGGAATACCTCCTCATTCATTCCTATGGGCCTAGAGGCCCATAGGAATGAATGGGAAGACAATCTCAATTTGCAAAATCGCAATTAGCGGTTCGCAAATTGAGATTGGGATTTCAAGGGTGCAGGGGTGTCCAAAGGACACCCTGTTGCACCCCTGAAAATGATCTGTGTATATATGTTGCGCACACACATGCCCTTTGGGCATGTGTGTGCACAACATGAAACTTTGAAATATGCACTTTAGTGCATTTTTCAAAAGTTTTTGCAAATTACCATGAAGTTGTACTTCATGGTAATTTGCGTGCCCTATTAGCGAATTCGCTATTTTAAAAACTTTCGTGCATTGCATTTAAGGAATCTCAATTTGAGATTCCTTAAATGCAAATAATCGCAATTTAGCGATTTCTAAAATTGCGATTTTTGCATTTGGGATGATGCATCCCAAATGCAAAAATACCGCTCGCAAAGGGGCAGATTCTGAGAATCTGCCCCTTTGCGAGCGGATTTTTGTTTGATGAATCTGGGCCTATGTTACTAAGCACCAGCATGTGTTTATTCTTTAAAAAATCACATCTCAGGTTCCCTAACTTGAATATTTGTTGTTTTGGTCTCATTTTATTCATAATAATATTTCCTACTTTTAAAAATTGGTTGTGGATTTTTTATGTGTATTGTGCCTTACTTACTAAATGTATTGGTGTTTTTAAATGCTTCACACACCTGTTTCCAAAGTTAAGCCCGCTTGCTTATTGCCATCTACTTAAGCAAGGGACTAATTTATTGAGCTCTTCTCTGGACCATATATTGCATTGGTGGCCTTATTGTTAGTAGTAGGTGCATACTTACCCTTACTGTTACTCCACCTTCCAACATTTCAGATCTCCCAGTTGAAGCTTATATAAGCCTTAAAATTCACCACAAATGATTTAAGATAGTGAGAGGCTGTGACATGGAAAATTAAATACATTATTTTTCCAAACTGGATCTGCTCACACTCACAAGTCTGGATGGATGGGAAACAATATTTAGAAAAAAAAGTAGCTGAAACAAGGAAGAGACCACATATATGCGATGTGTGAACCTACATTCCTTGACTACAAATGATCCTCCTAAGTAGCATTCCATTACACTCTTTTTCAGCTTGTCTGTTCATTTACAGATGAAAGGTAACCATTTGCAAATCAGTGTTTATCTTGATTTTAACTACTAGGCCATGCAGTCTTCCTGTGGTATATGAGTACAAGCTCTAGACACATACCACCCTCTGGAAAACATTTGACAACAAGGAAGACTCTTAGGCACTCCTGTGATCTACTTGCTTGATGGGGGAATGTGCTAAAATCTGTGCGCTCCCACCTCACAAGTCAGATGTTTGGGGCCTCTACGCTTGTAGATATTGGCTTTCAATCAGGAAAATAGCAAATAGACAAATGCAGCACCGGATACTCTGTGCTCTGCTATATATAATGGGCATCCAGCACCTGGTGTATTGTGGATGATTGGTTTTCTGCACCTTTGTGAACCTTTCACCTTCACCTAGCTCCATTTGAGTGAACCGTCAGCTTAAAAACTAGCTAGACAATCCTCTGACTAGCTGGACAATAGTACCCTGGTTACTGCCATATATTATGCCTCCATGGCAAACACAGAGACCCTGCAATGTATTATAATTACAATACTATCAACCATTG
Source organism: Lissotriton helveticus (assembly GCF_964261635.1). NCBI lineage: Eukaryota > Metazoa > Chordata > Amphibia > Caudata > Salamandridae > Lissotriton > Lissotriton helveticus. The sequence goes on along the minus strand of NC_136058.1, from coordinate 203,155,571 downwards.
AGAAGAAACTGGTGAGCCCACTTTCTATATGTCTTGTCTCCTGTAGACTGTGTGTCACTATCGCAAGAATGCAGATGCAAGGCAGGTTTCCTTGCCCACTGGTGCCAAACCACATGAGGTCATCCACCAATGAGGTGTCATGACGTCGACCTCAGTTAATGCCATCATATTTTCACGGAGCATAGGCTGTTATTGCAGGTGGTACACAAACATGGCCTAGGCTCAACCTGACACAGCATCCTTGCCATAACTCCCTGAGGTTAGACCCACTACCAGGAGGCCCACAATCAACATAAATGTATGCTCTTTCATGGACATATGTTACCCACAACTTGTTATTATAGCAATTAAGGCAACACCACACATTAAATGGAACCATGCTTACTACATTACTACTTGGATACTGGTCACAACTTAAACTCTATAATGTCACAGCTAAGAAGTCCATGCAGTCAGCCAGCACCCACATGCTAATATGACCTTAATTCTCCCACCCAAGACATCCGGCCTATCCCACTAATGACCTGCCGCAATGCAGATTTCATTCTTACCTCAAAGATACAAGGCACAAGTAAAGACTTGGTGGCTCCCATTGCTGGGCCAAACAGATTTCTAAAGATTCTCTTCGTTCCAAACCTTAGTCCGAGTCAATTCAGTCCATGCCTATTCTCAATGATATGGTCACCACTTAATTATTCAACCAGATTCAGACCCAGATGCAGGTAAGAGGATGACATCTCCACAGACAATATTTACATGGAAAGAACGGCTGAATCTTCACTGACTTATGGTCATATATTCTTATTGCCTTCCCTGAGTCTATTACTCAGTGCACCTAGCATTCGTCAAAAGTTGTAACCTGGGTGTGCCCCCACTCAAGTTACACCAGGTCTACCTTTCCATTCAGCCTTATTGGCTTGAATGAAATGGTCTGGATATTTCACCATATGAATGCCTTAGTTCTAGAATCAAATGTCATCTGGATGCTCCCATCATTGGCTAACAAAAAACAGCAACCCTTGCTTCCATCTCAGAGGCCCCTCTGTGGGGCTCATCACAAAGGAGATTGCTATTAGTGTCAATGTGGTCAGAGCACCCCAGGCTTTCTAGTGTCCATTAGTGTAATGCTAAGTATACCCTGTCTCATAATAAGAGTATATTACACATGCATACATATTAATTTGCATTACTGCCACAACAGAAATCCTGTCCCAATTGCTGGGAAGTGCCTATTACATCTTACACCTACCTACCAGAATGTACCTACATTCACTCACAGTATCGAGGGCAGAATTTTTCAATTTGTGCTGGACCAGCTTAGCGGTGTCTCATTGGGCTTGCTCCTGTTTCCCCCCTGTCCTTTTCCTGTTTATTTCTGTAGTAGTGTAATATGTGGGATTGTATTTTTTGCCAGTGTTTGGTGTCTAATCCTACTATGCTGTCCACTCCACTCTGTATTTTGGGGAGCAGCCCCTTTTTATGGATGTTATAGAAGAATGCGACCTGGGAGCCAGTGTCGGTCCATGGCTGTCCTGTCTCTCATCCCCATGGTTCCCTCTTTCTGTCTAGAAAGTTGGGTACAATCTCCCCAAGTTTCATGTTTCTGCCATCAATCCTCCTACATCTGAGAAGTCAAGCAATATTTCCCTCCGGACCGTCCATATCTGGTGCCTGAATGAATTTAATGGGGTCCTGTCATGCTCGGTGTTGGTCAGCGTGACGGCTTGGGTGAATAACGTGTTGGTGTGCTCTCTGAAGAGGCTGCTGAGCATACTCTTGACATTACCTTTTGCTAGGTTTATTCCCACTATGTTTGTCTGAAGACACAAGATCCATTTTCCTGCTTTGTCCATCAATGGGGATAGTTTAGTCCTGAGCCCTTCTTTATCCATCTGAGGCCATAGCACAGAGAAGGCCCCTGGTGTGCCCGGTACACAGTCAAAATATCGAGTATTAAATATCGACCTACCAAAATATCGTGTTTGAAATTTCGAAGGTCATGAATATCGATGTCAAGAATATCGTTGGACAGAATATCGATCCTAAGGTAAGTAATATCGATTTCATTTATATCGATGTAAGTAATATCGAAGTTAGTAATATCGATAGCATACATATCGATGTCACTAATATCGATATTTGTATTATTTTTATGTTTTTTATTATGTATGTGTTATATGTATTTGTTAAGTATTTAAATTAATTCATATTATATGTGTATTTTTTTTATATATTAATAAATTTATTTTTAAGTAAATTATATGTCTTAGTACCGGAGCGGGTTGTGGGTTTATAGGGGAATAGGGTGGGAAGTAATTTATTTGTAAATAATTAATGATTATTTTATGTGTAATTAATTTTTATTTTAATTATTATTTGGCAAATAATTATTTTAATTGATAAATTAATTATTTAATTGGTATTTAATGCAAATTTTTATTAGATGTTATGTTTTAGTACCGGAGCGGGTTGTGGGTTTATAGGGGAATAGGGTGGGAAGTAATTTAATTGTAAATAATTAATGAATTTTTTATGTGTAATTAATTTTTTATTTAATTAATAATTGGCAATTAATTAATTTAATTGAAAAAATTAATTATTTAATTGGTAATTAATGTTAATTTTTATTAAATGTTATGTTTTAGTACCAGAGTGGGTTGTGGGTTTATAGGGGAATAGGGTGGGAAGTAATTTAATTGTAATTAATTAATTTATTTGATGTATAATGTATTTAGTAATTATTTATTATTTGGAAATTCATTATTTAAATTGATAAATTAATTATTTAATTGGTAATTATTGTTAATTTTTATTAAATGTGATGTTTTAGTATTGGAGCGTGTTGTGGTTTTATAGGGGTATTGGGTGGGAAGTAATTTAATTGTAAATATTTAATTATTTAAACAATTTTTTTACTGATAATTAATGTATTAATTAATTATTAATTGGCAAATAATTATTTTTTAACATAAAACATTTATTTAATTGGAAATTAATATTTTTAAATCGTAATTATTTTGTAATAACTAGAACAAATCATGTATTAATTGGTAAATTTAAAAAAATATATATATTTTGTATATTGTTTCTTAAATTTTAATAGTATTTTTTTTTAATGATATCTAGTTATTTTTATTATTTTCATTATTTGGTGAGTAATATTTAATTATCATTATTTAATGGTGTTTGTTGTTAATTTATTGTCAATTAATTTTTTTAAATTTCATTGGTTTTATTATTAGTAATTATATTTTATTGATGTTGATGTATTTAAAAATGTATTTATTTATACATTATTTCAAATATAGGAATGATTTATAAGTATGTTAAAATAAAAATCAACGCTATTAAACGCTTTCCCTGGTGTTGCACCCTCTGGAGTGGGAATAGTAATTTTTACCCACCCGCTATCCAACGTTTTCCCTACAGTTGCACTCTCTGGAGTGGGAATAGTAATTTTTCCCCCTACGCTATCCAACTCTTTCCCTACTGTTGCACTCTTTGGAGTTGGAATAGTAATTTTACCCCTACGCTATCCAACGTTTTCCCTACGGTTGCACCCACTGGAGTGGGAATAGTAATTTTTACCCACCCGCTATCCAAAGTTTTCCCTACTTTTGCACTCACTGGAGTGGGAATAGTAATTTTTACCCACTTGCTATCCTACGCTTTCCCTACTGTTGCACTCTCTGGAGTGGGAATAGTAATTTTTCCCCCTATGCTATCCAACTCTTTCCCTACTGTTGCACTCCTTGGAGTTGGAAAAGTAATTTTACCCCTAAGCTATCCAACGCTTTCCCTAGTGTTGCACCCACTGGAGTGGGAATAGTAATTTTTACCCACCCGCTATCCAACGTTTTCCCTACTGTTGCACTCTCTGGAGTGGGAATAGTAATTTTTCCCCCTACGCTATCCAACTCTTTCCCTACAGTTCCACTCTTTGGAGTTGGACTAGTAACTTTACCCCTACGCTATCCAACGCTTTCCCTACTGTTGCACCCACTGGAGTGGAAATAGTAATTTTTCCCCCTACGCTATCCAACTCTTTCTCTAATGTTCCACTCTTTGGAGTTGGAATAGTAATTTTACCCCTAAGCTATCCAACTCTTTCCCTACTGTTGCACCCTCTGGAGTTTGAATAGTAATTTTTACCCACCCGCTATCCAACGCTTTCCCTACTGTTGCACTCTCTGGAGTGGGAATAGTAATTTTTCCCCCTACGCTATCCAACTCTTTCCCTACTGTTGCACTCTTTGGAGTTGGAATAGTAATTTTACCCCTACGCTATCCAACGCTTTCCCTACTGTTCCACTCTTTGGAGTTGGAATAGTAATTTTACCCCTACGCTATCCAACGCTTTCCCTACTGTTGCACCCACTGGAGTGGGAATAGTAATTTTTCCCCCTACGCTATCCAACTCTTTCTTTACTGTTCCACTCTTTGGAGTTGGAATAGTAATTTCACCCCTACGCTATCCAACTCTTTCCCTACTGTTGCACCCTCTGGAGTTTGAATAGTAATTTTTACCCACCCGCTATCCAACGCTTTCCCTACTGTTGCACTCTCTGGAGTGGGAATAGTAATTTTTCCCCTACGCTATCCAACTCTTTCCCTACTGTTGCACTCTTTGGAGTTGGAATAGTAATTTTACCTCTATGCTATCCAACGTTTTCCCTAATGTTGCACCCACTGGAGTGGGAATAGTAATTTTTACCCACCCGCTATCCAACGTTTTCCCTACTTTTGCACTCACTGGAGTGGGAATAGTAATTTTTACCCACTTGCTATTCCACACTTTCCATACTGTTGCACTCTCTGGAGTGGGAATAGTAATTTTTACCCGTACGCTATCCAACGCTTTCCCTACTGTTGCACTCTTTGGAATTTGAATAGTAATTTTTACCGTTACGCTATCCAATAATATTTATATTTATTTATGTATTTAATATGTTACATAATGTTGTATTTAAATAATTGTAAAAATATTGAAAATATATTTAATTGTTGTTATTTATTAAATATAATTATTTATTATTATTTATGTTATTATTTTATTAGTGTTGATGTATTTTTAATTTATATTATTTGTTAATATTTTTAATTAATTTAATAAATATATATATATTAATTAAGTATATATTATATATTGTATGTTTAATTTTAATTAAATGTTTAATATTAAATATGTTTTATTTATTCATTTTAAACATTATAACAAATTTTAAAATAAGTTTAAATTATATATAAGTATTATTTATTTAATGTAACTTTTTTTTTACTGAAAAAAACTAATATTTTTAATTACGATATTTTTAACATCGATATTTTATTTTCGATATTTTTGTACTTACCATGTTGTAGATAGGGTCTCGATATACTTGCCTTCGATATCCCAGCGCCGATATTTTGTCTGTCGATATTTGCATTCTCGATATTCTGTCATAGATTCGGTGTACCCTTCTGCAATAAATGACATATTTTGGTTTGGAGCAGCTCTGCTGGTTTCTCCCCAGTGTAACACTCCCACCTTCTCAGGCAATCCTGGATGTATGGGATGTTCCACTTGAGATATCCCCTTCCGTGCCAGATGCAGTCTTCAGTGACAACCATGTCCTCTGGTTTGAAGGATTCCTTCTCCATCCAGGGTCTATCATACTGACTCTTCATTTCAATCCAATGGGTTAGCAGGTGGCAAAATGGTCGAACATAGACCATACTTTCTTATCTAGTCATTATCTCTCTGGGACTCGGTGTGTCTGACTGGTGCATTTGGGGGAGAACGGCTAATGTCTTTATCGTTGCTCCCCTTGTGCATATGTAAAGGGGCCATATTACTTCTCCTTCAACTTAATTGAGTTTGAACTAGGCTACCGTAATCTCTTATTTCCTGGTCGGCCTCTGTCCTATGCTGACAATCTAGTAAGGTTTGGGTTTCCAATAGGGGCCTCCCTTCTGGTTCTACTTTGGACTTCCCTCTGCATGGAGCCCTGGGCCTGGCCCTGCTGTCCCCCAGGGGAGGGAGTGATGCTCTGTTCTCTCTTGGCTGTTCCTTGACAAGAACTCTCTCTCTCTTTCCATCCTTAACTCGTACCTTTCCTCTAACTCCCACCTGGGCTGCCTCCTTCATTTGGTGCTGTGTGTGGTTCTCCTTGGAAGGAATTTGCCCTTAGACTCACCCTCTGTTGTCTCTTCTGACGCCCGAGTATACCCTGAGGCTCCCCCCTTGATGTCCGACCCCAGAAGACAGGACCCTATCCTCGCCCCCACTCCTGGTGTCACTGTCCAGAACTGCTATGAAGCTCCCAGTCTCCTCAGAGCATTCTACTGAATAGGTTAGAGTGCAGGCTCCCCGCACTGCTGGGGTTTGATGGGTTGAATACGATGGATGGGGGGTGTCGAACTTCAGGGAACTCTAGCATTGAGCTGCGGTGAGGCTGGAATCATCTGGGCTTGCCAGTCTGATAGCCTCTCAGTCCAAGATCTTGCAGCTCGATGCCCAGTGAGGGGACTTCTAGTTCCCACAACCAGTGGATTTGTGTATTCTGCTGCATGAGCACCTGGGAAGGCAGGCATCAAAGAAAGCACCTCCATCCTTGTATACAGTGGGTAGTTGCAGACTCCTGCTGGCGTATTCTGGGGTGGAATTGTTGAACTGGGCCACCTCAAAAATGGCCCACAGTTAGGATTGCCACTTGTCTACCCTTCTTTTGCCCTACATATTTGGCCCTCGTGTGTCATATTATGTTGGTCTCGAAGGTTCCCCCTCTGGCCAGGGAAATGGGGGTGCCTTCGTGTGTTCGTGCCATTCACAGCAAAACCTACAGGTATATTCTAACTTCTCGAGTCAAATATTCCTAAATTCTACTCTGATTGTGGGAAAATATGTGCACATTATTATGTTGGCAATAAGTACTTTATTACGAGCTCAGCCTTAGACAAAGATGCATTGAAAACAGGCTTTTCACAATACGGAAAACACCAATGCATATGAAGGGTCACAACCTGAAAGAAAGTGCAATTGTTAACTTCAAAACATTGTGAATTTATAGCAACGGAATAGCATATATGGAACAATGGTTTGCAGGAATGGCAACTTCTTTATACATACATTAAATCATTAACAAGAAACAACATAAAACACAACTGCCATAATTTACCATCACCACAACATCAAGAATGTAACATCTGAACACTACATTGATGAGAGAGAGAGAGAGTGAGAGAGAGAGAGAGAGAGAGAGAGAGAGAAAGAGAGAGAGAGAGAGAGAGGAAAAAACTGACAGAGAAATATGGTGACTTTGTAATAATATCTTGGCCCGCTCCTAGCGCATGTTGCCTGATGATGAGGGGAGGCTTTGCACCATACACAGGACTAAGTGAGCCCGATAGTAGGTTCTGGGGCAAAGATAACAACAAATTACGCCAAAAAGACGGAACAATTTGATAACCACAGGCTCTCCTTGGCCAAGCACAAGTTATACCTAATCTCCAAGATCCAAATGTTCCTTAACATCCGAATTACCCCCTATGACACACTCAGGGGTCATGGGCACTGGCTGTGTCACACCCAGTCGTCCAAGCAAATAACACTTTTAACTTCTTTCAGATACTACCAGTGTTAAGAAACCGACAGCACTGAGAAAACCTAAACTTAAAAATAACATCGAGGTGTAGGCCCTATATCACCCCCGGGCCTATGTGTACATTCTGTGTCACGGCTAGTGATCTAAGCGGTGAGGTATCAACCCTGTTTCATACCCATAGGACAAATGTACCATCTGTTTCACACCAGCAGTCCAAGAAACTAACAGCCTTCACCTTTCCTAGCATACTGACTATCCAAAAAAGGTGACCTCCGCTGGATTGCTTCCGAGGCCACCTTCCGACTACTCAGTTCGGATACATAAAATAGGCAATATGTCATATTTCTGTTAGAGGTAGGGCACTCAGGGTACATTTTTGCACTTCTTCCTAATTTGCCATACGCCAAGGGTTGGGACTAAGGATCAGATGTAGTCTCTTATCCACTGATGGATGCTTCAAGATGAACATCCGCCCCACAGATTCAGCTGAACTTGAAATCAATTGTGGCATCTTTTCATCTTCCTTGCTGCGCAGATGTGAATCTGTTTGGGCGGAGTCCTTTACCTTCGGCAGCAGTCAGGCTTGAAAAACCAATCTCTCTTGGCTATCTCACCAAAATGTTTCTGGAATGTGAATGTACCTTAAAAAAAAAACGAGAAGACAAGAGGCGTTTGGAAAAACAGGAACAGTTGGTTAAATTAAACACGGCGGCAGGGAAAAAGCCACAGAAACGGGTCTGAGGACTGCCTCAACATACATGTATTCTGAGTACCATTATATACAGTCTTAGGAGCACCATTAAACAAATTAGATCGTATTTTAGAAAAAGGAATGTGGGCCTATTCAGGAGCTGTAAATCAGGCCACCTGATAGCGAATACAGGAGGGTCTCAACCTTGCGTGGACACAAGGAGGACCAGTGGGTGAAGTGTCTAGATGTCCGACATGAGGATCATGTGATCACTACGTGTACTGTGTGTGTTGTGTTCTGATTGGCTGAGTGTTCCTAACTTCATGTGGCATCTAACTTTATGTTGTTTTGGGAACACGCGCACCCCTCCGGCCATATGTTCTTTATTGGGGCTAATCTCGTGGGACCATTGAGGTGTTGCTGCCTATCTGTGCGACTAATCTGGGTTTTTCCTGTTCGTGCATTTGTCTAGCTGATTATGTGCCACCCTACCTGTGATCTATTAATCACTTTAGGACTGGGTGGCAGGGCCTGCCTGACCACATATTTCTTATTCAGGGTTGATGGAGAGGTCGTCTCAGGAGATTTCGAAAACAGTGATTTGATCTCGTTTTTCAACACACACATACCATTGCATGTATCAACACCAATATTAACATTGAAGAGCCAAGAGTGCAGCACGAGCAGTCCTTAAGATTGCAATCCTTTGGGGTGCAGACCCAGGTTCCAGCAGGGCAGCCTTTCTTCTCCATGCAATTTCAGGCAGCAGATCTGAGTTGTTAAGCAGCTCTCACACATTTATGCAATGTTCTGGGAAGATAAGCAGGGAAGAACCCCTGACCAAAGGGGTACAGGGTGCCAACCAAAAGCATGACAGCTTCCTCCAAAGTGCGGCAAATTCTTGTCCGACAAAGCACTGTACTTCAAATTCAAGATGGAGAATTCCTCTCCATGTGAGTTTGAGCTGGCTAAGCCAACCTACTAGTGTGGCTCATTTACCTCAACACTCCCTTTCCAGTCCTCCTGCGAAATTGTATTCACAGGGCTGCCATCAGGCCGGGGGGGGGTATAGGAAGAGCAGGTAGGTCTTGCTGGCATTCCTTACTGTCCTGCTCTCTTTCAAGCCCAGTTTGATTTACCAAACCCCCTTCCTGACCTGTTCTCTGCAGCTGCAGAGCTCCCACATCAGATAACCTCTGTCTCTATGCAGGACACTTATCACCTCATCAAAGCAGTTTGGCTAAGCCTGTTAAGGGCTGTTCAATGAGGAGAGACTAGATTTTGGCTCACAGAAAAGAACGTTCTATAACTTATTTTCTGTATTAGTTATGATAAATTTAACAGTGGCAAGTTGTTGGCTTTATCATTACCTATCGTTAAACTCCTTGAAATAATATTTTAGCGCCCTCCTATCAATAGTTACACTGTTCTACAGTATCCCCATGCTAGCCTATGGTGCTAAAACACTACAATGAAGCAAAACGAAATTGGTAGCTGTGAAGATGATTTGATGGCAATTTGAGAAGAATAAACACTGTGAAGCGATATTGTTCCTTGAGTACTAAAAAAAAAGAAAGATTTATACACACAGACACACACACACACACACAAGGCCTGGATGAAAAAGGTATTGCGCCAGAGTAATTGGAGTAATACCAGTAATTTTGCGTTACTCTTGGTGCAAAATTATCTCAAATTACAATCTTTGAGTGGCTTAACGCCACCTTGTAAATATGTGCCCTTTACAGGTATCACTTTGGATGGATGAGGAGTGCAGTGGGTGTGGCTGTGGGCATTCTACCTTAACAACCATTGCATTTTGACACTGGACCAGCTTTACAAGGACCATTCAATAGCAGGCATTAAAATGGTTCAATAGGAAGAAATACATTTATTTCTCCTCATTTTGCTTTTTGTATGTGTGCTGCATTCTACAGAACACATAGAATCAGCAAAACACCATTGATGATTGTTTATGTGTAGGAAGTGGTCCTTTACAGCACATAAACAATCATTAAATGATGGTGATTAGCTACTTCTATGTATGCTGCAGAATACAGCACACATAGAAGTAACAAATCGGCATTATTGGTTGTTTAGCCAAATTTAGCCCACCTTCACGCTCCGAAATGTCCTTGTAAATATGCCACTTAGGGCCAGATGTAGGTAAAATTAAATTTGCGAATCCTTAATAGCGAATTTTACCGATTCGCTATTAAGGACTCATAAAATTGAATGTAGGTAGGAATAGCTGAAATATTAGCGATTCCTTAATATTCCTTAATAAGGAATCTCAAATTGAGATTCGCTAATAAGGAATACCTACCCATTCATTTCTATGGGATAGGAGGCCCACAGGAATGAATGGGAAGATATTCACTATTTACGATTCGGTATTAAAGAATCGCACATAGCGGGAGCTATTTCAAGGGTGCCAGGGTGTCAAAAGGACACCCTGTTGCACCCCTGAAATGTGCATGTGAGCACATGTGGGGCACATACATGCCCTAAGGGCATGAATGTGTGCCACATGGCACTTTAAAAAAAGCAAAAAAAGTGTTTTTTTAAAGAAAATCGCTAATTACCACCAACTTGAAGTTGGTGGTAATTAGCGATTCCTTAAGGCTAAAGTGCACTTTCTTTCGTACTACTGACATTGCATTTAAGAAATCGCAATTTGCGATTCCTTAAATGCAAGAGCAAAATAAGGAATTGCAATTTTACGATTTCTTATTTTGCTAGTAGGTTTAAATTCACCTACATTGCTCACAGTCAAATAGCGATCGCAAACACAGAAATTCTGCGAATTTCAGGGTTAGCGCTTGTATTTGCCCACCTACATCTGGCCCTTAGTGAGCAGCCGTTGACTGTTGCTGTTTGTGTTCTAATGCCTTTTGCACGATTTTCTTAGAGCAAAATACATCCTTTCGTCAGCTATTTTGGATCCAAAAGGATAGGGTTAGAAAAAATCACGGGCTTATTCACCATTGAGTTGCGTCGCCCTTGCGCCATGGCAGGGGATGCACGGACAAAGCAACAACAAAGTCAGATTTATCAAGCCATGCAGGGCCATGCAAGGTGGTCCTGCATGGCTTGATAAAGCTAGGGTAACGCAATGCAGTGCAAATCACTGCATTGCATTACTCTGTCTCAGGGTGAAGTTTCATAAGTGCAGCATGAGTGATCCCACGCATCCACCCCTGGATTTTAGTGTATTCCCAGATTTACTATTACTGGTAGACCTGGAAATGTGTCTAAATGCAACGTCTGCCAGGGTGAGGTTTAACGAGGAGAAGTAGCTTTATTTCGATAAATTCTTTCCTCTTTCTGCAGCGTACATAGAAGGAAGAAAATGCCTCTGAGGATTGTTTTTGTGCACCGCGGCGCAAGGGTGCCTATTTTGGCGCTAGGCAACACATTGTAAGCCTAGGCAGGAAAAGGACAGGAACGCGCCATGTAAAATACGGTGCATTCTTGCCCTTTCCCTTTCATGCAGTGCAGCGTGGTAGCTTGCTGCGTTGTCCTGTGTGAAAACCTGATAAATGTGCCCCTCAGTACGAATTGAATGGGAACTAATGCAAAGAGAAGTGAAAATGTCTGTGCTCCATACTTGAAAGTATTTATGTGTTTCATCTAGGTCACGCTCTTTTGTAGGATTTCAGATACATTTGCGCCTATTCTTCACGTCAGGATGGCTCATTGTGCACTTGCTGTAATAAGAACAATCTATTGACTGAACTTAATTCATTCTTAGAAGCTATTTGAAGTACATGACCAAAGGCAATACATCAAAGAAAGCAAGAATATGCATGCACAGTATGTAGTGAAGTATGTGATGGGCTTTTTACTTCAACAATAATAAATCATAGGGCGTGCATTGTTGTTTTATAATTGCACATTTCAAAGACGTTTTATTCCACATGGCCAGTAGCAAAGAGCATTTAACCATGTAAAATATGTACTAGAAGGCAGACATATCCATTGAGCGTCTGGTTGCTCTCATACATCATGTGATATCTGTATTGTAATAGTTCCACTTCTGTTTAATGCTACAATTTTCTACTGATCTAAGGAGAATGAAGCCTGAGATGTTATACCACTGCAACCACTGGGATGGAGTGTTAATGCATTTTTAATGTAGTTTTCCTTATAGAGGTGAGCCTTCAATTCTTTCCAAAGTAGGAGCAGCATTGGGACAGTCATGACCCTGGGTTCATAGACTGAAAAGACCTGCTACCTAGTTTTTTTTTCGACACTTCTTAATCTGCATTTTGATGGTGTGCCCAGAGCCCAGGGATGGGGCGAGCTTGTATGCTAGATGAGCAGGTGCGCTTTTTGAGATGGTTTTGCAAATTATGAAGTTGGTTTTGACTGTAGTATGGGGTGGAGAAGTGATCCAATGGAGCTCCATCAGGATGGGGGTGATGTGATCATATTTCTTCAGGCTTTGGATGAGACAAGCTAAAGTGTGTAGGATGCCCTTACTGGGTGTCATTGGGGAGTTTGGGTGGCCATTGAGATGGAGATTAACACCACATAGATACAAGAATTCAAAAGCTTGAACAGCAGTTCTGAAGTTGCTTTCTGGAAGAAATAGTCTTACTTTATTTAGAAGAGAGAGCTGGTATGATAGCGATCTCTATGCTGCACCGCGCTCTGAAGCCAGACTGGTAGCCCTGCTTTTTATTATTATTATTATTATTATTTTTTTTATTTTTTTATTATTTATTATTATTAATTAGTATTGTTGTGATCCTGGAATTTAACATTGACTGTTTTTCAATAGTCGTGCTGATGAAAAGTAGGTGAATGGTGAGCCAATACTTGGCGAAGTCATCAGGGTCTAGTAAAAGTTTCTTTAGGAGTGGGAAGATCCGGTTTTGATAGCTCCTGGAAAGATACCTCGAGTGTGGGAATGGTGAGTAGAGGTGAGAAAGCATCCCCAGAGAGAGCTTTGATGAAGGATGAGGGTAAAACATCTTCATAAGAGTTGGCTTTGGGGGAGTTGCTATATCAACACGATGTGCCAGAGTTCATGTTTTGAAGGATGACCATTGTGGGATTCTACTGGAAGAGATGGGCATAGGAGATGAAACAGGTGATGTGTTGTCAGATCTTTTTTATATTTTCACTGAAGAAGAGGTTGATGGCATTACACTTTTCTGTGGAGTGAAGAATAGGTGGGTCTGGAAGAGGGTTGATGCACTGCTTGTCTGTCTTGAAAAGCTTTCTGTTTATGTTAGTGGCTTCAATGACGGTGTTGGTATAGCACTTTGCTTTGGCTACGTGTTGCACAGAGGAACTTCTGTATCATGAGATGATCAGGAGTTCTGTTTTCAGTTTAGCAGTTTCACCTCATGGTTAAAACTGTGTTTTACAATCTGTTTCTGCTAATGTTCTCTTCAGTAACTATGCCAGCCAAATAACACCTTCACTTAAAAAAAAATTAAAAATCATTGAAGGACACCGGAAGAAATCTTACCATAATATGACGAAATTGCATGTCAACGCCATATCTGAATGTATTAATCCATGAAAATAAGGGAAAAAGACACCATTACCCCTCCCCCCCATTATCTCAAAAGCCTCCTAACAATCAAAGAAACTATGCATAGTTATTTATTAATTCCAGAACCCTAAATAGATTTACTCAAAAGTGCTTGCCTCCGCACAAGCCGCTCCTGATTAGGTGGGTGGCCGCAATGGACGTGTGCATGCTGTCCGAAAAATCGGTGTACAAAACCAGGGGATGTCCCGGAGTCTGGGATAAGAAATGGGGTCGATGGAATGCCTATAGGGGCGAATTATGTACCTCCCCGACGGCTGATATGGATATGACCAGGCGTATCATCCCTCAGTGAGTGTGATTGTGCTTGCTTCTGAACCGCGCGTGCTCTATGGCGAGAAGGCTGTCTGCTATTGTTTAGATTAATGTTTCCTCTGCTTCGAACAACCACGTTTTGTTTAAAATAGAAAATACCATAGATCTATGGATTATCCGGAATAAGACTTTGGCTGCTCTATGCATACCTTGCTATCACGCCGCCGGACCTCTGGGGTGTCGGCTGAATGGCTGTGTTTACTTTGGTATTGTTGCTTGGTACCTGTACATACCGCAGCCGGCCCTCGGGGTTGTAGGCTCTATGCTGTGTCAATTCATGATTGTGTAATAAAGGTCTTGGAAAAAAAAATAATAATAAAAAGTGATTGCCTCCTAGGAACTGTGTGGCTCTCCAGCATGATGCTTAAGCAAAAGAACAATGAGTTTGAAAAATATTCAGAGATGAAAAGAAAAAATAAGAATATTCTATTTATCTAGTCATAACCATGACTGATAAAACAGGACAATGACTGAGGTTACTCTTCTTCAAACTGAAGCCTGAGAAATTTCACTAGCACTACAGTTTCTATGTTTAAAAACATCTTCCTTGAAACCTGTGACGCAACTTAAGCCAAAGCCATCACATACAATTGTTCACCCAAGAACTTTGCCAATTAAACTCAACTGCTACACTAAAAACAATGCTTTGACCATTCACATTTTTCTCGCTATTGGACAATATCCAATGGTCAATTCTTAGGAAAACTTAATGACAGGGGCGGTGCATCCATTAGGGCGCTTGGGTGTTGCCCCCCCCCACTGAGCGTTGCCATCAGTCACTCTCTCTGACTCTCATCTCACTCAGCCACACAATGCAATCATTCTATCCCAGGCCGCTGGAGCCGGAGGCAGTCAGCTCAGAAGGGGGCGGGGCAGCACTACAGGAGTTCAGCTGCTGCAAGTGTCTGAATGATTGACATCCACATGTATCATTCACAGGTGGTCGGCGGAGCGCACAACACCAAGAGTGCACATGTTCTATTTAGGGCTTATAAAATTTGCGACGAGCCCGAACATGCGCACCGGGCGGTGCTCATTAGAAGAGCGAGGTTTGTTCCATGCCACTCTTCTAATGAGCAGCCTAGTGCGCATGTCCGAGCTGGTCGCAAAAAATGTTAAGCCCTAAACAGAACATGCGCACTACTTCTCAAGCCAATCCTGGCGCAGCTGCTGGATTAGCGTCTGGATTGGTTGAGAGTGACCCAGGCAGTACTTCCAAAGGCGCCAACGTTGGAGTCGGACCCCGGCCGAGGACTCAGAGGACTCGTAGAGGCAGCGCAGACCCGTTAAGTTTAGTTTGCTTAATAAATAATTCTGCGTTATTTTACTCTCCCCAGCGCCGCGTGTGACCCCCAACACCCCCCCCCCCCCCAGCGAGTATTGGAGCACGAGCTGCAACTGTTAGGTGGTAATATCCCTCAAATTGGATTTTTTCGAGCGTAGAGACCACTCAAAGTCACCACTAGACAACTGTTTGAAGCACGTCAAAAGTATTGTAAATTCCGTTTACCGCGGCGTCCATGTTGCCCTAGGCAGCAAGAGTAAGTGAGCCACAGGGACACATATCTATTCTTTTGGTATGAAAACGTTATATATAATCATTTTGAATTAACGACGGGCGTCTCATATTTAATTTGATTTGCCAGTGACTTGTTCGAACATTCTGACACCAAATGTCCCCGTTCTGCATTGTCCATTGATAACTGGGAAACATATGAAACATTCAGAGAAACATGATTTCAACTGTTATGTTTTCCACGAATTTCGAATTACATTTGAAATAACAATGCTGATTTCTCAAACAAGCCTTTCGTTAATAATGCCTCGCACGCTCGGGGATCCGGGAACTGGTGTGGGTTTAAAAGGCGCCGAGGCTGACAGCAAGACATTGCATTCACAAAGAATGTTTTTCAAAAACAGTTCAAATCGGTGGTCATATCCCTATCAACTTTCATGTTATCCCAGTCCTGCCAAGTGTCACGCATCAGGCGTGACACTACCGCATTTCAGTGTGGTGCTTCGCATCACCGCACTGAAATGCATTGTCACGCATAATGGCAGTCTGAGGTGTATGTTTACTGGTGGCTGCATATGTCAGTGTGGCAGCTGGCTGCAGGCACAGCCTGTGGTCTCTGCCTGCGCCGGCGTGCAGCACTGCTTCCGTGGTCTTGAGGCAGTGATTCCCCAGCTAGCTATGGCCTGCCAGTCCCAGGCTCTCTGGTACAAGGTAACACCCGTGGCCGCGGTGCCATGCGCTTTAGAGTCAGCCTGCCTGACCTCACATGACGTCTGTTGCTCAATAGCTGGGCTCCACGGGGTATGTCACATGTGGTTACAGCGCCGGCCGGACAGCCAGGACTCCGACAGCAGCAGCCTGGACCGAAGTCTAAGGCAGATTGTCATAGGGGTATCTCACTCGTGGCATGAGCCCACTTGCAGTGCGAGTCACCGACGTGCCAATCACGCTTCCGGCTGAAAACGTTTACTGTAAGTAGACAATTGTTTCAGCCACACTTGCCATCCTCCTTGTCAGTGTTACCTACCACCAGTGTCACACACTTCGCAAATTGGCCCGTCCCAAGATAGACAGAATGACGCAGGGCGGCATCTTTGTTTTTCTTTTTAGCGCCGCCATCAGCAGACTTTCTGGGCCGTCTGACCCGACCCTTACGGGTGTTGTGGGGAGGGTCATGGTCGAGGGTGTTGGCATGCCTTCCTAATCCCCCACAGATTACTTACCTCCGATTGTTGTAAAAAAACGCTTCGCAGCTCTTGCCCTCAGATCACATAGTTTCAGGAACGGGGGCACAGTGTTTGTCCATTCTCCCGATCCCGGGCCTTTTTCGGTCGGGAGACCGCACAAGCGTTTAAGTGTGACCTTGGCCTGTCTAAACTGTCAACATCCCCAGTCGAGGCTTGGGACATGTGAACTGTAAACCTGGGAGACAATCCAACCCTGCGTGAGGATGTGGCCAGCCAGCAGCAACAATTTGGATGGGTATAAATGTGGAGCGCGCTCAACTGGCAGATGGCAGCTAAGTTTTTCAGAGATCGAAAAACTGCTGTCATTAATTTAGGTAATGCAGATCAATTGCAAAAAATGAAAATACCAAACTTGTGTAACATTTTTTTTATAACAAAATTAATTTCTAAATTACAGAACAAAAGGGTGTATACAGGCGGACACTGAGATAAGACAGCTGTTATTTGGTATAGATTACTAGCTGAATTTGATTAAATGCTACTAAAAAATATTACGGGAAGGTATGGTATGGTAGCAAAGGGTGCAGGGCAACTTCACAAATCACTTCAGGTGTGAGTCGTCTATTTAATCCAGTTACGAAACTGCACTTACTAAAAAAAAGATTTTCGTTTTGTACCATCCATTTTCTTAAACCACTGCTCCTTATAAAGTATCACTGAAGGTGTTACACAGGAGATGTAAAAATCACTTATACCTGATTTGAAAACATAGAAATGTTACTTGTGTGTACTGAAAACTTGGCAGCTATGTTTGGGCCGCGCCGGTGATGGTCGGGTGACACTGATCTGTGGTAACGGAGATAGTGTCACTCATAGTCATTAAAATGTCACTCATAATTACACTGAAATTATGAAAATGTCACACATAGCAGTCTGAAACCTTGGCAGCTATGTTATCCGATTATGCGTTCAGTTCATTTTTGTCACGGGCTAGGTTGGTGCAAACTAAACGCTGCAAAACTGCAATTTTAGGAGTAAGGATTATAGAAAAGGAAATACAGTTGCACACATTCCGAAATACACAAAGAAATAGCGCTATAGGTGGCAGGTGGCTGATGGATGAGAAGCGAGTTGTATTCCTTTGCCTTAGGAAATTTGCTTTACAGTATGAGTCGTTTAATGAATGTATGATGGCAATAAAGAAAGGGGGCACAGATTATGGATCTGGAAGTTAGGTTTTAAAAGACACAAGAACTTTGTATTGTTGCTGTACAAAAAAATACATAACAAGTGTAAAAGACAGACCTGCCTGGTGTTACATCGTTTCTCGCTCTGCTTTTGTTTTTGCATGTGTTCTGTTTCCAGCATGCAGCCCAGTTTGAATGTGCAGGGTTGATGTGTAGGCTTTTGGACTCCCTCTAGGCACTCCCTCCCACCTCACTACCATCATGATGCCCTCAGTCGTCATTCCCACTTTGCTCCTTCTAGATCTTTGGCTCCTGCCAGCACACCTGTCCTTCTCCTCCATGGAATATCTCGCCTCGCCTTGGGCATAGACGAGCTCTCTGGCGCTCAGGGGTATTTTTTTTTAAATTTAAGTATAAAAAGGTTTATTTCGACATATAATGATAAAAGAGGATAAACAAACAAATAAAAAGATATATTGTACTATTGATCACTCTGGATTACTATGAGGTGTATAATAAAGGGCAATGCAATGATTTATTTTAGGCCAGTGTGCCGGGGAACAAAAGAGGCTCCATTATGGTCTTTGGGTGCACACAAAGACCAATAATGTAAATGATGAGGGTCTTGGCAAAAGTGTCTGAAACCGGTGACCTGAAGAATGAAGGTGGGGAGCAGGTTTCTGACGTGTTAAACATGTAATACTCCCCTGTGTTTGATTTCCAGTTCCCTGGGTGAGGCAGGTATGCCCTTTAAACTTGTGGGTGCTGCTGAGCTCATGTCCTGGGCTGGGAAGCTTATGTTCAAGGATATTTTTCAGCACCTCATACCTTTTTCATGTTTTTCATGTTTCCATATTGCCTCTTGGAGTCTTGGTACAGCCCTGTGGCTAATAACAAAATGCTTCCTTTGATATTACTAAGCAATGCATTGTATCTCGAAGTCTGTTATGAAGCTCTGTGGTTATACTGAATAAGCAGCTACCTATGTTATATGACATCTCTTTATTAATGTAATAACTAGTACTGGTAATATCTGCACTTTCACAATTGCTTTATTAACCTTCTTGCTTTCCCAAATTTGCTTGAAAATGCACCATTTGTCCACTCTTTTTTCAAACGTTTCTCGGGGGAAACCCCCCCAACCCCGCTTAGGTTGTTCGGGGTTGCTCGCTACGCTTGCTCGCTGCGGTGTAGTATGACAATAATTTTTCACCCCACTACTTTCAAATGTCACCAGCCGCCCCTGCTTAATGAGAGATTCAACTTCAGATAAATAGCATTCACAAAATAAAAAAATTTTCTCTTGGACTGTCAAAGTAAGGGCCAGATGTACAAAAGTTTTTCAGGATTTGCAAACCCTCCAATTTGATAAATCTGAGGGAATGCAAATGCTAAAACACTGTTTCTAATGGATATACTGTACATTAATTTAGAAGAGTTTGTCCGATGCACTAAATGGGTTTAGAAATGGATACTTGATCCGAATTTGGGAGGGGATAGTTTGGGGTGTACAGTGCAAATTTTGATTCAGTATCCTATGCATCAATGGTTTGCACCTGGAATACTGGTTGCAAACAATTGATATATTAACTAGTCCCAAGATGAGGGTGGTAACTTATCAACAAATTGAAAGGGGTTCCCTTTGGACCCCTTCCCATGTGTGAATGAGGGTGGAAGATTCAGGGGGAGAAGGCAGTGCTGATGTTTTCTAAAACAGAAAATGTTGTTTTCTTTTTAATCAGCGTTGGTACTCTTAAGGAATTCTGGATCCTTTAAATCGATTTGGAAAGCAATCACAAGATTGGTGGTATGCTGTCCTTTTCAGGACACCATCCTTGTCATTGTAGGTAATCACACGCGGTTGCAAATTAGGACCTGCCTAATTAATATTTATCAGGCTGGGCTTTCTGTGACCCTCCTGCCAGTCAATATTTTGACCAGAGGTCAGTCTGCAAAATTAGATTGCATTCGCAAAAAAGTTGGTGCACAATTTGCAATCCCTTTTTGTGAGTGTATTCTTAGTACGTGTAGCCTGCATTCTAAAATGGCGTATGCAGTGAAGCAGCATTGATTGCCATTTAAGATGATAGTAAAAGGAATGTTAACTCAAATAGAGTAGCAGTATATCTGCTACTTGATTCTTCTCCTGCCCTAGATGCTCTCCATTAAAGAGTCTTTGATAACACAAAAGCCCAGAATTGGATTTCCTCATTCTCTCCTGGCAGGTCTCTTCTTATTTCACTCTCTCCAGTCTCTTTAGCACCATTCAACTGATGGCGTCCATTGACGCTTGACCACTCCCCCTTTTCGCTTCAGTGTTTACTTTACTCTTGTGCCTGATAACATCTCCTCCTTCAATCGCAACATTTTAAACCATGCCTATGACAGTCAAATCATACTACAGCTTGAATATCAAACAGAATACAAAATCACCAAAGGTTACACACAGTGAAAACTGATATACCTGCTTGTGGCATCTGTCCACAAGGGCTAGGTCTGCTTTCATCCTAGTGAGTGAGCAATATTGGGGAATTAGGACTCCAATCTCTATTAAAAGTAACTCAAGTCTCTAAACAAAGCTTCAATATGATGAAATACTGTCACAGTATTTTTCCTACACTTAGAATTATCTCAAAAAGTCCAAATGACCTTCACCTCGGTGCTAGCACATATCACCTCAAAATTATCATACCTCAGAATGCATCTCTTTCTTCTTAGAAAGCTACAGGGGATTTTGAATGCAGTTGCCAGGCAGCTCTTCAATCTACTCTTAAGCCCCTGACCCTTCCATGTAAACTCAGCACCTATTACCGTACTACACTCAAGGCTGGTCATATAGATGACCAAAAAACATAAATACTTGGTAGCTATGGATGTCTACATCTGTTCTCACTCTCTCAGCAAACCGACATGCTACTGCACAGTAACGTTTGCCATACTATGTTTGAAGCATGTCCTTGAGCCTCTAGAACCTCACAAAGCAGCTTCCATATAAGCATCTTACACTCAACACCCAAAATTAGAGCCCTTTGTCAGGGGTATGAAAGATTACATACATTCTACAATTCAATATAATACACTAAATGCATTTATCCTTAAAGATCCCTACACTCAGTTAACTGAATAGCTAAAAAAGGGAGCTCCTCTTGCCAGCTACTCTTCCACCTCCTTCTTGTAGGTTAGTCTTGCTAACTTTGAACATACTCATGGACCATCTGGAAATGAAAGTGACTATGATAAATCTAAATACATGTATCTGCTTATAGGATTTATGTGTTTGATCTTATTACATGCCGTAATAACTGTAATGAGTGAGTTAGACATGTTTTATTACTTGCACTTGTCCAGCCTGGCACACATATGCTGCATTATAGCTGTCGGCAGCTGCTAGAATTGTAATATTTCCGCTAAAGCGTTGGAGTCCTCAGAAAGACAACAGGAGTAAATACTCGAACACTTGCTATTGACTTATTCTGGGCAATTTGTTAACATGCACATATTTCTCAGTATATGTCTAATAACAGGATACTGAGACAGCAGACGCCTGCAATGGGAGAGAGAACAATGATGAAAACTGTTAAATAGAGTGCAGCGGGCTTGAGCAAAAGTAGGAGAACAAATCAACAGGTCCATGTAAATCCAAGCTGAACACGCTTAGTTTGAGGGATTTCCTAGTACCACATTGAGGGGAAGTGGATGTAGAGCGGCATAGGGTAAGAGTGTCATTGGTACCCAATGGCTTTAGAAATTGTCTTCTACCTGCCAAGCTGTGCCACAAACCTCCCTAGGATCCAACGGAAGGGGACATTAGTGAATGTTTGGTCCTGGGCTCTCTGCACCCGCGCGTGGAGCGGCTTGTCAGCCGAGTGTCATCAAGCTGCGAGCACTGTTGCCATCAAGGTTTGATGCTTCAAGAAAGCAGAAATTGATGGCGGATGATTCTTTGTCACCACAGCAGGGAGGAGGGCCAAGGAGAAAGGAACGTGGTGGTGTGCGGTACAGGGGCAGAACGCTATCATGGAGCCTCCCACATGCTGACAGTCCTTAGCACCTGTGACTACCACAGAGTATGCACATGTGACTAGCATAAACAGAGACATCTAAGATGCTTGCATATCCTACTATAGCAGTAGAGGTGTTACAGTGGGAGGTGGAGGGGTAAAGCGGAGGGTGTTTGGTGATTCATGTTTTGTGAGTGATACTATATGGGTCAGTTTTAATTGGCTCTTTTGCACATTTACTTAAATCTGACTAGAGGGCATGCAGACCCAGCCATAAAAGGGTTAATGGTGATATAGGGAATGGGAAAGAGAGACAAATGTGAGAAAAAGTTGTTCGTTTACTTTTACTGTTTCCCTCTTATCCAGCAGTATTTACAATCTCCATAAACAATGTGCAAATGGTGGTGGGCAGTGGTCCAGAGGAGGGTCCCAGGATGATCCCACAGTGCCCAGCTTTATAAATTATGGGGACTGTTTATGAGCCCCTTGCACCACCAGAGCGTCACCCATGGATTTTGATGCTCTTCTAGATTTACAAAACTGCTGTAACCTTACGCCTCCCGAGGTGAAATGTAATGAGGAGAAATAACTTGATTTTTCCTTGTTTATTCCTCTTTCCATGTGTGCTGAACTCTATACCACACGTAGAAAGAAGAAAAAAGCCTCCCAGGATTGTTGTTGTGCAGGAAGGTGCTCCTTCCTGCACAAAACAATCCCGCTGTCAACACAGGCACCCTTGCACCAGGATGCCTGTGTTGACAGCGGGATTGTTGGCGCTAGGCAGCTAAAACTATTCCAGTGCAGTGGGAAAGGACAGGGATGCACCATATTAGATAAATACGGTGCATTCCTGCCCTTTCACTTTGATGTAGGGCAGCACAGCAAGGTCATTTGTTGCACTGCCCCACACCATAACCCCATAAATGAACGCCTAAGTTATTATACATTGTACTGTAATTTGCTTGCAACATTTATGTATATATTATTTTTAATTCATTATTAATGATTGTCTCTTCAAAGTTGTATTTTGTTTATACAATGCACTTCTGGCTCATTTTAGCCGCATAAAATATACTTGATTACAATTAAAGTTGCAAAACCCTAGAACAATTACTACCCCTCTTTCTAGGCCCTGTCACGTGAGCCAAAACTAAATTTGACAAATTTCTCCCACAAGAACAAAGCTGCAAAGGAACGTGACTCCAATTGTGAAGCTCTTGGCCAAATGGAATAACTCTGCATAGGACCTCTTTGGCAGGGACATCCCTAACATTTCTCACTATGCAGGCCAATGGGGAAGAGCAAGCATTTGGAGAAAGCAACTTTTCTGTAGTTAGACCATGCTCAGTCCATACTGTCGTAAACTGCAAGGAGATGGTGATGTAGAAGGAGGAGGAAGTGGGCGAGGAGGAAGCTGATGTAGAAGGGACAGCCCATGATATGAACCTTTTCTCCACTAGTTCTTCTTCTCATGAAAAATGTCGAAATTCTCAAGCTACATCATAAATCACAAGTGCAGTGAATTTATTGACAGAATGGGTAATTACTATTCTGAATCCTTGTCCCCAGATAACCAGTAGCATGAGGGGGATCTATTCAATTGGATAACCTACTGGGCAGGGTTGGGGTCTGAGAGTGAAACATAATCTTGTCATACCAACAATTATTCTCCTCTATCATCATTATCAATAATCTTTGGAATTGATTTCTGAAGTTCATGGTCTTTTGACAGTTTCAGATACTCATTCTTCCTGTAGTATACAGTGATACAATCTGTGGTAAATGTAATTACAAGAACAGAGGCTACATTATGCATACTTCTTTTAAGGCAGTCCAAGCAGCCGCATACATCACAATATAAGAAGGTTCAATACAGAACATTATGAATAGATAAAAGGCATGAGCCATCAACAATCTGGCTCTTTTAAATTTGGCTCCGAGCAGATAAGTTGACTTTATTACTTGATAATAATTGTTTTTACTTTTGCCTTTTAAATATCTTTCTTGTGGCTTAACCCCACCCCTGCCTTAAAAACCGATCTCCAATTTATGGAGAATCCCCTCCACCTTCCTTTCCATAATTTGGTAGACACCCCCAACCCTCCTCACCCGGCGACATGCCTCTTTTATTTGTACTCTTTCTTTCGTTTTTTCTTAATAACCCTTATAATGCCATCTCAGGTTATCGTAACCGTTGCTGGTAAGTATTGCCAAATCTTTTTTGTATGTTTTCTCTTTATAATGTAATCCAACTTCGATGGCTAACTACGAACGCTCTTGTTTCACAACCTTTATACCAATTTTAACTATAACAAGAGGATTTGTTGTTACCTCTCTCCCACGACCGTCTCCAAAGCAGCCCGCATCACGTACAGGATTAGAGGAAGGTTCCTTGGCAACGGTGATACCACGTACTCCCATTGCCAGAAACATTTCATCCTCACACGCTGACACGGCCTTCAGCTGATCGCATAGACAATCACGCTCGAGACCAGGCAGCAGCTGATTGCTCGAGCGTCCGAGCTTCAGTTGCTCGGCTTTCGAATACGATCAGCTGCTGCCAACTCGTATGATATCCGCAAGTCTATTTTAAATAATCCATACAATTAAAAAAAGAAAAAAAAGGGGAAAAACGATCATTTTTCCACCATCATACCATCTAATGGTATTGTTATTTCAGCAACAACAAAAAAAGAAAGAGAGAGGAAATCGGCTTTATTGCTTAACGAAATCATAAGCAAATACATCTCTACCCCCTATCTTGTGGCTTGGTGTTTTTCCTTTGATAACTCAGACCTCACCATTACCAACCTTAGTATTACAGAGCACCTTTGCCAAATCCAAATTTGAACCTAAGCTTCCTACCTGCGCCATGTCTGACTCTGACTCAGATGACGCTACTGCCCCTACTCCTATTATAGATAATGAAGTCCTCAAAAAAATCTTACATAAAGAAATGAGGTCCTGCATGATTGAGACCCTGAGTCAGGTCATGTCCTCCAAAAGGTCACTCCCTACTGAGGAGGACGAAATCACAGAATTCTTGAATGATGATATCACCAAAACAAGGCGTAAAAAACTTAAGAAAAATAAAAACATTGATCAAATAACTCCTAAGAGCACATTGGGAGGTCCTAGCACCTCATCTAGTTCTGGAAGTCCTAGCACCTCATCAATAATGGAGGTCTTCTCACCTCGAACTCCCTGGGTGTCCCTAGCGGCACAACTTACTCTGGTGTCCACGGCGGCACAAAATATCTGGGTGGGTGTCCCTTGCAGCACAAAATATCACAGCGCTCAGTACAATACGGGAGATAACGAGTTCCATGACGATGACTCTTCAACCATTCCCGATGAGTACGTCCTAGATCTAGACTCAGACGATAAAGAATTCTACAGCCCTGAGGAGGAACTCCCTTCATTATCAAAAGACAACATCCTTGACCTCTTGGGGGAAGAAATGTTTTCACCACTAAATATCAAACACTCAAGAAGCTCCGAGTGGTGGCCACAGGACCACATGTCAAAGTTAATTAAAAAATGGCTAAGAAACCTATTACAGAGAGACACTCAGATCATACTCGGAGCCGAATGCCCAAGACCCGCTATCGAGAACAAGACCTGCCACACTCCTAACTTGGACCCGGAGCTGATTAAATTCCTTTTCAAGCTCGGACGGGATCCAAGAATAGGGATGGAGAGATCCCTCAAGGGGTGCCAGGACCATCTCCTCGACTTCCTGGGTCCCTTTGCCAGAATCATAGACTCTGCTGAGGAAAGCCACATCAATGGCACACCTCTTAATACTGACTTAATCAGGGGCTGGAGCCAAAGAGCACTAATTTTACTGGGAAATGCCAACGCAAGCCTCAATGCCGAGAGAAGAAGAGTCGTACTAACCAAAATCAACCCTAAACTTAGTGACATGGCAGACAGAGAGCCATCTCAAAACCCAAAAGGGTTACTTTTTGGAAAGGATCTTATAAAATCTCTGGTGAAGTATGTGGCTACATTTATGGCCTTCGAAAAGGTCCAGCAAAATATGGGGAAAGTGTTTAACCCTAACCTTTTTGGCCAGGCCAGAAGAAGGGGCCTCTCTTCCAGTCGTTTCTTGCAAAGTCCCTTCTCAAGATCCAGTGGCTATGGAAGAGGTTATCAACAAAACCGCAATTCTACCCCCAGAGAGAAAGGTTTAGATCATGTGAACCCTCCATCAGTAGTAACACACCAAGTGAATACTCTTCCCCCTCCCCTTCTTTGCCCCAAAAGGTAGGAGGCAGAATCAAATTCTTTTATCAGAATTGCAGATTGATCACTCAAGACCCATGGGTTTTAAACACCGTCAAGGGATTCATTATAGATTTTACAAAAAACCCTTCACTGAGAGACACACATCTCTCTAGATCAACAGAAAATAGAAGAGGAGGAGATCTCCTCCATGCTTCAGAAAGGAGCAATAATAGAGGTTCCACTGGAAGCCTTGATATTTATAAGCACTTTCTTTCTCGTGCGAAAAAAGGACAAGGGTTGGAGACCTGTGATAAATTTAAGAGAACTAAACAAATATTTGGTTTACAGGCACTTCAAAATGGAAGGCATCCACCTCCTGAGAGATCTACTATTGGAGGGAGACTGGCTAGTCAAACTGGGCTTAAAAGACGCTTATTTCACCATCTCAATGGCCGTAATCCACCAACCCTTTCTCCAATTCATGTTGAAAAACCATATATACCAATTCCAGGCACTTCCTTTCGGACTATCTCCTGCTTCTTGATGTTTCACCTAAGTCATTAGAGCAGTCGCCTCATCCCTAAGAGAAAGGTATTCGCCTGATCATATACCTAGATGACATCCTTATAATGTCCCAAGATCTTTCACAAATAGTCCAAGACCTGAAGCTGTTATGGACCTCCTACAAAACTTAGGGTTCATCATAAACAAAGAAAAATCAATTTAGAATCCTTCTAGAACTCTGGAGTTCCTAGGTTTCACGGTAGACACGTCAAGATGTCTCCTTTTACTCCCTTCCAAGAAAATAACCAAAATCAGTAAGGAAATCAGACATGTTGTGAAACAAGAAAATCTATCTCTGAGGGAGCTAGCCAGACTTCTGGGTCTCCTCTCCTCCTCCATCCAAGCCATATTTCCGGGCCCGCTAAACTATCGGGCCCTCCAAAGGTTAAAAGCGAGAGCCCTAAGATCTGGCCTCTGATACGGAGATTGCATTACGCTAGATCAGGAAGCCAAATAGGAACTAGCATGGTGGCTCGAGAACCTAGACGCATGGAATAGCAAAGCAATCTGTGGTTCAATACCAGAGTTTGTTCTAGAATTAGACGCGGGCCTTCATGGCTGGGGAGCTTGCCTTCTCAACCAGAACACAGGTGGTATCTGGTCGCAAGAGGAGTCCTCTCACCACATAAATTACTTGGAACTAACAGCTGGTCTTTACGCCTTGATGAGCTTCAGACACACTCTTCAAAGCAGATCGGTCATCTTAAAGATGGACAACATGTCCCCGGTAGCCTATATAAATCGTCTGGGAGGTACAAAATCCGTGGACCTCTCAAACTTAGCCCAAAAACATTGGATGTTCTGTCTGGAACACAAGATCGCTCTCAGAGCGGAATACCTCCCAGGGAAAACAAACATCTCTGCCGACTGGAACTCGAGGTTCCTGCTAGATCACAGCGATTGGAAACTCAATGTTTCCGTGTTCAGATCTTTGAACAATATTTGTAGACCCCTAGAGATAGACCTCTTTACGAGCAGACTAACCTTTCAATTAGAGAAATACTTCAGCTGGATGCCCGACCCGGGCACTCTGGCAGTGAACGCCTTCCTACACTCTTGGAAAGGACTCAAAGCGTATGCCTTCCCTTCCTTTGCCATGATCCAGAGAATTCTACAGAAAGTAAGACAAGATCAGTGCTACCTTGTCCTAATAACTCCCTTTTGGACATCTCAGGCCTAGTTCCCCACCACTTTAGAACTAGCTTGCAACCCCCTTCTTAATTCCTACTCAAGAGAATCTTCCAACAGACGTAGATGGAGGAATTCCCTCCCTAATTCAGACCGGGAGTTTATCCCTTCTTGCCTGGAGAGTGTCAGGAGATCCAATTAAATCTCAAGGCTTTCGTCAACAGCTGCAACTCTCCTCTGAGAGTCTTGGATTCCAGGCACTCATTCCAGATATTACAACATATGGAAAAGCTGGATACGTTGGTGCCTGGAAAGGAACATAGGGCCCGATTCACAGAATGAACTTAAGACTCAATCCTAAATTTACTACTATTTTGGTATTCACAGAAAGCACTTACTACTTTTGGTATTCACAGAATGAACTTACTACTTTTGGTATTCACAGAAGTTAGGATTTTGTCTTAAGTCTGTCTTAAGTCTGTCTTACGTCTGTCTTAAGTTTGTCTTAAGACAAACGTAAGACAAATTCCTAACTTCTGTGAATATCAAAAGTAGTAGGTTCATTCTGTGAATGCCAAAAGTAGTAAGTGCATTCTGTGAATACCAAAATCGTAGTAAATTTAGGATTGAGTCTTAAGTTCATTCTGTGAATCGGGCCCATAGACTCCATGGAGGCACCTATTGTTGACATAGTAAACTTCCTTGTTGAACAGTTTGAAAGGGGTGTCAGCTATAGAACTATCAACTGCTGTAGGTCAGCTAGCTCTGCTGGCTATGTTCTTGTCAACGGTAAAACGGTAGGTATAAATGTCATTGTTTGCAAAGTAATGAAAAGCATTCATCTAAGAAGGCCTCCTAAACCCAAATACGAGAGTCTCTGGGATGTTTAACTAATTCTAGATATTTTCTCTAATTGGCCGGATAATACTCTCCTGAATAGAAAAAATCTTTCCTTCAAGCGTGCAACTCTGCTATGCCTAATCCCCTGTTGAAGGGTTTCTGATGTCAAAGCCCTTCAAATCACCAATAGATCCTATAACATGGTTGGTGTCAAATTCGAGTTATATAAAAGAACTAAGACTATGTCTGATTCAATCTTTTACCCACGTTTTAATTTATGCCCAAATCTTTGTGCAGTGGATTACATGAGAGAGTATGATCACAGAATGTCTGGTCTTCTTGCCCAGGGTGTAAACCAGTTACTTACATCCTTCGTTAAACCCCATAAAGGTATTACCTCGACCTCTATTGCCAAATGGGTTAAAACTGTCATGAATTTAGCAGGTATTGACTTCAAGAAATTTCAAGCTCACTCTCTCAGAGGTGCTATGGCCAGTAAATCTCTCTGTTGTGGAGGTAAGTTGGATGATATTCTTAAAGCGGCCGATTGGTCGAATGCTAGCACCTTTGCAAGTCACTATTGCAAACCTATCAAACACATGTCTGATGTAGTCTTACAAAGCTACCAACATGCATAATGTAGCCTTCGTTCTTGTAATGAAATTGTGATTCTCCAATTACTATGACTAGAGAATCTGGATTTCATTAACGACACAGAGGCTAACATTTTCCCACCCGACCCGCCCTTGATTGTCTGGGACCTACAGTGTTTATAATGTTTATTAATATTATCTCTGTTAGAAATACCTTATAATTCATTTAATAACTTGTTTAATTTTTCTTACTATATATTTTTTTCCTGGAGGTATTCATTACTCTCGCTTTTCTGGTAACCTTTCATAACTGCGAAGCGTCTGACCTTTGGTTCTTCCTTCGTTTATCTTCCTCCATCGGACAGACCACCTGAAATTCGTTTAGAACATGGGTACTCATGGTACGGCCCGCAGGCCAGGGGCGGCCCGGCAAGCCTTCCTCGGCGGCCCGCGGACCTTGCAAACATCGTACCCATGTATTTTTTTTTTTTTAAAGAGTGTCTGCTGCAGCGCGACTCAGAGAGTCTCTGCTGCTCTGTGGGGGCCGGGCGTTTCTCACATAGCCAGAGTGGAGCTACAGGGGCCTAAGATGAGGTGAAATACAACAAAGCCACATTAGCATGCAAATGGCCTTTAACGACCTGTGAAGTGCTTGGGTGCGGCTGTGTGTGTGTGTGTGTGTGTGTGTGTGCACCTGGAAGCTGTCTCAGCCCCAGCTGACACGCAGGAAGGGTGAGAGGACAGAGGGTGACAGAGGGAGGTAGAAGGAGGGAGTGAGGGAGGGGGAGAGCGAGGGAGTGAGGGAGTGAGGGAGGGGAGAGCGAGGAAGAGAGGGAGACGGGGAGTGAGAGAGGGAGGGGGGAGGGAGAAAGGGATGGGGGAATGAGAGAGGGGGGAGTGAGAGAGGGAGCGAGTGAGAGAGGGAGCGAGTGAGAGAGAGACAGACAGAGGGAAGAAGACAGAGAGAGAGACAGAGAGGGAGAGGGAGAGATGGAGAGGGAGTGAGGGAGGGGGAGAGAGGGAGCGGGAGAGGGAGCAAGAGAGGGAGGGAGCGAGAGAGAGGGAGTGAGTGAGGGAGGGAGTAAGAGAGACAGACATAGGGAAGGAGACAGAGAGAGAGACAGAGAGGGAGGGATGGAGGGATGGAGAGGGAGTGAGGGAGGGGAGAGAGGGAGAGGGAGCGAGAGAGGGAGAGGGAGCGAGAGAGGGAGGGAGAGAGGGAGAGGGAGCGAGAGAGGGAGCGGGAGAGGAAGCAAGAGCGGGAGGGAGCTAGAGAGGGTGGAGTGAGTGAGAGAGGGAGGGAGTGAGGGAGGGAGTGAGAGAGAGACAGACAGAGGGAAGGAGACAAAGAGAGAGACAGAGAGGGAGGGATGGAGAGGGAGTGCGGGAGGGGGAGAGAGGGAGAGGGAGCGAGAGAGGGAGCAAGAGAGGGAGGAAGAGAGGGAGAGGGAGCGAGAGAGGAAGCGGGAGAGGGAGCAAGAGAGGGAGGGAGTGAGGGAGGGAGTGAGAGAGAGACAGAGAGGGAAGGAGACAGAGAGACACAGAGGGAGGGATGGAGAGAGGGTGTGAGGGAGAGAGAAAGCGAGGGAGAGAGAGGGAGTGAGAGAGGGAGGGAGAAAGGGAGAGGGAGGGAGAGAGGGAGAGGGAGGGAGAGAGGGAGAGGGAGCAAGAGAGGGAGGGAGAGAGGGAGAGGGAGCGAGAGAGGGAGAGAGGGAGTGGGAGAGGGAGCAGTGGAGGGAGCGAGAGAGGGAGTGAGAGAGGTAGTGAGAGAGAGAGGCAGTGAGAGAGGGAGAGAGGGAGAGAGGGAGCGAGGGAGAGAGAGAGAGGGAGAGAGAGAGAAAGAGAGGGAGTGAGAGAGAGGAGTGAGAGAGGAAGTGAGAGAGAGGGAGTGAGAGAGAGAGGGAGTGAGACAGACAGACAGAGGGAGGGGAGAGAGAGGGAAGGAGCGAGGGAGGGAAGGAGAGAGGGAGGGAGGGAGCGAGGGAGTGAGAGAGGGAGGTAGAGAGGGAACAAGGGAGGGAGTGAGAGAGAGGGAGTGAAAGAGGGAGTGAGGGAGGGAGAGAGAGAGAGAGAGAGGGAGAGAGGGAGGGAGAGAGGGAACAAGGGAGGGAGTGAAAGAGAGGGAGTGAGAGGGAGGGAGAGAGGGAGGGAGAGAGAGAGGGAGTGAGCGAGAGAGGGAGTGAGTGAGAGAGAGAGAGAGAGAGAGAGTGACAGAGAGACAGAGGGAGGGAGAGGGAGGGAGTGAGGGAGGGTGGGAGCGAGGGAGAGAAAGGGAGCGAGGGAGGGAGAGAGGGAGGGAGGGAGAGAAGGGGCGAGAGAGGGAGCGAGAGAGGGAGGGAGAGAGGGAGAGAAGGAGAGAGGGAGGGAGGGAGAGAGAGCGAGAAAGGGAGCGAGGGAGGGAGAGAGATGTGTGTATGCCGGGTCTGGTGGCTCAGTGGATGAAGGCATCTGCTGCAGGGACCTTTGATCAACCTCATGGTCATAGTTTTTTTTTTGCTGATCTTGCCCGCCCCCTGCCCCACTGACCCCGCCCCCACCAGTGTGGCCCTCAGACACAAACCACACTGTAAATTTGGCCCCCGAGAGAAACTTTGTGAGTACCCATGGTTTAGAAGTTTAAAAAACTTTTGACTTATTCTCTTTTGACAGTTTCAGATACTCATTCTCCCTGCAGTATACAGTGATACAATCTGTGGTAAATTCCATGCACCACTTGGGCAGGCTAGTCCTGCAAATAGTGTGGATGTATACTGATTTCATTCTTTCTGTTCCATCTTGGGGCACAACCATGCAAAGATTCAGTTTTTTAACGCATCTTGAGATTCTCTTCTCTCTGGCTTCTAGACATTTGTAAAAAATAAAAATGCATTCATCCAGGACCATGTTCTCCAGGATCACATTTCCCACAACAGTCATTTGCATAAGGGCATGATAGATCGAGGCAGCGAGCATGGTGCTTGCATCGGACAAGTGAAACAACGCACATCCGACAATGAAGATTCGACAGAAGAGCACCACAAAAATCGACTCTCGATGGAAAAAGTACTTGAAATAATAAAAGTTATGTAGGCAGAGGTGGGAATGATGTGTACAGCTCAATTTTGTTAACACAATTAAACGCAGCCCCTAATCCCCTTATTTCTAAGGAGTCTACATGTTCCACCGCACATTCAGAACCTTTGTGCAAGAACTTAAATTGCCTGCTATACTGGGCATATATGCAGACCAACTGCAGAGGCATACTTCCAGAAGGCCGAGCACCATTACAAATCTGCCATCTTGCCGTGATCAGTTCATCCAATTACCATGGACTGCCTTGTTTAACATTCATCAATGCTCCTCAAAGAAATGAGGCAAAATCAGCTCAGTACGCATTCTTTTTCCACTTTATTTGTAATTTCTGAGTTCCTATACTTGAGAGGTGGATAATTGGTAAGAAAACAAAATGCAAACTTTCTTCTTCAGATATGATAGCTCCTTATGCCTTTTCAACATCAACATTCTCAAAAACATCAGAGAAGGATTGATATTGAACTGGTACTACTTGAATGAGACTGATGTTTCCTGAATCTATGGTTGTCGTATAAGCCATTTCTTTAGGAGTCCAATAGTCTTTTGAAGGACAGAAAAACTCCATCTAAATGCAGTCAAAAAACTTGCAAAGTCTGTGAGGCAGGGGTCTTTTGTAGTTACTAAAGGGGTCGTCCATTATAAAGCTGTGCCAGACAAGTCACTAATGGTAACCAATTTTTGCTATATCTTGGACTAATTGCACTGGGTGGAAGATGAAAAATACCATCGTAGAGCCTATGAATTCTTTCAGTTTGTTAGGATCTCCATAATAATGTGCAGTTGCTGATGAAACCAATGGCAGAGGCGCTTGCAACTGTAATTTGGTGTAAGGCTAGGTTTTCATCACATATTGTTGTCATTCTTGTGCTTGTTGCTGAACAGTCTGCAACAAGGAGTGGGCCTGGTACACTAAGATCCCTTGTACAATATCCCAGGCTTGATCCATTGGCTCCGGAACATGACCAATTAATGGACGTCGCAATCTGTCAGGTTCAGGGGATTCACGCCCGGCTATGGACCCTCAATTTTACTTAGAGAGGACTGCCTAGGTCTTTACTGTCATGGTCTATCGGAGGTAGGGGTGACCTCTGCGGGTAGCCACAATGCCACCAAAGCTAGAAGACACCTAAGCATAAATGGCTCCTGAATGGAGGAAAAAAATAACTTGGCAAAAAACTTCAAGAAGGTGGAATCCCTAGAGAGAGCAACTGGAATTCCAGGTAGTAGTGGAAACAGGAGTAGGCTGGGAACCAGCAGGAAAGCAGGACAGGAATCAGGACTCCGGAAAACCGCAGGGAGTGTAGAAACCCTTGACAGGACTGTTGCAAAGGCAAGGCAGTTCTGATCTCCTGATATATAGAATTCCCAGGAAATTACATAAAGGAAAAAGGAACCCCTGATACATTGGGAAGAGACCAATGAGAGACTGGGAATGGTCACCATTGTATATCTGGGGAGTATACTTCCTTCTCTAAGAATCCTGAGAAAAAGAAACACCAGGAAATTGGAGGTATGCAAGGTACCTCATAGCAGCAAGCCCGCCATGATCGAAATGTATGAGCTGCGAACAACACCGGCGGGCCGGCCGCTGTTAGGTGACGAAGCAGTACGAGCACTGCAGCTGGCCAGAGCCCCTAACGCTATCACCGTGAGTGTGTTGTGCCCGTCGGAGCGTGCATCTGAAACTGGTGTCATGCACGACCATGGCACCACATTTTCTGGAGTGATTTCAGCTCAATTTACCTGCCTTGTCTGAACGCCCTCATCCGCACTAATCTCCTCATCCTCAACCTCATCTCCATAACGAGGATACACGCTTCCCCAGCTGCAACATCTCTGCAGGCACCTCTAGTGTCAACAAACAGCTGTGGAGGGCTGACATCATTGGCCAGTGTCAAGTGCCTTCCTTTCTTAAATCTTCCTGCCCCTTATTTCTATCTTTAGTTGTGTAGCACCAGAGGCGGAGCAAAGGACCATGGCAAAGGAAACGCAATATGCAGCAGATCACTGTGGAATGCTGCTAGAGCTGGCCAAAAGGAAGGTCCTCTTGCTTTTGGAGTCCCTCAAGTCTCTTCAGACTCTCTTGTCCTCTTTATGCCTGTCTTGCTCATTCTGTTTGTGACTTAGGGAACCTTTAGGTGAGGATCACTAAATACCCCTGAACTGTTTAGATGTACCATTACTATCACTGTTAAATTTTAAAGATAGACTCCAATATATCCTTCAACGCACAGATATGCCATGTGGCCTATTCTCCCTTTACTCTGTACAGTTCATTAATACATGGTAATTGGTACACCAAGGGATCCACACATGGCGGATGCAGCATAAATCTCATGATGATGATGAGGAGGATAACAAGTCTGTAGGTCCACTTAGTAAGTACTTAAGCAGTCCATCGACAAATTCTGTTTTCGCGCAAATCATAATTCAATGCAGAAAAACTTTGTGAAATTGAACACCAGTAAAAATTAGGTTCTGATATTTGGTTATCAAGAGCTTTGAATTCCACCCTTCTATCTTAATGAGATGGACCTGATACTAAGTTTCACCTCTCAGATTCTGAGACAGATCCTCCTTATTCCACCCAAAAACTAGAAACGGTTTGTTGTTACAGCTGCATTCGTATCAAGAACTGAATACAACAACGCTCTGTATTTGAACCTTGGCATCTAGTTGGTCATTTGCAGACTCTTCAAATGCTGCAGCTCGCTTGGTTACTGGAGCACGTTGGCACTTGTCCATGTCCTCTGTACTTTGATAGTTCCAGCAATTAAGGTTCAAAGCATTTTCTTTGACCCCACGTTGATTTGTAGTGGATGTCTTATTGACTCTACATCTTGCCAACACTGGATAGTTGATGGATGCCTAGAGCCTCACTTTTCTCTTATCGACCTGAATAGCACAGAGCTAAGTAGCAGATAAATGATATATAAGAAAATACATAAATAGATAATGGAGAGCAACATTCATCAAGTCTATATATGAAGGCTTACAAAGCGGAAAAACATGTTTTGCAGCCATCATTTAAAAAATCCTTCTAAGCTGTGGCGGCTTCTCCGCTATGGCAAAGGAGCGTCACACACTCACCCCCCCCACCCCGCCAGCAGCCCAAAAATGTTAAATAAAACGATAATGAACTATGTTTATTATCGTTTTATTTTTCTCCATAGCATCGCCTAGGGGGCAGAGCAACGGGGATGACAGGCTGAGGGGGAGTTGTGGGTGCAATAGTTGTCAGTGCGTATGACGGTTTGGCCAGCTGTCTCAGGCCGGCCAAACCGTCATGCGCACTGGACCTCTCTCCAAACCAGCTGCACAGGCTCCCACGGGATTTTGGGAGCCTGTGCCTGCAGTGCAACGTGACAGAACCAAAAAGGAGCGTCGAATAGGTAAGCTCTTTATTATTTTTTATTTTGTTGTTGTCCATCCCGGTCCCCCTTCTCCCTACACCCCGCCACTTTACCCAGACACCAGCCACTACTGCTTCTAAGTTAAGCGGCAAGCAACGTACCTTGACCTGGAGCAGGTCAAGGTAGTGCCACCTCCTCCGAAGGTCAGTACGAGAACTTCTGAATTGAGACCAGGTGTAGTCCTTGTTGGTTGTGGCCATGATCTCCAATTGGGACCAAAAAAACTGGTATATGTAAATACTTGCACTTCATGAACCAAGCACTTACATTCAGAAGATATAAAACACGCTGAAAACGTTCCTGAGATCGATGGCCTGGCCACACCTGTAGGAAGGATGGCTGAGCTTGGGGATCCAGAAAAGGCAATTTCATGCCAGGGCTATCGAATAAGCGAGCAACAAAGAAAGCGTTGGTCCAACTGAACTCTGGGGACCACTGCAAGAGAGCGTGCAAGACCTACTGATTGCGACAGGGCCTTCTAGGAAGTCTTGGTTTCTGCCCATCGGCTACATCCTGGACTCAGGGAGGAGCAGACAAATAATAGCATTCTGATACAGAGAATAGTGGGTTGTCCAGCAATATTTAGAGACACAAAGAAGTATTTAAGAGATGGAGATATTCTCTGCCTGACCTTTCTTCACACATCTCTTTCCAATTGTCTTGTCTCTCTGGGCAATTGATGGATATTAAGTCTGATTGGGCCACGCCAGGGCTGAGGAGCTTGGCGAGTCTATTGTTGTTCCACTATTAATAGGCGGGGACAGCCGGACACCCCCTCCATGTCAATGCTGCTCTGCCGCGAGTCACTATGGTAACTTCATAACCTCCAGTGCCGGCTCGAGGCTCAAATATATTCCTTGCCTGACAGTGCTATCTTGGCCCCATCTATTAATAAGACTTTGAGCAAAACATTCAAATCCATTTAAATTAAAAAATGTAAAATATGAATAAGCTGAAACACACTTTTATAATGAAAGGATTAGGGGGCATTACAGAAATATTATTAGCCAACATTGTGTTTTATCTTCTGCAACCTGTGCTAAATAATTAATAAATGAGATGCAATTCTGCGTCGACAGGGCTCTGGGATGCGAGCTTCCGAGAGTGCCCCGCTGTACATTGTTGAAACACATGGCACGTACCGCCCAAGCTTAAGACATCTTCTCTGCGGACCTAATTATTTGAAGTTTTGTTTGCATTTCATACATTGTTTGCTCTCATATAGCAGTCTAAGCCCCCTCCATGCCCAACCATTAAAATTTCATTTTTTATATCACGAACACATTTCTGGCTCCGGTATGCCCAGGGATCTGGGGGACGTGGATGCGTTGAATGGCATTATTTATTCACCTCAATGTTTCCATCCGTAGCCAAGTAGCGTAGTAATTATTGTTTAAAATATTAACGTTTTTATATGCCACTCAATGCAGCACTATTTAGTGCAGGGTTAAGAGCGACGGAACTTCGGCGGAAGTGAACTTCTGACCTTGATGGCCCATCATCCTCAGGACCACCTGCTCAAAGTGTCACTCACAGCACCTGAGTGGAATTATTACACTACTTGACTATGGATGGCAACATTGAAGTGAATTAAAAAGCGGCCATTTTCCAAGATCCCTCAGCATACTTCGGACACTGAGGCATGGATGCCACAGCCTCCTCTGGTCTGGTGGACTGAGGGGCCTCCTGACTGAGTGTAAATAACCATGCACGTTGATCTTGTCTG
The DNA here is from genome assembly GCF_964261635.1 of Lissotriton helveticus. NCBI lineage: Eukaryota > Metazoa > Chordata > Amphibia > Caudata > Salamandridae > Lissotriton > Lissotriton helveticus. The sequence continues at coordinate 203,117,959 of NC_136058.1, read as the reverse complement.
GATTCAGACTTGTGACACTCAGTGGTGGCTCCTTCGCGAAGGTGGAAGAGCCTCGCCTCACAGGAAAAATGAAATAATAATAAACCTTGTTATAATCATTTTTATTTAGTACTTGCTCTATTGTGTTTCTTTTAGGTGCAGGATGGGGCGGGCGAGGCAGGCCTGCCCACAGAGCAGGGAGAAGAGTGGTAGGCACTTTCTAAGTGCCATGACTGTTTGGCCAGCCGTCTTGGGCCGGCCAAACAGATATGCGCACTTAGCTTGTTCTCCACCCCGCTGTATTGCACAAAACGAGTGGAGAACATGCACAGGCTCCCACTACCTGAGCGCCGAACCAGGCCGCTCAGACAAATCACAACGATGCTGTCATAGGTAAGAGACACTTTCCTTTTATCTTTTAAACCACCCATCCCGGCCCCAGCACTGCTACCCAGTAGTAGCAACTACTGGTGACACTGCATACTTTAAAGATAAGCATTTAACTCACTGAACTTGTACTATTATTTTTTTCTTTGTTGTTGATAAAAGTGACTGCCTCTAAGCATTTTCAGTGACCAACTGAGCAGGAAACACAGTCAGCCATTAAGATACTTGTCAAAGATCACAGAGAGTACCTTACACTATTACTAGCGGTAATGCCATACTTCTATCACTAGATCATTTCAATGTGTATCATCTGTGACAGATTATAGTGAAGCCTGTTCCACATTGTCGAGCTACCAGCCAAGGTCTCTTTTAACGTATATATATACATATATATATAATACTGTTCATTCGCTTCTGCTTTAAATGATGCTTTATGCTCCTTTTAATTCTCGCTTACCAGACTGCTATTATCTGTATCTATGTAAAAGCCTTTCGGGGGGCTTAGAGCCTGCCAATTGCCTACCATTAATTGGTCTTATTATTACTCATATTTGCTACCTTCTCATGCAGCTGCATGCTTTCATCTCAATGGAGCATAGCCTCTTTACCTTCCTTTTGATTGAATGACTTTTATTCTTCCACTGCTCATATTTAGGGAACTACTTTTTATTTCAACTCTCCATCAGAGTGCATATGTTTTCTAGCTCTCTCCCTCCTGTTTCCATCTTCTTTCCCCCACAAACAACTGCACCACATGCACAATCGCAGTTGCTCGCTTATCACCCCACTCCCTCAAGGTCATCCATTGCTATCTCCACCTGCTCCTTGGCTTTTCATTTAAATATTTTTTGTTTATCACTCAAGCCCAGCTTCAAGTTCCTCTGTTGCTCTCTCACTCCCTGCCCACTCCCTGTTGCTTTGCTGCCAAGACCCCTCCAGTCCTTTCATTTTTCTTATTTTCATTCTTTTTGGTGTGCCTGCTGTTAAACCTTTTAGCCTTAGGGTGGTCTTCCCCAAAATCTTTTGCCTTACTCCTCCTGTTTTTGCTGAATTTATAGTTTTGGCTTTAGGACTTTGCACACTTTGCTACTGCTAACAAGTGCTAATGTGTTTGTGCTACTCCTTTAAACATAGCGAAATAGGTTTACATCCAATTGGCACATTTATTTTACCTGTAAGACCCTAGTAAAGTGTTACTTCATGTACCGAGGGTCTGTATATTAAATGCTACTGGTAGATCTGCAGCATTCATTGTGCCACCCACTTAAGTAGCCTTTTAAACAAATCTCTGCCCTGCCATTGCAGTTTGTGTGTGCAGTTTTAACCTTCCATATCGACCTGGCAGAATAAACCCTTTGCCAGGCCTAAATCTTCCTTTTTAATACATATATGTCAGCCCTAGGTTAAGCCTTCAACAGGCCCTAGGGCAGGGTGCAGAGTATTTAAAAAGTTTGATATGTACATTTAACTTTTACATGTAGTGAAAAATACTTAGATACATTTTTAACTACTGCAAGGCTGACCTCTTCCACTGGATAACAGTGGGCTACTTTATTACATTTAATAAGTGGTAACTTTTGAATAGGAGTAGGTAGGAATGTCGAGTTTGGTCTCTAAACAATTTATTTTGAAAACCTCTTTAATGGTAAAGTGGGATTTTAAATCACAGTTCTGACAATGCCACCTTTTATTTATTTTTTATGGTATCAAGGTATTTACCTATCTGATTTCCAGAAATGTATGGTGAAATAAAAAGTTGGAGCATCTATAGGAAACAAATGAAACCCAATGTTAAAGCATGAAAATGCCACTTTTAGAAAGTTGGCATGTTCTTGTCCTGCCATATGGTGCCTGCAGCATGTTTCCTGGGTCACATGACCAGGTGTAGCTGGAAGTTGATCTTTGTGCATTACTCCCAGAAAGTGAGACAAAGGGGAATAGGTGGTGGCAGGATGGGCCATCTCTGTCTTGATAGGGGGTCAGAGCGGTCACATACCACACTTGCAAATCACACTTGCCTCAGCGTACTCACAAAAGACAAAAGGTTTCCCACTTGTCTTTTTGCACCCCCAGACAAGCTGGGGTCAGGACAAGGAGGCAGGAAATTCCAGACACTTCTACAAGGGAGGACTCTAGAAGCTTCTCCTAGTTCAAAGCGGGCACTAGGTATAAATATGGGAAACTCAGACCCAACTATTCAGTACCCTTCTGGACCTGTGGAAGACTCAAAATAAGGATTACTCTGCTGCAAGAAGGCCTGGCCGGCAGCCCTGCTACACTACTGACAGGCTGACTGAGTGAGAAGGAATGGACCTGCATCTTGAACCCCAGGAAAACCAGAGTGACTCCTAGGGTTAGTTGAACAGCCTCCTGTTCAGTGCTGTAGCAACAGAAAAGGCTCCAACCATCTTGAACCCTGTACCTGGACTCAGCCTGCTGTGAGTCCTACTCCCCCAAGGGGTGACTCTGCAGTCCTGGACCAATGGAAGTAGGACTTCAGGTGTTGTGCCAGTCTAGCTGTGGAATCATCAGAAACAATGCTGTGTGATGCAAACACAAAGCTGCTCTTCACAGCACCTCATCGGAACAGACGAAGTGCAATGCAGCCTCGAAACAAGACCTCATCGCAGCCTCCACAGCTCATCAAAAATCCGCCACTACAAGACATATCCTCCACCAGGGCCTCCCAACTTTTCATCAGAACTGACGTAGCATTGCGCACGCTCGCATTGCAGCCCTCGCAGCTCATCAGAACCACTATTGCATGATGCCTCTTTAACGCAGTACTTGTATTGCTTCTTGAATCTGTTGCTGCACAGTGCAAACCCTCCGCAATCAGGATTTAAGGTGCATTTCACAGTGGGACTTACATGGCCCCTGCATCCGCCTCGCGCTCCATCATGGTCGGTCTGAACTTGTGACTTTGTCCCGGTCTGGCGTGACCAGATAACCACAGTTGAAGCTTTGTGGTTTTAGGCACTATTTTCATCTAAATCTTTAAAATTGCATATCTCTGATTCTTCAAATTGGATTTTGATGTCTACTAATATATTAAACTTTGCTCTATGTTTTCAAATTGTTGTGGGAATTTTCTTTTGTTTTTACTTTATTATAGTTTGTGTACTGAATTCACACTTTTCACATTGCCTCTATGTTAAGCCTGACTTCTTTAGTGCCAAGCTACAGGGAGTTGAGCATAGGTTAATTTGGGGTTTGCTTCTGTTTCACCCTGACAAGAGTTGTGGTTGCTGATTGAGTTGGGTTTCGCCCTCCTCAACCAGTAACCCAATTTGCTACATCACCAACTGCCATGTGTTATTTGAAAGCGAGACCCAGTTGGCGGGCACTCCAAAAATTTAAATTTACTTTTTTTATTTACTGATCAAAGTATTGTCCTCCATCTTGCACTGGTAAATAAAATGGTATATAAAAAAAGGCACCAGCATAAATTCATGGGTACGTGCATGTGTGGTGACTCATGCACGCACTGAGAAAATGCTGGAGCGGACAGAAAGGCTGCATCATCATGCCTGTTTTTCTATTTTGGACATATTATTGGCAAAAAAGTTTTTGGACTATGCTGCACGGCATCAGCAAGCAGCATTGGCAAAGCAGATTTGAGATTTACGGGTTATGTCACAGCTTGTTTCAATAATGGTTTTGTTTTAGGAACTAACTTTCCCTTCACAAACCTGACCAAACGAGAGTCATCCTGCTTGCTATGCTCCATCAGTGTAACAGGGAGTTGCAAAGAAAACATATTCCAGACTGATTGTATCTTCCATCGCATATACTACTCAGCCTAAATGAAGTCTGCTCCTGTTCTGAGGTGCCTAATGGAGTTTATATTTAGATTCATGCTACCTGTGCCATCTGTTATAACGTGCTTATTTAAAGATTATTATGACTTCAAATCAAAATGTGTTGCTGTATACCGAACAAAAACACCGACGTATTAGTACCTTAAATAAAAATAAACTGGGCCATAAGGAGACAACCATCTTTGCAAAAGTGGGATTACAGTCTTTTCTTAAATGAACATAAATAACAGGTGAGTCGTGTGTTCGCAGTAGCAGGCGGGCTGAAAAAATTTTTTTTTTCTCGGAGTTCCAGTTTATGGATTGGCGTCATCAAAGGGACGATCTGTCACTCCAAGCGGACATAGTCACTTGAAAGAAAAGCACGTTTTGGTAAGAAAATACCCCACAAAGATTCACCCACACGCACGATAAGGAGGGGAAATCGTTCTCAAACAGGAAACTATCAATATGTAATTTTTATAAACAAGTTTTCCTTCTTTTTTCTCACAAAAATATCGATGACAGACCCACATTGATTATTCAGTCTCAGCTGGCGGTGATATATGATGTCTAAGATGTGAAGGACAAGTGAGTCTTTCAACAGAAATCTTTCTGGAGCATTCTAAAAAGAGACATGGAGGAAAGACCTTGCAGAGGAGAGAGGAAGTAGGAAATCAGGCCCAGGCATCCTTCAGTCCTTGGTCTCCTCTATCAACCCCCTAGGAGTCTGCGCTCCAGTTCAGCGTTTCTTGCCACCTCTGTGAAAGTAAATCCAGGTGGGGTGGACGCTCTTTCTCCCTGAATGGCTTCAATCTCTGTAATTCTCCCCCCCCCCACCCTTCGAGGGGAACCTAACCTGCTGGCATTCCGTAAACGTCTCAAAACTCATCTTTTCACTACCTCACACTAGCACCACTTGCCTCTCTGTCTCTCCGCTCCGTAAGCGCAAGGAGGCCTCAGGGTAGCTAGCGCTATACAAATCCAACTTCATTCATTCATTCATTCTTTCATTCATTCCTTCAGACAATACACCTTTTTCCTTAGCAAGTGAAAACACATAAAATAGGAAGGGAAAACTGCAGAAGAGTACAAAGAAGAGACAAAAAACACAAGGAACCTTGTGAAGGAGTTGTCATCTACCACACTTGCACATCACAAAGGCTTTGACTGGGTACACGCATAAAGGGTTTGACAATAGTCTTTTGGGACCCCAGACAAGCTGAGCGGAGGACAGGGAGGCAGAAAATTCCAAATACATCTGGGGTTAGAAACATCCAAAACGTTCTCCTACTTCAAAGCAAAGCTGGCACCAGGTATAAATATCGGACCTTCAGGCCCAACTCTTCAGTGCACATCTGGAACTGTGGAAGACTCAGAAGCACCAACGTGCTGCTCTGCTGCAACAAGGACTGCTACTTTGCTTTCCTGCTACTCTGCAGTTCTGCTGCCTGAATGAGAAGGACTAGACCTGCATCTTAAACCCAGGACCACCAGAGTGATTCTGAGTGCTTGTTGGCTAGCCTCCTGATCAGATCCTCAGGGACAGAGAAGGTTTCAACCACATTGAACCCTGCAACTAACCTCTCCCTGCTGTATGTCCTGCCCCACGTGTGGAGACACCCCAGCCCTGGACACTTGTAGGTGGGCCTTAAGGTATACCGCCAGTCTCACTGAGGTCCCTATTAGAACAGTTGCAAAGCGATGTGAAGCTTCACCACATGGCTGCAAGCCTCATCCGAATCCATGCCGAGATGCAAAGCCCCACAAAGCCTCGCCACTCAGGTGCCAGCTCCATTGGAACTGACACAAAGCCCCACCAAGGTTTGTCGCACAGCTCACCGATATCAAGACAAAGCGAAGCAAAGCCCCTCAAACCCTCACCCCACAGCGTCTCGCAGACCACACACCAGGATTTAAGATACTTTGTTCAGCAGGCATAACCAGGTCCCTGTATCGCCCGCACTCCATCACAGTTAGCCTGAATGTGTGACTTTGTTCTGGCCTGGCGCAACCCAATAACCACAGTTGCCGCTTTGTGCTTCTAGGCACTGTTTTGACGTAAATATTTAAAACTGCATATCTCCAGTTCCACTTATTGGATTTTTGTCATTTTTGTCTCAAATAAGATATTACATTTGATGTGGGATTTACTGTCTGAAGTGCTGCATAAATACTTTACACATTGTCTCCAAGTTAAGCCTGACTGCTAGTCATCAGCGAAAGTGATTGGGATCTCTGTCACTGCTTTGAGGGGCACAAGGGCTAACCAGACCATGGTAGCTGAAAGACTGGTTTCTCCAGAACAGTACACCAGCCAGGTGTGTAGGGTAACACAGGTCCTGGTGCAAGACTTTTTCCACCACATGGCACTCGTATCCCTGGAGTGGAATGGGGAGGTGACCCAGAGGAGGGTCATAGTTAGCTTCAAAATGCTCATAGATTGTATTCTGGAAAATCGGTTGCCCTGAAGTCAGGAGAGTTGGAAGGAGAGGCCTTCCAAAGTGTCCTGGCAGTTCAGTTTTCTGGGGGTAAAACCACCAAAGGGAATATAGCGGCCCAGATAGAGGGGCAGGAGGTGGAAGAAGTCCACAGTGGGTTGATCAGTGTATCAGGGGTGGCCAACTCTCAGAACTGCAACACCCACAAGACTGACCCTGGTGAGACCACCTCTGACCTGGAGGTGTTTCCTCTGCTGTCACAGGGAAAGAGAACTGGAGACCTGCACAGGGCAGACCCCTGCATGACAGAGACAAAGTGTATCACCCTTGAGGGGTGTGGCGTCTGCTCCCCAAACCCCAAAAAGGCCCGGCTCACCAGGCACCTCACCAGCCTCGGGTACAAATCCTGGTCTGAGTGGCCAGTTTCAGGCTACCACCCATATAACTGGTGGGATTGAGAGTGGAAGTGGGGTGAAAGCCCACCACTCTGAGAAGCCTCAGAGGTCAGAGAATCCTGGATGGCCTGGTGCCTGGCTCTTGAAACTAACAGTGGTCTCTATTGGTTGCTATCCTTATGAACAGAGTTTTCATTGGGTTGGGAACAGAAGTCCGATCCAAGAGGTGGAATGGGCTACATCAATTTGCTGGCCATGATGGTACAGTTTACCTACTAGAAGACTGGGAAATTGCATTTCTTAAATTCTACTGATTGTATTTTTGTCGTTTGGTCTCAATTTAATAAATGTTACTTTATTTTGCTAAATGTTTGTGTGGGAATTTTCTTGAGTTGTTATTCAACTTTATTACCATTTGAAGTGCTGCATAAATGCTTTATACATTGCCTCTAAGTTAAGCCTGACTGCTTTTCACCAAGCTACCGGAGGGTTAAGGACAGGTTAATTTGGGGTTTGCGTGTTTTTCACCCTGACAATTTTTGTGGTTGCTGCTTGAGTAGGGCTTCACCCCCCTTAACCAGTAACCCAATTTCCAACAGCATGTTTTTAACAGCCTGTGTGCATATCTTGGAAGTAATGGTGATGAATACAGCAAGGTTCAATAACTTAGTAAGTGGCCCTTATGAGCACAAAACCTAAGCAATATTAAAAAATGTATGTAATTATAAACAATAGAATGTTATACAGGAACTGGCAGAGGGACATCTCACTCATTTGTAGTCACTCTTACTTTAACTAAATCTTTCTCACTCTTACTCATACTCACAGACTGACACTCAATTTCACTTATTCTCGCTCACTACCTGTCACTGACTCTCCCCACTTTCACTCATGTAGGCATGCTTGCAAAGACACACATGCTTATACATACACAGACACACTCTCTCACATAAAAAAATAGAAAACTTTATTGCATGATTTAAAAAAAACCTTTGCAAGTTACAAAAGATAAAAATATTACGCATTAAAAGAAGATAAAACCCCAGTTCTTAGTAGTCTCTCTCACATAAACACAATCTCACTTGAAAGCACATCCACAGCATGTATTTAAAACTATTTTGTACCTACGTCCGTTACCAGTGAGGGGCCAGTTTATCCAAATGTGCTTCATCTTTTATCGTACTGGTAGTCAATAATAGAATATTATTCACTATCAGTATAATAAAAAATAAGTATAGTAAACAAGCAGAGAAGAGCTTGTAAGTGTGAGCTGTCCCTGTACAGTTCTGATTTTGCCACAAAAGCAGTGTTGGGGTCGCATGGAACAACCCTGGCGACCCCTAAATGCTGCTTTTGTCTGGATATTGACTAGCTCTAGAAGATTAAAGATAGGCCTAAAATTGGCTAGAATCGTGGAACTGAAGCAGGGATACTTCAGGAGATGAGCGTGGGATGAAACTCTCAAGTATATAGTGACTGACCAGATTATAGACAATGAGCAAAGAAAGGCTTAATGTTTTAGAAGTAATGATGTGGCAAGATAAATTGTAGAGTCTGTGAGATACTTATGTTCAGGGCCATCTCAATCACACTAACAGAGACATGGATGGTGTCGGCTTTTTTTTATACCATTTCCGGCACAAACTTTGATTTTCACCCAAATCAGGATTTGCTACCAGATTGTTATTAGGGCCTTAAGGCCAAGGGCTCTCTAACCCAGTGCCAAATTCAGGGCCAGATTAGGGAACTAAGGCAGCCCTAGCAAAAATGCTTTAACCAACCCTACTTTTATGACATAAGGCAGTGCAGCACCAAAGTGGCTGCTCTGCCTTGCGTCAAAGGGAGACAGGAAACAAGTGCCTCTTACACTAAGATATTTTCTGTCCCCAGTGTTGGAGCACTTTTGGCAACTATGAACCAATGCAAACACCCTTGTGCCATAGTCCAAGGGTGGGAGTGTTTTCTGAGCCATTGGTTTTGTACTGGAAGAAGTCTTCTAGTACAAAATCTATCCTTCAAAGTTGTTCCCCCTTTGCATGTGAGCTGTACAATGCATTTCCTCGCGCAATCTGTCTCTTTCAAACCATCCATTCTGTCTTTCCTTCTGTCTTCTCTCTTTTTTCCATCTCTGGGTGCTGTTTCCCTTCCTCCCTTTTCCTTTCGAAGCCTGCCCCTCTGGGAGCTGGGAAAATGGACAGAGGCACCAGGACCGGCACCCTGCCCTAAAAAACAGCCTCCAGGGGCTCCAGACCACTGGGGAAATGCCCGAAATTTTTCATAGTCATTAAAAAATATATTCAAAAGAAAGCAAAGATACACACAGAAATGTATTCCATACACAGAGCAAAAAATAAATCTAGGGCCTCATTTATGAAAAGTGATGCATCGCTGCGAGAAAACAGCAATGCGTCACTTTTCATTGCGCCCTCCTTGCGAGACTAATGATGCGTTATATTTACAGTATGACGCATCATGTTGCAAGGAGTTACAGATACGTCAGTATTTCTGATGTATCTGTAGCCGCAAAAATGACGCATTGCTGGAGTATGTCACAAAAGTGACGCAACTCTAGCAATGGGTCATTACACATGGGCAAGTCCCATGTGAAATGTGCCTGCGTCAGTCTTCCGCCTGCCATGAGTCAGGCATGAGATATTGAATTATTTGTGTCCAAGAAGTGGCGCAGTGAAATCCTATAGATTTCAATGCGTCACTTCTATGACCCTTACTTGCGTCAGAACGCCCCCACTGCATACATTATACCTGGCGCAGGGATAATGTGGCGAAGGGGTTTTCAAAGTGACGCATCTACCTAGATGCATTACTTTGTAAATATGGTGCATCAAAGCCCATTTTTTACGCTGCTGGTGCGTCACAAAAAGTGACGCACGGGCTCATAAATAAGCCCCCTAGAATGCAAATAACACAGCGGGTCTGACAAAAACTGCGGTTTATATGTACGAGATGAGCGTAGGTCAATTGAAAGGCACCAATTCTTCCAGTGAAAACAGGTGAGCAGAAGGATTCGGACAGCGAAAGTGGTGCTCCAGGTCCTTGGCTGACCAAGCACTGCCCAGCCCTCCCCAGCGAACATCAGCAGGCGTGGCGCCAACAGTTGGTGAGAAGTAGAGGGACCTGAAGATGATGATCAGACAGAAATGTGCTCGTTGAATTCTGCAAGTTCAGTCCCGGTGTGCCAGTGTGGTGCCTACAAGTGCACCCGAAACACAGACATTCCCTGTGCATATGAAGGAAGGAAATGGCGCCGAGCAGCCGTCACCGTCCATTGCCCGCTCCATGAGGTGTGACCACCTGGCACCTCTGCAGCCCTGTCTCTGCGCTCCCTCGAGTTCAGATGTGTTGATCCTTTCGCTGAGGTAGGCGGACATGCTTGAACTCATTCTAAAGGTCTGAGGCAATCAGAAACGTACTGTTTCATAGAAAAAAAGAAAATACATGTACAGGAAAGGTGTTGCTATTGCAGTAGCAGTCAGTGGTGGGAGTAGCAGCCGGGCGGTGACGTGGGGAGCGAGAGGTGTAGGGTGGGGGGTAGTATCTATGGATTAGGGAGGATCATAGGTAAGTAAACATATAAATAAATAAAACGAATTTCGCTGTGCTCTGCATTACCAAATGCAATGCAGTGCACGCAACGAAATTCGTTTTATTTATTTATATGATTACTTACGTGTAACCCTCCGTAATCCATAGACTACTACCCCCACCCTGCTCCTCCCCCTCCCCACGTCACCGCCCGGCAGCTACTCCCACCATCGACTGCTACTGTTTAGTACGGTACAAAGGCCCACATTTTTTCTAAAATCAATCATCTTCAAAAGTTTTTGTTGAGGAAATCAGTTCAAAGTGAACAGGCGTCGGCACCAATCCAGAGATATTTATGCAATTGCGAATTCGTCTCCTTGAGCAAGAATTCGTCCTTATACTTCAGGAGAACTTCAAGCCTAATGTGAAACTGTTGCAGGCAGCGATCAGGAGAGCAGCTGAAAAGCATATATATAATTTTATGGAAAACCCCAAAACAGACCAATATATTTTGCAACGCTATAAGGCCAGAGAGAGGTAGCATTTTTCAGACGTCAAAAAATAAAATAATTACTGTAATGATGACACCTCAGAATTAATTAAATAAACTGACTGTATTCCCGTTAGATGCTACGCTGTAGAAGTTTTGGATTTTTTTCAGATGAACTGTTTTATAACTTTGTGCTTATCAATTACACATAAATTATGGATACACTAAGGCCAGATTTACCTTTGCCTTGTGTCAAAGGGAAAGAGAAAAAATGTCCCATATCTCCTACAATATTTTCTGTTCCCAGCGCTGGTGCGCTTTTGGCAGCCATGCACCAATGCAAAGACCCTTGCGCCACAGTGCAAGGGTGTGTGTGTTCTCTGAAGCATTGGATTTGTACAGGAAGGAGTCTTCTTGTACAAAAACTATGCTTTAAAGTTTTCCCCACTAAGTATGCATGCTGAACAATGCAGCACACATGCAAAATTGGAAAAATTAGGATAAATGAAACATGTCTCCTAATTACTTCTGCTTCGAGGAGGAATACGATTTTGGTGCAAATCCCTGTCTACTAGTGTTTGTAGATAGAGATAGCCTAGGGGTGATTGCATGGAACGCTCATGTGCCAGCCATCAAACAGCCCCTTGGTGCAAAGAAATGCAAAGCAGTACTAGGTGCAACTTTGCGTTACTTTGGTAAACCAGTGGTGGCCGCTATTTAACCATGGGTGGCGGGGCGGGAGTGGTGCGTGGTAAATGGAAAAAAAATGCTTAAAACACTTACCTGCATGCCGGCCACCGCTTCTTCCTGGTCCTCTTTGGGTTCACTGCAGCAGGAACCACCCAGGCTCCTGACTCCTCTAGCCAATCACAACGCTGCAATGCAGCGTTGTGATTGGTCTGAGCGTCGTGGTTTGGTGCTCAGAATGAGAATGGGAGCCTGGGAATGTTCTCCACCCAGGCTGTATTGCTGCCTGGGTGAAGAACATGCAAAGTTCACATGATGGCCGGCCAAACTGTCATGCGCACTTTTGTGCGTAAAGTACTCCCCCCACCCAGCCACTGATCTGGCAGCCCAGCCCGCCAGCACCAGGAAACAGAAAACTGAAATAATAATAACACTGGTTATCATTTTAGTTTTCCTTTAACTACTGCCCGCAGAGCAGTAGCGTGCCGCTCCTCTGCTCTAGCGGAGGAGTCGCTGCTTTGGGAAACCATCCAACACAAATCCTTATTTGTGCAGGAGAGTAAATCCCACCCTAATATGTTGTGCAAGGTTTGCATCACAAAAGTCACACAAACCTTGCAAAACGCATTAGTAAATCTGGGCATTGGTGAATTTAGATAATACCTCTGCGGCTACAGCCAACAGAGACACAGCTTTACTTGCCCTGATTTTCAAAAATTAGCACTTTTTATCTGGATATATGAAGGCTAGTTCATCTATCTGCGTAACTGAACATCTGCTCCGCTGTACAAGTTAAGCATAAAGAGATTGATGCACTATGACCTCTAGCCTAGCAGGGTCGGATTGGTAACACAGGCACTCGGGAAATGGTCGAAGGGCAGGTAGCCGGGTTACAGCTATGGGCTGCTTTTTGGGGCAGCCTGGGGGCTGTCTGTGCTGTTAGGCAGGGGCGCAACTAGGTCTTAATTTCGGGGGGGGCTAACATGGCAAATGAAGGGGCGTGGCTAATGTTAATCAATGGGGCGGGGCTAAAATGTCAGATAAACGGGATCGATTAATGCTCAGGTCAAGTGGAGAAAACATGCAACCCTAAAATTACCCCCTCGCACCCCAAAACCCATTACCACCCTGAACCCTGAAATCATCCACCTAGAACCCCAAACCCACGCCGATCCCTAAAATTACACCCTTACCCCCCAAAACCCATACCCACCCTGAACCCTAAAAGTACCTCTGGCACCCCAAAACCCATACCCGCACTGATCCCTAAAATTACACCCTTGCCCCCCCAAATCCATTACCACCCTGAACCCCAAAATTACCCCCCGGCACCCCAAAACCCATACCCACCCTGAACCCTAAAATTACCCCCTGGCACCCCAAAACCCATTACCACTCTGGACCCTAAAATCACCCCCTTGGAGCCCCAAAACTCATACCCGCGCTGATCCCTAAAATTACACCCTTGCCCCCCCAAACCCATACCCACACTGAACCTTAAAATTACCCCTGGCACCCTAAAACCCATACCCATGCTGAACATTAAATTCTCCCCTGGCACCCCAAAACCCTGTGGCGTTACTGGGGTTGGTGTCACCCGGTGCGGGTAACTCATGGTGTCACCCCCTCACGACTTACCGCATGGACCACCTCTGTCAGAAATGTACGGCGCTAGGTACTGTCTTACTCCCTCTAGCTCCTTCTCTCTGTCTAGCTCCCGCTAGCTCCCTCTCTCTGTCTTACTCCCTCTAGCTCCCTCTGGTTCCCTCTCTCTCTGTCTTACTCCCTCTAGCTCCCTCTAGCTCCCTCTCTCTCTCTCTCTTACTCCCTCTAGCCCCCTCTCTCTTACTCCCTCTAGCTCCCTCTCTCTCTCTCTTACTCCCTCTAGCTCCCTCTCCCTGTCTAGCGCCCTCTAGCTCTCTCTCACTCTGTCTTACTCCCTCTAGCCCCCTCTCTCTGTCTAGCTCCCTCTAGCTCCCTCTCTCTGTCATACTCCCTCTAGCGCCCTCTCTCTCTGTCTAGCTCCCTCTCCCTCTCTGTCTTGCTCCCTCTAGCTCCCTCTGTCTCCCTCTCTCTCTGTCTTAGTCCCTCTAGCTCCCTCTCTTCCTGTCTTTCTCACTCTAGCTCTCTCGCTCTCTGTCTTACTCCCTCTAGCTCCCTCTCTCTTTCTGTCTTACTCCTTTATCTCCCTCTCTCTCTGTCTTGCTCTCTCTAGCGCCCTCTCTCTGTATTACTCCCTCTAGCTCCCTCTGTCTCCCTCTCTCTCTTACTCCATCTGTCTTCCCTGGATTTGTATAAACAAGAGTGCGAGCAACAGGTTGCACTGTAGTGAAAAGCAAGCTGAAATTTGGAACTGGTTCACTGGAAAACTGAAGACTGTGCAAGATACTGAAAAATAGGAAACCATGCACCCTCAGGTGAGCTAGGCTGCTATAGAGTTGCCTTGTGAGCAAAGAAAATTGCAGTCAAGAATTGCAGATCTCCTGCGAGACGCTGGTGAGTGTGAACAGCATGAGGAACAAGCTTGCACAGGGAGCGACAGTAAAGGTGAGAGCAGATGTGAGGCTGCAGTGCAGATTGGTGTCACCCCATGTGTTGGTGTCACCCGGTGCGGTCCGCATCCCCCGCACCCACCTAGTGACGCCACTGCCAAAACCCATACCCACCCTGAACCCTAAAACTGCCCCCCTGCTCCCCTGACACTCGAAAACCCACACCCACCCTGAAACCTAAAATGTCCCCCCTCACAAACCCAAAACCCATACCTGCACTGAACCCTAAAATGAACCCCCTGACACCCGAAAACCCATACCCACCCTGAACCCTAAAATTAACTCCATAGCACCCCAAAACCCTTAACCACCCTAAACCTTAAAATTACACCCTGGCACCCCAAAACCCATACCCACCGTGAACCCAAAAATTGCCCCCTGACACCCGAAAACCACACCCACCCTAAACTCTAAAATGTCCACCCCCTCACACCCTAAAACTCATACCTGCCCTGAACCCTAACAACCCCATGGCCCCCTAAAACCCATTACCACCCTAAACCATAAAATTACCCCCTGGCACCCCAATTCCCATACCCACCCTGAACCCTAAAATTACCCCTGGAACCCCAAAACCCATGCCCTCCCTGAACACTAAAATTACACCTGGCACCCCAAAACCCATTACCACTCTGACCCCCAAAATTACCCCCGGAACCCTAAAATTACACCCTTGCCCAACAAAATCCATACCCACCCTGAACCCTAAAATTACCCCTGGCACCCCAAAACCCATACCCACGCTGAACCCTAATATTACCCCTGGTTCCCCAAAACCCATACCCACCCTGAAGCCTAAAATTACCCCTGGCACCCCAAAACCCACACCCACCCTGAACCCCTAAATTACCCCCCTGGCCCCCATACCAGTCCTGAACCCTAAAATTGCCCCCTGGCACACCAAAACCCATTACTACCCTGAACCCTAAAATTATCCCTGGCACCCTAAAACCCATACCCACTCAGAATCCTACAATTACCCCCTGGCACCCCAATTCGTAACCCACCCTGAACCCTAAAATTACCCACTAGCACCCCAAAAAATGAACACTACAAACTTACACTACATATTCATATTCGGAGGGGACTCTCCTCTTTAGAGAAAGATACATGGCCCTGTTCACCATTTATCTGGTGAGGTGCGCTGTGGATGTGAATTCCCTACAAGTGCATGGACAGCAGGGGGAATGGGATGTCCAGTGCAAGTGAAGCTTTTCCTTTGTAAATTAATTCCTTCTGGCGTCATAGCCCAGGGTTTGCTGTCTGTGCACTTGTATGGAATACACATCCATACAAGTGCACAGACAGCAAACCCTGGGATATGACACCAGCAGAAATTCCTTTACAAAGGAAAAGCGTCACCTGCACTGGCCAGCCCTTTCCCCCTGCTGTGTGCATCTTCCCACTCCCACCCCATGCTGAACACATCAAGTGCTTAGGTGAAATCCCTGCCTTCAGGCAAGGATATCACCTCGGCGCTAGTAAAGGAAAACAAGAGGGGGGGGCTGGGGGTTTACTTGATACTGTTCAGAGGCTGGCTGGCTCGGGCTGCCGGGCCTCTCAGAATGCATCAATAACAATGACATTCTCAGCTCCGATGCGCAGTCATCTCAGTGCGTGTCAATTAGCCCGGGCTGAAGAAGACGACGGGGGGGGCTGAAGCCCGGTGAGCCCAATGGGTGTTGCGCGCCTGCTGTTAGGATGCCGTCAGTGGCCAAGTGGGTGCCTGAGTGGCCTTTCTAGAGGCAGATGGGCAGAGGTGTCACTCCCTTTCTCTTGGTGGGCCGGCCCATTAATGTATACTTATTGAGCGGGGGCAGGGGGCCTGAGCAGAAGTTGTCTCACTTGCATTCATGTGTGACTCAGCAGTGTGAACTAACCTGTGCATTTTTTTTATACAAGCGAAGTAAATAAAACATACCCCCATCCCCCTTCTTTGTGGAAAGGCAATACGCAAATGTGGGCCACTGTTTTTTTGGTGTGCCCGGGCAGATTTTTTATCCCAATCCAACCCTGCTTCCAGGGTAGGAGTCCTCTGGCATGTTACCTGGTGTAACTCACTTCAACAGCTGGAGTAGACAGAGGTTGCAATAAAGCAGGAAAGAAGACACGAAACCACGCCCTAATACCCTCCCATTGGCTGGATACTCTACACTGATTGGCTTGAGGGGCTGTGCTTTGTGCAATCTTTTATTTAGATTGGTGAGCTGCGCGATGGCCTTGCTAATCACTGCACTATGGGGGGATTGCGCCTTTCTTCCCAGGCGTGTAAAAAGCAGGAGGAAGTGTAAATTAAACCCTTAGGCGGCAGGGCAGACTAACTAAATCGGTGGGCTTGGGAAATAAGAGGTAATCACCAAACATTAACGTATATATAGTATCTTTTTACAACACATTCACTAGATGGCTGCCACCGCCCCCTATTTTTTCCTTTCTTCTGCCCCAGTGCCTCTCAATCGCTTCTGTCTACAGCGGCACCTTAGTAAGAACTGCAAAGCGGCACAACTCTGAATTGCTGACGAGCGCTGAATAGACTTACCCCTGAAGTTGTGTCTCTGTAAGGCTTTTAATCATCGTTGACAAAAATAGTCCATTGAAAGTTAATTATGTACTTTAAATTATTAATCACGCGATAACTAATATTCACGGTGCGGTGCAGTTTGATTAATGAGCTCTACTTACAAAACAACGTGTTTCTAATAAGTATTTAAGAAGTTAACTGTTTTCGGCTAAATAATAGTAATTAATGGATAATAGAATTCTACATCATTTAAAAAAGCTTTTGTTCCCTAAACTGGCATAATAAAATGTTAAATAAAGTTTAAATGACCGTTAGTAAATCGTCCAACCTTGAAAGAAACAACTTTTGCGAACTTCCGACCAGTGACAAAAGCATGCCCTTCTTAAGGTTTATCTATTTCCAGTCCACGTTTTACCCAAGTGTTTTGGGAACAGAATATCATATGTACAACTACTGTCTGACATTAACACCATGTCCAAAGCATTGTTTACAGAAAATATCCTGACATTGGGGGCAAATGTAATATTATTAACTCCAAAGGGGCGAGATGGGCAACTCCATACTATGGGGCCTATTATGATGGTGGGCGGATCTCCACCGCCGGCAGTGGCGATCCACCCGCCTTCAAAAGCCCATTTACTCACCGCCAAATTAGCATTGCGGTGGGTACCGTGGCAGATGGAAAGTCCATCTGCCGCTTTTCAGCCGGTCGGATTGCCGGGCGGGTGGAAAAGGCACACAATATGGTGGTGGTGCTTTGCAGGCACCGCCATCCATATTATGATGTGTGCAGTGGGCATGCTGTTCCATGGCGGAGACTTCGCTATGGAAAGGCATGTGGAGATTGACTTTGGGGGCCCGTTGTGGGCCCCCAGGGGTACCAATGGTATCCCCCTTCATTGGCATGCAGAAGGTGGCAGGCACCGCTCGGTGCCTGTCACGTTGTGCATGCCAATGCACAACATGCAGCTTTTACGTTTTGGCAGGTGCTGCTTAGAGCACTGCCCGCCGCAATGTAAAAGACGCGGGATGCGCCCGCCAGGGTGGCGGTTGCATCCTAATTGGCACCGCGGGACCGCCGTACCTCTGGCGGTCGGTCCTGTTTTCCATTACGGTGGCGGGCGGACTTCATAATGGGGCCCTAAGTTCTACAAACCTGCGGGCTCAACATTTTAAAACCCTCCTTGATTTGTACATCACGCCCGCAAAAATAGCATAGTGGGGAGGAGTGGAAGGGGCCCCGTGCTTCAGGTGCAAGACATATGGCTCGGATCTGGTTCATATTTTCGCTACATGCCCAAAAATAGAACCTATTGGTCTAGAAATGGTGGGCTTTCTGCAGCATATATTGAAAGAAGATGTCCTGCTCTCACCGCAGTTGATGCCAATAGGTGTAAATGAACGAAATGGGAAAATTGGGGAGGAGCTCACGTTTATAGCAATGGCAGTGCTCAGACTCTGTGTTGCGTCAGCCTGGCTAGATTTTCAGCAGTGGAAAGGTCGCTTCCTACCCATATTAAACCTGAAAAAAACTCTGTATGATCTGAGATGTAGAAAAAGTAGGATTAAAAGAAAGAGGATCTGGGGGCCATTAACCATATGGATGGCTCAACTTGCCCCGGTAGAATGAACACTGAGGCAACATTTAATTAGGGTCCTTTTTCCTTTTTGTTTGTATTTTAAAATTTGTGATGACTTTTAATTAATTTTGATGACACAGGTGTATGTACTGCATTATCATTTATGATATCCTTGATAATTCCATGGCACCCTGTGTTCTATATTTACCGGAAAAGGAAAGATCTTAGTAGCCTATTCTTAGGATTGCTTAATTTCTCGTCCATATAAGAAGTGTTTGTCTTACTTTTCTTTATGGAATGATTTTTTAATAATTCCATAGTAATGATTGACGTAAGGGAAATATGCTATTTCTGAATTGTAATAATTTGCATTTTTTTTCTTTGCTGCATTGCATCTCATCTCTGTGATATATTTTTGAATTACGTAAAAATAAAAAATTATTTAAAAAACTAAAATCCTCAAAAGGGGCGATAGTTTTATTAGGGAAATCCTGCTGGTTTTATATAACAAAATGGATCTTTTTGAACCATTTTCTCGCCCTTAGGCAGGTGAAACAATTGTCACCTGGAAGAATAAGTGGCTTTTCGAGCCACATGGAAACGACAACGTTTCTAGCCACTTACAAAATGTTTAAGAATCTTATGTATCAGAGAAGCTTCTAATGAAGGATGCAGTTTTCATAATGAGAACTGAGATTGAGAAGTGAAGTAGAGCTCGAGAAGTTTATTTAGCATGTGGCTGGTGATTGGCCAGCCTGCAGGGTTGTGGGAGGCCCTGGTCCTGCCCCGCCCCTCTGCAGCAGACTGTTCGCCATACTTAAAGGTTAATGCGTGGCTGTCAAGGACCTCTGTGCCTACAGTGCACCTTTCAATATGAAGTGTGCCACGCAGGCACAGCTCAAATGCCGAGCTGGCCCCCTTTTTTTTTGATGATGATTTGCACCTACAAAAATGATTCCCCAGCCTTATTCACCATCTTTCACATTTCAGAAAGTTCTGTTTTTCACATCCTTACATCTGTGATTCTTGCTTTTTAACATTAAACACCTCAACTTCTGTCAAAGAGCTGCCTTTCAGCTGTATACATTTTATCTTTTCAGATGCTTCTGAACTCACTAAGCTTTTCTGTCTTCACACAACAATAAAAACATAATTTCGTGTTTTGAGAGGCAAATTTGCTTGCTCACTTAGACCGAATTTCAGAATAGTATAAGTGCTTTAGAAGTAGGGTATAAACAATCTGAAATAGCCTTTGGGAGTCCAACGGCGCATCTTCTCTCTACTGATTTTTCAAACTAGTGCATCATTCAAAAGCCAGACAACTTGTAGCAAACAAATGTTATTGTTCATGCACTCAGTGGCACACGAGCATGTCAATTTGATGACGATGATCACTTATGTATCAAATCCGTAAATAAATGTAAACACTATAAAAAAGAACAAAGCAAAGTTTCCCCATCCATCTAAAGACATTAAAATACCAACACCTTGTCCAGCGTCAGAGGCCCGAAGAGGTCAGCCACGTTTGACTGGGGAACACTCCCAGAAACATTTCTGCCAGTTTGCCTGGTGGAGCCGAGTGATGCACTCTGTCATCAGGGGATCTGATGCCCAAGATTCCGTATCAGACAATCAGGACCACTGGGCAGTACACAATGAGAACCCTGATTATCCATGCAATGTGGCTGGCAAAGGAGAGTGTTGCATGGCAAATATGATCTGTAGAGGAATTACTAGTTTTTTTATCCCCTCAAGTGTGGTTGATGACAAATAAATACAGACTACACTTCTTTCAGAAGGCTGGTGGTGGCAACTCACCATCACCATCTCAGGAGGTGGGAGACCACATAACACAAATAGATGTTCTAAAAGTGACAACACATCACATCAGCCTTGGAACTCATTCTGCCTCCCAACACACTTCTACGTAGAATAAAAATGAGAGGGCACTTCGTGAATCAATGGGAAAAAGAGGTTACATACAGGAATTGCCGAAGTCTTCCTAATCCAGTGTAGCCTCTCAGCATACAAGACGCACCTTTAGAAAAAAGAAAATAGATCACCGGTGTCTCTCCATTCTCCACCCATGGACTGTGGCACGGCCACAACCCCTCTTGGCAAGTGAATTATAGGGAGCTGAATTTAAGGAGGACAGCAGACACCAAGGTAGAAAAACCTATGCTGTCATACTTTCAAGAATGAGATAATATATCAGGATTTAACACCAACTTTAAACCAGCTAATCCATTAGAGATTTGAAACTATATTATTTTAAGTGTAGTATGAAAGCCCTAGAATAAAGCTTCTGTCTGCAAGCATTAACAATTGGCTGATTCAACCATGACCACTGCCTTAATTCTAGTACCCAAGTATGCTAAGACTGGAGTTAGTAGATCTGACCAGTGGAAAAAAAAGCAAGCAAGCAAAAATAACAGTCAGAATCAATGCAATGATCAATCACTACAAGTGGTGGCAAGTTTTTGACAAGCATCCCATATCTCCATATCTGCTATAAAATTACCACATGGTGGTACCAAGACATAGCTATCTTCCAAAGTAATGATTAAAACCCACAATAGGAAAGTCATTCTGAATCCTAGGAAGCTCTTTAGCATCCAGACCTCACAGAAATGACACAGTCAAAAGACCTAAGAAAGAAAGAAAAATAATTATGAGTGACAGACAAGACAACATTGAGTGGACATTATGCACCAAGAAGAGGCATACTACTAAACAAAGTATTTGAAATGTTGAGCAACTAAATCCAAGTTACAACATTCAAGTTTACAGAAAACAAATGTAACAAAAACAAAATGGCGAAAACAGTGTGTGTGCAGTTAATATTACGAGTTACATGATGGGAAAGTAATGCTTGCGGGCGTAGTTGCTGGTGATGAGGAAAACAAATAAAACACTAATTTGCTTGAGCAAGACCTTATTTTGCTAAAAAAAAAGAGGGGTAACACATTTTGAAGTAACCTTTATTTTGAAATGTAAATCAATGGAGCCAGAGTTACGTACAAGCTATGCAACATAGGTTGCTGCATTGCGGTGTGTGAACGGGAGCGAGCAGAACAGTGCCATATCTACTAAGATGTGTCATTATTCTGCACTCTCGCTGGCATTCTTTTGAATGTCCTGCACTAATCAGACATGCTTGCGCCATAGTGGTAGGGTGCCTGCATTTTGGGAAGCATAGGTTTTCTGCTACATGTGGTCTCTTCTAGTACAAAAACTATGCTTTACAGTGTTTCCCACTTTTTTAAGATACTGCGGAAGGTCTTGGTCACTGGAGAAGAGGCGTCTGTCGGCTTCAGGTAAGTTCTTTTTTTAGAAATTGTTACTTTATTACTTTCCCTGCCACACGACGTGACCCCTGCCTCGGTCCCTCCCCCCGCCCCACCACCCTTTGTTTGAAGTGAAACATTTCTCCAATTGTAATACCTATAACATTGTGTACTGCATTGAATGTCCTAGTGGGTTGTACTATATAGGTAAAACAACACATGTTAAAGCAAATATTTTGTGAACTTTAAGCACTTGGGTTAACTTTACCCTCTCAGTGTTGTGTTTTATTTCTTTTTCAGATACAGTTGACAAATATTTGGAAGTCAACCCTCCTCCGCAACGCGCTGGCTCTAATACAAGTAGGATAAATTAAGTAAGTATTTTGTGAGCCACATGTCAGCGAGTAATGCCTGGCTAGCAACAGCATTGACTCTGTATAATCCGGTACAAAACAGTACGGAATCTGTCTGGATTCGATATTTAGTTGGTTAATTCAAACTCTTATCATTGATTATTCGTTCACTTGAAGCACGTTGTGCCCCGAAGATGTGCTCTAATAAATTAACTTCGATATGCTGAATTCGATCTGAGCAATAAGATTAAAAAGTAGAACTACACACGGTCAAGTTCTCCATTCTAAATCTTTTTGAACTCAAATACCAAATTGATTTATAGTCCTTTTCCTGCCATTTATAGTTATAAAAACCTTTTAAAATAAAGACATGTTCACCTAATATCACTTGTTGGATCATTTCAGGCACCATTGACTCTCCAATATTCATCATCCAGATAATTGACTATAATCTTAATAGTAAGATCTTGTTCATTAAACCAATTAAGACAGAGGTGATTTTTCCTTTTCTTTCATTTAACCACTGGCACTTAAGGCTACTTTTTTCTCACAGAGATAGGAAAATGATGGTGACTTTTTCCCAAAATATTTTAGTGTGTTCTTTATTTTGTCGATAAACAATTATTTGAGTAAACTACAAGACAGTTTTGGGAATATTTATTTTACAGAAGGGTCTATACTCTGCATAGGAATTGCCATGTCCTGAAGATGGTCTTATAGACAAATTGTGCAAAAGACCGAAACATCGACACACCAACCCATTTCTTCAATCTATCCTTGAACCTTTACACTTATGAAACCTATGTCTAATTTATAGGCTGTTTTCATCATGAGTCAAGCTGTAATGGGTTTTATTGCATTTGTGATGATGATCAACTATTGCAAAGAATCTTCAGTTTTATCACCGATGTATTTATGAGAATTTTTGTACCCTTTGACTCACCTAAAAATATAAATTTGTATAAAAATAAGAAATACACCCGTTTTTGTCTATTTCGCTCTAAAGTTTAAATCACTATTGAGTTATTTTATGATCCTTCAGTCTGAATTAACCCTGCCGGAATGCAAATTTGAGGGCATTCACAAGTATGATCTTGACTAAGTATAATTGGTGTTTAAATGATATCCCTTGTAGGCTTCTTTACTTGATGTAGTATATCTCCCACTCGTCAGAATGCTTCAGGACCCGTGGAAGACTGAGAAGGACGGTTCTGCTACTGGAAGGACTGCACTGCTGTCCTTTTGCCTAAGGAAAGAAGATTGGACCTGCTCATTGAAATCAGTACCGCAAGAGCGACTTCAAGGGCTATCAGTCTGGCCTCCTGTTCTGAGCTACAGGGACAGAACAAGCTCCAGAGACCTCCCAGCAGCTGCCCAGCTGACCTGCTGCACTGGACCTTCCTGGACCTGCAGCTGGACCTGCATGACTCCTGCTGGCCTCACCTGGAGTGAGTTCCTTTTTACCAAGAGGTGCCTCCCCAGTCCTGTAACCTTGGCTAGCATCAGAGAGGCCTCCTCCTTACCTAACTGAAGGTTCCATCAAATCTGGTGTGAAGCGACGCAAAGCTTGCACAGCTAAAAGTCTCATCGGAACCTACACCAAGCAACGCAAAGCCTCGCAAAGCAACACACACCAAGGACATAATGTGCAAATCCCAGCAGGCCAAACTTGGTTCTGTGTCTGGCCAGTGCACTATAGCGGTCAGCCTGAACTTGTGACTTTGTCCTGTTCCAGCACGACCATATACCTTCAGTTGCTGGTTTGTGATTTTAGGCGCTATTTTACTTAGATCTTTAAAATTGCATTGCTCTGGTTCTACTGATTGGATTGGATTTTTGTTGTTTTGTTATCATTCTAGTCATCAACATTTACTCTTTTTTTCTAACTTGGTTTGTGACTTTGTGTGTTGTGTTTTCACTTTATTACCATACATGTGCTGCATACATTCTACAAACTGACTTTAAGCTAAGACTAACCGCTTTTGTGCCAAGCTACCAGAGGGTTAAGTACAGGTTAATTAACAACCTGTGTGGTTCACCCTGACAAGGAATGTGGTTATTGCCTGAGTGGGACTTCCACCCCTCTCATCCAAAAATCCAATTTCCCAGAGGCGGGAATTGAACCCTGGTCCCGGGCCAGACCTCTGCATCAAGGTCTGCCGCTCTAACCATTGAGCACTGAAGCTCGGTACAGCAGGCAAATTAATTGCTTTGGCCTAAACCTTCAATGTAGTCAGTGGTGCACCTTCTATTATCAAGACTATAACAGAAGCATGAGTGTGGGTTTCCAGTCAGATATTGGGGTTTACATCATGAGAAATTTATTATGAGACATTATCATGAGGAGACTCACCAGACTCTCATGTAGTAGCATTCACCAAACTCAATTGCCAAAAGCAACTAGGCATTTGAGAATTGATAGTGTCTCCAAAATAGTTCTATTACATGGCCTGGGCAAAGCAGACCCACCTTTTGGTTAGGTGCAGGAGGGTGCCCAATGTTCTCCTAAGGAGATGTACTGTCTCAACAAGCAAACGTTTGCCACTGGATTCAGAGCAGCTGCTGATGTCATTAGAAATATAGCTACTCTGTACAATGTCTTGCTCGAAAGTGAGACAGATTGGTGTTGCCAATGCTTGTTTATTACAGTCCGTCCAGCTGATGTTATTGCTTCTACATTTGAACTGCTGTTTTTCTACTGACAATTATTTGACACTTAATGGCAGTGCACTGCTATAGTTTAAACGTGGCAAATCCACAAAGAGCTCTTGTGGGCGGGTCAAACACGAAAGCAACAAATTGAAGCAAAGCAACTGAGACTGACCTAAAAACCATACAATCTTGAGCACAGATTTGCTACGTGGTGTATGAAAACCTTGTTCTCTCGTGACAAACACCTGGTGCTGTCTGTAGGAAGACTGTAAAAATTATTTGTAAATGTTGAGTGCCAAATTTGCTAGATGTGATGAATAAAACAAATCTGTGGGTTTGTTTGATAAATAATGTATTATTTGAACTCAGCGGTGGCTCCTCCCTTATGGTGGAGCAGCATCGCCCTACCTGCTGCGAGCACAGCAGGCACACACATTAATGAAATGGCAATAAATAGCATTTTATTAATGTGTCCCAGGCTCGCTCTGTTACGGTGAGAGGGCTGGCGGCGTGACTGATTAGTGCAATTACACTATTACTTCAGCCCCACTCAGTGCACATGTCATTTTGGGCGGCTGACTACAGCTGGCCAATCTGACCAAGGCACTTCAGAGCCTGCAATCCGAGGGCTGAGAAACAGCTGAGGGATTGCAGCTGCAGTCCCCCACCCTCAAAATGAGTGCTGGGGTAGCACGCTCCAACCAATGGTTTCGTGTTGTAAAGGGAGGAAGTTCCTTCCTTTCTGCCCGAGTCCGAGGAGAGCGGCAGGACACCAGATGAAGGAGTATGTAGCGATGAAGTAGAGGCGAGGCAGACTGGCGTAGATGTCCTGTGGTTTCTTTATTTCAGTGACAGGACATTAACAGGATACAATGTAACAGGACCTATAGCGAAGACAGCTGCTCAGGGAAACAGCGGAGGAATAGCATGATAAAAGCGTAAAATAATTCTAGATGATAGATTGAAAGGGGAAGAATAGAAAGAGACGTAGGGCAAGGAGCAAAGGGAGAAAGAAGCAAGTAAAGGGAAAGTGAGAAATAGGAAGATATTACAGAGACCTTATTCAGAGCCTACGTGCCAGCATATATGGTTAGTGTTTTTGGCATCGCGCCTCACCATAATGGAATGTTGTTGGCCGCCACTGTTTGAACTGAAAGAGACAGTTCACCTAACTTTTATTAACACACAATACGTAATTTGTGAAAGAAAGAGGGCCAGCGCCCAAATCTCTGTTCAGAAGCCTGCGGCCGGTGCAAATACATTTTAGGGTACCAAGGCAGGTAGTGTTTAATTCACTACCAGACACTCCCTGCCCCTTATTCTTACTTTTACAGGTTTCCGCTGTCTATTTGTGATGGTTTTGCAATCTTTTTCTTCTTCCAATTTATCCATCTATGTGTTTTTTTCTCTCTTGCACTCAGTAAATATCTGATACTGAAAAATAAGTGCTGGTCCCCAAATATACGTACCGCTGGACCCCACTGGCTTAATTTAAGCAATCACACACTTCCTGCAAATGCCTTTTGAACTAAGTCTACGTTGCATTTCCTTTGAGTGAAAAACATGAAGCTCAACCCAATGTCATTGTCAGACAAACTCAATGAGCAATTCACTTATTGAGTCAGCACATAAGCAAAAGGAAAGAAGAAAAACCCTTTCAAAGTGCTTCGAGGGAGAGTTGTGGCACAGCGGCCAAAGCTGACTCCAGAGTGCGGGGCTCACGGTTTGATCCCAAGCACTGGCGGCAACTCAGCTCAGCATCATGTGACTCTGGGCAAAAGCTTCCTTAATCTCTCAGACGCCACCTGGGTACCCTTAAGGGTGATAAGTTTGTGGTTTACTAATGTGGAATAATTATTATTTCAAACAGATGTTAACAACAGAACAGATCCTAAACTACCTAAGCACAGTCGCGGCCGGCATTAATCATGGATGGGGGGGCGGAGGGGTAGCGTGGAGGTCGTGCGGGGAGGGGGGTAATTTAATAATTTTTTTTAAACTTACCTGTTCCCTGACTGGGTCCCGCGTTTTTTCGGTGCCTGCTCCTGCTCTCCTGCCTCCGGCAGGAACAGGAAGCAGGCAGCCTCCCTCCCCTCCCTTCTCCTAACCCAATTACAACACTGCAATGGCAGCATTGTGATTGGGGGGGGGACGCTGCCCAGGCAAGGGCGTACGGTGAGGCCATTTTCTCCATGAAGGCTGCACGCCAGACGGTTATACACGTCATATTGCTTTTTGGAGAAGAGCAAAGCTTTTTTTTGTAAGCCAATACACGCGATGCGTCTTCTGTTGCTACAGAAGACGCATCGCGGTCTGTCTGGCATCAGTATTTTGTTGGTGTCTGCCAGCGGTTCTACTTTAAACTGACTGGGACATTTAATTCTCATACTTTCCTCTGAGATTACGCTGTTACTTAGGGTAAACAGACATAATATCGATGCAAAAATATCGACAGGACATAATATCGAGGTAAAAATATAGACTAGACAAAATATCGACCAGACATAATATAGACTACAAAAATATCGATTACTATCGATATTAATAGCCAAAATATCGAATCAAAAATATAGACTAGACATAATATCGACTAGATAGAATATAGACAACAAAAATATCGAAAATAAGGTAAGTGTTTTATAATTTGTAATAATTGTGTAATATAAATCTGTAGCGGGTTGTGGGTTTATAGGGGAATAGGGTGGGAAGTAATTTAAATATAATTAATTAAATCTGTAATATAATAGTAATTGTTAATTAATTATTAATTGTTAATTAATTAAAATATAATTGGTAATTAATAATAATTGATTAATTGATCAATAATTACATTTTCGTAAAATATTTTCTGTAGCGGGTTGTGGGTTTATAGGGGAATAGGGTGGGAAGTAATTTAAATATAATTAATTAAATCTGTAATATAATAGTAATTGTTAATTAATTATTAATTGTTAATTAATAAAAATATAATTGGTAATTAATAATAATTGATTAATTGATCAATAATTACATTTTCGTAAAATATTTTCTGTAGCGAGTTGTGGGTTTATAGGGGAATAGGTTGGGAGGTAATTTAAATATAATTAATTAAATCTGTAATATAATAGTAATTGTTAATTAATTATTAATTGTTAATTAATTAAAATATAATTGGTAATTAATAATAATTGATTAATTGATCAATAATTACATTTTCGTAAAATATTTTATGTAGCGGGTTGTGGGTTTATAGGGGAATAGGGTGGGAAGTAATTTAAATTTAATTAATTAAATATGTAAATTATTAATTTTTAATTAATTATTATTTGGTAAATAATTAAAATATAATTGGTAATTATAAATATTTAAAGAATAAATAAATAATAATTAGTAAATTAATTTCTGTAGTGGGTTGTGAGTTTATAGGGGGATAGGGTGGGGAGTAATTTAATAATAACTAATTAAATGTGTTAATTAATTAAATTTGTTAATTGATTAATAATTGACCATTAAATAAAATTTACTTTGTAAATAAAAGTAATTGGTTTTGGAAATTAAATTTAAGTTTTGGGTTTTTGGGTAAAGGGGTATTTTTAGGGTTCAGGGTCAGTTTTGGGTTTTTGGGTAAAGGGGTATTTTTAGGGTTCAGGGTCAGTTTTCAGTTTTTGGGGTAAAGGGGTATTTTTAGGGTTCAGGGTCAGTTTTCAGTTTTTGGGTAAAGGGGTATTTTTAGGGTTCAGGGTCAGTTTTCAGTTTTTGGGTAAAGGGGTATTTTTTGGGTTCAGGGTCAGTTTTCAGTTTTTGGGGTAAAGGGGTATTTTTAGGGTTCAGGGTCAGTTTTCAGTTTTTGAGTAAAGGGGTATTTTTAGGGTTCAGGGTCAGTTTTCAGTTTTTGGGTAAAGGGGTATTTTTAGGGTTCAGGGTCAGTTTTCAGTTTTTGGGGTAAAGGGGTATTTTTAGGGTTCAGGGTCAGTTTTCAGTTTTTGGGTAAAGGGGTATTTTTAGGGTTCAGGGTCAGTTTTCAGTTTTTGGGTAAAGGGGTATTTTTAGGGTTCAGGGTCAGTTTTCAGTTTTTTGGGTAAAGGGGTATTTTTAGGGTTCAGGGTCAGTTTTCAGTTTTTGGGTAAAGGGGTATTTTTAGGGTTCAGGGTCAGTTTGGGGTTTTTGGGGTACAGGGGTACTTTGTAAAAATAAAGTAAAATAAAGTAAAATTACATTTAAATTAAATTAATTAAATAAAATTAAATAAAATTAAATTATATTATAATAATTTTCATTAATTTATATTAAAAAAATTATTATATACTTACCAATACTTACGTTGTAATGGTATGCGTTGTAAAGGTATATGCGTTGTAAAATCTTGCGTTGTAAATGTATGTGTTGTAAAAGTTTTTGCGTTGTAAAAGTTTCGTTGTAATGGTAGGCATTGTAAAAGTATGCGTTGTAACGTCATACATCCCTGGAGTAGGAATAGTAATTTTAACCCCTACGCTATCCAGCGCTTTCCCTACTGTTGCACCCACTGGAGTGGGAATAGTAATTTTAACCCCTACGCTATCCAGCGCTTTCCCTACTGTTGCACCCACTGGAGTTGGAATAGTAATTTTAACCCGTATGCTATCCAGCGCTTTCCCTACTGTTGCACCCACTGGAGTGGGAATAGTAAATTTTACCTCTACGCTATCCAACACTTTTGCTAATGTTGAACTCATATAGTTGTAACAATAAATTTTAACCATTTTCTATGCTACGCTAAAAAAGTTATATATGTTTATTTAATAATATGTTTATATATATATATATATATATATATATATATATATATATATATATATATGTATTCTTTTTGGTGATATAATTTTTTTAATTATATTATTTATTAATACTACATTTATTTAATAATTATTTCTAAGTGTATATTAAATATATTTATTACTATATTAGTTTTAACTTAATTTTAAAACATTTAAAAAAATCGATATTTTGACTGTCTATATTTTTGTAAGTCGATATTTTGGAGTCAATATTTTGGTACTTACCTGTTTGAAGATAGGGAGTCGATATTTTGTCTCTCGATATTTTTGACTCGATATTTTTGTATCTCGATTTTTGTGAGGTCGATATTATGTCAGTGATCCGTTACTTTGAGTCATGGCTATTATGGATACCAGTTAGATTTAGTATTGCAGCTGTTATTGGCTTACACACCGGACGGTTATACACGTCATATTGCTTTTTGGAGAAGAGCGAATCTTTTTCAGTCACTCTGGATACTCTCATTCCATATCCATCTTGAGAAGCTTTATTCATCTTCCATTTCATCTGCTCTTGCAAATCTAATCTGTCATGCTCAATAGAAGCCTTCATTACTTACAGAAGCCCTGAAGAAGTCCCTAGTTTGGGGGGAAACGCGTCGGCTGTATGGTGCCTCATCTATTTTTGAAATAAAGGATAACCAATCTGAGGAACTTAATGCTTTCTGTGACTCTTTGAAATTGTTTAATCATATGTTAAAGGTGGTGGTGCACCTTTGCTTTTATAATCAATTGATTTAGTTCTGCAAGGAATGAGCACAGTTACAGTGGGTGCTGTTCAGTGTGCACACAATCCCCCAAGTAGAATATAGGAATACTAATTATCACATAGGGTTATTTTTTGTTAGGTGCTGCGCTTTAGAAGGTTCCACTGTTAGGTATTTTGTCGATGTATTATAATTTATAAAAGAACGAGAGTAGAAATGGAGCAAGGCTAGGACAGGGAATGGGGAGCGGGGTGCTGCTGGCCGGCACAAACAGAGATATTCTGGTAAAGGAGGAATAAATGGAGGCCTCATAAGAAGTGGGAGGGGAATAGACAACTGAAGAAAGCCTGAAGAAATGCGAGGCATCGAGTCACTGATGCATTGCGTTATGAGCAAGAACCTGACGCTCCGGAAAGTATGCAAATTCAATGAGCAAGAGAAAAAAGACACTGACTGTCTGAATAAACAACTCGATGAGTCAGTCATCAATCTGAGCTACACAAGGAATATAAAAAATCATTTTACGTATGTGCTAAAGTTAAAATGGCTGCCTACCTTCGTAAGCTATTTTTATGTGATTATCAGAAAAAGTCGTGTCAGCTTTATGATTCAGGTAAAAAGCTGCATTTAACTGCAGTGAATTTCCGTTGGATTTGCAAATATTGCAAGTCTTGGAAGCAGCGGTTTTTGAAATATTATTCTTATCAACTTTGTAAAATATTCTTTTTATCAACTTTGTGATTCATCTGCATTTCTGCTAGTCTTTCGCCTTTCTTTTATTTGGTCACATTGTTGCCGATATCTTTTCCAAGGGTCTATATTGCTTTCAATAGTGGTGTCTGGTGTGTAAGGCTCCTGGTTAAGCTCCAGTATGTTTGGTAGCTCGTCAGTATTCCGAGTTGTGCCCTCATTTTCAGACTCCCCACATTTTCCAATTTCAGCACATCAACCATCCCGAATTAACTGGAGAAAAATGCTCTGTAAATACAGGTGCATTGGGAATTCCACGTGGAGTTTGGCATGTTGAGTCCCATCCATTCAGGTCATGGCGGTATTTACTGCTACTGATAAATACCTTCCCCTGTGCTGTTGATAATTGCAGGGTAGCGCAAGAATCAATCAGGCAAGTGTTTGAATTATTGCAATTAGGTGGATGTTGAGCCTTCTTATTGTTCCTGTTTGCTTTTTTTTGGTCCACATTCTCTGGTGGATACAACCCAATCTAAAGTGACTGAAGTGAGACCTGATCCTCAAGAGGTGCCACTCGGGTCCTGAACCTTTGGTTGGCATCAGAATGAACTCCTCCTGAAGAAAAGGTGAAAAGTTTGGGTGCTTCACAAGTGCAAATGGGCCCACTCATGCAACAACTCGGTCACCAGTGACAATCGCCAATGGGACCTGCTCTTCACGCCGACAATGACCATCCACAATGACTGGCAACGTGAGACTTGCACTTTGCTCTACAGAGATGACAGCCAGCAGCGACCGCCAATGGTTCTTTGTGCTACGTTGATGACCCTCCATGGCACTTGGCCGGCTCGTCATGCTACATTGACATCCATCCGCAATGTTTGACATGCTCTTCATTTCAAAAGCCTCCTCCTCCTTGCAGCCTCCTTTAAAGTGAACGGAACTGTTCACGCCAGGCTTGAGAAGGTAACTCTTCAGCAGGACTAACCTAGTCACTGTATGTTATGTTATGTTATGTTATGTTATGTTACTGGGCACTTATAAAGCGCATGGCTACTCCACAGAGTGTCCCAGCGCTAAAAAACCCTGGGCCCGGCAGTGTGCAACAAGGCAGGTAGACCTCATTCTAATGTTGCAAAAGCCAGATCTTTAGTTTTCTCCTAAAGACCAGGAGATCCTGCTCCTGTCTTAGGGAGGGTGGCAAACTGTTCCATAGCTGAGAAGCCACCACTTGAAAGGAACGACCAGCCATGCCTGAGCGGGCAAACTTTGGGATGGTCAACAGCCGCTTTGCAGAGGACCTCAAGGTCCTACGTGGGGCATAATGCTGAATCCTGTTCCTTATGTAAGGAGCCCCTGTGTTGTGAAGTACCTTGAAAGCCAAAACAAAGGCTTTAAAGTGGATCCGCTTCCGCATCGGTAGCCAATGCAGGGACCTCAGGAGGGGGGGTCATGGCCTTCCTGGGGTCAACGATGAGTATGGCTCTGGCTGCCGCATTTTGAACCACCTGCAGACGACCGAGTAGGTAGTCAGGAAGACCAAGGTACAGTACATTGACGTAGTCCAGCCTGGATGTAATCAAGGCTTGGACAACTGTCTTCCTATGTGGGACTGAGAGTAAAGGTTGGAAGTTCCTCAATATTTTCAGTAGCCTGAAACATGTGCAAGCCATCGTTGGGACCTGCGACTTCATGGACATGTCAGCGTCCAGTTTAACCCAGTGGTTGTTCATGGTGGTTACAGAGTTGACCAGGGGTGACAAATTCTGGGGCCACCATTGGCGCCATTCCTCGCCAGGGTTATGGCCAAAGAAGATTATTTCATATTTTTCTGAATTGCCAATCAGTTGGTTCTGTCTGAACCAGGCAAACACCTTCGTCAAACATGCATTTATCTCACGCGTTGACCTTTTTACAGGTAAACAACAGCTGTGTATCGTCAGTGTAGGATATCATTTTTGCTCCAAATTCTTCTGCTAGGAGCGCATGGGTGGCCATAGACACATTAAACAGAGTCGGGCTCAAAATTGAGTCATGTGGTACTCCTACTTTCATAGAGGGAATGAGGGCAGAGAAAGGAGGGGACCAAACTGTTTGCTTACGATTTCCCGAAAAGGAGGTAAGCCATCTAAGGCCGCATATTTCTCTTGCCAGCAGAAGATAGCAGAAATTGAACAGGTACCTTAGAGCACTTTATGAGAATGCATAACGAACGCAACGCTACTCA
This sequence comes from Lissotriton helveticus, assembly GCF_964261635.1. Lineage (NCBI taxonomy): Eukaryota > Metazoa > Chordata > Amphibia > Caudata > Salamandridae > Lissotriton > Lissotriton helveticus. Next base: position 203,084,875 of record NC_136058.1, on the reverse strand, counting down.
CAAAGTGATATGAACATTTATTTCTTAGAGTATTGGCACTGGAAGACACACCACACCCCTTCGGTCTGTATCGCCTCCATAATGTCTACATGGTTGGGTATATTACATGGTTGAGTTGTCTGGCACTGATCTTTGGAGTGATCAGAGTGAGTGGGGGAAGTAATAGAATTGTGGGAAAGGATGGGTACAATAAATTTATATAATGCTGTTTACGGCTGTTGATGCAGATAACATCACTGAATAAGACCTTAATGACACATTAGGAACTTTGCTACTTGACTCCAACAAAAAGAATACTAACTTTACTGTCTTGGAACATTAGGGGCTTAAATAACACCCAGAAAGTGAGGAAAGTATTGAAATTGTTGGATAGAAACAATGTCGATCACGCTATGCTCCAGCAGACACATTTTGATCAACTCTATCTGTTTAGCTTTGCTAGGCAATAGGGTCAATACAGGTTTTTCTCACCTTGGAGCACTTGCTACAGGGGAGTGTGTATTATGAGATGCAGCTCAATTGATTTCAGGCTGTTTGAGAAATTTAAAGACCCAGAAGGTAGATATACTGTACTAACATTGACCATCAATAATAGGAAGATAGTGCTGGATGATCATGTTTTCTTCAACTCATCCTTACTATGCTTACATTTCAAACGCGAGGTACCGACGGACAGAGCGGGGCCTCTACTTCCCGAGCGTTTGCCGGGCGAGGTGAGGTCTTCACCCACATAAAGCTGGGAAGAAGAACTTCTCCTGTGATCAGTGGACACTGGGGTTCCAAGTTGTGAGGGGAGACATGTTTCTCTTAAGTATATCACCTGGTATCGTTTCAACGTATTTTCTCTTACATGTGTACACACCCCCTAAACTGTGTTGCAGTAGCTTAGCATATACATCCTTTTAAGGTCCTGATGAAAGCTGGAGCAATACTCTTGTTAGCTGAAACTAGTCGACCGACCACTTGCACAGCGCCACTATGTAGTTTGATTTACCCACTACTAGGCGTGTTTTTAATCTTGACACCTAGTAACTTTTCATATCTAGGTAGCCAATTTTATTTAGCACCTTTTCAATAGCACTGCACTCTTTTCCACAATTCTCAACATGAGTATTTTTGAGCACTACTGTGGCTATGATTATCGCTCTCCACTTATGCACCGCCATGAGATGGCTCAGGCGACCTGTGGAGCGATCCCTGATCCCCATATGATGATATGCCGCCAGATGGGTGGTCTGATGGGACTTCTATAGCCCAGTAGGACTTTCTTCTTCTTTTCACACATTTGCCCATGTGATTGCCGCACACTATCCAGGACATTACACCATCTTTGACCTGGTCCTCTCTCTTTGTGTTGTCCATGTTGCTGTAAGGGGCATGAGTCGACAGGTCGTTAAAATATTTCCCCTCTTGACCCTCCGTAAATTTGTTTTTGAGTCCCTATGCATATTGTCTTGAAGTCTATTCCAGATCTGGGGGATCACGACTGAAAAAGCCTGTCCTCCCATGGTGGTTCTATTAAAGCGTGGGCCGGCTAGCAGGTTGGCCTCAGATGACCTAAGGTGCCGACTAGGCACATAGGACTTCAGGCGGTCTGTGATGCATTTGGACGCCATTCCATATTTGGCTTTATGCGCAATGCACAGACGCTTGAACTTGACCCTCTGCCTAATAGGGAGCCAGTGCAACTGTTTCAGCAGGGGGTGGCATGTGTTCTTCTTGGTGATTTAAAAATCAGCCTTGCTGTATCATTTAAAACCACTTGGAGTTTCCCCAGGAGTTTTTCAGGGAGCCCTATGTATATTGCGTTACCATAGTCCAGGTGTGACAGTATTAGGACCGTCTCAATGGTACGCATGGTAGAGAATGACAGCCGGGTACCGAGCTTTCGGAGTTGCCGCAGCAAACTTGTGCAGCTCCCCACTACTGCCAACACCTGATTGTTTAGAGTTTGGTGCCAAGGCTCTTTACAACTGATACTGGTGTCGGGGTGGTACTGAGCTCTTGGGGCTAGAAAAGAATTGACCAGGGTCAGGCCTCTGTGGTTAGAGCCAGCACCTCTCTCTTATCTGGGTTCACTTTCAGTGAGTTAGAGGTCATCCGATTCATGGCGAGCCATATGATGTTCTGGACGTTGAGCTGTGCTTGGGGACAGTTATTAACTCGGACAATTAGCTGGGTATTGTCAGCATAGTTGAACACCTGGCAGTCTAATTTTGCCAGTGATTCCACCAGTGGCTGAAGATAAATATTGAATAGCAGGGGGGACAGCGCTGAGCCTTGTGGGACCCCCCAACGTAGGACACCCTGCCTAGACCTGAGCTCCCCAAGTGGAACTCTTTGAGACCGGTTTTCCAGGAAGGAAGTGATCCACTGAAGCACCGCCCCACTAACTCCTAGCCACAGGACACGGGCCAGCAACTGCTCATGGTCCACTGTGCCAAACGCGGCTGAGAGATCTAGTAGGATCAGTGCCGAGGGAATCTTCTTGTCAGCTGCTAGTCTCAATTCATCCAGCACTGAGAGCATCACCAACTCAATGCTGCTGTGGGCCCTGAAACTTGCTTGTCCTGTGTGTAGCAACTGATGTTCTTCTAGGAAGATCGAAAGAGTTTTGAGCACGTGTTGCTCAAGGCCTTTTGCCAAGAAAGGTAGCTGGGAGATAGGTCGAAAGTTTTTCAAATTGCTCCGGTCCGCCCCAGCTTTTTTTGGCAGTGGGATCACCGTAGCTTCTTTGAATTTTTGAGGTACTTTCCCTGTAGTCAAAGAGGGATTTATTAGGGCTAGTCGCTCTGACCCCACTGCAGAGACAACCTTTTTTAACACCAGAGGTGGACAGGGATCTTCAGGAGATTCAGACTTTATATTGGCCACAATGTGGGCTACGACATTTGGATCGCGTGTCTGGAAGGTTGAGAGCAAGGTATCCAGGGGCTCTGGTGAGTCCACCACTAATAGGGGACAGGGGGTAATGCAAGTATTGCTTATTTCAATGATAATGTTTTTAACCTTGGTCAGGAAGAAATCCTGTACCCTTTCACATTCTGCTTGGTTTACAACCGTCCTCTGTTCTTTTGTGCGACTCAATTCCTTGAGCATGTTAAAAGTCTCTTTCTGGACATTTGTCGCTTACCTAATCCTCCCTTCATAGTACAATGATTTAGACCTAATGATTGATTTTTTATAGAGAGCTAATTATATTTTATACTTTTCCCGGGATTCTGGGTCATAGGCTTTCTGCCAATGCCTCTTGCATTGACGAAGGACCTGTTTTTCCCCTCTGAGTTCTAACGTGTACCAGGGAGCACCCTTCATAGTGTACGTTACCCTTTCCCTTTTCATAGGTGCCACCAATTCGAAGGCTGCCCTTAGCCCCGATGTAGGGGTTTCGTACGGCCGGTCCGGATCCCCGGTCTGTAAACCTGCGTGTAGTGTCTTGTCTAGTGCTTCCCTCAGCTTGGCGTCCTGGATTTTGGGCCAGTACCGTGCCACCCTCCAGATTGGAGGGAGGTGTATTGGGCGGCTATCCACTGGGAGTTGAAAGCTGATCAGATAATGATCTGACCAGCTGCAAAGTTTGCAATCAGTGTGTATCCAGATAAGGTCAAGGGTATGACCCTTCTCGTGGGTGGGGGACTTCACAAGTTGCTGTAGCCCCAGCATAGTCATTGTCTCTCCGAACCTGCTAGCTGCATGATCCTTGGGTAGTGAGTCCCAATGGTAATTGAAATCCCCTAGCACCCGGATCTGCTGATATCTAGAGCATAGGTCGCTGATCACTTCGTAAAACATGTTGTTAAATAGTGAGGTTGGTTGGGGCGGACGGTATACCACAATCACTATCATGCCTGATCTTGATCCCTAGTACCTCCGCCCCATCCAAGCTCGCCTCAACTATTTTTTCGGTAGGAAGCGACCTACGGCAGCAGAGTGCAACTCCGCCCCCTCTTTTGCTAGCCTGCCAGTTTGTGGGAACACCACACACCATCAGGGACATGCTATGTTCGAATGATTCATGGAGACATTGCAGCAGGAAAGAGAGGAAATACTTCTTCTATTCCTCCCATCACGATACACTCTCACGACTACTGGCTGGTCGCACGCGAGGTTGTTCTTTGGATTTTTGAAGCTGCATCCCAACTCCCCACCCCTTCAGAACACTCCACTGTGAAACTGGTCCTATCTGTGCCTTGTTCCAGGGTGCTCCGCTGTAGCTGGAGATTCCCTTCGCACTGTTTTTTAGACCCAGTGTTCCGTGATGACCGGTGTACTGTAATAACAGAGGGGCATATTATCAAGGGGGTTTATCTCCGCTTTTTTGGCTTTAAAAGCCAAGAAAGCAGAGATAAAATTATCTCCCTATTACCTAGCTGTCGCTAACACCAGTTAGCGACAGCTAGTAAGAGATAGCGACCATCTTGGGCCCCACTTTGCATGTCAGTGATATTTATCACTAATGACATGCAAAGTGGGCGTGCCAAGATGTTAGCGACTGGACACAGTCGCTAACATCTCTATCTCCTATTACCAACTTTTGGAGATATTCGCGCTAAGCGCAAATATCTCCAAAAGCTAACACCTGCCCTGAGCAGTTCTTAGCCATGTTATCCAATGGGAGGTGGATAACATGGCTAAGAGCATTAGCTCGGTAATGCATGAATATCGCGGACTTTTCAGCGATATTCATGCATTGCGGCCGTTTTTTATCGCATTTGCGATAAACCTTGGTAATACCAAGGTTTATCTGCGATAAAAATCGCCGCAACTCAGCGGTAAATATTTATCTCTAACCAAGCAATAGCGATAATTATCGCTATTGCTTGGTAATATGCCCCAGAGTTTTTTTCTGCAGAATGTGGGTTTGGTAGCAAAATATGCAACATTATGGGAAGCTTTCAAAGCCAGTATAAGATATAATATTTGCTAAATATGCAGTTATTTAAAAAGATATATGTGCACAATTGGCATACATGAAATTAAGAGATTAAATTAAACAAAGTACATTACCTGAAGTATCTAGATAAAGACACCTATGGCCATTTTCTTTTCTTGTTGCCCTCTTTAGTTTCCTCATCAATCCTTTGACCTCTGGGTTCAGTACCATACAATGGGCCCTGGTGCAACCAATGCCAATGGTCCCTTTGACTGTTGGGGTAGTAAAATACAGCATTTATCAAGATTCAATGGTCCTCTCAGGGCTCTGAGCCCTGGTGCACTGCACCTGCTGCACCAAGGATATCCAGGCCCTTGCATCAGGTCCTTCAGTGTGCTTCAATGACCATGTGGTATTCTTTTTTTCATGCTTTCAGTTGGTTCGGTGCAGATATGTAAACTTTCCCTAATTTGGGTGTCATCCTTGTGCAGCTGTTATTATCCGCTTTTCAGTTTGTTTTTGGGCTTCACACGTCATCACACAAGAGGTGGGTTTGAGCTGTTTAAATGATCGGCACAATACAGTAGAGGACAGAGGCATCCATCTCCTCGGCACTGGAATGCCCAAAAAGAAATGTTAAACAAAGGAGGCCTTTTCAGTGAGTGCTGATATCACAAGTAGCCTGGTAAGCAGCATATTATCAGTATAGTGGTGTTTTCTCTGGTAATAACACAATGGGAAACTGTCAATACTATGATGTGTGCAGTGTATAGAAAAGAGGCCTCCTGCTTGTAGAAGGAACGATTCTTAAGGCAGGGATCAATAAATCAATGTAAAGACTTAAGGCAACAATATGCTACTTGTACAATGCAGTAATCACAATTAAGAACGAAAGAACCAGAAGATACTTTCTTTATCCAAAAATACAAAATAATGTTATTATAGATAATCAATACATTTTGCCAATAAACAACTCACTCGTGCTTCTCACTCATGTCCACATGCATACATCACTTCAAACCAATCATATAAAAGCCTAATACTCAAAAGACATAACAAAGATAGGTACTAAGGGGTCGATTATGATTGCGGTGAATCCGCATCCTCCGGGCCGGTGGAAGCCACCGCCGGTCCGGAGGATGCAGATTCACCACCTCGGACCCTGAAAACACCCCCCGCCAGATCATGATGGTGGTGGGATCAGCGGCGGATGGCAGGTCCGTCCGCCGCTGATCCGCGGGGTGTTGACCACAATTTGTTGGCGGTGTCTGCAAGACACCGCCAGCCAAATTACGATGTGTGTGCAAACATGCTTTTCCGCAGCGGATTTTCCGCTGTGGAAAAGCATGTGGAGATTTGCTTCTGGGGGGCCCTTGCGGGCCCCCAGGGTGTCGGGTGCACATGGGGGCAGTGGCATGCACAAAGCGGCAGGCCCCGCGCGGTGCCTGCCGTTTTGTGCATGCAAATGCAAAGCATGCATATTTAACATTGCGGCGGGTGCTGCTTTAAGCAGCACCCGCCGCAATGTTAACTATACGGGATGTGACCGCCAGGATGGCGGTCACATCCTAATTCCGATGGAGGGAACGCCGCTGCCCCTGCGGACGGTCCCTCGACCTCGGGGGTGGCGGACGGACGCAAGTCCGTCCGCCATCCTAATCGACGTCTATATTTGTTAGCCAAAACTAAACTATTGCACTCAGACAGTAGTTTGATTTTTTGATGTAAATTCATGTATAGGTTAAAAAAAGTCAAAAAAATTGCATTTAGGACAATGTGGCTCAAATTCAGTTGACATTCTGTGGGTTCTACGTGCCTTTCGGCACGGCAAGGTGCCGTCGTCAGGAAAGGCCACAGCTTAATCCACTTGATATCCTGTGTTCTATGACAATCACCATGATATGTGGTCAGTGCTTAGTTAGTAAAAACAAGTAAGTGCCAAGGCCCAATTTATTTCATTGGAGATCACCGCAGCTTGGACACCCTGTTAATGCTGCCAAATGCAGAGTATATTGAAGTTTGAAACGATCTGCTGATAGGCTCTTCTAAAAAATAGACAGACACCGCCAACCATGTGGTGACTGTCAGAAAGAAGCATCAGTGTTTACAAATAATTGCTTGTGCCGAGCACTGTCAAACACCAGCACAAATTAAGAACTAGGTGTGGTATTTATCAAGTGTGGTATTACCATACCATTCCAAGTCCTGCTTCTTGGAGTACAGATAATGCAGTAACATTAGTTTTTCCCCTCTTCTAGGGCATAAAAATATGGAATTGTGCCATTTTTTTTCCTGCTCCTTAACGTGGCGAATGTTATTTCGGGAAAACTCAAAGATTTGCCTGAACAGTTATTGCCAGTAGAATCATAATGAAAGTCTAAATCTTTGAGCCTCAGTGGAGATTGAGAAATGTATCACACATGCTAAAATCCGATTCCCTGACGTACAAAATTTTACAGGTGTGTTAAATATCTTCCATTACAAGTTTTTATCTTCAAAATTGGACTGAAATGTAGACTTTTGTGCTTCCATAACCAAAATTTGCATGCCAAAGTGTTTGCCAAACTTGTTTGCATTGTATATATTAAGCCTGGGCAGTGAACACTGCTCTGCTCGAGGAGTTTTCCGCACTCCGCGGAGCACGTGGAATTCAGGAAAACTCAGCGGAGCTGAGTTTTTCCTCTCTCGCCAACGTCAAGTTGGTGAGCACGAGCAAGAAAAAAAACAATCTCCTGGTGAAATTTCTCAACGTGGGCGGTTGCGGATGTACATGACCGCTTACAATGAGAAACCTTCAGTTCGGGTAGAAAATCTACTCGAGCTGCAAGAAAAAATGCAGCACCCTCTTTCACTGCGCATGGTGTCATTCACGCTGATTTTTTAGTGCAGAAAAAACACACAGTGCTGAAAATCAACTCGAACGGCATGACCAAACGACTCCGCAGTTTGCGGAACTCCGTGTAGTGCAGCAGAGTCTTTTCGTCACTTCAAGGAGTTCCGCGTAGCAGGTTATATCTGCTAGTGTGCACCTCAGTAAGACTCTAATCCGACACCTGTTCAAACAGGGTTTAGCTGTGCGGTCGGAATTCTACAGAATGCTTGGGAATAAGGGCCCAAGAAGGGAATTCAGGTGGGGCAACTGAAAAATGTCCAAATGCAGCTGACACAAAACTATTTACAAAACACAATGTCGATTTTACAAACATCTAAAAATGTTACTTGAAAAAAAGAATTTTAAACTAGCTGAATTGTCATGCACACATATTAATGGTGCAGAAATATCAGAGCAAAAAAGAGCAGAATAGGAAAGGGAGGGAGAACAGGAAGTGGAAATTAATATATGAAGATGCTATTATATTTAAATGATGTCAACTAGAAGCGTCCAAAGCATAGCTCGGTGATTCCAGAGGGAGGACAGGATGTTCAATAAATACTAATTGAGAATTTGCATGATTCCCCTGAAATACCTCGGGTGACGAGTGGCCAATTGTTCCTCTGAGAAGATTAACAAATTTCATAAACTAATGTCCCCCAATGAGGCAATAACTCCACTGAATATTCAAAAGGAGTAGTTAGCCCTGCACCACTGGGATTGTTTCTGCGATGTATCACTTCAAAGAAGAACTCCCCCTGGAGCAGCGTGCCTTTTCAACACTTTTAGAAAGTTTTTGAACTGCGTGGAATCGGTCTAATCTTTCTTAGACACAGCTGTAACAAGGTGCTGCTTTCCAGGAAGTTCGCCTACACTAGTTGTCTTCAAACCTTTTAATGCCGCACCACCCAATGCAAAATAAAATCACCGTCCCCTCAAAAATGTTCACAGTAATTCTATTAAACTTTCAATATTTAAATATGTCTATTTAACCATTGCAGGTAAGTCGTGTTACCGTTTTAAAAAAGGCACGTGAAGAACAGCAGGCATCTATTCCTCCATTCACGGTCACTGAATGCAGACTTTTCTTTTATAAATAAATGTCCATGTCCCTTTAAGGGCTAGGGACTGATTTAAAATCTAAAAAATCCTGACTTTCAATTAATTCCAAGGGGGGAACAGGCAGTGATCTCTTGGGTTATATATGCTTCCCCTACTCCCTCGACCCCACCCCCGCCTCACCCGATGTCAAACACACACATTCCCAATGTGAAAGCTGTCTCCTCTAAGGAGTCAGTGGCAGATCAATGATTTACAATTACGCTTGTATAATTTGCACCTTGGGCAGATCACGGGCTGAAAAAAGGTTTACTATATTCGTGCAGATTGCGTGTGTGACCCCGCCCTAACAATTCTGCTAAAGATTTAAGTCTTAGAGGGGAAAACAACTATAATGGTGCACGTCACCAGTCATAGTTCCTTATAATTATAAAAGACAGACACTTCTCTGAAATGTGCACATTGGAAGAATGGAGGAAGGGTTCTTATATAAGTACAGAAGTTGCATGAAAGAGAGTAAACGCAATGAGAGAAGTAAGCTTTTTCTGAGGATTGTAATCTGAATAATTGGTGACAAATAAACAACTACAAATTCGAGCCTGGCTCTCTGGCATGACCCTAGACGGCGCCTCAAACAGCTGACAGACTAAGAACATCTATTCAATTCACTCTCAACATAGACCTCACATTTGAACAAGGCATTTCCCTTGCTCACTTGACATGGTTTGGCAGTTCAGGCTGGACTGTTCCCATGAGGCACAGGGTCAGACTGATTTGCATATGGCCATGTCTGAACTGGGGTGGCGGAGTGAGCTAAAGAATGATGATGGATTTAACCCAGATCAATTGACTGGGGGTGAGTGCATGCAATGTTCAACACACTGTCCATCATCCCCTTTGGTTTTGATTTCCAGATGCTGCCAGCTCCCCTCTCTACAAAACAAAAACCTTATGCCCAGAAGCCAATTTCTGTAGAAGAGTGCAAGCCAGGGATCAACTAGAACAAGCTTTCCCTGCCACTTGCAAAGTTTTGTATCCTTCTCCCAGCTCTAGTCCTGATCTCCCAGCTCTAGTCCTGGTTCTTGAGAGTTCCATCATCCAGTTCCAGTTCCTGGATGAAGAAGAGGTCTGGGGCAAGGATGTTGCATTAGGTACATTTTCTTTCACTTTTTGAATAATATTTTGTGTACGCGCGATCCTCCCCCCAGTAGGTATCAGCCACCAGTGTCAGCCACCACTGTTAAAAACACAACCGGGGAGGGGCAATGTGTATGAGTCACCTAGCAACAAATGTGTTACAACCATTCTCCCACATATGATGCCTACTAATCCAGGGGACTTTCTATGTTAATCAGGGGCAGAGTAGATACCAGAAGACCCACCCACAGCATGTCACTTTTCTACGAGTAATGTCATTGCACTCCATGAATCTACATTCTTACAGCAGGTTCCTTATATAATTGTACACAAGGCATAATGCTAAAGGCTGTGTCAGTTTAGCATCCAAACAGTCATAGAGTCCACACGTTATTTAGTTAATTTTTAGTTTGCAACTGAGGCTTTGCACCTCTGTTTATTTTAGATTGTGTGCATCAGGTGGGCTTGACCACTGAAGCCATTGAGTTACAGCAACTTCTCTTACTAGGGTTAGGATCAGCAATAGGCTTCAAGATAGAAAGCGTGTTTAGTCCCCCCTAACCAGTAGCTGCTGGTTATTTAGGAGTGGGATGGGTACATACAAGCACACCCACTTCAACCATCCAAAAGCACACACACTTACACTCATCCATTCACACACACACTCTAACTTACACCCCCATTCACAAGTACACATGCAAACACATACTCAAATCTACGCTTTCCCAAACCCACAAATGCAAGCACTTGCAAACACTCATTCCCAGCACACATGTGCAATCAAACATACATTCCCAGCACACATGTGCAATCAAACTCGATTCACATAAACATGCAATGACCCAAACATTCAATTAAGCACTTGCCGAGCTGTGCTTTATCAGCGGGTGGCAGGAGGGGGAAGCACGGCGGCTCAGGAAGGAGCTGGAGGGTTTGGGTTGGGAAGAAACAACTATAAGATCCCGTATCTTCTATGATTGGATAGCCTTGTCATGGGCGAGGCAATTAGAGGAGGACCTTATTTTATTTTATTTATTTTATTTTATTATAACGTTTTGTATAGCGCGAACAAGACCCGTGGGTATCAGAGCGCTTCACAGTATGAGGACGGTTATGATTCACATATGTAGTAACACTTTAAAGTCAATCAGAATATGAGGTAGATACTTGTTTAAAATATGAGGTAGATCCTTATAAGTCATTAGGGGTTGGGCGACCTTCCCTAACTGGTCACAGAGTGGGGTGAGGTCAGTGAGACTTGCTGATCCCACCCCACTTTGTGACGAGTTGAGAAAGGATTCTTTGAGGCATCATTGGTATACAGTTAGTCCTGGGCACTTCAAGGTTTAAACTTGAGGTGCCCAGGACTGACTCTATTAGTGACACCGACCCTCATAATTGAGGGGAGGATCCTCAGCAGGGCTTTACAGGGCTGATGATTTCACTGCCCTTAGGGCGGTGAGATTTTCCGTCCAGCAAACCTTGGTTCATGCTGGCGGGCGCCTGTGCATTAGTACATGTAAAGCATCTTGCTGACTGATCCTGACATGATGAGGGTCTGTCAGGTTGATGCTTGCATATCCAAGATATCTAAAAACACATACCAAGACCTCAGGCTGATCTGGGGCATCAGACACTTCATCCCTTAAGAGGACATAAAGATCGTAGTACTGGTACTGGTCCTTGCCAAACTAGACTATGAGAGCTCCTTACTCTCTGGCTCTTGAAGTACATCTAGCCCCTCACCGAGTCGTTCTCCATGCTGCTGTAGACTTTGGGTAAGGATTGAAGGAATTCAACCACATCTCAATGATCCAACTCACTCTGCAATGGATCCCCATTGAAGCTAAAACTACATTTAATACGGCCTGCCTCACTCATAGAGCCCTTCACAACGCCTCACCTCCCTATGTAGCCAAAAAGGTGGAAATCTCTGGAGTTCAATAAGGTTCGAGTAACTCTAAATCCTGGGCCCGTGGCCTTTACATCTGTGTGGTGCATGAGGCAGCCCTTCTCTGGCAGTGCAACAAAGCTATGGGTTTCTCCCCCCTCCCCAAGTCTATGCATGACTCCTTCATTGACTACTTGAAATGAACTTACAGCCTTCCTCTTACAAAAACACTTCACTTATTGACCATCCACAACTTCACCAACTAATTGCTCATTGATTCACCTATTGTCAATGTTTGATTGATTACTTTCTTAATTGTTTGCTGATGTAAACAATTTTCCACTCATGTGCTAAGCACTCGAATGCCTTAAGGCCACTTCCGTGCTATATTTGTTTATTGGTACTCTTCCACCTACCATATTCCCCCATCCATAGTTTGTCTTCCTTCCTTCCATCCACAATTGTCAAGTCTACCTTTTTAGCTTATTATCAAATCTACCTCATTTCCAACCTTTCTTTGACTGATATTCTTCTTCCTTTTAGTTTACACCTTAGTAAAACAACTTCTATATGAAAATGATTAAACAACAACAAACTTTATTTGACAAATACTATAAAACCCCCTACCAAATTTTCCTTAAGATGTGCTTAGAAACAATTTCTATAAACTCACCTTAAACAACATAATTTGTTAACTAAAATAATGAAAAAGAAATATATACTAAAGATTTGTGCGGTAACTTGCGAGCCAGAATGCAGTGCAAAACATATCAGATAGCTGTCAAGCATAAAAACCCTAAGGGTGAAGAAAGTAAACGCTTACGTAAATCTTAGTAAATCTGCGATGCCCCAGGGCCACTTTGTCTCCACTGCTCAAACTCCATTCACTAGGAAGTACCTCAAGACATTGGCAAATGTTGTATTACCTCCCCATCCCCTTCCTTGTCCCACTGCCTACCATACTGACTGTAAGGTTCCACCAACTCCTGCTAGAACCCCTTCCCAAGATTCTTTTTTATCCATGATGAACTTAACAATTCTGCATCCTTTCGTTTCGCATAAGTATTGCTAACACTCTTTCTTTCCACATAAATATTGCTCACAACTTTCTTGTGTCGATTTTCTCCTGTAAGCTTGTTGTTTGCAATCTCAAAGCAGCTGTTTTGATGCACTTTGGGGCTTCATTGTATATTCCAGTTCATGAGGATGCAGGGCAATAGAAAAATCAGGACACAGGTACTTATACATGTGCAGAGGTGAGGTCAAACTGCATTCTGTTTGAGGTGTGGAGGACCATGAGGTTTGTCAATGTGGCCAGGATGCATCGAGAGTTGAGGAGTCCAACAATACAGAAAGTCATGCAGAGGTCTGTACGTTTTTGGAACATCTGCAAAGTGATAGAGTTTCATTGGGAATAGAGTTTTACTTACTAGTTGTACTCTTCATTGCTAGCATAGAGCAGATGGCCCACATTTGGAGCTCAGTAAGCAATGGAGAGGGCCAGCAGTACTGGAGTAAAGTCTCAACAGGTGTTAACCCCAACAGGGGAGAAACATTAACCTCTATGTCGATGATCTTCTAATTCAGTCCACATCATGTGCTCCTACAATTTAGGACTCAGCAGTTGCATTTCTGACACTATAATGAATGAAATAATTTTATAGAGCTCCCAATACCTGAAGGTATCTTAGCACTGTACGCATCAAAAACCAGGAGACTTCCCGCCAGGGGACATGCCTCTATTGTAGCTAGTGACCTATTGAGAAAAAAACAAGTCTTCAGCTGCTTTCTGAATAGCTGCAAGACGGATTGCGAGCATAGGGCCAGAGGCAAGGTGTTTCATAGTTTCCCTCCGCGGTACAGGAGCATTCTTCCACCCCACTTTGCTTTGCATATTCTTGGGACAGTGATCATATGTACAGAGCTCTATCTCAGGTTCCTACAGGGGATATACCAAAAGAACCGATCCTGAAAGGTCGGCCCGGCTCTGTTAAGGGCCTTGTGGATAATGCAGAGGGCCTTAAATAAAATCCTCTTTTCCACTGGCAACCAGTGGAGGCCATGCATTAGGTGAGGGATTTGGTCCAAATTTGGGGACCTTCAATAATGGTCTTGCTGCTTCTTGTGAAAGGTTTTTCCTCAGCTGTCAGGGAGGACTAGGCGGTTACAGCATCTCTAGCCAGTGTCTGTTGAAGGAGCGAGCTTTGAATCCAACTATGTGGTGAGTGGAGGACTCTGTGGAACAAAACAACCCTCAAGTTCATGTTATTTCTATGTAAGTATGTGTTAAGAGGTATTTTAAATATAAATATTTTTTTATTTCAAGCAGCAACACTGGATATAATTTTTGGATGTAAATGCATCCAAGCCACGTGGTTATTCATCTACGGTGATGGCTTGCTGTTCCCCCCCATATTCCTCGCATTCCTTTTGTTTTAGCAAAGAACCCGAGGAAGTGATTATGGTTATTGGCCAAAGAGACACATTCCCATTTCTACGTCAAATAGCAATATCAAAGGAATGGATCCTTTTGTTGGTCCCTTGCCATCAGTCCTTTCCTCCTCTGGCCACCTACCACCTACCATCTTCTCAAGCTCTTGGTTTGGAGGTTGAAAAAGCAATGGTGTTTATACCTATTTTTATCTCTTGCCGTCTCTCAGTTGAGCCATGCATCCAGAAGAGAGTCCTTGAAGAAGTCTTATCACCATCACTGGACATCTGTTAAAAGATGGGATCTGAGCAACAATTTATCTCTGGTCAACTGTTCTCCTCAGTTCATGTTGCAATTTTTACAGAAGGTCTGTTATGGAAGTTTGTCTATTTTCACTCTGAAATTGCAGTGGTCAGCCATGAAAGCATTTAGGACTGTATGTAGTGATCAGTCTGCGATGGAGCCTCTTAGGTCTCAATTGCTTAATAGATTTAAGTTATTTGGGATTTTCCTCTGGTTTTATCTTCCTTACTGGATTCACTTATCTAAGTGATAGAAAAATTCCTAACTTTTAACGCCTTATTTTAGTGGCAATTACAATTGCTGAATAACTTGGGGATTAGGGTATTTTCTCTGTAATCACCCATATTTGAGGATGTTCGGTGACATGATGGTTTTGAAGTTACGAACAGGATTTATTCCTGGAGTCAGCTTTACATACAGAATAGGAGATGGTATTGCCACTTTTATTCCCAAATACTGTCACAGACATTTAAAGTCATACATTTTACATGTGATAAGGGTTGTTAAGATTTATTTACAGAAAACAGACAATGTGACAGGTTGTTTATTAATTTTGGAAACTTTGAGGCTCTTTATTTACCAGAGGGCATGTAAAGATTTTCCAGCTTCTTAATGGGCAGAATGGGCCAGTGCAACTATTGTATTGTATGTATGTATATATATAAAATCTTAGAAATTCACTGAAAAAAACATAGGTTTCAGGGGCGTTATAGTTAGTTGGACATTTCACCTGTGAAATTTCCCCGTTATAGTTAGTTCAGCTAACTATAACTCGCGCCACCGCAATGCACTACTGATGACGTCACATATTACATCACTCATGACATGGTCAGTGACATCACTGATGACATCACTGATGACCTCATCCAGTGACTGTGTGTTTCTGTAAAGTTTAAATATGTTTAATATATATAGGGAAAGGCGTATTGAAGAATGAGTGGGTGTATAAGTGTCTGAATGGATGATTTAGTAGGTGCGTGACTGACTCTATAAGTAAGTGATTAAACATATCTTACTAAATGCATAGGTTAGTGACCAAACTGTGTGAATGTCTGTATCCGTCCGTCTATTGGTGTGTAAGCGGCGGCATGGGTCTGTGAATAGCTACATGAGTGTCTATATGAGTTATTGATTTGTTGTCTGAGTATCTGTATGGGTGCCTGAGTGTTTGTGTGGGTGGGGTGTGTGTGACTCTGGGCATAGATGTGTGGGTGGGTGATTCACTGGGTGCATGGTTTCAAGAGTGCATCTGTGATGGACTGTATGGATGGGTGAGTGTGTGTATGGGTGTGTTAGTGAGTGAATGTATATCTCAGTGGTACATGTGGGAGTAACTACATATGTGAAAGGCAGTAAATGTGAGTTTTGGAGTATATAAATGAACTATATGTGAGAGTGAGTGATTGTGAGAGTGACTGTATGGATGAGTGTATGGTTGTATCAGTGATTGTATAAGAGCGTAAGAATGTGCTAGTATTTGTATTAGTAAGTGTGTATAACTGTATAGGTGAGTAAATGGGATTGTGATTAATTATTTGCATGACTGACTAGGTGTGTGAGTACCTCTATGGATGAGTGTCAGTGTGTGAGCGTCTATATAGGTGTATGAGTGCATATGATAGTCCTGTACTGAGTGACCGTAAGTATGAGTGACTGTACGGGTGAGTGAGTGCATGTGTGTGTAGACCTAAGAATCAGTGAGTGGGTATGTTATTGGTGTTGGAGTGTCTATGGATTTGAGAATGGCAGTCTGTAATTTAGAGTGGGTGTATCAGAAGTTATATTAGGGTGTGAGAAGATGCATGGAAACATAACATGGATGATGTCATCAGTAATGTCATTTGAGATGTCATCAGTGATGTCACTGACCATTTCATGAGTGATGTAATATGTGACGTCATCAGCAGTGCATTGCGGGGCGTGAGTTATAGTTAGCTGAACTAACTATAACAGGGGAATTTCACTGGTTTTGTATGAGTGAAATGTCCAACTAACTATAATGCCCCTGAAACCTATGATTTTTCAGTGAATTTCAAAGATTTTGTAAATGCTAATTTCTAACTATAACATGCCTGAAACCTATAGTGTTTTCAGTAAATATAAATATATATATATATATATATATATATATATATATATATATATGTGTGTGCAATATAACTGGGTCTGTCTATAGCTATATATTCTAAATATTGTGTCAAGCGCTTGCACGTCTAGAAAGGCATTAAGGCACAGAAACAAAAGACTGGAGTGGAGCGTGTTTACTGCCCATCACACCACTGCGCTGTTAGTTATTCTGCTGTAACTTGAACAAAGCAAAGGAATGAAGCAAACCATAACCCCCTTAACTCGACGTATGGCCACCAGAGTTTTACGGCCATGCAGATTCAGTTATCTGGCACCCAAATTGTGGAACTCCCTCCCCCTACGAATCAAGACCTCTGACACCCTGCTGAGCTTCAGGAAGAGCTTAAAAACCTGGCTCTTCTCGAATTCCACTAGTCCTCTGCCATCTCCTTCAATCCCAATCTCAGCGCCAGGAAACCTACGGTGTCAGTGCGCTCTACAAGTGTAGCTTACCATAACATAACATAACATGCACGTGCAGGTGCGTCTAAGGTAAACACGTGTGGGTGTGTATTTACACTCATATCTTTCTGTGTGCATGTTTGTTTCTGTACAGGTGTGGATGCTGAGTGTGTTAGTTTATGCGCGTGCACGCTGTATGTTTATAGGCATGCACAAACAGACACCCATAGTGGAATTCTATGAAAGTGTAAAGGGCTTTGAACTCTGTCCAGCCTTTTGTACAACTATTGACAACTCTTCACAGCACAGGAAACGTTGGTTTGTTTGTGCTGAAGCAGGTTACTGCCTCAACCTCCCCCCTCTGCCCCTTAAAAAAATGCTCCTCTACGGCTTAAAATGATGCAAACAGAAGTCTCTCCTACAGATGTGACAAGAACATGTAAACACAATTAACAAGACATCCACTAACAGTAGCCTTTTATTCCATGTGTACACGTCTGGCAGGGTGCCAGCCCCGCCACCCCAGGCTAACAGTCATGGAGTGATCCCCAGAAAGTGTCAGAACAATCCCACTGGATGCACTTATACACTGTCTTCTGGGGGCTCTGAGGAGAAAGAGTCAAACAGAGCACCAGTGGGGTAAGAGGAGTAACATTCAACAAAGAGCAAAGGAACTGCTGGATTGCATGTTTAAATCGTATTCTTGAACCGCGCACCAACGGACCTGCTCACACTTGTGAGCACCCCCCATGCCTTCAGTTCGGAGGAATGTAAAACAGTCACAGTATAGCTGCCAGATACATAATCAAGATATCCTTTCAAAGTGCCATGAGGCGCTAATTCAAAGATCTGCAGCTAATTGAATTAGAGAAGTGACGTTACACAAAGGGAGCAGCAGTGAACAGCAATTAGAGGAATAGTGAACAACAATTAGAGAAGTCATGTATAGCAATAAGAGGACTAGTGAAGAGAAATTAGAGGAATAGTGTACAGAAATTAAAGGAATAGTGAACAGCAATTAGAGGAATAGTGTACAGTAATTAGAGGAATAGTGAACAACAATTAGAGGAATAGTGAATAGCAATTAGAGTAATAGTGTACAGTAATTAGAGGAATAGTGAACAACAATTAGAGAAGTTCTGTACAGCAATAAGAGGACTAGTGAAGAGCAATTAGAGGAATAGTGTACCGTAACGTAATTAGAGGAATAGTGGACAACAATTAGAGGAATAGTGAACAGCAATTAGAGGAATAGTGAACAGCAATTAGAGGAATAGTGAACAGCCAAGGCAAGCATCTGTACACTGGATAGGAGCTGTGCACTTTCTGCTAACAGGAAGGCACACTTTCTGCCAGACCTCCCCTGGGCTTCAGGGCCGACCAGTGTGGCACCTGGCCTCCATTATCTCGTCAGGCCATCCTTGTGCTGCTTGTTGTATTGTGGTTCCCAGAACTCCCTATGAACTCACAGGCCTTCTTGCCCTGTTCTCAAAGGTCTGACCCTATATCACCAGGCCTGCCCGTGTGTTCTGGGTCTACCGCTTTTCTAGCAGTTTTCGTGTTCCCAGATCACAAGATATGTTAACAGGTCATTAAGGCACCCAGGACGTGCCAAAGTGCTCTCTGAAGTGTGGATTAACTCCCCTCCTAGTCCAGTAGGCGCAGACCCAGTACATGCTACTTTCCTGCTAGGCTAGCCTCTATGCGACCAGGCTTACCCTTTAGCCTACCTGTGCTCTGCCACTTTTGCCTCTCTGCTTTCATGTCTGCTCATTTACTCTCATACTGCCCTAAAGCCCCAGCACCTGCTTCCATGCCGCCATACGCCATGCTTCGGAGATCGGTTGTCTTCAGCATAATATTTGGAGGGTTTTATGTAGCACTAAAACCATAGGTGTGGCATCCAGGCGCAGTCCACCTAGTCGAATATCATGGCCCATCCGATGCATCTGCATATATATAGGTTCACAGAAACACTACACAACCAGATGACCACCTTGCTTCCCAAAATAACATGCTCATGGGCCCCCTCAGAAACTGCCCCACGGGTGCCATTAGAAAAAAAAGTATTCAACGAGTGTCTAGCACCGCTGAACGTGTGGTCCACGCCACTAGCCCTTTCTTTCTGTCTGCGGCAGTGGAGTGTTCATTGTTCGTCATTGTTGTTATTGACGCCTGCTGATGTTTTAACAATGCTGTGTTTTGTAACAACAATGAAGTTATCCACTGTTAAGGGATGTGCCTAGAATAACTCGTCCTTCATAAATACACCGCAGAGACGTAGAGCCAGTAGTGGGGATCAGTACACGGTGTGTGTCTGCCAGGCGAAGAGCAGCCGGGTGTGAAGTGTCTGCAGAGATTACAGCACAACTAGGGCTTGCCACCCAGTCACAAACATGTGCAGCAGCCATTAGCATGCATGCACAGAAGCAAATACACGTACCACGTTACAAACACATACATGGTACGTACGCAAGCACAGAGATGTGCGAATCACACAGAAGCAAAGATGCAAAAATTGATACACACTCACAAACAGATCGCACACATTCAAAATAATACACATGTGTACACACACCTCACATGCACACTCCAAAATACGAATATAGATAGACTCACAAATGCACAGGCACGAGCAAATACACTCGAACACACATACGCGCAAACACCTGTACAATGAATAAGAATGCATGCAGAATTTACACGCACTCACATGCAGAAAGGAGCACACTACCCCATCCAGGTGCGGTCCTAACTACCTCCCTGCCCCCATCCCATTCCCCAGGTGTAAGCCACAGTCAGTGAGCAGAGGACCCTCTATGCACTATCTCAGGGAGTTTCATAAAACACTTGTACAGATGTTGTCTCAAGACTGGATACAAACCAGTCTGCTTTTAACTACACGCCCATCTTATCACAGCTCTCAAACTTTCTTCGGTGCATGGCTCCCTTCCCCAAGATGCGGCACTCTTCTTGCCCATGCTGCCTATGCCGTCCATGCCCTCGGTACTGCCGTGACCTCTCCCAAAAAATGTACCCGGGCAGCCAGTGTTCTGACCGCAGCCCAGTCCTCACCCTGCACGGACAATACCCTGCTAGTGTCTGAGCTGCACCAATGCCCTAGCCCTGTACTGACCCCTATGCTCCTAGTGCCTGGCCGTCAGCAAGGCACACACCCAGTACCACCCCCTACCCGAGCAGTGTGTGAGCTGCAGCAGTGCCTTCACCCAAGGATGACCCTATGAATCCATCACCTGGCTGCAGCCACCAGTGGCCTTACTCAGTACTGACCCTTGGATGTGAGTGTCATGGGTGCGGTAGGGGCGGCACTGGAAGCGGTCCCTAAGCTATCAGTGCCTGGTAAGAAGAAGCACCCTCACCCAGTATTGACCATAGGCTGCCAGTGTCATGATGGCAATTACAATATTGCATGCCCCCGGGACTTGGCCCACCCAGGGGCTAAATAATATAGAAGTGCGGTCCTTGTGGGACCCCCTGAGCAGGCCGAGGGGTCAGGGTGTTTCTACCAAGCCCCCTTTTCATTTTTTTTCACCTTTGTTTCCATGTTTTCATGTGACAAGATGGCTGCCAAATCTTCCTGGTTTGGAGTGTTGACAGCCAATTAGAATAAAGCTTGTTGTCAGGAGGGTCCGCGGATCCACCGCGCCTCTAGATATCGAAACTTTTATTTTTTGATTTTCTCAGGAACTACTGAACGGATTTACACCATTTAACAATGAAGAGTTCTTTCTGAAACAAGGGCTACCTTTTTGTCAAATTTGGTGTAATTCCGTTCAGCAGTTCGGGTTGTAGCCATGTCTAAAGCTTCCTATGGAGAAAACACGTTTTGGGACCCCCCCCTTTTTTCTCAGGCCCGCATGCCGAATCACTCCAAAACTTTCAAGATAGGAGCCGATCGGAGCGCCCCATGATTTTTAAAAATTTCGCAAAGATTCGTCATCTGGCGCCAAAGTTATTGGGAAAACAAAAAACGCTTTTCCTATGGAGACTATGTCCTAACTATATCTACCTACTGACGACCCATTTGCGGGGTCCATACAGGACTTGATTATGTGCTTTCCGCACCACACTTCCCATAATACACAGTCTCATTTGAGCCTCCCATTGGTGGGTGTGTCATATGGAAAATGGAGAAGTGGGTTAGCGGTTGCGCACACCGCTTTCGTTAAAGCCCCTGAAGAGAAGCATATGGAGCTTCGAAACGCGTCGGGCAGATCCATTACGGAGCTGCATCTACAAGCGGATCCCCGTCCTCACCTACACATAAATCAAGCTGCTGCTCGTGTGCTACTCAAAGGTGGACAACCTTGGAGCGACAATTTATACGCGGCCGTCCAGCCGCGGAGTATGCACTACCCCGTCATCCTTGGGGGTCACGTAAGTGAAGCAACAGCCGTACACGGGATCGAGGACGCGCCCACTTGCGGGGTCCATACAGGACTTGATTATGTGCTTTCCGTACCACACGTCCCATAATTCACAGTCTCATTTGAGCCTCCCGGGGTGGGTGTGTCATATGGAAAATGGAGAAGTGGGTTCGCGGTTGCGCACACCGCTTTCGTTAAAGCCCCTGAAGAGAAGCATATGGAACTTCGAAACGCGTCGGGCAGATCCATTACGGAGCGGCATCTACAAGCGGATCCCCGTCCTCACCTACACATAAATCAAGCTGCTGCTCGTGTGCTACTCAAAGGTGAACAACCTTGGAGCGACAATTTATACGCGGCCGTCCAGCCGCGGAGTATGCACCACCCCGTCATCCTTGGGGGTCACAGAAGTGAAACAGCAGCCGTACACGGGATCGAGGACGGGCCCACTTGCGGGGTCCATACAGGACTTGATTATGTGCTTTCCGCACCACACTTCCCATAATACACAGTCTCATTTGAGCCTCCCATTGGTGGGTGTGTCATATGGAAAATGGAGAAGTGGGTTAGCGGTTGCGCACACCGCTTTCGTTAAAACCCCTGAAGAGAAGCATATGGAGCTTCAAAACGCGTCGGGCAGATCCATTACGGAGCGGCATCTACCAGCGGATCCCCGTCCTCACCTACACATAAATCAAGCTGCTGCTCGTGTGCTACTCAAAGGTGGACAACCTTGGAGCAACAATATATATATATATATATATATATATATATATATATATATATATATATATATATATATATATATATATATATACCTACATACATATATATATATATACATATATATATACATATATACAAATTGTCGAAAATTTGAACTTCTTGATGTAATTAATACCCTCCTGTGTATGGATAATAGCCCATTGGTGGGCAGAATATATGCTCTACATGGGCCATATAGCTTTGCGAATACACTCCACGATGGCGCGCATTGTGATCCTAGGAGGGCTGAGTCCTTTATTGATTTCTATGATTCATGAGAGAAGAGAGAAAAAAACTTTATTAACATGTCGATTATTGTTGTGCAACACACACTGACGAAGGCAGCACCCCAAAACGCGTCCGTGCAAATCCCCCACAAATAAATCGTTTTGTGGTTGACACGAGCTCCTTGAGTGCTGTTTCATTTCTTTGCAATTAAAGAAAAATCGAGCACCATGTAACGCGGCGTCCCACGAGCCGCCAACAGCACCCGTCCGCGAGTGAGCAGCTTTCTTCGTGGGAGAAGAGCGTTTCCAAAGGATACAAGCTACGCACCACCGCCACTGCCAAGGAGGAATCTAGCTGAACGGAAAGGACGAAGTACGAAGGAACTTACCGGGGTTGTCCGGGAGCTTCCCAAGGAAGACGCCTTACCGGTGAGCACCGATTTATCCTTCTTATCCCCATTTTCTCAACAAATCTTTGTTGATAGAGCGGCTCATAGCGGCAGGACGACAGAGATGGGGAGTGTCAACAGCACGGAAGCGGGGGGCTGCACTGATCTCAACTGTGGTCACGAACGCAGCCTGGGATACTAAGATACATCGACATGTTTTCAGACACCGAGCGCCAGACGGCGGCAAAAGGCATGTTTAAACGGCGGGAGAAGCCGCTAGAGACAATGACTAGGGCAATGGCAGAGCCTCCAAATAACAAACTGAAAGAGACAATGATAAAGCTGGAGAGACTTCACGAGCGTGAAGTAAGGAAATGGTGGGAGGCGACTAGCCTAACAAATTACGTGGAGAAGGAAAGGGTGCCCAGAGGCTTAAGGGTCCATACAGTACCATCCTACGAGCATCCTGACCCACAGCTATTGACAGACTGCTTTTAGCACACAGCAACCTACTGCGAAGGAACCCTCAAAATCTTGGTCAAGTACGCTTGGAGCGACAGAGAAAAGGCGCTGGCTGAGATTAAAGTAATTGATGATGAGCTAGAAAAGGAGACGGATTCTGGACAAGTAGCCCTGATATCGCAAATGAAAGACCAAATGAAAGCCCGGCTTGTGAAGTATGAGGTGAAAATAAGGTTCCGCAAGCAGGAGAAATATGAACGCGATGCAAATGATTATCTCACATGGCGTGTTCTAACCTACGCAAAGAAATTTGACGCTCCTCGAAAGGCTCTACAAAGAGGCCTTGGCGCCAGTGCCGGAACAACAGTAACAGCTGAAATAGTCACCTCAGAGTCTGATGTGACTGAAAACGAATCCGGTGAAGATCAACCTGATCCAGTAGAACAAGGAAAAAATTGAGCCGCTCAAGCCAAAAAAAACAAGAGAACCCCTTTTCAAGAGGAATTCAAGATAATCAGAAAATCATGGCTCCGCGACGGAAAGAACAAACCGCTGGATGCAGGTGCAATGGGCTCGGGAGAACCAGGAGGACAAGGAGGTCAGGGGGCGGCAAGAGGAGGCAGGGGAGAAGTAAGAACCTCCCGCTGGACCAACCGCAACAAGAACAAGAAGTAACGACAGCTATGAGCAATGGTTCCAGAGACCGAGTTAATCTGACAGTTGTGAATCTCACAAATAAAGAATTAACAGATCCGGAAACCGAAGTACTCAGCCTGGGACTGAAATTCTGCCCTAATAAAGAGTTAGAATATACACAAACATGAATTGACTTGTTCCGCTTTACAAGAAAGTTGAAACTCCACAAATAATTTAAACTGCGCCCTCACACGAAAGATCAAAGTAAGAAAGTAGCAAGGATGACTGCAACAGATGCTCTGAATAGTAGAGACTTATCCACAGTGGAGACCCTTGAGGACCTACGTATGGAACAGTCCCCTGATACTGGCCAACTGGATACTGCACAACGAGCAGAACTACAAGAAATAGAACAGGAGAGGGAGGAAAGTAGATTTAAACCCACCTCCGTCTTTGTTCCGCAGTCTCCGTGGGATGCTGTGGATGTATTCACCGAGGCAATGAACAACGACCTCATGCAATATAGAAAAGCGGACCACCAAATCCACAAGAACAATATCACAGATCAACAAAAACTGGCATTGAATAATATAATGAATGATAAGAACATCGTGGTGAAACCCTCGGATAAAGGGGGGAACGTGGTTTTAATGAGCAGAGACTATTACAAAAACGAGGCACTGAGGCAACTTTCAGATGATAAGTTCTATACGAAATATTCCACGGACGCTTACCAACAGAGTATCATGGAATATGATATACTCATCCAGAAATGGTACAATCTTCAGATGCTGGGAAAAGATGAACATTTGTTTTTGCGGAATAACTGCCCCATGATCCCCACCTTCTATCACCTTCCCAAGCTCCACAAAAATAGAGACTGTCCACCAGGCCGTCCCATTATTTCCTCCATCGGCAGCCTAACCGAGAATATGTCTCGATTCGTGGACAATAGTTTGTTCCCCTTGGTGTTGAAACTGGGATCTTATATCAAAGACACCAAGGATTTTCTGATGAAGATTCAAGATCTGAAATGGAACTCAAGTTATCTGCTGTTGGTGTTAGATATTACCAGTTTATACACCTGTATTGAACACGAAAACGGCCTGAAAGCAGTCAAACATTTCCTAGACCAGCGCCAAATGCGATTTGCCAGACATAATATAATGATCCTTGAATTTGTTGAGTTTTGTCTAACCCACAATATCTTTTTATTCAAAGACCAGTTGTATTTACAGAGATCAGGGACGGCGATGGGCACCTACTTCGCTCCCAGCTACGCGAACTTGTTCGTGGGCTGGTGGGAGGAGCAGGTGCCCAGGAGCTGTACGGTTGGACAAGACAAAGGGGAGACCGTGTGTTGGCATCGTTACATCGATGATTTATTTATCTTTGGAACGGCGGCATGAACACAGCAGAAGAATACGTCAGGGTATTGAATAACAACAACCTTAACCTGCAGTTCTCTGGTTCAATTAGTCCGGTGGCAGCGGAGTACTTGGACCTGAGAGTGTTCATAGAGGGAGATAAATTACACACGGCACTGTATAGAAAGGAGACTGCTGGCAACTCTACACTCTTTGCCAGCAGCAGTCATCCCCCCCAGCTCATTAGGAGCATTCCTTACGGTGAGCTACTGAGGCTCCGGAGGAATTGCTCTAGGGATTCTGATTTTGAGCCGGCTGCCTCGGAATGACTATCACGCTTCGTAAATAGGGTATATGGCAGGGAACTACTGCAAAGGCCATTGAGGAAGGTGAGAAAGATCCCGAGAGGGACTCTATTCACTGCCAAACCCCTAAGGGGGGGGCGTGAAAAGGACGAGACCACGAGGAAAGGGAAATTCAGGTTAATTACTCCCTACTCATCAGGGGCCAATGACCTCAGAATGATGCTTAGAAAGAACTGGCACATTCTACAAACAGATAATATGCTGAAGGAAGATCTACCAACTTATCCATTACTAACCTTCAGCAAAACGAGGTCATTAGGAGATATGCTTGTCACCAGTCATCTGGAGAAACCAATGTCTAAGTCCAATACCCTGAAAGAACAGAAGGGGTTTTACCCCTGTGGCCGTTGCAAGGTCTGTGTGGGCAGCAAAAGGGTTCTATCATATATGATACCTGAGACAGGGAAGAAAATGTTCATTAAGAAGTTCATCACCTGCAGTACTCAATATGCAGTCTATTGTTTGCTCTGCCCTTGTGTCCTCCGCTACATCGGTAGCACAATGAAAGATCTGAAATTGAGAATACTGGAACATCTCAGGGCCATAGACAAGGCGGACCCCGCCTATCCGGTAGCCCGCCATTTTGCTGAGGTCCACGGTCGGGACCGTAAGAAACTACAGTATTTTGGCTTGGACATAGTGCCACCCCATGCTAGGGGCGGTGACCGTTTGAGACGACTCCGGAGATTGGAGTCGAGGTACATTATAGACCTCTCTAACAAGCATCCACGAGGCCTGAATAGTGGGGAGGAAATGGCGTTTTATTTGGGGAATTAAGGGTGAAACTTTAAGATGATTAGAACTAACACATGGGCTGTAACATATGGAAGTCCTGATGCACCGACATAAAATTCCAGACCTATTCCCGTAATGGCTGCTGTAAACTGTGATCTAAGAACTGTGAGAAGTGATTTGATACATTTGTGTCCGAATAGAACACTTATCAGCTCCATATATTTATACATATGAATTTGCCATCGAAGTTTTGATGTTTCTACTTTTTCTATAATAATTGATTGATGAATTTAGAATTTGAATCTGAAATAATTGATCTATTATAGGTACGATGTTGAACTGCCCCATTCATATCAACTTTTGAAAGATGATATTTGTTGAACTGTTTACTGACTCGGTCCGATACCTTTGTATCTTGTTATACGAATATAATCATGATAGGATGCATTAACGAAGGACACCAGCCGATCCACGGCTTTATAAATTGTCGAATATTTGAACTTTTTGATGTAATTAATACCCTCCTGTGTATGGATAATAGCCCATTGGTGGGCAGAATATATGCTCTACATGGGCCATATAGCTTTGCGAATACACTCCAAGATGGCACGCATTGTGATCCTAGGAGGGTTGAGTCCTTTGTTGATTTCTATGATTCATGAGAGAAGAGAAAAAAAAACTTTATTAACATGTCGATTATTGTTGTGCTACACACACTGACGAAGGCAGCACGCCGAAACGCGTCTGTGCAAGTCCCACGCAAATATATCGTTTTGTGGTTGACACAAGCTCCTCGAGTGCTATTTCATTTCTTTGCAATTAAAGAAAAATCGAGCGCCATATATATATATATATATATCTATATATATATAATATGCTGCAGAAACAAGGAAGCCCCTTATTCCTCAGTCCTTATCCATGTGATTCATAATCATTTCCCACAGCTGTGCTGTCTGGGTGTGCGCAATGTACTATACTGCACCACTAACTATATTTATATGCGTGCTGGTAATGAGCCTACTCCCCAGACATACTTTACTGTGACTCAAAGGTTTTGACAGTTGTTGAATAAATCTTGAAACAATAATCCTCAAGTGAAAGTGGCAAATATAACTCCTTGTATTGAATGAGCCTTTAATTGTTATTTTTATATGAATTTGCTTCACTCATAAAATTCACTCCACATAATGGCAGCCATTTTTTTGATGTGAGATAATGTACAAATCAATAATTTCATCATGCAGTGACTTCTGATAACCAATGCATTTAGGGTTGTGCAACCCTTCATCAGAAGTCTCTAAAACAGAACAATATATAACTGTATGTATGCACAGTAGTAACACAACACAAACAACAATAATGAAACCTGTACATATGTCTGTGGCTGCCACTAACACCAAGTTCCTCAATAATTATCCAGTGTGCATCATCAGAAAATACCATGACAGATGTGCTCAACATGCATAATAGTAGATAGCAGCCTTTTTATAATCATTACATAAACCAAGATCCCAGTGAAGAAACAGTAGAGTGAGCTACACGAATCCACAATTCCCAATCGATGCACCAATGTGAAAACCACGTTCCTCATTTTGATAATCAGACCGCTTCATGCATGAATGTATCAGTGTGCACTTCAGCGACGGCCGGTACAGGTAAATGGGGTGAGGCTGGGCAGGGCAGAGCAGGGGGGAAGCCAGCAGACAACGGAATAGGTATTATTTATTTAATATACCTATTCCGTCATTGGTTTAACTTCCTCCCTCCCACTCCGCCCGCCTACCCTCCCGCCCACCACGTTTACCTGTGTCAGCCACAGCTGGTGCACTTCACCTCTGCGCAAAACTGCCCGCACATGCTTTAACCTTCACCCGAAACCGAATGCACCCACTTCCAGCTACCAGCTGTAACACTCCCATGGTTTACAAAAATGCATCACTGCCGATGCTAACTACTGTTGTCCCTGCCATGCAGTGGCCCAGAAATAGTACTACATATAACCCCAGATACACTATAAATAGACTAATATGGTTGGCTAAAGTGGTGCTCAAATTTGTTGGGCCAGAATCAAGTTAAAGGGACAGCAAGGCTGTAAAACTCTGCAAGGTGTAGTAGACCAACAACGGCCAGACCAGGCCTAACAAGCGTAATAACATCACCCATGTTTACAAAAAAATGATAAAACCGAAGGAGGTTCACCCATGCTCACTCTGTGATTACCCATGAATTTTACCCTAGTGATCCAGAACAAACTGAAAAATAAATGTAAAATTAGAAACGCATGAGTATAAGCTCATCAGTGGTCCTATACCAGAGAATAGTTATAATGCCCTGACTCAGTGCAGCCTTCAATGCCTCTAATTGCTACATGCCTATATAAAAAGTAATATGTCCAAACAAAATGTGCTCAAGACAAAAAAAATATATATGAATATGATTGAACCTTTACTTGTCAAAACAAAAACAAAAATCCTATTATACACACATTGTATTTATATAAACCATGTATAACAAGTGTTTGCTATGTTCATATAAATACATCAGTGATAAAATGCTCAATAAATCAGATAAAGCAAGCATATTCCAGTTTGTTGTTCATCCCATGTGGCTGCATGGTGGCTAATCTTCTAATCCAAAAACATTCAGTTTGTGAAAGCCTTTTCTGATTGTCTTTTCCCACCTTTTGTGTGACCACTCCCAAAACCTGAAACCCTAGTTGTGTGATATTCTGTTCTGTTTTATTCCAACGCGTAGCTACACTTGAGGTTTTCATCTTATTTCAAATGTTGTTCTTATGTTCGGTGATCCGAACCTTTATCTTTCTCTCATTTTTGCATACATTGAATATTCCACACGGACATTTCAAAGCATAAATCACTTTTTTAGTCTTGCAATATGCAGAATGTTTCAACCGGATTCCAGTGCCTTTTGTAGGATATGAACCAGGATCTCCTATTATTACATTATTGCAATGTATGCAATTCACACATCTTTGCATGCCTCGAAATTTGCTCTTCTGGTTACATTGTTTCAAGGATAAAACCTCCTTGATATTTCTGGACCTGCTGTACACAAACAGTGTTTTATCCACGAAAAATCCTTAAACATTGAGTTCATTCTGAAGGATATTCCACATTGTGTAATGTTTTTTAATGATATGGACTTTGTGGAATATTCAAGCACATATACCATCCTCCTGGACTAAATTTTAAGTTTTCTCCAAAAGATTTGTTCTATCCAAGGACTCTGCTCGTTTAATGGAATGATCCAGCACTGATTGAGGATAACCTCTGTTCATAAATCTTGATTTGAATGACTCATATGTAGCAGAAAGATCTTCAGGAACTGCAATGATGCTTTTAACCTGATGAATTGTGAAAAAGGAAGACGATTTTTCAAAGCTGGCTGATGGAACCTGCCATAGTGCAAATTGCTGTTCCTGTCCGTAGGTTTTGTGTAAACATTGGTCTGGATGCCTGTAGTTATTTTAACTTGGAAATTCAAGAAAGATATTTGCTGTTTGTGAATCTGGTAGGTCAAGTTAATTTGTTTATTTCTGGAGTTCAATGTGATAATGCTTTCCTCTAATGTTTGCGAATTGCCCTTCCATATCAGAAATATATAATCTATGAACTGTTTATACATTATAAGATGTGTCTGCCACTGCTCATTGTACAGCACAAAATCTGTTTTACACTTAGCTATAAAGATGTTGGCATATGATGGTGCTCCTGGAAAGCCCACGGAAGTCTGGTTTCTTAGCAAATAGAAACCATCTTGCCACTGAAAGTATCTGTAATATAGAGCGATATGCAATAGTTCTAAGAGCAAACCTTTATTGGTCCCAATTTTATTTTGTTGCAAAAGAGTTCACTCCACTGCTTCCATACCTTAACTATGAGGTATGGATTTGTGCACAACCAGCAATCTGATATATCATCTGTTGATAACTCTGTAAATGTGTTGAGAAAAGCTGTAGTGTCCTTAATATATGACTGCAACTGTTGTACAACAGGTTGAAGGAAACAGTCAAGATATTGGCCAACAGGTTCATAAAGAGACTCGCATGCTAACATGATCGGTCTAAATGATGGATTATGAGGATGATTAGGGATCTTCGGAGGCATGTACAACTTGGGTCTACAGGGATATTGTGTTGTCAGAAAGGACTTTGTGCGATCACTAATCCAATCCATATCCATGGCTTTCATCGGTATTTCGTTCAAAATGGATTGAAATACCTCTGTGGGGTCTGTGTCAAGTGGCATATAGATGTCTGTGCCAGTCCGTGACCCAACCCCGACCAGCGCCAGGGACCCTGGATCTCTGCCCATCCAATGCTATGACTCAGCCACCCTCGCACTCAAGCCCGGAAGAAAAACCAACTGCCAGCAGTCCACACCGAACACAATCCACTGCCAGTTCTCCTGCCGCCACTGCTGCCAGACCTTCACCACCACCCCAGCCACTAACAGCACCGATGCCCTGAGACCGCCCTTCTCGCCGCCACAGACGACATCCTCACCCTTCTCGACCAAGGCCACACGGCTGCCCTAGTCCTACTCGACCTATCAGCAGCATCCGACACCATCTCCCGCCACACACTTGCAGCAAGACTACACGACACCGGCATACAAGGAACCGCCCTCGACTGGATCCGCTTGTTCCTCACCGGCAGAAGCCTAATGATCAGACTCCCACCCTTCCTCTCCGAACCCACGGAAATCAACTGCAGAGTACCCTAGGGATCGCTTAGCTCAACCCTCTTCACCATCTACATGGCCCCCCTCACCGCCATTGTCAGACAGCATGGCCTCAGTGTCCTACTCTGAAGACACCCAGCTCATCCTCTCGCTCAACATGGACCCCACTACCACCAGCCTCAGCTTCTAGGAAAGAATGCAGGACGTCACATCCTGAAGGAGCAACAGCTGCCTGAAGCTCAATTCATAGAAGACAGGAGTCCTCGTCCTCTGAACCACCCATCAGCATGGAACAATACCTGGTAGCCCACCACCCTTGGCAGTGTTCCCCGACCCCCACAGACTATGCTAGAAACCTTGGCATAATACTCGACTCCTGCCTCTCCATGAAGCGACCGGACAACCCCATCGCTTCTGGCTGCTTCAACACCCTCCGCATCCTCCATAAGCCTTTCAAATGAATTCTCCCAGAGTCAATGAAGACAGTCACCCACACACTCATAACCAGCAGACTTGACTACAGAAATGCCCTCTATGCCGGCATCAACAAGTCTCTACTCCACAGGCTCAAGGCGATACAGAACACCACAGCCAGACTCATTCTTGGCATCCCTCGACACGAGCACATCAGCCAACACCTACAGAATCTCCACTGGCTGCCCGACAAGAAGAGAGTCACTTTCAAGATACTCACCCACACCTACAAATGCCTCCACAACACCGGACCCCAATACCTCAACGAGAGAATCACCTTTCACGAACCCAATAGAAACCTCCAATCCACCAACCTCGTCCTTGCCGAAACACCACGCATCCACAGAGCTACAACAGGGGGAAGAGCCTTCTCCTACAATGTGGCCAAGACCTGGAACAAGCTCCCGATCAACATCAGACATGCCTCCTCCCTGAACACCTTCTGGAGGGCTCTCAAAACCTGGCTCTTCGACTGACCGGAACTGCGGTCCCCAACCCCCGAGCGCCTTGAGACCCTCACAGGTGAATAGCCAGCTTACAATTCCCTGATAGATTGATTAAAATGTGTGTTTACTTTAGTCACATAATATGAAAGATCCATCACCCCTCAAGTTCCCCCTTTGTTAGCTAGTTGAAACGTTAATTCTGGAATATCTGTCATTGACCAAAGGGTACTCTATTATTTCTTTGTCAATTTTTTTTGTCATGGAATTCAAATCATTCTTCACCAACCTTTCAAATGAATCCAAGGTTTTGTGGGACACGTGCCACAAATGTGCTTTTGGGTTTAAACTACTTGTATTCAGGTGCATCTTGTGTCTGAGTTTGAGATTCTGTAAGACTGAAAAATATCTCAACTAAATGTTCCTCCTAAACCTAAAAAAGGCTATCTCACTTTCCATGATGTTACTATGATAGGTCAGAACAAAAGATGTGCCTTTGTTCAATACCGCCATTTGGGAAGAAGTTAAATTCACAGAGAAAATGTGTATAACTAAGTTTTTGACTGGCTGCGAAGGTTCCTCCTGTCTTTTTATTGTTCTTTTTCTCTGTCTTCTCATGTTTTCCCGAACTTTTTTCTGTATATTTTTGGGCTGCCAGGCAGATGGTTAAAAAAGCCAATTTGGGAGGTTTCTGTGGCAGAAGCATGGACAGTTTTTCTAGTTGTAATCCTTGACTCCGAATCAGTTGCCAGTCTGATGAAATGTCTCCTTCTGCTACCAAACTTTCTTCAGAATACACCATGATAGTTTTTTTGCAGTCTTCTCTGAGTAAGACCTCAGCCCAAGTGTGCACCTCATCATGATTAAAATCTATTGTGTCTCTTTTAAACTTCTTGAGCTTTGGATCATGTGTTTCTTTGGCGTAAGTAGCTATTTTATTGTTGATATCTTCCAAGATTTTGTTCCATTCATCATCAGGAATTCTTTCGTTCACCTCAGATTTTACGATGTGTATTTCCTCTTCTATTGATTTCATGACCTTTGATAACTCCTCAATGATCAATAGAATCAAATACAGTGAGCATTTATTGAAAATTGTGAACCATCTTTCCATTACCTGTCTGTTGGATTTACACAACATGGGTTTCAAAGCAATCCGTAATCCTCTCGGATTTCTTCTGACTTTATGATACTGTATCAATGTTGTGGCATGCAACCTTTGATTGATCTATTTACGGGATAATTATACCAATGGTTTAATAGGTTGTGTTGTGTACAGTGCTGTATTCACTTTTTCATTTACACATTAAAGATTAGATGTGCCTTAGTATAATGAATTACTGGTTGATTCAAAGATTCTCTCTTGGCTGCTCTTTCTTTATGAAAAAACTACAGCAAACAGTGGAAAGAACCCTTCCCCTGTGCTGTAAAGGCCAAGAGGAAACCTCTAATGGGAGTACGTCCTCCCGTGTTTAAACACCAAACCACAAGAAGTACCCCACGAGCGGATGTATGACGTTACAACGCATACTTTTACCACGCATGCCTTTACAACGCGGTATTTGCAACGAATACCTTTACAACGCATAGTGCTTTGGGGCGCTGGATAGTGAATAGTTTAATTTACTATTCCAACTCCATTCCCCGTGGACACTAGGGAAGGTGTTGGATAGTAAATTAAATCTATTCCCTATCCTAGAGCGCCCCCCAGCGCAATGCGTTGTAATAGTTTGCGTTGTAAAAGTTGCGTCGTAAAGGCACTGCGTGGTAAAAGTTGCGTTGTAAAGGGTGGAAACCCCCACGAGCACGTGAGCAGAGCCAACGAATAACTATGATTAATCCTGGTAAAGTAGGTATGGGAAGCCCATATTTAAATTCATGAGTCGTTACCCACTAGGAAGTGGGGAAGAAAACAATTCCTTTTGTTTATATTACCCTCACACACTCTAGTGGTGTCATGCTTCATCATCGGATCACCCTGACCCCTAGAAGTCAGGGTGGGTTCAACCGTATACCAGGGAGCTCCTGATGAGAAATGGCCAGGGGGAGTTAAAGATTAAAAATCCGCAAACAGATCCCAGTGTCCCTTTATTAGTGGATCAGTAAAGGATATTAAAAATGTGAGTCTTATGGTCCTATGAAACTAGTGCCAACATGTTTCAATCCTATACAGGCCAAAGAGGTCCTGGACTTTAGTCAGGGTAGAAAAAGAGATCATCCTCCATGGATAGAGTGGACAGGGGAGTCCCTATCCTGCTTTTATATATAAGGGCAGGTACACTACATACAATTCTTCCTCAAACGATTTAAAAAAAATCATCAATACAAAATGGTCTATTCTAACATCTAATAAACTCACGTTTGAGAGACCAATGTTTTCGTTTAAGCGAAGTAAAAGCCTGAGAGACACACTGGTACACACCAACACACAGAGACCAAAGGCCACTAACCAACTTACAGTTTGGGATAACCCGCCATTTATGGGTCATTACCCATGCCGGTCTTGTGTAGTGTGCCCCCTTGGTGAACACTCTAAACATATCAACCTAGGCATGACATATCCATGGGAACAACGAGTGCATACAAATTGTAACACCGACAACGTCGTGTACCTGATCAAATGCCCATGTCAGCTGATGTATGTGCGCATGACTACCAGAAAGTTTAAAGTGCGGATAAGCGAGCACAGGAGCACTATAAGGCGGGCAGTCAGAGCAACCAAGCTTACTGTTCATTTCTTGGAAAAAAGGCACAGGGACACAGACATAAAGTGGGCTATCATTGGGAAAGTGAAGGGCAGTGGTAACCTGACCAATAGGCTTACAGAACGTGAACAGCGTTGGGTTTACCGGTTAAAGACCTTGAGACTGGGTTCAATGATTTCATACCATGGAACCAACTAAATCAGAGATAATCCCAGCAGGGGGATTACCATAACACTCGTAAGTGGTCACGCCCCTACCCTGGTTTAACCATTTAGTCAGTATGGCCTGTTGACCTCCAGAGAGTCTCCCCTCAGTTTCCTTTTCACACTATAACTGAAACTCATTATAGGAAACTCACTCCTTGTTCCAGTTGGGGAGTGAGGCATGCACTAAGTCCACGTCATGTTCTCATAACAGACATTACATGCCCTTACTTCATCCAAAAAAACATCTGAAGGTTTTTCCCACATAGCTTAGCTTGATGTAAAATACATTTCCCACAACGTTGCTAGTTGGTATGTTCATCTTCTTACCAATTTAAAATTCACAAATGAACGTGGGGCATAGAATCATGCTTTATACTGTCACACGAACACATGTGGTATTTTTTATGACCCTGGATATATAGGTTGTTGCGACACTGTCAATACCATTAAAGTAGCGAAGTTTGAATGGGACCAGGTTCAAAGACACTTAAGTGGTTAACATATGTGGATTTAAATATTAGTATTTACAGAGGTTTCATTTACATCGTTGGGGTATTTTTACCCCGCACGTAACATTCTTAAAGTTAAGATTGGCATTTACAGTCACGGCATCTCATACCAGTGGGACTACATTTCCCATCTTGCAAGTATGACGCGTTACATATGCGCCCATCCCGATACTCACCAGCATTGATGCGCCAAGAGGGCGTGTCTTCTATCCAACTCTCCTGTGCGTAGACAGTCTATTTAAACAGTTAAACCCCGATCTGTCTGAGCTCAAGCCAGGGGACCCGGACCAATTAGGTTTCGTTGCGTGGCAGGACCCTTGATGCTGTAAGTAGAATGGATAACTGGTAGCAATCAGCATCGCTACAGGTACATTTTGCGAAACCACTCTAACAATGTGAGTTCTGTTGGCATTAATCTCGCCATTATTTGTTTTCTCTCTTTCTTTGTCTTCCTTGTTTGCCTTAATTTCGCTAATGGGCTTGTCTACAACACAGTGTGTGAATAAAGTGCTACCCCATGAACTCCCGAGGTCCTCAATGATGTAATTTTTCTCCTGAAGAGGGGTAAGGGAGAACTATGTGAATATATTGAATGAATGCGTAACCACAGTTACTGATAGCAGCTTGTTGCTGTTTGATGAGAGTGACACAGGTGATTCCACTAAGACTGAGCACACACAAGGATGTGGATAACGACAGAATGTGATTCATGTCACCACAACACTATATATATGCCACTTAGCTGTATGTGGTAAATTTATATAGGATTGAAATCACATACCAAATAGGTATGTTGAGTGATGTTTGTCTTACACCCTCCTGGTTCGAAAGCACAGGTGCATTCGTACGCACATCACGTTTGGGAAGCAGAAAGTTGTTTAACTACAATGTTGCCCTATGATCTCCTTGTCTTTCTTTTCACTTACAGATGGAGAAAAGATTGAATTAAAAGATAAAGTTGTCTTTTTTCTACTGTCTAAGGAGCAGCTACCTGCCCTTATATATAAAAGCAGGATAGGGATTCCCCTGCCCACTCTATCCAGGGAGGACGATCTCTTTTTCTGCCCTGGAGAAAGTCCAGGACTTCTCTGGCCTGTATAGGACTGAAACATGTTGGCACTAGGGTCAAAGGACCATAAGACTCCCATTGACCCTTTTTTCACATTTTTAATATCCCTTACTGATCCAGTAATAGAAGGGACACTGGGATCTGTTTGCGGATTTTTATCTTTAACTCCCCCTGGCCATATCTCATCAAGAGCTCCCTGGAATACGATTGAGCCCACCCTGACTTCTAGGGGTCAGGGTGATCCGATGATGAAGCATGACACCACTAGGGTGTGTGAGGGTAATATAAACAAAAGGAATTGTTTCCTTCCCCACTCCCTAGTGGGTAATGACTCATGACTTCAAATAGGGTCTTCCCATACCTACTTTACCAGGGTTAATCATAGTTATTCGTGCACTCTGCTTACATGCTCGTAGGGTACTTCTTGTGTTTTGGTCTCCTGGGAAAATTTTCAAATAACGATGAACGTATATTTTCAGTACAATAAAGGAATGGGACGAGGAAGGGGGTTGGGAGGTAAAGGTTGTATTATTTACTTGTAATGGGTTTCACTCTGATTGTCCCTTTCCTCATACGAATTATTTACAGTCTTCCCAGCCACCCTATTGGACTTTCATCTGTGATCTGATTAAGGGGTTGTAAAAAAACATAGGAAGTGAGAGGTGGGGTCAAATTCATGTGGAAGCAAGGGCCAGAATTGTTACTCTCTTGATGCATAATGAAGGAAGCTCAGGAATGGGGTTCCAATATGAGTAAGTAGAGCCTTAAACTTAGTATTCTAAGTTCTGAGATGAGGAGAATTGAAGTAATGAAGTAAGTAATCCAAGCTTCATGCATATATCTCTAAACATAACATGATATTGGAATTGCTACTTGCATTTCAATCCAACACACGTGCTTTAACTATCTACCGCAAGTAGCTAGTAGTAAAAGTAGTAGTAGTTTTAAAAGTAGTAAAAGTAATTTTTTGTTGGTTTTGATTTTTGCAAATTTGGGTTTCGAGCTCGAAAGCCTGACCAATGAGACGTACACATATTTAATTCGAATTCCAGTCTTTTTCATGCAAACAAAAAAAGAAAAGAACATGCAATAAATCAAAAAGAAACATAAGGAGTGTGCTTTTCAGGTCACTGTACTCGGCATTGCATTTCAGAGATTGATGACAAGGAACCAGAAGCTGACGGGCCTTTAATGTGACACCAAAGCACAGTCTCAATTTTCAAGGAAATAAGATGCATGGCTTCTGTTGGCGGTTGTTCAACTGCCTTGCTGTGATCAAAGATGCATCATTTAAGTTTGCAGAAAATCATAACCTTCATGTGACCCACTGTGGCAGGCCACAAGTCTTCAGAGTGACAGCAACTGCTCAGACATGCTCCAAGAAAATGTTTGGAAAGATTGTCCACAGCCTAGCACAAAATGAAAGCTTTGATTCAGGGGTCAAAGGTGACAAGGACAGATTCAGATTCTGTTCCATAAACATCCAGGTGAAGGTGGATTTTTATCATATATATATATGCCAGGGGTGTCCAAAGTAAGTCCAGGAGGAATGGCTCCATACCTGACTTTCAGGGTAACTAAATACTCTCTACATTTTTATAATTTAGACAGATTTTATGCACATTGTTTTTTTACTATTATCCTATCTATTTGGTATGAATCTTAGTGCCCTGGACATACAGTGGCAATACCTGGCATATGCAATCCAGGGGCCGTGGAGCAGAAAGCACTTAACGGGCTCACCAGGTGCCAGTGGCTGTTTATTTTGCTCTTAGAGCACTTTGATTTTACAGGAGAAACCCAAGAAGCTTGTGTGGCCCCTTCTGTAACATGAACTGAAAGTGACGTGTTTCGTCATTTGCAGGGGGGGGT
The DNA here is from genome assembly GCF_964261635.1 of Lissotriton helveticus. Classification (NCBI taxonomy): domain Eukaryota; kingdom Metazoa; phylum Chordata; class Amphibia; order Caudata; family Salamandridae; genus Lissotriton; species Lissotriton helveticus. Next base: position 203,046,465 of record NC_136058.1, on the reverse strand, counting down.
GGCTTCATGCAAATGAGGAATGATATTTTCCTCTGCACCCACCCATATTCCATTTTTCGGACACAGGCGCAAGGACAAATAGACAGTTGGCAGGCTCATTGATTGTGTGCCATGTACTTGGCAGCGAGGGTAGGCTTGGGGCAGGACAGAGGTCCAGGGGACACCACAAACCTCCCATGGTTGGGTGCCATCACACACTGCACCCACCTGTGTAAAAGATTCTTGTCTTCCCCACAATATGCTGCCTATTCATCTACTTATTTACAAGCCCCTGGAGCCGCTGGTGCATCACTTTTTATATGGGAAAAGGCGACGCACATGTGGCGCAAGAGGTTTGTAAATAAGCCCCTGAAAGCTGTACTTTCTGTTTTAAACTGCGGATCTGTCTATAAGTGTTCTCCTTCACCTTGCAGGCGTGAGTTGGCACCAGCACTGAGGACGGGACGATTTTAAAGTAGTATGCACGCCAGTCCCTGGCACATTACCCGGGTGGGAACCCACCACAAACAGGGATGGTGCGCCATCTTACATACTTAGGTTTTGCTTTACATTAGTAGTAGGAAGGCAAACTGGCTGTAAGAGGTTATGAAGTATGAGACTTAGAAGGACAAGTGCAGGAACTGCTGAAAGATGCTATGGATTTTTTCTCCACTAATTAGTCATTTACCATTTGGTAAATGTAATGTTTACTCTCTCATTAAAAAGATATCTGACATAAAGGTCTAACAAAACCATGGACATTAAGACAACAAACTAACTGTAACTCCAGCAATGTTATACATGGCACCAATGCCTAGACAAGCTAAAATACATTGGTGAGACTTTCAGAAGGGTAAAAACACGCATCGATGCAGACAAACTATGACAAGACTGATTAAACACTTTTTTGATAAAACGCACACTGAAAACGTTGTATGTTTTAGAAAAGCTACCATTAGGCCTTATTGACATGAACACAGCACTACTCAGGTGTAAGTACTGCTGGATCTACCAGGTGGGGACATAGAAGAATGAATTAAATGATGAAATCCTCTAGTCCCAGCTGAAGTAAGTGTCAGCGGCCATCTGCAAACGAAAGGTGATTGTCATGGTCACCTGTAATGCCATGCTAAGGGGCTTATTTCGATGACGGTCAGAGTTTCTTTCAATCTGCACCATGGCAAAAACGGGAACCACCGACCTCCAGTCTGCAGTCCTGACCGCTTAATTATGATGCGAGCACACATGGTGTTGTCGCATTCTCCAAATTCTCGATGGGAGCTTGGGTTACGGCTATACACCGGCCGTAACACAAACTCCCATGGAGAAATGGGAGTTTTTGTTAATCCCAGCACCCTGTGGCAGGCCCATCAAGGTGCCTCCCACAAGGTAAAGGGATTAACAGGGGATAGCAAGCACAACAAGATGATGAAGGAGTGCTGAAACTTTTCAAACCGTCACCGCAAGTCACGGATCTGGGTTTAATCCATTGTTCTTTTGGTCACTATGCCACCTCAGTTAGGACCCAGCCATATGTTGTGTTTGTTATGTTCGCCCTAAGTGGTCAAGGGTATGCCCAGACGTGAGTCCCTTGCTCGCTGTGCCACTGGATTCTAGCTAGCCTGACTGATGAGGGGTAAATCCCAGAAACTCGGCCCAGGATGCTTGTTTCTGGTCCAGGGAGGACCTGGCAAGGCAGTTCGGGCTAATCTGTTTCCATGGAGAACAAGGTCAAGACTGATTTGCATATGGCTGGATACAAACTGGGTTGGCATAGTGAGCTTAAGAACGATGCATTAAACCCAGATCTGTGACGGGGGGTGAGTGGTTGAAAGGTTTCAGGACTCCGTCCATCATCTTGTTGTGTTTGGTATGTTCGTCCTAAGTGGCCATGGGTAAGGAATGGAGGAATAAACCCAGATCTGTGACTGGGGGTAAATGGTTGAAACATTTCAGCACTCTGTCCATCATCTTTTTGTGTTCGCTATGTTCTCCTAAGTGGCCATGGGTATGCCCAGTCGTAGGTCCCTTGCTGGCTATGCCACTGGATTGAAGCTAGCCTGGCTGATGAGGGGTAATACCCCGAAACCGGTGCAAGGATGCTTGTTTCCAGTCCAGGGATGACCTTGCCTGGCAGTTTGTGCTGGACTGTTCCCATGAAGAACAGAGTCAACACTGATTTGCATATGCCTGGGTCCAAACTGGGGTGGCATAGTGAGTAAAACAACGATGCATTAAACCCAGATCTGTGACTGGGGGTGAGTGGTTGAAAGGTTTCAGCACTCCGTCTATCATATTTTTACGTTTGCTATGTTCGTCCTAAGTGGCCAAGGGTATGCCCAGACATGGGTCCCTTGCTATTTAGGGGTAATACCCTTAAACCGGTCCTACGATGCTTGTTTCCGGCCCCTGGAGGACATGGATGGGCAGTTTGGGCTGCACTCTATGCTATGGGATTAACAGGGGGGGCAACATAGGTGCCCCCTTGGCCCCCAACTGAAAAAAGGGAAAGAGGGCCCTGCTATGGGCCCCCAAACTCACTTTCTGACATGGTTGCCATGTCAGAAAAGGCCGTCATGGAACACCTGCTGGAAACCATGCACCGTAATCCGGACAGCATAAACTGCCGTCCATATGGATTACATGCCTCTGATCTAAGGTCGGAGGCTTTACGAGCAACATCGTAATCAGCCCCTTAGTGTCTTCAGCTCATGCATTTCAAGCTGATGGAAGCCTTTAATGCCCAGCATAATCAACTACAGCAGTTTACTAGGCTATATCAGAATATTGGAATGATAGAAACTCAGTAGAAGACAAAAGAGGGGTTCCAAGTCAATAATTAACAGTTTAGACCTTCTGCTCCAACATTCCAATGTTTGTCTTTTTGTTTCTCCCTTTGGAATTTCTAACATTCTACTCCCAGTGTATCGAATGTTCTAAGGAGCCTCATAGGCATTCTACGTTGGGCCATACTGGCCCTCTCCCTTGTTATAGGCCTTTGCCTGTGTCTACAGCCTATGACTTGGGTATAGGATCTTGGACAAAAAGTATAGTGCTCAGTAGTGGGCTATAAGTCTATAATCTAAACCCATAGAGACACTGTTTTTGTAAATTATATTTAGGTTGCCGTCTTTAAGCTCTACAATATTTTTGGTATTGATAATATGATAAACAAGCCATTCTGTGGTAAGGAACTGGGAATGGTGTGGTAATACTCAGCTCAGTAAATGCTGCTTAATCTAGTATTGGTATTTACAGAGTGCATAACCAATGGACATAATTACTAGCAACTAGCAATACTGAAGTCTTTGGGCAGATGACTCTGGTGTTCTTGATTTGTTCCATGTTCTCTTCGGTCACCACACTCTCTCTTTTGGTCTCCAGCCTTAAGTGTACTGATCTTGTGATACCTCAATCAGAGGTCGTCAGTGTAAGTAGGGACCTTTGATTTCTGCTGAGGTTGAAGTGGTCTTCGCCAAAGCTGTCGTCTTCAGATCTGTAAAGTCGACTTGCTTCAAAAAATCATTAGGGTCAGAAATTCACTATGTTTACTGTCTTTATTCTGGCAAAATTCTCTTTGCTATCATTTTTTTGTGTGCATGTGGACATGGTGCAGGTCACTATAACTCATTATGTAGTCTTTGTACTGCTGATAGACTTTACCTAATATATGTCTCCAATTTTCCCGTACGTAGATGTAGATCCAAAAACGACAGACCCACCTAGTGAATCATATCTGTGATCCTAGGATGGATACATTGGGCTTCTTTGCACTTCTGCCTTGGATTGGAAGTATCAAGGACAGATAGTCATGATGGAAAGTGTCTTGCATTGCAGGACTGTAGATGACAGAGCAAGAAATGGATATGAAGAGCTTGTTAACTTAGTGCCGCAAGTGGCATAGGAAGCATCCTGATGCTGAAGAGCCAGAAGGACTGGAGTAAGAAGCCACAAGTTGTTTTATATCAGGCTCCCGAGGACTACTGAATCCTGACTGAATAAACAAATGGAGTTCCTGGTGGCAGAGGGGGAAAAGGACCACATAGCAGATTGACAAGACACTCTCAAATGTCGCTGGGCAACGACAGGTGAACATGAGCGATATGCAGCACATGGTCATAAGGAATGACATGGCCACTCTCAGGAGATGGATCAATACTTATGTGCTTGTTATGTATTTGCATTTTAATATCATGAACCAAACCAAGTTAACAATTAAGTTATTTCCACGCAGAAAGAAAAACAAGCTTGAAAACCATATGTAAAATATAGAATGTAACATTTCTAATAAGAATCTTTAGCAAACTGTATAAAAAGTAATCAAAAACACAGATGAATCACATTTGCAGTGCTCGACCTGAGTCTGACATCAGCCTGCAATGGTGGAAAATATTAAGCATTCAGTGTATCTTTGGTAAAATACCAAGACATTCCTTTATTATGGAAAATAAGGAGTTTATTCCCACAAGACTTCATTCACAGCTTCCCAGCAGGAACTGACGTCACCCAGAACCTCCCAGCCAGTCCACCATTCCACATTGTGAACACGAGGTCAAGGTGAGACAAAGCCCTAAGGACGTTGTAAATATTATTCAACCACAAATGCAAAAATCTAAAGGGAGGAAAAGGAATTGTAAAAAAAAAGAAAACGCATGGAAAAATGTAAAACTGGGTCCTGGCAGTCCTGTGAAGAAAACTTTGCCAAAAAAGTGTAGGACTATACATTGTTTGGTAACAAATAAACATCCACCTAACAGGTTAATAAAAATAAAAATGCAACCAATCTCAAAATCTTTAAAGTCGGAGGGGTTCTGGACAACCCTTGAGCTCCCTCCTACGAGGTGGCCCGAGAAAAGACAAGCCAGAGGCTTAGCCATTACTTTTGCTGACATCATCAGCATACCCTAACTGCACACAATAGGAAATACCCAGCCTTGGCTTAGATTCTTTATTCACCCATCCTTGGCTGGGTCTTAATTGCACTCTCTAATTTTTTTGATGATCTTCATCGGATGAGTGAATTTAGACCATGGACACAATCTTACAGGAGCAAAAATCCTTACCCAATCTCCAACACTGACACGCAGGTCCTGCACAGCCTTCCTACACTCAAAATCCAGTTTCCTCGTCACCATACATTCTTCTTCTCACTTTGGCCACTTACCCTCAGCAGATCTCTCCACACTACCTTTAAACGAATCCTTTCAGCCAGGGGATAAACAGGTATCAGGGCGTTACCCCCTTGAAAAGTTTAATAGCCGATCACCCCGTGGTAGTGTGTGTACTAAGCCATTTCCGTAACTTCTCCTTCAAGGGTATACAATTTGCTCTTGCCATTTAACAGCTTTCCTTGATGGTTCAGATAAAGGTCACAAGGTGATAAAGAGCAATTCTCTTTTACTCAATGCCACATGCACACAAAAACTGTTCCACCTCCCTAAACAGAACTGAACACAGCTGTGTGTCAACAGATATCTGGCTAATTCTTACCTGACGAGTAAAGCTTCCAAATTACACTTAATCACATTCCTCAAGCTAGTGTCATTGACCCACCTAGAAAACAGATCCACTGCAACCAGCGAGTAGGGAGAGAGTAATGTTCTGCCATCAAAGGTCCCAATGTGCTGCTACTTCTTCCCAGGGTCTTTTTAATACAATCCAACATTGCAAGGATGGAGTGTGCTTCATCACTGTTGCAACACTGAACACATTCCCAATCCAGTCTTTCCACCTCCAGATCCATTCTGAGCTGATAAAAATCTAGGTGTACCCACACTTTTGTCTTTACTACTTCCAAGTGTCCTTCGGTGGCCAACACCATACCCTTCCACTTACAGCCTTAACAGGAATCAACTTGGTCCTCAAAACAGCAAGCTAATCCTTTTACACATCTCATCCTTAACGCACCAATAGGATCTGATCTCTTCACACAAAAATGTTCAGTTTTCACCCTTTTCTGCTACTCTGCCAATATGCTGCCCCTTTCCAACCTCACCTTACAACCTCCATGGAAATCACCCCCTCAGTAATAATGCACAAACATTAATTTAAATCACACGTGTCCTCAGAGTTTTCACCCACGCTCTCCTAAACTACAACCTCAACAAACAATCAGCGTCTTTGTTCTGTACTCCGGGATATAAGCAACTCTGAAGGAACATTCATGTATACTGACTACCCTTCTCCTGATTCACACAAAAACTGCTTACAAAGTTTAACCTAGAAACTGTCTCTCAGAGGTTTGTTATCAGCTGTAACGGTGAAGATCTCTCCCACAAAGGAAATTCCTGAATTGGCCCATTGGCCACACAACCACCAGGGCCTCTTTTCATTGAATAATTAAAATGTAGCACCTTCCAAATAGCTTAAGGTGAATGCAGGTGTCCTCCCCTTCCATTCTACACTATGAAGCAACACCGCTCCAATTCCCTTGGCACTAGCATCAGTGACAATCTCAAACCCTGTGTCGGGAGTAAAAACCTTCAAGCTAGGGGTAGTTTCCAGGTCTCTCATCACCGCATTAAACTTCAGCTCACATTCAGTACTCAAAGAGAGTTTCAAATTTTTCTTAAACAGCCGCTTCATGCCACCAGACTTCTCAGTGAGCCACTCTAAAAATGACTGTAGTAATACAACATGCCCACAAAGGATTGTGAATCTTCTTCCCTGGTGGGAGACTGTGATTGTATCTTTTAATTCCAATGTATGTCTTACCCAGTGGCTGAGATAAATGTCCCTAATAGATTTTTTCCTTTCTGCCTAATTCACATTTTTCCACCCTCTGTGTCAGCCCTATTCAAAACATTCGCGTACCTTCATTAAATGGTTAGTGTGCACTGTCCAGTTACTTCCAAACACCAAAATATTGTCTTGGAAAAATCACACTCTCTGAAGTTCCCCAAGATGGCAGCTATCATTCTCTGAAAGAGTGAGGCTGCTGACACAAGACCAAATGCCATGCATACAACTAGGAGTTCTGCATAGGAGTTCTGCATGATGTAAACTCCTCTGATTCCTCATGAAATCCATTCTGGTGGTAAGCTGATGCCAGAGCCACAGTTATGAAAATCCTGGCACCAGCTAATCTAAAGAGCATTTTCAAAATAATGAGCATGGGAAATCCACAATCATTATCTTGGTAAGAGCTCTTAAATCGAAAAGGTTGCATATCACACCACTGGCTTTCTTGGTCATGACCATGCGAGAAAATCACTCACTGGCATTAACAAGTGTTCTAATACCCATTACACACAACTCCTGTGTGAGAAAATACCAGTTTTTAGCTTGATCACCACTATCTTTTGTTGAATTTAATTGATGTTTTTTAGACTCAGCACACTATGGCTCTGCTGTCTAATGTCCAGTGTATGTGCTGTCACCACTAAAACTGGTATATTCAAGTCTCCTGTAAGTCCATAGTACATGGTGTAGAAACTATGTTCATGGCACAGAAATGGAAATGTTACCTGTGGACTGCAGCACTATTGTGCCTCCCACCAGGGCCGGACTGGCTACCGGGCAGTTAGGAATGGTGTTGAGCTGCTTCCTGATTTTACTGCAGTGGAGGCTGATTTCGTCCATGGAGATCTGCGTGTGCTACGAAATACTGAAAGCAAAACGAATTTCGTTTAGCTCACGCAGGTCCCCATTAACGAAATCACCCCCCAGCTCAGCAGCATTCCTAACTGCCCGGTAGCCAGTCCGGCCCTGCCTCCCACTAGTGCAACAAGGAAAACATGGCTTCGGGCCTACCTATTAAGCCTGACTGCTGCAGTTTAAACCTGCAGTCAGACCTGTCAAAATAACTGTTTTCATAGGCGAAAAACTTTCCTTTAAAATATTAATTAGCCATCCCTACATAGGAGCAGTACTCCACAGGGCAGGGTGCCTAATATTTAAGTGTGACATGTAGCAATTTGATTTAGGCATGTCCCTATAGTGACAAGCCCGAAAAAGCTACTTTCACTGTGGAGGGCTCTGGTAGTCATGTGAAGAAAACTAGAGCCTAGATGAATCTATTAATTTTGCTACCTCACATCCGGGACAAGCTAGAGAAATGGTTCAACCACTATTTCATTCATTAATTATTCATTAAATATTCATTAAAAATCTAATTAAATGATCAAGTTAGATTTTTGATAAGTTAATTTTTTGCTGCCTGAAGATCCTGAAGACTAGGGCAATATTTATGAAAGGGTTGCTGCATTTTTGCACCATGCAATGTAGTGCATGCGTGACACAACTATTAAATGTCATTTATCAAGCCACGCAAGGCCACCTAGCGTGGCCCTGAGTACTTTGGTAAATCCAGAGTAACACAACGCAGTGCAAATCGCTGCATTGCGTTACTATGCCCAAGGGAGGCATTCCATGGGTGGTGCATGGATGTTTCCATGGATTTTGAAGCATTCCCAGATTTACCGTATGTGGTAGACCTGGGAATGCGTCAACACTGCTGCTCTGCGTGACATATTGGTAAATATGCCCCTAATTTGTTTTAGCATGCCAAGAACTGCTCCTGCCAGTGCTTAACTTTATATACAGCAGGTACTGGACACACGTGAGGTACAAACAAATTCAAGTGATTAGGTCGATTGAGACAAAACAGTGGACACCGGTTGTATGGTGAAGACAATATATTAAACTTTATATACGTCTTCTCTCTTTTGTATGTTTACAGAACGCCAGGCCAGAATTTGTTTGTACCTCACGTGTGCCCAGTACCTGCTGTATATTTTGTGTGGTGTTCAGGCATCCTATGCCTGACCGCCTCTGAGAGGCTTCAGGGTTTCCCTCTTTACTGGTTGCACCGTCCAATTCTTGTCCTTCCTGTCCATCACTACATACCCTTACTGCACTGTGTGAGCGCCCTATACTGTACACATCCAAACCCTCAGTAGAACTTCCTTCAGTGCTTAACTTTAGTTAAGTGTGAAAACTGATCCCAGAGCAGACCCAGTGGTTTAGAGCTGGTGACACAGTGTGCTGGAAGTGAGGTATAAGACCTCTGTCAGAATACAAAATGGCTATTACACACATGTGCTGAAAAAATGCTGCACCACGCAACTTACTAAACGTTGACGCTTTTAAGGAAGACTACCTATCGAAAAGATTAAGACTGTTCCACAACAGAAATGTAAGTGAAAAATACATTTTACTTACACACGTCAATAACACAGAGTCTGGTAACAGGAGAAACCTTAACAGACCAGCTCACTGCTTATCTTCCGGTATGGCACAGTCAATATGGTAATTACCCCTGGCCAGGTAGTGATATTACCAGGCACAGGCAAGGCAACATGTTTTCATTCCTCTGCAAATGCTTTGCTTCAAAAGTGTTTTCTCCAAAACCTCCTAAAAGTGCATGGACAGTTGCAGGTAACAAAGAGATAAAACAGGTTGGCCCTGTTCAGTCTTCTCATTCCTTCTATGCATGCCTCTGGGTCCCTGATGAGTATTGAGGTATTGTAAACTTTTCAGCAAATCACAGCTTCTCAGTAACAAGTGACTTTTCTCAGATCCTTCCAGCCACCCCAACATCCCACATTCTGAAGATGATGCTAGAGTCAGCCAGGTCCTAATGATACCACGTCTTTCTATATGTTTGGCTGTAAAGGGCCACATTTAACATGTTATACCTGTTAAAAGGACTTTCTGATAAAGGCTTGAAGGAGAGGAAAGACTGCTAGGATCAGATCATAAACGTGCTTAACTTCCACCAGCTCAGTGGAGCCTGGCCTGCCATGCTTAATTTTCCCCACCTTGTCAGGACAGCCTGGTTGGCATATTATGTTATTTAACAACAACCAACGCCGCCAAGTGAGGATTTGATTCTGTAAAACACAACAACAATGGCCTTGCCACACTGCGAGCAAACTCTCGGCATGTGGAGCTCACAGTTGAGTTTTCCTGGTCATGGTCATGCGATTGTTTATGTGCAGGAAGTGAGACCTTCCTGTGCATAAACAATCTTCCCCTCAACGTACTATGGTGCAAGGGTACCTGCGATGGCGCTAGACTGCTAAATTTAGCGCCAGCACAGGGGGAAACGCAGACCTGCACCATATTGTTGTAATTATGCAGTCCTGTGTTTCTGAGGTGGTGGAGCGTGGCGTTAAGGCAAGGAGGCTAACGCCATGCTCCTCCACTTCGTTGTAAATATGCCTCGTAGTCAGGAGAAAGCTGATATTAAAGCTTGCAATGACTGTTGTGGAGAAAAGTTGCAATACAAACTTTCATTAAAAATAAAGAATCAGTGGTTGAAGAGACAACTAAGAAAACAGGAAATGCTATGAGGGGTTGAGTGAATCAAAAGCAATGCAAAATGGACAAAAAACACTTTGAACATTAGAACATTCATTTATATAACAAGCTTTCGATCAGATTTCTTTGTTCAGTGCTATAAGACACATAATGATGAAATAACCTATGATTATTACTAAGTTTCTCTTCAAAAACGTTATGCTTCTGCGATATTTGTTCTACTTTTCATCTTACATAGCAGGCCTGGCAATACCTGCAGGATATTAATAACTTCTTAGTTGCCATTTCTGTGAATAATTGGATTACAGAAAAAAATAGGGGCCCAATTCACAAAGGCAATCTGAAACAAAACTCTAACTTTATGACTTTTGGTATTCACAGAGGTCATTTACGAGTCATATCTTTACGTCCGCAGTCGGGCTGGAAACTCCGTCTTTGGCCGTATTCTACACACCCAGGCCGTTCTCTCCGACTCGGGCAGGTTGAAGTGTAATCAATAGGCCGGAATGCTATTTTTACAAAAAGGAATATTAGGAAAGTGTAATAAAAGGTAGAAGAGGTCATGAAAATCAGTTTGGCCAGGGATAAGGGTGTGGCCAGACACTACATCATAAGGGGACAATGCAGTCAACACTGAGGGGAGAGCAAATTGCGGGCTGCATGTACCATGATGAAAAGGAGCAATCTTTCTGGGATATAATGTAGTGTCCCGCTACAAACTTTTTCCTGCCCAAACTGATTTTCATGGCCTCCTCTACAATTTATCACACGTTCCTAATGTTCCTTTTTGTAAAAATTGAAAATTTGAAAAACAAAAAAGTTGAGATGAGGTCCCGTATTAAACATGAGTCACTCTGCAAAGCTATTGTTCTTCCTTTCCAGGTGCATTGATCTCTGCCAGGCTGTTGGAAATATCAAATTATGGCAGGCGGGAAACGGCTGGGTGCCGGAGAGTGGGACGTCCATCTAACTCTAAACACAGCCCTATACTTTGTGAAAAATAACTTAATATCTTTAATTGCTAAACTATATTACGGTGTCCCATGAACACATTCACATAGCAGTAGAGATATTCGAATGTAAATAAAAATATATTTTGCCAACATCTATAAAGTTTTTTGTGAAACTGACTTGAAACTAGCACTTTAGGCCAACATAGCAATTTGCATTCCCTTTTACCGACATTAAAGGTAAATGTGTTTAACATCATTATAAAATGTATTCACCATCACTATGCAAGGAGATTATATCATATGTAAGTATGACCCTTATCTTCATACATCTGGTACTACCCTCTTAAACTACGCTTGAAAGCTGTGCTGCTTCCAGAGATGATGACTTTATACAAATAAATAATAGTTAAAAGTGAATAAACTGCCATCTTTTAAAACTGCCATATTTTTATCTTTCCTACTTTGGGATCTTTTAGATTGCAATTTTGAGAACCTATTACTTAGTAAACATATACTTTCAAGAGACCTTAAATAACAAACTCAGATAATCTGTAACAATAAAGCACAATTATGTGGCACATGGTCACAAAAGGTTTCAATGGAAAATGTTTTTTTATATGAAGATCTCCAGTATGATTACGACCCACTGAATTGTAACGGGGACACGCAGGGAATTGCATTCAGTTAAGTTTCTGTTTTCACAAGTCATGAGCACACAGGCGGCCACAATTGGAACCTTGGCTCAGAAACACAGCAGTCAACGCTCCAACTTCACGCTCGCTCACCAAAGCTCTAAACACATCCCAACATGAACCAATTCACCTATCCATAAAAAGGCAAAACCTTACATGTACTAACTATCCATCTTCGACTTACTTGCTTTCCATTTCTTCCAATTCAGGAGCCCAGGCAAAGCACACGCTTTTTGTTTTTAAAGAACAATATGAGGCTTATGTAGCCCAAAGAAAGAACCTTGTATGTCAGTGTTTGATAAAGAGAAACTGTCTGTATAAGGTACTATACACAAAACATCATGATGGATACTTTTTCACATTTCCATGCTACAGTGACCGTGCACCATGGATTCTGTGGCCTCTTTTAATTGTGGGTAAAAAAAAAATCAGTATATGTATTTATTCAGGTGTCTAATATAAAACTTTTGTTTCATCACGTTTGAAATATTGAGTTATATAGTTAACAAATATGAAAGAAATTGCTTTTAGGTATTGAGATTTAATGCTCTGCAAAAATTGATTTCATAGGAGTCAGAAAAATAACATTTACATTACATAACGATAATGTGATTTATCAATGAAATTCGATACTGATAGAACAATGAACATTTATCAATGTGGAAATATCGGAAATAACAATACGTTATTTCAGATGAAGGGGTAACACTAGACTCAGAAGTTGTTGAACAACAATAAAGATGCAATTATGTAGACAAAGCTGGTATATTCTAAGGAGGCAGCAGTAGGAGAGTTGACACAAGGTAAGAGGAGTTCATAAGATGAAAGAAGCATTCTCCAATGACAATTAGCCTCTACCAGTGACCTTGAGCAATAGCTATCCTTGTAGATATGTATCCAACACACATATTAGTCTTTTCATAACGAGGATTATAAATGAATGAGAAGTCATGTTAAATAGCATTTTTAGAGCGCACGTACACCAAAAATGTTTCAATGCACTAAGTAAAAGAAGGTACACCAGAGCCAAGCCTAACCATAAGCTTTTTGGAAAAGCCAGGGGCCTTATTTATGAAGGCCTTGCGCCACCGGTGCGTCACTTTTTCCCATTTTAAAAGTGGCGCAAGGCCTTCATAAATAAGGCCCCAGGTTTTTAAGAGTGACCTGAATCCCGGATTTGCAGTTGTGGTTCTTATATCAGAAGGCAGAGAATTCCAAAGGTGCGGAGCAATCACCGAAAATCTGGCACCACCCAATCTTTTTAAACTGGAAAAGTTTTAAGTTAGCATTATGTGGTAAAATGCCCTCCTGCTGTTACAGTATGCAAATTAATAATGTCATCCTGTGCATCATTTTAGAAGCCATCTTGACTACATAGCCAAGCATGAGGCAAGCATCATTGCCCATAACACAGTGGATCCCTCAATCTCTTGCAGAGAGTCCAGAGATGACGGCTGAGATGAAAGGCAGCACACAGGTATTTGACCATATTATGCTGCAGAAGAGCCTGATCCACAAAGGGCTCAAAACTTCTACGCTCTGCACACAGACTTACTCATTAACCGGGCTCGGGTGTGAATGAAGTGACAGAATATTAAGAGGTGTGGCTCCTCAGCCAGGGCGACTGACGCTGGACGCTGGGATTCACAGTTCGATCCCCGGTTCCGGTGGCAGGGGTCTGCCCAGCACCATGTGACTCTGGGCAATAGCTCGCACAATCTTTTCAACGGCCCCCAGTGCCGAGATACCCCTTCGGGTATTAGCATTTTTCTTCCAGCCTCTGCCTTGGCGAGTTGGAGCATACATGTTTGCCTTTCCTGGGCATAGGCTGGGAACAAGGAGGTGTAAAATAATAACCTCTGATGTATACATACACATACACACACTACTCATGATACCAGCCTACCTGTATGAGAAACCCCATACATTTAACGTTTCATGCTGCAGGATGACAGCGGAAAGCACAAATCATAACAACAGACTGAAATGGTGGTCCAGGGACAAAGAATATATTGTCTTTGGTTTCCCAGTACATGGTGGTCAAAGACTTTGAAAGAGACAGCTGCCATTTTTTTGCCTGATATCTTCTGAACCTTCTGAGCTGGCTTGAGGCACTGGGGCTCAAAAGTGAGCATCTGTATCTTTGGAGTCACCGCAGCTGCCACTTTTCACAGAGAACCATTTTTTACCACTGGCGGGCCTAGTGTCTCCATAGACAGAGCCTCTTTTGCTTTTACTGGCAAGGCTTGATCACGCTAAATTGGGTGGAAAGCTTTGTGCGCGCTGATATTGACATTCAAGTTAGAGTCTGTGTCAGCATTAGTTTCCAAGAACCCCCTTACACTGTTTGTTGGAGTGAAGTGGTCTTTGTATATATAGGCTAAGGTGTCCAGTAGCAGGACCAGATTGGACAACTGGACTGGTACCAGAAGTACAGCAGGAGCTGGGGATAAGAGTGCTAGATGGTTGGGCAGCATGCGAGTATAGACTGATAAGTGTCAACACTTTCATGTTGGGAGCTATACTGGGACCACAATGACCTTTGACAGAGAACTAATTGTATTCCTAGCATTCACCTCAAGGTGACCATGAAACAGTCTGCAGGCTGCAGGTAGGTTGACAAGCTCAAAAATGTCATCCAGGGAAGTAAAGCAGGCAAAGTTCACTGAAGATCCAGTTATTCCTAATCAAAGAGGTCAGTGGTGTCAGGCCAGTCTGACATGAATGCCACCTGTAAGAAAGGGTGGAGAGACATTGGTGAAAGTAGACTTACGGCTAGAAACTAATTGTTGGCACCACATGTCTCAAACAATCTAGAGCCTGATGTTGCATTGGAAACTCTGGTGTGTGGTAATGTCTCTTCAGTGTCTGCTGTGGGAGTGAGGAGGGCAGTGACATGGACACCTGGGCCCAGAACTGCAGATGGAGCCATGCTCAAGCAAGATGGCAGTTCGGTGAAAAAGATCTGCCGAAATGGGACCTCTCCCGTCATTTACCGAGCTATTTTTCATTTGATTTCACTGCCTTAAGGCTGGAGTCGAGGGTGCGATCCCCAACCGCTGCTGAGGGAATCTGGCGAGGTTGCCTGCTATACTTTCCTGGATGACAATTTCCCTGGATGACAACTTTGAGATTGTCAAAGTACCTCCAGTCTGTAATATCACTGCGGGCAGTGATCATGTTTTCAAATGCATGTCAGGTGTACATTCCAGCGACAATACTGGAGGGGGAAGAGGATCGCAGGTGGGTGCTGATGCTACCGGAGACTCTAAGGCCAGAAACATCCCCTCCCTGGAGGCCCTAGACATTGATTCCCCTCCCGGCGATAAACTGTCTTCATGTGCAGTGGGGTGTGGGTGCTGCACAGGGCTCTTTGATTTCTCTCGGTAAACTGCCTGAGTGCACGCTGTGATTTGAGAGCCTCACTTGACTTGGCGACTGTCTTCTGACTGTATCTACTTTGCACACCTTCTCTGCCTGAATGCATTGAAAGGGAAGCCCAGCATGGAGACATTGCACAAGCTACCCTATCCACCTGGGACGACCGGCTCTGAGAAACATATTGGATTAGGCTTGAAATCCTTTTCTGTGCTGGATGCTCAAATTGGCTGCCATCACCCTGGACTGCTACCATCACTAGCGATACTTCCTACCCACCGGCTCACTCCACTTCTTCACCACAGACAGAGGAGCATCACATCAGCTTCACATTTATCAGAGCTTTCATCTACTGAAACGAGCCATACCTGACCTTATGATCCCCGTCTGTATTTATTATCATGCCCGGTAGGAAAAGCAGAGACAGCTTATTTTTAATGAGGCACTCGTGGAGTGACAGCAACTCTCAGCCTAATCAGGTATTGGACATGGCCTCAGGTGAGCTAGAAACGATACTGATGATGCTCAAAGACATCAAAATGTCCCTTACTAACATGGAACAGGCAATCTTGTAGACAACTTAGGAACTTAAAAGCCTTTGGTTTGACCTCACAGCCTTTAAGTCCCAACTTGAACGTGTCAATGGTAGACTGTCCAATGTTGAACAAAGGACTGATTTACTGCTTAATAGGGAAGCAAACATTTGAAATCTTCAGTGCAGGGTATTGGAGTTAGAAGACCAAAGTATAATGATAATGATATATGTTCACATCTATGGTGTCCCTGAGAAAGAAAAGGGTTAGACTTGAAGCTCTTTCTGGCTAAATGGCTACCTGAACTTCTTCACCAGACACTTGACTGCCCATTTGAGTTCCAGATGGCACATAGGTGGCCTCCTATGTCATGATCAAGTGAGAACTGTCCTCTGCCTCTCCCAGCAACATCGGCCTTTCCAACATAAGGGTAACTGGATCAATGTAGTGTTTGACTTTCTCATGCAACTACTCTCCTCCAGCCCGCTCTTGAAATGCAAAGAAATATGTTACAGGTTACTGGACCCTGCTCCAATCACAGTGGATGGCAAACCTGAGAATTCACCGACCTTGATGAACAGGAACCTTTTCTATACAATTATTCAGAGCAGTCTATGGAAACAGTGCTGACACAGAATAGCAACAGCTGAGACTTACTGTACAGTTACAGTGCAGCAGACCCAGCTGGGCAAATTCCCAAGGGGGCAAGAAACAAACCCTTGACATCTTCCCATCCAGCCCAATTCACAACCATTTCTGTGGAACCCACAACACTCTACGTGGAAGGGTTACAAGTCAAAATCACCTCTGAAACCGTTAGCCAGGGAAAACCAACTCTGATACACTATATGTGCTTATCACTGGAACTTTGAGTAATTCATGGGCCGGAGACAGTTAGACGACCCCAAACAAACTTTTTGACCTATAGTGTTGCTCTGATTCTACACCTCTCCACCTCTGATGCTTTTCATACAGTTATAAACACTTCTTCTGTGTCGACTAGTTCGTTTGGACAGAGGCACTAGCCTGCCTCAAGAAAAAGCAAGCCTTAGTCATGTATCTAATGAGTCTGAGGACAGTATCCTTGAATGTGGACAGACTCAACAGCTACGTCAAAAATAAACTTTCATACTTGGCGACCAAGTCTCCAGATGTGGCCCTTCTACAGGAAACATACCTATAGGCCCTCAAATCATCCAAAATGCAATGTGCCTGGGTTTGCAAAGGGATTTTTGCTGTTGGTCCCACACCTAAGAAAGGAGGAACTGGTACCTCAATACATAAAAGAGTTTTTGCAATACCTGGAAAGATGAGAAAAGAGGTTTATCTTTGCAAGACTCTAGATCAAAGCCACCCAACCTATAATAGGTAGTATCTATGGCCTGACGAGCTCCAAACTTCCCTTCATTTCCAGATTACATAGGCTACTAGTGGCCTTTGGACGTACCACTCCCTTCTTGTAGGAGGCAATTGGAATTTGGCACTGGACCAAATCCTTGACAGGACTGGCCCCTCTGAGACAGGAAGGAATAAAGATAGAATTGTGCTCTAAGATCTTCTAGCAGATCGTGGTTTGGAAGATCCCTGGCACCTCCTACATCCCAGGGACTGTGATTTCACCCCCAACCCAACCACACACAGCACTAATTCCAGAATTGTTTTTTCTCCTGGTGGAGTCACTTACGTCCACTCTCAATTTGGGTGAGGTTTTTGGTAAATCAAACACAGATCACTCCCTTATCCAACTGGATTTGGCAATGGGAATCCACTACCCCCCCATTCTCCAGGCAATGGTGACTACTGTCGTGGAAAGTCTGAGAAGAAGCAGCTAGGCAAAACCTGAAACACCGTCTTGGCACTTTCATATCACTAAGGGCCTGAATTATATATTGGCGAAGAAGGGTGCTCGGTCGCAAATGCGGTGGAGTTCCCTCCCCACCTTTATAGTGATCCACTCACTGCATTTACTGTTCTCATCATCAGAGAAATGGCTACATTTCCGCTCATCCAATTTAAATGGGAAGACATGTAGTACACAGGGCTGCGTCCTTCTATAGCAGCCTTGTAGCAAACAGTTAAATGTATTGACAGGAACAGCTGTGATGATGGTACCTGCCAATACAATTATAAAGGACCATACACAAATACAAAGAAGGGACCGCCTGCTTGGCGGTCATTTATAAATCTGGCATGTAGGGTATTCTCGGCCTGGCAGGCATAAATTCCTCTACCAGGCCAATGGAAAAAACTCTGTCTGCCAGAATATAAATCCTGCCCTAAATGAGGGATCAGTTGGCTCCTATCACATAGGCCTGGGGGGCAATTTTAATTCAGCTTGTGGGATTGGAGGAATTTGGCAACTCTGCGTTACTGTTTTAATGCCGAGTTCGGGCCAAATTACGCCAGTCACTGCATGGCGGAATTTTTTCTAGCTCGAACAACACAATGACAATGGAAACAAGGCAAGGCACCAGCAAGCGAGCTGCTGAGCACATGTGAGATTTGGCATCCCCCTAGCATGATTTCCTGTCGATTGGAAGCCTTCCAGTGTGTTTTTCTAAAGCAAGCATTCCCTGTCAGAGGGCTGCCTCTCGAGTAGGTTTTTTACTTGAGTGGCAGCAAAATCAACTCTAATGTCTGCGTTCTCTTGTGCACCCGGTGTTGACCTTTGCACTGATTTCTCAGGACAGAACGTGCTACCAGCGCTAAATCACACCACAACATGCATTTTTTCGCTCATTGGCAGAACTCTGCGGAATCTCCCTGAGTTTTTAATAAACTCTGCAGAATTCCACAGAGTGAAATTCTGCGAGTTCCACCCATCCTTACTCTCACACCCTGTGGGCAGCGACCAAAGCTTAAATGCAAAGGAAAGTCATGAGAGAATCTGCTCTCCAACGTGGTCAATACTCAGAAA
The DNA here is from genome assembly GCF_964261635.1 of Lissotriton helveticus. Lineage (NCBI taxonomy): Eukaryota > Metazoa > Chordata > Amphibia > Caudata > Salamandridae > Lissotriton > Lissotriton helveticus. Next base: position 203,027,750 of record NC_136058.1, on the reverse strand, counting down.
CAAGACACAAGTTAGAACAATGCATCAACAGTTTGACGGCTACCTACCAACAGAATCCAATAACAGACACCTTCCGCCACTTGATGAGTGCTAAAATAAACCTTAACTCGATCTTCACCTCCTTAGTAAAAAAAGAACTAGGTTGGAGTAAGCATCGAGTTTTCAGAAAAGACTGGATGCCTTCTCGCCCAAAAATTAAAACAAGAAGCGCCTCACTGTTCCATTCCAGCTCTTGAGGCACAACGGGGCCTGCTCGCTAACCCTACTCAGGAATCAAAATAATTTGCATCATTCTTTGAGGGCCTGTATTTATCAACAGCTGACAATTAAGTATCGAAGATAGACTCGGCATTCTTTGATTGCCTTACTCTTACCAGTCTCATGGCTGAATCAGCCGCTAACTTGGAGACTGATGTCACTGAAGACAAGGTCCAAAATGCCATCAAAGGAATAGGACACTGTACTACACGCGTGCCATTAGCATGCATTTTTTACTCTGCAAAATATTTTACAACGCAGGGCTTTACAACGCAATCCATTACAACACATTCCCCATTACAACACAATTTACTATACTAACTCCACCGGGGCGTTGCTTTGAGGAATGCGTTGTAATGGTTTAACTGTAAAGACTTGCGTTGTAAAAGATTTTGAGGAGTAAAAAATGCGGGATAATGGCATGCATTGTAACGCGTTCTTCGTAAAGGATGTTTACCCTATCAAAGATATGTCTACTTGCAAAACACCAGGCGAGGATGGAATTCCCATTGAGTAATACATGATAAATGATCAGACTATGATACCATTGGTAACCAAGGGGTACAAGGAAATGTGTGATACCGACTTCATATACACTAAATTTAAGAGAGCTAACATTGTACTTCTTCCCAAGCCAAATAAAGACTCTCCTCAATGTGCCAGTTACAGCCCCATCTGCCTTATTAATATTGAATTGAAAATAATAGCAGAGGTATTGGACACCAGCTTAAAGAAGTTGACCCAGTCACTGATCCATGGATCCCAGGTAGGTTTTGCACTGAGACGCTTGTCATCTAACCACATGAGACTCCTGTTGCACATCATTTGGCAAGCTAAAACAACTGAATGTGCCAAAGTATCAATTTCCTTGGATGTCAATAAGGTATTTTATTGGGTTGAATGCTCTTATTTATTCCAGGTTCTGTAGAAAGCGGAATTTGAAGATTGTTTCATCGAAAACGGACATTTTCTTTATCGCTTCCTGACGGTGACCAACACATGTAACGCATTCCAGTCCAAACCATTCTCGATAGCACAGGGTACCTGTCATGGCTGTCCCATCTCTCTGCTCCTTTTTCTGCTGGCTCTCGAACATTTCGGAGTTAAAATCTGGGCATTCGTACAGCAGCGGGGAAACTCAAACCCTCCTGTACGTGGATGACATCTTACTTCTACTTGACGAATTTAAGAATTTGGGCACTTTTCTGGCTATCAAAATAACTGAGACATATGCAAGACTTTTCCTCTTAACTGCTCTACTCCTGCAACAGTCTTGGCTGAGCTACCTTGCAAATGGTCCACCACCACAATCAGATATCTGGGAGCCCTCATAGGTAATAACTTATTACAAACAGCACAGGAAACATGGAAGGCCTGCTATCAACATCAAGAAATGGTCACCTTTAATGCTCTCAATGTGGGTTCACATTCAAACTATGAAAATGGTGAATGCACCTTGCTTTAGTTATCTATTTTAAATTACTCTGACCACTAAACTGGTTAATCTCATCAACCATTATGTGTGGGATGGCCGAAAACCCATGCTTAAAATCAGTAAGCTTCAAACCAACAGAAGAAGAGGGGGGCCTCTGCCTCCTTGATACGTCACTCTACTATCGAGCGCACCGGGTGGTATGCCTAGCTTATCTCTACTCCAAAGATTTGGAACGCCCTGCGTGAGCCCCAATGGAACACGCCCACTTCAAAGGGATAAATGCCCATGGTGCCCGCTACAATGAGTAAACCACTGACGAGAGCAAAGCAAATTCTGTTCTGACTGGGTCAATCTGCATAGGGAAAACCACTCACTGACTCTTAAAGGTCCATGCCTATGTTCATGATAAAACTCCATCTGGAACAACAAAAGCTATCAGGACCGATGGTCTACCGATAAAGTGGAGAGACTGGTTGGACCACGACATTGAAATGATGGATCAACTCTGGAATGCAGATGGCCTTAAGCATTTTGTGTTCCAACAAGAGGAATTTCAACTAGGGACAGGGCATCTGTGGAAGCATCTACAACTCAAATACTGCCTGCAGTGTGACAACATAACTCTGGAGCCCCCACTCCCTGAATCAGTGATTCATGATTACCTACAAACATGGAGCCATTCACGGGAATTATCTCTGGTCTGTATAATGCCTCACTGGATGAGGTCCACCCTATCCCTGACAGGCACTGTTACGAGATATATAGCAGGCATGGCTTCAGTTTTTTCAAGTTGCTGCATGATTGGCACTGGTCTCCACACCAGCTGAAAGCGGCGGACCTGACCCCCACAGCAACGTGTTGGAGATGTAATCATCCGGACAGTGACATTGTGCATCTACTCTAATCCTGTTTCTCTCTGCAAACAGACTGCCAGCAAGTCCTTCGTGCAAGGAGTGCTTGCACTGATCTGGATCTACGACCTTCCTTGAAACTGATTATTCTCCATGATACACTGAAAGTGGCCGAGCTAGACAAGCATCTGAAGAGATAGGTAGACACCGCTCTTGCGGTGGCTACTAGGGCTATCCACCAGTGGAAACAGGGGATGTCCCTTGCTCATTCCGACTGAATACAAGATATGGTCGTGGCTGCCTCACATCAACAAATCATTTACAGCTTTATAGATAAACTGCCTCAGTTTGGAAGTATACGGTCCTCTTTTCTCCAGGATTACCACGTGACCTCAGGGAAAGTTGGTCCTTTTCCTTTCCAATCTTTAGTCTTTCTTTTCTTTTCTTCCCTCTTCCTCTCTCTCTCTCTCCCTCTCTCTCTCTCTATGGCATCTTCCTCTTTGTTCTGGGACAAAGCTTCCGCTCAGTGTGCCTGCACGGTTTGATACATTTGTTCATATGACCATTCCCTACAACATGGGCCCCTTTGGTGACAGTCCGACTGTAATATTCTGTCCTACTGTAGGTATCCACCTGCATGTTCTTCTCTATTCACTTTAAGGTTATTGAACACTGGAATAAAGCTTCTGCATGATCTTCTCTGCATGAAATTGCCTCAATAAAGAAATGTTACAAGAAGGCTTCACGCGGAAACTAGCAAGAGAAGAGGGACCCTCAGCAGCAGCTGACGCTCCTCACTGGCTGCACTCCTATTCTGCATCTGGCGCTGTAGCAGCAGTGGTACCAGTCCTAGAGAATGGAGCTGGAGAGAGGCCGTTTTCATGCCCTTGTGCAGTCATTCATTCACCAGCCAAGGGCCCTTCTCTAGGGTGACCAGACGTCCCGGTTTTCCCCGGATGGTCCCCGTTATTCGTGAAGTGTCCCGGTGACCCGACACTTCCCTCCAAACAGAATAAATGTCCAGTTTTTTATAGGAGCTGGGAGGAGCACAGAAATGTCCTGTTTTTGAGTAGTGGCTGCGTACCCATTGGTATTAAAAAGATGTGCACATGCTCACTTCTCGGAATATTACAGGGTGATGCCACTCCATATGAGGTTGTTGTGAGAAGGCAAATCCTTTAAAGAGAGACGTTTTCTCTCGGGATTTCCCTTCTCTTTCTTCAAGGCAGCAAGAATGTCATTATGCCATCCATGGGGGCAACAGAGTGTCCAAACCACCAGCATGACCCTGCTCACTGGAGTCTAAGGTCACTGCCTCCACCAAGATCGAGCCAGCCACCAGTGTAAACTGTAGTCCTACTTCTATATTTATGACCTGTGCCATTTTTTTCTTTTGGGAATCTGGTCACCCTACCCTTCTCCCTCTCAACAACCTTGTGTACTAAACAGAAGACAGTGTGCACTGCACAGGAGGCGGGCCTGTTGGGAGACCGACCATGTCAGACTGCAATTCAAACACAGCGCATTGACAAGTCCCAGATGAGAAAACTGCAATCCCTACAGAATGCCGCAACAAGACTACTTATGCGCATACCCAGAGGACAGTCAACTTCAGCAGGAATTAAATCGCTACACTGGCTTTCTGTCCCACAGCGGGTGGAATTCAAGTCTCTATGCCTTGTGCATAAGGCACTGTATGGTGGCGGTGCTGAGGACATTCAAAGATTGTTCCCACCCTACATCCCCCCACATGCTCTTAGATCTGCTAGTCTGGGTCTTCTTAGGACCACAAAGGCCTGATGGGCAAGATGGGGAGGCAGGGCGATATCACAGTGTGCTGCAAAGCTATGGAATAAAATGCCTACGGCCATGAAACTTCAACCCAATTTGCAGCTTTTAGGAAGGGTCTGAAAATATGGTTGTTTACTTCCGCATAGGTCCCGGTTAACACAGTGCGTTGATCTTGTTCAAACACCCTAGCGCCAAGATGCCACGGCAATCGAGTGCTATATAAACATAGAGGAGTGAGGCTGAATGCAATGCCCCAGAGAGTGCTGATACTGGGACTCCTAACTCCCGGAAAGAGGGAAGAGTGTTCTTCACCCATCTGTACAACAGTTTAGCAGCCGCTTGGAGCAATGCTATCTCAAATCTTATCAGACAGAGAGTGGGGCAGGTCCCTGGAGGGCCGGCAGAGCCTCTGCATTAGCCCCAGCTTCCCTGGACAAACAAGTCCGACTACAACCAGTAGCCAGGCACTGGGAATAAAATATTCATGTAGCTGATCACTTACACCATCACTTGTGTAAGGCCTTCACGCCGCGAGGGTTGGGGTCTGTAAGGCATGCCTCGCTCGCCACCTGACTGACAGCAAGGGTCCTCATTACCGCACCCGGTTCTAACCCCCAGCTCTCACCCCATCTGTCCCTCCTCTGCCCGACAAGGAGATCCGGCATCTCCAGTCCAGGGTCTGATGCATGCCAGACTCTTCTAGGGGTATTTCACATAGAGGATGAAATGCAGAGCACGTAAATGCACTGGACGAATCTTCTCCAAGTAGCTGCAGGGGGTATGCAGGTGGGTACCTACAAAGACTGGTGACTTAATACGCGCGGAGTGAAAAAATACAGGAAGTGACAGAGCGTGGAAGAAGAATAATGCCGCCCACAAGGACGGGCACATAAAAGGGGATTGGTGTGGGAGCATTTGTCACAGGAGGAGACACGTCCACATATAAGTGAAAAAACGCGTATTTGAAAACTTCAGATGCATCTTCTACTCCCACTACCAGGTGCCTTGATGGTGAGAGCGAAGACGAGCGAGCAATAGGAGTAAAAAATAATTACTTATGCATAAAGTGAACTCGTAAGCTGTCTCTTAGTATTACAATAAATTTCAATATTTTCCGCTGCAATTACTAATTACTCATTTAGATAGGTACTTGTTCAATGTCATTTACCATAATGTCCATAAGGTTAGCAGAGCATGAAAACGCTTCATCGGCAGCCATGGTCCATCAAGCCACGCAAAAACCAATGTATGACACCATTCAAACTCTTTACAGGCAGAAGTGATCAGTCAGAAACAATCCACCCTGTACCATGTAAAATCAGCAATAACAGAGCTGGATATGTACTGAATAAATACATAAATGAACGGTACGGCAAGCCGTTAGGCTCAATAAGGTGATGTGGTTCTGCATCAAGTTCAGCAAGTGTGCTGTGCTTTTCCGAATCTATGCCTAGCATTAGAAGCAGGGCTTTAAGTGGGATGAAAAAACTAGGGGTTCTTTCAAAGTGGTGTGGCCGATGTAACTGAGGGCGTGGCTTAAAAATACATTAGGTAAAATCTGTGCTTAGCATAGTGCGCCGCCCCACTGGTACTTTGCTGTTTCTGTCACTGCATCCAGATATATGCTACAACAAGTAACAACATACCTACAACAAACCAGGACTATTGGCTTTGTCAATGGTTGTTAGTTGCATAAGATAAATAAGCAATAACTATGGTTTGTTGTATAGAATATTGAAAAAGCTTCCATTTAAAGCCCTGGTGACACCAGGACGATGTTGCTGCTCCTGTGTTTAAAGAAGAGAATGGAAATCCTGACAGAAAATGACTCTTTAAAGGATTTCCCTTCCCCTACAACGCTCAGCTGGCATGATATCATGCCGTAACTTCTCCACTAATGAGAAGTGAGCAGTGTGAGTACAAACATCGAGGTGTATGCGGTCACTGCAGACAGAAAAAAAACGGACCGTCTGTGCCAGGGCACAAAACAGAGCCCGATAGAGACCCGTTTCGAGGCCCCCTTTAAAAACTGCCGGTGCTCAGCACCGGTGAGACCCGGCCCACTTAAAGCCCTGATTAGAACCATGAAGCTGCCACACTAAAAGTTGATCAGTCTGTCCTTTTAACAGTGGCGCATGCACACATTTTAGCAGATCTCTCACCACTTTGGCCTGCTGGTGGATTTCACCATCGGGGTCATCCCATCTCTGTAAAGGCTTTTAGTTTTGCTGAAGTTGACGATGTTGAAAATGACCCTCTGAAAAGCAAGGATATGAAAAAAATGTGTCAGTTTCAAATGCAAATGCTCACAGTACAAAAATGGCATCCGACTTGTCTTGAAAAGTATAGAAATGACAGTATGGCCATCAAAGGAGCCGTTCAACTAACACGGCTATTTGCCTAGTCAAATGGCTGCAGAGCAGCTCCATAATCCAGCCTGCAGCAAGGAAAGAGCCTGCTGATAACATACATCAGATGTACTGAAGCACTTCTTCAGATAGGCTTCCATTTGAAGCTATTATTTTGTACTTACCACATCCCAGTAATTGCTTGTGTGGAATAGCACTGACAAATAGAGGGAAAGCAAGACTGCCTTTTTAGCGGTATTACATCACAAGAAACTCTTTAGCCAGAAATATCCATCTAGGAGGAGTAGAAATGACCCACGCTGTGCATTAAAAGGTACATCCAGCTCAAGAAACCTGAGCATTTTGCAGTTATATTTTCTGCTACGATTGAAATAATATGATTTCTAGTGCTTTGGAAAGAGCTGTCTCAGTAGCAAGAAAAACCTAAAACTTCCTGGAAAAAAAATAGTCTGGCCATGGGAATTCTTTAACCAATAAATCAACCCCCCCTTCCTCATTCAGGAACAGAGTCTCCCCCCACCCCAACTTCCAATACTTCAAAAAAGTCTGTTCAGATCAGTCTTTTATCCGATCTGGATGCTTTTATCCAAATCAGCCTACCATCATGTACGGCTGGGTCGCAGTCAGGGAGATGTTCGGTAAAGCTTCGGTATACTAGGCACACATCTGGGAAGAGCAGATACCTGCCACTTCTGCCATGCTGTTGCATGCCCATTGCTGTGGCTGACTGCTTGGGCTTCCCCAGAGTAGACGCATGTAGCTGCACAGCCGAACTAGAGCTAACGGCAACTTGTCTTGTCATCACACTTCACAAATTTAAAGAGAACTGGGCAAGTCAGTGCCCTCAGAAAGGTGAGGTGGCGCTTGTTTACGGCTGCATTATTAGGCATGAGCACCTTATCTACTCGATCAAAGTTCAGCCCCTCCTGTTGTTCCAAATCTTCTTTATTCAGTCAATTGTTGGTCTGCTCCAGCCAACACGTTTTCAGCATCACTGACTTAATCACGGCTATTGATCACAGTCATAGATGTCCTAAGTAGCTCTAGAACAAAGTGTGCTTTTATCTAGCTACACTTCCAGTTGAATCACTGATGTCATCCATGCTAACCCCATCATCTCAATACAACAGCATGTTCCAATGAATGAGTTACTGAGGACAACATCAGTGAATCAGCTGCGAGTGTAGACGATGGAGCTAGGCCCAGATCTCTGTACTGGGGTGAATGTATGACATTGTTCTCCATTTTGTCCATCAATTGTTCTTTTTGCATTTGTCAACCCGAGTGGGACGGGTATGGTCAGACGGGAGTCCCGTGCTCTCCATACCACTCGAGTCAAGCTATCCTGGCTGATGAGGGCTGAAAGCCCGAAACCGGTCCTAGGATGCTCGTTTCCAGTCCAGGGAGGACCTGGCCTGGCAGTTCGGGCTGGACTGTTCCCATTGGGCGCAGGGTCAAGACTGATTTGCATATGGCTGGGTTCAAACTGGAATGGCATGGTGAGCAAAAAACTATAGATTTAGGCCCAGATCTCTGTACTGGAGTGAATGTATGACATTGTTCTGCATTCTGTCCATCAATTTCTTTTTTTGCATTTGTCACCCCGAGTGGGATGGGTATGCTTAGACGTGAGTTCCGTGCTCTCCATGCCACTGGAGTCAAGCTATCCTGGCTGATGAGGGCTGAGAGCCCGAAACCAGTCCTGGGATGCTTGTTTCCAGTCCAGGGAGGACCTGGCCTGGCAGTTCGGGCTGGACTGTTCCCATTGGGCGCAGGGTCAAGACTGATTTGCATATGGCTGGGTCCAAACTGGAATTGCATGGTGAGCAAAAAAACTATGGATTTAGGCCCAGATCTCTGTACTGGGGTGAATGTATGACATTGTTCTGCATTCTGTCCATCAATTGTTCTTTTTGCGAGTGTAGACGAACCCTTCTACATTTGGACTGAGGCCGGTTGGCGATTTGACATCAACGACTGAGACTTCAATGGCTTTCTCAATCTTCGTTTGTTCTCCAGGTCGATATTCATAAAAAAGTTTCTAAGTCCCCTTCATGAAGTTTGAGAAATGGAGGAGTCCACTCTAACACCATCCAAGAGACCAAGACCTGGGGCCACCACTTGTGGATTGGGACCTACTCCAACAGAGGCCAATAGAAGGGTCCAGAGCAGGTACTAGTCAGGTGCACAGTTGCAGCTGAGCAGTTGCAACCTTAGGTAAGCCAACTGAGCTTTGAAATCACTTATGGGGTCCGGTTTCAAGGCACGTAGGACCAGTCTTACTTCAGGTTCTTCAGCTAGCAGGGCCATCCTTCTGATTCTTCTCAAGTTCTGGGGTAATCCGAGGAGAGGTCAGTGGGGTTCACCTTTATGCCCAGTGCCAGCCTGTCAATAGAGGGCAATACTTTGTTCATCCTCTAAACTACCAGTTCTGGTCAGTTTCTCACCCCCCCTCCACTGGGTATAGTGCCAACCTTACTAGAAAGACAAAGTCGAGGCAAGCCTAGATGTGAGCCTCATCTGCCAGTGATAAGGTAGGCATCATTTGAAGCTCATGAAAGATCGGGACACAACTTCAGGCCATTCGGCTCAAGGAAGAAAAACACCACCCCAACCCAAGCCTTTGTCCACAGTCTGGGTGCAATACACATCTCACCACACAAGAGCAACCAGGAGTCAGGTGACAGCTGGACACTGGCAGGAAAGCCTTTTCATTATGGGCAGGAAAATGACAACTTCCTAAAATTGTCAATCCCAAAATAGTATTCTAAAATCAGACTTGACCATTAAGATTTTTTAATTACTATTAAAATGAGTCCTTGATCCATTTTCTAGCTGATCCCAAACTGGATTTAGCACTAATTAAAAGTGAAAGTGTAAACCACTGTGAAATGGGAGAGTCAGCCTTCCCACAGTGAAAAACAACCTTGGAGATGCGTCACTGCCAAGACATGTAAAACATTAAATATACATGTCCTACCTTTTAAATACCATGCCCCTGTCCTATGGCCTTTTCAGTCCTACTCTAGGGGTGAGTATTAAGGTTAAGGCTTAGAAAAAAATGCAATTTTGCTAAAATGCCAGGCTGCAATGGCAGGCCTGGAGACACCTTTTACAGTGCTACTTTAGTATATGGCACAATAAGTGCTGCATCTCACTAGTAGTTGTAATTAGATTAGAATCCAGTGGTAAGATTGTTTCACATTTTGTGGACACTTAATTAAGTTTCTGGGACCCGCCATTAGCTAAAGTTTGTTCTGGTGGGACAACATATCCAATTAAATACATTTTCTGTTTGTCATATAGCCAATTTTTATCTATACCACTCTTTTTTGCCACAACCATAAGCGTTCTCTTCAATTAGGAACTTCCCACCACCTTCATGTACCATGCCTTAGACGCAATTGTCTTGAGGATTTGCCGCAACAACAGAATTAGTTGCCCTATATCCTTCACCTGGTTACCAAACATTCCACCTTCCATTAGCTTCTTAATCTCAATCTTATCTGTTAGCAGAGTTTTTTTCTCATATAGGTATTGAGGCTACCTCTGTGTTGGATGTCAGTCATGGGGCCAAGATGTCTCTTGGCAAACACTGATAAGTTACTCACTCACTCATCCACGTACTTTAACAGTCTTTAAATCTAACATTTATAACCACTTACTTTGGGTTAACACTGACAAGCTACTCACTCGCATATATATTTTAATCCCACATTTGTATCCACTTAATGATACATTGATTAATTATTTTACTCGGTGGCATTAATTTTTATTTCAGAGTATAGTTCATGATATTTTTGCAGTCTCTCTGGACTAACTGCCAAATATTTAAGATTAATCAGAATAGAAAATATGTAATTGGAATAAGCATACTTTGATTTCCATCACATAATATTACTTAATGTAAGGTGATTAAGCACACCAATGATATTCTACTTTTTTTAAATGGTGTATGCATCTCTTTCCTTTTTTTCTTGCTCAGTGTACTTCTATGAGCCATGTTATGAAGGGCAGTTGCATGTAAATGTAAATGTAAATGTAAATGTGTTGGACTTGTAAAGCGCACATGGGTATTCTGGGCACTGCCTTTGTAAGGGAGCGTAACCATTTTACACTCACATCACTCTCCGCAAATATATTCAGCTGGCAGAGTTTTTTGACAGAGAAAAGAATGCAAAATGGACTAATGGCAATCAGGGCTGGACTGGCTACCGGACAGTTGTATGTGCTGCCGAGCAGGGGGATGATTTCATTGATGGGTACCTGCGTGTGCAAAACGAAATTCGTTTTGCTTTTTTTATTTCAAAGCGCACGCAGGTCCCCATCAACAAAATAAGCCCACACCACGGAGAAATTAGCCTCCAGCTCGGCAGCACACACACCTGCCCGGTAGCCAGTCCGGCCCTGATGGCGATGACAACTACAGTACTCAAGATAAACACCCCTTGCAAGAAGCTAAAGTGGTGTCAATAAGCTGCTCCTCTTGAGGTTGCATGGACAGCAGAACTCCCACTTCAATGTATGTAAGGTCCCTCCAGTGCTGCCGTGTGAGAGACAGGGAAAGAAGCATTTGGAGTCTGAGGCCACTTTTTTTTGAGAAGGCGAGGCTATCACTCTTCGTCAGCCTCAGATGCTGCTTGGAAATACAGGAGTCCTTCATATCTAAGAAATATTAATTCTGGAAGAAAGTTTCCTAGAACAAAATGGTTAATCAATGGAACATGTGCCGAAAACGTCTTCCCCTAAAGACCCTTGTTATCCGAGTACCCAGAAAGGATTCAGTGAAGCTGATTATCTGTGTAGTTACTCATTGTAATTATTCCCAATTTATTGAGATTGTTAAAGAACAGAAAATTCTCAGGTTGGTTTCTAAATCTCTTAACTGTCCTCCAATGAAGCTATGCAGCCTAGTGCAGTCTTTGGCTGGTGTGGTGGATTTACTGAAGGTGTAACTCAATGCTGCATAGCTGCCATCTTTTTTACCTCCTGTGAATTTATGTTTTGCATTTCACAAACAAGCTCCCAAAGCGAGGGCACGTTTGTGAAATACAACAAACCCATGGCCCTGGTCTGCAGGCAGTTTTTTACTGTATGTGAAGGGCATGCATTGTTTTCCCCCACCAAGAAGAGAGATGCCTTTTGTAACAGTCCCTGGCAGGGAAATCCACTGATGGTGGGCCCACCCTAAGTAGGACAGGGCTACTAACACTATGACTCAGAGGTCCTGTGAAGGACGGGCCATCAGTTCAAAGGTTTCTGCGGACTGTGTTGGCCGAGGCTGGAGCAGCATCATCCATGCAGTTCTCCAACCTTTAAATAGAGTAGGGACACTATGAGGTTGGCAATCTAAGTCCCAGCAGGCAAAAAGCCACCACACTATGCCAGTCAGTATCAGCAAGCCATGTAACAAATATAAAATAAAAACCAGTGCAGAAGTGAATAGGCTTTTTGCCAATTTAATTTCAAAGTTAGAAATTCAGAAACTTTAAGACTTTAAGCAGAAAATGTTAAGGAGTTATATGAACAAGGCCATCACAAATCCATTTCTGTCTTTTGGGCTTGATCCATTCTTCTGTAGGGTTCATATGGCCAGGTAGATTTATTTTTGGCAAGTAAAATATCCAGTACTTTCCTCCACCATTGTCCAATATCCTGTGGGTTTCTAGACCTGTCATGCACACCAACAGGTATTTCAACAGTGTTGTGATCCTTGGCAGTCTGCTCAAAGTTTTCTTCCCCGTAATCCCTCCACAACATTGGACCCAAATACCTCAACGAAAGAGTCCCCTTCCACGTGCCCAAAAGGAACCTCTGCTCCGCTGACCTCCCCATGGCAGAGACCCCACGCATCCGTAGATCCAGAGCAGGCGGAAGAGCCTTCTCCTACATCGCAGCAAAGACCTGAAACGAGCTCCCAGTCAACATCATACGATCCCCCACTCTGCACACCTTCAGGAAGAGCCTCAAGACCTGGCTCTTCGACTGACCCGGAGCTGCACCCCCCCCAGCACCTTGAAACCCTCACAGGTGAGTAGCGTGCTCTAAAAAAAAACCTGATTGATTGATTGATTGATTGATTGATCCAGTTTCTGGAATTCCATTGCAGCTTCCGCATCAGAGATTCTGTGCTCACTGCCTTTGACTACAGAACAGTACAGGTCATAATGAATGCAGGCGTAAGCCCAATGTTCCAGGGCATGGTCAGCTCCTTTCAGTACTATCCTGTACTGAAAGTAGCGCTGATGAAGCAGTACTTTTTTATAAGCGCATAAATGATCTACTTCATGAGAGAAGTGATGTTTCTAGATATTGTGTCAGACCCGGGGGTACTGACGTTTTTTGTTATTTACTTTTTGAAAACCCTATAAAAGCTATGACTTAATGGGATAAAGTGTATTGTATGATAGGCTTTAAAATGTGTGCTTTGAACACAGTAGCATGTTTTTGATATGTAAAAATATCTAACTACTCATGTCTGAATATCATGCTTACATAATTTTTGATGCTAAAAAATATCACTAGGTAACAATAAAATCTATTCTCCTTTATTTGATTCTACAATCATTATCAAATAAGTGAAAGACCCATCTACATATAACTACCAAAATATGTTGCAACAGTCTAGAAATACACAAAGCAGTATTTCTTGCCAAACAAAAAAGTAGAAAGTATCCTCCACAGAGTAACAAAGAGTGAGACAGAGTAGAAAAAAAGAGAAAAAGAGAAAAGAGAAAAAGAGAAAAAAAATAAAAACAACCAAAAACCAGGTAAAAATAAAAGCAGCTGTTTATTTAAAATGATACAGATCACATTACATGATAACAAACTGAATTAAAGCATTTGTATGGCGCACGCTACCTTCCTGGGCTTTTTTGGTGCAGACATCTAGTTATGGTGGGAAATCGTAATTGTGCTAGCAAAATTAATGTAACCTCTGAATTTTGAGGTATGCTAAATTTGTGAAAATTCTGGAAAGTTTAAATTATGCAATTTTGCATAGTCTATTGCTTATAGAGGCTTGTTTGTACAAAATATGACTCACTGAGACACATTTTCAGATCCGCTGCCAGAATCTCGCCAGACAGTTTTACTCAAAGTACACGTGCACATAAAAAAAGAGTCATGCGAAATACTCGCAACCACATTTTTCTCTAAAAGCACAAGTTCAAAAACCTTTATGTGATTTTGGAAAATGTCATGATAAAAATTTCGAATTTTGCACAACCCTACTGACATCCACAGTACAGAACATCTTTTTGTACAGAATTGTCAAAAATAGTTTTGACTGAGCATCAGGTGTGTTTCAATCATTATGAACACATTCTTTGGTTTAACCTTCACCTCAAGCGACTGAACTGCACTATAAGGAAGTTATTCATAATAACTGTAGGAGGAGAAGCAATAAATAGCTTTCCTTCCTAATGCAAAGAAATCTCTCTAGAATTCTGTTTTATTGCAACATTAGTAGCCTTAAAGTTTCTAGGGGAGGAAATTAATCCACATTAAATTATTATATTGCCAAAGGCATCTGGGGTGGGCCAGAAACTCACTATATATGATAATGGTCTCATAGTCTGACATTCATCATGACGATGTAGATGAAAGAAGTCAAGGCTTACTTACTCCATATGCAGGATTGTTAAATTGAGTATATTATGCAACCGTTGGTTAGATTTAACCCCTTCGCTGTTGGGGTAATTCCCCCGGGGTGCGGGGGGGAGGGGCCGCTCGCGGTGCTCATGACGAGGCACAGTAGAGCTGTGCTCATGAAGAGCTGGGCTCGTCATGACTCCGCCCACTCCCGTAGAACGTCCGCACAGGCGTGGAATTCGCCGCGCGGGCTAGTGGCACGGCCGTTATGGACAGCTCCACTGTGCCTCATGACGAGCTGGGCTCGTCATAAGCAGGCAAGGGATACCACCCTGAGCACTCCTGATCCCGTCCTCCACCTTGCAGGATCCGATCTTGGCCTCCCATCACTTGCCTCACGTGCATACACTTTCCATCACTCTCAATATCAAGCATCATGACAATGCAAATGATCTGTTCCGCGGAGACCACAGAGCTGATTGTGCTTCCTAGCTCCATCTTGGAGGGGCTTCACTTCAGCTGTGATTCGTTCTCCCAGAGCGCCGCTCAATCAGCTGTTGCATAATAGAGATAATCAGAGGCACGCTGCAATTAAAGCAGTGAATAACAAGCCAACAGGCAAGGCCCTGAAATCACCTTGGATGGAAGACCTCGGTGATTGCGAGGCTGCAAAGCATCCAGCATGGAAGGTTCCCCCGTTGCAAATGGCAACTTCAATTGATTATCGCCTAATCAAAGAGAAGCCTTCACAATCACATAAACAGATCGGTTCAGGCGCTGGGAAAAAAACACAGTGTCAAGATGGAGCAACCCCCGCGCGCGCAGCAGGGAGGGGCGCGCCTCCGCCGCGCTCTGATGCTTAATGCTGGGGGGATGCGCGCGCGCTCCTGAGAAGATGGGAGACCATGGCGGTATGATGAGAGGCCTGATGAACACGAGACGCTTGCACGAGGACTGGCAACGCGCCTTTCTCCTTAAAGGAACCTTCCCCGGCACAAAGTATCCGGTTTAGCTTCAGGAAGTCCGAATAGATGCTTAACTGAAGCGCACACGCGTTATAATCTTTACTGTACGGAAGGAATCATTTATTATAACTTAATTAGCATAGTTTCCATGCTCCTTTTCACCCTTACTTTGAAAAGAGTTATTATTCAAAAAGCCTGGTGGTCACAGTTGTTCAAGTGCTTCGCACGAAGCTTCCTTTACACAGTATGGAAAGCTGCAAGCTTCATACCCAACTTAATGCTCCTCCTTTCATCTCGGCCCTCCCCTCCCCCTCGCACTTTGGAAAGTGTTCTCCTCTTGATTATCTGTTTTGTTACGCATTGTTACTACATTAATCTTCTTAGGTAGTTTACTTTTTTTTTATTTCAAAGAGTTTTATTGAAGATTTTTAATACAGTACAGTGGTAATGCAGGGGCACATACAGATGAGATACAGGCATCTTGTGGGTACATTCGGCATTTGGCATGGCAGCTGATATTGGTAGACGGCGTAAGCCCCACTGGAGAGAAAGTGAGAACTTTACTAGTCGGATACTCTTCATGTGACTTACACAACTTTTCAGATACATTGTCTATTTCTTGTGGCATTGCAACCATCACTGGATTATCTGCGGAACGTTTAATTCCATCGATAATTATGTCGTAAATTACAATATTTGTCTTGCTTTATATGATGTTTTGTTTGCAGCATGAATAAAACATAGTTTAAAGGACAGCGCGTGCATGGCATGGATGCTTGCAAAAGTGACGGTTAAGAGGTATGGCCGGTTGTCTCTGCGTGAGCAGATAACATGAAAAACTGAGGAATCATGAACACTTTCACTGAGTTGAATAAACACCCGGCTAGAAGGGAGAAGCCCAGAAACTCTTGTTATTTTGAGGAGACTCCTTACATGGTGGAGGAGACAGACAAAGAGAAAACCAGAGAGGGGCTAGAGAAACAGGAAAAAACTAAAGATGGATAGTCAGAGATTGAGAAACAAAGTGCAAGAGAATGTGTGTGCTGTACATGCAGTGTGCTTTATAATGTGGTATGGGTGAGTTGTCAATAAAACCTATGTGAAATGGGTTCTCTTCATTGCATGGTATATCTGGGGAAAAGATTATCCATATAGGGATGAATGTGTTCTTTGTTCCTTCGAGTGGTTCAAAACACCGGAAGAGACATGTCACAGGATTTAACAGTCTCATCATTAGGCGGGAAGAACACTTACAGAATAAGGTGCAAAAGTGAGAAACAATTTGCAGGTCTAAGGAAGGAAAGTTTGTAACAGTAAAATGACACTCCAGGGAAAATATTATGTATTCTAGGACTCAACCAGATACATGGAGATTTACTTAGAGACACTTAGATGTAAATAGGACCGTTTTGGACCTAATATCGCCCTTTCTTGTCCTCTGCCTGCTGCCGGACAATGCCCTTTGGCATCTATTTGCACTGTCTCTGTCTCTTTCTTCCAGTCACTCTCTCTATCTTTTTCTATCATCCACAAAACACAATGGCAGGTAAAGAAAAATGTGCAACTAGGCTGTGTCAAATCAGTTGTCTGATGTTACAATGCATACCATTACCCCGCATGCCGTTGCAATGCAAATCTTTACCCCAACTTGCTGTCGGGGGGTGCGCCAGAAGTTGGAATAGTTTAATTTACTATTTCAACGCCAGTGTGTGCAATACTAGGGAAGGTGCTGGAGTTATGTCCAACACCTTTCGCGTTGCAACGGCATGGGGGGTAATGGCATACGTAATGCTTGCGGTGCAACAGCTGTTTCCCTGGAAAAAGCAAGAGTAAGAGTGTGTGCTGTTACATATTTTTTGTTTGTGACATACCTATAATTCTTAGTAAACTATAAACACCATATGAAATACTGGTAGTTTTGTGCAGGGGCATGGGAAGATCACAAGCAGCATAAGATTTCTTGAGATACTCATGAGGAAAAGTTAAGCAAGGTATGCACCAGTCTCTAAAGTTACCAGTGTGAGCTGGTTTCAGAGTCAGTTGCAAGAGAAAGCCAAGCAAAGTATGTGCCTGCATGCAAAATACACACAAGGTTTTGATAATCAAATAACACTCACACAAGAAAAAACATGAGTAGGTAGACCCAAGAAAACCAGGAATCTCCACCTGCTGTGAGTCATGCCATATTTGGAAACTGTGTTCCATTGCCCAATTACAAACTTTACACATCTCTAAACAAGTGTTGGAGCCTCATTACGTGTTTGGTGGTGTGGGAGCGGGACTGCCCTGCTCCTGCTCTGCAAAACCAGTGGTTGAACCGCATGCAAGATTAGGAGTTTTCTCCTGTCTCGTGGGCGGTTCTTTGGGGTTCCCACGGCAGTGCCTATGAAATAGGCACCACAATAGGAGCATCAATATCAGTACGTGCATGGCATAGACTGCTGCAGTCCATGCCGTGCAGGTACTGGGGTGCATGCACACAAGGGGGCACAACATGTGCCCCCCTGAATACACCCCATGGTGCAGAGTCACAAGGGGGCCCTGTAGGGCCCCCTTTGTTTCTTCGCCACCACAATTTCATAGCGGTCGCACAGCCATGAAAAGTGTGAAGGTGAGGAAACTTGTAATATGCTTGGAATATTGCGGCGTCAAGACCTCTGCACCACCGCTACGGATCTCTGACCCATGGCGGTTGCCGTGGTCCCAGGGCAGCCCGACCGCCATGGTTGTAATAGGGCAGTCAGAAGATGGCCATGCCCTGCAAAACTGGCTGTCCACGGCCGCCAGACTCGTAATAAGCTACTTGGTCTTTAAACCCTCCCACACATACAAAACTCAGAACAACATAACTCAAAGTTGAACACAAAAACCATGCCAACAAAAGCAGAAACGTAGTCCAGTTTAGGTGGAAATTAAATCCCACAAGCAGATACAAAAAGAAAAGTTTAGACCACAAGTTTTGCAGGAAAATGTTACCTATATTTGAGGAAGCTAGTATATTAAAACCATTTCCAGTTCTATATCCCATCTCTAAAAGAAATACAGCATAACTAAACGGAATACCATTCTTTCAATGATGATTTGGACTGAGGTTATCCATCATTTTATTTATCACAAAAACAATCATTTCAGGCCATTGCAACTTGAGTGTCAGATTTAGAAAATCTTTAGGTGGATAAATATAGGAAATTTGGTTAAGGGTTGAGGGGAGTGAAACCCTAGTGAAGCAGTAACCACAATTTTGTCAGCTTGAAACACAAGCAAATTACAAATTAACCTATGCTCAACCCCCTGGTAGCTTGGCTTAAAGCAGTCAGGCTTAGCTTTGGATGCAATGTGTAAAGTATTTATGCAGCACTTCAAAAAGTAAGAAGGTGAAAACATAACACATGATAAATCTCACACCAATCTAGAAAAATAGAGTAACATTTTATAAACTGACACCAAAATGCCAACACTTCAATTAGTAGAACTGGAAATATGCAATTTTAAAGCTCTAGGTAAAACAAGCATTGGAAATGCAATAGGTCTCGCAATAACGCGAGTCTGAACTATTAGCATTGTAAATGATAATGCCCTTTATTTTTGCGTTCTGGTTTTTGGAACATAAATAAAAGGCTTTGTCATTTACAAGGCCTATAGCTTAAATTTGTGTTAAAACGAGACCTATTGCATTGCAATGGTGGTGGTGCTGCTGAGTTTTCTCTGAATCTGCACCCACAATCTGCACTCTGAATCTGCACTCTGAATCTGCACTCTGAATCTGCACTCTGAATCTGCACCCACAATCTGCACCCACAATCTGCACCCACAATCTGCACCTACAATCTGCACCCACAATCTGCACCCTGAATCTGCACCCTGAATCTGCACCCTGAATTTGCACCCTGAATCTGCACCCACAATCTGCACCCACAATCTGCACCCACAATCTGCACCCACAATCTGCACTCTGAATCTGCACCCACAATCTGCACTCTGAATCTGCACCCACAATCTGCACCCACAATCTGCACCCACAATCTGCACCCACAATCTGCACTCCGAATCTGCACTCTGAATCTGCACCCACAATCTGCACCCACAATCTGCACCCACAATCTGCACCCACAATGTGTGAGTGGCGTTGCGTGTGTGAGTGGCGTTGCGTGGATGAGTGGGGTTGCGTAAGTGAGTGGCGTTGCGTGTGTGAGTGGCGTTGCATGTGTGAGTGGCGTTGCGTGTGTGAGTGGCATTGCGTGTGTGAGTGGCGTTGCGTGTGGCGTTGCGTGTGTGAGTGGCGTTGCGTGTGTGAGTGGTGTTGCATGTGTGAGTGGCGTTGCATGTGTGAGTGGCGTTGCATGTGTGAGTGGCAACGTGAGTGGCGTTGCGTGTGTGAGTGGCGTTGCGTGTGTGAGTGGCGTTGCGTGTGTGAGTGGCGTTGCGTGTGTGAGTGGCGTTGCGTGTGTGAGTGGCGTTGCGTGGATGAGTGGGGTTGCGTGGATGAGTGGGGTTGCGTGGATGAGTTGCGTTGCGTGTGTGAGTGGTGTTGCTTGGGTGAGTGGCGTTGCGTGGGTGAGTGTGGTGTTGCGTGGGTGAGTGTGGTGTTGCGTGGATGATAGTGGGCTTGCGTGGGTGTGAGTGGCGTTGCGTGTGTGAGTGGCGTTGCGTGTGTGAGTGGCGTTGCGTGTGTGAGTGGCGTTGCGTGTGTGAGTGGCGTTGCGTGTGTGAGTGGCGTTGCGTGTGTGAGTGGCGTTGCGTGTGTGAGTGGTGTTGCGTGGATGAGTGGCGTTGCATGGGTGAGTGGCGTTGCGTGGGTGAGTGGCATTGCGTGGGTGAGTGGCGTTGCGTGGCTGAGTGGTGTTGCGTGGGTGAGTGGCGTTGCGTGGGTGAGTGGCGTTGCGTGTGTGAGTGGCGTTGCGTGGATGAGTGGGGTTGCGTGGATGAGTGGGGTTGCGTGGATGAGTGGGGTTGCGTGGATGAGTTGCGTTGCGTGTGTGAGTGGTGTTGCTTGGGTGAGTGGCGTTGTGTGGGTGAGTGTGGTGTTGCGTGGATGATAGTGGGCTTGCGTGGGTGTGAGTGGCGTTGCGTGTCTGTAAGTGTTGCTGTGTGGGTGAAAGTGGCACAGAGCCTTTGATGTGGCCTGGCGCAGGAGAAATGCTGCTGCTGCTAATTAAATACAAGAGCGGCCGGGAAGCGGCCGGGAAACACAAGTACGGCCGGCCACATAATTAGGGGAGGAGAAGCCGCACAGCACACGCTGGGAGAAGCCCTTTGATGTGCTGTGCGGCCGCGATGCGCGCTCTGTGCTGGGGGAGGGCCATTAGCCTGAACTCGCGGCAAGATCAAACGAAGGGTGGGAGGGACATTGAGGAACAGATGGCCATGAAAGTGTATGGGCCAAAAGCGCGTGCCTGTGGCCACGTGCACTCGAAGAAAACGCCACGAAAAAATGCGGTGGTTTGACAATCAGTTCGAGCACTTGAATTCTTGCCATTTCCCATTCCTTCGGAATGGTAAAGGACGAGACCTAAAAACAGTGCTGCCACTACAGTACCAAAACTGTGCTGAATCACGTAGGGTAGCAGCTAAATCAACAATATCCTCAGATGCTTTGAAAAAGCAATTTTACATGCTTAAAAGCATATAACCAATTCACAAAAGTGAACTTTTACAAAGAAAACATTAGGCAATGAGAGAGCTGATGATTTTGGGGTCCCCCCTAACCTAGGGGGAGGACCAAGCAGATGCCTTGAACACAAAGAGCATAAACAAAAAGCACATTTTGTTGAACTTCAGTGATGGTCCCATCATTTTAGGACCACCTCAAGCACAGTTATTGGCAAAAAAAAATCCCAACCAAAGGCCCTGCAAAGCATTATGGGACGAGATTAGCAGTGGGCAGTGAAAATTATAGTATCCAATATCAAAATAATTCTACAAAGAGCTGCAGTTCACCTAGTTGTTACTAGATGCCCCTCACGAGTCAAATGGAAAGCATTGAAATTATTCTTACATCAACCTGCAGTTCCACAAGTCGTTACTAGATGTCCCTCACGAGTCAAAAGCAAAACCATTGAAACCCTTTCATCAAGCATTTGCATTTGACTTGTGAGGGACATCTAGTAACCACCAGTTGAACTGCAGCTCTTTGTAGAATTCTTTTGATATTGGATACTATATAATATTCACTGCCCACTGCTAATCTCATCCCATAATGCTTTGCAGGGCCTTTGATTGGGAATGTTCTTTTGGCAATAACTGTGTTTGGGGTGGTCCTAAGAGGATTGGACCACCACCAAATCGTTCAATAAGATGTGCTTTTTTGTTTTCAAGGCATCTGTTTGGTACTCCCCCTAGGTTAGGGAGGATCCCAAAATCATCACATCTGCCACTGCTTGCTAATTTCTCAATTTCACAATTGTTAAAGTACTATATGCACTTCAGCATATAAAGATAGAGATACTTATTTTATCATAATTGTCACTGTACAAGATGCCATTTGCAATTATTTTGCATTTTTTTCACACTGCAGACAAGTACACAGTGTCATCAGCTTCACTATGTGAAGCTACATAAACTATGCCCAGCCTTAGTTAACTTGTCACACTGGACTGGGACAAAGTCAAAAGTTCAGGGTGATCGGGATGGAGCAGAGACCAAGTTAGTCCCACTTAGAAATCCACTTTAAATCCTGGTTGTGGAGCATTGCACCATGCAGCAGCAGTTCCAAAAAGTGATGCAAGGACCTTGTCAAAGATGCATTGCACAGCGGTGGTTCAGATGACCTGTGAGGGCTGCGATGCTGGCTTGCCTTGAGGATGCATCGCACAGCGTCGGTTCTGATGAGAAGTTGCGAGGTCCATGTCAATCATGCATCCGTTCTGATGGGACCATAGCTGGACTGGCTGAGCACCTTTAGTTCCACTTCCAAGGGTCCAAGACTGGAGGGACACCGCTTTGGGGGTGGAGGGGTTATGACTTCCAGCAGGCAGTGTCCAGGTCCAGTATTCAATATGGTTAGAGCCTTTTCTATCTCTGAGACTCTGATAAAGACAAAGGCCATCTAGCCCTTGGTGTCACTCTGGTGGTCCTGGGTTCAAGATGGAGGTCCAGTCTTTACCACTCAGGTAGTAGGCCAGCAGGGCAGCAGAATAGAAGGGCAGTCCTTCGCACATCACAGCAGCCCTTCTGAGTTTTCGAGCAAGTGGGTTTGATGGTCCAATATTTATAGCTGGTGTGAGAAGTTGGCCTGGTATATGATGTTCACTATTCTAGTGAGCACCTTGCACCAGTCCAAACATCCCTTATGGTGATGGTTGTAAAGTCAACCTTATAGACCAGCTATCCTCGTGGTAGCATGGACAAAGCAGTCTTAGGCTAAACTCAAGAGGGCATGTGAAGCCAGCTGTTTTACCACATGCAATCCCTTTAATACCAAATGAAAGGACACCACACAGGATATATATAAAATATATATGTATTTATTACTAAATTAATCCTCTGAACTCTTTATGAGGTCAGAGGCACAAGCACATAACAAGATACTTAATAAACATACAAAAAGTTGCACAAAATACAGTAATACCCTAGGGGCACTTCGAACCATATACTAAAATAGTGGTATAAGGACCACGTCACGAACAAAGGATAGGCCTAGGGCCTGGAGAATCGCTGGGGCTACAATGTACTACCAAAGGATAGAGAGCAGGAGGCCCGCGGGGTGCGCGTGCAGTGTCTTTACACGCACACGAGTTACCATAGAATTAGAATGGGAACGAAAGAAATGGAAACTAGTTCTTTTAGGACACTTCCGGATGGAGTAGGGAAATGCTACTTGAAACAAGGACACTAGGATAGTCAATACCCACAGGAGTACCGAAATACTTGCGTTACCTCACCCACAGGAAGCGGGTGCATAGGTGTCAAAGTGTGTCGGGTTTCGTCGCTGATTCCTATGGAGCCTTGGAGAAAGATGCTGCAGGCGACCAGGAGAGAAGTGTCCGGTTGGATCCAAGTGCGGATTGAGGATGAAGAGTACCTGAAAGCAGAGGGGACAGAGTCTGGGTCACTAGCCAGTGACCAGGATGGAACCAGGAAGGAACCAGGCGATGTCGCGAAGCAATCAGGTGATGTCGTAAAGCTTGTCTCTGCAGCCACGTGGACCAGGAGGTGTCGACGATGACCAGGCGCTGAATACGGACTGTCCCACAAAGGCTCTCGCTGTCGGCGTTGTCGGCTTCCGGATTGAAGTCAACAAGCCTTGGCAAAGACAACCTATGCAGGAATCGAAGATGGCTTCTTGATCAGGCCAGCAAGGCCTGATGGACCTCTCCTTTTCAGGGAAGCAAGGGCCAGTCTGGAGCAACCAGACCAGAAGTGTAGATTCAAGGTTTTCAAGGTTTCCTCGTCACAGAGGCCACTAGCCAACGGGCAAGTGACCGGATAGACGCGTCGAACAGGAAAATGCAGAAGGGCCCCACACAGAACTCGTGGAGTGTGGAGGGCTGATCTTCGGTGCAGTTGGTGCTCGGGGCTGGGGCTTCTCAATCCCCAATGCACAACTTCGAGGGTACCTCTGAAGTTGCACGGAAAGCAATTCGCTGGCTTTCCAAGATGGCCTGTCCCACGTCTCTCGTCGCCTCCACGGGTCTCAGCTCTACTGTGACTGTGGATCGGGCTGTTGGAAGTCTGGAAGTCTGGGTCTTGTCAGGCTCTGTGCTCGGGCTCAGGCAGGAGCATCGACAAAGCAAACCGTTGATCGCTTGATGGTGCCTGCTTGTGCAGGGTGGTCACTCCTTGACCACAAAGGAGATTCTTCAGTCGTCTTCTTGCAAAGTAGATCGTAGAAGGTCCAGAGTTTCGATTCAGAGTTTCAATCAGGATAAATCTAAAGTCTTGGGACTCAGCTCCGAGTCCTACCTATATACCAAATTTAGGGACTGGAATACCTGCTAGGTCCCTCCTCTGGGTGGGACCCAGGAAGGGGGTGGTTATACCCCTTTCCCCAGTTTCGTACCGGAGCTGGGGCTGGAGTGCCCCAGCACCGGTTTGAACTGGACTATGCATGGGACACCTTGTGTGCCCCAGGCAGTGTCTCATTTCATTCAGCCCTCCCAGCCCAAATACACTATAACCTGTCTGGGGTGGTGCTCGCACCTCCCAAGACAGGGAACCTATTGTCCAAGCCTCCCTCGCTGGAAGGACTCCCAGCAGCAGGAGGTCAGACTTGTGTCTGTGGCAGCAGCATACATTTTGTGATGCTGAGGCTCTGGTTAACTTTAACCGGGATTAGTAGGAACAACATGTCTTCTCCCTCTAGAAGGGTGAAATGCTACCCCTGTCGCCAGAACTGGCAAGGGGGTAGTATTCCAAAGCGTATGACACCTTACACCAGAGGTCTTCAAACTTTTGGATGCCGAGACCCCCCTGTCGACATTTTCAGGTGTAAGGACCCCCTCATTAACAAACGGTTTCCTAAGCCTACATACTCAGGGGCAGATTTACAAGCCCCCTGCGCCACCACTACGTCACTTTTTGTGACGTAGTGGTGGCGCAGGGGGCCCCTCCATATTTACAAGGAGATGAAAAGCCACTCTGCGAGCCTTTTCCTCTCCTTGTAAATATGACTCCTTCACATGCAGCACTGTGCGTGGAAGGGGAGTTCCATGGGTGTTGCTGTGGGTGTTCCCATGCAACATCCATTGAACAAGACACATCTCCATATTTACAAGAAATCGTAAATCTGGAGATGCGTGTGAATGCTATCCCACCATAGAGGTGGCGCAACGAGGAGAAATTTTTTCATTTCTCCACATTTTTTCCTCTTTCAAAGCGTGCTATATTCTATAGCACACATTGAAAGAGGAAAATGCCTGTAGTGATTGTTTTTGTGCAGGAATGTACCCCTTCCTGCACAAAAACAACCTCCCCACGACGCAGGCATCCTTGCACCATGAAGCTTGTGCGCCAGCGCAGGGAAAGGACAGAGATGCGACATATTCTTGTAAATATGTCGCATCTCTGTGCTTTCGAAACTAACAGAGCACGGTGCAGCAAAATGACTTGCTGCACCGTGCTGCGTTACTTGTTGTAAATCTGCCCTAAAGTGCTTTAAAATTTTTACAACTCCAGCACATCCACAGGACCAAATTCTCACGAGTGCCGAGATGTAATGGGACTTGTATATAATGTTTTTATAAGATACATTTTTCTTATAATAGAAATTGGCAAAAGTGAAAAGCATTTTGGGGCAGATTTATAAGCCTCTTGCGCCACTTTTGCGTCACTTTTAACATGGGAAAAGTGACGCAAAATTGGCGCAAGAGGCTTGTAAATCCGCCCCTTGGTGTACAGAAAATAACCTTTTAAGATGTATGAATGTCTTTTCTGTTCTTGGTTAATTTTATTTGTTGTTGACCTGTAACATTCTTAACTTCCTGGAGTTTTATTCACAGCTACTGCTTGATAAAACTGTTTAAATGTAAGGAATAGGCAGAGTGGGGGCCCAGGGGGTACTGGAACCAGGAAAAAAAACAAAGCCTCTGTAACCAGTTTTCAAAGGCATGTAAATATGCAAATGGTCTTTAACGACCTGTCAAAAACTCGGGTGTGCCAGAGATAAGACTTCAGACACTGCCCAGCCCACAGAAGCTCGAGCTGCACTGCAGCAGCTGGGGCTGAGACACAGATGAGGAGGAGGGGGGCTGAAGCCCTTGTAGTTCTATGGGCCTGGGAAGAAGTTTGACTGGGAATGCGCGACCCCCTTTGTAACACTCCACGCCCCCCCTGGGGGTCGCGCCCCCCAGTTTGAAGACCCCTGCCTTACACAACATGTTTTGATAAAGCCAAGCCAAAGTTAGCATTTAACCGCGAGGTTCATAATGCACTTAAGAGTATATGGTATGGCTATATCCTAGACCAGCTATAAGGACATGGTTCCGAAAGATGCAGACAGGCTCAGCTCATGCTAGAGCACCATCTCACATAAAACCAAGCACTCTGTCTTCAGGATTGTTAAGGCCTGCCATAGGAGTGACTTATAGGTGTATATGTGTCTAGATATAAGGTTAGATATAGGAATACTATATCTAAGCAAGGGGTGATTACACAACCTTGCCCCAGCTGAGTGATCAGCCAGTTGTGTCAGTTTAGATGGCCAGCCATGGGTGGCAAAAGATATGCTGCAGCCCCTGGTAGGCCTTGGGTGCACCTATGTACACTGTACAGGGACTCACAAGATTGACCCAATTCCCAATTGGTGATGTACCTAAAGTACATGGTGTGAGTTTAGAGAGAGAACAGCAGGGCTGTGGGTCCGATTAGCAGGCCCACAGCCACATCTAAGCGAAAACCAGTGAAGCAAAAAGCAAAAAGTGGGGTAACCATAGGAAAGCAGACCCTACTCTCCTACAGCTGGTGTCCACTTTGAAGTTGGATAAGCATCTCAAGTTTCTCCATACAGAAGTGTCTGGAAATTCCAAACTCTCTGGCCTGGACAAAGGACTTCACACTAGTCTTTTTTACCCCCAACAGACAGGGGTCTGTTGGGGGCAAAAAAGGCTAGTGTGAAGTTCTTTGTCTGTGAGCTGAACCAGCCAGTGTCTTTAAAGTACAAGTGACAGCTTCGCCCCCATCAGGTCAGAGATGGCCCATCCTGCCAACACCTAGGTTCCCTGTTGTGAAAAATAGAAGGAAGGCAAAAGGTTTGGGTGAAGACCACCCTAAGGACCGCCAACTGTTTACTTACAATTTACCTTAATGTATGGGATGTCTTGGGCCTACATTAGGTGTGACTTATGGGTATCAAAAAGGAAGGTTTAGGCCGGGCAAACTGATTATTATGCCAGGTTGAAATGTCAATTTAAGACTGCACCCACATGAAGCAACATCAGGCCTGAGACAGTTTTAAAAGCTACTTAAGTGAGTGGCACAAGTAGTGCTGCAGGCTGACTAGTAGCATTTAATATACATGCCCTGAGTGCATGCTGCGCCACTTTACTAGGGATGTACGAGTACATTTAGGGGGTCATTATGATGGCGGATTTTCCGCTTACTCCGGGCCGGCGGAAGCCACCGCCGGCCCGGAGTATGCGGGAAATCCGCCGAGGAGGCCTGAAAGACCCACCGCCAAATCAGGATGGCTGGTGGGTCTCACAATCTGTCCGCCGCTTTTCCGCCGCGGTCGGAAGGCGACCACGGCGGAAAAGCACTAACATGGCAGGCGGTGTCTATCAGACACCGCCAGCCATATTAGGATGTAGGGAAAGTCATGCTTTTCCGCGGCGGCTTTTCCGCCGTGGAAGAGCATACGGACAATCACTTTGGGGGCCCGTTGCGGGCCCCCTGGGTGAAGGTTGCGTGGGGGGTGCACATGGGGGGTACCTATGGTACCCCCCTGCCTTTGCATGCACGAAGCGGCAGGCACCGCGCGGTGCCTGCCGCTTTGTGCATGCAAATGCACAGCTTTTGTTTTTTTACATTGCGGCGGGTGCTGCTTCAAGCAGCACCCGCCGCAATGTAAAACATACAGGATGTGACCGCCAGGGTGGCGGTCACATCCTAATTGCCATGGAGGGACCGCCGCAGCCCATGCGGACGGTCCCTCCTACTCAGGGGTGGCGGACGGACGCAAGTCCGTCCGCCATCCTAATCGGCCCCTAAATGTGCTAATTGGGAGTGAGCCAATTTTATAATGTTTTAAGGAGTGAGCACAAGCACTTTAGCACTGGTTAGCAATGATAGTGTGTGCATAGTTTTAAGGCCAACAAAAATGAATTCAACAAAAATAAGTGGGGTGAAGGCAAAGGGTTTGGGGGTGACTCCGCAGAGAAGGCCAAGTGCAGCAATAACTATACCTTCAATTGTGTGCAAATAGATGACCAACATAACCCTAGTTCTGAGAGGGGTTCGGGAACATTTGAAAATTGAGGAAAAGAAATATATAACAAAAAGACTAACATCCTGAATTTACTAAAAGTCAAGTTTCAAAGCAGTGACTGTTTTTGAAGAGCAAATAATTTGTGATCTGACTTCCTGTTATGTACTAATCCATTGCAGCACACGGTGTTCATCACTAAGATTCACACAAGTCATACCTCATGCATACATATGAGGCAGGATTTCCTTTGTGAATCCTCCCTAAGGACAGTGAATGCAGTAAAGAAGGTCTGTGAGGAACAGCAGTTGTCCAACACTGCAACTGAATTTGCAGAATGTTGACATGGCAATTCTTGGCCCTTGAAGGGACATGCGCTTACATGCAGCCGTTCCCTGGACCCATAAGCTTCCCCAGCTCCAACAAGTGGAAGATGTCTACCAAAAATAGATTGTACTTTGCACCTATTGAGGTGTCAGTATCCAGCCATTGGTTTGTGAATTCTGTTGTGGTTGGTAACCATCAATAACTATCATTTTGATTCCAAGTTGAGGGAGGAGCTCTTTTCATGCCCCTTTTTTTTAGGAGTTGCAATGTGTACATTTCAAGTTGCAGATAGATGTGTGCCTGGCATTGTACCTTGAGTAGACAGTGATCTTGTTTTTTATGGTAGTAAACTCTGCAATTTTGTGCACTACAGACCTTCGAATGCAAATACAAAAAGTACAAGAGTGCCTTACTTCCTTGTAACATGAAATAAAAGGTGTAGTAAATCATCTTCATTCAGAAATTTCGTTTTAACAAAGACATTGACCTTAAAAGAAGACATTATGGGTCCGATTTAGATAGCGGGCGGAAAGCCTCGACCTGTGCCCAACATTCTGAGGTTTCCCTCCAACCACCGTATTTTTATTATGGCGGTCAGAGGGAAAAATTGCAAGGGGATTCCGCTCCTCTTGGAACAGGAGAGGAATAGTAATCCCTTCAATGACAGCGG
Organism: Lissotriton helveticus; assembly: GCF_964261635.1. Classification (NCBI taxonomy): domain Eukaryota; kingdom Metazoa; phylum Chordata; class Amphibia; order Caudata; family Salamandridae; genus Lissotriton; species Lissotriton helveticus. The sequence goes on along the minus strand of NC_136058.1, from coordinate 202,998,635 downwards.
AGTCAGGCTATGCTCAGCCGTCAGGATTACGATGTCGGTTTCCGACAGCAATTTCATGTTGGCCTTTCTGACATGGAGTGGCTGTCGGAAACTGACTTTGGGGGCCCCAGGCAGGGCCCCCTTGCACCCTGCCCCTCTGCATTTAGGTCTGAGGGGCACCTAAGGTGCCCCCCTCAACATCAATGCACTGTGTGCCAGGCACCATGAGGTGCCTGGCACACGGTGCAGGGATGTTTCCCAACTTCCATTTTTCAGTGCGAACTTGTGCTGTGGGTGTTTTCTATTTCGATTTCAATTGGAAAATGCATGATTCCGACTGCAAGGTGTCAAAACCAACAACCTATAATTGGGCGGTTACTTCCCCACAATGGTGTCGCCATCCTAATGAGGGCCTAAATTGTCTGGAGAGCCACAAGCATTTAAGTATTGTGAAGTCATATAAAGATTACGCCAAGATTCCACAGTCCTCTAGTTTGCTGTACCTGCTGGCTTCTAGTAGGGAACTTGATTGTAGATTTTCAAAATACAACACACTTTAAGATTTACTTTAGAATCATTGTCCACAACAGCATTATGTTCTATCTATTCTGGCCTGTAAGCCAGCCCTTATAGACTGTTGATATCTTTCTGCACTTACCAGAAACTCTAGACAGAAAGAAGAATGCATTCAATTGAAAATGTAAAATATTTCCAGCTTAGCAAAGGTTGAAAATAAGGCACGATAATGTCTTCAGTAGAAGTGGATATTCTACGTGAAGCATTAACGGGTTTATGTATACAAAAAGTTGAAAACATTCCAAACATTAAATTATCATCACAAGGATTTCACACAACTCACACTACTAAGACGTTTTTCAATTTTTTATCTTTCAGTTTAAATTTCTTCTTTTCAAATTATTTTTAGTTTTTGTGGTCAACTTCTGTTCGATCAAAATTGTATTAGGCACTTACAATAATACTTATGCAGTTAGCAAATAAAAAAAAATAACACTTATTACTATCAATCTGTCTCACCTGCTTTCACTCTCTTCCAGCCTAAAGCCAGAGAGTACCTAGTCTATGCAGTGCTTGAAATGGCAAAAAAGAAGTGCAGGTACTCTGTACCAGAGTACCTGCTTGTTTCTGAGAAGTGCTGGTACTCTACAATTAAAAGTATTACATCTCTCATGAGAAGTGCCGGTACTCTCCCTCGCAAAATAAAAATGTGCCGGTACTCTGTACCGGACAGTACCAGAATATTTAAAGAGTCTATGCCAAAAGATGTTCAGTCTCGCCTGAGCCTGCAATACTTTATGCACCCAGAGGTGGATTCACTGTGTGCCTTAGAAGTGCCTTCAATCAATTCTATGACTCAATCTTTGAGAGGTAGATGCAATTTCTCCTCGACACAAACAGAAAGATCAGTTACTTGGTTGGTCGTCACTAGGATTGTCTTTATGTAAACTAAATTACCTTTCCACCCATTCGGTGTATCATCTCCCTAACTTTTTCTCTTCCATAGATTTTACAATCATTTAATTATAAAAACAAATTTACTAATATTTTACCTACTTCTTTACCTTTTGCAACATTTATTGCAGTTTCTTCGATGCCCCAGTGCAAACCTCTCATGCCCATAGAGTGTACGCTACAGAATAAGCTGCAGACCACAGGAAACATTTGCGTCTTAAGTTCACTTTCAACACACTTTGCGCTTCAACAATCTATCTCTACAATTATATTTTAAACTTTGAGCCTATGAATGTAGAGGTTTTGTTTTGCAGACATTACCTAAGACAGTCAAAAGTAAAAAAAAAAATTATTATGATACGTGACAGTTCTTTGCAGCCTTTAATGCTCCATACTCCACCTCCACTAATAACCAACTTGTAAATATTTTAATCATTTCCCTCCAGGATTTATCATAATAAGTGGCATATTCCAAGCCTCTACCCAGGACTCCAAAGTGTTTTTCAATGTATAAAAACACCACTTTGGTAGGGGCCTGATGAGTGGCCCCACTGCCAGAAGGCAGCAAAAGAAAGTCAAAAATAAAATGAGAATGACTTAATGTTATCATTTTATTTTGTCCTCCTGCTGTGGCAGCGTGCGTGAGGGGTGGGGCTGCAGAGCAGGGGAGGGGTGGTAGAACACTCCTAAGTGTGCAGTGACTGTTTGGTCGGCCATCTCGAGCCCCCCAAAACAGTAATGCACACATTGCTTGTTCTCCATTCAGGCTGCATTACAGCCTGCATGGAGAACATGCCCACCCTGGCTGAGTGCAGTGTCACAGCGCTCAGACCAATCACAACACTGCATTGCATCGTGTGATTGGCTGAGGGGAGCATGGGAGCCCTAGTGCTTCCTGCTTCCTTTTCTCACAAGAAGCCAGAAAGAGGACGGGACATAGGAGAGCCAGTGGAGTGTGGCCGGGAGGTACATGATTTTTTTTTCGTACCCAATTTTCCACCCCCGTTCGCCCCACTGTTGGTTCTAGACAGCAGCTGCGACTGGGCCTACCCTTTGTGCTCTCTCTTCCCTTAACCATAAAGAAGTGTGTCTCACTGGGAGAAGGGATATTTGCAATTGGATATTACTTCAGTAGTCAGTTATGGTGCTCATTATGGCTAGGACTGAGCTGACATCATCATCCATTCACCTGGACTGCCTGTATAGCTAGGACTTGCACCCACACTTATAGACATGTAATGAACATGGTGGATTGCACCTTTCTACGAGTGGCTAGTGAAACTTACAAAGTATCACAGGTTTTAATGCTGCACATATTCTAGTGCTGGGAAACTCTTCTGAGCAATTGAGCACTTTAGGAATTCCCTCATACATTCACATTGCCCCCGAGGAGATTAAAATGTGTCTCACTAATAGCGTTCATTTTATTATTGCAAAGTGACTTCGTTTTGATTAAAATAAATGTTGAGGGATTTAGGTGCTTAAATGATGCACAGTGTAAGATCCTAGATGGAAACTTAATGCACCTGCTCTTGACAGTCATGGTTCGAAGGTGGATTATTGGTAGGGTTAAGAGTGCACCTACCACTAGCAATAAGGCCACCAATGCAATTAAGGTCCAGTCAAGGTCTCAATACATTAGACCCTGGCTCAACCCTTGGTAGCTGGCTGTGAGCAGGCAGGCTTAACTCAGGAAGTCCTCAAACAATTAGTGCCTCGCCCATGTAGACATCCTTATTTAACGTAGACCGGGTAGGGATATAAATTCTCACTCCTACCTTGAATATGTCCAATAACATATAAAATAAGGTCTGGATGTACTCTTTTCTCTTAAAAATAATGCATCACACAGGACCAGATCATTCACCAACAAACGTTTGTTTTTTCACAAATAGAGAGAGGCGCCGATGATGAGAAGTGGGTAAACCGGGAATCATTGACCGGGAACCCCCTCGGATTGTTCTACCGTGAGGTACTCTCTCTATTCTTCACTACTTTTCTGTTGGTGAATGATCTGGTCCTGTGTGATGCATTATTTTTAAGAGAAAAGAGTACATCCAGACCTTATTTTATATGTTATTGGACATATTCAAGGTAGGAGTGAGAATTTATATCCCTACCCGGTCTACGTTAAATAAGGATGTCTACATGGGCGAGGCACTAATTGTTTGAGGACTTTCTGAGTGGGGGGCTGCCTCGCACATCCCCATCCCCCTATACCCCTCTTATTTATGAGGCTTAACTCAGGAGACAGGCATGTGAAACATTAAAAAAACAGAAAAACATTAAATAATTAAGACACAACTCAAAATAAAAATCTGCAACCTAGTTATGAAAATAGGAAATATTTTTATGATTAAAATGACTTCAAAATGACAAACATCTAATATAGGGAACCGGAGATAAGAATTTTTAAAGAATAAATACCTTCTATTACTTAAAAACATGTAGAGCCAACTTGGGATATCTGGTAACGCTTGACCGGGACAAAGTCAAAGTTTGAGGCTGAACGTGATGGAGCCCTGGTCAGATACACTAAACAAGAGGCCCGGTCAAAATTTTACCTTCGCACTTAGAAACTTTTCTGGAGCATTTTCTCTTGTCTTCAAGCGAGGCTCCTCTTCAGGTCGGGATTTGAGTCGACGACAGTAGCTTGGCTCAGCATGAGGCATCAGTGAAATCCTGGAAGTGTTGATCTCTGGAGCTTTCAGTGGGAAGAACCTGAAATCTAGGCCGGGTCACTGTTTGAGGTGGGAGGGTCGGGCACCTTATGGAGCTTTTTCCAAAAGTTGCTCTAAACTTCTCCAAACTTCTGGAACTTCTTCCTGAAGTTCCTCCTGAGGGTTCAGAGTGTCCAAAATACAAATCAAAGGTTCTAGAAGCTATAAGCCAGTCCTTGCAAGTTTGGGACTCCAATTCCCACAGTGCACATAGCCAAATCCTTAAAAGTTCACTTAATGCTTTCCAGGCGGGGGACTTCTTGAGAGAGATAGTGCAGGTGAGCTATTATAACCTGTTTCTTTCAGGGAGTCCACTCCGTATTCCTTCTTGAAGCAAGGTCAAAGTCCCCAGGGCTGTAGTTCCCAGTGTGAAGCAGGAGCAGTCCTTTGGAGTGCAATCCTTTAGGGTGCAGGCCAGTGTTTCTTGTAGTTTAAGGCAGCAGATCTGAGTTGCTATGCATCTCTCACATTTTTATCCAAAGTTCTAGGGCCACAAGCAGGGTTTAGGGTGCCAACCAAAAGCATGACAGCTTCCTCCAAAGTGTGGCATATTCTTGAACCACAAAGCACTGTACTTTAAAATTAAAGATGAATAATTTCTCTCCTCTGGAGTAAGAGCTGGCTAAGCCAACCTACTGGCGTGGCTCATTTCCCTTAACACTCCCATTCCAGACCGCCTGCAAATTTCATTCCTGGGGCTCCCATCTGGCTGGAGGTTCAGGAAGCGGGGTAGGCCTGGCTGGCATCCTTTACTGTCCTGCTCTCTTTGAAGCCCAGGTTGTTTACCCAGCCACCTTCTTGGCCTGTTCTCTACAGCTGCAGAGCTCCCCCACCAGATAACCTCTGTCTCTATATAGGCCATATATCAACTCACCAAAGCAGTTTGGCTAAGCCTGTTAAGGGCTGGCCAATCAACTTCTTTTTGTATTAGTTATGATAATTTCAACAGTGGCAAGTTGTTGGATTACCAATCTTTTAAGTCCTTGAAATTTTATTTTATCTCTGTGATGTCAATAGTAACACTGTATGACAGTATTTCTATGTTAGCCCAGTGAGCTAAAATGCTACAATGGGGTGAAACAACATTAGCAGTTTTTCACTCACCAGAGCATATAAAACATCTTCTAAAATGTCCCTGCTTATTTATGAAGGGCACACTACCCCGAGGCACCTAGGGTAGACCTTAGGGGTGACTTATATGTAAACATAAGGTGGTTTAGTACTTTGGAAGAACCTTTAAATCTAAAGGTGAATTTGCATGTAATTTCAATTTAAAAGCATATTGCAAAACAGGGCTGACTTTTAAAATGACATCAGGCAACATAGCAGTGCACACTTAAGTGCCACAAAACTGCTGGGCCTCTAAATCTACATGCCCTACGATATGCTGGGGACTGTCAGTGAAATATATAATTGCACCTAATTACCATATACCTTTTTTATCAGAGCACTGGCCCTGGGCCTGGTTAGCAGAGCCCAGGGCACAGTCAGAGTCAGCTACCACCAGTATAAGTAAAAAAATAAATGGGGGTAATCAGGGCAAAAAGGATGATTTTCTCACACTCTTTGTGTACCTTGATGGTGGCCGTGTGCTCTAACCACTCTAACTCCTCATTAGAAACTCTAGAAAAGATGTAAAACTATGATTAAATGAGCAAAACGAGTTCCTGCAGTCAATACAAAATCGTATTAAAATGAGCTAAAATATTTAATGAAAATAATTATGTTATTCAGTATTGAATAAACATTCAATCTACTGATCTTTTCATTCTTGTGCAATTTTAGCCTGGAATTATTTCAGTAAATGATATCTCTGCAAGACTGATTTGTTCTGCACTGAAACTGACCTCATACTATGATGACACCTTGCTAAGGAGCATACTGTAAGATTTGGACAATGAGGCTAGTTCCACTTTTTGTAAGCTATTTACTGTATTCACTGTATGTTTCACCTGCCATTAACAGTAGGCCTGAGTTCCTCACTGCTGAATAAAAGGCAATCTTCATTCTTAGGAAATTTTAAATGGAGTCTTATAAGCAACCCTCCATTTCTAGTCATGATTATGGCAAAGGTGCCTGTAATTCAGAGGCATTGAAAGCCCAATGATCACAGATGCAAATGCTCCCAGACGAGCTCCACAAGGCACAATGAACCAGGAATGCAGTGCTCATGGGTGTCATTTCAAAAGTGTATTTCTTCCTCTTCACCAATGCCAGAACTGACCTGCTGGACCTGAGAGCACTATGGGAAGATTTGGGCTACACAGATGAGGCTGACTGAAGAAGCCTTTATTGCTCCTCGAAAATTAGCTATATATCACCCAGTCAAAGAGTGTTACAATTTAAAAACCTACCCAGGATGCACCTCACTCCCTATGGCTATGGAGGAAGGTTGTGTAAAATCCCCTTACTACACTATATCATGTGTTAGAGGGCAATTTCATTTACTTGATATGGTCATGCCCCAAAATTGATCATCGCTAGCAACAAAGTATTCATACATTATCAACAGTGTTGAGAAGACCCATGTAGTTCTCACAGTAAATGATTTTGCTGGGAATCATAGATGAGATTAGGGGACGATAGGTAGAGCGAACCTCTGTGGGGTTAGGCACATGTTGATGAAAGAAGATATTGCTAGACAATGGAGGTCAGAAACATCCCCTGCACTTGAGATGTGACTCAGGGGCATGGATTGGTGCTTAGATATACAGGATCAGAACAATAAATCAAGAGGCTGACTAAACAAACGCAATTAAAAACTAGGGCCTTGGAGGGAGCATGTCCCCTCGAATGCAGGGCATTTGATGGTCATTCACAAATTTACGAATAATTTAGACACACAATTATTATTACACCTTACCAGAAAATTTGAAATTGTGTCTATCTGGCAATATGCTTTATTTCCATTTTTGAATTTGCTGTTTTTTTTGTGGTTCTTGTAATAAAATCAGCATGGATTTAAAATCAAAGATTATTGGGAAAGCATCACAAACCCATTGCAATAGAATATTGACCGTAACATTTTATGTCACTCTTAGCAATCAGGCTTTCCCTATTGCTTGTGATGCTGCATCATTTAGCAGCTTTTTATACTCTCGACCATGAGTTACTGTTATCAATCTTATTAGCTTGAAAGGTCCTTGAAATTATTTTCTTCCCTTCTCTTAGGTCAGTACTTTTCCCTGCCAGTGTGTTGCACATTGCTTCGGAGCTCTATCTTGTTCCTGTTGATTTTAAGTAAATAACCCTGGAGCCGAACAGACTTACATAATTCATATGTATCTTGAAATATCATTGGTTGAACCTGAGAGGCGAATTCCTCCTTCTATGGGTGTTTCAAAAGTTTTAAAATACTATGGGCAATGTTTTGTGTTATAGGAGTAGTCCTATTGGCTTGGCAGATTTCTTGCCTGGCTATACCAAATGCTGTCATGTGGGTGTGAGTAGTAGTATGTAGGAGTAATGCTACCAGCAAGGGATCTTGGTGGGAAGTAATGAGGCAAGAATATAAATACCAGGATCATTGAAGGTCTGAGTCCTATTCACAAAGGCATGAAGCAGTACTCCTGTAGTACTCTTTTATGTACTTTTACATGCTTTTGTGAATTGGACCCAAAACATAAAAAATGGAATTAAGTGGGAATAGGCAGGGAATAGTCATATGCAAATAGTCCAAATAGAAAGGAATGTGCCCTCTCTGCACTTTTACTAGTAAGTACTTTGATGTTTCTGGGAGGATTTACAAATGCTTGTAAGGGTGCTTAAGAGAGTCACCTGTAGTACCATGCATCATACTAATAAATGCTTTTGTGAATCAGACCCACTATCTTCTAAGTTAAATAAACCCGGCACAGTTCTTCAGAAAATTGTGATTATGAAAGTTAATCTTATGGCAAGAACTCTTTGGCCACTCTGTCCCAGATTTGTTAGATTGTGAGATATTCAGATACAGGACATTGGCCATTTCCATACATTTAATTTAGGAACACAAACAAATCCAATACATTTTACACAAAAGAAAATCAGAAGATATGTAATTAATATCTAAAATATTTGATGCTTTAGCTGTTGGAATTGATGGAAGTCCTAAGTAAAACCACTCAGTGTCATGTAACAAAACCAGCTTAGATTGAGGATCCGCTCAAAAAGTGGGTTGCTGAAGCTGTGCGGGAAGGGTGCCAGGGCAGAACTTTGCAGACAGTTACATTGGGCCCTCATGAGGGAGTTGACAAAAAGTTATGGTGTTGTCATTAACTGGCTAATCTGCATATGGTGTTTGATCTCAACTACGTTGCAAATCTTGTGAATGCTAACAAAAATTCCAATGGTTATGAAAAAAATGTCAAAAGAATTATGATACAGCAAAATCAATTAAACTGTTGATTTCAATTTATCCACATGTAAATGTGGTTATTAATTTATTCAAAAGAGTGAAAACATATGCATGTTTATTACAGGCGCCCTAGGGACTCTGGGTTGAGCAATGTGAACAGGAACGGAGGTTCTCCCTATCCTATTCTTTAATCTGCACATATCACAGTTAAATTGTGAACATCAAATTTCACATCATTGCATTGTAACCATACTGCACTGGTGGAAAACAAGGCAGTGAAAAACTCACTCACAGAAAATCTGAAGAAGTTGTTTCCAATCTCAGATAGTGTAAGGCAAATAAAAACCAAATCTCTGCTCCAAAGTTAGGCACATATTTACAAACATTTCATTCAACACAGCATGAAGTTTCTGTTCTGCATTACTTGATAGGGAGAGAGAAGAACAGTGGCATATTCTATGCTCTCTCCTAGCATTGGTGCACTTGTGACTGCCTCGTGCCAGCACAGGCCCCCTTGCATCATGGGGCAAGGTTGCCCGCTTTGAGGCCAGTTAACTTTTCATGCTGTACTCCTGCACAAAAAAACCCTCTGAGACGATTTCCTCTTTGCATGTGTGCTGCAGACACATGCAAGAGAAAATAATGAGGAGAAATAAAGATATTTCTTCATGTTATGCCAACCTCAGGTAGGTGCACCATTTTGGAACACCCCCATGTTTACAAGTATTTGTAAATATGGATTTGTGTATAAATAAATGAGTGGATGCATGGGAAAGCCCATGCACCACCCACATAATGCCTACCAGAAGCAAAATAATTGCAAAGCAGCTCACAGTACTGCCTTGAATTACTTGTGTTTTTAAATCCTGATTTGCATGGTTTTGTCAATCCCAAAACAGAATTTGCATCGGGCTATTACATAAAGTGATGCAACTCCAATGCGAAATCTTTGACAATCTGCACCTAGGGACAGATTAGGGTGGGGTATTTATTCAGTGTAATAATTACCTCCCAATCCAAGTTCTCCACTTCAGAATAATGTGTAATATAGAGTTTTGGTACTTATCAACATTTATCACACCGGAATCAGGAGGACCTTTATTAACCCGTTGCGAGCTCGTGACGGAACCGTCCCGTCACGAGCCTCGGGCTGTGCTGGTGACGGAACGGTTCTGTATCACGGCCCGCTCGCCGCGTCTGCGCGGCGCAAATTCCGCGCCTGCGCTGAGCGTTCTGATGAGTGGGCGGGGCCGTGACGGAACCGTTCCGTCACAAGCACAACTCACCCGAGGGCCGTGACGGAACCGCTCCGTCACGGCCCTCGGGTGAGCTGTGCTTGTGACGAGTACGGGAGCGCCACGCGACCCCGCCTCCCCCTTAGCGCTGCGGCGGAATAGCCGCCGCAGCTAAGGGGTTAAATAAGTTATTTGCAGTGTAAATTTGAAATGTAGTTGTGAAAAACACACTGCATCGGCAGTGCAAATATGTCAGAACATCTCTGGAGGGTACTGCGGCACAATGTGCCACAGACTATGCTCCTTTCTATACCTACACTCATCTCCTAGGCAGCATTAGACTCAGCATTAGTTGCCCTTGTTTATCACAACAAGACACGTTAGTAGCAGCAATTAGAGCTTGTCCACTGTAAATACCAATGGGCATTGGAGGGTGACCGGGTTCAATGTCATCCATGGTGGGGGCCTTTGTCTCTGTGCGCCAGGAGGAGGTATAGGGAATTATAGATAACCACTGTTTAGGACAGCCTAATACCTTCTAGGGCTCATCATTTGAACGAGAAACACTTTTAAACAACAGCTAATGAGGGGATGGGCAAACATTGTATTGCGCCTTCCTTGTAAGGCAAATGTAGGCAATTTAAATGTCACATTTGAAGATGAATGAAATGCCCCCAAATGTGCCCGTGCCTGGTGTTACTCTGTGACGCCATCACCCCCTGCTGCCAGATCTCCCTTCCAAACGATTGGGAGGTCAGACTGCAGTGCATGGGTTCCTCTGCTGCCACCTGAGTGGCAACAGGGAAATACAAGGACTGCCACTCCCTTTCCTTGATGCTGAAAGTCCAGAATTGAGACTTACAGCAGTGAGCCAAGGGGGAGAGGCATGGCACCACTGCCAGTGACTATGGGGAGCGGCAAGGAAGCCCCAGATGAGCTGCAGGCCCTCGATTTATTCTGAAACTCTGCCAGTAAAGTGGCTGCAAACCTTGTCCAGTGTAGAATGACATGTGAAAAGGTCCAATGTTGGTGAATTTAAAACGTCCCCCGCCCCTAGATCTAATGCGTGGAGGGTGCAGAATTAAATTATACGTTTCATAAAAAGTTAGTGTGGATACACACTCTTAATATGCAACTCTATAAAATATGAAGTGGTTGCTCACTTTTGTTTTTACCACCAAGATAACGTCTGTGGCTTCATTTTTGAAGGCATGGCAAGAATGAATGTAATCCTATTCCTGAGGTCTGGGTGCTGACTGTCCAGGCATATCACAATTCTTGAAACTTCAATGGAATGAGTAGAAGTTCATAGAGTGTCCCAACACTACACCCCGATGTACTTCCAGCCCACAAACCCCCTACCTCTCCTACTGACTGGCCATTGCCTTTGGGCTGGTCTTTGACCCTGTACAGTGCCACGCTGCCTGTTGGCTAGGTTCACACATACATACATGTCCTTCATTCAGGGTAGGACAGACATGTTCCCAATGACAGACATACAATATTTCTTTCGTATAAGACGTAAAGATTCAGTTGACCTGAAACTTTAACTTAATATTTTAGAATGTACACAGCCGTATACACCCATAGAATCACATCTACACATTTTAGAGATAAATCTTGCAAAAGTGAAATTACATGACTGTGTTTTTTTTAACATATTAATTTAGATTCTTATACAGCACAGACTAGTGTGGAGGGAGCAGAGCCCTGCGCATGAATAGTAAACAGATGAACATACAAATTATGCCATGAAACAATGTGATCAAAGAATTGAGAGTTATCCTGCTGAGGGGATTAGTTATTAACATACTGGGGCACATGCATCATTCATAGATTTTGCGATTCTTAATTTGCGAAAATTACCGAATCGCAAATTAAGAATTGCAAAATGCTATGCATCATTTTTTGGCTATTGATTTGGGATTCGGTAAAAATCGCAATTTTTACCGAATCCCAAATCAATAGCGAATTCCTAAGTGCATTTTCGCAAATCCCATTGATTCCTATGGGCCAAAAGGCCCATAGGAGTCAATGGGAAGGCATTTACAAATTCGCAATTTGTTGATGCATTCCAAGGGTGCAGGGGGGGGGGGTCCAAAGGACCCCCCCCTGCAGCCCTGAAATGCATTTGAAAGTGCATGTTTCACACACACATGTCCTAAGGACATGTGTGTCTGTAACATGACAGTTTAAAAAATGCATTTTTTTGCTTTTTGACAGATTTTCGCAAATTAACACGAGGGTCAACCTCGTGTTAATTTGCACTTCCTATTTCATAATTCGCATTTTGTTTTAAAATGATGCATTGCATTTAAGGAATCGCACAAATGCGATTCCTTAAATGCATTCGCATTTTTAAGAAATGCAAAAAAATGCGAATTCTGAAAAAGTGTTTGATGCATCCCAAAAACGTATTTAGGAAGTGCAAACGGCCGAATTTACCGATTCGCACCGTTTGCACTTCCTAAATAGGTTGATGCATGTGCCCCACAGAGAAGGCGGTCGCATGGTTCAAAGAAGTGCAATACGACAAAGCACAGTGTCAATTTACTTACCGTTATAATCCTGTCAGGCGCAACACAACATTGTGCAGCGCCACACGAGTGACTGCACAATCCTTAGTAAATCTAGGCTTACATATTTGGAGAAGACACGTGGTTTCAAGTTTTTTTCTGACTAGCATCAACACCCTCAGAATGAATGTTAATTCTACTTACCTTGAAAGAATGCGATAATGGTTGTTAAACTAGTCAAAACTAACACAGGTTTGATTTTGCATACTTTCTCCTAGAGCTTAAATATGTCAAATGTCAAATGTCAAAAACTTTTATATAGCGCAACAAATCACCAAAACGGTCTCAGGGCGCTTGGCAGAGAAACGGCAGTTAACCATTGCAAGCTGCAGAAAGTGGGTGAGAGGGAGATTACTTAGGAAAGAGCCAGGTTTTGAGGTTATGAACAACTCAAAATAGGTGTATCACCGAGCGCTGAACATCACAAAGCTAACTTATCAAAACCAGAACTTTTTTTCATCCTTTGGGGCATATTTACTACTAAAGTCGCGAAGTGTGGTGTTAAGCCAAGAAGCTCCTTCACTTTAGAAACGCAGGGCTGCACCGTATTTACAACAATATGGTGCATCCCTGCAGTTCCCCCTGCGCTGGCGCAAATTTCAGCTGCCTAGCGTCAATGCAGGCACCCTTGCAGCATTGTGCAAGGGTGCCTGTGTTGGGGGAATGATTGTTTATGTGCAGGACGGTGATCCTTTCTGCACATACACAACCTGAAATGGCGTTTTGAAACATCTATGTGTGCTGCTTAATGCAGCACACATAGAAGTTGCAAAACTTAATTTTTTTAATGATTGTTTATGTGCAATTAGGGACACCTTGCTTAAACAATTCTCCTCGTTTTGCCAGGGTAAGACCAGGTTTTCCCTGGTCTTAATTTTGGCGCTGCCCCATATTTACGCCACCCTTGTAAATATAGGGTAGCATCAAAATCAATGGGTTTTGCGGTGGAACACCCACGCAACACCCATTGTCCACCCCTTTCACACTAAGTATAGCATGAGAGTGTGCCTTATTTACAAGGCAGCGTTAAGCCACAGTAATTGGCTTAACACTGCCTTGTAAATAAGACAAAGCCCCTATTGCCACCACAATGTTGAGAAAAGGGACGTTGTGGTGGCGATAGGGGCTAGTAAATATGCCCTTGTGTCTCTTAGCTGCTCGTGGTAGTTATCACGGGAGAAAAGTCCATTAGTAAAGGTTAAAGCGGCTTCTTCATTAGTCTCAGTTTCCAAACTCCTTGTCTATTGAACCTCTTTCAGCAATGAGCACTGAGTGAATTATTCTCCCCCTCTCATTCTTGAGTCTATTGGGCCTTCCGGCCATATTCACTTAATCAAGACTCTTAGATGCAGACCTCCAGTAATGCAGTTCCTCAAGGAAGGTGTCCCTGTTGGGCGACTGATGGCAATGTTTGCTGAAGCTACAGTAAGAAATATCAATCGAGCTAGGCCTCCGGATGGCTCTTTCGCTCTGAACATTATGTCACCTTAACCTGAGACTGGCTGATTTTCTCAGACTTCCCCAGGTGTCTTCTTTGTTGCAGTGTCATGCTGGTCTCTATCAAATTATGTGTTCTGTATATACTACTACTTCTACCATGGGCTTCTCAAACTACCCTATGGCCTCCACAGACCTGAAGCTACCCAACAGACAATGGCACAATGTGGTGGTGGTTTCTTGTGCAGCATTGTTCTGAGGTGCACCAACATGGCAATGACACACAATTCAGAAATGTTGCGATGACATTTCCTGCACATACATAAGGCAACTTTGTATCATTACCACTGAGCTCCAACCCCGCTAAGAACTGAACTTTTCTTACCACTCCCTTAACTCAATGGACTCGTTTTTCATGAGCTAGACGTGGTCCTTGACTCGGTACCTTCAAGCGATGGCTTGGTGATTTGTGACTATAACTTGAAAAAGTTAAACAGCTTGTGATCATTTACTTGTTCATCTGCATTTGGAAAACCTATTCACCAAAGCCCACTCCATTAGGAAACATTGTGATCTTATGGCCCCTTCAAATATATACCATAGTTGTGACTCTTCTAGACTGTGAAACGCTCTAACGACATGTACTCCCTGTTCCTCCTCTTCGACCTGCGTGACTATTCATTGTATCCATTCACAAACACAGGATAATACAGCAATACAACAAATGCATTCAGATGTCTGCCGGCGTCATTTTGTTTTTAATTATATTCCTGTGAGAATGAACCAAAAAATCATAACCGAACATCTCAAATTCTATATCCCAGTGGTTATTAACCTGTGGTCCAGGGACGACTAAGGATACGCGAAGCCTTCTCAGGGGGTCCACGACTGCTTAGAAAATTAATTAATATTAACAGATTAATAAAGGAGTAGACAAAAAAGCAATGTGTAAAATAATTGTTTTTTAAATGTTTTGTAAATGTGAATGGATATGAAAAGAGGGTAAAAATTAAGGGGCCGATTATGATTGCGGTGAATCCGCATCCTCTGGGCCGGCGGAAGCCACCGCCGGCCCGGAGGATGCGGATTCACCGCTGCAGTGTGTGTAAAGACCCCCCACCAGATTAGGATGGCTGGGGCGTCATCGGCGGACGGGGAGACCGTCTGCCGCTTTTCTGCCGCGAGACCGCGGCGTAAAAGCTCTAATATGGTGGCGGTGTCTGTCAGACACCGCCAGCCATATTAGGAATTGCCCTTGGACATGCGCCACGAAAAGGCATATGGTCTTTCTTTGGGGGCCCGTTGCGGGCCCCCAGGGTGAAGGGAGGGTGGGGGTGCACATGAGGGGTACCTATGGTTTTTGTGTGTGTTGTTCTGGGTTTCAAATCATCGGAAATGCTTAGCTGAGGTCCCCAGATTCCAATAATGATTCAATGGGGGTCCCCGAGTCACAGTAATGATTAAATAAATAGGGGTCCACAGAAGAAAAAAGGTTAATAACCACTCCCTTATCCCATTTACAAAAGTGTTCTGCAGCATTCAGTCATATAGAGAGTTTTTTCAAGTGCAGATGGCCGTTATAAAGATTTACAAATTGATTTTGCTCGGTCTTTGGTAGCAGGGGAGCAGAAGGCTGCTCTTAAGATGATAGACAGGCAACACTAAATATTCAACATCCTTCCCAACTGTTACAAATAAAATTTAGAAATTGAGGAACGTAAATATTCAAGTAAATTAAACATTGAATACCCCTACAAGATAAAAATGTAGAAATCCTAAACTGGTAATTTCTAAAAATACACAAAAAGGGCCAACCAGCTAATTAGTAGGATAATAAATTAACCCCATACCGTACGAAACAAAGGTGGCACTTTAAGGTGATGATACGTGCAATTGATTATGCAAGGAATGAATGCCAAAGGTAAAAAAGAAACATATGCTGAAATGTGAATGTATGGAGCTGACCATAGAATCCCTTGAGTTGAGCCAGAAAGTATAGTACCTTCAGTGGATTCATGGGGAGGGACTAGACCCAGTGATGACATTTTCATTCATAGCTAGGAGTATCACTAATTCGCTCATAGTTATTGGTGCATGGGTTCTTAACGTCAAATTGTGCTAATTCAGCTCTGTTTATATGTGGGCATTTATGACCTCACTGAAAGCCAGACAGTAAAGGAGCATCTGCCAAAAATTTGCAGATACATTGTGTCCTCTGTTGCCAATAGGCAACAGGGGACTGGAGTAGGGACGTGACTCTACTCTCCAAAGTGCGCATGTCACTCTGACTAGCTGTCGTACGCCGGCCAAAGTGACATGCACACTTTGAAGCTCTTCAGCCAGCTGTCTTAGACAGATGGGTGGAGAACAAGCACAGGCCTCCGGGGCCTTAAGGAGCGTTCAGCCAACCCTCTCCATCCAATCCTGGAGCTTCTCTCATGCTGGTTAGCAGCATGAAGGCAGAGTCTGGATTGGTAAGGGATTATCCTTCATGCATCAGACTGCAGAGGAGTACCGAGGAGGTCATTGAGCTTGTGGATTGAGCTAAAGAATGATGATGGATTAAACCCAGATCAGTTGACTGGGGGTGAGTGTTTGATTTGCTCAAACGCTCCGTACATTATTCCCTTTGGTATCGCTTTGTTCACCCTAAGTAGGCAGGGTATACCCAGACGTGGGTCCCTTGCTCACTTTGCCACTGGATTCGAGATAGCCTGGCTGATGAGGGTTATGAACCCGAAACCGGTCCCAAGATGCTTGTTTCCGGTCCAGGGAAGACATGGCTCGGCAGTTCGGGCTGGACTGTTCCCATGAGGCACAGGGTCAGACTGATTTGCATATAGACATGTCTGAACTGGGGTGGCTGAGTGAGCTAAAGAATGGTGATGGATTAAACCCAGATCAGTTGACTGGGGGTGAGTGTTTGATTTGCTCAAACGCTCCATCCATCATCCCCTTAGGTAAGGCTCAGATGAATGCAGCACGAAGAACCTCTTACAGGCATTTGAGATGGTGTGTATTAACAAGGAAGACGTGTGATGCAGGGTGGAATGGTGTCCCCCAGGGTAGAGATTGTGGTATCTCTATTGACCAGAGTACTGGGATTGGTGGGGCAACATTAAGGGAATCTAGTCCTTGTCGTTATTGGAACAAGTTGGGGCATTGTAAACTGGGGTGTCGCTTCAACTCCAATAGGGGAATTAAGATTAATCTGGTTCAAAGTTCAGAATCTGTGCAGACTCGGATTGGTAATCATGTACAGCTGCAGAATGCACCGAGGCCAAGGATGACAGGTTCCTAATGTGCCTCAAGCTCCAGTGATGCAGGTCCCTCAAGACCTTATCCCTTAGCAAAATGTGAATAACCCTGGATTTCTTAGATTTAATTCAAACTAAGTTCCACATTTTAACCAGAGCTCTTTCCAAAACCAAAACCCATTTCAGCAGTTTCCTATGTTAGATTCATTTGAATTAGTTTGCTCCCACCACTCACAATGAGGGTGCCTGAGAGGAGGGAAGATTCCATACTTGGTGGAGTCTTCGAGATGGACCAGAGTTGTTCATTCGTAGAAGGTGAGGGGAATGGCCATCCCATCTACTTTTTGATAGACACATGTGCTACCTGTTCCACAGTTAGAACATTAGAAGTTCCAAGCCCACCTCTCTCTGGAAAAAGAAACAAGTTGCAAATGAACAAATGACAAACCCAGTTACAAAAGACGTTCCTATTAAAATAGGGAAGACAGATTCCAGTTTGTGGTGTGTGATTCTAGTTCTGTAAACCTTCTGGAGCGTAACCTTTATTGTGAGCTCAATTGCACCATTTATTGTACATCGAAGGGTGTGGAATTTCAGGCTCATGATGAGGACGTGGACTTTAAGTTAGCAAGCCAAGGAGCAGCTCTTGGGCTGAATTCTTTGATGACAACTGATGATTTACCACTGGATCTTAAAAAGCTGGTGAAACCTGAAGTCTGGGAATTTTCAGGGAAGGCGATTGGTCTCATAGAAGGAGTTGAGCCAGTTTGCATAAGTGTCAAGCAAAGTGCACTTGTACAATCTAACGCCTGAAGCAACAGCCAGGATTACACTGGTGATCGAGTCAATGATACAACAAGGCATGTTGAAAGAGATAATAGGAAGTCCATGTAACTCACCTATTCAGGGCTTATGGAAACCTAGCGGCACATCCTACATCTGGCAAGACGTTAGGAACATTAATAACATTGTTTTCCCTTGTTGTCCCATGGTATGGTGTCAGATTCCATATGAGGCTGAGTGGTTTACTGTGATCGATTTATGCCAGGCTTTCTTTTCTAATCCCTTGCAAGAGGACAGTCAGTATCTTTCCCCTTCCAGTTTGGGCATGATGCCAAATCCCACAAGGGTATACAACGAGCCCTTCAATCTTTAATCAAATCCTTAAAAAGAATATTGAGTCCTTGTTAATGCCTTGTATCTGTATCCTGGTTCAGTAAATTGACGACCTGTTTGTGGTGTGTAAACAAGACACCATTGCATTGTTGAACCATTTAGCTGAGATTGAACATAAAGTATCCCTGAGTAAGTTGCAATACTGTCAGAAGGAAGTCCTATATTTAGGACACCATATTGAGAAGGGAGCGAGGAAGGTGTCACAAAAAGGGAGCTATGCCATCCTGAATGAGTCTACCAACAACCCAAAAGAAAGTCAGGATGTTTCTGGAAATGGTGGGCTACTGTCCACGGTGAATACCTAACCTTTCCCTGGTGGTCAAGCCTTTACAGAGGCTAACACACACAATGTGTCTGATCTGATAACATGGGACAACAACGTTTTGACTTCATTCCTATTTTGGGAGAAAGTCTCTGTTGTGCTCCGGCACTGGGAATGCCTGATTATAATAAAGGTGTAACACTATTCTGCAGTGAGCAATCAATCAGTCATGGGTTTATTGAGTGCCACTATTCACCCTTAAGGGTCTCAAGGCGCTGTGGTGGAGGGGAGGCCATTAGGAGTAATGGGGTAACCCAGTAACCCTCAGAGCCTGGGTAAAGAAATTAAAAAACAACAATGGTTCTGTTGGGGATCACACTTCATTTGAAAATCGCATTGAATACACAAATAAAAAATATATCTTGATGCAGGATATATGAGAAAACACACACTGACCACAAAAGTAATGAAGGTAAATCTTTAGTATTCACCTTGTAGTGAATCAATTCACAATTCCTGGAAAAGCTGTCCAAAACAAACAAAACAAATGTACATTAGGTGAGTAAGTCGTGACTGGTGACAAAGTGCTGAGAATAATTAGACAGATGCCAAAATAATTATACATATAGACAGAACATTACATCATGAGTGTCCACTTTCAAATACAATTGTGTCAAACAGATAAATTATTTCTTTGGTTCATTGAGACTTTGTGTGGACCGATACATAAACAGAACATCAACGTTTCGACTCTAGGTGAATGCGCTTATTGTGTGCATCTGTAGCGGGTCTTCATCAGGACTGTAAGAAGGTGGGACAGCCTTATTCAAGGTGGGTATTTCTTCCGACCGTTCTTCAACTTGGGGTGGAGAGTGTCAAACGACAAACTCCAAGTGCCTGGCTGGCACGAATGTTTCTGGTTTCTTTTTGCGCAATCTTCAACACCAGCCGGTGGGAAGATTGTGAGTAGCGGTGCCGCCTTAGCGATCACTAGTGCAGCAGCGGGGACGCCTCACTCTGTCCATGCGAGTCGATATCTGAGGGGAGGTGCAGGATCCAGTCCATCAAGGAGGAGGTCTTTCGAAGAGCCATGTTTTTAGGTTTCTCGTGATATTGTTGTCTGAGGTGGAGGGGGAGGGCGTTCCAGTCTCTGGCAGCGAGGAAGGAGAAGGAGCGGCATCCCGATCTGGACTTCCTGGTGCGGGGGACCATGGCGTGGGAGAGCTGGGCAGATCATAGGGTCCTTTGGGGTGCGTGGAATTTGAGTCAGCTGTTCAGGTATGCTGGTCCAGTGTTGTGGAGGGCTTTGTGTGCATGGGTGAGAATCTTGTAGGGATTCTAGCCTCAAAGGGGAGACAGTGGAGTGTGCGCAGGTGCTCGAAGATGGGGCAGTATCTTGGCAGGTTAAGAATTAGTCTTGCAGGCGCGTTCTGGATGTTTTGTAGCTTGGGGTGAGGTTTTTGTTGATTCCAGAGAAGAGTGCGTTACCGTAGTCAAGTCTGCTGGTGAGGAGGGAATGAGTGATGGTCCTACTGTGTTCAAGGGGGATCCATTTGAAGGTCTTGCGTAGGAGGCAGAGGGTGTGGAAGCAGGAGGATGCGACGAAGTTGATCTGGCGGTCTATTTTGAGTTCGTAGTCCAGGATGATTCTGAGGTTGAGTGCATGGTTCATCGGGGTGGGCGGGCTTCCGAGGGCGAGGGGGCCACCAGTGTTGTTCCAGGCATCAAGTTTAGGCCCATGATGAGTACTTCTGTTTTGTCAGCGTTGAGTTGTAGTTAGCTGCTCTTCATCCATTTGGCGACTGCTTCCAAGCCTTCTTGAAAGTTGTGTTTGGCTGCGTTAGGTTCGTTGGATAGGGAGAGGATGAGCTGGGTGTCGTCTGCATATGAAACAATGTTGAGTCCGTGGTATCTGACAATGGGGGCGAGCGGAGCCATGTCGACGTTGAACAGCGTGAGTCTGAGGGAAGATCCCTGGGGTACTCCGCAGGTGCTTGTTGTAGGGTCCGATAGGAAAGGTGGGTGTTTGACCCGCTGCGTTCTGCCGGAGAGGAATGAGTGGATCCAGTCGAGGGCCTTGTCCCGGATCCCTGCGTCGTCAAGTCTGCGTATTAGGGTGCAGTGAGAGACTGTGTTGAAGGCCGCTGAGAGGTCAAGGAGGATGAAGGTTACTGTCTCTCCTCTGTCCAGGTTGTCTGTTGCGTTAAGGAGGGCTGTGTTTTTTTCTGAAGCCGGATTAGGAGGAGTCGAGGATGTTGTGCTCTTTGATTATGGTGGCGGGTTGGCTGTTCATGGCTTTCTCGATGCTTTCTCTGGGAATAGGAGCAGGGAGATGGGTCTGTAGTTTTTGAGGTCGGTGGGGTCCGCCGAGGGTTTCTTCAGGAGGGGGTTGATCTCTGTGTGCTTCCAGTCATCGGGGAAGGAGGCGTTCGCGAGGGAGCAGTTGATGGTGTGGCAAAGCATGGGTGCATTAGTGTCGGTGGCTCTGTAAAATTTGTGGTGGGGGCAGGGGGCCATGGGGGTCCCGGAGTGGATGGACTTTATCGTTCTTCAGTGCTGAGGGCTGTCCAGCTGTCAATCATTGGCTTCAGGGTGGTTGGTGGAGGTTCAGTGTGTTGGCTGTCTTCGTCAAAGTTGTTGTAAATGTTATTGATTTTGTGGTGGAAGAACGTGCTGAGTTTGTCGGAGGTCTTGTGAGGGAGGGATGTCTGTACACTCGCTAATGGGTTGGGCGAACTGCTTAATGATGCTGAAGACTACTTTGCTGTAGTGTGCGTGTGTGGATATTCTGTCTTTGATCGCTGTTTTTCTCATATTTCTGATGTGTTGGTGGTGGGCGTTGGTGGTGGCTTTAAAGTTGTTGTGGGCTTCTCTAGATTTGGAGCTCCTCCAGGCCAGTGAGAGGGAGAGATGTGCTCTCTTAGGGCCATATGTATCAACAAACTCTTTTGCGATTCCTAAATAGCGATTTTTAAGAAATCGCTATTTGGGAATTGCAAAATGCTATGTATGAAAAATATCGCTATTTTTTAGCGATTCCTTAATCTTCCTTATTTGCGAATTCGCATTTTGCGAATTCGCAATTATGGAATAATTTCCAATGCATTCCTATGGGCCAGGAGGCCCATAGGAATGATTGCGAAATAATTCTCAAATTGCGAATTCACAATTTGCTAATCGCAATTTGAGAATTATTTCAAGGGTGCAGGGGTGTCTGAAAGACACCCTGCTGCACCTCTGACATGTACATGTGTGTGCATATGGCGCACATACATGCCCTATGGGCAAGTGTGTGCATCACATGCCACCTTCAAAAATGCCAAAATGTGCATTTTTTGAAGAATTTGCAAGTTACCATCAACTACAAGTTGGTGATAATTTGCGAATTCTTAACCAAAATTCGCTACCCAAAAATGCTACATACATAGCATTTAAGGAATCGCAAAATTGCGAATCCTTAAATGCTATGGCAAAATAAGGAATCGCAAAACCACAAAACTTTGCGATTCCTTATTTTGTGAATATTTCATACATCCCAAAACATGCAAAAAGTCTGTTTGCGATTCGCAAAGGCCGAAATTCTGCGAATTTCGGCCTTTGCGATTCGCAAAAGGCTTGATGCATATGGCCCTTAGTACATACCCATATCAACGGGGATACACAAAGACGTTTGCCATATGTTTCTGCTACTCGTGATACTGTAGCTGCAGTACTGCCCAGTTGCCTTAAAGCTTATGGCGGCAGTAGGAGTCAGCATTGGAAGATGTGAAAGTATTCTCATGGGACACCCTCTTACTCTCATGGAATCCCATTCTGTGGAGATTTTGCTGATATGTACACACACTCACAAACATCAGATTGACCAAATATGGCCAGACTATACCTGCCGCAGAGAACATTACCCTCAAGCGGTGTGCTTCACTGAATCCTGCTACCTTGTTACCATTGCCTGAAGAAGATGTAAATGATGATGGGGAGGGGGAATATGACTGCCTTTATGTCACCAAAACTATGCATTAAGATGAAACCAGATGTTTGAGATGAGCTCCAGATGGAGTCTAATTATATACTGTTCGTTGATGGCTCTTGCCTCAGAGACAAAGGGAGAACCCTAACGGATGCTTATGAAGTATGTACATTTGAGGGGGTAATGGATGCCTCCTGGTTTCGATGGGTAACCTCTGCACAAGTGAATGAACTGATTGTTACTAGCGCTTGTTGTGTTTCAGAACAACTGAAAGTCTGTATGACTTTGGTGTGGTCCAGGATTTTTCACACAGTTATGGTCACAAAGGGAAATTATGATGTCATCTGAATCTCCCATTCGTAATCGGAAATATGTCATGAGACCTGCAGGCATTGCAGTTGGCTACAAAAATTGTGGTTGGAAAGTGTTTAGCACACAGGAGTGGAGATGACTATGTAACAGCTGGCAACCATGATGATGACGAAGCTACACAATATTATCCCAATGGGTCCTCAACATTTAATGGAGAATATGTAAATGAATCTCATAATGAGACCAACTACAACCTTTTATTGGCAGTGGCTGGTACTTGGGAAGAAGTGAAGAGACTGCAGGAAAAAGTACGAGTTGCAGAACAGCAAGGTTGGATCAGAGCAGGTTGTGTTAAGAGGGACGATGACATCTAGGTGTCAGCAGATGGAAGGCCCGTGTTAGCTTTAGTCTGCTGTGGCGGATGGCTTTTGCAACAACAACAAGGTGATGGATGGAAAGCTTGAATCAATCTCAGCCACTGCGCAGTGAGAACATTTTCTTAACTCAAGCCAGGGCACAAGTCCTAAAAAAAGAAGTGGGGGAACGCTGTCACCGGAAGTGACGTCACGACAGGTAGTGACGTCACGAAAGGTGGCTTGCACCATTGAGACCATTGCCTCCCCTCGCTCTCCCCTTAGGTGCGATTGCATCTTAGAAGCCAGCTCTGGGAGTGTCAGATGGGCTTGACTTTAAACTTACACGTCATGCGTCAGTCAGGATTTTCTTACACATGCAGGGCTCGATCTCGTCCCAGAGAGGCCAAAGAGAGAAGTCCAGCTGTTTGGCAGAGGGTACGGCGTCCCCCCGGTAAAATAAGTGGGGGGACGCCGTCCACCCGCGTGATACCCCGACTCGTGCTCTGACTCAAGCTTAGAATCAAGGCTGGACTGGGAACTTAAACCAGCCCTTGCAAAAAATCTGCAATTCAGCCCCATGTGTAGATTTGCTAATGTGCGCTAAAGCCAGAGTAACTCTTTTAAGTTGCTGCCGGGATCGCACGACAACTCCTGGAGTCCAAAAGCAGCCTCCTAGAGTCAAAACCAGCCTCCTTGGGCTCCAGCCTCCAGGGGGAATTGCCCGCCTGCCCGTCCGGCCATGCTTAGAATGGTAGGGTAAGGTTATGAGTTTGCCGTATTCCAAAACACTGAACCCACTTGCAATGGACAGCTTCATTCTGGATGATTCGTCGACATACACTGTGAAGTAGATGTTTGAACGATTCAGGCTGCGGCATAAATTGTCAGTTTTCTTTCATAGTTTGTCCTTTTCGTGGAAGACACCCTTGAACCGCTGCGGGACTAAGCACCAGAAAGCAACCGATTCGGAGAAATATTCCTCCTGCCAGCGTCATTCTTTCAAGCACTGGAACCAAACGTGCAGAAATTTAGAAAAAAAAACCTTTGATCTAAAGTGCACATCTATAACCTCTTGAGATGTCTTGCTTTTCATGGACACAAAGAGAGAGAGGAGTAGCAAGGTCAGTTTTTGTTTCCCGACCAGGCGAGCTGTACTCCCCAGACACCAGTGTGCATCTTGACAACTGGCTCCACAGAGGCAATCTTGGCAGTGCTTAGAAACTCGATAATTTCAAAGAACAGCAAAGTGAGCTGCAATGGCTCTCGTGATTTTAAGCACAATGCAAAATATCCTTGTCATAAACACCAGCGGGAAAAAACAGTGCTCAGCTGTAAACAAATAAACATAAAAAAAGTATAAGAAAAGCGGAGGTTTCTTCTCAGAAAGAGGTGAGGTCAAAGAAGCGATCTGAGCTGCTGTTGCCCCCGGGAGTACCTTTCACAACAGGAATCGTCAGAGCCTTATTTATAATGGCAGATCTCAGGTCTGATTTTGGCATCTTTTGATCACAGGCTGGGGGAAAAGCTTTCACATAAGACTGCTTTTTCTGTGCATCCTTCGCAGCGTCTGAGCCTCAAAAGCAAGTCCCAGATGTGAATTACTGGAGCGGTGTAAACAAAACACAAACGTCACAAACTGATGAATATCTCGGGAAAAATGTCTCTGTCAGTCGGATGACAACTCAGTCGCGATAGACACAGGCAGCGACGGCGTAATGGGGAAAAAAACACAATGCAGGTTTTATGTTCGTAAATTGGAACGAGAGACCGGGGCCGCGCTCGCTTTATCATTTTCAACGCCAAGCCCAGGTTCTTTACATGTGAAAACAGGGTTGATTGGGATCGAAAATAGGCTCGGGCACTCCAAAAAACAGTGGCCCACATTTGCGTATGGCCTTTCCGCAAAACACTGCTTCAACGAAGTTTTATGAAAAGAAAGGGAGTGGAGGTCAAGTTTTATTAACCTCACTTAGATTTAAAAAAAATGCACAGATTAGTTCAAACTGCTGAGCCACACATGAATGCAAGTGAGACCAATGTTACTCAGGCGCCCTGCCCCGGCTTAATCAGCATACATTAATGGGCCGACCCAGCGAGAGAAAGCGAGTGACACCTCTGCCCATCTGCCTCTAGAAAGGCCACTCTGGCACCCACTGGGCTGCTGATGGCATCCTAACAACACAGATAGCCCCCAGACTGCTCAAAAGAGCAACCCACAGCTTGAACTCAGCTACCGGCCGTTCAGCCATTTCACGAGTGCCCGCGTTACCTATCGGACCCTGTGTGAAAAGCAAGCCCGCCAAAATACGAGAAAAACGTGTAAGGGGGGGTCACTGTTTAGTACATGCAGACTTCAATGAAATCATATTTTAAGTAAGCCAGAAGTGTTGGCTTGAGCACTGGAATCTCTGATAGCAAATTCATATTAAATTGACAATTAGCTGTAGACTGGCTACCGGGCAGTTTTGAATGCTGCTGAGCTGGGGGTTCATTTTGTTGATGGGGACCTGCGTGTACTAAACAAAATTCGTTTTGTTTTTATTATTTCGACGTACACGCAGGTCCCCATGTACGAAATCAGCCCCCACTGCAGTAAAATCTTCCAGCAGCATTCCAAACTGCCCGGTAGCTAGTCCGGCCCTGTAGACGGGGACAGCACAGCTCCCACCCCTAACGTCAGGGCCACAATAGCAGGACCCAAAAACAAAATGGCCGCTAAGAGCACTATTAAGATTTTGTACTTTCTACTCACTGCCCATGCTCCTGGCCCGTCAAAAGCAACAACATTGTCAAACTGCTTTCCCTGATATCACAGCATACCATGGTTGTGAAAATAAAAGAGAAAAGGCATGTTTGATGATGCATGATGCATCAACTGTATCCCACAAAGTTAACGCCTTGCATGATAGAAACAGGGCGAAGGAAACCTCTGTCATGTTTGTAGTGAACAGGGCCGACTCTCCCCTCTTGCTTAGAGCAGAAGGTCTTATTTAAGAGAGGCTTACGCCGCTGGTGCATCACTTGTTTTGACGCTCCAGCGGCAGCCTTTCAGACATATCAATGAGGCGAAGCAGAGACACCACTCTTTATGACTTTGCATTGCATCATAGATATGGAGTGAAACAAAGTAGCGCAAATCCCTGTCTTGTAATACTCTTCGTCAAGGAGGCGTTCCAGAGGTGGTGCAGTGGGTTTTCCTGAGCAGCACCCTTGGATTTTGACGCCGCCCCACATTTACTTAACCTTTTCGATGCTGATGACGGAACCGCTCCGTCATTAGCCACGGTGGCGGTGTGCTGATGACGTAGCGGTTCCGTCATGGCCCGCCCCACGCACCTGCGCGGCGCTGATTTCGCGCCTGCACGGCGCGTTCTATTGAGCGGGCGGGGCCATGACGGAACCGCTCCGTCATCAGCACAGCTCAACCGAGGCTGGTGATGGAGCGGTTCCGTCACCAGCATGGGCGCACCGCGCAGCCCCTCTGCCCCCTTAGCGCTGCGGCAGAATAGCCGCCGCAGCGAAGGTGTTAATCGTGTACACCTGGGGAAGCAACAAAACCTTATGCCTCCCCAGAGTAGGCCCAACAAGGAGAAATATTTTTATTTCTGCTTGATTTTTATCATCTTTCTGTGTGTGCTGCATTCTGCAGCACACTTAGCAAGAGGAAAACTCACAGGATTGTTTTTGTGCAGGACGGTTCCCCGTCCCGCACAAAATAAATCTTGTCTGCAGTGCAAGCACCCTTGCACTATGGTTCAAGGGTGTCTACATTGGAGCTAGGCAGCAAATTGTGCGCCGGTGTAGGGAGAAAGGACAGGAATGCTCTGTATTTCATAAATACTGTGCATTCCTGACCTTTCACATTGGGGTAGGGTAACCCAGCAAGAAGAATTACGGCGCTGCCCCACGCCAATTCCTCATAAATGAGTCCCAATATATCTATCTTTAATATTTGTTTTGAGGAGTATGGGCCAGTGGTATCACAATATCTCATTCAGAGCAAACCAGTACCCTGTGCGAGGACAGCCATTTTGAGCAGTGTCAGATTGAGGTCATCATGAGGCTCAGTTCTAAGTACATTTGTGCACACATACACTCACTCATGAAGACAAAGGGGCTGGGTTGCTGAGCTAAACTAGTGAATTCTTCAGTGTTGGAACTAATGATCAAACAGAAAACACTCTAAGAGCATTAGAGTATTGTCCATAATCACCTGATGTCACTACACTCAAACATCAAGATACAAGAAGGGGGTACACAAGGAGAAGTATCTTCAATTAGTGAATAACAAGATGCTACACCTTAATAAGTATTTGGTTACTGTACATTGTTGCAGCAGTACACATCCACCACACATGCCCTATCCTTATAGTTTCTGGACCAATCCTTTCAAACCATTACCACCATGCTTTGCTTTTCCTAGAGTCAGGGGTCCTTTTTTACAGAAAGGCAGGGGAGGCAGGAGGGCCAAACAAAAAGAAACAAAAGTACTGTGGGTAGACAAAGGCCAGATGATAACATGGAGCAACCAGGGACAATCAAAAACTCAACTTAGTGGTTAGCTGCTGGACAGCTCATTATCTCAAAATGATGCAAAAGTCCTGTAAAGGCGTGGGATTTGTGCCCCCCCCCCTCCTCAGATTTCGTATGTTTAATCTAAGGTGTGGATTGACAGAGTTGTTCTGGAAAGTGCACCCTAGAGCCTTTTTTGATTATCATGATACCAATGACTAGACCATGAACATTACCGGTCTGCATAATAAATCATGCAACCCTCTATTAAATTAGTACCAGCCACTCTCGTGGCTGTTGAACAAGCTGTGATTAAAGACATCGAAACCTTCAACAAAACCTTGCTGAAAGAGACCTTCCATAGCCTCTCTGCAGCAGAAACAGAAGCCTTCAATTTCTTTCGCAACAACCCTGACATAGCTATTATTCTGGCAGAAAAGGGGGGGAGCCACTGTCGTGAATGTACAACAGAAAGTGACTTAGGCTACTCTCTGATTCAACCAGCTATAAGATTCTACAGAATGTCCAACCATTAGACTGCAAAAGACCATCACCAACATGGTCGAAGAGGCAGAATCCAAGAGCTGGGTGGCAAATCAAGATGCTGACTTCATAATAGCCAAAAGCTCACATACAACTTATTTTTACACCTTGACTAAAATTCATAAACCACAGAGCCTACCACCTTGCAGACTCATAGTCTCAGGGACATACTCTATTCTAGAGCTCCATCTCTATTCTGAGTTTGGTTCCTAAGACCACTGGTGATCAACACACATTCTTACCAACAGTATTCTAAAGAAGTTTTAGTGCAGTTACCTAACTTATCCTTTAATCCTGAAACTGAAATAGTAATGAGCCTTGACCTAGAAGTCATTTACACAAGTATCCAACACGAACAGACCTAGTGCGTCGTTGAATCCATTCTGCTACTTACTGATTGTGACTCCAAAATCCAACAGCACTTTTTGATGGCACCCGCCAAGGTATCAATCACTGGGAATTTCTTTGAGTATAAAGGTGCCCTGTACCACCAAATACAGGGCACTTTGGTGGACAGTACTTTGAAGCTGAGTGTAGCCTGCCTCTATGTCCATCAGTTCCAGAAGGACCACATTTATAACAACATCCCTCACTGGCCACGTATTAAACTGTAGCGTCGTTATATCAATGACATTTTGATTATATGGACAGGCAGTTACTAACAAGGCACCAGCTTTAAAGAATGGCTAAACATTCAGGATCCATTTCTCAAATTCACACACTATGAGTAACACAATCCTTAGCTTTCCTAAACATCGTACTCACGATCCCCAATGAGTCACTACAAACAAAAGTATACCACAAACAAGAACGGACTACTTAGTTTTGACAGCCATCACCCTGTGCCCCCCTGAGATCATCTCTGTTATGGTCAGTTCCATTGCATATGATAGAACTATTTTGAGAACCATACATATGATGAACAAGCAACTGAACTGGCCATTAAATTACAAGCCTGGAACTACCTAGTTAAAATTATCAAAAGCCAAGAAAAGAGCACTACAGAAAAGCCTTGCTCCAGATATATACCAAACTAGTTAATGATAGGATAGTCTGTGAGACCACTTTTTCTCCTATGTCAAAGAAAATGAAACAGATAATCTTGAAACGTTGGGACATTTTGAAGACCACAGGCCACCACTGGGAACCTACCCTCTTCTCTTTTAAGAGAGGTCAGAATCTCAGAGACCTGTTAATATAAACACACCCACCACCAACAAAACAGACACCTGCTTCTGATAGCAATGGACACTTCCCATGTGGCAGATGCAGCATCTATCCTTACGCCAAAACAACCAAAAACATAGACCTTGGAATGGCAGATCCACAGGAGATCAGGAATTCCAGAAACAGCAATACTATGAATGTTATTCACAGGACCACCTTCACTATATATCTGCATGACAGATACAGACGACTACTCGCATAGCAGCTCAGTAAGTGAAATTGAAACAGTGAGTGTATGATATTCATTGGGTTGTTTTACAGCATGTGTAAAGTCACTCAGGTAATATGATGGTTTAGCGAGTGCTTTCCAATAAGGAACAATGATGGGTGTACCACCTCAGGTCTCATATAAAAGGCCTCAATGATGATATCACCTGGTTACAACCTACACATATGTGAATATCTGTTTTAACACATCCTGTTGTACCATTGGAATACGTTTTACTCTCTTTACTAATAACATATGTACCTAATCTGCTCACAACCAGATATACCACACACTGGTACACTCTATGACCCGACCTCACATTCTGCATACATATAAAGGCCTTGATAATCCAACCCAAATCGCAATTTGTGTTCCATTCTAAATCCAACTTAATCCTTTGCATCTGGTTTGCGTCAAAGAAGTAAGGCAAACCCAATGCAAAGTCTTTGTACATCTGGCCCTGGATCACAGAAGAAGTGACTGCTTCCCCTGGTACAACTGTGCTAAAGAACTTTTGTTACCATTTCTTCTCACATCATGGATGTGAATAAGCAGACTTTAGCATCACTAAGTGATTTAAATCATAATGCAATTGTTGTTATGTTACCACTGTCTGAATATTTACCATATACATCCATTAATGATGTCAATGATGTGCCACCCCAGTGAAACCCAGAACAAATGCCCTCATCCACAACCATGCGAGTGCTCCAACAGCTGGACATTGTGGCTTACTGCAAAGGAACATATGGACGTTTTTTGCTTAGTGGGGCCGCCGACACTGCTGCTTCACCAATGTTTGCTCTCAGGCAACAATCTAAAATAGGGGAGGAAAGATGAAAAACTGGGTTCAACCTTCTCAATATCGCCTTATCATTACAATGAAATGGGAACCCAGCAGGGAGAATTATAGAGACAGAAGTACTCTCCAAGGGAAAAGGAAAGGAAAGAAAAACACTGTTTTTCTTATAAAACCCTCACTTACCACGGTTGCCCCATGGTGGCATGCTTCATCATTGGGGTTCTTCTCGAGCCACTGTGGATTGGGGTGTGCTACAACCAAACAAATACGCAGGAGCACTTAATGGTGTTATAAAATGATAAAGATGATGATGTGGGAGGGGAGAGGAGGTAAGGTGCTAAGCTAGTTTAAAAATACCTGCCTAGTAGATCTCTCTACTTTATTCCTGCCTCTAGCCGGTATAGTTTAAAATCAGGGGTTGATATGGAAAACGTAGGGTATGATGTCCCTACTTTTTCAGGTCAACATTTTTCTAGCCTTGCCCCTATTGGCTCTTTGTCAGGACCACAGGAACCTAGTTTCTTTTGGTACCACTCTTTAGTGTCCCTTAATAGGAATGCATTCATTCGCATGCCATGCTAAATCATGCAACATACATACGAAAGTCATCAATTGGTGTTACGTCACTGCGTATATTTTCGACGTTGCATTAATACGTCTAAATCACTCCAGGGAGGAGGGGGTCTGTAGTCACACCTTCGTCAAGGCCGACCCTCAGCATCTGTACCTGCTCTGCTCACCCAGCGACCTCTTCTGGCTATACTTATTTGGTATCTCCCTGCTGGCGGAATCATGTTACCTCTTGATACGAAAACCCTCATTTCAGAGAAGCGGAGACAGAAACGAGTGAGGTAACCATTTCTCCTACAACTAGAAGTATACAACCATCAGTTACCTTATGTGGTGTGGTTTAGAATGTGAAGTCTAATGACAGTTCTTGTGCAGTGACAGTGGGGAAAAAATGAGGCCGTTCAATTTGGGTGCCAATGAATTGAGTGGTCGGTCCCCTGTTAAAGGATAAGTATGAATGAGCTTTAACCCTACAGCATCCTACAACCATGCTTTATCTTCAACACAGAAAGTTCATGAGCCTAATATCAAGCAGGACATTTGCACCCCCACTTGAGTGCTGCTTGTCGCAAGAGGAATAATGTAAGCAATAACACTAATAGATTGAACAAGATTTAGCTGGGGTCTAGTCACAATGAACTGCATTGACCACTTCGACGTTGCAGTAAGGCATCTATCCAGTTACCCCAGACTTGAAACAGCTGCACTCTTTGGGCCCGATATAGATATTTGCGGACAGGTTATTATGTCCACCAATATCCCGTCTGCCAAATCTAAATCCCATAGGATATTATGGGATTTATATTTCACCGGACAGGTTATTTGTCCCTGTTGTGACAGAGTAACCCGTCTGCCGATATTTAAATCAGGTCCTTTGTCCTCATTCAAGCTCCCAATGTCCAGTTGCCTCCAAAGATGTATAAATGTCCAATATTCGGTAACACTTAGCCACGGTACAAACCTCTTTTGAAAAGTACATATTCATGATTTAGGTGTGAGGACAATGGCCATGAAAAGTAGCCCACTTGAAAGTGACAGTAAGCAAAATCTATGAACGCAAAAAAAATAGTTCAATGAATGCACTGATCCCAAGACGCCGACAGCTGTTGATGACAGCATTAACAAGGGTGACAAGCGAGTTCACTGACAGTAAGGCCTCAAACTGGAAAACAGTGACCATAAAGAGGTGACTGGTTTCACTTCGAAGTGTTAATTTTACCCATAAAACTGTGATGATTTGGCAACACAATTGCAACATTTCAAGGCAATGGTGATGAATCATGCTAGAAAAAACAACAGGTGAGGGTAAAAAAGGTCATTGCATTTGCTTTTGAGAACAAATATCAAAAGCTAAACGGTGCGGACGTGGATCCATGCCTAGACCCAAGAAACATTTTAGTGTCAATAAAGCACATTTATGTTTTTGGTCTGGCGTGACAGTGAGGCTGTGTGCATGATCTACTGTTATCAAATCTTTAAAATAGACATAGCCTGGGCTTTGACTCATCCTACTGCCAGTTTAGTGTATCTTACCACTGCCAGGAACCTGCACTGCAACTTTCACATCCCAAAAGTACTCTATGTAAATTCTTATCCTCATAGATGCATTGTCTGCAGAAACCAATAATTTCTATTTTGTTTTTCCATTGCTGAAGGATCTTCTCTAATGTTTTACTCAGGACGCAATGCAAACCAGCTCTATTGGCTTTGCCAGTTATGGTTTTTTCATGCAACATCCAGACATGGATTCTTTGTTACTTCATCGTTCCTGGCAGAAGGGACAGATTTGGCATACTGTATTCAAAAGTGTTCCTCAGATGAGCTGTGGCAGCAAGGGTCCTTTCCTTAATTACAAGTAGCACATACCTGGGAGACTCATGTTTTGCTGGTAACTGTTTACTGCAGCAATACATGAAAGGTTAATCATTGAGTCGAATCTGCAACTCATGATTTACTATGCTGCATTGCACATGTGCAATAATCTGTAATACAACCAGTCATCCTCAGAGATGTGTCTCTACCCTTGGAGTACAAGTGAGGCACCCCGCACAGAGCCCTGCAGCAGCTCTTAGTCACAGCTTTTCATCCCAGAATCAAAGAACAGGCAGGGGTGAGGCTGCAGATTCTCAATGAGACTTTGCATATCCATACACCCTGCTTGAGCTGTAATACTGAAGTGGGAAGCTTAAAGAAAAAACATGCTGGGGGCTACGCATATATTGATGGGACACATTTTTTAACTTCTGATCCTGAAATCAAGATCCCCCACCCCCATTTTTCCTTGACTTGTTATTAAGTGAGTAGCCTTGAAGTCTGTTTTCCAATTTAATGTAGCCTTCTCCTTTCTTCTTTATTGCCTATGATATTTCTATCTTTCTATGGAATTTTTCCAAATCTATGACATTTCTTTCTTTCTATGGAATTCTTCAAAATCGACAATCGTGTCCCCAATGAGTTTGCTTAACTTTTTAAAAGATGGATGACAGATGCAAGCTGAAAGGTTGCCCGTGTGCGCAGAAAAATATGGAAATATATAGACTTAGGAGTTACGAGCGCTAGTTTAATGCTGTTTATTGCTCAGTGGTGGCCTTGAAGTCATCATGGCATATCATGTCTATGTATTTCGCGGTTACCAGTGCTCTATATTCCCAGTGTTCAAACTGCTTGCAGGAATATTAAGTGGTCCAGGCTGCATTTCTGCATGGATGCAGCATTCCTACTGTCACCTCCCTGTAACCGACAGAACTCCGAGGGATTCATGAAAATTGAAAATACCTGTCTGAATAGACATGGAGCCAAACGGATTACTTTGTGTGCCGGAACCACGGTGGGGATGCAGTACAGTTATTGCTTTTCGATGCACCTTCCCTCTCGAGGACGCCTCAGCTCAGATGAGATAAAAAATGATGAAGGAGGAATGCTGTAGTAGACAATGTGATTTTGGACAGATGTGTGTTTTGTGTGTGTGCGCTGTTACTATAAAGATAATTCAAACATGTCTAGACAATCTAAGGTCTTTCTTTTTAAAATGTGAATCCCCACGGCATGACCACTGTTAGGCACAAATGCGGTCATGCAAGCACAGCATAAGCACTGCTGAATAGAGGTTAGGGCACATGCAACATGGCTCTTCAGCAATAGAGGCGATAACACTTAAACTGAAGATGTTGTGCAAAACAAAATGAAAATTGCTCATACTAGAATATGGCTCTGGGTATTAAAATAGGAAAATAAAAAACTGCTTTTTTGAGGAAACTATCAATGCATCTCATGGGTGAGAAGCATCTGGGAGTTACCAGGTTAGAAGAGCCCGAGGTAGTGAAACAGTGAGACAACTGCAGGTGCTTGGCAATGCTTAATTTGTGGCAGAGGTTGCCGGAGGTGGGCACTGGGACCTGTTTTTCATCATCAACCTTTGACGTCGATCGAGAGGTAAAAAGACAGAGAAGGAAGAAAGAAGGAAGGAAGAAGAGAGACATAGCAAAAGACTGCCAAAGGGAGAAAGCATGGATGAAAAGAGTGAGAGAAGGAGAAAGTAAGTATAGGGCGGTAGAAGTAGGAGGTATGAAGTTGAATCAAGACAAGGCAGCTTTGGTATTCAGCAACCCTGGCAGCATTCAGCAGTGCTGGTGGTTGATTCCTAAGAAAACCTGTGGGTCCTTGTCCTTATTTTGTTTGCAAATTAAGCACCAATGCTAGGGTTTTCACACGCTTAGTTGCCCGACTCGCAATGTCTACTTGTGGCTCCCTAATACCTAACTGGAAGGCGGGGTAGTCTGATGCTTCTCGATTCAGGTCCTAATTTAATGGAAGTGGCTTCCTCCATCTTTACAATATGAGGAAGATGTGCTTAAATTTAGGAAAAAGCCTTAAAAACTTGGTGACACTTATTCCTTTATCTCACGGGAAGTAGTTTTAGATTAGGATTTACATTTCGCTTCGCATCAGCAAACACTCAGGTTACAGAGCACTGAATAAACTGCAATAAAAATGGATACCATGTAATGAGCAAAACAAGCAATGACTTAAATGTGAGTGACCCTACCAATAAGTGGCATATCATTGATAGTTGTAAATAAATAGTGCTGGACCAGGCCCTTTCTGAGGGTTACCCCAGATTTTTGCCTTCCTTTGTTGAACCCGTTTTTGTTGGTATTGGGACTCTGCACACTTTACACCTGCTAACCAGTGGGCAGATGCTTGTGATTTCCCTTATTACCATGGTAAAATTGGTATAGACCTGATTGGTTAATTTGAGATTTGAGAGATTTGTAAAGTGCATTATACCCGAGGGAGTCAAAGCGCTAGCTGATGAAGAGCCACTACCAGAGAGATGATCATAACTAACTTCACGGAAAGGACAAAAACCAGGTCTTCAGCTGCTTGAGGAAGGCCAGGTTGGAGGAAAGACTACCAATATGGATGGGAAGAGTATTCCATAGCTTGGAACCAGCTTCCCGAAAGGATAGTCCCCCTCACCTGACTTTACAAAATCTCTGTATGTATACCTTCCTGATAGAGGCAGACCTTAGTTGTCTATTAGGGGTGTATCAGTGGAAAGCCATTTGCCAGTACATCAGGCCCTGATGGAATAGAGCAGTATAAACTAGACAGAGAGCTTTGAAAATCACATGCTTTCTGACTGGTAGCCAGTGCAGGGAACGACAAGCGTTTGGGAATATCCAGGACAACCCGAGCAGCAGCATTCTGGGTAGTCTGAGGTTTGTTAAGCGTGGATATGTTAATATTTAAATACAGAGAATTGCCGTAGTCAATGAGTGAATTAATAAGTGTGATTACCACTGCAACTCCAAGCTCAGTTCGAATAAAAGGAAAAGCTTTTCTAAGAGTTTTATTGATGTAAAAACAGGTGCTCACTGTCCTTTTTGCCTTAATGTCAAAGGAAAGAGATGTGTCAAAGTACACCACTAGATTTTTTACTTCCGTAACAGGAGAGGGTAAAGGGCCGCAAGACTCTGGCCACCACAATACAGACCAGACAGACATTTGCTCTTCGAACATCAAGATGTCTGTCTTATCAGCATTCAATTTAAGTCAGTTCTCTTTCATCCAGTTATTAATGTTGATCATACAGTGTTTAAACCTCTCAGCTACCTCTGGAATATTGTAGGATATGGATACAATAATTTGTGTATCATCCACATATGAAAGTACACTAAAACCGAAAGACCTTGTCAACTTGGTCAAAGGGGCCACATTCTAGTAGAACAGCTTTGGGCTGAGAGAAGACCCCTTCAGCACCCCCCGGGGTAGCTGGAAAGGGCTTGCCCTAATTTAATTTACTGATAAATCCCTAATATGTGGTACTGCAGGCATTCAGGGCCTGTAAATGAAATGGTACTAATGGGCTGCAGCACTTATTGACCACCCATTCACGTAGCACAGTAAAACATGTCTCAGGCCAGCCACTTTAGTCTGTAGTTTTAAACTGCCAATCATTTGGACCTGGCAAACAAACCCTTTGCCAGGCCTATAACTTCAGTTTCAACGCTTATAATTCACCCTTAAGATAGGCCCTAGGGCAGGATGAATGGTAATTATGTGAATTGCACTTTAAAATCTGGCCTCGCAGTTCGAGCT
Source organism: Lissotriton helveticus (assembly GCF_964261635.1). Classification (NCBI taxonomy): domain Eukaryota; kingdom Metazoa; phylum Chordata; class Amphibia; order Caudata; family Salamandridae; genus Lissotriton; species Lissotriton helveticus. The sequence goes on along the minus strand of NC_136058.1, from coordinate 202,962,089 downwards.
GAACTGTTCCCATGGGGAGCAGGGTCAAAACTAATTTGCATATAGCTGGGCCAAAACTGGACTGGCGTGGTAAGCAAATAAATGATGGATTTAGACCAAGATCCCTGACAGCATTATGTCCATCAATTGTTCTTTTTACTTTTAGGTAGTTGGCATTTTCATGCCTAGACCAAGTGTTGCTTTCTGTCAGTATCCAGACTCACATGGATGTTAATAGCTGATCTTTGGTGTGATATGTATTCCTTTTAGACAGGGGGGTAGAGGGCATTGGATGTGGAGAGGGTGTTCCTCTCCTAAGCAGGATGGCCTGGGGAGATGTACCCAGCTTTTCCTGAGCTTTGAAGGGTACCCTGAAGGCTGAACTCAGCCCATTCCTGATTTCAGGAGACGCCTGCCCTGTCACTATCAAAACACAGCTCCCATGTGGACCTGCCTGCCCCTTGTTCCCCTATGCAGACTTGGCCAAATTCAGGGAAAAGAAATGAACTGAATGAAAACAGTTTAGGGATAGGCAAATGGGGTGTCCCCACACATACGCTGGCATTGGATATAATAGTGTTACTATCAGAACCTGAAATCAGAACACTCTTGTTTGAGCTACAGGGGCACAACAATCTTCCAGAAGACTTTCCTGCTTTCCAGCTGCCTAGACCCAACTGACCTTGCCCCTTCAGTAGGACTCTTGGCTGGAGTCAGAGTGCACTTCTCCCTGCCTAACTGAAGATCCCATCAGAACATACACAAAATAATGCATGGCTCTGCAAAGCCATGCTGCTCTGAACCTTAGGCTTCACTATAATTGAAGTGGGATGACACAAAGCCTCGAAGAGCCATGTCACATAGATCCTGTCACAAAACTTCACCAGATACAATGCAGAGCAACGACGAGCTCCAAAGAGATGTGCTGCTCTTACCCGAAGGCCTCACAGATCTGATGCCAAGTGATTTGCAGCTAAAAGCTTCATCTGATCCTACGTAGAGCCTTGCACAGCAATGCAAACAGACCTCACATCAAGGCTCGAAGGTACAGATCCTAGTGGGCTGGACGTGATCATGTACCCAGCTCACACTCCATCATGGTTAGCCTGAATTTGTGAATTTGTCCTGGTCCAGGGTGATCAGATAACTGCAGTTGGAGATTCATGCCTCTTGCACAATTATTACCTTGAACATTAAAAACTCATACCTCCAGTTCTACTGATCATATTTTCTGTTCAGCTGTCATTATATTTATTAAAATATTCTCTAGTTTTCCAAATTGGTGTGAAATTTTTCTTGTATTGAGATTTTACTTTATTACTGTTTAACCCCTTGGCTGTGGGGTGTTTCCCCCCCGCTGTGCGGGGAGGAGTGGGGCCGAGCCCAGCGCCGCTGTTCGGGGGGCAGGGGGGCTGAGCGCGGCGCCGCTCTGCTGTTGACGAGCTCAGCTCGTCATGAGGCACAGCGGAGCTGAGCTCGTCACACCACACCCGTTTTTCGAACGTTCAGCACAGCGGGGTAATTATCCCTGCGTGCGAACGTTCCAACGGCTGTGACGAGCTCAGCTCGTCATGAGGGCAGCTCAACCGTCCCTCATGAAGAGATGAGCTCGTCAACAGCGCACAAGGGGTTAAGTACTGCATAAATACTATACAAATTGCCTCTAAGTTAAGCCTGATTGCTTTGTGCCAAACTACCAGAGGGTTAAGCACAGGTGGTTTATTAAGTGACTTTTGTGGTTTACCTTGACAATGAGTGTACATATTATTTGAGTGGGTCTCTCATCCCTCTCAATTAATAACCCAATTTCTTTTTTAAAAAAGACTTTTAAATACATACTGTTTTTATTTGAAAGAATATCATTTATTTGGCGGAGGCAGGCAGCGCCTGTTCATCTACCAGGGCAGGTTTGTGTGGCTTGTGGGTTGGAGTCTTCGAGCTTGGCATCTTTTGGTTCAGTAGATACTCTTAGCTCAGCTGCTCATGATGGGCGATCCCACTGAAAGTGAGCGGGCTTGTGCAGTACCAACAGGAGCTGCTTGCACTATACAACTGAGTGAGCTCACTAATGCAGTCTTCTGCCACGACTCAACTGTTCATGGCAGAGCAGTGTTATACCAGGACGAAGGAAGACAGTGTTTAGTTGCTTTGCACCAGCCTGCTGATTATCAAACCTTGCAGTGCTGAGGCCCATTCTTAGTAGATTAAACCATTTGTTGCTGAGATCCTTGTATGACCAGCAGTTTAAATAAAGTACTCAGTGAGGTATGCACTCACTACAAATATCCGCACACATTCTGCAAGGCATAATTTAAATCTTTGTATGTTTTGCCTCCAATGTCTACAGAATGCTAATATGAATGACATAAGAATGATTCTCAAAAGTGTGCATTTGTTATAAAGTGTTATTGAAGAAAGTCATTATTGATATACAATTTCGTATTTTCGTTTTTAACAGTAGACATGTATCAGGCCTAATTGTATTCTCTACTCTTAGAAACAGTGAATACATCCCCTAACTCACAATCTTATCTACAGAACAGACCAAGAGATTAGATTTCTTTACAGTGGTAAAGATTTGTTGCGATGATGATGTAGTCTTTTTTTATTTGCCTGGTGTAAGATTGCATGCCTGTAAGAATGTATGGGCCACTTTGCTTGCCCCTTCACCTGCCAGTTATTCATTTATGGCCACCTCTTAATAGTCAGGCCTGTCTTTGGTCTCACAGTATGATTATCTTTAGGTAAATATAGATTCCAGATATTCAAGCAAGGGAGAGACGACCAGGGTCACTGGAGTCACTCATATCAAAGCATGCTGAAACACCAGCAATCTACCTAGTCTGCAGGTCTGTCTTTGCTCTCACACCATTATGATAATGGTGTGACCCCTGAATATCGTAACCACAGCCTCAATGGGAAACAATATTGAGGACAGAATATTAAAAATAAAATATCGACAGGATAGTAAGTCTACATTTTCTATACCTAATTCAACATATATGTAACTACACGGTACATATATCTCCAAAATACATAATGTGGAGTTAGGAATAGTAAATCTATCATTCCGTATATGCACTTACCTGTCCTTATTTTGGCTCTTGATATTCTTCTACCGTGATATTGTTGGTGTCGCTATTCAGTAGTACAATGCACACGTAAAATGGGGAGATACAGAGAAAGATGACTTGAAGACGAATAAGGACTAAAGGTCCACCTTAGTTGGCCCATTGCCCTCCCTTTTGCAATTGGATACATTATATTTAGCCGGTAGGTTGGTTCTTGCTCTTAAACTATAATAGCACTTCAGCTTTAAAGAGTCACTGAAAAAAATTCTGTTAAAGGTAAGTTATGGTTACCTTTAATGAGAGGAAATTAATGTCTGTTCACAAAACCTAGAAATTCCCTTAAAAGCATAGTTAAAATGACCTACTTATAAAGCAAAATCTAAAAACCATTGAAATTGCTCATTTATGATTAACATTACCATCGCCATCGCCATCACCATCACCATTTCCGTTACCGCCTCCTTTTCCAACCCCCCCATGCGAATGAGCATTTCTACTACCCTCTTGATTACTTTTCCCTATTGCGGGTAGATTGGTAGCATTCAGATTATGGATATTGAGGCTGTTTTCCCCCTCCCTTATCACCTCAGTCAATGCCTCTGTTATAGTCTCTGTTAAAGTCAATATATTGACTGCATCTGCTCCGGGAGGTAAAGCGCTCTCCTTAGCATTATTTATGGCTCTGTCCTCTCTCGCACTTCCAGTAACCTTATCGGTAACAGTGGCCACCTCGCCCTCTTTTCCACATCCTCTTGTATCCTTCTCCAAGTCCTCTTCCCTTTGCTGAGGTAGATTTCCTTGTGACATTTCAGAGTTTTTATATGCTTTTCTACTCAGAATAGTCATATTTTCTGTCTCTATCTCTGTCAAATCGCCGGGTATCAGCAGGGTGCTATCTACCCCTTTCATAAGGGCGCCGTGTTCAGGGTCAGGGTCAAGGTCAGGGTCACATTCAGATACAAAATCCAGATGACCTATCCTTTCTGGATGAGCTATGTCCACATTAGTGTCAACCGCCACAGAGCCGGCAACAGCAACAGGGAAAAATGCCTCCAAAACTAATGGCTGTCTCGAGTTCCCTTGCTCTATCAATTTCCCTTTATTTCCTTTAGTCACCACAGCCCCTTTACTTTTCTCTTTCTCTTTCTCTTTTTTCTTTGATTTCTCCCCCGCACCGCTGCCGGTCTCCTTACTTCTTACCGCACTCCTTCCTTGCTCAGTAGCACTGACCTCCTCCTGGGTCCGTGCCGGTTTTTTTACGCGAAGGTTTGCTGCCGGCGCGTCAGACTCACTCCGTGCTGCTTTCTCCTCTCGCAAAGCTTTCGAGATCTTTGGCGCCATTACACGCCAAGCAACTGACAGCGCTGCTGCTGCCAAACTCTGCTGCCGGAGACGCCGCTGCCGCCGTAACTGCCGAAACTGCTCCCTCCAGGAATCCGCCTTCACCATCAGCTGACGAGCATTGTCCAATGCACGGGTCAGCGCTGCATCTGCCGCCGGGAAGGTTAGTGCCTCCGTCAATGCCTGTGTAAGCAACCACATCGGCTGGCTTTCTCCTCGCTTCTATACTTTCTTTTTTTTAAAAATCTGCCGCACCTTCGCCAGTGCACAATGTAATGCAGTCCGATGGTATTTTCTACATCTTCTGCCGTTTTCCACCGTTTTCCGCCGTTTCTGCCGATCAGTCACCTCATTGCTCGGGTCAGCGCTGCATCTGCCGCCGGGAAGGTTAGTGCCTCCGTCAATGCCTGTGTAAGCAACCACATCGGCTGGCTTTCTCCTCGCTTCTATACTTTCTTTTTTTTAAAAATCTGCCGCACCTTCGCCAGTGCACAATGTAATGCAGTCCGATAGTATTTTCTACATCTTCTGCCGTTTTCCACCGTTTTCCGCCGTTTCTGCCGATCAGTCACCTCATTGCTCTACCCAGGAGCAGGGAGCGGCAGGGAGCACGTCCTCCACCTACAGACTGTCAGCGGCCATCTTGCCTATAATCACTGATTTCATACAACAACAAGTGCTGCAGGATATCTGGGCTTAATAACAGGAAGGATATGATTACCAGCGACCCTAACGCACTGATAACCATAACTGGTTCTCCTAGTGACGAATGCTTTTTTTCTGTCAACGAGGGTGAAGAGGAAGGAGAGGAGGTGGGGGCGGTCGGGGGAGGTGAGTCAGATCCCTCTATTGTAGAATCGGGGAGCGACCAGACACTGTCAGGGCTAGGAGTAGGCTCTACCACCACACCAGATTCTATCAAAGATATAGCTTTAAAACGTAAATCAAAAGTCCTGACCAAAAAAAGGAGAAGAGCGAAAGGGTCTATTAGTCCAGCTGCTATTAGCGTTGCAAAAAGGCTAGATTGGGATTACGCAGCCACATCCCAGATGTATAAAGAGGGTATTGGTGGCCTAGATGAAACCATGGGCTCTTCACGGATGAATGAGGAGGGGGTTAGGCAAGGGCAATCTGAAACTCAGACTCAGACACAGATTCACACGACGGTAGAGCGTAGATGGAGATTGCGGGAGTTAATAACTCCGTTCCAGAGAATTGGCTGTGAGGCATATCTACTGTATCCTAGCAGATTGAAGATGGTAAGAGACGGCCAATTTAAAATTTTCCATTCAGAAATTATGGCAGCTGAATTTTTGGAATGGTTGAAAGAAAAGAATTCACACACTCACCCACAATCCCAAGCACACGCTGATAGCGAACTGGTGGTAGATCTACTGGCAAAAAGATAGTAGGTTCTAGGATATAGTTTTAAGAAAAGCTGTAGCAGAAATAGAGCAGTTTAGCATTTTTTAGTTTGTAGAAAGACAGTAATAATCTGCACATCTTTTTCCCTTTTCTTTTCTTTTTTTTTTTTCTGCCAGTGGACAGTAAACAACAGGTGCGGGGGGCGCAGGGGGGCGCGGGATCCAAGCAGACACAGCTGTCACACATAGGTCCCTTGGACCTATTTGCCTGTAGGGGGGGTGGGCCAGTCGGGGCGGGGCTTAGGGGTGGGGGGCACAGGGGGGGCAAGGAACATGGAGGAATTTGGAAACATAGTAAGCAAGAGGTATTAAGGAATAAGAAGATTAATGAAATGGAAGAAATATCTGTGTGGTATAAAGTCGTGACAACAAAGCGTGTTAAGTTTTTTTTGATTAAAATGATTAAAATTATGGTTATATTTGTTAAAAACCCAGGATGAGTATTCGTATTATGACATGGAACGTATGTGGTCTTAATGACAGGGTAAAAAGGCAGAAGGCGGCAGCCTTGATCAAACAACTAAGACTGGATTTTTTAATATTGCAGGAAACACATATACAGGTATCTGAAATCAGGCTTTTAGATCAGTTAGGCCTGACGGTCATAGCACACTCTAGGCAGGGCACTAGGAATAGGGGGGTTGCTGTGATGGCAAAACAAAGAAATATATGCACTAGGAAAAAATGGGAGGATGTATGGGGTAGATGGGCTCTAGTAGAGTGTATGGTTGGAGAAACTTGGGTCACTCTGGGGTCTATCTATGGGTCTACAGGGGATGATCCGGAGATTTTTGAAGAAATTGACATAGAGTTGGCGACCTGGGCACCCTTTATATTGATAGGGGGTGATTTCAACATTAATGGAGCAGGAGGCTTGGGGTTGGGGTTAGGACCTCCAGTTAAATATAAAGGGAGGAAGAGAAGAGTCTTTAAAGCAGTTTATAACCTAGCTAGGAATAATGGATTATTAGATGTATGGGATGCTCTTAACCCGGGACAAGATGGTTACACATACTATTCATCGCCTCATAGGATAAGTGTTAGATTGGATTATTTTTTAATTAGTACCCAACGTATGGAGGGGGCAGAGATTGAAAGGATACCAAGGCTTTTTTCGGATCATAACCCTCTCATCGTCACCTTGAAGGGTATGAAAGTGGCAAGGAAGGCTTCTGACTGGACATTTGAAAGGGCACTCCTCGTGGAGAATGCATATATCCACCATATGAAAAAATGGATAGTTGAATTTTTGAGCATAAATAGACAAACAGCATCGGCTGGGATAGTGTGGGATTGTTTTAAGGCCGGAGTAAGGGGTGAGACTATCAGCTTTGGGGCTAGAAAAAGGAAAGAGGAAAAAGAAAGATCTGAGCGGATAAGGAGGGAGTTGTTGTTGGCAGAGGAGGAACTAACCATTAGGACAGACCAAACTGATAATGGAGATCCAATGGATTCTACATATATGAAACTTGTAAAACTAAGAACGGCAGCAGAAGAGTACATAGCAGAAAGGGCTGCGAAACAATATACAGTGAATAGAGAGAACTGCTATGAGCTGAATGAAAGGGTCGGCAAAATGTTAGCTGCTAGAACCAGACAGAAGACATCTCTTGGTGAGATTAAAGCAATAAAAGATATCTCAGGGACGATGGTAACTAATGTACAAGAAATAAGGGAAGTCTTCAGAAGTTTTTATACGAAGCTTTACTCTGAGAATCAAATAAAAGATCATGAAGATATAATGGAGTATTTGAACGACTATGAGGGGGGACAGCTGGATGAAACAGAGAAACAGAGGATAGACACCTTGTTAGAACTAGAGGAAGTAAAAGCAGCTATGAAGAGTTTACCATCAGGAAAGGCTGCTGGCCCAGATAAAATCCCGTTAGAATTTTATAAGGTCTTTTGGGAGGAGTTGGCAGGAGATATGTTGTATACTTTTAAACAGGCTCAGAAGGGATGCTCAATACCAAATACCTGGTCTGAGGCTGAAATTGTGGTTATTCTCAAAAAAGGAAAAATACCGACTGACCCAGGGTCATACAGACCAATTACCCTTATGAATACAGATACAAAGATTACTTCAAAGGAACTTGCAATTAGATTTGCCAGTGTAATAACACCGTTAGTTACTACTACCCAACACGGTTTTATTCCAGGGCGTGGGACTACGCATCATGTAAGGAAATTAATTACACTTATGGACATGACGGAGGCCAATGGGGATCCATTTGCGGTACTATTATTGGATGCTGAAAAGGCTTTCGACCGGGTGTCATGGGTATATCTATGGAGTGTCTTGGAAAAAGTGGGATTTGGCAGCGGTTTTTTGACAGCGATAAAGACACTATATAGAGACCCGAGCGCTGCAATTAGAATCAATGCGGGGTTAACGGACAAAGTAAAAATTGATAGGGGCACAAGGCAGGGGTGTCCATGCTCCCCGCTGTTGTTTGCCATTTATTTAGATCCGCTAATTAGAAAATTGGAGTTAAATAGACACATCCCCCCAATTGTCACACTCAGGGGGGAGTGCAAGATTTTGGCGTACGCTGATGATGTGGCGGTTATAACATCTTCACCCGCAGAGGCTATAAGATATGTGGAAGAAGAGGCAAAAGAATTTGGGAAAGTGTCTGGGTATTCCTTGAACACTGGAAAAACACAAATTATAAAAAACGACAAGGCTCTATGTCAGGATTCTAGGGTGGCACTGACAGGAACATATCTGGGAATAACTATAACCTCAGCTCTAGAAAAAGTAGTAGAGCTAAATATTGATCCTATCATACAGAAAGTAGGGGGTGAGCTCGATAGATTGAATAATCTCCATCTTACTTTGGTTGGAAGAGTAAACATTATTAAAATGCTTATCATGCCAAAATTTTTATACCTCTTTCGAACAATCCCCCTATGGTTTGATAATGCCTGGTTTAAAAAGATTGAGAACATGATTAATAAGTTTATATGGTCCAAAGGCAAGACTAGAAGGGCGGCGAGATTTCTGGCACTTCCACGTGAAAGAGGGGGTTGGGCACTACCAGATATTAAGCTTTATTACTGGGCTGCTGCTCTGCAGTATATGATAGGATTAATAGGTGGAGCCGAAGCAGAAGGAGAGGATCATCTGGGTTCATTAGCAATATATGGTATTTTGATGGGTGAAGAAACCAAGAATATTTTTTTGAAAAATTTTGACACGGCATACTTTAAAAGAACACGCTTTAAGACTTTGTTTGGAGCTCATAAGTTATGGAAGGCGTTTATGAAAAAATTTGGTTTGGGTAAATTCAATAGGTATACGAGGATATACGATAATATGGCATTTCCGCGAGATATATTTTCTGATTCAATATATAGAGAGTGGTTTCGAAATGGAGTTATAAAAATGGGGGACATTATGGGGACACAAGGGATGAAACAATTTGGAATAATACAGAAAAAATTTAATTTGCCAAGAAGTCATTTTTTTAAATACCTACAAGTAAGAAGTTTCCTACAGAATAAAAGAGGGGGGACGGGAGGATTTGAAAAAAATAATATATTAGAAATAATAGAGAGTGGAGTAGATTGCACTATTAAAAGGTTCTACGCAGAGTTAAATGAGCATAGATTAGATGACATGGCCAAATGGGGGGAAAGTTGGGCAGCGAAGTTGGGTATAGAACAAGAATGTTTTAAAGATTCATTAGACTTAGGGATAAATATTTTGTGCTCTGCATCACTACAGGCACAGCAATACAAGACCTTGTACTGGCTTTACTATACCCCGGCTAAATTAGCACAATGGGGAGCGACAAATGGTATACATTGCCCCAGGTGTATGAGTACAAATGCGGATGCTATTCATATGTTTGCAACATGTCCAAATTTAGTCATATTAATTAAGGAAATTGAAATGTTCTTACAAAGGGCTTTAAAATTAGTTGTTAATTTAACACCTGTGACTATATTATTAGGCACAGATGGTAGTAATGAAGATGAAGCAGGGAAATATTGTATTTTCATTGCTATGGCAGTGTATAGACTATGTATAGCATCTGCATGGTTAGATCAAACGGTACCATCATTTCAGCAATGGTTAGCCAGGTTGCTGAGTATATATAATTTAGAAAGAGCAATCTACTCAAGAAGGGGGAAAAACTCGAGGAAACTTGGTTTGAAAATATGGGAGGCCATAACGAATTGGAAGGAAGAAGGATGATGTATACAGAAAATGTATATAAACCGCTTCTGTATATAATTGTATATAAACTGTATACACTCTGTATCAACTAGTGGATACTTAATGCATAAAAGGTTAGCAAATTAATATATAAGTTTTAGGATATCGAGCTAATTCTAATCGTGACTAATGTTATATTTTGTTATGAAGAAAAAGTTCTATTTCACTTTATGTCTGTTATATGGAGAGGTATTGTATGAATATACCATGGTTATGCTGTATTGTTTATTTGTTCCACGCCCCCTCTGTGTCCCAGTGGGAGGTAAATATATAAAAATCCTTTAATAAAAAGAATTAAAAAAAAAAAAAGAAATTGCTCATTTATGCATAGATGCGCAAACAATAAATCATACCTCACCAATGACATCATTGAGAGCATCTCAAATGACATGATTCATGTCATTACTTATGGTGTAATGGTAATTTTGGATTCACAAAGTTATTTCTGGGATTGCTCCTGGAAACCAATGATTGTAGCTAGTTTCGAAAAAATAATCATAAATCTGTCCCCATGTAAAATTACGTGACTGTACATTCAAATTTATGAATGTCCTTGAGAAACAGGTCCTTGGAATTTTTCGAGTTTGAAAATAAAATAACATACATATGTGTCAGTAAATTGTTTTCCTCTTTGCCATTGCTTATAAAAAACAAAAGGTAATGATTTATAACATATAATTAATTTAGAAAACACCAACAAGAGATAAATTGTATTTAGGCGCTTAAAGACTTAGGCCCAGATTTTCTATGATTTTGCATCAAAGGTGCATCATGTTTGTTGTGCAGTGCCTACGTAAAAATCTGATTGGCTTTTACTAAGTCATGCAAGCCACTTTGCATTGTGTTGCATGGTTAAGTAAGCACTAAGGGCCTTATTATGAGTTTGGTGGTCGTCCTGTTGGCCCACCACCTCCACAACGGCAGGAGGACTGCCAAGTCCGTAGTGTTCCCGCCCGCCTGATTACAAGTGTAATCCATGGCGTGTGGGCAGTGTTGCGGTGGTCTCACAGCGGCGGGCTGTTAGGCTCATACAAGAGCCTAATATGCAGCCGGCCACAGTGACAACACCTGCAGCACGTTCCTGCATGGTATGATATGCATGCCACATCGTTCATGAATGAAGGTGCAATTACAGGGTGGCACATGTGCCTCCCCCTGCATGCACCCCCAAGCCCAGATCTGGCAGGGGCCCCTGTTAGGGCCCCCTTAGTTGCCTGTCTGCCACCCTTTTCTTGGGGATCGACGCCATGAAAAGGCAGGTGAAAAGGCAACTCGTAATATGCTCGGAGGAGCCTGCAGCGTCACCGCCAGCACATTTAGGCCAGTTGCAGATTGCCGGCTTAGCGTGATAATTGATCCGGCAAAGCCAGTGGTCTCGTAGCTGTCCGACCGCCACACTCAGAGCACTGCGGGCGGACTGCCACCACGAGTACGGCTGTCCTGAGGACCGCCAAACTCATGATAAGGCCCTAAGTTACACAACGCAGCTCATAGCACTGCCTTGCTTCACTTTGCATCGGGTGGCTGCTATATGGGTGGATCTTGGGTGTTCCCATGCATCCACACATGTATTTTGATGCAAACGCAGATTTACAAAGTCTTGTAACCCTGGATTTGTGCAAAAACGGTGCACCTACTTGACAGAGATGTAAATGAAAAGACGGATCTCATTGTTACTTCCTATTTCCATGTGTGCTGCATTCTGAAGAACACATAGAAAGAGGAATATGTCTCTAGAGTCCTTGTTCAGTGGTCTGCAGTGATTCACAATTCTCTCTCAGTGTTTGCATGCTTTCATTTCTTTTCAAAGTAGTTTGGATTCAAGGGCTTCTTTATGAGATTCAATCAAAATATGAAAGAGGTTCTGAACCAATTACAAACAGCAATTATCTAGTGGAAGACCAGAATTAAGACAGATGATTTATGGTTGAAATTTGTTTTATGTTTACACTCAGTACATATACCATCGCCTACAACCTTCTGGTCAATGAGGAGCACAGAAAAAGAAAAGCAAGGATAGTTCAATAATTTAAATTTTAAAGTTTCTCTCCCTCCCTATTTCTTCATCTTGTGGTCTTTGTAATGATAATACAGGGGATGTCAATTTTGAGATCTCCTGTTTATTGCAGGAAACAAGGTTCTTCGATGTAGGTGGGAGCAGAACGTCCCCATTCCCTAGCGAGGCAAGATTTGACACACTTCTTCTGGGATATGCCACACTGCCCAGAGATATAGAGGGCAACAGAGCTCTCAAAACCCATGGGTAAGGATCTCAATGAAGGAGGTTCAGTCAATGTTTATATAATTTTAGTTTGTTCTCTGTTGCCAAAGCTATCCTCTTAATGGCTAGTGTGCCCCATAGACGTGTCACCCATGAGGAGAAAGTAGGTATTGTGTTTTAACCCAAAGTTTAAGAAGACATTGTATCTCTGCAACTATAGCCATTGCCAATTGCATGTGCCTAAGTGATCTTGGTTCTCTTTGTGAGGTACAGTGGCATCCTAGCAGGACAATACTGGGATCTTTAGGGGTATGTTTAATTCATCAATAATCTCATTCCATTATCTCCCCAACTTGTGGGCATGGCAAAGTAAATGCAAATGGAGGCCACTTGGCCCACACCTCGTCCAGCATATATAGCTATCTGATGTGTTCCATTTGGCTACCTTCTCGGAGGTTCTATACCACTAGGTTAGGAGTTTTTTTGTGTTTCGTGATGTTGAACATCTGTTGAGATCCTTAAGGCAGATACCTTAAAAGAAAGATTTGAACCATAGCACCAGGAAGTCGGGAAGAGAAGGCTGGCGGATGAAAGCCGGAATGGGTTGAGGGTTAAGTCTGGTGAAATGGGGGGGGGTAAGCAGGTAGGGAGAGTACAGCAAAGACAGGCCTACTCTCTGAATTTAAAAACATGGGGGCAGGGAGAGATCTTCTTCACTGCTGACTTTGTGCACCACTACAGAGGAAATACAAGCATTGCTAACCATAGAATCTTCCAAACTCAAGATTTATCTGTTCTCTAAGACCTAAACTTCTAAGTGGAGATTTGGTAAGCCTACACACTGAAAGCATTTAGTTAACTTAATTGGAGGTTAAGCACTGTATACATGTATGTAACATTTATATCTGGGGTGAGAAAGTATGGGACTAAGTATTTCTATACAAGATTGAATAGTTGATATTCATGTAAGAAGATGGCTTGGATTTAAAGGAAATCGATTATCTTCTGGATATTTCTGGGAGACCATTATGAAGATCTTTCTGATGTTCTTCAAATACTGGGCCTACTACTGATTTGTAAAGCTGATTTTTGATCACAGATTTCTCTGAGGACCATTAATAAACCTTTCCATCATATATTTTCCATAGACATATTCACATGGTAAAGAAATATCTAAGTGCATGTCAACTTGGCTTTAAGTTGCGTTCAACATATTCGTCAAACAAAAGCTTCAAGATAATATTCTGTCTTTGGAGATTCAGTGAGTCAGTGCTTCAATTATCCATATATATGGTAGAAGTTAAAGGAACTCTAAACCTAACAGTGGGGAGGTCATTCCACTATTTGACAGTCTACAATTATATGTATTTATATGTTTTGTATTTGGAGAATCACAACTACATATGTTGATCATTATTATAAAGACAAAGCAACCCAATATTCAATCTGGCAATTTAGTCTCTGTAGCAAAGTAGCGTTCCCTAGGAAAACATTTTATAAAAATCTATTATTGTGTATCATCATTAGTAACTGGTTAGTCAATGTACTATAAGGCCTGTGAGTACATAAAGTAAGCTCATTTATTTCCAACGGCTATTAAACAATATACAAAGAACAATGGCAGACTGTAAATGGTCAAAAAAGTGTAGTGGTCATTCCTTAGGTGGGTGGAAAGAAAACACATACTTGTAAATTAATAACAAAAACCCAGAGTTACCAAAAAAGTCAGACAGTTCAGATAAACATACCGAAATTATTAATTGCAAAACAATTTGGGCATAGGATGTATTGATATTTCGACCCCAATGTCAGAATTTGGAAGAGATCTTCCTTAGGATGTCTAGTGAAAACTAGAAAGGGTTACCAGCAGTCACATAGGTAGAAGCTAAAGCTGAAATTGCCAAAACAAGTAATGCAATGAATATATTCACAAAAATAGGCTGGGTTAAAGCAAGTGTAGCTAGGACTATGCAATTCAGCTTATATGCCCTGCTCAATCAGTTTGCTGTGGTATTCATAGTATTAAGACATTCACAAGAACTTTCATTGTGTAAAGGTAAATAAACTGTTTTAAAAAATAACTGGGGAGGTTGAAACTATACCATGACTGGACATAATATACCATACAAATAATGTATGTGCCTGGTATTGCACATTTGGGGCATCAAGGACCATGGGCGAGTGAGAGACAGAGGCTGTCATTGGAATCATTAGGATGCATGTGTCCACTTAAATGTAAAGAGGGGAGGGGATTCTAGCTCAGGTTGTCATCAGAGGTTGTGATCATAGATGGGAAACAGGGTGGTGTAGGGTAGGTTTCCAGAGTGTAGTGACAATGTAAGTTAATAGCAGGGATGATTCTGGAAGAGATAGGAGGTAAGTTTGATAGTACTCTGAATGTGGTAGAAGAGCAGCTGGTTTGCTGGAGACACGGGTAAGTGGCTATATTCATCATGCTGGATTAAATATATGCAGTTGGTAAAAGTTATGATTTTTGTGGTGATGGTTATGAAACACTCCAAATGTTTTGATGCAGGTGGGTGGTGAAAAAAGGCAAGGGGAAGATCTATGGGGCATATTACCAACGATTAACGATATTTATCGCTAACGAGGCTTAGCAACAAATTTTTTAAAGCTAAGCATCGCCGGAAATTATCGTAAAGATAACTTGCTATTAGCAAGGTTTATCTCAGAAGTGATAAAAATCCTTGCGCTTACTGCCAAATGAGAGATTATCGCTGGAAAACCAACGATAATCTCTCGAAGTTTGGCGTTAGCTTGATGATAGGGGCTCACAAACTTAGCCATTATAGCCACCTTCCATAGGATATCATGGCTAAGTAAGGAAAATACCAGGTGTAAAAAAAGCAGCGCTAACCGCGGTTAGCGCTGCTTTTTTTATCACTAACAGGGTTAGCGAAATCCTTGATAATAGGAGAAATGTCGCTTAACAACATTTCTCCTATTATTTTCTCTGGAACGCCCCCTTTGCATCTCATTAGAGATGCAAGGGGAAGCGTAGAGAAAAAGGGTGCTAAAATGCGAATTTGCATGTTAGCACCCTGTTGCTGATAGGGAGATAATTTTATCTCCGCTTTCTTGGCTTTTAAAGCCACAAAAGCGGAGATAAATCCCTTGATAATATGCCCCTATGTGCCTTGAGCAAAGAGGTAGGCTACGAAACAAGAAGAATAGTTGATATAAGGGATGGAGATAGTATGAGGGAAAAAGCAGAGGATCAATGCAGAAGGTTTGGAAAATGTAAACCTTCTAGAGTTTGCACAGGGAGTCTGAGGAGCGCCTAGAGACAGAAAATGAACAAACAAAGAGACAGGAGCAGAACAGTTGAATGCATTACACCATACTAAGTAGGTCAGGGTGCAGTTCAGCCCACATGGTTCAATTCAGCGGGGTGAAGGACAGGCACTGATCACCCAATAGATCAGATACACTTCAGAAATAGTGTTCAGATGCATCTTGTTCTTCAGGTATAGCTATACTCAAAGCACAGGTAAAAGCAAATTGCAGCAGCACACTGATCACTTAGTGCATGGGGTACATGTAAGCACTGAATGCTCTTAGATATAAACATGTGGCATAGCTAGCGGAAAAACTGGGACATGGGACTCTGAAGTACTCACTGCTTCAGTCTGCGGGAAGGTGCTAGTCTGTGCTCAGGTGATATCTGCAAGCAGTTTAATGGGCCAAAAGAAATTACTTTCGAGCACTTCACTTGACCCACACTCCTCTTCAGCATTCTCAGCCCATGTGACCCAGAGGGCTTGAGGGTGGAGGGCTTACTTTGAAAGAGGCCTTAGTATGGTCAATGATGGACAATCTGGTTGGATTCCAATAAGTCTGGTACCAAGAATAAGTCTGTTTGGTCAGGAGTATATCAGCTAAGGAGCTGGATGTGTGTGGGAAGAGGTGTGGTGCCACAGCCAGAGCGACTGACACTGGAAGCTGGGGATCACGGTTCGATCCCCAGCTCCGGCGGCAGACGTTTGCCCAGCACCATGCGACTCTGGGCAATAGCTCCCTTAATCATCCCAATGGCCCCCAGCGCCGAGATACCCCTTCGGGGGTGATTTGTGCGCTATACAAGTGTTGGATTTATTTATTTATTTATGTGTTGTGGGTCCCACAATGCTCAGAGCTTGTGTCACAGGGAAATAGAGCACTCGACCCGGGTCAAGGGACAGGTTCTGAGTGTCACTCAGCAGTGCATTTTGACTGTACGTCCCCAGGTGGTTGGTTGGCAAGAGTGCCTGATATAGGCTAGTGGTACTCTAGTCCCGGCCAGTTCTAGCTGCAGTGCTAGATATATGAAAAAATGTAATGCTTAAATATTTAGAAGCCAATTATTTCTGTGACAAAAATATGGAAATCTTTATGGAGGTGAGATACTAAGCGGAATCCCCGCTTTGCTGTTTCTCAAGTCTGCAAACACAAAGACAGATGAGGCTGGCAAGCTCCTCCTCTGTTTTAATATATGTTTCTTCTGCTTATGTCCCTGGAGATCAACTTCCTTAATGCGGGAAACCCCTTGAGGTCACTGCTGTCACTATCGAATCCTATGCTACACTATCCCAGCCTAAATCCCTTGGAGTGGAGGAACTCAGGAAGACATTTAAGGGAAAAACACTGATGTTCATAAATCTAAGAATTCTTCTGAAGCTCCAACATGGCAAGCTATGTAAGTGTTAGGACCACAATAACAACCAGCTTACAGTTCAATAATTTAAATTGCACTGTGAACAGTCAAAGGCTCGAGCAGTGAAATATTCACTAATAATTTGAGTGCAAAGAGTTTATAGATAGAAAAGTGCACACTGTCTGCCTTATTAATATACATGAGGTGGGATGAAGATCTCCTTAGGACTTCTGACCTCCGCCTCAAGACTTACTTTTGGTAGAGGGCTGGGTACACTATGTCATAAAAAGTGTTACATTGTGATTCAGACATTGGGTGAGCATGCAAAGATCCTGGGGTTGGACGTGCAGAAGTCTGGCAGTGGATCATGCAGAGGTCCAGAGGTTGGGCATGCAGAGATTCAGAGGTTTGGCATGCAGAGGTCTAGAGGTTGGACATGCAAATGTCCACAGGGTGAGAGTGCTCAGGTCCAGAGGTTGGGCATGCAGAAGTCTAAAGGTTTGGGATGCAGAGGTCTAGAGATTGGGTATGCAGGGGTCCATAGGCTGGGAATGCAGAGATCCAGAGGTTGGGCATGCTTAGATCCAGAGGCTTGTTATGCAGAGGTCTAGAGGTTGGGCATGCAGAGGTCGGCCATGCAGAGATCCAGAGGTTGGGCATGCAGAGGTTTAGAGGTTGGACATGCAAATGTCCACAGGGTGAGAGTGCTCAGGTCCAGAGGTTGGGCATGCAGAAGTCTAAAGGTTTGGGATGCAGAGGTCTAGAGATTGGGTATGGAGGGGTCCATAGGCTGGGAATGGAGAGATCCATAGGTTGGGCATGCTTAGATCCAGAGGCTTGTTATGCAGAGGTCTAGAGGTTGGGCATGCAGAGGTCGGCCATGCAGAGATCCAGAGGTTGGGCATGCAGAGATTTAGAGGTTGGACATGCAAATGTCCACAGGGTGAGAGTGCTCAGGTCTAGAGGTTGGGCATGCAGAGGCCCAGAGGTTGGGCATGCAAAAATCCAGAGGTTGGGCATGCAGGGGTCCATAGGCTGGGAATGCAGAGATCCAGAGGTTGGGCATGCTTAGATCCAGAGGCTTGTTATGCGGAGGTCTAGAGGTTGGGCATGCAGAGGTCCAGAGGTTAGGCATGCAGAGGTCCAGAGGTTGGCCATGCAGAGGTCCAGAGGTTGGCCATGCAGCGGTCCAGAAGTTGGGCAAGCAGATGTTCAGAGGGTGAGAGTGCTGAGGCACAGAGGTTGGGCATTCCGAGGTCTAGAGATTGAGGATTCAGAGGTGTAGAGGTCGGGCATGGAGCGGTAAAGAGGGTGAGCATGTAGAGGCCCAGAGGCAGGTCATGCAGAGATCCAGAGGTTAGGCACGCAGAGGTCCAGAGGTTGTTCATGCATAGATCAAGAGGCTGAGCATGCAAAGGTCAAGAGGATGAGCATGGAGAGGTCCTGAGGTTGGGCACGCATAGGTCCAGAGGATGAGCATGGAGAGGTCCTGAGGTTGGGCACGCATAGGTCCAGAGGTTGAGCGTGCAGAGGTAAGAGGTTGGGCATGAAGAAGTCTAGAGGTAGTGGATGCAGAGGTCCAGAGGCTCGGCATGCAGAGTGCTAGAGATTGGGCATGCAGAGATCCAGATGTTCAGTATGTGGAGGTCCAGATGATGGGCATGCGGAGGTCCAGAAGATGGACATGCAGAGATCAAGAGGCTGGCATGCAGAGGTCCAGAGACTGGGCATGCAGAGGTCCAGAGGGTGAGTGTTGGCCATGCAGAGGTCTAGGGGGTAGCAAGCAGAGGTCCAGAGTTTGGGCATGCAGAGGTGCAGAGGTTGAGCGTTCAGAGGTCCAGAGGTTGGGCATGCAGAGGTGCAGAGGTTGAGCGTTCAGAGGTCCAGAGGTTGGGCATGCAGAGGAACAGAGGGTGAGAGTGCGGAGGTCCAGAGATTGGACATGCAGAGGTCTAGAGGTTGGGCATGCAGAGGTCTAGAGGTTGGGCATGCAGAGGTAAAGAGGTTGGCCATGCAGAGGTCCAGGGGGTGAGCACGCAGAGGTCCAGAGGTTGGGTGTGCAGAGGTCCAGAGGTTGGTCATGCAGAGGTCCAGAGGGTGAGAGTGCGGAGGTCCAGAAGTTGGGCATGCAGAGGTCTAGAGATTGGGCATGCAGAGGTGTAGAGGTTGGGCATGCAGAGTTGAAGAGGTTGGCCATGCAGAGGTCCAGGGGCTGAGAATGCAGAGGTCCAGACTTTGGGCATGCAGAGATCCAGAGATTGGGCATGTAGAGGTCTAGAGGTTGGACATGAAGAGCTCCAGAGGTTTTGGATGCAGAGGTCCAGAAGTTGGGCTTGCAGAGGTCCAGAGGTTGGGCATAGAATGGCATGCAGAGGCCCAGATTGTGAGTGTGCACAGGTCGAGAGGGTGAGTGTGCAGAAGTCCAGAGGTTGGGTATGCAGAGACCCAAAGGTTGGACAGGCAGAGTTCTATAGCTTGGGCATGCAGAGGGCCAGAGGTTGGGCATGCAGAGGTCCAGAGGGTAAGTGTGCAGATATCCAGAGGATGGGCATGCAGAGGTCTAGAGGTTGAGCATGCGGTGGTCTAGAGTTTGGGCATGCAGAGGTCCATAGGTTGGGAATGCAGAGGTCCGTAGGTTCGGCATGCAGAGGTCCAGAGGTTGGGCATGTAGAGGTCCAGAGGTTGGGCATGCAAAGGTCCAGAGGGTGAGAATGCAAAGGTCCAGAGGTTGGGCATGCAGAGGTCCAGAGGTTGAGCATGCAAAGGTCCAGATGTTGGACATGCAGAGGTCCAGAAGTTGGGCTTTCAGAGATCCAGAGGTTGTGCATGAAAAGGTCCAGAGGTTGGGCATGCAGAGATCCAGAGTTTGGGCATGCAAGGGTTCATAAGGTGAGCATGCAGAAGTCCAGAGGCTGGGCATGCAGAGATCCATAAAGCTGGGTAAGCAGAGGTCCATAGGATGGGCATGCAGAAGTCCAAAGGTTGGGCATGTAGAGATCCAGAGGTTAAGCATGCAAAGGTCCAGAGATTGGTCATGAATAGGTCAAGAGGTCGGGCATGCAGAGGTCCAGAGGATGAGCATGCAGAGGTTGGGAATGCAGAGATTCAGAGGTTGCGCATGCAGAGGTCCATGGGTTGGGCATGCAGAGGTCCAGATGTTGGGCATGCAGATGTCGAGCATGCAGAGGTTCAGTTGGTGAGTATGCAGAGGTCCAGAGGTTGGGCATGCAGAGGTCCAGAGGTTGGGCATGCAGAAGTCCAAAGGTTGGGCATGTAGAGATCCAGAGTTAAGCATGCAAAGGTCCAGAGATTGGTCATGCATAGGTCAAGAGGTTGGGCATGCAGAGGTCCAGAGGATGAGCATGCAGAGGTCCAGAAGTTGGGAATGCAGAGATCCAGAAGTTGCGCATGCAGAGGTCCATGGGTTGGGCATGCAGAGGTCCAGAGGTTGGGCATGCAGATGTCGAGCACGCAGAGGTCCAGTTGGTGAGTATGTAGAGGTCCACAGGTTGGGCATGTAGGGGTCCATAGGTTGGGCATGCAGTGATCCAGAGGATGAGCATGCAGAGGTCCAGAGGTTGGGAATGCAGAGATCCAGAGGTTGTGCATGCAGAGGTCCATGGGTTGGGCATGCAGAGGTCTAGATATTGGGCATGCAGATGTTGCACATGCAGAGGTCCAGTTGGTGAGTATGCAGAGGTCCAGAGGTTGGGCATGCAGAGGTGCAGAGGTTGGGCATGCAGAAGTCCAGAGGTTGGGCATGTAGAGATCCAGAGGTTAAGCATGCAAAGGTCAAGAGGTTGGGCATGCAGAGGTCCAGAGGATGAGCATGCAGAGGTCCAAAATTTGGGAATGCAGAGATCCAGAGGTTGTGCATGCAGAGGTCCATGGGGTGGGCATGCAGAGGTCCAGAGGTTGGGCATGCAGAGGTCCAGAGGTTGGGCATGCAGATGTCGAGCATACAGAAGTTCAGATGGTGAGTGCAAAGGTCCATAGGCTGGGCATGTAGGGGACCATAGGTTGGGCATGCAGTGATCCAGATGGTGAGTGTGCAGAGTTTCAGAGGTTGGGCATGCAGAGGTCCAGAGGATGAGCATGCAGTGGTCCAGAGGTTGGGCATGCAGAGGTCCACAGTTTGGGCATGTAGAGGTTTAGAGGTTGCACATACAGAGGTCCATGGGTTGGATATGCAGAGGGCCAGGGGTTGGGCATGCAGAGTTCCAGAGGTTGGGCTTGCAGAGGTCAAGATATTGGGCATGCAGCAGTGCAGAGGGTGAGCATGCAGAGGTCCAGAGTTTGGACATGCTGACGTCCAGAGGTTGGGCATGCAGAGGTCCAGGGGGTGATCATGCAGAGGTCCAGAGGGTGAGCCTGGAGAAGTCTAGAGTTTGGGCATGGAAAGGTCCAGAGGGTGAGCATGCAGAGGTTCAGAGGATGGGCATGTAGAGGTCCAGAGGTTGAGCATGCGAAAGTCTAGAGGTTGGGCATGCAGAGGTCCAGAGGGTGAGCATGCAGATGTCCAGAGGTTGGGCATGCAAAGGTCCAAAAGACTGGGCAAGCAGAGGCCTAGAGGTTGGGTATGGAGAGGTCCATAGGTTGGGCATGCAGAGGTCCAGAGGTTCGGCATGCAGAAATCCAGAGGGTGAGTGTGCAGAGGTCTAGAAGTTGGGTGTGCAGAGGTCCAGAGGTTGGGCGTGCAGAGGTCCAGGGGGTGAGCATGCAGAGATCCAGAGGGTGTGTGTGCAGAGGTCCAGAGGTTGGGAATGAAAGATCCAGAGTTTGGACACACAGAGTTCTAGAGGTTGGTCATGCAGAGGTCCATAGGGTGAGCATGCAGAGGTCCATAGGTTGGGCATGCAGAGGTCCAGAGGGTGGACATGCAGAGGTCTAGAGGTTGGGCATGCAGAGGTACAGACGGTGAGTGTGCAGAGGTTTAGAGGTTGGGCATGCAGAGGTCCAGATGTTAGACATGCAAGGGTCCAGATGTAGAGTGTTTAGAGGTCCAGAGGGTGAGCGTGCAGAGGTCCAGAGGTTGGACATGCAGAGGTTGGGTACTCAGAGGTCCAGAGGGTGAGCCTGCAGAGGTCCAGAGGTTGGATATGCAGAGGTGAGACATGTTTAGGTCCAGAGGGTGAGTGTGCAGAGGTCCAGAGGTTGGACATGCAGAGGTCCAGAGGTTGGACATACAGAAGTGAGGCATGCAGCGGTCCAGAGGGTGAGCGTGCAGAGGTCCATAGGTTGGGCAAGCAGATGTCCAGAGGTTGAGCATGCAAAGGTCCAAAGGGTGAGAATGCAGAGCTCCAGAGGATGGGCATGCAGCACTCCAGAGGTTGAGGATGTGAAGGTCCAGAGGTTGGGGTTGGGGTTGGGCATGCAGAGGTCCAGAGGTTGGGCATTCAGAGAGCCAGAGGTTGGGCTTGGAGAGGTCCAGAGGTTTGGCATGTAACCATCCAGAGTTTGGGCATGCAAAGGGCCAAAAGGCTGGGAATGCAGAGGTCTAGAGGTTGGGCATGCAGAGGTCCAGAGGTTGGGTATGCAGAAGTCCAAAGGTTGGCCATGCATAGGTCCATAGTTTGAGTGTGCAGAGGTCCAGAGGTTGGACATGCAGAGGTCCAGAGTAAGTATGGGTGAATTTTGCGGATTTGCGGTCCTCAAAATTTGCGCGAAATCACAAAAAAATCCGCGAATTAGCGGATTTTCCCATGAACTCGTGGATTTGTTTGCGATTTGCACTCTACTCAACTGGAGTACTCTACTGGCTAATCAGTAAGTGCTACCTCGTTGGGTAAATGTATAGTGCTTTTCCTACACTGCAGCTGCGTAAAGGGCCAGAAGATTTGCCTCCAGTTACCATGTGTGCCTTTAACTTTGCCACCACGCCAAAAGGCGCTGAGGTCCCTTGAGTGAGCTGTCCATCATAGTTGGGAAAGGGCGGGAAGATGTTTGATACTGCTAGTGTGTGGTGCGGGGCTTCTATGTCTGTTAACATGCCTCTTGTGAATAAAGGGTCAGAGAGCGAGCAGGGCAGCAGGTGAGGAGAAAGCAGCCTCCTGGTCTCAGGAACTACACTGGGATTGCGCTCGAGAAACTCATGGATGCAAAGACCTCCCTCAAGTATTAGAGCTAATTTTCGACGGCAGACATGGGGTTAAAGCACACTTGCCCAGCCTCGACCGTGCTCAATAATGTTTTGCGTTGATTAAAACGTTACTGAATTTGTGCTTCAACTCGGGCACCTGCTTTATATCTGTAAGTGCTTCCTGTTGAGGTTTAATTTTTGTGACAGGAGCCTCGTGCCAGAATTAATCCTGCCCTGCATAGTTATCCACCAAGATGTCACCATTTTGTGCAATACCTCTACTCAACTGGAGTACTTTCTACTGGCTAATCAGTAAGTGCTACCTCGTTGGATAAATGTATAGTGCTTTTCCTACACTGCAGCTGCGTAAAGGGCCAGAAGACTTGCCTCCAGTGACCCTGTGTGCCTGTAACTTTGCCACCGCGCCAAAAGGCGCCGAGGTCCCTTGAGTGAGCTATCCATCATAGTTGGGAAAGGGCGGGAAGACGTTTGATACCGCTAGTGTGTGGTGTGGGGCTTCAATGCGTGTCAACATGCCTCTTGTGTATAAAGGGTCAGAGAGCGAGCAGGGCAGCAGATGAGGAGAAGGCAGCCTCCTGGTCACAGGAACTACACGGGGTTGCGCTCGAGAAACTCATGGATGCAAAGACCTCCCTCAAGTATTACAGCTAATTTTCGACAGCAGATATGGGGTTAAAGCACCCTTGCCCAGCCTCGACCGTGCTCACTAATGTTTTGGCTGATTAAAATGTTACTGAATTTGAGCTTCAACTCGGGCACCTACTTTATTTATATCTGTAAATGCTTCATGTTGAGGTTTAATTTTTGGCCCACAGGAAGCACTTACAGAGTTAAGGCAGGTGCCCGAGTTGAAGCTAACTTTGTAACCATTTTAGAATGGTGCCGGCAAGCTGCCAGAGTTGAAGTTGCAACTTTAACTCAGGCAGCTTGCCGGCGACATTCTAAAATGTTTACAAAGTTAGCTTCAACTCGAGCACCTGCCTCAACTGTAAGTGCTTCATGCGGGCCAAAAAAAAAATCCGCCCGCGAGCGGATTTGTGGATTTTTCGGCAATTTCGCGAGATTCGTAGATTGTGAAATTGCCGAAAATCCGCAAATTCCGCGAGCGGAGCGGATTTTTGGCCCATACTTAGTCCAGAGGTGTGGCGTGCAGAGGTCCAGGGGGTGATCATGCAGAGGTCCAGAGGGTGAGCCTGCAGAGGTCCAGAGGTTGAGCATGGAAAGGTCCAGAGGGTGAGCATGCAGAGGTTCAGAGGATGGGCATGCAGAGGTCCAGAGGTTGAGCATGCGAAAGTCTAGAGGTTGGGCATGCAGAGATCCAGAGTTTGGGCATGCAGAGGTAGAGAGGTTGGGCATTCAGAGAACCAGAGGGTGGGCATGGAGAGATCCAGAGGTTGGGAATGCAAAGATCCAGAGTTTCTGCATGCAAATGTCCAGAGGTTGAGCATGCAGATGTCCAGAGGTTGGGCATGCAAAGGTCTAGAGTTTGGGTATGAAGAGGTCCAGAGGTTGGGCATGCAGAGGTCTAGAGATTCGGCATGCAGAAATCCATATGGTGAGTGTGCAGAGGTCTAGAGGTTGGGCGTGCAGAGGTCCAGGGGGTGAGCATGCAGAGATCCAGAGGGTGAGCGTGCAGAGGTCCAGAGGTTGGGCATGCAAAGATCCAGTGTTTGGACATACAGAGTTCTAGAGGTTGGGCATGCAGAGGTCCATAGGGTGAGCGTGCAGAGGTCCATAGGTTGGGCATGCAGAGGTCCAGAGGGTGGACATGCAGAGGTCTAGAGGTTGGGCATACATAGGTCCAGACGGTGAGTGTGCAGAGGTCTAGAGGTTGGACATGCAGAGGTCCAAATGTTGGGTATGCAAAGGTCCAGAGGGTGAGTGTTTAGAGGTCCAAGGGGGAACGTGCCGAGGTCCAGAGTTTGGACATGCAGAGGTTGGGTACTCCGAGGTCCAGAGGGTGAGTGTGCAGAGGTCCAGAGGTTGGACATGCAGAGGTGAGGCATGCAGAGGTCAAGTCAAGTCAAGTCAAGTCAAGTCAGCACTTGTATAGCGCACTACATACCCAGAGGGTCTCAAGGCGCTTGAGGAAAAGGGGGGTATTTACTTATCGAAAATCCAAGTTTTTAGTTGTTTTCTGAAGGAGAGGTGGTTCTGTGTAAGGCGGAGGTGGATGGGGAGAGAATTCCAGGTTTTGGCTGCTAAGTAGGAGAAGGATCTTCCCCCATGGTGGCTCTGTGGATGCGCGGGACAGCGGCTAGGGCTTGATTGGACGATCGCAGCTGGCGGGTGGGGGTGTAGAAGGATAGGTGCGTGTTGAGGCATTCAGGTCCTAGGTCGTAGAGGGCTTTGTGTGCGTGGGTGAGGAGACGGAACGTTATCCTCTTGTTGACGGGTGAGCCTGCAGAGGTCCGGAGGTTGGGCATGTTAAGGTCCAGATGTTGGACATGCAGCGGTCTAGAGATTGAGCATGCAGATGTCCAGATGTTGGGCATGCAAAGGTCCAGGGGGTGAGTGTTCAGAGGTCCAGAGGTTGGGCACGCAGAGGTCCAGAAGGTCCAGGGTGCCAATGTCTGTTTTTCAGATGAACATTGTGAGCTGTGAGATGCTGACAGCTTATACGTTGCAGATCTCATGCACATGTCCCCAGGAGTCCTTTCTATACTCTGTGAATGCGGGACCATTTCTTCATTATCCTGCAGGTTACAAGGTGGTATGACGGCCCCATCGCCATGCATTAACACCCCTTGTGACTGGATAAGTGTTTGTACTTTGTGAAATACGACGCCAATTATGACTGTCAGCGCACGCTGCACACTGCTAGGTGCAATCACAAAACCAGCTGCAAGGGATGTGAGAAGAAAGCAAAGTACTTTTTATATCTGTCCTTTTGACTTCCCGGATATTATCGTAGGAGGGTTTCTTGTTTATATTATTAAAACGTCATAAAGGACGTAACTGAATTCCTGCAGCCAGAATCCTGTCGTAAAACACCTCTTCCATAAAGCCGTGCTATCCTTCAGAAGTTTCACCGCAACCCTCCCCTCGCAGGCACATACTCCGGGAACACCTTGACACCACAAGGCAGAGGAGCGCCAGTTAAATAAATAATGAATGAAGGTATGCCACGCGTGCCAGCGAGGACATCTCCTCAGGGAAGCCCTCTTCACGTCATCAGAGGACATCCGAGTGATCAGTGAGCTCCTCTAGTAGTCTCAGAGCACGAGTTATTCTTAAAGGTGGACGTTGTGGGAATAATAAAAGGAGCGCACCTCTTATTCCCCAGCAGGAATAGAGTCAGGCAATAACAGTGTTTTACGAAAGACAGGCAAGAAAAATAGATCAGGCCACCAAACAAACAATATAACACGTTTATCATTTCGCAAGCAGCAATGTTGCACATGAGTCCACCCAATCTTTTGCTGATTTTCTTAACCATATTTACGGATTGTGTGAGAAATGTCAAATTAATGTAATACATATTATGTATTAAAGTATTTACAGTGCGTGGTCCCAAGTCAGGTCCAATTTGTGGATTGCTGTCTTCACCTGCCACCGACGGCTTGCTATTTAAAGAACATTATCCTTTCATATTGCCCGAAATATAATTCTGCCTTTAATCTGTGCACAGTACTTAAATTTCTCTTCAGAGCCTCGGCGCGGTCTATAAAGGGGATTCTGTGCCTGCGATCAATGGAAGGAATAAAGGGGCTGCCCGTCAGCTGAATAAATTAAAGGTTCCTATTATTTTTAAATATCTGGTTCAATGAAAAAAGAAAATGCCTGAAAGCAAAACGACCCCCACCCCACCCCCTAAAAAAAGGAAACACAAAAGCGCGTGTCTGTCTTACATTTCCCATGGGTAAAAAAAAGCCACAAAAGGCTCTTTCAAAGTACCGTTTACAAAACAGAGGCATAAAAGCAATCTGGTGGTCCTGTCTGCGCCGGCAGCCCACAGTTCCACCATTCTTTCGAGGGGCGGTTGACCACTGAAAGCTCGCCTCTTATGCGTGCGCTCTTCCTTCGGCATGCGCGAGAGCAAGCGGGCGTCGGCGCGCGCCTTGAGGAGGTGGCGCGCGCATGGAGGAGGTCGCGCGGGCGGGCGTCGGCGCGCGCCTGGAGGGGGTCGCTCGCTTTGACACCAGAAAGTCAATTCACTCGGCTCAGAGCCATTCAATTCTCAACAACATTTTGTTCTGGGTCTTTGTCGCGTTACTCTGGGCTGTGAAATTGTCAGAGATGACGGATGACTATCGGCCCCTGCGATCTTCCTCCTCTGAGATTTACGGCGGCGGCGGCGGGCGCTGGTGACTGTCAGGTGAAAGTCGCTCCTTTCATCCCACCACCTCTGAAGCTTCAGAGCAGAATGACGTTCCTCATCGAGAGCTCCGGATACAGGATCTCCTGCACTGCAGTCTACTACATTATCATCATCATCAAACTGCTAATAATACTAATACTAACCAGCATCGTCAGTGATAGTAATTAGGAGAATGTTTCAGTAGCACAGTCTGTGAAGTGACTCGCCTCTAGGCACTAGTTGATCGATCTTCTACCTCAGATAGATGAGAGGCTAGAAGATTGTGCTAAGTAAAATTCAAGAGGAGAATGAGTCCTTCAGACTACACACTGAGGGGCATATGTACAAGCCACTATCGCCATGGGAACGTCACTTATATCCATGTTGTGGTGGCGATAGGGACTTCGCCTTATTTACAATACAGCGTTAAGCCACTTAACGTAGCTTCACGCTGCCATGTAAATAAGGTCCCCTTTCTGCTTTGTTTAGCGTGAAAGGGGTGGGCAGTGGGTGTTGCGGTGGGCATTCCATCTCAACACCCATTCATTTTGATGTAGTCCCCTATGTACAAGGGCAGCGTACACAGGAGGCAGCGCCAAAATTACGACCAGGAAAAACCCTGGTCTTGGCGAAACGAGGAGAAATGCATTTTTCTCCACGTTTTTGCTTTTTCCATGTGTGATGCCTTGTGCAACAAACATGGAAAAAGCAAACTGTCATGGATTGTTTATGTACAGGAAGGTCCCCCTTCCTGTACATAAACAATCTATTAAAAACATGCAATTTTGCGACTTTCATGTGCGCTGCATGTAGCAGCATACATAAAAGTGTCAAAATGGCATTTTAGGGTTGTTTATGTGCAGGAAGGGACACCTTCCTACACATAAACAATCTTCACCTGCAAGCAGACACCCTTGCACTATGGTGCAAGGGTGCTTGCGTTGGCGCTTCACTCTTAAGTGTAGCACCAGTGCAGGGGGAAACATAAGGCTGCACCATATCCTTGTAAATATGATTCAGCCTTGCGTTTCTGAAGTGGTGGAGTGAGGCTTTAACCCCCTCCATGCTGATGACGGCCCCCGGCCGTCATGCATCACGGTGGGCCTGTGCTGATGACGGCTGGGGGCCGTCATGATCCCGCCCACTCTTCAAAACGGCCGCACAGCGCGAAAATTCGCCGCGCATGCAAGGGGTTAAGCCATGACAGCTAACGCCTCACTCTGCCGCTTCCTTGAACATATGCCCCAGAGTTAGAAAATGGATGCCTCTTGCGTGAGTTCCAGTGGGCCGCTTATAAAACAGCCCAGATGAAGGTATTCATACGAACCCCACATTGCACTTAGCATGCAAGTTTGGTGCTCTGCATGGGGATTTGTTGTGGTGACCCCCCACCATTACTTTCCAAAGTTGTTTGTGTGTCCTACTCTCCCCTCCACCAAATAAATTGCCCAGTTCTGTGATTAATGATAAAAAATGGGTGGACACATTGCTTTTAGCACTACTTTATACTTTAGCATTTGCAGTGCATGCTGGGAAGAAAAACTGGTGTCAAGCGGGGGCCTAGAAATAAGTGGGGTCCCAAAACGTGTTTTACCCATGCAATTTTCCATAGAGACCTTTAGACATGGCTACAGCCCGAACTGCTGAACGGAATTACACCAAATTTGGCAAAAAGGTAGAGTTTGGTTAGGAGATTACGCTTTTTGTTAAATGGTGTAAATCCGTTTAGTAGTTCCTGAGAAAATCAAAAGTAAAATCATAGATATATCTATAGACGAAGTACGCGTACAGTACGCGTACGTTCCCGAGCACAAGCTTTATGCTAGTTGGCTGTCAACACTCCAAACCAGGAAGTGTTGGCAGCCATCTTGTGCCTCGGTAGAACCGAGGTACAAGAAAACAGAAAAAGAAACATGAAAAATTCGAAAAGGGGGCAGCAGAGAAACACCCTGACCCCCTAGGCCTGCTTAGGGGGTCCCACGTAATGAGGCTACGCCCCTTTTTACACCTCTCTGCAACGCAGCTCCCTGGCGCATACTGGAGGTTCCTGGTGAGCTAGTTAGCCCCCAGGGACCCCCAGTATGCAAGGGGACTTAATCCTACGCGTTCCTACGGCGTGTTTGCACAGTGGTGAAGGTAGGGGGCGGGGCTTGAGGTGATATGTGTGCAAACACGCTCTGTGGCGCGTTTTAAGTTGGGGAATTAATTCCTCTTCAATCCAGAGGTCCCCGAGGGGCCAACTAGCCCAACAGGCACCTCTAGTAAGTGCCACGGAGCTGCGTTGCAGAGTGTTGTAAAAAGGAGTCATGGCCTTTGAACACCTCTCTGCAACGCAGTAATTCTAACCATACTTACATACTTACACTAACTTGAATTTTATGGCAAGGCACGGAGGCCAATATTATGCAATGTTTCTTTAATTGCCAGCTCACAGCAGCAACACCAAACAATGTAAAGAATTTAGAACTAAAGTATAACATTCTAAACATAACAAAATCCTGAGAGAGGCAGCCATATTCGTTCTTTGTTGCTGCTCACAGCCCAGATAAGTCTACCTGACCTGTTTATCTCTACTTTCTTGTATTTTGCATGATTGAGACCCTTTATCGCTATTTGGGACCTTAGTATGGGCTAAACCTATTACCTATTCCTATCTCTTGTGACTTGTGTGTTTAACCCGCTTTTCAACGTCCCTTGGACGATGTTCCCCCCTCGCTAGGTCGTGTGATTGTTTGAATTTCCGTTTTGATCCTTGTTCACACTCCCTGTCGGGCTTCTTAGGACTCGGTTTTTCACGCGCGCTACATTGGACGCTTTCTCCGCTCCCGAGGCTTGGCTCCTTTCACATCGAATGGAGGCCGACCCGGACACCCTTCCCCGCCCGACTTACTTACTTTCGTGTTCCTTTGCGTTAAAAGAGGACCTCGCGCGCTTTCCCTCGCGCATACATGCTACCGCTCCTCATGTACAGCATTGATTTCCTTCGCGTGGCAACCTCCAATGCCTCCTAACCCTTCCTGGCCCCACGAGGCCACCGTACTCGCGTCACATGACGCGACGGCCATTTTAGGTTGGTCCTTTCTCCCTCTATTCCAAGGGATTTCTGGCGGCCATCTTTTGGACACGCAAAAGAGCCGGTTGACAGTTTCCCTATGAGGTCACACACACTGCTCTCTCAGACCTCGATCTGTTAGGCTCTCCCAATCGTTTCCTCAATATCCTCGTTTTGTACTCGAATATTTGGGCATTTATATAGCGTTTTTTCTCAATTCTGTCCTACTTTCTGGTCCTTACTACCTACTTCAAAAAAAAAAAAAAAGAAATGGACCAAATAAGTGGTGACTCTGTTGATGTCAGAATTAGAGAGTCCGTTGATAAGGCAGTTTCAGCACTTGCCTCTCAACTTGGCAAAAAACTGGATGACTGCATTGACAAGATGGAAGAAAGATTCTCCAAAACAAAGGCTGACGAAGACCAACTTTATTCCACCCAAGGAGGTAGGGTCGGCCCTTTACCCTCCGTTAGCGGTGTTAAGGCAACTCGAAAAAGAAGACACCTAACCTCCACCAGAGAAGGTGAGGACAATGGGGCCTTTATAATGAAAGGCAAAGGGAAGAGCTCTCGTAAGGAGAGCAATGGGCAGGCTATTAAGGCCGTTAAAGGAGATCATAAAGTGATCATTTGTGATGAGTCCTCAAGTAGTGGCGACATTCTGATTTCATGCTCTGAGGAGTTTGAAACCTCTGAGGAGGATGAGGAAGACAAGGTTAAAAGGTCCAAAAGAGACTCGGATGATACCTCCGACCAGGTTGTAGATCCGTTAGGCGAACAGATGTTCGACCCAAACTCCATCCAACATCCTCTCTCCCCTCAATGGGAACCCATAAAACATGTCGCACAATATGTGGAATTCTGGATAAGGAAGGAAATGCCCAAGGAGGTCAGGACCAAAATGAGATCTGAATGTCCCAGACCCACTTTGCCCAATAAAGTTGCACTTACTCCAGAACTCGACTCTAAGATGTTAACCTTCCTTAACAAAATGGGCAGAGACCCTAGAAGGGGACTCGATAAGGGGCTAAAAGGCTGCCAAGACCGCCTCTTGGATGTATTCGGCCCTTTGACCAAAATTTTCGACCTTTGTGAAGAGGCTTACCTCCAAAATGGCATAATTAATTCTAGTGATCTACGACAATGGATCCAAAGAGCCATTTGCCTGTTGGGCAATGCTAACGCCTCGCTATGTGTCGAAAGGAGAAAAAGTTTCCTTATGAAAATCGACCCGAAATTGGCCGAATTAGCCTCTAAAGAATCAGGCAGAAAAGCTGATGGTATGCTTTTTGGAGAAGAGTTCGTAAAGGAAATGGCCAAATACGCAGGCGCTTTCAATTCCATTCAAAAAGTTCAAAAGGACATCAGAAGAGTTTTTGGTTCGGCCGGGAGAATACGGGGCCGTTTCCCCGGCCGAGGCTTTGGCATCTCCAGAGGCTCCTTCGCGAGAGGTGGATTCAAATCCGGATCCCAATCAGGTTCCTACTCCCCTAGCTTCTTTCCCCAGAGACGGGGAGGCGGAAGAGGACGCTTCAGAGGCGAAAGAAGAGGCAGATTCCAAGACAGATTCCAAGATTTGTTCTCTAAAAGACCCTTCATGTACCCCTCCAAAGGTGGGTGGGAGACTTGGGTTGTTTCTAGACAGATGGAGAGAAATCACTTCAGACCCTTGGGTTTTGCAGACAGTTTCTGGTTACGTAATAGATTTGGTTGCAAATCCAGTACAGGTAAGGAGACCTTCCCTAATACGCTTCGCAAAAGATCAGGAAACCTTAGTTTCTCAGGAGGTGGAAGAGTTAGAAAAGAAAGGCGCAATAGAAAGGGCACACTATTCCTACACCGGATTTGTGAGCAATCTTTTCCTTGTCGAAAAGAAGGACAAGACCATGAGGCCCGTTATAAATCTGAAGGATCTAAACGAATGGGTGGAATACAACCATTTCAAAATGGAAGGTATTCACATGTTGAGAGACATTTTGAGGAAAGGCGATTGGCTAACTCGCCTAGACTTAAAGGATGCTTACTTAACTATCCCGGTCTGTCTTCACCAGAGAGATCTCTTGAAGTTCCAATGGAAAGATACCATGTGGAGGTTCAAGAGTCTCCCCTTCGGCCTCACATCTGCCCCTTGGTGCTTTACAAAAGTGATGCGCCCAATTGCAGCCTGGTTGCGCTCAAGGGGGATAAGGCTGATTATTTATCTAGACGACATTCTCATAATGTCAGATTCCAAAGCTCAAGCCCTAGAACATACCACCTTAGCGGTCAGGGTTATAGAGGACTTGGGCTTCATAGTGAACAGGAAGAAATCCTGTCTGATCCCCAGCCAACAAACCATATTCCTAGGTTTTCAGATCTCGACCTTGGATTGTGTCTTGAAATTACCGATGGAAAAGGTAAGGAAGATTCGCAGGGAAGTCCGCAAATTGTTATCCAGAGATCAAACTGTGTTAAGACAAATAGCAAGAGTTATTGGTCTTCTTACGGCCTCTATTCAGGCAATCTTCCCAGCTCCTCTACATTACCGTGCAATGCAGAGATTAAGGACCCTATACCTCAACAAAGGTGTGAGTTACTCCCACAAAGTACACTTAGATGTGGAAGCCCGAGAAGAGTTAACCTGGTGGTTAAAAAATCTCGAAGCTTGGAATGGGCGAGCTATCTTCGGCCCAACTCCAGACATGATTATAGAATCAGACGCCAGCCTTCGGGGTTGGGGTGCGAGATGTGGCTCCTTAACCACTGGAGGGACATGGACCCCTCAAGAGAGTCAAATGCACATCAATTACCTAGAGCTCTTAGCAGGTTCTTTTGCAGTGAAGAGCTTTACCAAAGACCAAGTCAAATGCTGTGTACTCCTGAAAATGGACAACATCTCTGCAGTCCGGTATGTGAACAAATTAGGGGGTCACCATTCCAAAGCTCTAGCAGACCTGGCGAAGGAATTTTGGCATTTCTGCCTGAGCAAGAATATTATGCTCGTTGCTCAGTACTTACCAGGTGTGAACAACTCCATTGCAGATTGGAACTCCCGTCAGCTGAAAGACTTCAGCGATTGGACACTGAACAGACAAGTCTTTCTCTCTCTGAACAAGAGACTAGGTCCTTTTACTTTGGACCTCTTT
Source organism: Lissotriton helveticus (assembly GCF_964261635.1). NCBI lineage: Eukaryota > Metazoa > Chordata > Amphibia > Caudata > Salamandridae > Lissotriton > Lissotriton helveticus. Next base: position 202,928,598 of record NC_136058.1, on the reverse strand, counting down.
GCCAACCGTGTGAACACTCAGATTCCAAGGTTTTTCAGTTGGAGACCAGACCCATCTGCAGAGGCAGTCGATGCCTTAGTCCAACCTTGGAACGTTTCCCGTTGTTATGCTTTTCCCCCTTTCTGCCTAATCCAGAGGGTTCTCTTGAAAGTAAAGATAGACAAAGCAGAAATAGTTCTGATTACCCCATTCTGGACATCCCAAGTATGGTACCCAGACGTCATGGAATTGTTGATTGCCGACCCTCTACTTCTGCCAGACCTTCCGGACTTACTAACCAGTCCCTCAGGAGACTTCCACGAGTTGGTTCTCCAAGGTTATTTATCTCTAATGGCTTGGCTGATTTCGGGAGAACCTGGCAAATGTCAGGCTTATCTTCGCAAGCTTCAAAACTCATCAAGGACTCGTGGGCTCCTGGGACCTCTAAGGCCTACAGATTGGCCTGGAGAAAGTGGGTTTGTTGGTGTACTTCGAGGAACCTGGATCCCGTATCAGCTCCTCTAGTTGAGGTAGCTAACTATCTTTCTGACGTCTTCCACGGGGGTAAATCTTATAGTTCCGTTAATATCGCCAGATCAGCTATCTCTTCAGGTCATGACTTAGTTGATAGCATCGCTATCGGTCAACACGACATTATTAGAAGACTTCTTAGGAGTGTCAGGATTAAGGCTCCCCCTGGTCCAAAGTACTCTTCCCTTTGGGATGTTGATTTGGTTTTGAAAGAACTTTTGTCTTGGTCTGAAAATGAGTTTTTAGATCGTAAAGATTTGTCTTTTAAATTAGTTACGTTGTTGTGCTTGATCTCCTTTCGTAGAGTTTCTGATGTGAAAGCTCTAGAAATTACTGGTCGTAGATTCGTTCCTGAGGGTGTTTGTTTCACTATCTCGAAAAGAACCAAAACTATGTCTAGGACTATTTTCTACCCTAATTTTGACGATTGTCGGAAACTGTGTGTAGTGAGATGCATTCGTGAGTATGAAAGGAGAACCACGGGTCTAAGGAATGCTTCTGAAACTCAATTAATTATTTCTTTTAGACACCCCCATAAAGCAGTCTCTCCTCCTACCTTAGCTCGTTGGGTCAAGAACGTCATGTCTAGATCTGGGATTGATCTTTCCATATTTGGTGCTCATTCTTTAAGAGGGGCTACGGCTTCTAAAGCCTATATTCTGGGAGGTGGTTTATCTGCCATTTTAAGTGCAGCTGATTGGTCTAATGAATCAGTCTTTAAGAATTTTTATTTTAAACCTGTGGACTGTCCGATTTCGAATATTATGGCAAGGCTTTGCACATGCATAATATTGGCCTCCGTGCCTTGCCATAAAATTCAGATTTTCCACAGTCCAGTGGGTAGAAAATCATGATTTTATTAAAGACACGGAGGCTGATATTATCCCTCCCTGTTTATATCCCTCCCTTTAATATTGCTTTTTGACTTTTTTCAGGTGGCGAGAACAAGAAGTGATCTACTATGGTGACTACTCCCTTGCTTGAAGTTTATCGCTGTTTTTTCGTTTTAACATGGATTGATCTTTGGACTGTTTCGCAGCTTCAAGAACGAATATGGCTGCCTCTCTCAGGATTTTGTTATGTTTAGAATGTTATACTTTAGTTCTAAATTCTTTACATTGTTTGGTGTTGCTGCTGTGAGCTGGCAATTAAAGAAACATTGCATAATATCAGCCTCCGTGTCTTTAATAAAATCATGATTTTCTACCCACTGGACTGTGGAAAATCTGAATTTTCTTCCATAGGCTAACATTGACTTGTTTCACTTGGAAATTCTTCTAAGTGTGGAGTTTTGGAACTTTAAAAAATTCCTCTAAAATTAGCCGAACTACGAATTCCGATTTACTCACTGTTATCAGGAGAGACCTCAGTGCTGCATCTTTCAGCCCAGTACTGATCCTGAAAAGTAATTTTAACCGTACTTACCAGTAACTTGAATTTCCTTCCATAGGATATCATTGCCTGCTATATAAAAAATATATATAAATTAAAAAATATATAAAATAAAAATAAAAAATATTACAATTTCAATACTTTTAAAAACATTTTTTTTCAATTTATATTAAAAATATGTAATGTAATTTAAAAAATAAAATATCTAAAAATAAATACTTTAAAGCAATGTAGTAAATCAGTATAAAAAAATATAACAATAAATACATTTAAAAATTATCATTTACAAAACCTTTTAAATTCACTGAAAAAACCATAGGTTTCAGCCACGTTATAGTTAGGAATTAGCATTTAAAAAACTTTGGACATTTCAATCATACAAAACCATTGAAATTCCCCCGTTACAGTTAGTTCAGCTAACTATTACTCGCGCGCCCACAATGCACTGCTGATGACGTCACATATTACATCACTCACGACATGGTCAGTGACATCACTCATGACATCACTGATGACATCTCAAATGACATCACTGATGACATCACTGATGACATCATCCAATGAATGTGTGTCTTTCTGAAAAATAAATATTTTATATATATGTATATCTAAAGATCGGTGGAAGAATAAATGGGTAAATAAGTGTCTAAATTGATGTTTTTTTTTGTAAAATTGATTGTATAACTGACTTATTAAGTGTATTTTAGTGAATACATATATTAGCGAGTAATGTTTAAATATGTAAATATCTGTATCTGTGTCTCACTTTGTGTGTATATATATATATATATATATATATATATATATATATATATATATATATATATATATATATATATATATATATATATATACCACCAATTCGTTCCTTAGAAGGTGCACACTTGTATCGGTCGGTGCCAGACAGCAGGGATGAACATATCCCCACAAATATATATATATATATATATATATATATATATATATATATATATATATATATACATATTATGCACACAAACCTCCCTTGACGGCGAGGAATAATGGGACGAACTCCCGTTCTCACTTGCTTTTGCTATTTTTATTTATTTTAAAGCCTTCAATTGAGCATTATGCAGATAAACACAGACCAACGCGTTTCGGGAGCACCTCTCCCTTGCTCACGATCACCTGATCACAGGAAGTTAGTCCTTTTTAAAGTCACATCCTTTCATTTCCTGTTTCGTGTGTCCCTTTGCTCTAAGCATTCTGGAGGCTGTAGTTTTTATTTAAAACCATAAGTGTAACTTATGCTAAAATTCATCGTATTTGATGTAAGCTAGTCCCAATTTCGACAACAATACTATTCTTTGGCATAGTATATGTAGCGCAATTAATTTCATTTTGTTTTTTATCACATTTCATTTCCAAGAGTCTCATTTATGTATGTTCATTTTTTGCCCTCTAGTGGGCTGTATCATTATTCTTCCTTCCCTGTTAGGAGTTTTTATTTCTTGACTTCTTACGGAATTCCTTCATGCACTTTTCTTTTTCTTTTTTTCTTTTCTTTCTTTGTTTATTTCTTTATTTTCTTAGTTTCTCAAGGCTAACATTAATTTACTTTTTTTTTTTTATATGAAATCCAATTTTTTGGTTTGTTTTTTGTGGATGTCGAATCGGATCAGCTTACACATTTCTCGAAGTTTTACGGAGTGTTTCCTATCCTCACTTTATCTTATAGATGTATATAAAGTTCTTCCGATTGGTTGAGGCCATACGGGTGCATTGTCCTTAGCTTGATAATGTACCTCGATTCTTTTCGGCGAAGTTCTCTCTCCCTGTCACCGCCTCTCTTCATTTGTGGCACTGTGTCTATTCCAAAGAACTTTAGTTACGTCCAATCACCTTGATGATGTTGTTCCATATGTTTCGCGATGGCGTTTGCTCGATCTTTGATGATTATGAGGAAGGACAAATTTTTACGTATGCTCGTAAGTACGATGCAATGAAGGAACAACTATCCTGGAGTAGTGCGACAAGCTGCACGAATAGTGCATCGTCGCTGGTATCGAACGAAGACAGTGAGGAGAACAGACGCAAAAATTCTTTTTTAGGGGACATGCGCCTCGTACTGCAACAGCGACAATGGGACCAATCTCACCCCACATTCCATCAACAAGGAAAAAGAGGACGTGGCAGGCAAAGGTATCAAAGAAACCCACAAGAAGGGGCAAAAGGTGCCGGACAAAGTATGGAGAAAATAGGCCCAGAAACCCGGAGCATGCGCCTGAAGAGAACATAAGGGATGAGCTACAAGTAGTAAATCTATCAAACCGTGAGATAACAGACAATGAGATCTAACTAAAAAAAGGAATACAATTCTGTCCAACAAAAAGAATGGACTTGGCACAAGTAAGAATAGACCTTTACCTCTACTTTCGAAAAATCAAATTAGCAAAGTTCTTTGCAGAAAAAGAAAATGTGACAGCACGAAAGAAACCACAGGAAATCACTGAGGGATTACAAGCAAAAGATGCTGGAAGCTATCTGACACTACTGAACCTGGATGCAATGGAAGGAGATGAAATAAATTTGAATGAAGCGGTGGAACAAAAAGGAGGGGGCCTGAGTGGGCTGAAACCCAAATCTAAATTTTATCCACAGCTAGCACCAGGCAATAAAGTTGATTTATTTCAGGAAGCTGTAATTGAAGATGTGTATAAAATAAAAAATCAAATCTACAAAGACAACTTGACCAAGGAGGAGAGAGAAGCCTTGAAAAATCTGATGAATGATGACAACATAGAAATCAAAATTGCTGACAAGGGCGGGAACATCATAATCCAAGATAAAACAGCATATGTCATTGAAGCTCATAGACAACTTTGGGACAGCAGGTACTATGAAAAACTAAAAAATAACCCAACCAAAGACATTAAGGAAATGCTGGATGAAAAACTTCAGGAATGGACTATGCAAAACCTAATCAATGAGGAAGAGTGCAAATACCTAACTGTGAATTATCCTATTTTGGCAACAATTTACTTCCTGCCCAAGTTACATAAGGATCAAAAAAAGCCACCAGGCCGACCGATACTATCGGCGGGGGGCTCTTTGCTGGAACCACTAGCTAACTTCATTGATTACTTCCTACAACTGTATGTGAAACAACTCAGTTCCTATATACGAGATACGACAGATATACTGAATATGCTACAGAATACACCTTGGCAGGAATCTTATCTGTTGGTAACGATGGATGTTGTATCCCTATATACAACAATAGACAATGACTTTGGAATAGAAGCGTGCAGTTTCTTTTTACAAGAGAGAAATATAACATATCAAGATCACAACACCATGCTTAGACAGATGATTACAATCTGCCTGAACAAAAATATTTTTCTCTTTGGTGATGAACTATACAGGCAAAGAAATGGCACAGCAATGGGCTTTTCCTTTAGTCCAAACTACGCTTGTCTTACGATGGGATACTGGGAAAAGGAAGTGGCGTGGAAGGCGGAAAATGATGTCTATCTGAATAAGATCATCTCTTGGAAAAGATTTATAGACAATCTTTTTATAATTTGGGATGGAACAAGAGATGAGTTTCGAGAATACTTCGAAATTTTAAACAACAGCACCACCCAATTGAAATTCACTTTCGAGTCCAGCAAGGAACGTGTAATATTTCTGGATACAGAAATTTACATCAGAGAAAACCAGATCCACACCACGCTGCATCGTAAAAGTACGTCTACGAACTCAACTTTGGAAGCAACTAGCTTCCATCAAGAATCATTGAAAGCCAGTATCCCGTATGGGGAATTCCTCAGAATCTGGAGAATCTGCAGTGAGGAACAAGAATGGCAGAAACATGGCCAACAGACAGCGGAATGCTTCAAAAGGAGAAAGTACAACAACTAAATAGTGCTGAAAAGCTGGGAAAAAACGAATGAAAAGCAAATAGAGGATTGCTTAAAGCCAAAACCAAAGACAAACGTGACCAACAAGGAACCAATAAGATTCATAACCGATTTCTCAGTAGAAAGTAAACAAGTGACAAGTATCCTGGGAAGGAATTGGAAAATTTTACAATTGGACAGTACAGTTAAGGAAGTGATGGGGAACCATCCGGTTGTGACATACCGTAGACCAAGAAACCTAAAGGATCACCGAATCCACAGCCATTTCAAACCAAAAAAGAAGGAAGGCGATTGGCTCAAAACAAAGGGATTCGTGAAATGCCACATGTGTAAGGTGTGTCAGATTGCAAAACAGACTAAAACACTGAAATTGAACAATAACAAGACATGGGAAATTAGACAACTTATAACTTGCAAAACACAATATGTGGTGTATATAGTAGAATGCCCATGCCCCCTACAATATGTTGGCATCACAATCTGCGAATTAAAAAAACGGATCCTGGAACATGTTAAAGCGACGGTGCATAAAGATCGAGCAAACGCCATCGCGAAACATATGGAACAACATCATCAAGGTGATTGGACGCAACTAAAGTTCTTTGGAATAGACACAGTGCCACAAATGAAGAGAGGCGGTGACAGGGAGAGAGAACTTCGCCGAAAAGAATCGAGGTACATCATCAAGCTAAGGACAATGCACCCGTATGGCCTCAACCAATTGGAAGAACTTAATATACATCTATAAGATAAAGTGAGGATAGGAAACACTCCGTAAAACTTCGAGAAATGTGTAAGCTGATCCGATTCGACATCCACAAAAAACAAACCAAAAAATTGGATTTCATATAAAAAATAAATAAAAAAAAGTAAATTAATGTTAGCCTTGAGAAACAAAGAAAAGAAAGAAATAAACAAAGAAAGAAAAGAAAAAAGAAAAAGAAAAGTGCATGAAGGAATTCCGTAAGAAGTCAAGAAATAAAAACTCCTAACAGGGAAGGAAGAATAATGATACAGCCCACTAGAGGGCAAAAAATGAACATACATAAATGAGACTCTTGGAAATGAAATGTGATAAAAAACAAAATGAAATTAATTGCGCTACATATACTATGCCAAAGAATAGTATTGTTGTCGAAATTGGGACTAGCTTACATCAAATACGATGAAATTTAGCATAAGTTACACTTATGGTTTTAAATAAAAACGACAGCCTCCAGAATGCTTAGAGCAAAGGGACACACGAAACAGGAAATGAAAGGATGTGACTTTAAAAAGGACTAACTTCCTGTGATCAGGTGATCGTGAGCAAGGGAGAGGTGCTCCCGAAACGCGTTGGTCTGTGTTTATCTGCATAATGCTCAATTGAAGGCTTTAAAATAAATAAAAATAGCAAAAGCAAGTGAGAACGGGAGTTCGTCCCATTATTCCTCGCCGTCAAGGGAGGTTTGTGTGCATAATAATTAAGCAGCGTGGTTCTGCTGCAGGGATTACGAACCAAGCGCCGAGCGCTGCACTTCCCGGGCACGGGGAACCGAAGGCAAGATATATATACATATATATATATATATATATTACACACCAGCAACTCCACAAAACGCCACTTCCAACCTCCCACGATCGGCGAAGCAAGAAGGGAGAGACGGACCACAGGATCTGGCTTTGGGTTAAAATGTAATGTGCAGGTGAGGCAGCAACAGCACGACGCGTTTCGGGCCAGTGGGCCCTTGGTCACATGTTAAGTTGTTACAGAATTTTTTTCTTTTTTGAATGCTAGTGATAAAACACCACGCCCCCTAGTATAAACATTTTCCTTTTCAGAAAATTCTGGACTTATAATCTTCTGTAGGTTTAGATTGTAAGGTGGTGCAATAAAATGCATTTAATGCAGTGCATTCGCCAGGGCTTAGTGAGAATGAATCATATGTGTGTCAATGCTTTCTTTATAAATTGTGACTCATTGTCATTGTCGCTTACAATTACATGCATTGGTTATCGTGCCACATATAAGAGTACCACACAATATGGTTTGATTTCTTGGATTATATGTAGGTTGTAGAACTAATATGTTTTAAAGAGAAATGTTAAGTTAGCGTGATTGTGGGCCTTAAGCTTACAGTGGAGACAGTTTATACTAATGTGAAAGTTGTTTTCCTGCATGTTATTCTCCTTTGCAGGTGCAGACCACAGGCATTCATTAGATAATGAAGAGCCCATTGTATTTCAGAGATACACAGATGAGTAAGAGCTAGCAAGGTCAAATGATTTTAATGAAGAACAAAGCGAGTGTTACCAGTTGGCACTATCAGACCAAGGGGGAATCAAGGACGCCATGGAAGCAGAAACTGGAATATGGGAGTACTGTTCAAGGCACAAGTTCTCTCCTGGTAACCAAAATAGATATTATGATGAGCATGAGGTCTTGTTCTCTCTAATATTCTTTGTGCATTCTAACTAGTTAACCCACCTTGGGTTCAGTCAGATTCCCTTGAGACTTAGAGAGGTACAGACCTCTCTTGACATTTTTGAGTGTGTGGCTTCATGCTATACATGATTCTTTACCTATAAATCCTCTAAAGAGCATCTGATGCTGACACCTTTCTTTCTGCCATGTGTCAGTAGGATTTCCCCTATCCTTAGGTTAGTGTAAGGTTTAGTAGCTGTAGCAAATCTTTTCTATGTATGGGGAGAAGGATCGAAACCATTCGACGAGTAACCAAGTTCTTTTTCTTATTTTCTGTATTGCAGTTACTGAGATACTTATATGTTCTTTACTTTTGAGGACCAATGTTGTGAGCCGATTTGGACTCCCTTTGGTTATTTTATACCTTTATACAATGTTTTTGAGACTGATGATATATTAGTCGGGCTTTGAGTTTCCAATAAATCTTTTAACAACAAGTTACTGACTCAGACTTTTATTGTGTGATCCTAATGATCAGACTGTCTTGTTAACCCCTCTTCCTCCCAGGCTACTTCAAAAATCATTGCCGTGGAACGAAAGTATGATAGGACTTTTTTTATTGGCAGCAAACCCTGCTATATTTAATGGAAATTGCACATCTATTAGCCAGAGGTTTGCATTTGCAGGTCATTATGGTAAAAAGAAAACTGTGGCACCCATCACATAAAATATTGGACCCTATTATGATGGTGGGCGAATCGCCACCGTCGGGCCAGCGGTTGTCACCAGTGGTGGCGATCAGCCCTCCATTTGTCTCTGGTTCTCCCCCGGCATATTAGTATGACGGGGGCACCACGGCGGACAGAAAGACCGTCTGCCGCTTTTCTGCCTGTCGAATTGTCGACCGGGCGGAAAAGGGACACAATATGGTGGCCGTGTCTGCAAGACATTGCCATCCATATTATTATGAAGGCGGGAATTGACCTTTCCATGGCAGCAATGCCGCCATGGAAAGGCATGTGGTCCTTGATTTTGGGGGACAGGGGGGTGCACATGGGGGGTACCTATAGTACCCCCCTCATTGCAATGCACTACGTGTCAGGCACGACTGCCAGCAAAAACAAATTCAGTACAAATAGGAAGGGTGAGGGCAAAAACTTTGGGGGAAGACCACCCTAAGACTGACAAATCTAATAGACACCCAACGTTTAACGCTGCTCACTCGTTAAATTTGAATCCCTGTGCAGAGTTTGGAATTCTGAGTACTGCAGACTAAAAGACTTATTTATGAGAATGTTGCATCACGTTCGCACTATACAATGTGCTACATGTGTGATGCAAACCTCTAAGTCAGATTTTTGAAGCTGCACAAAACCACCTTGCCTGGCTCTGAGTGCCTTAAAGAATCTGGAGTATTGCAATGCAGTGCAAATCACTGCGCCACATTATTCTGCCATGGGAAGGCATTCAATGGGTGCATGTGGGTGTTCCCGCACAACTCCTATGGATTTTGATATATCCCCAGGTTTACAAGAACTTGTAAACCTGGCGATGTACCAAAATCTTACACCATTCCAGGGAAGGTGAAGCACGGAAAAATAGTTGTATTTCTCTGCATTTCTTCCTCTTTCTTTCTGTGCTGGATTCTGCATAAAGAGAGAAATATACCTCCCGGTGCTGCTTATTTGTAGGAAGGTGTCCCTGCCTGCATTAAAATATCCTGCTTGCAATGCAAGCACTCTTGCTCCATGGTGCAAGGGTGCCTGTGCTGGCTCTAGGCAGCCCATTGTGCGCCAGTTCATAGGAAAGGACAGGAATGTACTGTAATCCACTAAATATAGAGCACTACAACCCTTTCACTGTCATGCAGTGCAGCACAGCAAGGTGAGCCCCTTGGAGTTAAATTTTGTTGGGTCACATCTGCCAAAATTTACTTCAGGACAAAAGTCCTGAAATTACAGGAACATATAGATTTTGGTGTTATAAGTACCAATATCTGCCTGGTCATACAAACGCTGGAATCTGTGATAGTTTTCACACTCAATAAAGTCTGACTGCTGCAAAGGAATATTTTATCATTACGATAATTACCTCCGATACTACGGCACTTATACTCAGGACCACTGTGGTTGGACACTGAAAATGTCTAAGACAGCAAGTAGTACTACTAAGGGAAACAACCTACACATACAACACCCTGCTGTTTTGCCTCCTGTGACTGAGTGAAATTATTGAGGTGGGAAAGGACATTGAAAGATGATATATAATGTGGGTGTGAAGGATTAGAGCAGATCAATAAAGTTAGAAATGGCGCATCTGAATAAATATACTCACTTGTGGCCTGATTTAGAATGGTAAATTTAGTGGGAAATGCAAAATTTGAAGAAGAATCTACTCATGCAATGTATGTTTTCATTCACATCTAGTATTTCCTCCAATAAGTCAGAGGAGTTTCTGTTCCCATTCACCTTTCTAATAAGGTATTTTACATTTAACTCCTTCGGTGCACATGACGAGCCATGCTCGTCATGAGTCAAAGTGGAGTAGTGCTCATGACGAGCTGGGCTTGTCATAATGGCTGCGCACCGCCCACACGCGATTGATTCCCCGACTGTGCGGGCGAATTAATCAGTGGGCGGGGTCGTGACGAGCCCAGCTCGTCATGAGCACAGCTCCACTGTGACTCATGACGAGCTGGGCTTGTCATGAGCACCGCGGCGCGGCGCTCACCCCCACCCCCGCACCGTGGGGAAATTACCCCCGCAGCGAAGGGGTTAATTAAGTGGATGCAAATTTGTTGTATTTTTCACTGTGATCTGAAAGATTTGTGATAAAGAACTCAGTACAAAACAATGATGGGTATTGAAAGTTTGTTTAATATTTCATGGAACCAAGTGGCAATAACAGAAAACTAAGTCCTATTGCTTATTTTGTACTAACCTGTGGAATCCATACATAAGTACCTAATTGAACATCTGGATTTTCCTACATTAGCTAAATTTGACAAAGACAGGCCTTATTTTGCTCTGCGGGTCAACAGATTCAATATGTTTGTTCGAATGCTAACTATTGGTTTTGAAATGGTATAAATTTCTTAAGTAACTTGATTAAGATGGTGAAGTTTCAGGATTTCGCTCAATGTGAAGTTTAACATCAGTTAGATGTCCCACCCACTAATGATGGAATGCTAGATAGCAGGGAACTGGATGCCTCACAGTGGCCCTTCCTGGCTGTGCTTAGCCCATGGTGGCAGCTGAGAAGATCTGCAATAGAATTATCCATTCTATCTGCCGGGAGTCCCACCCTAATTTCAAGACTGTGCCCCGCTAGCAGTACCATCAACTCTGCTATTCCCATAAACAGCCCATTCTAGCTGATGGAAGTCCAGCGGGTGCAGAGCTGACGTTGAGAGCTTGAGGATAGAATCTTTAAGGCCTTGTATCGCAGTATGAATGCATTCTCACTGTCACACAGGGCTCCGTTTTAATGCCCTTTTAAACTATGCAGGTTTTGCAGTCAACAAAGCCTCAGGACTTTATCAAAAGTAGGTTAATTTGCAACACCTTTTACTTTGCATCTTTGCACACCTCTAAATAAGTATTTACTTGACACTATCCAACACAGATTGTCTGAATGATCAATAACCTCAAGGAAGCTTTCCTAAGCAGAGCGGTTTGGCGATTCCCTTTGAGGGAGTGGCACACACAACCATCTTATTGACTTCTGCTGGATCTATCGAATATTCAGGCTGACAGGGGATGGTATAATAGGGCATTAGGGGGTATTTCAGAGACTACTTTCAAATGATTAAGGTGACTTTGCACTTTAATTGTAACTCGTTTGATCAAAACTCGTTCAAAGTTTGCCACATTCCCAAATACTCGAGTGCGGCATTAGCGCAGCCAATCAATCTTCGCTGCTACCATCCAGTAAAGCCTTAGGTTCAGGAAACTGCCAGTTTAGGCTCATTAGTATAATGCTCAGGCAGACCAGTAAATAAATACGGATGCAATTGCCTACAAAGATGGGGACTTCACAAGCATGGAGACATTGCGATGTAGAAGAGTGGCAGATTTTAGCATAACAAATGTAGAGAAACACTCCTAGTCACATCAGGGCCACAGAACCCCCCGCCCCCGTAATGCCCAAACCCGCAAATAACACACAGACACAAGTGTTAAGTTTGGGAAAAATTTGCTGCAGGTTTATTACATACAACATATGTAATGATGGTGGGTTATCTTACGGACGATCCAAGGGCAGGCCGCATTCTCGCCACCTGCCCGCCTTTTTAGCCAATCAGCATAGTGGCGAACCACCCAACTGCTGCACAATTATTATAATTATACTACACACGCCCCTTGCAGGGCGTGACTAGGCAAACCCCCGGCTGCACAGGCCCACAACCGCCCGAAGGACTACTGGGGCGCCGACACGAGTTCCTGCACCTCCCATGAGGTGACAGGTTAGGCTCTGGCACCCCTATGTGCCCGCTGAAGTACAGTGTTTGCACCTCTCTTCTTCCAGATCGCCCAGTAACTCCGCCTGCAACGAAAAAGGAACACATTAACGCTCCCCCTGGAGCCCCCCTCAAGCAGACACTCTGGGTTCGAGGAAGGGCGGGGAAAGAGTGTCCCGACGCTGTCACGCGACGTCCGGAGCGGCAAAGAGGCCTCCAAAATGGAGCACTGGGGTCATATACCCCCTGAGGCTCCTCCTAGCCGCCCCGGATGTGCGTCAGCGGCCCGCCTGCCTCCTACTGGGCGATTCCTGCCCAGGCAAGGAGTGGCTGGCCACAAGGTGGGCGGGGGCAGCCCTCCGTGACTAGGAGCCCGCCCTCCTGATGGCCACTGCGTGGCCTCGGGCAAGCGCATAGTCACATCAGGGCCACAGAACCCCCTGCCCCCGTGATGCCCAAACCCGCAAATAACACACAGACACAAGTGTTAAGTTTGGGAAAAATTTGCTGCAGGTTTATTACATACAACATATGTAATGATGGTGGGTTATCTTACGGACGATCCAAGGGCAGGCCGCATTCTCGCCACCTGCCCGCCTGTTGAGCCAATCAGCATAGTGGCGAACCACCCAACTGCTGCACAATTATTATAATTATACTACACACGCCCCTTGCAGGGCGTGACTAGGCAAACCCCCGGCTGCACAGGCCCACAACCGCCCGAAGGACTACTGGGGCGCCGACACGAGTTCCTGCACCTCCCATGAGGTGACAGGTTAGGCTCTGGCACCCCTATGTGCCCGCTGAAGTACAGTGTTTGCACCTCTCTTCTTCCAGATCGCCCAGTAACTCCGCCACAGCCCGTGCGGTGGTACCCGCTGCCGCACGGGCCCCCCACCACTGCTACTATTCTTTACCTTCAACCTTTGCTCAGAAGTGCTTCCATCAGATAGGGAGGAACAGGTCTAAGCCTACAGGCGTGAGATGAACACCATCTGCCACAAATAACCCTTGACCTACAACGTTAGCTCAGCCGAGCTTCTCGTCAGTCCAAGGAACAAGACCCAACGACAGGTGCGGGGACCCTTTCCACCTCAAAGAGACCATAGCTCCTGACATGACATTACATGCCTGAAGGAATGAAAGGCCCCTCTGCCACAATCTGCAGATCCCCCCGGATCCTTAAACCTACACCACATTAGAGTCACCATCCCCGGTTCGTGAGGCCATACTACCAGGAAAAGACCAAGGGAGAGGAGGGGCCCCTACTGCTGAATGCCCTTCGTATCATAAATAGGCTGTCCAGCATATGCCATTGGAACTCAACCCCACACCTCACACCAAGCGTCAGAAGACTACACCCAGGTGAAGTTACAGCTACTGCTGCAACGCCGTCCTCTGCACAATCATCAAGAAAGTGTGCTTACGTAGACGCTTGTGCTGCTATCGTCAAAAAGAGCACAGGGGAATTGGGAGGGATCAATACAAAGTAGACTATATAACTTGGGTGAAGTCCCATCGTATGCTAAATACAGGATTTAACAGGAATTACAGCAGGCAACACCTGCCCTCTGGGGTTTAAGTCTGGAAGCATCCTAGGCCATGCCACCACTAAGTTAGCTAGTCTGTAGGTAGACTTACGACCACCACCAAGGGATAGCTGTAACTGAAACCAAGTGCCCCTCAAGCACCTGACCCGCATAAAGACCCACCTGTAGAAACCAATGCCACTCTGACACTAAACAGCATATCCACCCGGGTACAATCCTTCTACAGCAATAGTGTAGACTATCCCAGGTACGTGAGGTCATACCCCTGGCAAGAGACCAGGTGATGAAGGGGGGCCTCCCCTGCTGGTATTCCCTCCCTAATCATACAATAGGGGAACCAGCGCATGTCACTGAGACACACTACACACCTTCACACAAAGCATCAGCAAACTACACCCAAAGATGTACGACTTCTGCCGAAGCGCAGTTCTCAAAATTCAACTGTAACTGCTATGTTTACGCTTGTGCAACTACACTCACGAAGAATATAGAAATCTACTGCAGAGCGCAATGCATATATTGGTGTAAAAATTTGCGAGGTGGACTTACATGTGATATACAGGATTGCCAAAGTAACAGCCGGAATCACATGCTACCTAGTTTAGTCTGTAGGCTGCAAGTCCAAGCTACCTCGAGGATAGCCTGTCTTTAAGGTTGACTTACGACCCCCTTAAGGGATATGATAATCTGAACCAAAAAAGGGGGGGGGCGAGGTTGGCGACATACAACGTCAGGCCAGCTACTCACTTTGGGAGGGGCAGGAAGGAATTAAAGGTTACTCAGGTTCCTTCACTCGGCTGGACAACGCAAGCCAAGGGAGCCCCATCATACAAACCGTGATAGAGAAGCCGAGTGACCACCCTGAAAGGAGCCCACCGTGCAAAGCCACCACCCATAAAGAGAAAACAAGCCAAGGGGTGTTAAGATACCAGATAGATCGTTCTATAGTGAGTCTTCAAAGGGCCCCACTTCCTGGGGGTAATTGGCAGTCCAGGCTCAGGCTGAGGTTGCAACCGTCGCTCCACTTCTACATGAAGGGGGTGTAACACTGCAGGCCCTACATTCTACTGAGAGGCAGCAGGAACTCCCGAACCGATGGCGCAGCGGGTGGGCTGCCTTTGGATTCCAGATCCTTGGATGAACAGACAGGCAACAGCAGTAATATGGAAGGGGCGAAATGACAATTGTCATGTGACCTTTTCTACTCATAGGTAATTTAACACAGTACAGGTCCCAGGCTTGTACATAGCAGGACTAGCTATACCACTTGGTAAGGGCCCCAGGAGATAATATGCGCCCGGGATATTCCTAGTAGTTTAGGGCTGGGCCTCGAACTCGCTAATAGTCCTACTTTGGCACATCCTAGACTGTCTTCCCTACAGACAAACCTTGCCATGACAGTCAGACAGAAACCCAGATGTGAGGGCCCTTCCCAATAGAGCGCCACAGGCAGCAGGAGAATTCCCACACAGCCATTAAAGAGTCACATGACGCGGCTCGGGGCTCCCCATCGCACACTGGACGTGTAATTCTATGCAGTGCCTATTCTACTGTATTAGAGTAGACCAAAAGACGTCAAATACATGAAAGTGACTGAAAAATAACACCTTTTGCACACTGATTCCACCCTGTAGAGGTCTACATACCTAATGTTCTGCCCGTCGCAGCACTATCTTGTTTTGGGATAATGATAGATGATGGAGTCCCGACATTGCGCAAGAGCAGGTGTCCTTCCACATACACGTACACTGAGCGCACAACGACGCGCTTCTCCTGGACCGAGCAGCCATTCATAAATCTGCTGTGCACACACGACCCATAGCTCGGCACCTCACTAGCGGGAGACAGGCGCTCATTCCCATGCACGCTGCGCGCCACATCCCCTGTACACAAGCAATCGGTTGCGTGTACATATTGTCCACACTATGCAGTAGCATTTGCATGGCTGGTGCTGCATATGTCCTATAACTGGATACTCGGTCACCTGTACATACTGCTCACCTCATGCATAGTTGGCTTACAGCTCGTCTGAAACACAAATCTCTAACATGGGCACACAGTTACACGTACACAGTCACCTCATACCGTTCTAGCTTGTTGCCTGCCAGATCTATCTCACCTCCTGCTCAGGGGCAGCCAGTCACACTTGCACATTGGCGGCCTCAAGCAGCGCACACTAGCTGAATGCCTGGTGTACCGCGCCCTAAAATGCAGGTACTCAAACACGTAAGTATACTGAGTATATCAACTCAACTCATATGTAGGCACCCAAAGATATGTACTTGCTGAGTAAAACATGCAGTGTCGGCTTGCTGCTAGCCTCACGCGCACTGAAGCATTTCCAATTCAGGTGTACCTTCCTATGCAACTGAGACGTTTGTCTAATATCGGATTATTAGCCTCGGGGGATGTAGTTAAACTGATTCTCATTAATGTGCTCTGACACCTATGGGCAAAAGCTGCGCTATGTAAAACAGGTGGAACAGACGAAGCTACCACTCCTGCCCCGCAGCATAATAGAAGCATTACCATGCTTGTAATAATTGAACATGGTTCTACTATGCGGCGCAGACCAGTAAACACAACGTAAGTACCACCCATGAACCAGCCACACGTGGTGTTCATAGAATGGCACTTACAGTGCCTATACACACAATGTGTGTTACACCCACCCTCAACAACCTCATGCCCTTATGCACAACGTGCGAGTCTTCAAATGTAAAGTATGCTCGGCGCCAACCCTGGGTTTAAGCGGGGGAAGCAAGGGAGTAAAGAGCACAGTGAGGGGGAGAAGCATAACGGACAATCATAACTGAATAACTTTCACAACCAGGTGTCTGGTTGTAACCTTTTTTCGTATATACTGGGTGTGCTTAAAGATCCCAGCAAAGCTTGTCGGCAGGTACCAATTCCTAAGGCCGCGTGGGAAAAGGTGCTGGATCCCCCCATGCCTAAGATGCGGAGACCCAGATGGCACATCTGGCCAACTCAAATAACGCCCCTCTATCTCAAATAAAAGCAACGAGAGACAACCGCGTGGGACAATTGGGACCACCACCTACACCAAGAGAACGCACCTGAGTTGCCCAGCGGCCACAGAGATGTAACCCCTCTCTGTGCTAGAAAACTCAGAATTCACGCCCATGTCCAATTTTGTGGGCTGTATAACAGGTGATGTTGCAGGCAAAACCCAGACCGAGGTCTGCCATTGGCCTTCCGGGGGCAAACCAAGGGCGTCTACCGGCACTTCTAACTAGAGGCTAAGGCAACTCCTCTGAGTGCCCATATCCAGTGTGACGATGCATGAACGCTATCAGAGAGAACATAACATTGCTGTCGACCTTGGGTATAATTCCAAGCGAATGAAAAGTGGTGAAAAGTGCACTACTGATTTCTAGACACCATACTAAGCATTACACTTATTGGCTATGACGCACGAATTTACTTATTCTGTAGCTTTGCTGAACAAGGAAAGTTGCCTCGTTAGGTGAATACAAGTGAACTTCGTTCCAATTCAACATCAATAATTTACCAACCTATCAAAACATTGCATTGCGTTCTTTTACAAAGACAAGCATAGTCCTAAAACCGAGGAGTTACCTGCAGTATATCGTGTATGAAACAATTCACAATGAGAAGATGTATATTAAATCGCATGCAAAAGAACCATAACACCAGTCCATTGGAGTGCAGATAAACCCCCCGCAAAATTCTACACTCTTAAGTAATAGGCATTACTGCATCTAAATTATTATTGGGCACCCCCTTTCTCTCTGATTATTGATGAAACAACATTTGTTTTAAAATCAAAGCAGCCTCTGAGCAACCCGGGCGACTGAACCCACAAAATTGCATTCCCGTCTTTTTAGATTACATGGCGGTGCCGGGTCAAAGCCCAACAGGGGCACATCGGATAACGTCACTCAGACGTGCAGGAACACACATAGCCCAGGGTGACGAACCCGGCAATCCCCTCTTTACAGCTTTTCTACCTCGTGTTCTGATCAGCGGGCAGAGTTGTTTCGGGAAAACTCAATACAAGCATCACTAGGGGAGGATCATATATTCTGATAGGGCATTATTCTGTGAGGCCGCTAAATTATAACATCTCAAAATCTGAATACAAGATAGTATGGCGACTAGCCATGAGATGGTCGCTGACAGAACATGATAACAATGAAGGAGTCGGTTCCTGTGTCCGCATTCCTAAACTGCTAGCCTTGCTTAACCTCTGGACTAAGATAGGAATGCCCACCCTGAAGGCAGAGTACCGCCATGCAGCGCCCACTGCCATCCCCCCAGCACCATAATCTCTGAACACCCGTACTGGTAATTACAGGCCTGACTTAATAGGGGAAGGGGCCCTGCGCTTTGACCTCTATTACCTTACATCCATGTATGCGACACATCGCTTCGCCATGGGACCGGAATGAAATGGAAACTTTCCAAGTGAGCAACGTACACAGAACAAAGCCAAATCACCTAAAACGAAATTCCCTTGCTGCAAAGTACCTCTTTACAGTAGGAAACTTGGTACAAAACTCCCCCAGAGATATCAGAGGAAATTCACTTGCTGCAAAGTACGTCTTTACAGTAGGACACTTGGTACAAAAACTCCCCCCGAGATATCGGAGTGCTTTACCTTATATCCGATACAGAAAAGGGGGTGGTGATGAACAGAGTGTCTGAATTAAGCAGACCACTCTTACCCAGTCCAAAGATCAGGGCTTGATCCATCACCGTTCTTTATCTCACTGCCCCATCCCAGCTCAGAACCTGGCTATATGCAAATTAGTCTGTCCCTGGCCCAGTGCATCATGGGAACAGGGCAGACCAAACTACCAAGCCAATTCTTCACCAGAAAGGAGACAAGCTACCGGGGACCGGTTTCTGGCATTTCAGCCTCTTCGGCCCGGCTTGCTTGAATCCTGATGGAGCAGTGAGAAAGGGACTCATGTCTGAGTATACCCTGCCACACCTATAGTGGCCAAAAACGATACAGAAAAGGGGGTGGTGATGAACAGAGTGTCTGAATTAAGCAGACCACTCTTACCCAGTCCAAAGATCAGGGCTTGATCCATCACCGTTCTTTATCTCACTGCCCCATCCCAGCTCAGAACCTGGCTATATGCAAATTAGTCTGTCCCTGGCCCAGTGCATCATGGGAACAGGGCAGACCAAACTACCAAGCCAATTCTTCACCAGAAAGGAGACAAGCTACCGGGGACCGGTTTCTGGCATTTCAGCCTCTTCGGCCCGGCTTGCTTGAATCCTGATGGAGCAGTGAGAAAGGGACTCATGTCTGAGTATACCCTGCCACACCTATAGTGGCCAAAAACGATACAGAAAAGGGGGTGGTGATGAACAGAGTGTCTGAATTAAGCAGACCACTCTTACCCAGTCCAAAGATCAGGGCTTGATCCATCACCGTTCTTTATCTCACTGCCCCATCCCAGCTCAGAACCTGGCTATATGCAAATTAGTCTGTCCCTGGCCCAGTGCATCATGGGAACAGGGCAGACCAAACTACCAAGCCAATTCTTCACCAGAAAGGAGACAAGCTACCGGGGACCGGTTTCTGGCATTTCAGCCTCTTCGGCCCGGCTTGCTTGAATCCTGATGGAGCAGTGAGAAAGGGACTCATGTCTGAGTAAACCCTGCCACACCTATAGTGGCCAAAAACGATACAGAAAAGGGGGTGGTGATGAACAGAGTGTCTGAATTAAGCAGACCACTCTTACCCAGTCCAAAGATCAGGGCTTGATCCATCACCGTTCTTTATCTCACTGCCCCATCCCAGCTCAGAACCTGGCTATATGCAAATTAGTCTGTCCCTGGCCCAGTGCATCATGGGAACAGGGCAGACCAAACTACCAAGCCAATTCTTCACCAGAAAGGAGACAAGCTACCGGGGACCGGTTTCTGGCATTTCAGCCTCTTCGGCCCGGCTTGCTTGAATCCTGATGGAGCAGTGAGAAAGGGACTCATGTCTGAGTATACCCTGCCACACCTATAGTGGCCAAAAACGATACAGAAAAGGGGGTGGTGATGAACAGAGTGTCTGAATTAAGCAGACCACTCTTACCCAGTCCAAAGATCAGGGCTTGATCCATCACCGTTCTTTATCTCACTGCCCCATCCCAGCTCAGAACCTGGCTATATGCAAATTAGTCTGTCCCTGGCCCAGTGCATCATGGGAACAGGGCAGACCAAACTACCAAGCCAATTCTTCACCAGAAAGGAGACAAGCTACCGGGGACCGGTTTCTGGCATTTCAGCCTCTTCGGCCCGGCTTGCTTGAATCCTGATGGAGCAGTGAGAAAGGGACTCATGTCTGAGTATACCCTGCCACACCTATAGTGGCCAAAAACGATACAGAAAAGGGGGTGGTGATGAACAGAGTGTCTGAATTAAGCAGACCACTCTTACCCAGTCCAAAGATCAGGGCTTGATCCATCACCGTTCTTTATCTCACTGCCCCATCCCAGCTCAAAACCTGGCTATATGCAAATTAGTCTGTCCCTGGCCCAGTGCATCATGGGAACAGGGCAGACCAAACTACCAAGCCAATTCTTCACCAGAAAGGAGACAAGCTACCGGGGACCGGTTTCTGGCATTTCAGCCTCTTCGGCCCGGCTTGCTTGAATCCTGATGGAGCAGTGAGAAAGGGACTCATGTCTGAGTATACCCTGCCACACCTATAGTGGCCAAAAACGATACAGAAAAGGGGGTGGTGATGAACAGAGTGTCTGAATTAAGCAGACCACTCTTACCCAGTCCAAAGATCAGGGCTTGATCCATCACCGTTCTTTATCTCACTGCCCCATCCCAGCTCAGAACCTGGCTATATGCAAATTAGTCTGTCCCTGGCCCAGTGCATCATGGGAACAGGGCAGACCAAACTACCAAGCCAATTCTTCACCAGAAAGGAGACAAGCTACCGGGGACCGGTTTCTGGCATTTCAGCCTCTTCGGCCCGGCTTGCTTGAATCCTGATGGAGCAGTGAGAAAGGGACTCATGTCTGAGTATACCCTGCCACACCTATAGTGGCCAAAAACGATACAGAAAAGGGGGTGGTGATGAACAGAGTGTCTGAATTAAGCAGACCACTCTTACCCAGTCCAAAGATCAGGGCTTGATCCATCACCGTTCTTTATCTCACTGCCCCATCCCAGCTCAGAACCTGGCTATATGCAAATTAGTCTGTCCCTGGCCCAGTGCATCATGGGAACAGGGCAGACCAAACTACCAAGCCAATTCTTCACCAGAAAGGAGACAAGCTACCGGGGACCGGTTTCTGGCATTTCAGCCTCTTCGGCCCGGCTTGCTTGAATCCTGATGGAGCAGTGAGAAAGGGACTCATGTCTGAGTATACCCTGCCACACCTATAGTGGCCAAAAACGATACAGAAAAGGGGGTGGTGATGAACAGAGTGTCTGAATTAAGCAGACCACTCTTACCCAGTCCAAAGATCAGGGCTTGATCCATCACCGTTCTTTATCTCACTGCCCCATCCCAGCTCAGAACCTGGCTATATGCAAATTAGTCTGTCCCTGGCCCAGTGCATCATGGGAACAGGGCAGACCAAACTACCAAGCCAATTCTTCACCAGAAAGGAGACAAGCTACCGGGGACCGGTTTCTGGCATTTCAGCCTCTTTGGCCCGGCTTGCTTGAATCCTGATGGAGCAGTGAGAAGGGGACTCATGTCTGAGTATACCCTGCCACACCTATAGTGGCCAAAAACGATACAGAAAAGGGGGTGGTGATGAACAGAGTGTCTGAATTAAGCAGACCACTCTTACCCAGTCCAAAGATCAGGGCTTGATCCATCACCGTTCTTTATCTCACTGCCCCATCCCAGCTCAGAACCTGGCTATATGCAAATTAGTCTGTCCCTGGCCCAGTGCATCATGGGAACAGGGCAGACCAAACTACCAAGCCACTTCTTCACCAGAAAGGAGACAAGCTACCGGGGACCGGTTTCTGGCATTTCAGCCTCTTCGGCCCGGCTTGCTTGCGACAGATCGCTTCGCCATGGAAACCTGAAAGAAACTGAAACTATACACGTGAGCCACGTACACAAAACAAAGCCAAATCACCTGAAAAGAAATTCACTTGCTGCAAAGTACCTCTTTACAGTAGGAAACTTGGTACAAAACTCCCCCAGAGATATCGGAGTGCTTGGAGTCACACTTCCACGGCATGCGTGCAAGTATTGAAATGATGTGACTCGCGCAAAGTTTGCGCCACACACCAGACTCGAACCTGGTTCCCCGGCTTCAGGACCAGCCCTCCGAACCGCTGAGCTGCCCTTGTGGTAGCAAACTGTGCAACAGAGGAGGAGATAACCGACATGTGTGCAGGTATCAGAGAAAACAAAACACACAGAAGGCAAACCCTGCACACATCATAGGCGCTCGATGCGCCACCCCCCACCCAGGCCATGCACACGACGCTCGCCTGCCGAATGACACCATTATGGTGGGACTACGCATGTAGTTAATGACCCGTAACACCTAGCAGAGTGGCACATGGGTCCTAAGGTCGAATCCCAGCACATTCATCCCCTAGACGATGACCTGATGGGAAGGGAGGGTACCTCGCAGCCAACATTAGGAGTAGGACTCTGAGCCTCTACTCTATGTTAACCACCATTATCAGATGCCAAAACAGGCTTCTACCTAAATAACAGTGGCCAGCATGGGGATCGAACCCCGACCTTGGCGTTATTAACACCACGCTCCAACCAACTGAGCTAACCGGGCTCTGCTAAACACATAACTGCGTGAGCCCTCTCCTCAGACCCAGGTCCCTGAAGTGAGCCTAGCCTCCTTGTGCTTTCCTATGACGGTCGCGTGTCCTGAGCGCACCCTAGCCCAAGGCCCGTTGCGTTTTTTTTGTTGTTTTTTTTTGGTTTTTTTTTTCATTATCGTCATTCTACCTCGTGCAGGCTAGGCCAGGGGCATCGGGAATCAGCTCGCTTTCCCTGAGCACCAGTTGCGTTACATGCGGGCACATACATTTCTGTAGGACACGTCCCCCCCCCAGGTTACGGACTGCACTCGTTCCGGTACCGAAGGACACCATGCCTTGTGTAAGGCGCAAAGTAGGTCAGAGGCATCGGGAACAGAGCGCTTACCCTGAGCACCCTATGTGTTCCATGCGCACACTATCATTTCTGTTAGGCATGGGGAGAATACGCTCTTCACCGGTACCGTGGAATTCATTACTTTGTGTATGACGCAAACTAGTCTGGGAGCCTCGGTAACAGGGAGCTTATCCTGAGTACTAGATGCGTTACCTGAGAACACCCACAATTCTGTTAGTCTTGGGGAGAGCTCTGTACATATTCCGATATTGCCTACGTTAGACCCGGGAAGGTCACGTCATGTGGCTGGGGTTCCGTTTCACTGGTAATACTTGATCCCGGGTGACTGCTACTGGCGGTTACACAAGGGAGAAGAGCACATGCCCATAGCCTAACCAAAAGCGCCTTCAAACTTAAAGCGCTGCACAGTGGCCCCACCACGGCCCGAACGGGTCCCCCGACTGCTTTCCGTGCCACCAGCCGCGCCCCCACCCTGGATCCTTTAAAGGAGTCTCCGATTAGGCCGCAAATCAAAAGGAGGGGTGGGGGAGTGATGCTACTCGGCCGTGCAACATAGCGACGATCTTGCGTGCTCCAAGGGGGGGAGGGAGGTGGCTCGGATCCTACCGGGGCGACAGCCGGGAGAGGGAGGCCAGAGTAAATATGGCCGACAGGGCCCCAGCGCGGAGGTGCCCCCACAATGAACACTCCGGCCGAGCCACCGTGTCCGCGGCCCTGCCATGTGCTGGCCTGAGTCATGAGCCCCCTTGTCCAGATAAGGGGGCAAGCGGACAGGAATAAACATAAAAAGGGGGGATTAGCCACCACACTCACCTTGGTTGGGGCCCTCCCGGCGCTCTTAGCCCTTCTACCAACTCCGAACGGCCAACCCCGCCGAAATGCGGGACCCCTGCCCAGCGGCCCGCAGCTACGCGGGCCGCCCAGCCCTGCTCGACCTCCCGAGTGGAGGGAGTAGGCAGAGAGGGTGGAGAGGAAGTGGCCCGACGCTTCTCACTCAACTGAAGATGAGAATTCAGCGAAAATGTGTGTCCCCAAAACGAGGTCACAGCGACGCGAATGTCCCGACGCTGTCACGCGACGTCCGGAGCGGCAAAGAGGCCTCCAAAATGGAGCACAGGGGTCATATACCCCCTGAGGCTCCTCCTAGCCGCCCCGGATGTGCGTCAGCGGCCCGCCTGCCTCCTACTGGGTGATTCCTGCCCAGGCAAGGAGTGGCTGGCCACAAGGTGGGCGGGGGCAGCCCTCCGTGACTAGGAGCCCGCCCTCCTGATGGCCACTGCGTGGCCTCGGGCAAGCGCATTTGTTTAGGCACGGAATGTTTAGGGATCGGTAGAAAATTCTGCTCCACCAACGGAGTTCACAGAGTTTTGCCCGCTCCACACAGAGCGCATAATTCAGAAAAAATCTGCAAAGTAGAGCAGAGTTTTCCTCTCTTGCGGCTCGCCAACGCTAAGTTGACAAGTGAGAAAAATCATACGCTAGACCACCCCCGGTCGAGATTTCTCAGCGCAGGTGATCGTGGCAAGCCACTCGCGTTGTGCTAGCTGCCACTCAAGTAGAACATCTAGTCGAGTAGCAGAAAGAAGCAGCATCCTCTAGTGCTGCATGTGATGCCATTCGCTCTGATTGTGCAGCGCAGGAGAAACTCTGACGCTAAAAATCAGCGCAAGCAGCATGACTCACCGCACTCCGCCGCTTGCGAAACTCCGTGGAGTGTGGCAGAGTTTTTGGGCACTTCGCAGAGTTCCGCTTAACAGAACTTCACGACCGCGTAACAGAACTCTGCAAACTCTGCCCAGGCCTATTAATGTTATCATTTTTACACACTTGTAACCGGAGCACTAGCAACAACATCTTTTCTACTCAGACCTCTGAATTTGTGTGCAATAGACGAATGAACTGCACCTTTAAAGAAAAAGCACTGGCACAGATTTAGTAGAGTTCATAGGTTAATCCCCGATTCAAAGTATAGTTGGTCTAGACTCCAGAGCTGGTAATATATAATTGATGTACACATCTGATTAAGACAGTTAATTAAGGAATGCCCCTATCTAACATGGTCAAAAGAACAACCTATCAACACACTGACTATTGGCAGACCTTGTTATAGTGATGACACCCACTATGTAGTCAGACTGACTTATCTGATTGACGTGCTGGCACATTATATGTAATCACAGACACGAGTAGCAGTCAATCCTGTCAGATGCAAGCGTGCTCAAGTTGCATACACTTAAAAGAGAGACACCGATGGAAGCATCTTCAAGTAAGAGGCAAGCACCCCTAGGCTTTGATGTTAGGTCATAATTAGGGCACAGCAGTTACAGTACTTCTTAAAAAGGTCAAATGTGTCAGTGGTAGTCCAACATTTAGGTAATCAAGAACTTGCAGAGGCCCTTAAAGCAGCATCGGGGTTTGCCATAATGTTTTAAGATTTTTTTTATAGAGCAATAGAGCAATAGCTGTATACCTCTCTAATGCACGTTATGAAATGGTGGGGAGTAAGCAAGTAACCTTGCATCCAATGTATCAATTACAGCGCAAAAAACAATATTTTAAAGTGTAATTTATCTTCATCCTCTTCAATCTCTTAATTTACTTTAACTACGAAAATGTTACAAATAGGGATATAACATTCTAAAGACTTGATAGGAGCATGCAGCTGGAGATGTTTAGGTAGCTCAAAATACAGTGCATGAATCCGAATTGTGGGGCATATTAGCAAGGGCACTATCGCCGCTAAAGCAGCGATAATTTTATCGCCCAATTAGCAAGCTGTCGCTAACAGCAGTTAGCGACAGCTTTTAGGCGATAGCGACCGGTTTGGGGCCCATTTTGCATGTCAGCGATATTTATCACGATTGACATGCAAAGTGGGCGTACCCAACCTGTTAGCGACTGAAAGCAGTCACTAGCACAGATATCGCCTATTAGCAAGGCAGGCTGTGCGATTAAAAAAGTCGCGCTAAGCGCGATTATCGCTAGAACCTAACGCCTGCTCAGACAATGACTTAACCTGTATATCCAATGGGAGGTGGATATTCAGGTTAAGTCCCCATTAGTGTTAATGCCTGAATATCGCTGGATTTCTAGCGATATTCACGCATTGAGCCGCTATCGCCGGATATTTTATCGCATTTGAGATAAACGTTGCTAATAGCATGCTATCTCTGTGATAATATCCGGCGAAAGACAGCGATAAAAAAATCCGCTAAGCGCATTCAGCGATAAATATCGCTAATTGTTGCTAATATGCCCCTCTATTTGTATTAAATCCCTTCTACAATTGACTATTTAACTGACAATTGCTGTAAAACAAAACGAATGGACTGAATCACATTACCAAAAAGCGCATCGCATGACGACTCAGTGGTCACCCAGGAAAAGGTGGGGAAAATACATGGCAGAGAACCCACAGCGCCTTGAAGCCACGCTAGTGTCAGACGTGTGCTATAGAAATACTAAAAACAGAACATATTTAAGAACAAAAGCGTTGTTAGCATGTGTAATTCTCAACTCACAGGAAGGGATTCTTAGGCTTTCGAGTCATTGTTACTCTCCTTGTGCATGGAAAGTTTCCACTTTACAAAGGCACTTTCAGGCACTGCTAATTACTTTGTAATTACTTTTTAACTTTCAGTGTGATTCACTCCAGCAGTCACTGTAAATAAAATAAAGATCTGTCATTAGCCGAAGCTTCCCCACTGCTCCTAAATCACTAATTTCCCTGCAGTGCTGCTACAGAGTTCATGCTAGGACTCTCGTAAAAATATGCTTTTGCATGTGTTGAATATCAAAAACTTGAGTGCGTGTCGCCGGCTAGATTCCCACGACGTACGTTAGAAATTGGATGCAGCACTGGGTATAATGGTGAAAACGTTGCCTCAAATATGTAAATTGCACCTTCGGCACTGATTTGTTTTAGTCCCAATTGCTCTCCCTTTCCTCACCTTGAACTGCTTCCGGGAAGTAGAATAAACTCTAGCCGTGTGCACCAATACCAGCATGAAACCCTTCTCAGCTCGGCAGCATTGGTAAGTACAGCATCAGCATGCGTGCTATCCAGGGTCCTGAACGTGCGACTGAAGAGGCGGGGGTGGGGTGAGGGGGAGGTGAGTAGAAAAGGAAGCAAGTGGCTATCCAAGGTCCCCAACTACCGACGCCTGAGGCTCGGGCGGATGTGTGAGTGGGGAGGGAAAAAAGGTAGTAAGCGCGCATTTTGAGGTCGTTAAAGGGCAATAAATACCTTCCAACCTTCCCTCTCCTACAAGCGAGGCTTTTGGGGTATATGCGCTGTCTACAGTGCTGAACGTACGACTGCAGCTCGCTGTGGAATGAGGCAGCGCGCGCTGGCCATGGTCCTGACCGTGCGGCCGAGAGGGCCTGGGTCAGAGGCAGCGCGTGCACCGTCCGCGGTGCTGAACGCCCAACTTTACAGCGCTGTGGAACAGGAGGCACGTGCGCTGTCCATGTTCCTGAACGTGCGATTCACAGAGCTTGAGTGAAAGGACAGAGCGCGCGCTGTCCACGGTGCTGCACTGCCAACATTAGACTCGGTGAGAAACAGAAGGCACGTGCGCTGTCCGTGGTTCTGGACGTCAAGCTAAAGGTGGAAGTGCGCTGTCCAAGGTCTAGAACAGGCGAATCCACGGACTCTAGGAGCCAGGGTGGAGAGGGTGCGGGCCTGCATAGTCCAGAATGTACGACCCAACATTTTGGAAGACAAAGCTGCAAGTGCATTGTCAAATGTGCTGAACAGGTGAATCAACAGGATGTGCATGGTTGATACTGAACGTGTCGACGTAGAGGTGTGATCTGTCCATGGTCCAGAATGTGTTAACCAACACTTTATAGTAGACGGCTGCATGTGCTCTGTCCCTGGTTCTGAAAGTGCGGCCTTAACGTTCTCAGTCTGCAGTGCTGAATAAGTCAGCATGTGCACTGTCCTTAATCGAATTGAAAAAAACTCTGTGCCTGTGGAATAAGGTGGCGTGTATGCTGTTCGTGAACATGCAAACTAAAACACCCTGTAGAATAAGGCGACACGTGCGCTGTCCGTAGGCATGAATGTGTGAGCCAGGATGCTTTAGGAAATAACGCCGCTCATCCACTATCCGTGGTGATTGGTGTACGACCATAAGGTATAAGTGGCAAAGGGCTATTTAAGTGGCTCAGAAGGCATTACAAAGCTAATTTGACTCTTAAGTCCCGATTACTACTTCAAAACGTTACTCCCATAGCTTTCCTCCTATGATTACAGTACATTTCCAGGTTTTTAGGAATTCAGAAAGGCTTAAAAGAGTTTTCGTGGTAAGCTGTGAGCTCTCAGGCCTATAGACAGTACATTTCAACAAGAGATTTTGCCAGGTCTCCACCGCAACTCCTTCTCTGACCTCGTCGCCAATGGATGCTAAAAAGCGCCACCTTATTTAGAGGGTGTCCAAAAGGCTGCCTCTGGCAGTAGGCAGGTTACTGCTCTGAAACCTCAGAGACAGGTGGGCGCCATATACCACTCTTTTCTCCATACTTTGAAAATGTTGTGTTTTGCCCCTCTCTAGCTTTCCACCCTCACTGCCAGGATCAATGTGGCAGCCAATCCCCTGATCACTTGTCAGGCAGGTGAATAGGCAACCTAGTGATGAAAGATATGAGGTTGTAAAAAACGTTGCCAATAAGCATATCTTTTTTGGTAGTTCACTCTCAGAATAACATGGGGCATTTCCTCTGAGATCTGCAATATGAAGGCAGAGCAAGGATGTCAGTGAAGTATCATAATGAAACATTAAGGGCTTGAGTCACAAAGGTAACTTCCACTTTTGAGTGATTGTGCTACTTTTTGGCTATTAACTCCAAAACTATAACATACACTCAGATTTTGTGAATAGCCAAAATGTAGTAAACTAACTGGACATTGGAAATTACTCAAAAGTGTATAGCCCCCGGCCCTACAATTTGGTTGAGACATTGCATGTTTGGAGTGAATTTACACTTGTATTTTGTGCATACCTAAAAAGTAGTAAACTTGTTCAAAAGTGTAAGTAGAAGGTTACCTTTGTGAATCAAGCCAAAGCGCAATCAATAAAAATCAATGACATTACATCACTGGGAAATCTTGCTTAAATAACTACTTGGGTGCCAATTGATTTTAGTGGGGAAAAAACGAAGGGGCCTAGCGATAATTATCGCTGAGCACGCTTATTTATTTATTTATTTATTTTCGAGATTTTTATTGCGCAAACAAATACCCGAAGGTGTCTCGGCGCATGTGGGGGCTAGAGGGACCGAACATCAAGCTTACTGGTTGAACAACCATGTCTTTAGGAGCCTACGAAAGCTCATCAGATTGGGGGCAGTTTTAATCATGAGTGGCAAAAGGTTCCAAAGTTTGGGAGTAGCAACCAGGAAACGCCTGTCTCCCCAAGTTGCCGTTCTCGTGCGAGGTACCGGCAGGAGGCAGGTGTTAGCGGATCTCAGCTGCCTTTTAGGGGTATACAACTGAAACGCTTCAGTCAGAAACTTAGGTCCAACGCCGTGCACTGACTTATAGGCAATGCAGAGGGCCTTAAATTTAATGCGGCCCTCTACTCTTAGCCAATGCAGATGACGAATGGCGGGAGTAGTAGGCTGGCGGCGGGGGATGTCAAGAAGGATTCTTGCAGCCGCATTCTGTATGGACTGCAACTTAGATAGAACAAGTTTCTGAGTATTAAGAAAGAGGGCATTCCCGTAGTCAATTTTAGAAAACACTAGGGTAGAGACCAGGGTCTTCCCAGCTGAGGTAGGGAGGTAGGGCAGTCATTTCCTAATTTTCTTTAGAATAAAGAAAGCGGATGATACAACCTTATTGACGTGAAGGTTGAATGACAGCTTGCTGTCAAAAATTACTCCCAGGTTTCTGGCTTTTTCCACTGGGACAGGGGGAGAGCCCAGCTGGGTAGGCCACCAGATAGAGGATCATTCCGGGGAGAGTTTACCGAAGGTCATGACCTCGGTTTTGTCCGAGTTAAGCCTCAGACAATTGGAGGACATCCAGGTACTGACAGCAAGCATAGCCCTTTGGAAATTAGCAGCCACCACTGGGCCGTCCTTATGGATCGCCAGAACCAGTTGGGTGTCGTCTGCGTAAGATGTAAGTCGCAACCCATGGGCCTTTATTACCCTCGCTAAGTCCGCTACATAGATAATAAATAGCGTAGGACTTAGCGAGGAACCCTGTGGGACTCCACATGGGAGTGCAGAGACAGAAGAATAGAAATTGCCCAACTTCACTGTCTGGGTACGGTTGGCCAGAAAAGATGAAATAAGATCTCTAGCCATGCCGTTAATCCCCAGGGCTGTGACACGGTCGACCAGAGTAACATGGTCGACCGTGTCAAAGGCTGCGGACAGGTCCAAAAGGATCAGGACGGGCACACCTCCCTGGTCCATAATAGCCCTGATCTCATCTGAGGCCTTTATTAAAGCGGTCTCGGCTTAGCGCGCTTTTTATTATCGCTAGAATATATCGCCCACCTAGTGCCATATTATCAACGCTTAGCGCTATGGTGATAAATATTCCAGCGATAGCGGGAAAATGGCCAAACATCGCTGAAAAACCAGCGACATCCCTTTTAAAACGGCGATACGCTTGGTGATAAGGCCGTGTGGCCTTAACCCCATAATCCACCGCCCATGTTAGGTATGCCTTAGTCAGTAATTTAGCTGATGTTCAATTCCTCCGTTAAGGCAGAGTTAGCGTGATTATGATTATCGCTACGCCTCGTTGATAATATTGCGAAGCTGCCTTAGCGATATTTTCTCGTGTTGTTTTGACAGCCACGTCTACTTTGCATCTCATTAGTGATGCGATGCGAGTCGTGACAAAAACGGGAGCTAAATCAAGGAAACACGTGATAGCCTGTCCTTGTTAATAATGCGATAGAATTATTGCCGCTTTTCGCCCAAAAACGTATGCTAAAGCGACGATAATTCTATCGCCAGCCCTTGATAAAATGCTCCTAAATCTATAGAGCAAAGCACAATGATAAAAAAAGAATGACATAACACACTATTATGGAAAGCAAACACAGCCAAGGCAAAACAATGAAAGAAAAGCTAAATATTAAACGCATCCCCTTTTCTCCATATTAAAAAAGCAGACATTTGTAGCTTTGTTCCTTTACTCTGGGCATTCTCTTTTGAGACCTTAGATGAGACTAAAAACTCACAACTTTCAAAAAGGTGTTCTGTCAGAAATGAGACAAGCAAACCCTATCTGTCCACAACTCATCCTACATTTCTACTCTAGTTACTATCAATTTATCACTTAACTTCTACACTTCTAGAACTACCAGTGGAACACAGGGTCTCATTGTGAATGACTGTCTGCCATCAGTAAAATGCAGCTCAGAGGATGGTCAGTTTGGAGGTTTGGCAATTATGCCTTGCTGTGAACAATATGTAATATACAAGGGGTAGGTGTATGTAGCATAATTTTGTGTAGAGAATTACCTAAAAAGTATGCAAGACTACGTGGAGTTACACAAGAAGTGTAATTCTGCATTTAAGGCTGTCTTCCTAGAGCAAAAATCCCCCCTTGTGCCCAAAATTGGACACAAGGATGCTTTTGGAGCGAAGAAATAGTGCTAAATGGAAGGGACATGAAGAGTGAGCATGAGCGGCCATTCACGCTTGCTAAAAGTGCATTTGGTGTAGATTTTCCCCAATTTACTCCTGGCATTTAGCACTATTTTCTTAGTGCAAAATGTACCCTTGTGCCCAAATGCACGTGAGGATTCATTTTCCGCTAAGAAATAGCGCTGACTGCAACATAGCATGAATAGCTAGCAATTAATTACGCGAGCGGGCATACTTACATTATTATCGGTAATTCTGCATCAAAGAGTAACACAGAATTAGCAAAATTATTCCAATTACTCCGGCTTAATTGAAATTCCACCTCGGCTAAAATATACCCAAGGCAGTAAACATGCATCTACATAACTGATATTTACAGCGTATGCAAATACACCTGTAGGTAAACCCTTTTCAGCATACAAGATGGAGGGGCAGGAATGGTGACTCTGCAGCAAAAAACAATCTTCCTACAGTGGTATATGTTTTTGGTGGATACCTAACAACCTGTTCCCATTAACACTGTTTTATCCAACTTTTAATTTGAATGACATTTAACAGGTTGACTAGCTCTGTGACCTGAAAGACCTTCCTTGTGAAAAACTTTTATATTAAGTTTGTTCTTCTGCATCCTGCGGCTCTATTCTGTTTCTTCTTGTTTTATGAGGGTCCTTGACCCCCCTCAAATCCCTTTTGTGCTTTTTAACCCGTTGCGTGCTCGTGACAGAACCGTTCCGTCACGAGCCTCGGGTGGGCTGTGCTGGTGACGGAACGGTTCCGTCACGGCCCGCTCGCCGCGCCTGCGCGGTGCGAATTCCGCACCTGCGCTGAGCGTTCTGAAGAGCGGGCGGGGCCGTGACGGAGCAAGCACAGGCCAAATTCAGGTTTTTTCAATGATATGGTATTAAATACGTTTTTTTTAGTCAAGAAGTGATGGTTCCATTTCATAATTCCAGAGTGCATTGTGACCACACACAATCAATACCACAACCAATGCCAGTGGGCTTTAACTCCTGGCTGATTTTATTAAAATATAGTTCTCACCATTTGTCGTTCTTTTGTACCTTTGCACCATCATTAGCCATTTTGTTCTATTACATGGATTAATGGTGGTAAAGGGCTATTGCAGTTCTAATACAGTTAGTAGCACAGCAGATTTTACCACATAGCAGAACGTATTATGACCTAAAGTAAGAAACAAACAGACTGCATGTTGACGACACTTACCGTGGTGCAGAATAGTCCGGAAAACCGGAACTAAAGGGTATTTCTGTGCACAAACATGTATGGGGGCATGTTCAATGAGGCCCTGGTTTCTTCCCTTTTTGTAATGAGGAGAATGTTGCTGCTTAATGTGTTTAATAGTTAAAGTCCAACCGACTTCCCCTGCCCTTTATGAGGTCGAAAGCGTTTTGCCAGCACATGCTTCGATGTCCCCTCATTGGTGTGAGGCCCAGAATTACTAACATTTTGCGTCATGGTTGCACCACTTTTGTGGTGCATCCATGATGTAAAATGCTAGGAGATATTTACAAAGCCATGCAAGGGGTGATTTGCACCGCCATGCATGGCTTTGTAAAAAAAGAATGTCATGCAAATCAGCGGCTTAGCTGCATTGCATTACATTTCATTCTGAGAGGCATTCCATGGGCCCAGATTAACAGATTTCGTAAACCTAGGATTGCGGGAAAACGCTATACCTCCCAGAGGGTGGCTCAACAAGGGGTAACATCTTTTTTTTCTAC
The DNA here is from genome assembly GCF_964261635.1 of Lissotriton helveticus. Classification (NCBI taxonomy): domain Eukaryota; kingdom Metazoa; phylum Chordata; class Amphibia; order Caudata; family Salamandridae; genus Lissotriton; species Lissotriton helveticus. The sequence continues at coordinate 202,894,929 of NC_136058.1, read as the reverse complement.
TTGTTATTTCCTCTTTCTGTCTGTTCCGCAATCTCGCCTGCATTGGCACCAGGCTGCTTGCAGTGCGCCAGCGCTATGAGAGCAGAAGTCCGCTATATCTTAGTAGATATGGAGCATTTCTGCTCTTCCCTTTCATGCAACGCAGCACAGCAAGTGTCCTTGCTACACTGCGTTGCGGGAAAGGGTAGTAAATCTGGCCCTGGATAAGAATGTATTTTATACATCTCCTTTGCTCCTACTTGGCCCATGTTTCCATTGTGTTAACTGGCACACATGCTTAGCTTGGCAGACCATAATCAAATCTGAGATGCAGCTTGCCAAGTTTACTAAAACAGCAGAAAAATAGATAATATCACGAACTGTATTTGTTTCATTCAAAACACAAATGGAAGAGAAAGCAGTATTTTAAAAAATGCAAATTTACCACTTCTGTAAATTCGTAGACAGATGGTAATTTGTATGCCTTGCCAAGACCGGCAAGATCGCAATAAAGAGAATGAGGTCCATATTCGTAAAATAAGAGCCACATTGGAGAACAACAATATCGTTGTGTACGGCTCGTATTTGAAGCCATGCGCTTGAATCCAGATTTCATTGTATTATTCACAGCAGTGACGTCACAGTAGATCTTCACCCATCTAATCCAATCCTCCTCTGACCCGAGAGAAGCCTTTGATTGGAGGGTGGTACTGTGCCACGACCGCCCACATTCTTCTGGCATGCAGAAGACAATGGATCACTGCCTCACTTATCTGAGTTCTACAAGCGATGCTGTCAACAGAGCACATGATGTCTAAGAGCATGGTCCTCAGGGAGGGAGGAATGGGAAGGTAAGGTAAGATGGAGTAGAGATGGGGAAGGATGGCAGGTTGCCAGGTAACACAAAAATATATAGGAAGAGAGGGATGAGAGAAGGTGACAGACACCAGGGTTTGCTGTGAAAGAGTTTACGGCCACACTAGAGGGTCTATTAGGATGGTGGGCGGACTCCAGTCCGCCTGCCACCCTAGCGGTGCTGGGACCAGCCGCCAGTGGTGCGGCGGTCCCACACCACCAATTAGGATGCCACCGCCACAGTGGTGGTGGCATCCCATATATATTACATTGTGGCGGGCGGTGTTGTAAGCTGCACCTGCCACAATGCAATATAAGCATGTTGTGCATTGGCATGCACAACGTGACAGGACTGCGCGGGGCCTGCCACCGCCGGTAGAGGGGTGGCGATCCGCCCGCCATCCAAATAGACCCCAACGTTGGGGTAGGTGGCAGACCACCAATTACATTTTCTCAATAAACTGGGAATGGGAGACAGCATGAATGAGATGCATGATGAGTTAAGACTTATGGCTATCTTTCTTTGAAGTTGAAAAATGAAATATATGTGTAAAATTACCATAAACATGTCTTCAATGAAAAATTAGTTTTTAAATGCTTATTTGTACGGTCTCAGAAATACTTCTATCTAGTCCAATCACTGAATGACTTACATACCAAATTCCATGGTCCTCCAAGTGGTCCAGGTCACTGCTAGGGTATCTCCACAATAGGACAGGAATGGGACAGGGCATTAAGATGTTCATATTGTGCCAAAGTCTGCCTCAGGTTAAAAGCAGAACTACTCTGATCACAAATCCCTTCTGTGTCTTTGAATGAGTTCAAACGAAAAGGCCTTGTTGATATTAAAAACTGGCCACCTGCCAGTCTGTTGGTTATTGAAGAGAAATAGGAGCATTTCAACTCTTCTTACATGTCATGTTTCCTTCATTAGCCAAAGGGAATCTTTTTTTAAAACATTATCAAGTGTTGCTACTGCCCTCAATTGACACTGACGTTTATTATCTTGGAACACATCCAATCCTTTTCTTTAATTAAGGCCAACAAAAGTAGCTTTTTTAGTCATGGTAAAAATCCTAATACCTTCTTCTGAAGTAAGGCTTGGGGAGTAAGGTTTCGTTCATCTCCTTACATGGAATCAATATTGATAATTTTCCAGTTTGCTTTCACTTTATGGATAAAACCAGTTTTGAAGGGATGTCTCATGTAATCTGATAGATTTACAACATGTCCTAAAACGTATTTTTCCTGACCGATGAAAACATTACCTACACTGATCCTTCAGTAGATACCAATGATTTCATTGCGTATCTCTTGAGTCACTGGATTTTCATCATGCCACTGATCGAGTTACACACAATATCTGCTGCCAAGGTGATGAGGGAGGGTTTGAGCACATTGAGGATGTCCTCCTAGAAGGCTGCTGTCTACGTATGCAGGTTTATGATGGTAGTCAGCAAGAGTTGGCCTAACAGCATATGCACACCAAGCTGCTCCTCGGACAGAAGGCCAGGTCAGAGCCTCTTCAAAGTAGTAACAACTGATGACAAATCAAGTTAGCCATTGCTTATAACCCAGACCTGTAGTACTTAACCCCTCCCATGCTGATGACGAGCTGAGCTCGTCATGGCCGTTGAAAAGCTCACACGCGGGGATAATTCCCCTTCTGTGCTGAGCGTTCTAAGGAACGGGCGTGGCCGTGACAAGCTCAGCTCGTCATCAGCACATGAGCACTGTGGCTGATGACGCAGCACCGGGGTGCTGTGGGTCCGCCCCCCCCCCAGCACAGCGGGGAAATTACCCCCGCAGAGCAGGGGTTAGGAGGCAATAAACAGACGAAGTGCAGTGAGTGACCATTAATAGTTACCATCCCCAGATAACAGGGAGAAAGTACAAATCTAAGGGATTTTCTACAAACATACATTGTTTTCTGCCATTGATGAATGCTTTCGTAATTTCCATCTGGCTATTAGCCCAGAATATTAGGCAAAGGGTGGGACATACAGCAGTGGGGAAGGGGAAGTATGTGGCTCTACACGCAGCTTCTACTATGTTTCCCTACAGTGTTCCAAAAAACAACACAATAATTTATTCGGTTCCTGAATCTTATGGCCCTAATGTTTATACACATTACTGATGCTGCATCGCTCCATCCACTACTTCACGGGCAACAACACGTCAACCATTCCTAGTAGTGACAAACCCTCCCCTGTAGTGTCCTTCAATTCCATAGGAGAGCAAAGAGGAGAAGATCAACCATGGTACATCAAGTAGCAGGCATGGGAATGGTCACCCCCAATGTCACTCGTGGTGCACCTACAATGTTTGGACTCATGCATAGATGGCAACTCCTCTCCATCTGCTCTGCCTTTGTGTCTTGCGAAGGTGGCTGTTAGACATGGAAAGCCTCTGGGACTATGCCTGTTAGTGGATAAATAAGAACTACTGTCTGGTCTAAAGCAAACCTTGGTGCACTCTTTAGGGCACAAAGATGGCGCCTCTGTCACAATGCAGGTTTCGCTGTTAAGCGATAACTGCCCCAAATATATGAGAACATTACTAGCCCTCCAAATGTTCTTTGAAAAAAGCAAATTAAGTGCCACACTGCTCGGAAGAATTTAGCAACAAAACTACCTGGTGGAGCCAGTGATGTCTTACATAGACAATAAGAGATGTCCTCAAATCAAGTTCTGATCACTGCCACCTAGGATACCTTGAGCACATATGTTCCCTGAACCCCTTTGATTTGACTTTCACTGGAAGTGAGAGGATGATTTATAACTGGGACATTAAAGGGTGAACGCAAAAAATTAGAACAGTATGGACATAGTTCTTGATAAAAGGTTGACACTAGGTTCCAGCCAAAACATTATTTTCACATTTTCATAACTTCGTTCTCTCTGCTCTCATATTGTTAATTCTAAAACAAACATTTGAGGCCACATAATTGGCAATATACCGTGATTACTACTACTAGAAGCAGTAATAGTAATAATAAGAAACATACTGTAACATAATTTGTTGTTCATATCAGACACCACCACGAGCCCAGAGACTGCTCCTGCCAACCAAATAAGTCATGCTGGTTCTTCCTCTCCTATTCTTCCCCTCTTTTTCTTTAGTTCCTAGAATTCACTTGTCCCTTCAAGGATGTTAGCTTATTATTTTTGACAGCAATCTTCTCATTTCAGTTTCTTCAGTCCCTCTTTTTCACTTTCTCTTTTCCTGCATTTATCCTTTTCTATGTGAATACTGGGAACAATGACAATCTTCTGTGTGCACTGAACAATCTAAGTTTGCTTCTGATTCTCCTTTGGAGGTTTTCTCCTTGTACATTTTTTATGTAATGCCCTTCCCACTTAAAAAATTGATACTTTTAGATGACCATCTAGGTAATTGTATTGAATTCACTCCACAATGTATAATGTTCTTCATGTTACAGGAGTTGTATTTAAACAATAACTTATCTATTTTCTTACTTTTCAGAGAACTCTGTAAATCTCTAAGATGTATACGATATAGTAAATCTTTTTGGAATAATTAGTATGTTTTATTCCATTTCATGTTTGTTGCATGGAGTTGTTCTAGCCCTATGGCCTATCATTTTCCCCCTTTTTGCCACTATCATTCCATTTCATGTTGGTTGCATGGAGTTGTTCTAGCCCTATGGCCTCTCATTTCCCCCCTTTTGCCCCTATCATTCAATTTCATGTTTGTTGCATGGAGTTCTTCTAGCCCTATGGTCTCTCATTTTCCCCCTTTTTGCCCCTATCATTCCATTTCATGTTGGTTGCATGGAGTTGTTCTAGCCCTAGGGCCTCTCATTTTTCCCCTTTTGCACCAACCATTCCATTTCATGTTGGTTGCATGGAGTTCTTCTAGCCCAATGGCCTCTCATTTCCCCCTTTTTGTCCCTATCATTCCATTTCATGTTGGTTGCATGGAGTTGTTCTAGCCCTAGGGCCTCTCATTTTCCCCTTCTGTTTGTTGCATGGAGTTAGTTGCTCTAGCCCTTTGGCCTCTCATTTTTCCCCTTTTGCAACAAGCATTCCATTTCATGTTTGTTGCATGGAGTTGTTCTAGCCCTATGGCCTCTCATTTTCCCCCTTCTGTTTGTTGCATGGAGTTAGTTGCTCTAGCCCTTTGGCCTCTCATTTTTCCCCTTTTGCAACAAGCATTCCATTTCATGTTTGTTGCATGGAGTTGTTCTAGCCCTATGGCCTCTTATTTTCCCCTTTTGCACCTAGTCGTTTTCTGTGTCGTTTCTTAGTTTTTCCGTCTCATTCTGTATTTCTGGCATGCTCCCATACCCCTTTCATATTTGCTATCTCAGCCCTTTTTCTTTGAGAAGGCTCATGTCCTTTCCTGTTCCATTTTGCTTGAACATGGCTGCCCTATCTTTGATCCCTTCTAACTTTCTGTTTCGCACACTTGCACATTGCCTTGCTAACCCAGAAGGCTTTGCAGCTAAAGTTCTCTGTGTTATAGATTTGCAGAGACAAAAAGTGTACAGTTTACAAATTCAGGTTCCTGCCCAGAAGGAGCTCCATGTCCTAATGCTGAACCTTTGTGACTCACTATGCCGCAGCTGTTGCACAATGCCATGCTTACCGGGGCTACCTTGCAGCAATGGATCTATTACACAAATGTTGGAGCTAGCTGTCTCTGTGGGGGTCACCCCCGAACATTTCCGTTGGAATTTAGGAATCTGTGCACTTCACCATACCGAACCAGTGCTAAAGTGCTTGTGCTCTCTCCTTTAATCATGCTAAAACTGACTTACACCCAATAGCCATATTTAATTTACTTGTAAGACCCTAGTAATGTTGTGCTACAGGTACCGAAAGCCTGTACATGACAAGCTACTAGTGGGCCTGCAACCCTGTTTTTATTTGTGCTCAGCAATTTTCCTTAAAACAGTGTCTGGGTCACTTATATTGCTCTTCTGAGGTATGGCTGTTGTTAAAAAACATACCACTTCCCAATTAAAAACCTAAGATACAAACTAAAAGAACTTCTAAAGTTACATGCCCAGGCTGAGTTAGCATTCTGCGTTCAACGGGGACTGTTTTCCTCAATGAGAGTCATAATCAATGTCGTTTTCAGCTTATGTGATTTCACAAGATGGTGAATGTTATAGTGATATAGTGAATCTGGGTAATCCACTGACTTTATGTGGGACATAAATAGCAAATATGTAAAACTCTCTGCATTTGGTGTTCATGTATATGAATTAATATATGTTGCTCAGCTAAAGAACTGAAGGGTGAACCTGTATGATGGACAGCTGCATTAAGCTTAACCCAGAAAAGACTGAAGTCCTCATCCTGCCTCCCCCCTCCACTTGGGATGGGTCTTGGTGGCCAGCAGTGCTCAGAAGCCCCTCACACCCACGTACTATGCACAAAACCTCTGCATCATCCAGGAGTCCTTGCTCTCAATGAAAAATCAACGCTGTGTTGTCCTCCTACTTCCACACGCTCCGCCTCCTTTATACGATCTTCAAGTGGATCCCCATCGAGTCCAGGAAAATGGCCACCCATGCGGTCATCAGCAGCAGAATCAACTACAGCAAAGAACTCTACGCTGGCACCACCCAGAAACTCTAAAACAAACTGCAGACCGGCCTCCAACAGACTCATCCTGAACATCCCATGCACAACCACATCACTGGCCACCTGAGAGACCTTCACTGGCCACCTGTCAGCAAAAGAATCACCTTCAGGCTTCTTATGCATGTCTGTAAAGCCCTCCGCAACAGCAGACCTGCATACCTCAACCACCACCTCTCCTTTTACACTCCCACCAGACATCTCGCTCCGCCAAACTAGCCCTAGCCACCATCCCAAGGATCCAGAAGGCCATGGCTGGAGGAAGGTCATTCTCTTACCTCACTGTAAAGACCTGGAACTCCCTGCCTCCGCACCTCAGGCAATCATCATGGCTACCACAATTCAGGAAGGACCTCAACACCTGGCTCTTCGACTAAACCGCTGACCCCCCTAACCCATTCAGCACCTTAAGACCCTCACGGGTGAGTAGTCGCGCTTTATAAGATTACTGATTGAATGAGTGATTGTAGGAAATTTTCCCCGAAGCTGGGTGGTTTAAAGTTTGTATGGGAATTGAGCAGGGACAAAAGGATGTGCCTACAGGAAGAGAACCCAAAAACAACTGATTAGAAATAAAACATTTTTATTTAATTTAGAAATGTAATTGGTAAAGAAGAGAGTGTCCTCTGTGTCTAGACTATATCACCAAAGCCTAGGATACGGTCTTGTTTAAGTTTCACTGTTCAGACAGAATGCAAAGCTAAATGCTGCTGCACGTCTGCTATTTCACCATGGACCAACAGCCTATTGATGACAGGCTGGGACTAGGCCCAGCAAGTCGTGTGGGGTTGCGCTTTTATCAAACGAATTGTGGGAATGCTGAGTATTAGAAATTCTGTGGATCCTTGCACATTCTAGAGGTTTCTATCAAAGCATGCATGTTTTAGGTTTGCTGGGAAATACGGTAAGAAAACATCATGGGATCCATGCAACCCACCACCCCTTGACTCCCTCAGGTCTCAAACTTTCAAAAACATCTGAGATTGTTAGGTTTCCATAGGAGGCAGCTGAGCCGGGGCCCAAATACTGCAGCTGCCTTTTTGCTGATGTCTCTATATTGCATTTTGGGGACAATTGTGTCACTGGGCAATGGGGTTAGCCACACAAGTGGGGTAGAGTTGCTATCAAGAGAATTGTGGGAACACTGGGTGGTAGGAATTGTGTGGATCCCCACAGATTCCAGAACTTTCTTTCACAGAAATGTTAGGAAAATAGGGGCTTTTGAGGTTTAAGGGCATTGTGTATGAAAAAAGGTAGGGGAATCCACACAAGGCACACCACTCTAGACTCCCCTGGATGACCAGTGTTTCTGAAATTTCTGGCTTTGCCAGGCTTCTCTGTGTGGTGGCTGAATATGGTGCCATATAATGCAGCCATTCAGCAGGACAAGTAAGAGGAAGGTTGGATTAACTCCTACTCTGCCAGTCTATGTCAAAACTATGCCCAAAAGAATTACATTTCCTCTTGCTTGAAATGAGGTTGAGAAAACTCTCAATCTGCTCTGTGGGCAGAAAGACTCCTGTATCCGGGAGTGGGTGGGTGCACAGTCCCACATCTGGGAGGGTGTCCCTCATCCATAAAAAAACAGTAAAAACACCATTCCCTGGTGTCTAGAGGCTATTTCCCCAAAGATCAGTCCAGATGACATTCCCTGGTGTCTAATGAAATTTTCTCCACCCACCCCCGCCCCCGCTGGTAAGGCTGATTGGGGGTAAACTCCCTCCACCCTTCGAGACATGATGACTGATTTGACAGGGTCATGCGCAGAGGACTGCTTCCCCTTCAATCAAAGATCCCCGGTGTTCACAAGCCCCACGCGATCACCAAGCAGGGATCTATTAGGGAGAGAAAACACTGGAAGGGGACATTGTCCCCTTTCCAATGCCGCATCTCCTGTGCTGATTGGTGCATGGGGTCAAAGTTATGCCCCGCAGTACTGATCAAAAGTAAAAGCAGACTGTGCTATTAGTGCGCTTACTTTCGCATTTACTTTGCTGTGACATCAGCACGCTATGTGTGCAGGTATTATGGGTAACCAAAAAAAATCGAACTCGGGACACAGGAGAAGCTCTTCCCTTGCATTCTGAATTTTATTTCTGAAAAGAAAATTCTTCTGCTGTTTTCACCGGAAGTATTTTATTTACAGGTACGGGCAGATGTCCTCCACACTAAGAACATAGTGCAGAGGATGTCAACAGGCCATTCTCCTCACTTAACCCTTTCCCTGCGGGGCATATTCCCCAGCAGTGCTGGGGGGGAGGGGCGGCGTGCACAGCGCCCCCATGCTCATGACGAGGTCAGCTCGTCATGAGGCACAGTGCTCGTGTGCCGACCACACCCATTTGTGTGGAACGCTCGCACAGCAGGGGAATTAGGCCAGCATGTGAGCGTTCCAACGGAGCTGACCTCGTCATGAGCATGCAAGGTGTTAATTGGTTATTAATACTTTTAAATCAGGCAGATGTACACAAGCAAAGGATTGCATTTTGATTGGCTTCTAGCTGCTCTTATTTCTCCAAGAGATTCATAGCAAGTACATGCGAAACACCTCTTCACAGTAACAGCCTTCTTGCCCTGACAGTTGCCTCTGATGATCACAGAGTACTAATAAAGAACTAGAGTTTTCACCTAGCTCACATAATGCCCTACACTGTGAGACAGGCTGCATGAGAAGACAGCTTTTGAATAGTTCGCTTTTCCTGTGAAGAAAATTGAATATGTACATGAAAATGGTTGTCGCATAAATGAGTCTCCTAAAACATATCCTGTAGTTAATAGCTTCCAGTTTGTGAAGATTGTGCATTCCATGACAGTTTTCGTCATGTCCATTGTGTTTTAAAATGGTTGCCTCCTTATCCTATTTGATTTACTAAGTTACTTATTGTAAAATATTTTTTATGAATTCATTTTAAATGTCGTCATTCATAATGTAAATAGAATTTTTTTATAAACAATAAAAAAGTGCAATTTTTATAAAATATGTATTTTTAAACAAGATATAATTTCCTTGTATTTTACTTACATTAAAATTAAGTTTGAAGCCAGTGCTCATTCATACGAGGACAAACAACTACTGATAAAAGGAAGTGGGAATAAGTAAACAATAAATGGATTAGCCAAATAGTGACTCATTCAGAGGGTCTTGCTACATACAGAAGCACAAATCTTGTCATTACAAATATGAAATCGAATAGCTTTCAGTGCTACTAAAATCTACTCCAAAACAATTAAATGGTAAATTTGAAAAACAAAATTACATGTGTACCAAAATGCTACTGTTTTAAAATTAAGGAGGTATTATGTGGCCAGAAAAGATGAACAGTCCGTGGGAACAGATATGGAAAGGGTATGCTGGACTAAGGTAGTGATGTTTCTCTTTCACTATTTTGATCCTTTTGAAATGTACATTGCCTTACATTACTAAGAGCCTGTGTTAGATCTCACAGTTTTGAAACAGTTGGTTTTATTTCTGCATTAAGCCTTCAAACTGTATTTACTTCAGCTTGCTCCATTGCAAATGCTTTAAATTCATCAGCTCTTGTTCCAGGAACTTGGTATCCAGGTGGCCTCACATTTGTCATCAGCATAGAAAATTAGGCTTCTAATTGTTCATTAGAAATGTGTGGTAAAACCGCAGTAGAGCATTCGGGAATCGAGTGACAGACAGGGCCTGCTGTTGGAAGTATGTTGTAAACAGCATACCAGACTTTTTCTCAAATCGATGCGGACGATATTTGTAAATTTAAATAAAATGTCTCCTACCTTTGGCTTTTGATGCACCAACAATAATGCTCATGAGAAAATCATGCTCTTTCTCAAAGACAGTTAAATAAATTCCACCAAAGGATCGACATTTTTCACAGAATGAAATCCCCTAACTTCTGACTTCACCCCAGACAATGACTACTTGGAAGTCTCCTCCCCATGGATAATACTGATTAAATAATTACTGCTGGTTAAAGTTGAGGGTCAATATTAGGATTAGGTCAAGGATTTGTATTTTTTATTTAATATTATTTCACTAAATTTAGTTCAATATAAGAACTTCAGATTTTTGGGAGTTCCATGAAGACAATAAAGTGACTCAGGCCCATATTGGCTGGTATAAACCTTCAGCTCCAATATCCCAATGTTTGTTTTTCTGTTTCTCCTTGTTTATTTTAGAACATTGTACCCTCAGTAGGTGAAATGTTTTAATACCATTATAACCCTTACGCTTCGGTTATACCACTTGTAAAAGACCACTTCTCTCATTATAAGCCCTTACCTATGGCTGGTCCGATGACTCAGGGAGAGAGACTTTAACAACTGTTCTGGCCCACAACTGCAAGCAATAATTCTATGTTATTAAATATGTAAAATCTGTATCTGCAGCATCTGTGTTATGGTGATGATCTACTTAATTTAAATTAAAGTCATGTAAAATAATGTATTTCATTGATTACAATGTAATAATTAACTTTTCCTATATATAGGGCAAGTGTTCCATAGCTTTAAAGTGTAAATTAATTAATACTAATAGAAATGAGTAGTTATCTCAATCAAGGGTATGGTGGATGAATAAGTATTAGGGACTGGTGTAGGGTAACTATATACTGACGAGGTAATGTAAGAGGAGCTTCAATGAGAATTTAGTGGTTGAAGGAATAATGGGCTTTAGAGTTCGCGGCTACTTGTCTGCCCTAGGTCCCCATTATTTCACCGTTCCGAGTTCATGCTCAACAGAATTTTCTCTCACCACTAATGCTGCTACCCCTGAAAGACAGAGCCCTGCACTTCCAACCCATCTCAAAACACCTTATTCTAGAATCACATTTCTACTGGGATATGCTTGCCTCCTCTTCTCTTGTTAAACTCCTGAATCATTGTAGGACCTATTTTTTATCTTATATATAATGCCCTGTCAAATAAACTTAATAGAGAATGACTGGGCCATCTTTGTCGGCTCTGAGCTTTATCATCCTGGAGATGCGGACTTGGGGCACCATATTCCAGATGGCCTCACACAAATTATACAAGCATGCTCAGGCAATATTCCTTTTTCTGATAGTTAAACGCCTTTACATTCATCTCAGACGTTCCTTTTTCTTGCTACACTGTTTATCCTGTTTTGATCTCCTGAGACATCAGAATGAACTTCTTACATTTGATGGTCAAAACTAAACCCTAAACTAAAACGTTAAATAACATAAGGACACAATAAAAGTGCACAGATGACTAAAAAGCTAATGAAAACTGTCACTGAAACCAGATTCAATTTACGTCTTAAGTGGGTCGACGAGTCCAGCCAGCTGCACTATGATCAGGCCTTGGTCTAGTAGCTCCTATTATGAACAAAACTGGCTTTGTATTCAGAATCGTTATTATAAGTGCCAATTGTATGAGGAAGTAAACTGGACCTACAGAAAGTCCTACATTTCACCAAACCTGAAATAAGCCACGTGTACTGAAGACAAATGCACTGATGCATGTTTATATGAGACAAGAGGCAAGTGCTTTATTCTCAAATACGATGTATTTACTATGCAAATGAAGGCCGCTAGAGTAGCCTGTTTTACGGCAACGTGTTGGCACATACGGAGTGCACGCGCGCACCGCTGATTGGCCTATCCAGAGGCACTCCAGCAGGGGCGGCCTTAGGCATGTACAAGCTGTGCACCTGCACAGGGCCGCCAAACCCCAGGGGCCACCACACCAATATATATCCTTAAATATAATAATCCTCTGAGGATGGATACATATTTGCGTGGCGGTCCCTAGCAGGGATTTGGCGGCCTCCAGCTCTGTTCCACTTCCAAACACCCTGACCCCCCATCCCCCCCTTCACTGGCCTCCGTGCTCTGCCCCTCCCGGACCCCCTCTTCCGGGGCCCCTACTTACGCTCCCTGCCCGGCGCCGCCATGAGCCTAGAGCCGCCCCTGACTCCAGCTACGTGACACGCTTTGGTGCCCGAGCCGTGCGTGGCCCCCTGTGTGCAATAAAGAAGTGAGAGCTTAATAAAGGTGTCTGCTCTGTGGAGAAGCAGAAACTCCAGCCCGCCCGAGAAGCGAGCCTACTAATAGGGCTCGATGTAATTTCACGATCACTTGTCAGTGTCACCTGTGACACTGACATAAACAAATAAACCTCTTCCCCCTGTCTTCAGAGTTTAAAGAGCCCCGCTCCAGTTATCTCTACTTAGACTCGAAGCTTTTGTTGCTGAGTGGCAGCTCAAAATGTTCCTCTGTCATCCGACGGCGCTGTCAGCCGTTTATTCACGTTTTCACTGGCTGCCTATCAAAGGGCAGTCGTTAGCTACAAAAGGGGCCTTCCATGACTGTACAGCTTTTTTACTACAATGCACAAGGCTTGAGATATAATAGAGGCCACACGATTGCTAGGACAAATATCTCCCACAAGTGTGAAAAAAATAATAAATTAGCATTGAATTTTCTCCCAAGGTACTCCCGGCAGGTCCTGATATTTTCTTAGCCCAAAATGCACCCTTGCATTCAAAATGGACACGATAATGCATTTTGCGCGAGGAACTAGAGCCGAATGCGGCTGAGAATGAATAGCGAGCTGCCCTTCACATTCCCTTTATGTGCTAACCAGAATTGTTTCCCCCCAAAATTACTCTTAATTATGCAAGCAGGAGTTATAGTGCTATTATCGGAAATTCCTCGTTAAACAGTGACAGAATTATGGAAATGACTCCAGCATCATTGAAATTCCACCCAGGCCTATTTTTGACACAATTGATGTGAAAGGATGGGAAAATGAGCGACCAATTGAATGTGAGTTGGAGCCCTTTTCTGATATTCTTTTGTTGCCACCCACTGTCTGAAGCTTGTACAGGTCAATTTTTACACATTTCCTGAAACAGGTGTAGTTTTGTGCCCTCAATTTGGACTTCTGGCACCACTGTGATTTAGCTGGTTTGTTCATCTATTATGAATGTACAGAGTGTGGGTCCCTAATCAGTGCCTAGCCATATGCCAGTTTCTGCCTGCGTTTTTGCCATTTTGGCTCAATACACTTTATAAGAGTTGAAGAACTTGGAGCTTGAACCTTGAATCTGCAGATGTGCGTTGGGGCATGCCCACCATCTGGGGTTACGAAAACTGCTGGGATCCCCCTTCCACATTGGCATCATAGTCATAATTGATTTTTGAGATGTGAACAATGCTTCAGAGTATTGCCTGTAATAGCACTCCCATCCTGGATGCCATAGGCTCCTCTTCTGTGCAATTCCAGCAGCAGTGATGCAACAGAAACCCATTACTAAACAAATGACAGTATGCCATGACATCCACAGCAGCCCTGTCTCAATATGATTGGACGCTAGGACCTCAACATGCTCGTCAAGGCTGAAGCAAAGGATCACCAGGGCCGTATTACAGAAGGTGCCCTGGGGGCACAACAAGCGTTTGCACCCGCTTTCCGTGCCCTCAGGCCACCTTGGTATTTTTTATACTATATTGCTTATACTTTGTTGCTAATTTATGCCCTGAGGCAGAAAGCCGGGGCTTAGGCCACTGCATTTATTAATCTGCTGCTCGAATTGCTGCTTTGCCCATTTTGCACGAACCGATTTTTAAAATTGTTTTTATTGTTTTTAGGGGGTGTCACACTTCGGGGGCTTTCTGTAACTTACCTGACCCTCACAGCTGTCCCCGCAGCCGATTTGGAGCTGACGCGGGACGCTGTAAGGGAAGCCGCCATCTTGGTGGAGGCGCCGGGTTGCGGACCAGTTGGTTCTTCCGCCCCACCCTCTTCCAGTATTTATGGAGCGGCGTCCCTGTCCGCGCAGCGGGCGTGCCGACGGCGCGCGCCAAAGGCGTGCCAAAGGCATGCCCGTCTGCGCCCGTCCGCGCCCTGATGGGCCCAGGGCCCATACCCCCTGGCCAAACTGCAGTTTCGTCTCCCAGACTTACATAAAGTGCCAATCTTCTGCGAGCCTACAGGTCCCATCGCAAAGCGGCATGCTCCTTGTTCAGTCCAACCAGCAAATCCTTCCAATCTTGCTCTAACTGCTCCCTGTCACTCGAAGTTCCTCAGCTTTGTCGTAGCTGCACTCCCAAACCGCCGATTAATCCTGAAACTGTTTACAACTTTTATAGTATGAATTGCCGGTTCATACCCAAGCACAGGTGCGAGATCTTTGATCTCCTAAACGACGAACAGCCTGATGCCCTCTTTGTTACTGAATCGTGGCTTCACGATGGCTCTGGCCCAGACATCGCGGAGGCACTGCCAGCTAATTATGCCATTGTTAGGTGTGACAGAGGGGCACAAGTTGGTGGCGGCATCGCTATTGTTTTTAAAAGTATATATCAATGCCAATTGGAAGGCATTGTCTTGCACAATTGTGAAGCCGCGTCTTTTAAACTTGTTCTTCACCCCAAAACTTCGCTGTCCGGCTTATTAATCTACTGCCCTCCGGGACCTGTTAACGACTGGTTTTCCCATCTGTCCGATCTCATTGCTTCATTTTTCATTAAATCCAGTTCTCTCCTAGTGGTAGGTGACCTTAACATTCACTTAGACGACCCTAGCAATAGTGCAGCCAGAACTCTGATTGCCGACTGTCGGGCAATGAATGTCACCCTCCTTAACTCCGGCCCCACTCATAAAGGTGGACATCTCTTAGATCCCATCTTCTCGAATCTGCCTGACTTGACATGCTATCCGGCTTTGCCCGTCCTCTGGTCCGATCTCTTTTTGGTCAGCTTCAGGATCACGTCCAGGACTGCTCGAGTTTCTCACAATGATATCCATGCGGAAAGCAAGAGGGCTTGGAAAAAATTGGACATTTGTTCTTTGAACAAAGTGTTAGCATCCCACCTCCCTGCAGAACTGCTTATGTCAGTGGATGCGGAAACCGCAGCCTCCTCGATGGATGCCTGGCTAAAAACTGCCATTGATATCTGTCTCCCTATTTCGTTAAAGAAGGGTGCGCCTCACAAGACTCCAGCTCCTTGGTATACAGAGACGCTAAAGGCCGAGAAATCCCGCTGCAAGAAGCTGGAACGCGTTTGGCGCAAAGACTACTCTAAGCCATCAGCTCTTGTCTATAGAAGTGCTTTAAAAACCTACCACACAGCCTGTGCCTTTACTAGGGCCAACTTCGTGGTGAAGTCTATAGAAGAGACCCTTGACAAATCCAAATTCTTGTTTGGCCTAGTCAAAAACTTTGCAGGGTCTCTCACCACAGCCAAAGCTCCCCCCTTGTCGAGCCGAAGATGTGACGATATTGCCCAGTTTTTTATAAATAAGGTGGACAAGATCCACCAGGACATCTCCACTTGTAAGCAGGGACATAATCCTACGGTTCAATCGACTCTTCTTAAGGAGGTCACTCGTCACACGGCCCCTATCCTCTCCCCGTTATTGACTTGGCCTGATTTAGAGCCTGATTACGTCCTCGATACCCTCTGCAAAATAAAATCAGGTTCCCCTCTGGATCCTTTACCCATTGCCGTACTTAGGTCCCTTGACCCCCTGCAACTGTCAGCAATCTGCTCCACATTGAACCTATCGCTTAAGACCGCCACAGTCCCGGTCATCTGGAAACACGCCATGGTCACGCCACTTCTGAAAAAGCCTTCTGCAGACCCCGAACTTCTTTCGAACTACTGCCCTATTTCACTGTTACCTGCTTTTTCTAAGGTGCTTGAACATCACATTCATCGCCACCTTACCCAGTTTGTGACCTCTAACAACTTACTCCACCCCTCGCAGTCAGGATTCCGGTCTGGTTTCTCTACAGAAACAACGCTTTTAGGTGTTACAGAGAATCTCCGTTCCCTGCTTGACAGAGGGGAGACGGCCGCGCTGATATTACTCGATCTCAGCGTGGCGTTTGACACCATTTCCCACAAAATCCTCCTGGACGCCTTAGCCATCATGGGCGTTGAGTGATCGGCCATGGGCTGGTTGGCCTCTTTTCTTGCTGATCGCACTTTTCAAATCTTTTCCCAATCCGCCACTTCCAATGTCTATCCCCAACCTCACGGTGTCCCTCAGGGTTCCATTCTTAGCCCCCTTCTTTTCAATCTGTATGTCACCCCTTTAGCCCACATAGCAGATAGCATTGGTCTCACCCTATTTACGTACGCCGACGACTCGCAGATTGTCTTTTCGCTCACTAAATCTGACAAGGCCTCCACCTCTCTCCTTTCAGTTGGGCTTGGTGAAATTGCCAAGTGGATGGACCATACCCTTCTCAAGTTGAATGGGGGTAAGACAGAGGTCCTTTTCCTGGGGCATAAACCCGACGTATGGACCTCGAAGCACTGGCCTATTGAACTCGGCCCCCTTCCAGCACCTGTGGAACAGGTTCGTAATCTTGGTGTTGTTATTGACAAGGATCTGACAATGCAATGCCAAGTAAACAAGGTATCATCCACATGTTTCACAATTATACGTTGGTTGAGAAAGATCTTGTGGATGTTGCTTGTGGATACCTAGCGATCGGTCGTGAGTGCCTTGGTCACCTCCAGGTTGGACTATGGTAACATACTCTACCTGGGGGTGGCAAAGGCTGTCACGCGCCGCCTTCAGTTGGTACAAAACGCCGCAGCGCGCCTGCTTAGCGGCCGCCGTAAAACCGACCATGTATCCAGCCACCTTCGTGAGCTTCATTGGCTGAAGGTGGAAAACCATGCGAAGTTTAAGGCGCTTACCTACATGGACAAGATCAGACAGGAGGTGGCCCCAAGTTATCTTCAGACCTTGGTGAAATCGTATTCTCCTACCCGTTCCCTCCGATCCTCCTCCCGAATCCTCTTCTTTGTGCCGAGGGTCAAACTTTCTAGAATGGGAGGCCGTTCCTTTGCCTATCTGGGGCCTAAGTTATGGAACTCTCTTCCTCTGATCATTAGGTCGGAGGACAGTCACACTCGCTTCCGCAAAGCCGTTAAGACCTGGCTCTTTGATCAATAACTGCATCTGCCTCTACCTGACTTTATTAGTTGCACAATC
This sequence comes from Lissotriton helveticus, assembly GCF_964261635.1. Taxonomy (NCBI): domain Eukaryota; kingdom Metazoa; phylum Chordata; class Amphibia; order Caudata; family Salamandridae; genus Lissotriton; species Lissotriton helveticus. The sequence continues at coordinate 202,877,518 of NC_136058.1, read as the reverse complement.
TTAGCGCCGGGAAACCCTTAGGGGTAGCTGTCGAGCTCTACAAACTCAAATAATAAATAAATAAATAAGAAGGGGGTGCAGACGCTTTTGCGTCCCCTTCTATAATACAGATAGCGCTGGCGCACTTAATGTGCCAGTGCTACCTCCAGAGGGTGTTCCCTCATTTGCATAGGGGCATGTCCTATGCAAATGAGGGAATTCCTTTGACTCTGCACCCGCGCCATATTATAGTCGCAGGCGCAGTCAAAGAAGCCCTCAGGAGGTGCACTGACTATGCGCCATATAATAAGTGGGGCATTGTCAGTGCGCCTCCTGACAACAGCCCTCTGCAGGGAGTAAAGGTGACTGCACCCATCTGTAAGCGGACCTCTAATCCCCTTTGAAGGTGGAAGTGGGTGCGCTTTGTGTTTTCACATGAATGAGCTGCCCCCAGGGCAGCGCAAGTTCGAGCACATCGATCATAATAGGGCGCATTGGCATTCTTTGTCCCGGCGCATCTTTTGAAAGGTGTGTCGTGCGCAAACAATGCCAATGCGTAATACGGCCCCAGGACTTTTGAACTTCTCATACACCTGCACTGCCACTTTCAACTTTCATTTTTTTCACACCTCATCCTGATTTGTCCTTTTACACGAGCTTCACTTAGTACATTTTCCAAATTAATTTGACTACACCCCTTCTCTTAGTGATCAGCAATGACTACATGCTTCAGTAAATAGTATTAGTAGTGCACTTTTCCCATGTGGCTAAACAAGAATAATGTATCTATTAATGCATAATTTGTATATTTCCTTTATGTATGTATTATGCAGGTGGTGAGCATGGAGCACGGTCTTGAAGGGCTTATCCGCCTCATAGTATTGCAATGATACACTCAGAAACCAGTTTGTAGCTATGTATATTAAAATTAGGGTTCCCGGTTTTCAGTTTAAACAGAGTTTTGCACAAAAATACAGAAGGAAAAATATTCTGGTTTTGCTGCATGTGTGAATTTTCTTCATTACCATGCTGGATTTGTTGTCTGGGTATAGGCAATTGCTACTCTGAATTTGTTACTTGGATATTATTGGCTCACTGTTTGAAGGGAGCAATGTGGTCTTATAGCCCTGATCCTGTTAGATCTGTGTTATGCAGTATACAGTGTTTTGTACCCTAATTCTGAGTGTCCTTCCCAAGGGGAAAAGGATGTATTGTGTGCAGTAGGTGTAACTTGGATTTACCTATTGAAGATTTATGAGTTATGCCCAAATGTGGTGCGTGTCTTTCCTAAGGGTTATGAATGTAGGGGCCTGTATGTTCCGCCCTAATGTTGTGTGTTCTTCCTAAGGGGAAAAGGATAATCTGTAGGGGCATGTGTGTTTGTAGTAAGGACTCAAGAGGCATTCTGTAGATAAGCTTCAGTTTATTAGTACATGAAGAAGCCTGCAGCGCACTGCGGCCGGCCGGAGAAGGTCCCAACAGTGAGTAACGCAACTGCTTGGAACTTCGAGGACGACCGATCGCAGAACGCGAATGGCGTTTAAATGTATACAATAATGTACATAGGCAAGACTCAAGGGAGTCTTGAACATAACCACGTGCCTGCCACTACAAGTGATGTACACCAAGCGGCAGGCACGCTACACACGATGAAGAAAATAATATTAATACAGTACAAAATCTGTGAATCTGGAAGGCACTTTTACTTCACGTGGTAGCCGAGATGCTTCTGACTGTGAAGTGTATGGACTCTTCACTGTCAATTGTTGAGTTAGTATTGGCTGAGGTTAGTTGCACCCATGATACCCAATCAGATTGAGACACGGGCCTGCGTCTACTCAAAATAATACTTGCTTGTTGCTCAGATAATTTTACCAATTGGCGTTTGTTCCACTGACCCCTGGTTTCAAGTAATGCTGCTCCTTTGCTGACATGTATCACCTTAACTGGAGCAGAGTACACAGACTTCCTTTTCTTCACTCTGACTGGATTCTGATCAAAACCCAGTCATTTACATTTATTTCAGACCATGACATTCGATGTCTGACATCAACACCTTGTTTCATTTTGACCTGTTTCTCTAGTCCCTTGGACATAAGTTTTTCTTTGTCTGTAACTTCATTGTATTCTGCAGTGCTTACTTGCTTTTTCAACTAAGTGGAAAATAGTGTGGTGTGCGCCTTCATAGGAAAGAAAAAGGTGTAACTCCAGTTGAACAATGTGGCGCAGTGTTGTAGCACCATCTGAATTAGCAGCAACCGCTATTTGTACACCTTCTTTGATCACTTTGTTGCCTCTTTCCTCTACACCATAGGAAGATGGGGAATACAATGTCACTTTCAAATGAGTGATATCATGCATTTTGAGAAAGTGAGCCATCCATTCAGAAGTGAAATGAGCGCCATTGTCAGTAACTATACATGTGGGAGCACCATCTAGACTAAATGCCTGTTCAAAACATTCCATTACTGCTTCTGTGTCTGGTGTTTATACAAATGAATAATACATCCACTGTCTGGTATTTAAACATAGGGTCCCGAAAAATCAATGCTTATCTTTTCCCATGCTTGATTAGGAAACTCCACAGGTTGTAGAGGGCTTTTATGTAGTTTCCAATGTTTATTGGATAACAAGCACTCGGGTCCTTTTCAATTATGGATCTAACATGTCCCTCCATGCCGGGCCACCAGTAATGTTGTTTAATGCGCTTAATGGTTCTAGAGGAGCCACGGTGACCCTGATGCTCACATGTGATGATTGTTTCACGAATTTTACTTGTAGGTAGAAACAAATCCCCTCTCACTGAATGTTCATTGACTACAGACAAATCGTCAGCAACTTGTGCAAAACAATTCAAGTCGCCTGATAAATATCTTTTCTCAGGCAACCCGTGAATATTGTACTCTTTGACTTTGTTTAAAATCTCATCGTCCTGAGAAGCAGAAATCCAAATAGACTCACTAAGAACGACGTTGTATTCTTCACTAACTGCATCAATAGAAGCTACACACACTACATCATCTAAGATATTATTATCCAGTGACTCTTGAATTGGCATGCGTGACAAGCAATTTGCTGCCACCTGAAAGATGCTTTATTTCAACAAACAAACTCCTATAATTTGGATACCAGTCTGGTAAGGCATGCAGAAGGATTATTTTTTGACCATCCTGTGAGTATGTGAACTCATGGTTTGTGGTATAAACAATTGGAATTTGCGGCCCCATACATACATCCTAAGTTTTTGTATGGCCCAAACACACGCTAGAGCCTCTCGCTCGATAGTGTTGTGTTGTTTTTTGTACTCTGTAAGTGATCTCAAGGCAAAAGTTACGGTATATTCTTTCCCTGCATTTTTTTTGTCTTAAAACAGTTCCTAATCTTTTTTGATTGGCATCTACCTTGCACCAGATCTCTTCCTGGTCTGACATGCCAGCTGGAAAGACAAGGAGTGTAAATGAGCATTTAATATACGCCCACTGGCTTTGGCAGAACACGGATTGGGACATGCAACCCTGTAATTTTATAGTTGAATATAAAATGGTCTTTTCCACTTGGCAGTGAGTAACCTCTTCACTGTGTCTGCTATGATAACCCTCCACCTTTAAACTAGGGAGAGCTGATTATCGCCCCCAACATCCACCACCTTCTCATTTTAAACTCCAACAGCTGTAGAATGTTGCCTCTGGTTCCAACCCTCTCCAAGGGCTAGGGTCGGGTGCTAGGCCAGACTGGCCATAGCGGGCACTGTACATATCCCCGATGGGCTGCCAGGGTGGGGGCCAGTTTGGGGCCCCTAAAGGGCCGTTTTTGTTACTGGGCCATTTTTGCAGTATAGCTGCAATATCGGACCCTGTAACAAAATTGGCCGAAACCGGCCCAGGCAAACAGCTCGGCCCGCCCTCTAACACACAGGGGGGCCGGCCGAGCACTTTGCCAGGGCCTGTTTTGGTTCCCAGTCCAGGTCTGGTCGGGTGTGTCAATGCCACCTGTCCCCTCACGTCAAACCCAGGCCAATATTGAGAGGCCATGGTGAGAGCCCTCCACTAGTCACCCCAACACACACTTCCCTCATTGACATGCAAAAGGGCCAGGGAAGGTTGTCCAATAGACTTCTTCATCTCTGAACCTCAGTGCCCACCATTATGGTTCCCTCCATCCTGCAGGATCTATTTCGCCCCCACAGCAATGCTGGTGACTTACTAGAGCAGAGGTTAGCTTCCATACGGCAAATACATTATATCTGACAAAAACTGTTTCTGTCATTTGCGATAGAAAAGAGAGGTTCCGCTTGGAAATCGTCCCAGTTTCCTGAAGCTATCTACTAAAAAGTTACCACATTCAAAATCAAGCTATGGGGTACATACATAGGGGGCATGTAAAATCTTTGAATAAGGAAAGTCACGCTGCAAAACCCCAGCTCACTTTAATAGCGCTGTTAATTATATCTGCCCATATTATTTAGAAAAAGCATAAATTGTGATCACAAAAGAATCACTAGTTTTAGTCAGAAAAAACTCCATCTTATGGTGATAACTCCAAGCTCTGTAGCTAAGGTCAACGTTTATTTTGAATACATAAACTGTCTGACACCTTCCAGACTGTAATAAAGCATGGCGAGGCATCCTAATCTCTTGTAATGGCCCACTACTTTTAATTTCCCGTGGCTCAGCACCGTCTTATGTTGAGACGCGTTGACACGCTCAAGAAATTGAACAAACAGGGGTCGACATTTGAATCAGGAGGGCAGCGTCGATATTAGTATGCAGACAGCCATGCTGTGTTAGCAGGAAGTGATGTCACAGGTCAGCTCTTTAATTCAAAGCCATCCCCAAGCGGCAGGCCATTGTTTGTCCTTGAAGCAGTAGATTTTATTTGCTAGTGCAGTTCAATGTTTTCAGGGTTGTTTATTGAATTTAAGCATTTTATATGATCCATTAAAAAATGAAGCTGGCTTGATCTGATCGGATTTGCTAGAGTGTTATGAAATGAAGCTTGTAAAGGAAAACCAGTAACATTCTGATACAATATTTGCTGGCATATGCATTTATAAAGTTCTATTTGGAGATTGTGGCATTACCACTAACTTGTGCGGATGCTGACTCACAGCACAAGCTACCCAGCCTTTCACGTGTTTTTCATTATACAAGACTGGGTGGTTTATCACATATTAAATGATATGAAGCACAAGAGAATTATACTCAAAAGCAGTAGGTGTTTATAGCCTCTTGTGTGTTCTTGCGTTTCGTGGTGTGTGTATAGTGTAGTATATACCATTTACAAAGCTTCTTAGCGCTCTTGTCTATAAATTGGGTTTTTGTAGTTTGTCTCAGACGAGGGCGTTCAAATGGGTGGTCTGATTTTTCAACTTTTCACCAAATTGGTGAACACAGGTCTTTTCTGTTCATGCTACTTCTGTCACCAGTTTTGTTCTGGATGGTCCTTCCAGAAACTCAATGTGTTGCTGAGTTCCACAGTTTTCATAGTAATGGGGTATTTTGCTGTTATCTCACAGCTCAGTGTTCATTGTCTGCCTTTTTGTGGATCATCTCAGTGAATATATGCATAGAGAGTTCAGTTTTGCAATCTTTTACCAATCTGTTCAAATGTAAAGTTGGATTGCGTATTGTTGTGTCGCTGTTGATAGCAGTATTGTCTGGTCCCATATGTCAGTTGGTGTGAATGTCAGTGTCTGCAAGTTCCTGTGTGTGAATGTGGTAAGCTTGATTTAAGTCTCTCGGTCTTGTTGGTGCTTTGCTGGACACACTTGGCTACTTGTCAAGACTATACACATTCATATCAGGTTACAGTGGAGTGCAGTCAGCTGGAGACTGAGTTGAACTAGTGTTTAAAAGGCTGCTTGACGTTACTGGTTGGACTGCCTGGAGGTCATGATTTCATGAGTGACCCTAGTAAGCGACCACGGTAGTGGACGGTGAGAACATGCAAGCATGGACCAGTTGCCCATAACGTAACACTGTGATCTCAAAAGGCATGAGCCAAGTGTTTTTCTGTTTCCCTGTATGAGATAAAGCTGATTCATTGCAACAATCTCCTTGACAGCCCTAAACCTGACTGCTGTGCCCAGAGATGGCTGTCACTCATCCCTCTACAGGCTTTCTTGATGTTCCTACAGTCGGATGACACAAAATAAATAACAATGATTGAGTCTAGTGGAAAACGATGGCCCGGCCCACTGTTGAAGCTGAGTAGTCAGCTTACTTATCTCATTATCCATGGTCTTCCTTTCTAAAACTGTTGCCAGGGAAGCTACCTTTAAGCATTTCTCCTTGGGTTAATATATATGATCATTGCTTTGGTCCGGACCCATGTCACCTAGGTGTTGTTTTAAGCATGTTGTTTGGCTTTAGAGTCAAGTTTTAGGTTTGCATGTGTGTACTTGTGTATTCTGGTAATGTAGGTCATTAGGTCATGCCACTTCTGGGATTGGTTTGCTCCGTTGTGTAGTGTTATGGATTGAGAGGTGTGAACGGCTTATGAAAGGAGGGGTCTTGATGCCGATCTGCACATTAGTGGATAGAACAGAATAAAATGGAAAAGAATGGAATGGAAAAGCACTTAAAAAGCGTGATCATTCACCTCAGTTGGTAAATTGAGTCAGTAACAACAAAGAAAAGAGATAAAAATACGTTAGTAAAATAAGCAGGTTTGTTATAAGCAGGTTTGTAAGGGCTTCTGAATCAACATATTCAATTAATTTAATCCCAAGCAGAAATGTATTTCAGAGTAATGGTACCAAGTGAGATAAAGCTCTTCCTCCCATTCATTTTTTTTTCATCTGAGCTACTAAAAAGAGAAGTTGGGAGTTAGAGCTGATATTTCTCTGTTGCTGGTGGAGCTGAAATCTTTCAAGCCCATAAAATACGTCAAAGGAAGTCAATGCAGGTTGACCCTCACTTGGGAAACATGGTCAGATAATTTTAGCCCACATACTAGTCTGACTGACATATTTTAGATTCACTGCAAGGTTGTTAATGAGAATTTTAGAAGACCTAAATAAAGTAGACTACAATAATCTACTTTTGATTGAGAGATGTAGAAATCACTTGGTAATGCATATTTTAGGTACAAAATGAAAACATTATCTCCCGCTTTCTTCAAATTAAGAAAGCAGGAGGATAAATAGCTTTAGTCTACTGATTCATTAGAGGTTGATCATCTAGTACAGGGTTCTTCAAAGTCAGTCCTGGAGGGCCGGATCCATGCCAGATTTTTAGGATAACTACATTTATCTAAATGGGGATATGCTAAAAATCTGGCATGGATCTGGCACTCCAGGCCCGACTTTGGAGAACCCTGATCTAGGAGAACATGCAAAGACTTAACCTTGGGTGAGGTTTTAGGAGCGGGCCTAGGGAACTAGACTAAATAGTGTTGTTCCATCTGGCTAGATGGTTACCCGCCAACAAAAGCTCTGGTTTACTTGAATTGAGATGCAGAAAATGTCTTGACATCGATGACTGCACTGAGTACAACATCGAAGTCATGTTTCCTGGAGAGCTTGGGGCATTTTAGGATCAATTGGTGTCATTGGATTATGAGAGAACGGTGCAACCGAACAATCTAACGAGGAGTAAGGGACATAAATCAACGTTGACTTGTGTGCATGTCTAGGATGAACTCTGCGGCACACCACACAAAACTTCCTGCTGGCAGGGTGGATATAGAGAGAGTCTATCACTGAGTAATACTGTAGTTTCAGAAAGGGACTAAACCAGTTAAACACAGTATCTCTTAGTCCTATGTCCACAAGATGCTCAATCAGAATATAATTATTTACTGTATAGAGTGCTGCAGGCAGATACAAGATGATCAGTGCATGGTATACTATGATTACTGACCTAACACAGACGGACAACTTAAAAGTGGAAGAGGCAGCAGTAGGGTCAAGGGAACAGAGATTGAGGGGGCGCATTCGACTTCCCCCGCCATCTGAGACTGAGCGGAACACATGGCCTAGGCAGGCGGAGATAGACCTCTCGGATACTGGGGCTGATAGTGCAAGAATATCATGACCCGAGGGAGGAGGGAGGGGGGGACTATGTTAACTGTTCATGTTCACACAACTAACAATTGTAAGATGGCTGTAATGTATCTCAGTATATTGTTTTACAATGCAAAGTTGACTGCTGTGAAGAGAGTCACCATTTCGGTGGCCACTTCCACAGCAGAGAGATTCCCGTCAGGCAGGAGATGATATCTAAATATGATAGGTGGCCAGGATGCAGTTCTGGATTACCAAATATGCAAAGTAGGCACTGGCCTATGGCCCCCCTCCTTTTAGGTGCCCAGTGGCAACAGATCAAAATTCAACTTAAAGTACATTAACCAGAGAGATCAGATTCACATAACAATTTGTCTCCTAAAAGCACATCTTCCGGCAGCTGTTAGTTTGTAAAAAAAAATCCATTGCATTGGTAATTGCGAGGGGGGGGGGGCAAAATTTCAACTGCCTAGGGGCCTCCACTGGGTTTAATCCAGAACTGCCGGGATTTGGGTAGTGTTCTCTTGTGTGTATGGTTGAGTAATGGTATTAATTTGTTTCACAGATGTGGCACAAGATCTGCAGTGTTGCATCCTTCTTTTCTTCCTTTTCTCTCCTTCAGACTTTCGAATATGTCCTCATGACCATTGACATGTACGAGGGCGAGGGTGAGAGTGTCATGCTCTGATTACATACATTGGTAATCTCAATTGCTTTCTCTGCTTCCTTCCATCATGCCTGGTTTGTGGGTGGCAGGTTCTGGAGCTTGGTAGGTCCAGAAGGAGCCAGATGCTTTCTGTCCTTTCTGGACCCTCCCATGAGGGGAGGTCATCCATCAGGAGAAATAAAGTCGAACATCAAATACATAGGGAAAATCAGAACTCAAGCGCTTCAAGTATGGCGGGAAGCAAAAGCCTCAAGGCAAGTCATTGGCTTGAGGATGAGAGGAGAGGGATTAATGTGGAATACAACATATAATCAAAGCATTAACAACACCAGCCTCAATGTGGGAGCATGCTGGTTTATGTTTGTAAAGGCTTCACATAAAATAAATAAGAGAACTGCAGGGCATAGTGACTCAGGCAATGAAGTGAAACAACACTATGTCATTATAGAATAACAGAGTGTGTTGGTACCCGATGCTGCGCCTGAGACAAAAATATCAAAACAACCCAACACAAATATCCACTGTGCCAGCGAGTTTCTACTCTGCCTCGGTTCCACACCGCTAATTAAGGGATGACATTTAACACACCCCCTTCAAAAAGCGAACATACTTAATACAGGGTAAGATAACACCACATTTAGAAGAGATGTCAGATCCTGTTAAGTGATAATTATTGTGTGCCGCATGCTCATGAAGGGGTTTATTATTGAAATAATTGTATTTACATCAAGGACTTTGTGTGGAAAATAAAATGTGTAACATGTAATTTTGCAAATATTTTCACTCCTCCTGTATTCACAAAGGTTTTTTCTCCCCCAGATAAATGCAAGCATATCTATCTATCTATCTATCTATCTATCTATCTATCTATCTATCTATCTATCTATCTATCTATCTATCTATCTATCTATCTATCTATCTATCTATCTATCTATCTATCTATCTATCTATCTATCTATCCATCTATCTATCCATCTATCTATCTATCTATCAATCTATCAATCTATCTAGCTATCTAGCTATCTAGCTATCTAGCTAGCTATCTAGCTGTATGTATATCTATATATACAAGTATTCACACACACAAACACACTGAAAAAAATGGATTAAAGTGACGTTATAGTTCGGTATGGTAATAAGAAACAAAACCCAACACTATACTGAAAAAAACAAAGGTTAAATGTAATATAATAGTTGAGTGATGGAATGAAACAAGAACTAACATTTAAAACCCAAACACCACGGCAAGTAAATAATTTATTGATTGATTAATTAAAATTACAATATGCATTGGTACACATACATAGACAATTAAAAAGGGGTTTAACACGTTAAAAAACTGGAACCAATCCAGGACGGCTCTGTCCTTTGGAAAAATACACACATAAAACAAATAATCAGCACTGAAAGAAAGTCCTATTGAGAAGAGAGGAAATGGGGCTTGTAAGGGACAGTCCAGTCATAAAGCATTTAATATATGATGCGAAAGTTTGGCTGTGAGAGATCCTCAGTGTGACGAATAGGAGATGGAGTTAGTGTAGCATAGTGGTTTAGTTGTTTCCTTCCAGCATCTTGGAGACGTGGTTGAGGAACCGCGCAGCATTGCATGATGATTGCACCGGGTTCCCTCTTAGTGGGGCTATTACTGCTGGATCACATGAACTAATTTGTAATGATCTTAAGGTTAGACATAAAATATTTTGTCTGTGCTGTAGCATGGTGGCTCAAACACATAGTAGATGGAGCAGGGTTTTGTTGGTGTACCTGCAAAGACGGCGCTGGTTACTGGGCCAGGACTGCTTCCAGAAAGGGACTAGGGCCTTGGATAGAAGAACACCAAGGTGGATAAGCATCAAGCAGTGTTTCCTGGCTGCAGAAAAGTGAGCAGACAAATAGTGCTATGGGCCCCTGGCCACATATGATGGCATGACTGCCCATGCAAGCCGTTTGCATGCCAATGCAACCTTACCTGAGGTCTGGGATATACTTTTGACTGCTCTGATGGTGATTTATTTGAATATAGGGGTATACCACGAGTTCACTAATTGCAGCACTGTGATTGAATGCCACATTTCTGAGAACCACAACTTTTCCCGTTCCCGCTTTTCAATTTCCAGCCAACAGTGGTGTGAGAGGGAGTTAACTTCGGCCATTCTCAGCCTCCAACACAGTTTGACTAAGGCCCTATTCCTTGCTGGGCTCTGGTGGAGCAGGCAAAACTCTACCCTAATTTGGGTTTGTGAGACGTGCTTTGGTATCACAAAGAGTTTTCTGAAGAAGCTCGTTTGCAGAGTGTTTAGAGTCGCTGCATCCTTCCGTTTGAGCAGTTCTGAGTCATATGTTAATGAAGGCATGGATTTAGTGCCCACAACCATAAGAAGGTGGTGTGTTGAGGTGTTTCGTGTCTTTTACTGCAAGATTTCGCATGTGAACAAGAGTTTGCTGTGGCTCATCTGGATGCTAGATGTGTTATGAAGGTTGAGTGAGAATCTAAGTGGGCACTGAGATACTTATAGGTTTTTGCCAGTTCTAGGGCATTGTCCTTGGTCCACCAGGTGAGTTTGGGATGTGTTTTGTTGTGTTTACTCAAGAAGCAGAGCTTCTTGATTTTGCTAAAGTTAAGTTCCAGCCACAGGTTGTCAGTGTATCCCAGTAAATGATCTATTAAACACTGCAGGTCGATTGGTGTTTTGCTGAGCAATACGATGCCATTTGCATATAGCAGGCTTCGAAGTAGTTTCTGGCCAGACCTGGGGAGATCGCTTGATACTTTGGCCGGATATATATCTAGGTCGGCCATGTAAAGCAGGGGTTACCAATAGTAAAGGGTGATGTACTGCCAAGAGCGTGTATTTTTGATCAGAAAGGAGGCAGATCTAGGAGAACCTTCAAAATAAAATTCTTCTATGATGCTATCCAACTTTCTTCCAAGACAGTGAGAGGGAACTTTGTCAGCCATTCCTAACCTTTGTCAGCCATTCCTTCCTGAGCAAAGAATGTCCATATGATAAGAACTGTCCACATCAGTAGTTGTCTTAAATTTCTTCTTCCTTTATTTTCTTAAGACAAGATTCAACACAACTTCTAGCCAACACGTGTTTGGTCTTATTGTGGAGTAGACCACAGACGACTTCAGGGCAAAAACAAGTATCTCAATCACTTCATAGCTATAGTGTGGTAAATCAAACAAGAGTACCCGGACAACGTCAATAGCTACAACACTCCACAATTTAGATTGAAAACAATAACATCCCATACAGGGTGTGTTGAGTTTTTTAAATCGTTCACAAATCAGTGTTTATTGATCCAGAAGTCACCTGTGCAAGACAAGACGAACAGAGGAGTGTGCTCCCAGGAAATGGCGTCTAGTTTTACAGGATGTTGACACCTAAACGGAGAATCATGGGCAGGGGCTGCAGGGCACAGGCACCGACCAGTCAACGCAGCTCAGACCCTTAGGCACCAAAGGTAGAAAAGACACTGCCACCCTCAACAGCCAACAGCCTCTTCACCCTCAGTCACCCATCTGACATCCCCTAATCTGGAGCTCCCACCCGCGAGAAATTTCCCACATGCTTTTCTGGTAATCCCTGTAATCTCAAGGCTGACATAACAGCTGGAATCATTATTTGCGGCCCGGTATCTCCTCAGGGACATATGAGGAACTCATAATGGGACCTTATGCCCCCTGTGCACTTTGTTCTTTCACCTCAGAAATTCTTTGCAATACTTTGAATATCTTGAATATCAATAATCTTGATACAGCTTAACATGTCTTGGACAATTCAGCCTGCAACTCTAATTTGTTGTCAAAGAGATGTATAAATGCATCAGATCACAAAGAACTCTACCACCAGAACTTTAGTGAAGCATGGAATTGGAATTGTACTTATGTAGTCTTGGCCTCGTGGTCTCTGCTTCTTTCACTATCAAATTCAAAGAGCTGGCCAACATCTAAACAGCAATACATTTGTAGGGTCCTCACCATAACCCATCTCACATGTTTTGAATGTGGCCACTTTTTAAGCCTAGGAATTAGTGTGGGTGAGTGAATGATTTTATGAGTAATTACGTGGGTGCGTGAATGAGTGAGTTTGTGAGCAACTGATTGAGCTATACACACAATTTTGTGTTGAAAGTGCATGGCTGCATATAGCACACTATATGGAATTTGATGTCTGTTGACACAAAAGAACAAATTTCAGCCATAGCCCTACCTTTCATTGTATTTTGTTGACGGGAAAACTGTGGGGCATATTTCCCCCCAACATTTGAAGTGCATAGTTGTGCCAAATTTGGCAGTGCCGCGCTCCGACATTTTAAAAATGCATAGATGCTCTGTATTTACAAGAATACGGTGCATCCCTGTGTTTCCCCAAGTGCTGGCGCAAAAAAGCTGCATGTTGCCATGTTGCAAGGGTGCACTGCAGGGATGATTGTTTATGTGCAGGAAGTGACACCTTCCTGCACATAAACAATCAATAATGGCAATTTGCTCTTTCCATATGTGCTGCAGAATGCAGCACACATGAAATGAGCAAAAAATGTGAGAAATTAATAATTTCTCCTCGTATCACCATTCTAACGTCTGGTATTCCATGGCGTTAGTTTTTGGCACTGCCTCAGCCTTGTAAATCTGGGGCAACATCAAAAAGCAATGGATGTTGCAGTGAAATGCCTACAGCAGCATCCATTGCATGCCTCTTTTCCACAGAGGACTGCAGCGGAAAGGGTCATATTTACAAGGTGGCGTTATGCCACACTAAGTGGCTTAGCATCACCTTGTAAATATGGAAAATGGCGCTGTGCCACTAGAGCATCAAAAAAAGTGATGCTCTGGTGGTGATAGGGACTTGTAAATATGCCCCTGTGTGTGTTCTGTTCTGTTGTCTCTATATGATGCTGATAGTTAACCTTCATTAATAAACACTTTTATGATCAAGATTCCCTTATTCCTTAGTGATGCCTTAACATCTTAGTTATTATATATCCAGTTATTTTAGAGCCATCACTTGGAGGGGTCATAGAAGGGTTGACAGTCGGGCCACCAAACCGCTGGATGTCGGGCAGCATCTCATTGGTGTCCCATTCGCAGGCTGCCTGACAATTTTAGAGAATACAGCTGGTTCATAAGGCAGTTTCTGGAAAAAGTGATTCCACCGACACAGCAGGAGCACTTTCATCAAAACAACTCAATGCCAGTCAGCCATCAATATCACAATCAATCAATCAATCAATCAATCAATCAATCAATCAGGGGCTTATAGAGTGCGCTACTCACCTGTGAGGGTCTCAAGGCGCTAGGGGGAGGGTGGGGAGGGTGAAGTAGCTCCGGATCAGTCAAAGAGCCAGGTCTTGAGGTCCTTCCTGAACATGTGCAGGGTTGGGGAGCGTCTGATGTTCACAGGGAGATCGTTCCAGGTCTTGGCCGCGATGTAGGAGATGGCTCTCCCGCTGGTTATATCTCTGCGGATGCAGGGGACCTCTGCCAGGGCGAGGTCGGCGGAGAGGAGGTTCCTCTTAGGTATGTGGAAGCAAACTCTCTCATTGAGGTATTTGGGCCCGATGTTGTTGAGGGATTTGTAGGCTAGGGTGAGGAGTTTGAAGATGATCTGCTTCTCCACGGGGAGCCAGTGGAGGTCTCGTAGGTGTTGGGTCATGTGTTTGTGACGCAGAGTCCCGAGGATGAGTCTTGCTGTGGCGTTCTGGATGATTTGGAGTCTGTGTAGAAGTGTTCTGTTGATTCCGGCGTATAGGGCGTTGCCGTAGTCGAGTCTGCTGGTTATGAGTGCGTGGGTGAGGGTCCTTCTGCAGTCAGGGGGGATCCATTTAAAGGTCTTGTGGAGGATGCATAGGCAGTTGAAACTGGTGGAGGCGACAGCGTTGATATGGCGGTTCATGGAGAGGGAGGAGTCGAGGATGATGCAGAGGTTTCGTGCGTGGTCTGTAGGGGTGGGAGGGTTGCCGAGGGTGGAGTGTCACCAGGTGTTGTCCCGGGCGGAGGTGCAGGGTCTGAGGATGAGGACCTCGGTCTTCTCTGAGTTGAGCTTCAAACAGCTGTCTTTCATTCAGGCTACCAAGTTCTCAATTCCTTCCTGGAAACAGAGTCTGGTGTCTTCGGGCTTCTTAGTGAGTGAGAGGATGAGATGGGTGTCGTTGGCTGAGGATACAATGCTGAGGCCCTGCTGTCTGACGATGGCGGCGAGGGAGGCCACGTAGATGTTGAAGAGCGTGGGGCTGAGCGATGATCTTTGGGGTACTCCGTAGTTGATATCGTTGTGTTCGAAGAGGAAGGGACGGAGTCTGATCCTCTGGGTTTGGCCAGAGAGAAAGGATTGGATCCAGTCGAGGGTGGTTCCTTGTATCCCCGCATCGTGAAGTCTGGCTGTGAGTGTGAGATGTGAGACGGTGTCCAGGCTGTGGAGAGATCTAGCAGGATCACAACTGCATGATGGGCCAGTAGCCATCATTTGTAACAAAAGCAAACCTGAAACGGTGGTTTGTTCATAAGAAATTCTAAGTCACTGATGCGCTAGACATCTTCTCAAAGATTTTTGAAGACGTTATCTTTTTCCTGCCCAACACCATCATGTCTTTAACGGCAACCCTGGAGAAAAACAAGCAGCGCTACCTAAAATAGGGAAAGCCTCTTGGTGCTGTTGAGCCGTGTCAGAGTTGGCTGAGCTTCCTTTGTCAGAAACTCAACAGCTGTTCTCCGACTCTAAAAAGACAAGGAACCTTGAGGAGGGTAGATGGGCACCCAGTTTATCCTCCTCCTTTAAATGAAAGCCTTAGGCATTTGTCACCACACGAGCAAAGACTATAATATATGTTGGTAGTTGCTAACAGCTCTTACTAACACTTTATCAAGTTCCACTATTGCACGTTGGCTGCTTAAACCAGGGTCCTCATCCGTACTTAGCACTAGGTTAAAAAATTAAGATCATCAAACTATAGCAGGGTTTGGCCGGAATAGTTACCAGGTCAGGATGTTACCTGAACGGAATAGGCTGAAGTTGAGGTAGGAGGCAGCCAGTAAAGTCAACTCTTTGTACTACTGTTTCGCTTTCAGACTGTGCATCCAAATTACGTCTAACGACCAACCAAGGATGCATTATTAACGACAGTGGGATTCCCAAAAGGGAGAAGAAAGATGTCTACCATGTGAGCCTTTTCAAGCACTTCTGAACATCAAGAGCCCTAATCACAAAACATGTTCTTCCCATATGGTGCCTATGGATACAGGCTATGGCGAATGGGGCCTTCGAGAGTTACCGCATCAATGCAAACATAGATGGAATTTTTACAGCCCTCATTGTATTTTGAGCAACACATTGTGCATTTGGACGGCCAATTTAAAATCCATGCTCTTAGGACCAAATTCCTCTTAGAAAAAGACATAAAATGTAACAATGAGCAATAAAATGCTGGAAAGAAAAATGAGCCGGCTTAAAATCATTTGGGGCAACTATTTCCACCGAGACTCCCAGAAGCAATGCATAAAAACGAAAACCTGAGCAATTTACTCTTAATTGTTTATTTTTACTGCAAGAAAATGCTTTTTTAATGAAGACAACTTTATGTTTCTCTCCTTGATTTTTTTCACCCATCTACATTTAAATGTTCACTTCATCCGGCTGATCCCTAGTCGATAAAATGCATAACTGACACATAAAATGTGTTATGGCATATTTATCTTCCAGCACAGACCCAAGAGATGGTATTGTTTGCATTCAGTGCACTTGAAGCTCATCGCCTCATTTGTATAACATATGGTTTGAAATATGTTTTCGATGGCGCTCTCCCTCTTAGTTCTTCGCGCCTCTGCTTTCCCAAATCCTCTCAACGTGACAGAATGCCAAAAAATGTTCAATCATACACTGGAGATAGAAGTCGAAGAGCTTCTGAGCTGCCTGATAAGGAATACTGTGGGTCATGTATGCTTCAAGAGCAACCTTTAAAGTGCCCTAAGGTATAGTGTTAGATGTCAGAGTTTTTACTATACTCCCAGTGTCTGCCATTTTGAACAGTTGTCCATGGCAAGCTAACTATAAAAAGCACATTTATCGGGACTTTATAATTTTAGACCCCTTTGGTCAAAGTTATGGAATTCCTTGCCCCTACATCTTAGAACTCAAAAAAGTCTACCCCAATTTAGGCGGGATCTTAAAACTTGGCTGTTTTAATATTTAGCTGCATTGTTCTGTTTCATCTCCTCTACCTTGAACCCTATATTTCTGCACTAAGACGCCATTGGCATACACGCACTTTACAAAAACCCTCATTTCATTTCATTTCATTTCATTTTATGCACATCATTTTTAAGGTGAAGACTGTGTACAGGGAAATGCCGGTGGCCATAGGGGCACTGCACTGTGCACAATGCATGGCTACCGGCCAGCGCGCGCTCTCTGGTCAGAACACAGACATCATGCATCTATTTCTGTGGGCAATTATGAGCTCTGGTAACATTTACAAATTATTCCACCTATGTCCTCGTGTTTATTATGTCATCAGAACCAATACACATTGGTTTTTGCACTGTGTCTAACGCTGTGCACAATAGGGTCAGGGCATAAGTCTCAATTTTTTGGCGTAGGGTAGCACCGCAAGCATTCCTGCTGCGCTGCCCTACATCAAAAGAAAAGGTCAGAATTGTGCCGTATATATAAGATATGACACATTCCTGACCTTTCTCCCTCTGCTGGCAATCAAAGGGCTGCCTTGCACCAACACAGGGCCCTTGCACCATGGTGCAAGGGTGTCTGCAGTGCAGAAATGATTGTTTGCACAAATACAATCAATGGAGGCGATTTCCCATTTCTATGTGTGCTGCTGAATGTAACACACATAGAAAGAAGAAAAAATGAGGAGAAATAATGTTATTTCTCTTGGTTGCTCCTCAAGGTGTAGGCTTTTAACGCATTCCCAGATGTACAGCTTGTTGTAAATCTGAGAATATGTCAAATGCCATGGGTGTTATGTGGGAACACCCCCAGTGACGCCTATGGCATGCATCCCCATCATAGTGTGAGGCCACACAGCGACTTGCACTGCGTTGCCTCACTCCATATCTACAAAGCCATGCAAGGTGGCTTAAGCCTTGTGCGCCACAGAAACGGCTCAAAAAGTGTCGTTCCAGTAGCGCGCATGGCTGGCTTGTAAATGAGCCCCTGAGTCAAAGGCATGACTGGCGCACTGTAAATGGGCAGAAGCTCTGTGTGATGGTATAGGTATGTAGTACAGGGCGTGGCCTCTGGCCACTCCCAGCCCCTGTGTTCCTGCCACCAAACTCACTGTGACGTTCATTCACAGTGGACACAAAGTAGAGGGCATGCCTTCCAGACATGCCCTATGCCCCGACTTTGTGCCCCAACCCAACTGTGCAAGGGCACAAGCAGTATGCGGTAACCACAAAGGTCCTCCAGTCTTAGACCCTGCTTGATATAGACTTTATCTGTACTTATAGGCAGCTGGACCCCGTCTTTAGGGATAGAGAAACAGGGGCGTGTGTCCAGTTTCTGATGTGCACGCAGGACCTGATTCATAAGGGTAAACGTACACTTTTGTGTAGGTTTACGATTGTTTGCTATCCACAAAGGTATTTTACTAGTGATATCTTTACAACTGCGGAGTCTCCGCAGTCATAAAGATACTACTCATTAAATACCTTTGTGAATCACAACCAATCGTTAACTTACAGAAAATTGTAAGTTTACCTTTGTGATAAAGGCCCACACTCTGTCCATGGTAGAGACTCTATTTTTCTTCATGGACGCTTTTAGTCTTACTCCCAGTCTCAACTTCACTTTTCATCAATGACTCTTCCGTTGCTTCTGAAAATAAGACACCCTTCCTTGTTTCAATTGGCAACTAAACAGAGCAACTTCATGCAGCTTTGTCTCTGTAGCCAGGGGAATTACTAAAATGTCATAAATACTTTACAAATTTGTTTTTTATTAAATTGTACTTTGCCTCTTGCTCCTCTTCAAGCCCATTGACAGCGGGAGCAGACAGTCCTGCTGTGTCACTAATACTCTTTACAAGCATCTCTTTCATTTAATTTCATTATTGCTAGTGAGTGGAATTATAGCTGACTTTATTTATAGAGAAGCTGATTCTATCAGAATTTATATCACTGGTGATATTACTGCTTTTACATAACACAGCACTGTTCATGTCACCAAGGACATCACTGAAGTTGTATACAGTTTACAAACATATTTGTAGACTTGTTTCCCATGTTTCAGTCATCCACAATGAGGAGCACAAGAGGGAAAATACCAGTCAGGACGCCCTCCACTCATAACGACAATCAACAAAATAGACCTGACTGGTTTGGACATATTAATAATTTTTAATTTCTTCAGAAACAGGGTTAGGGTACTACTCTCTCCACCCAACTGCTGGCTTTAGTCAGTTGCCAGTCATATCCATTCCTAACTGTCCCACTGAAAATCTTCTAGACACACTTTTATCAGTCCACCATGAATATATACCCTCTCTCTAAAAAGGTGTATACAAAAAATTGTGTGAAGGGGAGAAAGTACCTCACGTACACATCACAGGAGGAGCTGCTGGTAGGTACTTACCAGTTTGCCCACGTTTCTCATCATCTGCAACTTCTTTACCCGTGAACAGAAAATGAAAACGTAAACAAAACACGAGCAGGGAAGAAACAGTTAAAGAAAGATATGCACAAAAACGTGTTTGTGTCAGAGCAACACCCAGTAATGTGAAAACAAGAAACCCCTTTTCTCAAAGTAACATTGAGTTAGGATTCACTTTTATGAAATCCTAATTTTATTCCATATAGTGAGCCTACTCAAAGTAAGACAACAAACTGCATGTTTCAGACCATTTAAGGATGGGCCAACATGTTTCATTGCCAGGCAACCGTTACGGCAATTTCATCAGGGCTCGGGGCCAGACTTCACCTCACTGGATTCCAAGTTTAAACCATGGGTGACAGGTTGTAGCTCATAGTAGTCATACTGGCTCCCCACCACTTATGGGGTTGTTCTTCAATCGTAAGTGCCCCAGAGGCACAATCCGTGGCCCTTCGTATACCGCGTTTACCCTACCCCTGTTTGTGAATAAATTAAAAATGATTAATATGTCCTAACCAGTCAGGTGTATTTTGTTGATTGTCCCATTTTTCAGTGCCTTTCCTGACAGGCTCTAGTATGAGGTCTTGTCCTTCACGTACGGCTTGCTGGCCAGTTCTTAAGTACATAATGGGCTTGTTCTGGAAGCAGGGAGAATACTGAAAGGGCATGGCCCAATGCCATACTCTGCAGCCGGACCACACAATCAGTTTCTGGTGGAATTCAAGAACTGGAGAAAGAATGAATAGAGAAACCAAAGTGAAAGGGAGAATATATAAATAATTGGCCTGTGGTTCTATCATGGATTCCCTCAACAGTATGGCATGTAAGTTTTGCTCTGGAGTCCCCAACTTAGAAGGGGGATTGCTCTCTAATATGGCATGCTATATTGCCACAGGTTTAGCTGATTCCTATTTCTTGGGCCAGAAAACCTCTCTGAACGTGGGTGGTATAGAAAATGCAGACTCAGGTTCTATGCTCTTTTACAGCTGTACTAAGAGGTCCATTAGTATGGCGGACGGACAAAGTTTGTCCGCCATCCTGTTGGGGCCCGGTACCGTCCGCCACAAGGGCTGAGGAACCGTGCTCCCAATTAGGATGCATCCGCCAAAGTGGCGGGTGCATCCCGCATTTTTTACATTGCGGCGGATGGTGCTTGAAGCAGCGGCCGCCGCAATGCAAAAAATGCACGTTGTACATTTCAATGCACAACATGACAGGAACAGCGTGGTGCCGGTCATGGTGTACATTGAAATGCTCGGGGGTACCATAGGTATCCCCCATGTGCACCCCCCCACCCCCCATTCACCCTGGGGGCCCGCAACGGGCTCCCAAAGCATAGACCGTACGCCTTTCCGTGGCGGCATTGCCGCCACGGAAAGGCATTCCTCACCGGCCATCCTAATATGGCTGGCGGTGTCTGATAGACACCGCCACCATATCAGGCCTTTTCCGCCGCTGTCGCAAGCCGACCGCGGCGGAAAAGCGGTGGACGGTCTTCCCCTCCGCCACGGTCCCCCCGCCATCGTAATATGGCAGGGGGAAGAAAGGTGGAGGACGGGCATGTATGGCGGATGGATCGCCACCGCCTGCATGGCGGTGGCGATCCGTCCGCCATCCTAATGGACCCCTAGGTCTTTCTTGATCAGAACTCTTCACTGTTGTCACCAAATTCAAACAATTGGTCATGGGATTGCTCTTCTGACTGCTGGCCTATTGCTAACTTTATCTCTCAAGGCTAATGCTTATTAACCCCTTCACTGCAGCGCCTATTCCGCCGCAGTGCTAAGGGGGCGGGGCGGAAATGCGGCGGGCGCATGCTGGTGACGGAACCGCTCCGTCACCAGCGTCAGTTGCGCTGTGCTTGTGACGGAGCGGTTCCGTCATGGCCCGCCCCGTTCAATAGAACGCTCAGCGCAGGCGCGGAATTCGCGCCGCGCATGAGCGGCGAGCGGGCCATGACGGAACCGCTCCGTCATCAGCACAGCCCACCCGCAGCTGATGACGGAGCGGTTCCGTCATCAGCATGCAAAGGGTTAATGTATCCCTGACTGAATTATTGCATTACTGTTTTTTGTTTTGTTCAAGCTCATAGCTGGATATGAGGCTCACTTGCAGTTAAATAATTGATGCAGAGTGTGGTGGAGCAAGGCAGGCATGGCTCAAATAGGGTGGCCAACACAGCACCTGTGAGTATCCTCCTTGGCTCTGAGTAGTGCAACCGATAGGGGGTTACGGTAAAAAATATATGCTTTCATTATGATATCGGGCGGACACACCATTGCGGGAAAGGAAACGGCTGACCATGGGACGGCTGTTTCGATACCCTAATTTGGATGTGACCGCACTTTGGGGTCTATTACAATAGCGGGCGGATCGCCACCGCCCGTATGGTGGTGGTGATCCGCCCACCATTTCTCCCCACCTGCCTGTCATTTCCCCCTGCCATATTATGATGGCGGGAGTATCCCAGTGGACAGAAAGACCGTCCGCTGGTTTTCCGCCCGTCGACGAGTCGACCAGGCAGAATAGAGGCTGAATATGGTGGGGGTGTCTGCAGGACACTACCATCCATTTTACAATGCAGCCGTAGTGTTGGGAGGTGCACACATTGGTGTGGACAAGGTGGCAGGCACCGCGCGGTGCCTCTCACCTTGTGCAGGCTAATGCACATGGTGCATCCACAGCATTGTGGCGGGTGGTGTTGTGAGCACCGCCTGCCACAATGTTGTGGATGGTGAATGCCACTGCCATGGTGGCGGTGGCATCCTAATTGCCAGTGCAGGACTGCCGCACCAAAGGTGGCCGGTCCCAGAACCGCTAGGGTGGCTGGCAGACGAAAGTCCACCCACCATCCTAATAGACCCCATAGTGCAGTCAGAAACATCCATTTTCCAATTAGGCTTATGCGGCAGGCTGAAATCGCCCTTGGCACAAGCTCTCATTGGAAAATGGAAGTTTGTAAACATCCCTGCACCGTGTGGCAGGCAACACGGTGCAAGGATGTTGAGGGGGGTACCATAGGTGGGGCCCCAAGTTGCTTTCTAACAGCCAATCTATGGTGGAAAGGCCGACATGGGTTGGCTACCAGAAACCAACATCGTAATCCTGACGGCGGAGCCGAGCCTGGCTCCGCCATCATTGAAGGGATTGCTATTCTGCTCCTCTTCCGACCGGCTCACGGAGCTTGTTGGAAGAGGAGTAGAATCCCCTCGCAATTTTCCCTCTGACCGCCATAATCAAAATACTGCCGTTGGAGGGAAAATGCAGGCTATTAGGCGGAGATCCTCCGACCGCTGGTCAGAGGCACTCTTCCCTAAATCCAAATCGGGCCCTAAATATAACTCGGAATTGAATATTGTTAAGTTTTGATTCAAAACCTTAACTTCCCTTTGACTAACTTTTTTCAGGAAATAACTGAAATAGTAAGCAATGGACGAGGTCCAAGCCCTTTTTGGATACAAGAGTGTTTCGCAAGCGAGAGGCATGCGCTAGCGCATGCTCTCGCAGGCTCGACCCTAAAAAGGGGATGATAGAAAGTTGTGTGTGTAGTAAAATGTTGTATGTGTTTTGAAAACAGAGAGGCCATGTGACATATCATAAGTAGATGTATTAACTCTGTCTTATATATATAGCTCTATTGGGTAAGCCCAGACACCCAGACAGAAGATAAAGTATGCTTTGTACACCAAGAAGTTATTGGAATAGTTCTTTAGTGCCCCTTTAGAACTACGAGATTTGCAGCCAATGTTTGTGGCAATTGTGCTGTGAAATGCACCATCTTGCTTTCAGGAAGTTGTTCTTGTTCTCTTCATACCCTGGATCAATCCATTGAGGCAGGTGTTGACACCCTGCCACTTTCAAGGGTCACCAGTTGCTAATGCAAACAGGCTTTAGGTATTGGTGAAAGACGAACACTTTTGCAATAATTAAAGCCATCCCTAGTGATGCTTACTTGGATTCTGCAATATAAATTTAGGGCCCTATTTGTCAAGGGTTTGCATCACGTTTGCACCATGCAATGTGGTGCATGTGTGGCGCAAACCCTAAAACGTGATTTATCAAGTCACTCAAGGCCACTAGCGTGGCCCTGAGTGGCTTCATGAATCAGGAATAAGGCAACGCAGCACAAATCTCTGCGTTGTGTTACTCTGCCCTGGGAAGATGTTCCATGGGCATCATAATAATAATTACCGGATATTTGTAAAGCACAAACTAATCACCCATAAGGGTCTCAAGGCACTGGTGCCATCAGGGAGATTAAGTGAGCTATTGCCCAGGGGCACATGATGCTGAGCTGATCTGCCTCCGGCCCTGGGGATCGACCTGTGAGCCTCGTGCTCCAGAGTGAGCTACCCTGGCGGTTGCTCCACACATCTCCCTGTTCCCACACAACTACCATGGATTTTGATGCATTCCAAGATTTACTGTCACTAGTAGACCTGGGAATACACCAAAAAGATACGCCCCTTCCCAGGGTAGATGTAGTCAGGGGAGATATCTTCATTTATCTTTCTTACTTCCTCTTTCTATGTATGCTGCATTCTGTAGCATATATTGATAATGGAATATCCCTCTGAGGAATATTTGTGTGCAGGAAGGTGCTGCTTCCTGCACAAAAACTATCCTGCATGCAACACAGTCACCCTAGCACCATGGTGCAAGGGTGGGTGCACCATGGTGCATGCCTGTGTTGGAGCTAGGCAGCCATTGTGTGCCAGTGCTGGGGCAAGGACTGGAATATAAACAGTGCATTCATGCCCTTTTCCTGTAACACAGTGCAGCAAGGTGACTTGCTGCACTGCGTTAATTTTCAATAAATAGGCCCCTGAGTATACATTGAATTTAACTACCATGCGATACTGACCTAATACTTCTATATTAAACATGCTTTCCATTCTTTTCAGCAAGCACCTCTTTAGAATTTATTTTATAGTTTCCATTAATCACCTGGTTGGTGAGTACAAGCTTCTCTGTCACTCAGAGCTTGAATGTAGAGAGGCACCATCAATCCTGTTTAGGCATCTTTTTGACAGTCTTGCTCAATTTTTGTGATCGTCTCTGACATGAAGACACAAGGGCCTTCATTTTTTAAAAAGGCCTCCATAGAAATGTGCTTAGAGTGACTGAAATGTAAACAGGGCATCATCAGCGTTTCAAAAGAGGAGCTGAATTGTTTTCACATCTAATTTTAACCAAACTGGTGGGTGCTAAACACTCTTGAGAATTAAAGATGTCTTGACATTGTCATAATAATAGCATAATTGAGTGCATTTTAAAGGAATGCTATTAAATATGTACATTCTTTTGAATTATTTAAAGCAAATACACGACTTATTTGTGGTTGAGCAACAGGCATGCAAATAATTCTAGCAACATATGTTGCCTTCCCACTTGTGCGGGAAGTTTTCTCCGTTTTTTTCGGTCTCAGATTTCTCTAAAGGGAAAAATTACTGTAGTGCTGCAGAAATAAGTATTTCAAGTTGCAGCAAGCCCGGGTGCCTCTAGCATGCTTTGGTTGTTGGCGTTGGGCGGGGGTCCTATCATCAATACATTTGAAAACAATGGGTTTGAATGATCAATCTTCTAGCACAATTTTTAGTTAGTGAAAAAAGTTCTGAAAGTACATTCATGAACTAGTCTAATATTTTCATGGCATCCAGACAAAATGTGCTTATAAAATATTGTGAAAAGAACAGATGATGGACAGAATGCTGAACAGATCAAACATTCACCCCATGTCACAGATCTGATTTAAATTCATCGTGTTTTTGCACGCCACACCATTCCAGTTTAGAACCAGCGATATGCAAATCATTCTTGACCCTGCTCCCCACTGGAACAGTCCAGCCCAAACTGCCAGGCCAGGTCCTCCCTGACCCGAAACAAGTATCCTCGGACCGGTTGTAGAGTATCACCCCTCATCAGTCAGGCTAACTTGAATCTGGTGGCGTATACATAAATATTGTGATACAAAAAATATTGTGATCTCAAAAATATTGTGGGACAGATTATAGAAGGTATGAATATCGTTTTTTTTATTTGATATATAAATGTAGTTATACATAATACTGATTTTCAGTTATTTAGCTGAGTTTTAATAATTTGTGTGATAATATTTTAATGTTGTTTGTTTAATTATTTTGTAGTGTGATGCTTTTGCTTTATAATTTATTTGCAGGTTTTTAAATTGTTTAGGTCAATTTGTTTTGCAGGTTGTTGAGTTTGTACCGGAACAGGGTAGGAGTTCTTTTTTAAATATACTTTTGAATTGATTATACTTTTTCATAAGTAGTAATTTGGTAATTTCATAATTAACTAAGCAATTTTGTTATTAAATAGATACACTTAGAAATATAGCAATAATTGTTTTATTGGCTAATTGTCTACTTAGATAATTAATTTTGTTAATTATTTAATAGTATTAATAGTTTTTATTAACTTCTATAAATATTATGCTTACGTTTTGGGCATGACATTTACCTTTATAGTGTCACTTTTTTTTAAATGTATATATTTTTCTGTTATTCATTTTATTTGTTTCTGTTGTTGGAATTTAGATTAATTAGATGGGAAGCATTTGAAACTTACTTTTTTGATTGATATATATTATAAATATAATTGTATTTATATTTTTAGATGTTAATTTCAAGATTGTAGTTTTAAATAATTTATATAAATATTATATACTATTAAAAATATATGAAAATATACAACTTACAAACATAACATAAAAACATGATCTTTAAAATAGTCACAGTAAATAATAAACATAACATTAAAAAATACAATAATAAAATGTTAAACTATGTTTAATATGTTGCTTACGGTGGAGTGAGAATACTAATCTAACCTCTCCAAAATCCAACACTTGCCCTATTGCTGCTTACGTTGGAGTGGGAATAGTAAATCTGACCCTCCAAATTCAAAAGCTTTCCCCACTGTCAGTGAGATTTGAGTGGCAATAGTGGATTTAACCTTTCCAAGTGTAATTTATTTTATCTCATTTTTAAAAATGTGTTTTAATTAATATTTTTAGTTTTTGTTTTATAACTTTAATTTAGAATAGAAAATATGTTGTTGTTATTTATTTTTTGGAGTCTTTGTTATACACTTATTTTCTATTGTAAGGTTGCTATTGTGTAAATGTGTTTTATTTTTTACATCTAGTGTTTGTAATTATATTTAATTATTACAATGTTTTTATTATTTTTGTTTGAATAATTAGTTTATTTTTGAATGTTTATTATTTTTTGTAATATTTTAAAGAACATGTTTTTATTTTATGTTTGTAAGTTATACATTTTTCATATATTTTTTGTAAGTATATATTTTTAAATGTAATATTTTTGTTAAAGTTAATATATGCTTCCAGGTTAATATAATGTTTAGTAGTATAATTATATATGCTACCCATTTTATGACAATATCAAGGTTTTTTGTTGTTAATATTTTGTAGATATTGTTGACTCTACATACAAAGTATGTAAAGTCAATATTGTGCCCTCAATATACTTGCTGCTGATATTTGTGTCACAACATTATTTTAGCACAATTTCCAGAGAAAAATGTCAGAAAATTGAGATGATGCAGTCTGTTCAAAAAAGGCACCTTCACATAGCCTATATTTTTTCATAGCATTTAGTTATTTTTTTACATTTTAGTTCCATCAGTGATTCTGCCCCCTTCACTAAGATTATCAATCACATATTATTATGGATAATCACCTTCGTAAGAACAGAAATATTAACCCCAGCAATACACAGAAAAGCTATACAAAGTTTAGGCTCAAACAGCAGTGCTGCCACTCAAGTTAAGGACATTTTACAGGTTCAGACAGCAGCCTAGTCTTAGTCTCAACCAGTAGTAATTATTATGACATAGATATCAGTTTTAAACATATATTTGAAAATACAGCAATTTTTCCTCAAGCTTCAGCTGGTCGGTTTATGTAATTACACACATCTTCCTATTAAATTCAAGTTTTTCATTTTGGAAAAAGAAACTCAATTCCACAAAACAACAGTTTATAACTTTTGTGAAAATCAAATACTTTTGTCTTGAAATATCAGCTTCACTTTTTTAGAAAATGCATTTAGCTATGGATACCCACATATACCTGAAATTACCACTTTTAGGCCATGTTTACGATTATATGAAGAATGGGCAAGATCATGCAATGGAAGTCTGCATAAAGCCAAGAATTACTACCATTATGTCAAGGATCGGTGCCATCATGCCAATGATGCCCGCATGATGCCAAGAATGAGCATGAACTACCATGATTTGTATTGTTTATTGGTTATTTGTGTTTGCATATTGTACAATATGCTAGGGCCACCATTATCAATCTATGTACATATGTATATATGGACAACATCAAGTCAATGAGAACAATATGGCAAGTGCCTCTGTTATATCAAGGTCAGCATTTTGAAAGGTGAGGGAACAATATTCATATATAGACATTCATACACAGGCATGTATTAAAACACTGTATTGAAGACTTTTTAAGAAAACGTTCAATTCTCTTTGATGTAACAGATCCCACTCATTAGGGAGCCTCAGCTGACATTGCCCCCAACTCCTAGCAGTGATGGTTATGATCCTCTGCCCTCTTTTCAATTTGGGCCCAAGGGTTGAATCTGTCTGATGTTCTCTGTCTATGTCTGGCTGGTTGGCTGATGAGCATGGATCCTTACTGGTGAAGTCCAATCCTTTAACCTAATATGGCCTAGTATCATGATCCACCACCAATGTGAGAACATAGCTGTCTCCTGAGTGACAGCTGACATCCAGTGGAGAAGAGCGAAGTCAACCTGTTCCAACCTCAATGCAGTCTTTGGCAGAAGGAGGAGGCAGGATGAAGGCCTTTGGAGCAAGACCCAACAAGTCCCTTTTCCTAGCATGGTGGGAATAATTTCTACATGTGTTTCAGCCCCTATATTATAACTATGGCCTTCTATGGAAAGGCAAGCACTTTACAAAACACATAACACCGAAGCTAAACCACGTTGAAGGAAGACAAGGATGTGTGGTGAATCACAGTTAAAACTAGCCAGGAGATATGTGGTAGCATAAGAGGAATTGCCATCTATGGACCTTCACATCCATCTCATAAGGATTATGCACTGTGAGTCAAAATGTTGTGAAGTATGCATTCCAAGTCCATGGGAAGGATTACTAGCAGGCCAAAAACAAAACACTGGCAGGAAATAGAAAACTACTCACAAAAGTAGGAAACAACACCTCCAAGTAGAATTACTTGCATGCACATTGCTGAGAATGTTCAACCTTTTTGGGTTATCTTTAATAAAGGACTGACTGATTTTCTAAAAGTCAGCTTTTGATTTTGTTCACAGCTGTTGCCATACCCATATAAACCTTCACTGGGTGCTAAATGAACATGTATTCATAAAGTCAAATGTTTGGGATTTACTTTGATCCAAAAGTGTCTTGCAGTTCTACCAACTACCTTGCTGAGGAAAATCAGACTATTCTTGGTCCACTTTGAATTCAGAATCACATTCCAGGCCCTTGGTCATTTCGGGGCATTCTGGTAGCCATTCTTTTTGTTGCACTTTGTTCTTGAAATCTTTTTCACATTGTTATTTGTTAATTTTGGTAAAATTACATTATAAAGGTACTGCATTTTAGGTCTGTGTTTTATCTTTTTTGCACAAAATACAAATCTCTTACTCCAGGCGATCCCAATAAACCTGTTGGGTAGAGTCTTTCTCTCAAAGTACTATTATTTTTTCACTACATAGTTGCCTGTTCAAGATTCACTTTTTAAACCAGCCTTCTTGTACTGAATTGGTCTGACTTTCTTTTTCCCTGATTTTAGTTTTTTTTGCAGATGATATATTTTCTTCTTCCTCGGTGACGGCCAGACACGGGTAGGTCCTGCTCTTCGGAGGACCTCCAGTTGAGTGCCTCCTCCCTCGCCAAATTGCAAGAACACTGGACGTCACGGTTGGGGCCATTAGACCCGCCATTCTAGGTGTTTAACAGAAGGTATACCTCACTTAACCTCGTTTTTAAAAACTTCTTCACTTCCACACAAGACTACCACACAATTAAAAACTGCCGGGAACGAGACCTTCAACACACATACCCATACCGTCTCCTGTAGAGTAGATGAGGATCCCCTGGTCCTGATGAAATGCCAAGATCCAACTGGACGATTTAGGGCATGAAACATGTCGACCACATTCACCCCATACACATCACCCAGAGTTTAAGCGGGTGTAATTTACCTTCTGCAGCCACAACTCTTTAGACGGTTGTTCTTACTCATAGCATAGGAACTCAACAAAAAGAAATGTTTTTCTGGGAGTCCCATAGCTATTTTTAAACCACACTTTCTTCTTGCCATCTCTCTCACGAAACATATGCCCCAACACTACTTTTTAGCTTCAGAGCGCCAACTAGTGAAGACCTCCAGCAAAGAGCCCCTTGCGGGGCCCGTTGGGCATTGCAGCGCTGGGCCAACGAGGAGCTGCCTGATGATGAATTATGACACCCTTCGGGTGTGTGAGGGCTCTTGCTCCTAATTGGAGCTATTCCCTCTCCACCTTTTCTTCTCCTTACAAACACCTGGTATCTACAACTTAAACCCCCCCTTCCTCCTCTTCCCCCTTCTTAGGAACCGCATACTCTAGCTTTTGTCATAGATATCTAGATAAATATTTTCTTCTTTCCTTTAACTATATTTATATTTATTGTTGGATTTGTGTTTTCTTACTTGTTTTCAGGCAGTGTAGTGTGGACGCATTCACATGCCTGGGAGCTTTTAAGGAGTTTCCAGATAAATGAATAAAACATGTTTAATTGTAATGGCCTTTATTAGATGCACATGGGATTTTTTAAATAAAAAGTGTAAACAGGTATCTGAGGTTTGTGTTATGATATGGTTCATTGAAAGGGTTTAAAGCGAATGTGTTCATTATTTTATGACACTATAGTTAAAGAGCAGGGCAGGAAAGACGAGTGCAGGAAACTGCCAGAGTTCAGAGTTAATTATAAAGATAACGGGGCATATTAGCAAGGGCTGACAATATAATTATCGCCGCTTTAGCGTCTGTTTTTGGGCGAGTGGAGTGGAGCGGAGATGAGTGAAGTGGTGTAGAGTAGAGTGGAATGGTGTACAGTACAGTAACGTGGAATGGCAAGTGGAGCAGAGTAGAGTGGAGTGGTGTATCATAGAGTGGAGTGAAGTGGCATGGAGTAGAGTGGAGTAGCGTAGATTAGATAAGAGTGGCTTGGAATAGAGTGGAGTGGTGTAGAGTGGTTGTGAGTGGAGTGACAGTGTGGCATGTAATGGTGTACAGTGCAGTGGAGTGGGGCAGAGAGTCATAGAACAGAGTGGAGTAGAGTAGAGTCCCGTTAAGTGGAGTGGTGTGGATTGGCATTGAGTAGAGAGGGGTGGTGTAAAGTGAAGTAGAGTAGCATAGTGTAGAGTAGTACAGCTGTGGATGCTAGTAACTAAGGCATCAATAGAGTTGGCATATTGGGCAAAAGAAACATAAAAAGAATCTGTATGCCTATGTTAAAAGTAGTTAAGCACATAGCATGTCCACAAATGATATGCTCTTAAAATTAAAAAAGATAGTGAATTGAAAAAGACGAAGAAGAACACATGTACTTGGTCCATGCTCCATGGAGAACCTACTACAAGAAAGGAAGGAAAGCCTATTGGAGCTACGCAAACAAAATATTGTAAATGAGAGTGACCACGAAAAAAACTAATGGCATGCTGTGGGGAGCTTGTAAGGATACTGAAATATAAACAATATGTCTTGCGTTCTGCAAGACACGCATGCGCTATGTAGGTGAGACCTAAAAAGAGGTTTACCTCATGACAGGAGTGCTTTGATGTCTGGAATACCAACTGGTGCATCAGAAAAGGGACCGTCATAGTTTACCGGGTTGTGATCTTTACCTTATGCCAACCACATGCAGGTTTTAAAACCTCGCACCCTTCCGGTGCGGGGCGGCTGTTTCAGGCTGCAGGATCACGGAAGATACCGAATGAGTGCCTCAGATGTCAGACACTTTCTGCTTAAACCTGCCTCTTGCCGCTATATGATGTGATCTGTGTATGCAAGATATTGCCAAAGTGTAAAATGTTCCCACAAATGAGATGCGAAACGTGTTTATGTGCAAAAAGCTATTTTCTCAAAAATGATGCCTGTTGCACGAGGGAAGCATTTCGCAATTTCAGCCCAAACTGGAGGGGCATATTACCAACAACTAGCGATAATTATCGCTATGTTGGCTTAGCGGCAATATTTTTATCGCCGAGCTGCGGCGATTTTTATCGCTTAGGAACCTTGCTATTATCAAGGTTTATCTCCTAAGCGATAAAAATCGGCCGAAATGCATGCATATCGCTGAAAAGTCCGCGATATTCATGCATTACCGAGCTAATGCGCTTAGCCATGTTATCCACCTACCATTGGATAACATGGCTAAGAACTGCTCAGGGGCAGGTGTTAGCTTTTGGAGATATTCGCGCTTAGCGCGAATATCTCCAAAAGTTGGTAATAGGAGATAGCGATGTTAGCGACTGTTTCCAGTCGCTAACATCTTGGCAAGCCCACTTTGCATGTCATTAGTGATAAATTTCACTGACATGCAGAGCGGGGCCCAAGATGGTTGCTATCTCCTACTAGCTGTCGCTAACTGGTGTTAGCGACAGCTAGGTAATAGGGAGATCATTTTACCTCCGCTTTCTTGGCTTTTAAAGCCAAAAAAGCAGAGATAAACCCCCTTGATAATATGCCCCTGGAGAGTGTTTCTGTGCGCACGTGTACGTGTGTGTGTGTTTTTTGTTTTTGTTTCGCGCATAACTACTTATTGCTTTATGCGAGGTGATGAATTTAACAAGCTCGTTCGACCTACAAATCGTTCAACATAAGACCCCATGGTAAGAAAGAAAAAAAAACAAGGAAGGATTGAAGCAGAAGTAACCAATTATACTTAACTTTAGACGAAGCATTATCCTGCCAATTCTCAGAATGTAAATTCTATATTCACTGCTGGTAATGCTGGCCAGATAATCCCGAAAACCATTTAAAAAAGAGAACTTTGTTACTGCCTGCCCTTATCTGGGTAATCAAATCATAAAGTCCAACTGACTACCAAGGCCCCGCTCCCAAGCTAACTCTAAAATACTTTAAATGTAATTTGGTCCGTACACTGCAGGACATTAAATCTCTATGGTAAGTAAATTATAGGGAAGAGTGCACTTTGCGAAATTAAAAAGTGCTCGGCTAGGTTATCTATTATTCCTCTGGGAAAGTTTCCACAGTATGTCTTGTACAATTAGATAACTTTTTTTCTGGTAAGCAGAGAAAATGCCTGAAGCTCAGCAGAGCGCATTCGTTTTTGGAAACTTCCATCCCCTGTTAGCCTTGGCGTAAAGCTCTGAGCACCAGCACTTGTGATAAACCAGCACTCAGATAAACGTAAGCATAAGACCCCTTGAGAGGTCAGGAATCAAAGCAGCAGTAATCAATGATATTAAAGGCAATCTGAGGGTCCCTTGAAGAAAGACATTCAGGACGATGGTGCTACTACTACTATTGCACCAAAATATATATATATTTTTTTTAATTCATGCCAGATTGTATGCCACATTATAATTAGGGCTCCCGGTTTTCTGGTATTTATTTTTTGGACATTTCCGTCTGTATTTATCCATATTTATTTTGTGCTGATTCTATCTGTATTTATCCATATTTATTTTGGGTTTTGTAGAAAAATGAAGCTAAAATTAGTATATTTCCACATTTATCTAACCTATAAATATGCCCTCATGCTTGAATGCCTCCCAGGTTTCAATTCTGTGAACATACTCAAAAGATAAATCAATGCAATTATATGAAAATATGCACATTTCTGTATCAACCTTGTGCATATCTACAGCTGTTAAAGCCTCTTTACTAAAATCCCTTTCTTTTTTAACCCCCTTACATATCAATCCACACAACTATTGGCCTGGCAGTCATGGCAGCCAGAATTGAGAATTAGTCAAAAAGCAACCCAATTTCCGTTTTTATCTACATTTAAAAATAAATACAGACAAGAAATTAAATGTTTTCTGTGTGTATTTCTCTGTAAAAATCTGTAAAAACGGAAAACAGGGAGCCTTAATTATAATCCTGCTGCATGTACAGGTTTATCTGTCTCTCTCTTCTTTTTCTCTCTCTTATAAATTTATTCTTAATTGAACTGTCATTTATATAGTACTTACTACCGCTCACAAGACATTGAAGCACTTTGCGGACAGGCCGCATGCTAATAAATGGAGTCCATTGTAGGTGGTTTAGATAACATGCATGGCAAACATTATGTTCATGGTGTCCTCGTGCATGTGGTTCACGATGTTGGGAAACAGCCTTTACAATGCAGGCTTAAGCACGCGTGCCATTTTCCCGCAAGCGGAACACCGATTGACTTCTTTTTTCAAAAAAATTGTCTTTATTGAAGTTTATGCGCAAACAAAGAGACATTAGCAATTGTAAATTATTAACCGTTTATAATACTAGGTTTCATAAACTTATCAACAACACATGGTATCTGAGCCATCTCCCATATTATCAAGATAGTCAGGGCAACTAAATGTGGAACTAATCCATGGACAAATTAGGGGGCAGTAGGCCGCCCAAGGGCATGTGACCCGGAAGTAGGGGATTGATCAGTGGAGTCATGTATCTGAGTGTGGAGGTATGTGCGGAAGGGTGCCCAGATGTCTCTAGAGTGAGATGCGGAGGCTGTAGGTTGGCATAGTCTCCCACCATGCTCTCACAGCGGCCCATACTCTCCAGCCAGTCTGGAGGGGTGGGCGATCTTGCACTTCCCCATCGCCACGCCAAGTCCCTTTTGCCCAGCAACAAGGCCATAGAGACCAGGCAGCGATGTGTGAGAGGTACATTTTGTGTATACCACAGCAGGGCCATTAGGGGATCAGAGGTTATGGCGTATTCGGACATGGCAGATATATGTGTGAATATAGCCGCCCAATGGGGGAGATTTTCAGGCAAGTCCAGGTTACGTGTGCAAAGTCTGGTCTGGAATGATCAAATTTGGCAATATGTACTGGGGAGAGATAGTATACATGTATTTACCTAAAGTGCAAAAGCCTGTGTCTCTGATTAATAGAAATGCCTTTTATTTGTGCTCAGCGATCGCTTCATATCTGCTCTGCAAGTGGTGTCCCCAGCTCCTCCTCTCATTTACCATGGACCCATGTGGTGGTGTCTGGTCTCAGGGCCATGCATGAACAGTAGCGTCTGGATGTCATGTGGCTACCTTCTGTTGCCGAGGCCACCATGGTTAAAGGTGGAAAATCATTGGGTTGAAGCGTGTAGGAAGACAGAAGATAGCGTAAAGTGTTCTTTAATCTCTTAAAGATGACAAAGGGGATACTGCCTACTGTTACAATATCTGTCAAGTGTACAGCGTGGTCATTGGGGAATAAGTCACCCATAGTGAACAGGGAATATCTCCTGAACATGACCTTCACTAGTGCTTCCCGGGAGAGCGGAAGCCAAGGATTGTTTGGGAGGGGAAGAGCGCCCAAATAGGTAGGACCCCCACCTACTGAGTGTGGCAATTTATGCCATGCCCAACATGTTGTAGAGACCGTCTGAACATCCTCAGTTTCCAGAGGTATGCCCCTGAGCAAAATGTGTGAATGTGAAAGACCATCCAGTTGCAGGTGTACAGGGTGGATACATGGTGATACCACCAGTATGTGTAATGACATTGGGCAGTGAGATAGAAAGAATAGAAATCTGGTACTCCAAGACCCCCACATTTGCAAGGAAGTGTGAGCGTGTGCCATCGGACTCTTGGGCAGGCTCCCACCTAAACCAGGCGCTGAAGAGTGTTACGTAGCTTATGAAAGAAAGACTGTGGCAGTGGGAGGAGAATATTTGTGAATAGATATAGGAATTTGGGCAACACCACCATCTTAATTATGGCCACTCGCCCCGTCATTGAGAGTGGTAGTCTGGTCGATCTGTCTACTTGTATTGTAAGGGAAGACAAATCTGGGACGTGCTGCGCTGTAGGATCTGAGCTCTGTTTCTATGCAGATGGATGCCAAGGTATTTGGTGCCGCCTTCTGCCCATCAGAGGGGGAGTCAGCAGGGGAGGTTGAGATGGCGCCTCTTAGTGGAAAGAGCACTGACTTTGTTCAATTAATGTGGAGTCCATTGGAGGTCTCCGTATCTAGCTATTTTTTTGCATAATTATCCTGTGGGTGTCTGAAAAAAGTAGGATATCATCCCTGCCCCAAATCTATGGGAGGTCCTGCTAAGAATTTGGGGGTTTGGTTCGGAAATGATCTGAAGCTTGAAGATCATATTAAAATACTTACTGGTGCCTGCTTTGGAACTCTCAAAGCTTTACGCAGATTTTTTCCTCTTCTGCCAAGAGAGGCCAAAGAGACTGTGGCGCGCGCCCTCATTCTTTCCAGGCTGGACTATGCGAATGCCCTGTTCTGTGGTCTACCTTCCTATCTGATCAAACGGCTCCAGGTGATTCAGAATGCGGTTGTAAGATTCCTCTTTAATCTGCCAAGGAGATTTAGCATTCGCCCTCACCTGTGTAGCCTACACTGGCTTCCGGTGGCACAGCGCATTACCTTTAAAGCTTTGGTCCTTTCCTTTCGAGCGATCCATCAGCTTGGGCCACTATACTTGAGAAAATGCTTCTCCCTTCATGTCCCCAACCGCTGCCTTCGATCAGCTAATCAGTGCAGGATGGTTGTGCCCAGATTTATATTCACCAGGCTGGGAGGTCAGTCCATCTCGGTGATAGCTGCCAGAGCCTGGAATGCACTCCCTCTCCACCTGCGGGCAGCCCAGACCATCTCATGCTTTAAGAAAGGTTTAAAAACTCATCTGTTCACTATTACTGATTAACCTACCCATTAACCCTCCTCTCTGCTCACCGCACTTCATTCCATGCTCCGTGCCAGGATACTCGCGAGTAATAGAGCGTGTTATAAAACAATTAATAACATAACATAACATAACATCTGCATATATGGAAAGCAATAAGGAACCAAATGACAGTTGTAGGCCGCAGTGCGGGTGATGATCCAAGAGGGCATGTACAAGTGTGTCCATAGCGGCAATGAAAAGAAGAGGGGACAGTGGTCATCCTTGTCTGGTGTACCACTATATGAAGAAAGGTTTCTGTAAGTGCAAAGTTCACCCGCAGAGAAGCTGTGGATCTGATGTATAAAAGCATAACCAATCCGAGGATGTTGGAGGTATGCACAGCTTATGTAGCACAGCACAGAGGAATGGCCACTTGAGAGAGTCAAATATCTTCTCGGCATCTAATAGAGCTATAGCTGCAGGTGTGGCAGGGGAGACTTTATTGAGCACTGCAAATATGATGTGGAGGTTTAGGGAGATCGATTTATGGGCAAAAAAACAGGTTGGGCCGGTGATATAATTTGCTCCATCAATAAAGCTAATCTAGTGGCGAGTATCTTTGCTAGTATTTTTTAATCCAGGTTTAGTAAGGAGAGGGATCGGTAGGAGGCGTAGCTGCTGGAGTCCTTGCCTGATATTAGCAGTACTGTAAGGACCACCTCGCACATCATTGGTGGCAATTCGTGTGTAACAAGAACCTCATTGTATACTGCAAGGAGTATTGGGGCTAACTGTTGCTTAAAAACTTTTTAAAAAGCTCCAGTCAGCCCATCTAGCCCAGGTGATTGGCTCTGTCTAGGGCTGAAATGGCTTGTATCACCTCTTCTAGGATCAAAGGCTCACTGAGAAATTCCCATTGTCCAGTCATTAGTCAGACCATCGCAATCTCCTTAAGGTATGAGGTGATCTCAGCAGGGTTGTCTGCGACGTGCGCTCTACACAAATCCTGATAGTATGTTTTTAATTCATTCAGGGTGTTTTCCCTGACAACGACGGTCTCTCCTGTGGTGGAACTGAGCTCCACTTTAAAGTTTTGTTGCCTATCTGGGCGTAATAGGCGAGCCAGTGTTCGTCCAGGCCGCTCCTCCTCCCCGTATCCAGGGGCACTTGCATACTTGCCCATGTATACTACCTCCCTGTCTGCTAGGTCCTTAAATTCCACCAACACATCTGTACGCTGTTGCAGACGGGTCCTGCTATCCACTGCAGAAGTTTGTTCCAGATCGTGAAGTGCATTCTCGACCCGTTGCAGTTGGGTGCGAATTTCTCGCAAAATGCCTGTGTACTTAGAGATGCATATTCAGTGAATATATGCTTTGAAGGCCTCCCATAGGTTAGCCTGTGTGGACACTGTGCCTGTGGGGATTGCGAAGTATTCTGTGATGACAGTTACCAACTAGCTATGAAATACCAGGCCATGTAGAGTATCTCCCTGAAAACGCCTGTCGTATGCTGCCGGGCAGCTGTATGGGATCTCTAATTTAAGGAGGACAGGATTGTGGTCTGACAGCGTCTTTGGGAGGACCCTGACTTTGGAAACCCACAGAAGGGGACCCACCATCAAGAACCAGTAGTCTAGTCTGGCCCAGATGGAGTGGGGGGGTTAGTAGAATGTATAACTCATTGTATGTGGCGTGTACGCCAGGCGTTCAGTAGAGAGTATGCATCAGTGATGTGACGAAACATTCTTCTAGCCCTTGGTTTGTCAGTGGGTTGTGCACTAGTTTAATCTGTCCGTAGGCAATGCAGCATATTGAGGTCTCCCGGATTTGCAACATTTTCAATCCTGAAACTGTCCATATGGACCAGAAGGCCTTGGAAGAAATTGGGGTTGTCTATATTAGGGGCATAGATGTTGATTAGCAGTACCTTTGTATTTGCCAGGGTGCCTAGCAGCAAGAGATAGCGGCTGTTCGAGTCAGTGTAGTGGGCATGTTGTAGGAATAGGATGCTTTTATGGATCAGGATGCAGGTGCCCCGGGAGTACAAACTGTAACATGAGAAATATTGGTGGGAACCCCATTGCTTAGCAAAGACATGATCACCTCGAGGCGATAGGGGGGGTCTCCGGTAAAAAGGCAATTTTAATATAATGTGTCTGTAGGTAGGAGAGTACCTGCTTGCCTTTATGTGGGTTGTTGATGCCACAGATCTTCCATGGCATTTCAGAGAGTTTTAAACTTTTAGCCGACAAGGGTGTAATAAAAGTCCTCTTATGGGAGATAGCATGGATGGTAGTATAGTGTAATAGTTTGCGAACATTACTGTGAGGTGTGGCATTCTGTAGCAAAAGACAATCAGCGTACTAAAATGCCATATACCCTTCCCCCCCACACTAGATTGAAAAACATCCATAAAATCCTTTTCAAAAGTACAACACAAATAAACAAGAATGTTAACTATCCGAAAACAAGTGATGATCACCGTGAGAGCGTGATGGCATTCTGGCCTTGGCGGTCCATCTGAACTGGTTGCTTACTATACATTGGATATGCAGCTGCTAGGAGCAAATGACAAAGTGGGACATTTGCAGGGTCTTGAGTATTGCTCAAGTAAGTCAAGCAAGCCCGGCTGAAGACGGCTGTAATGCTAGAAACCGGTCCTGGGAAGCTTGATTACGGTCCAGGGAAGACATGGCTCGGCAGTTCGGGCTGGACTGTTCCCATGAGGCACAGGGTCAGACTGATTTGCATATCGCCATGTCTGAACTGGGGTGGCGGAGTGAGCTAAAGATGTATTAAACCCAGATCAGTTGACTGGGGGTGAGTGTTTGTATTGTCAACGCTCCGTCCATCATCACCTTTGGTTTTTCTATTGCTCAAATAAAGCCATGTATCCTGGCACCGCCTTTAGTTAGTTCGGTGATCTTCAAGTCGTGTTGTTGTAGGCTGCCGGGGAGTAACGCCCTGAGTGTTCCACTCCTGAGTATGCAGACGTTGAACATTGAGATGGGGGAAATCAACTCGGATCTTCCTGCAGAAAGCAGCCACGTCTGCCAGAGTGTCCAGGATCTTAGTGCAGCCCTTGCACCACCAGTGGATTACTTTTTTTGATACACCAGCAGTGCAGTTTGCTGCCCCATACTTACAAGGCCATGTAAATACACCCCCTGTCACACATCACCTGAGTGAAAGGGCCATTCCAAGGGTGTTGCTGTGGGTGGTCCCACGCAACACCCATGGATTCTGTTGCATTCCCAGATTTACAAAGTTTTGTAAACCTGGGAACGTGTCAGAATCATATGCCTCCCAAGGGGAGTGCAACGAGGAAGAATACTTTTATTTCTCTTCGTTTTTTCCTCTTTTTATGCATGCTGAATTTTGTGGCACACATAGAAATAGAAAAACAATTATCCCCGCAACGCAGGCACCCTTGCACCATAGTGCAAGGGTGTCTGTGTTGGTGCATGGCAGCCAATTGTGCGCCAGCACGGGGAAAGCACAAGGATGTGTCAAATTGTTGTAAATATGATGCATACATGTGCTTTTAAAATGACGCAGTAAAATGGCTGGCAGCGCGGTGCGTTGCGTTACTTTGATGTTAATAAGCTCCTTGGTCTTAAACGAGGGGATTCGTGGTTGAGACAAGACTAAAGTGAGAAACTTGAACATCTTCCCTCACTTCCTCAGACCAGCCAACTTCAAAAAAATATTCACTATGTTATGAGGGGCGAGGTCTTCGAGGTCTTCGAGTGGTGGGGCTGCATGACGAGAATGGCCTGCGAGGCACATATGCCCCCCCACCCCTTCCACCTCTAATCTTTCCTTCGCCCAAAAAAACCAACATTTGCTGAGGCTGTCGTTGATGTCCTTAGGAACAACCATCAGCTGTTTAGTGCCTCCAAAGACTAGTCGGAAATCTACTCCTTGCAGAGGTTTCCAGCTCGCCTTCCCTGCTGCTGTGATATCAGCTCTTCAGCAGGACAGATTGTGAAGAGAAGTGATAACGCGTGATACTTGGTGGCACTGTTTGAGTTCACAAGTCTTCTTCCTGGCAGACATCTTGAACATCTTTTGAAGTACGTTGTGCCTTCCATAAATAGTTGCACTCTTTCTGAGCATTGATTTTTTTGCCTATTAGGACATGTTTTACTCCTCACACTGGAAACAAATCACAGATCAGATTCCTGTTAGTCGACAGCAGTAAAATCTGGAACATGGTCATAATCTTCACAGTACAGCAACGTTTAATTACATGTGATCAAAATGATACAATTCAGTCCTTCTTGAGAACCCCGGAATTTAATGCAAATTTTCAAGTGACAGAAGATCCTCATTTGTAGTGCAGCACATTTTGTTTTTCCAGATTTAGAGAGAGCACTGTTCTTTGAAGCCCTCTACATTCAAGGTCCCCATTAGCACCGTGGAATGTCGCGCGCCTGGTGCAGAGCTCTGTTGATTGCCACTTCTGCCTTGGAGTGTGAGAACAGAAAAGAAGTGAGAGGAGAGCATTGGGGTCAGCCTGATTAAATGGCCATTGAGTTCAGAAAGAAGGAGCTTTGATGTGATCTGTGACCTGCCACCAAGCTAATTCTAAGCTTTCTCGCCACTCCAAAAGGCGAGTCTGAAAAGATGAAATAGGAAAGCTTGATTGGTCAGAGCTGTTAAAGTGGGACCCCAAACAACAGGTCCACTTAAAGGCACAGAAGCATGTGTGTTTCAGTTGATGGTTTAACTTTTTCCTGCAACTTCTTTTGCAGCTAGACTATCATTTAACGAATAAGGAAGCGCCTTAAGAAGCTCACAGCTGAACAGACGCAAGAATGCTCAATAATACATGTTTGCAATTTAATACCACATGCAAGGCCAAATTTTGTAAAAGAAACATGCTAATTTCTCACAATTGCATATATTTTTACATCTTCATTATGCTGTCAGTCTAAGCTCCTCATCTGTTAAATGTGTTGCTAAGTACAAGTAACTTTAGTGTCCTAATTAAGGCAAGAATGTAGAAATGCGCCTGAACAGCAACTTTCTATCCTGCCAAATAGATAACCTTCATCAAATGGATGAAGGTTTCTTTTCTTACATGTTGGGTAATGAGAATTTACTAATGTCTTGTCCAAGGAACAGTACATTTATCTCAATAAAGTATCATTACTCCAAGACGCCTGCATGGCCGTTCAAAAATTAAGGTCCACACTTTGTGAGTGTGGTAAGAGAAGAGCACTGTATTATATATCCGTATATATTGGCATTTTCCCTAGTGTATCAGTATGGAGAAACATCTCGTCTGCCAGGATCTCAGAATGCAAAGGTTGACCCAGAGTACCATTGTTTACATTTAGATGGATATACATTTTGCTTACATGGAGCCAATGCTTCGAAAAATACATAGTTACAGCAGAAGCTCTCCCAGGTGTTATTGCATTTAATTCAATTTCTGAAGTAATATTCTTTTGAGCAAGAGGTACATCATTAAAATAGGGACCAGTACATTAGAAGAGTTAAATGTATTTCATTTTTACTCTTGCATATGTATTAGATGAAATAAGTAGTGATGTACACATACCCAAAATCGGATGTTCCTAGACATCATAAAATAGTTTTTCACAGAAATAGGTTCTTGGTTGTCCACCCAATTAGTGTCTTATCAGAATGCTCATTAAGGCACTACATGATTTCTACGTCTAACTTACTCTCTTTCTCTCTTTTAAGATCCTTATACAAATATTCCTGGCTGTCCTTTAGGAGAAATATTCTGAATTTCCTTGCAAGCTGTACTATTGCTGGAAGAATATGAGGTAAGGTCTTAATGGATTACATACCTGACACAAAGGCAGGACATTTACTTGTGTTTATTGCTTTTTGTTGGTCAATAGGTAGGTCTGCCTTTTCAAAACGGATCTAATGTGCATGTTATTGCTTCAAAATACTTGGACCATCTATTCTTCTAGACTGATTCCAGGTTTAGACAAGCACAGTACTTGAAGAAGTAAATCTGCCTAGGTGCCACATAATTTCAGTAAATCCCTGCTTTACAGCCAGCAACACTTTTCATGATAAGACTTTTAAGGCCATAATAGTAAAAGAAAAATTAAATTACTAGTTGCAGCAAGCAAAGTGCTCTTGACTACAAAGTCAAACCAGGCTGACATTCGGCCACTGGGCTACTGTAGAAGATACCTACTCATCGCATGTCCTTTGTTCTTTAGAGCGGTATCCCTATGCATAATTAGTTAAATGACAGGGTATTTACTGGAGTTTCTTTACTGGATATTGCCTAAAGGAGGAAACTCATCTATTTTAAATGTCTTGCGGCAGACAAGAGGATCACCAACTCTTACCCTTCAATCTGAGTAGCCCAGTAACTTTTATCAATTTGACTGAGTCCTGCTGAAGACTCCTATTTGCTTGTACGCTAGAGTGAAACTCCCACATTTTTGGTGCGTGTTTTTAAGGACTATAACGCTGAACTTGTTCTGTGAGCATCTTC
This sequence comes from Lissotriton helveticus, assembly GCF_964261635.1. NCBI lineage: Eukaryota > Metazoa > Chordata > Amphibia > Caudata > Salamandridae > Lissotriton > Lissotriton helveticus. The sequence continues at coordinate 202,834,867 of NC_136058.1, read as the reverse complement.
AAATACACTGAATGTGACTCTCTAACAGCTACAGATACATATTTGGGTCTACCAATCATAATCATTAGTGTTATGCATTATAACTTAGACTATGCATACAAATACATTTTTATTTTCAACAAATGCCATTCTCAAATTCTTCTATGATGTCCTTTAAAGATCAGAATTGTTGGTTTCTGTTCATTAATGGCAAGGTTGTACGTATTGCAATGCCCATTTGTCGCTTCATGGAGCCGTTTCAAGGCTTTCGAATAAAATCAACTTATGAGCATACACTACTGGCAGAAACAATCTTTAATTTTTTGCCGACTGCTTAGATGGGGTTATATTTGTCCAGATAAAAAAAGAATGTTAAGGAGTTAATACTCAACACTTCTTCAGATTAATTGACTGTCCGAGTACCAAGGTGACGTGTGCACGGTTGGAAGTCCAGCGGAAAAGAATAGCTCAGTTCCATCTCTGACTGCACATTCACTCGAGCGCTGCATTTGCACCTGCTGCATAAGCCATTTTACCTTAAATGGGCAGGGAGGACACAGTGCAAAAATATTGAAGGACGGCCTCCTTTCCCATTGCCAGAGGCTGTTTTCAGCAGAGTAAAAACATTGCTATTGCTTCTTGACTGCTGACACTGAGTTCAGGACAGGCGCATCCAATCAGTACTTTGCTGGTGCTTGTTTCATATCAATCATAGAGGTCCTGTTGAGTCACAAGGAGGGAATTGGGGTAACCAAAGAGAGGGGCGGCAAGGCTGCTCTGATCTTGCTTAACCTATTGGCCGCTATTGACACAGTCAACCACTATTTGATGGCTGACGCCTGCAGGACACTGGCCTCAAAGGACCTGCACTAGGTCTTCTAAAATCATTCCTAGTCAAGCAGACACAGACAGTCACACTAGATCGTTTAAAGTCAGACATCTTTCTCTTCCCCGTGGGGATGCACAGGGCTTATCCATCAACCCGATGCTATTCAACATTTACGTTACTACTCTTGCGCCATTTATTATAGCCTTATAGCCCGCCGTAGAGGGCTATACCGGCTATTAAAGGCGCTCTCCGGCTCGGGCCTTTAACAAGGGAGAGGTACTTTAATAGCCGGTATAGCCCAGCTGCGAAGGGCTATAAGGCTATTATTGTTCACAGCCAGAGCTGTGAACAAAGAAACATTGGAATGTTGGAGCTCCAGGCTTATACCAGCCATTATAAGCCCGGAGCACTCCATTGTTTTCAATGGAGCTCCCAACATTCCAATGTTCTAATAAATCATAAGGTTTAGCCCTTACATCCTATGCAGTTGATACGCAGATAGTAGTGTTGGTGGCAACTACAGACAAGGGCATAGGAGAAATATTTAGAGGCTGTATGGTAGAAGTTAGCTGGTGGATGGATGCAAACTGTCTAGGGCATAACTCAGCCAAGACAGAGGTTATCCTGTTTGGGAATCAGCCTGAATTTTGGGCACCATCCTGATGGCCGGAGGAACTTGGTTCCCTCCCTGTCCCAGTGAATAAGGCCAAAAATTTAGGAGTCAGGATGGACAGTAAACTCACATTTAAAGAACATAACCTGTTGTGATTTCAGCATTTTACACCTTGAGAACCATCAAGAAAATCCTTCCTTATTTACCTGAAGAAACCAAAATGACGATAGTGACCACTCTATCATTTTAAAACACTTACTACTGTAATGGTCTCTACCTAAATATACAAAAACAACAATGCATAAATTGCAAACCGTGCAAAACACAATGGCTAGGTTACTTATGAAAATTACCAAATTTAAGTCAGCCTTATAGGAAATTTATCAACTTCACTGTCTCCTGATCAAACAGCGGACCAAATTCAAGGCTCTTTGCATTGCTTTTAGGGGCTTGAATGGAAGTGGTCCTGCTTTTGAAACATAGTTTTAAGAAATATAAGCCAACTAGACACCTACAGTCAGAGGGAGCAAATAATTTGGGTATTCCCCAGGTTTTTTAAGTCCAACTGGGGAGGCCATAGCTTTGTATGGGGCACCGCCAAACTTTGGAACAAACTGTCCCTGCATTTTCGAGACAGGCTTAGCCTCCTGACCTTCAGAAAGGCACTAAAAATGTGGCTTTTTGTCTAACCTAACATCCAGACTCCCAGTCCTTATCCTTCTGACAGAGATAGCGCCTTGACGCCACCAGGCATGTGCACCCTTAAGAAATGTGGTTAACATAACGTAGCAAGGCAAGAGCCAAGAGCCACTTTCCACTGCATATGCCTGCCAAAACTCAGTGAGTCCCAATATAGAATTAGCCATTCTGCATGCGGGGTTGTGAAGTGTGATGCCTCTTTGTGAACTGCTAAATGTTGCATTTCTTCTGAAAGGCAGATGTGCTGTGCAACAGTATCTTTACCACCTCAATGGAGCGATGTGCATCTGGCCTTCTGCTACTGAATTTCTTTTGATGGCCCTTCCTGCTAGTTAAGTTTAACTGATGATTTTCAACTTTTGTATAAGTGTCCAATTACATTAGGCAATTGTGTGTTATATTCATCCTTTTTAATTTAGCCCAGAGAGGGGCATATTTATTTATTTGCGGGTGCTGTGTGCTGGGCCATATTTACAGGGCTATGCAAAGCCACTTTGCTAGTGGCGGCTCCTCTGTTAAAGGCGGAGGAGTGTCACCCCACTGACCAGGCCAAAAAGGAAACAAAAATGATAATAACTCATTGTTATTATTATTTTATTTTCCCCTTCTCAGCTTGGTTGGGGTGGGTCTGCTCTGCTCACAGAGCAGGGCAGGAGTGGTTTGCCCACTCCGAGTGCGCAGGACACTTTGGACGGCCGTCTCGGACCAGTCAAACCATCATACGCACTTTGCATGTTCTCCTAGCAGACGGCATTACAGCCTGCATGGAGAACATGCCCAGCCTCCCATTCTCTGGCTGAGCACCGATCCATGGTGCTCTGACCAATTGGCTACCGGGAGCCTGGGAGCCGGGTATTTCCTCCTTCTTGCCCTGGAAGCAGGCAAAAAAGGAGGAGGCGACAACATTTGTTGAGAATCAGTCTATCGATCATCTCAATGACCACCTTAAAGCTTTTCTCTTACTTAATTGTCAGTTAATTGCTAACTCTTGCTCTGCTGTGAATGGTGCGTAGTTCTCAGCACCATCTCTTGGTCATTATATACTGTTGTGTTTTTACAATGAAATTAAATGGATCCATCAGAACTTTGATCTGTATTGTGAGATTGGGAGTGTGTCTGATGACACTGCAGAAGGTCTTTGTCTCAATAAATTCATAAATCTAATTTGCATTTTTTTAAACAATCCCCATTTACGTAAGGTAAATGAGTTGGTTCTTAATGTATTGAAGGTGGTAGGGCTGCAAGAGTTGGTTTCAACTTGATTGCATTTTGATAATATTTGTTAAGACTGATTTCATTTGTTGCCTTCCACCATGGAATCATGCGTTAGAATAGAAGACCCCCATTACCTGCCTATTTCAAAATACCTATTTCTCCGCCCATCCAACTTCTTAATTTTTCTAATGACATCACATACATCATCTCACCAGGCCTCAAGTAGGCATCAATAAAACTCTTCAGTGTACTAGAGAATTATTGGTGATCCTTACGTCTCTAAATAGGTTGAAATGTTGTGCAGCTGTAGTGTTGTTCGCTCTAACTGATAAACAGAGACAAGTTGATTGTATTAAGAGGTGCTCAATGTGATTTCATATTATGTATCAGATGTGCTCTTCAAAATATTTGCCCACCTCCTGCATTTATGCCTTTGGAGATTTTCGTTTTCCACGACCATGTCTGTGTGGTATATCTGGGGTTACCATCAGACAGCACCCTTATTCCCTGAAGTTCTATTATAAAGTTGAGTTTGATGTAGTCTTTAGCCCACTGCCACTCCTTGAGACTAACCCGCCCCCTTGGCCGCTGGTGTTCATGAGACCTGCACCATATTAAATCACAAGTAGGCATAGTTATGTACAGGTATCCATGCATATTCTTTAATCAGATCTTCCATTTTATTTGGTTCTGTTGATCCTCAACCTTACTGATGCTCACCAAACCACTTGTCTGTGTTTTAGGAGTTTCTACAAATTAAGAGGTATCATTGACACCCAGATATTTAATAACACTTAACTCTGTATCCCATGATATTGCTAGCTTTGGACACCTACCATTTTAAATAGTCAGAAATGGTCTGGGGAAGCCTGTACACCCTGCCATGTCATAGGTATTTGCTTGAAGTTGAATTGATGTTGGTGTCTGTAAAGTTCATTCACTGTTATCAATGAAATCCAACTTAATTACAGAATCAGGTGGTTGATCAGGCATCATTCTGTTTTTTTCAGAACTTTCAGATCATTGGTTTGTAGTCGAGAATGTTCTGTCTTTGGGTTGTGCCAGAAGAAATCGTGACGGAATAATTACTCAAGGATTGAAGATTTGCTTCCCTGCTGTAGATTGTGGGAATGAGTGATTTACTGGATCATAGGAATCACAGAGTAATGTTGAGAATCTCCTTCAATAAGAACAAAGGTGTCAACATTTGAGTATTGCTTAGTATCTGGCAAGGATGGGGCGGTACAGTGTCCCTTTCGTGCATTGTGCTTCCCAAGTTCTTCCCCACTCATGGATTCTTATATTCTCAGAGTAACCCTGTCTATGTGCCAGGGAGAGGAGAAAAGAGTCTATTAGTCTCTGTGCTCCTATTAGTTCTACTTCCACCCCTTTCTGACCCTCCCTTGTCTATTTCATACAAGAGAGTACTAAGGAGTGATCTCCCATCTATGTGGTCCTTTACACTGGCTGGTGATGCTTGAGAAGACCCCTCCTGGACCCTGTACTGTGCTTCGCTGCCCTTTAGCCAGGTTTGCGCTATAGAAATAGCACATACATGCATACGTACGTACAGTCCTGCGGTCCAGTGGGATTCCCTGGTACCATGGCCCTACCATCATAAGGGAGTCAATCTCTCTTGGTCAAGCTGCACCAGGCGTGTCCTCTTTCACTCTTTCTTCCTGGTTCTTGGAGATGCGCCTGGCCCCTATCTGTTTTGCCCTCTCCAAAGATACGCTAAATATCAAACCTTTAATAATTCTGAAGTGGGTGGGTCCTCCAAGAATCACTTAGTTGACTCTGAGTGCTTAAATTCCCAGTAATCCCAAAAATCTGCTGTTTGACATCAAACTGCCATGGATGATGTGATGCACAGAATCTGTGGTTAGGTTTAAATGGTTGTAAGCAGTGCTAAGCACTGCTGTCCCCACCGAGCAGACCACATCCTGTGCTTCACAGCACCCTCGCTGCCCTGCCCTGCCCTGCCTGGTAAGTTTGCCCTCTGTGGCATTTGTTTGTTCCTGGGTAAGGATGCAGCATGCTAAATGGCTAACAATGTGCAATGGTGTCCAGGTCTCAAAATTAGAGGTGACAGAGAGACTGAAAAAAAAGAATGAATGAAAGGGATGTACCCTACTGAACTCCAAAACGTCTGTCAAAAGCAATAAAATATTTTACCCAACTACAGTGTGTCTCCACATTATCTAGTTGGAAGAACCATTTCAAAGTGTAGCAAAGACTTTCGATAAATAGTGCACGGGTGGCTATTATTTTTGTTGTCTTGTTATTTAACTTCTTCCTAAACATCACTTTAGTTCAAATATGTTCCCAGGTCCAGCAGAGAAGGTATCCAGATGCACAGGAGTTCAATATTTTCTAAAGCAAGAAAGTAACTAGCCAGGTACTAATAGTACCTGTCCTGGATTCATAGTACAGGTTCAATGCCACCAGGAAACAGAAGCCATTGGGGTGGCTAACTCCTGCAAGAGAGCACAAACAAAGTCTTCCAACAAATGATGCCAACACGGAAGAGCCCAACCAGAAACCCCGAAAACTGCGGTTTTTAGAATGGAAGGAATAGGCAGGAGTTGGGACACTATGCTATCACTCACAGTACATGGCAGGTAAGGAGCAGGGAAGGGAAGTCCTGCTTTTATATGTCGTTTATTCTTTGTAACGTAGGAGATATGAGAATCAGTTGCAGCAATTCACATCTGGTAAACAGCCAATGTACATACATTGGCCTGCTGTCCATGCTTGTAGCTGTTCTGTATTGTGAACCTCAAACTGACAAAAAATAGTTACTGTTGTGACTACCTAGGTGCATGGACTTGTGTGTGAATAAGCCAGTGAGTACATACATTGAGGTGGAGATTTAGAAATGTTGATGCTTGGAGTGGGGGCCTGCGTATGAACCAGATGATCTATATTGGGCAGTAGAGCTGCAGAGAAATGTGAGGTCATGTAGAGAGTGGCAGAGGATAGGATTCACTGGGGCCTGTGGAGTAGAAGAGATGGTAGCTATCAGGCTGATCTGACAAAGCATGGTCTTAATCTTCCTTGGGTTGTAAAGAGGGCGGGTGTGATGGCGGGTGGGGAAAGGGAGACATAGGAGGGTGTGCAAGAGGCATGTGGATCAAGGGATGGCAATGCGACCCTGGACTTGCAAGAAATACTCTTTTGCAGAGTGACACCTCAATAGAAAGGTCTGCTATGGAGGTGTGTATCTTACAAGTCTCAATTAAAATGAAAGAGGTAGGGAAAGAAGCCCTAGATGCAAAAAGGGTGTAAAATATGTGCCCAAAGATTAGGTTTAGATGGAGACTGCTCCCCCGGTAGTAACACATTGGAACACGAGATGTGGAATGTAAAATGCATGTAAGGAAAGGAGAGAATTCAGTGAAACTTGGATAATGTAGCTCATATGCTGTATTGAATTTCGCTGCTTTATGGTTTGATTAAAAACGTATGTGGGCATATGGGATGTATATCTTGGAAGGAGAAATTGATGTCAAAAATACACCTTACTTAAAAAAATAAACATTCCTTTTTTATAGAATTGTTTCATGGAGAATGACTAGAGGGCCTCTACATTAAGGGGTTGTGCAAGTTTTATGTTAAACTGGTGAAGAAAAGAAGAACGAGGAATTCCAATGTAGTGAAGAGGCGGAGACGTGTTTCACAGAAATACATCTGACATTAGGGGTGTGCCTGTGTTGCATTGTTTTCGCCCATGATGTGTCTGCTGCCTGACTCTCGGTGCCAGTGAACAAGCGTTAAGGATCTATTATTGCAGCTGGTGCTAAGGCCCCTGGGATGACAGGACTCTCTTACTGAGATGGGTGCTTACATTTGTATGGTGGAAAATGGAATGCTTATGTGAGACTAACCTGCTTCATTACCTATAAGGTGTGCAAGAGCTGATGTACCTAATGATCTGGGGAAGGCATGGGCAAGTCAGTGGCACAGCTTGCTAGGTTAAGTACAAATTATTGGAGTTAATCAATCAGGGGTTTATATATAGCGCTGCTACTCACCCGTGAGTGTCTCAAGACGCAGTGTGGGGTAGGAGGCTGCTGATCCATCTGGGCGTAGGGGTTCAGTCGAAGAGCCAGATCTTGAGATCCTTCCTGAATTGGGTCATCGACGGACTATAGTTTTAGGACCTGGCCTTTCTGGTTGAAGTTCCCTAAACTTTTTGCTTTTCCCCTAGACCGTTTTCCTGACCTGCAGATGCCAATTTAGATGCTTTGGGTACTTTGCCACTGCTGATCAGTGTCAAAGTACAGGAGTTCCCTAGGTACACTGTAATGTTGATTGGTTGGCCATGATTGGTATGTTGCCTTACTAGTAAAAGTCCCTAGTGATGTGCACGGGCTAGTAAAGCAATGGCGAGCAGAGAATGGAACTCAGGCCTTCAGTTTAGGGCCTGCACACAGAATGCTAAGTTAGCATGTAAGTCCTGACAAGTGCAACCACTTGTCAGGCCTGACTTTCCCTTTTACACACACATGGGGCACCCCTGTGGTAGGTACCAGGTAACCCCTGGACAGGGTGCAGTGTAGGTAAAAGGCAGAACATATACTGTGTGTGTGTTATGTTCTGACAGTGAAAAACTCTCCATTTCGTTTTTCACTGCTGAAAGGCCATTCTGCCCAAAGGACAGAATGGGGGAGGCTGGGTGTTGTGTTTGTTAGCCTAGTTTCCTGTCAGTTTATAATGGAGAAGTGAAGTTTGATATGTATGAACGCCCAACATCATAATGCATCTTTCTGTGAAGGTGGTTTTGCCACTGTGTGTTCATAAGCCACTCTTTGGAAAAGTGGCTGAGTTTGTGCTCTGAGCATTTCTGTGTGTCTCTGAAATGTGGATTGTCTGTCTGAAACTGAAAGGTGAGAGGAGCTGCGAGAGTTCTTGACCCAGGGTAGGGTTGAGATGGCACCAGGCTTCCCTGCATCTGGAGAGTAGGGGGAGGAGAAGCCCCGGAGGTGAAAAGGCCTGGGCTGGTGCTATAAACCAATTGACCCATCTCCTGCTGAGTGATTAAGGAGCCAGACCCCCAGTATCAAAGGGAGAGAAGTGACACTGAAAGGGAGACACCCAGGACTGATTTAGGGAGTGGCCAGGGACCCCTGAGCACATACAAACTTCAAAGACAGTAAGGGGTATAACTATGAGAGCTGAAACCCCTGAACATTGGAATGAAACAGATATGAATTGAGACTGAAAAGGCTTGGACCCATTCTCTGCTAAAGAAGGAGCAACTGAAGAGACTGTTGTGGATAGACCAATCCTTGCTTCGTGATTTTGGGCTGGTCTGCAGTTTGCTGTTCTAACTAAGGAAGAGGTTGTTGGGACTGTGCTTGGAGTTGCTGGGTCCCCCTGATTGAAGAAGACTATGCTTTGTACTGTGTCTTGTAACCCCAAGGGCCCAACGTGAGATGGCTTTCTCTTTTGGAAACACAGGAATATAAACGTTTCCAGAGAAGACTCTCAGATGCGCCATGGGTGCGTGTGCTCTGTCTAGCCTCAGAACTTCGCAAGTTGTGCCCTGTGATCTTGGGCACCTGGATTTTCAAGGGAAACTCGAATGCGCTGGAAGCGTGTTGTGGTGCAGCCCAGGTGTTGGTGAGGAGCGCCTGGGCCTCGTTTGCACCAAAGAAGAAGTGAGATTCAGACAAACAGTGTGTGTGTCGTAGTGCAGCCAGGGCATTGGGGAAGAGTGCCTGGACAGGACATCGTGTGCACCGGGAGAAGAGGAGAGGCTCGAACGCACATAGTGCATGTTGAGGTGCAAGCAAACGTTTTTAAAGAGCGCTGGATCATCGTTGGCACCAAAGAAGAGGCGAGTCTTGGAAACGTGGTGTGCATGGCGAAGTGCAACCTGAAGGTGCTGGTGTGGAGAGCAGGGTTTGGGTGTGCACCGAATTAAAGTAAAGTCTACACAGTGCTAAGGGCGGGTCTTGGTATGGACGAGATGCCAGAGTGAGGGCCCAGTCATTGGGGCCCACGGAATCAATCAGCTGTGGCCCAGACCGGCAGCCACAGAAGAACTGAGCTGCTGGCCCGAGTCCGCCGCACCCGTGACGGAGATCTGGATAAGGCCCAAGTCGCTGATGTCGGGGAGGAGAGTGGGATCGTGCCCCCCCAGGTAATGACGATCAACACCTGGGGTGGGAGGCGGACACGGAGGGACACTCTCCCGCTTCAGTGAGCTGCGCGAGCCGTTGCTTCGGCTCAGATCCTAGCCCGTGCTGACCCAGGACGGGGCAGTACTGGAGCCAGAGTGGGAAGCAGTACTTTTTGAGTCAACCGTTGATTCATAACGGGGGCAATGTTAACGGAGCACGTAAACCTGTTGTATTACACTTTCCATAATTGCTGCTAAGGAACTATCGAACTGTCGTATGACGCCTGACCACATTTGTGCCTGACTAACTTTATGCTTGGTGCGCTACGCACTTCATTATGTCTCCCTTGCATATCACCTAATTCTAACGTGGCGTATTGCATTATTTCTTCAGTGCACAGTTTTTGAGTATAACGTGGCACCGTGTATTATTTCTTTATTGCACCGTACAGGATTGTAGCGTGACGCATTGCTTTGTTTCTTCCTGGTACAGGGCATGCTGATGGTGAGGCATGCATTCAGGGCCGGACACTAGGCGTTTCCCCAGTGGGCCGCTAGGGTGGGTCTGATTTTGGGCCCCTGGGGTCGGTTTTTGTTTCAGGCCCTTTTTTTTGCAGCATAGCAAAATCGGATCCTGTAATAAAAACGGTAGCAACCAGCCCTGGAAAACAGCTCGGCCGCTCCCAGGGGGGTGGCCAAGCTCTTTGCCAGGGCCAGTTTTGGTTCCCAGTTGGGCTCTGATTGCATTATTCCTTAACTTGCAAGTACATGACTGTGGCTCTGCGTATGGCAATGTTTCTCTGTTGCACAGTTTAAGAGAATATCGTTACCATTGCAGTATTGTCTCCTTTTGCAACGTGTGTGATTCTAGCAATACGACTTGCCTAACCTTTTGGGAAATGGTTAGACGTGAGCTTAACTGTTGGTTAAGAACCGGTGGTTCGGATTAGAACCTAACAAGCCACCGGAAAGAATACTACCCATTCTTATATGGTGATTTTGTATTGTGTGGTCGTAGCGTATAATTGCTTATATAAAGATTATACTAATTTTTATCAATACTCGTGTGGAGTCTAGTTGTGATGACATCCTGGAGTTGCTGTGAGCGCGGTTGCACATACTGAACACTTGTGCCTTGGAGATAAGACAGGCTCCTCGTGCCAAGCTACTAAAGGGGTGAGCAGGGCTATATCAGACGGTGTCCTTCCTTAGCCTAACGTTGAAGGGGTATGGGACGCACGCCTCCAGCATTTGGTGGCAGCGGTAAGCAACAGGGACCTCAACTTCCAACAATAGTCAACATATTGTTGGAGTGACTCTAAAGCGATACTGTTTATACTGACTTTTGAAACAGGATATGTATGGTTATGAAGTTGTTGTGACGGAAGACGTGAAGCTCAGTAATGGCAGTTGTAATCGACTTGCTACAACTAAGGGCAGCTTGTGTCTTTCGGTAAAGAACTGGAAGAAGCATAACTGTGCATTATTTGATTTTCTAAACATGTTTTACATTTTCCTAATTTGTTTTTGCCCAAGAACATTTTACAGACTTTTTAAAGACAGGCACAGTAAGGGAAATGCAAAGGCGAACAGTAGTTTGAAAGCTGATCCAGGTGGTGGCCATTCTCAGATTTCATTTCGTAGTCATATATAAGTAGCGGCTCCTGGAGGGAGGGCTGCGGGGGTAGTCGGGCGGGGGAGGGGTAGGGTGGGTGGTATTAAACTCCGGATTAAGGCCAAACGGAGTTCAGCAACTAAATAAATAAATAAAATGAATGACATTGTGCGCTGCATCGCCGGTTTGGCGTTCCACCGCGGGCAGTGTTATTTGCAATGTAATTCGCTACTGTCATATATGGAACAAGATGTTTTACATGATCCTATAAACCCCTTCTTTGTTTTGGGAGGAAGGTTTCTGTGTGCCTTTTGTGTGCATCTGTTACGTGGCTGTGCTATGTTATTATGGTTTTGTTTCCTTTGTGATCTGATGTTTGTCAGATTCTCTGTATGTCTGGAGAAGGGATAAGTCTAGAGGCGGTGGACTCATAACAGTGGTCCTTTGGGTCCTCAGCTTTTGGAATGTTTATGTTTGTGCTGGTAGTTCTACTTAGACCTGGATGTTGGTGTTGTTGGTCTGTATCAATTAAGTAAATTATGCACATGATATGATGAGAAGCGATCAAGGAGAGACATTCTCCTAGTTCTCGGAAAATGCAGAGAAAAAGATGCCAAAGAAATGTCTCAAGGCTTATGTTCTGAACCCCGGATCCAAGATGTGAGCAAGTTTGCCTTTCAGGAACAGAAGACTTGCCTCAGTTTAATATTTGTGTGACTAACCACCTGAAGAAACCGGTTTTAAGCAGAGTGGATCTATCCAAGCTCTATCAATGGAGGATTATCGAGGATGCGATGCTGGTGATTTGAGGAAGTGGCAGGAGTGGAGCTATCCCTCATGTTCCAGCTGCAGTGGCACCAGGGCCCCTGAGTGTGAAGGAACCATGCTTCCCAGTTATATTTGACTTTCACTACCTAACAGGGATGCAGAGGGCCCAATCTCCAACCAATGATTAACGCCGATAGCACCCACGCTTTGTCACCGGGGACTGGGATAAAGAATTATTGCGAATGTATGTACATGCAGCGGTGTCAATCAGCGAGAGAGGCAAATTACGTTCAGCATGGCATGTATGTCATGAAACTGATATAAAATTGCTAATGTGAAACGATCAACCAAGAATTGCTCATTAAAAACACAGTCACTTGAGATGTAAATTATAGGGCACACAGATGCACTCATGAAAGATTCATGTCCTAAAATGTACAGCTTTCTGATTATTTCGTTTGAAACGATGCACTACCCTTTCTCATAGAATCTGTTTGTTTATAAAATCACCTTATCACAGCTTGCCTATGTCTCTATAGCTGTTGCTGAAAAGTCCAAGCTTCCTAAACATTTCTCACTATTACATTAGGTATTCAAATGGCAAATTTGTTGTTCCAGAAATTGTTATGGGGGACAAAACAATGGAAATGTGTGAAACAATAAATAAACATAATTTCTACCCCAAATGAAAATATCACTTCTTAGTGGTACAAATACGATAAGCGCTGAAGGTGAATAAATACATATACCACTGCATAAGCAGTGGCGGCTCCTCCGCTGAGGTGGAGGAGCGTCGCCTCACTGCTTTTTAGCAGTGAAGTTAAGGAAAAATAAAATGATAATAACTTGCGTTATTATCATTTTATTTCATGCTTATGTCCGGATGACAGGAGCAAGGGGAGTGGTGAGTACACTGTAAGTGTGCATGAATGTTTGGCCAGCGGTCTTGAGCTAGCCAAACATTCATGCACACTTTGGTCCACGCAGGCTGCATTATAGCCTGTGTGAGAACATGCCCAGGCTCCCAGTCAGTGTCCGAGCGCCAACCATGGTGCTCAGACCAATCACAACGCTACATTGCAGCGTTGTGATTGGCAGACTGGGAGCCTGGGTGTGCTTCCTGTTCCGACTGGAGCAAGGAACTATGGAGGCGAGACGCGGCGAGAAGCAGTAAGAAGATAAGTTGTTTTCTTTTTTTTTACACACGCTTCCCCTGCGTGCCCCCTCTTCCGCCCCTTCTCTCCCATCCCCGAACCGTGCTGGCTGCGACTGCCGCAACTGTCTACCTTTCAGCTGTTTTTGGAAAATCCATAGGATTCTCATCTCAGCTTGAAGAGAATTGCAGAGCTTTGTTGCACCCACTGTGGAAGGGCTTACCTCCAAAGTAGATTGCGCTTGTTTTAGAAATGGATTGTGTTCAAGAGTGCAATGATTTGATTTCCCACATGGCTATGAGTATCTTAAGTGCTTTAGTTGGTGAGACAGAACTATATCTATATCACTTATGTATCGACATAAAGATTTAAGATACATCTGTACTCCACTGGGAGCTACTTTAGAATGAAAAGGACAGAGGAGATGGGGCCATATTTCATAACAATGATTTCCGAAATTGCTTGGGCACTTTCATTCAGAACCACCTCTTTCGTACAGTGGCTCCTTTTCAAAAAGAAAGAAACAAAATTGTCAGATGTTAACAAATCCTAACAGGCAGAATTAGATTGACACAGTTATCTCCAAGATGGTTTGTTACTAGTTCTTTAACCTCTTAGGTGCTGAGTCTTTTCTAACCCTGTGCTGAGCCATTTATTTGATGATTGGGTCACTTTGTGCTTAAGCCTTCACACCTTTTTTCCACAGAAGGTATTCAGGCCAAATTTGTGAACTTTTTGTCACCACATTTTGGGGATTGTAAAAGTAACTGGGGCCTTATTTATGAAGGCCTTGCGCCGCCGGTGCGTCACTTTTAACATGGGAAAAAGTGACGCACCAGTGGCGCAAGGCTTTCATAAATAAGGCCCCTAGGGTTTGTAGACTGCTACGGAGGAAACCAACAAAATTGCCAAATTATAGTAATTTCTTTTTTTAACCAGAAATGTTGCTGTGCAAAAAAAGTGTTTTTTACTACAAAAATAGACATCAATAAAAGGTTTGCTGTGCTAAGATCACCATCTTCCCAATTTTGAGGAACAAGCAAAGTTATAAATAAATACCACTTCGTTTTTGTAGTAATAGAGTCAGTCTTTTCTATCCTTTGCAGTTTCAGCTTACTTGCAGTTTGTGGTGGAAGCAGATGTGAAACCCATGGGTGAACCCAGAAAGTGATACAGTTCTAACAACTACATACAATGCAGGTTTCAGCAGGGGGCCATTTATGTAGCTCTCTCCTTTCCCAAAGAAACTAATCATTGAAATACAAAAACTATTTAAGAAACTGGAGAAAAATTAAACAGAGAGCAATTTAATATTTTTGCCCTGATGATCGCTGTACAAAAGTTATATACTGTTACATTCTTCGGACCCTTCAGCTCACAGAGAAATGTAGTGTTTGTTGGTTCTCCAAAAACATTTGATTCCCTAATAATTGAGCTGCAGCTTATAATGATGTTTACATTGTGTACTGCCCTGCAGCAAATCATAGGGTACAATCTTATGGATAAAAATGGGTATCAAGGAAACCCATGAATTTTTTTAATGTTCCCTAAATAATGAGTTTAGGAACAGTGCTTATTTTTACACCTATGAATTTGTGATTACCCTTACTGAAGGAAATTCGCCTTTCTTGTATGGTCACCTTGGACTTTTCAAATTTTTGCTTAACCCTATTTTTGCTGGCTGTAGACCTCTGTGTATTTTACCCCTGCTAACCGGTAGTAATGTACCTGTGCTCTGTAAGTTAAATGTCACCTGTGAGCTGCAAAACCTACAATAGCAATGCAAAAATGGCTTCAGACCTACCACTGTAGCAGGACAAAAACTGTTTTTAAACACCATATCGACTTGACAAAGTGAACCTTTTTGACATGTCTAAACCTTCCTTTTAAATATTAACAAGTCACCCCTAAGTAGTCCTAATAGCCTATAAGGCTGGGTGTATGGTATTTAAAAATAGTACTTGTCAACATGTAATGTTGAATATGTCCTTATAGTGACTAGGAGCTAAAAGCCATTCCATTGAAGCTAGGTATGCTGTTTCTTAGAGAAGCACACTGGGATGTATTATTAAAATGTAATAATGCTAACATCAGCTAGCAAATAGCAAGATATTTAATTCTTGGGCTCTTTGTAATATTTATGAAAAGCTTGATTCAGCTGTGAAGTCAGATGTTATGTTATGTTGATCTTTTTTAGCACACTAATCATCCAAAAGGGAAGCCAGAGGTTTGGGCAAGATGTGTAGGTGTGCATTGCCAATGTGCTTATATGAAGAGCCAGGTATTAAGCTTCTTGCGGAACACAATAAAGGAGGACGAGGTTCTGATGTGTTGAGGGAGGTTGTTCCATGTCTTGGGTGCAATGTAAGAGAATGAGCAACTCAAGTTTTGCTTTTGCGGATGTGTGGTGTGTGTGCAAGTGAGAGTGTATTGTGTAGGGCTTTATATGTGTATGTGTGTGAGAAGTCTGAATTGGCTCCGCTTGTGAATGGGGAGCCAGTGAAGGTTCCTGAGGTGTGGTGTGATGTGGGTGCAGTGTAGGAGGTCGAGTATGAGTCTTATGGATGCGTTCTGGATGTTCTGGAGTCTGTGTACAAGTTGTTTGGAGCTTCCAGAGTAGAAAGTGTTGCCATAGTCCTGTCTGCTGATGAGTGCTTGCGTGACAGTCCATTTGGAGTTCTGAGACAACCATTTGAAGATCTTTCGCAGCATGCTTAGAATGTGGAAGCAGGAGGTGCACACTACGTTGACTTGAGCCATTATGTTGAACTTGTCATCTAGGATGTTCCCTAGATTTCTTGTGTGGTCGGTAACTGTTAGTCTTAGCTCAGATGGCCACCAGGTGGAATCCTATGGGGAGGTCTTGTCGGAGTTAAGCTTCAGGCAGTTGGTTTGCATCAAGTCTGCTACCATGTTCATGCAGTTGGTGAAGTTAATTCTGGTGGTGTTTGTCTTCTTCACCAGGGAGAGGATGAGTTGGGTGTCATCAGAGTAGGAGATGATGGGGATGTCTTGTGATCGGATGATGTTGGCAAGTGATGTTCTGCGTATGTTAAAAAGATTTGTAAAGAGGAACAATCCCTGTGGGAGACCGCATACCAATTCCTTAGTCTCTGATGTCAAGTATGGCAGCCTGATCCTTTAGGTTCTCCCTGTGAGGAAGAAACAGATCCATTTGAGAGCGGATCCTTGTATGCCAATCTCGTGGAGTCTTCTGATGAGGGTGTTGTGGGAGACAATGTAGAAGGCCGCGGAGAGGTCGATCAGGATGATGGCCAATGTTTCTCCTCAGTGACTGTTTCAGTGCTGCGCTTCTTTCTGAATCCTGATTGTGTGCTGTCTAAAAGATGGTGAAGTTTGAGGTGGGTTGGATATTTATTACATATTAAGTAAAGGGTACTTTTAGAAAGTTACCTTTTCCCTGCTTTCATTTAATTTAATTTAATTGTGGGTTTATATAGCGCTAGAATCAACTCCCGGAGGAGTATCTCCGCGCTTCGACCGCTGGGGAACCCGTCCTGGCTCACCCTGAGAGATGGTCCCTAATGGGTATCTCTAAGGTGCGACCAAGCATCCCCGGCGGTCTGGGGGGCCGTTGTGAAGATGAGGCAAGCTAATGCCCAGAGTTGCCGAGTGTGGTCCCTGACTGGAGTAGGCACCGAGGCGAGAATTATCGAGCCCGCTGACCCTGGTCCACGACCCTGCCGCGTCGGGAATCGAACCCTGGTCCCGGGCCGCCCTCTGCTTACGGGTCTGCCGCCTCTAACCAGTGAGTCACACCACTTCACTTCACTGCTTAAAGCCTCTGAAGGCTAATGTGCATTAGCATCAGCTGTAGCCCTCTAAGTGGTCAACCTTGAATGAGGTATGAAATACTACTCTCAGACCAGAGACAAATGCTTGGGAATGGGGGGCTGTTTCGGTTTCTCTGGCAAAGATGACCTTTAGGGCAGGGCCCACAAACGTAATTAACTTGCAAGGGGCCTCCCCATTCACATGCAGATGTCAATGGACACATGCACAGCCCCTTCTTTGTTCCCTCAGGCAGGATCCAATCCCACGGGGAGATATCTAGCCCCATATCTGCTTTTAAGTGACCACAGAGGAGTGGGTTCGCATTTCTATGGCCACACCTCTGGGGTGGGTACACAGACTTCGCACAAGGGGAGAAGAGCGTCACCATCTTGGATTGATGCAGAGAGGCAATGTGAGATTGTTTGCAGTAGGCTACACAAGAAATGCTGCAAATTTCTGCAAGATAATTCCTAGGAACTAATACCCCATTGGCTAGTGAGGAGAAAGATCAGAAGATAAACAAGAACTGTTTGCTGTCTGAGACTTGAAAGAGCCCTGAAGGACCTTCTCTCTTTCTTGTACCCAGGACAAAGAAGTGTACTACAGGGGTCATAAAGCTGAACTGCTGCTAAAGCTACAGAGACACAAGAAGCTACAAGAGGATTCCCTAGCACTGCCCAGCTAACCAGTTCCAACTGGATCTGCCTGGACCCTCTTTTTGTACTTTGCTGGAGTGAGCCTGGACCCCCAGGAGCTGCTCTTGAGCTCCTGTAACATCCTGAGAAACCTTGGACATTTTGGCTCCAGGACCTCCAGAGGACCCGGACAAGCCTACCAAACTGATCTGACATAGGTTCTGTAATCTTCTGCTCTGAGCTTTTCTGCAGCAGCAACCCCAATTCAGCAGGACCTCGTGGAGAAAGTATTCGTCCTCCATCGAGACCTCTTCAGCCTGCAGTCTAGACCCTCTGAAGGAGTCCAGGCTCCACAACAGTGAATAAATGTACACAAAGAAATCCTGACAGGGTGAAGGCAAAAAAAGTCGTCTGGCCGGTGAGAGGCCATCATTTGGCCAAAAATTTAATTTCTCCCACACAGAGCTTTCCTGCCAAAAACCAACGGCTTCAGCATGACCTCATGCAACAGCTATCTGACCATGTAGAGCCCTCCTCTGCTTCCTTGACCTGCAGGTTTTTTGACTTCGACTCCAGAGGAAAACGTTTTAACTGAGATGAACCTAGTACATTTAACACGTAATATCTGCCACTCCCCTTATTGGATTTTTGTCAAAAACTGATGGAGACTGAATCACTAGGTATCGAAATCAGCAGTGAAAAATTGACTGCAGATGATCAATTTATCACTTAAGCTTCTAATTCTGGACTTCACAAACAGTGTGTTTTTACTAGCTCTGAGCAAAATTCTAATTATGCTGGTGTAATTGCTGTAATTTTAGAAATTGTCTGTAACAAAATCTGTGCAAAATTACCAATATAATCCCATTACATTGAGTAATTTTGTGGAGTAATTTTAGCAACAGATATATCAATCTGCTAATTTTTAATGAGAGCTTCATTACAGGTTGATTTTTTTTCACCCATGTAAATTGTTCAGGTAGTTTTTTAACGTGAAACTACAAATTCAAACGTGAGTGGCAGTATTTTGAATGTGAGAAGCAGCTCCTGTAACAAGGGTGGTCAGCAAACATTTCAGGTAGAGTTTTTTACCTGAGCGGACCATTTAGGTGATTTTGCATGCCAAACTTCAAATCCAAATGTGAGTGGCAATGTTTTGAACCTGAGCAACTGGAAAACAGCTTGAAAATACATTTTCAAGTTGGATTTTTACTTGAACAAAGTGTTTCGAGTATTTTTTTGAGTGTGAGATGCATTTCGCATAATTACTGTAAACTGTAATTTGCTGTATTATAATTACACGTTTCACACGCCTCTATTAATTTTGTGTTGCTCTTGTGATGTAAAATTACCAAAAAGATGCAATTATGCCAGTTTGCATAATTTTGGGTAATACTGGGCAAAAATGCTTTCCCAAGAGTACACTTACAGAGCACCAGAGTCTGCTGGATGCTCTTTCCTTTTTTTTGCATTTAGTGCTATTTCCTCAGTGCCAAATGCATTCTTGGGCACGAAGGTGGATGTTATCGCTAAGAAATTAGTGTAAAATGCAGGGCAATACTCCTTGCGTAATTCCACGTACTCTTGCATAAATTTGCTCCAATTTTGCATAATTATGCTACAGCAAATGACATGACTTACGCACACCCCTAGTCTTCACTTAAGTGGCAAACAATAGCAAGTTTAGCTCAGGTCTAATTTCTAGTTACTTTGTTGAGGATGGTCGGATTATTTCCTCTGCAAGATAAAAACATTGACTTCTCGTCCACATAATTCTTTTGAAACTATGTATATATTGATTTGGGTATTTGTAATTTAGAGTTTACATAAACAGGCTAAATGGTGTATTGCAACAAGTAAGGACACTTGTTTGAATTTCTGAATAGGCTATATATTATCCCTCATAAATTCATAAATGTTAGTGCAGTATGTCCCTGAACACCAATCCTTAACCCTATACATGGAAAATGAAGTTTTTTTGCCTTGAATTCATATGTTTTTATTCAGATACTCTAAGTACAAGCACGTTTCTGATTATACTTGTTGTTTTTATGCACTCACTATTGCAATAAACCTGTGACTATGGGCGGTTACTCTTGTCAATAAGAATTGACTGAAAGAAAGCTAATGAAGAGAGAAGCAAAACAGAGACCCTAGGTTTTTCATTGGACTCTGATTTCCTTTATTTTTGTTGTTATTGAATCCAATTCTCACTCAGAGAACATACACACACTCAACACATACACAGAATGTCAACACAATCATCAGGCTAGTGGCAGCTCCTCGAGGGAGTGCTGCAGGACGGTGGGGAGGGGCAGGGTGGGGGGTAGTAAACTCCGGCATACAGCCAAACTGAGTTAAGTACATAAATAAATAAATAAATAAAATGTATTACATTGCATGCGCTGCAACGCTCCCCCGCCCAACCACCCCGCAGCACTACGTCGAGGAGCCGCCACTGCATCAGGGGTTCACATAAAAGCTGAAATTTACACAAGAGTGTCGGTACACCACCAGCTCCTTGACACAGAGAAAAAGGTCTGGTATCATTAATGATTCATAAAATCTTTCTACACTGTCGCCATTGCTTTACATGACTTGTCATGACATGACGCATAGTGAGTAATCCTATACCCACTATGAGGGCATGGTTTGGCTGTCCCTCCAAGTCATAGAACAGGTTCTGGGCCTTACATTACCAGGGACACACCTAGGCCTCTGTGCACATCCTAGATCAGCATGATTTCAGGGCCAAACAAAAAGTCAGCATTCTAGATTCACATTTAGGGGTCGATTTCGATGTCGCTAAAAATGCCTTCACAATGCTATTCCTAAGCTTACCTTCGGACCGACTCATATTAGGAGGTTTTCCTACAAACCAAGAAGTACGATGCGTATAACAGGCAAATATCCGACTGAATCATCCGCTCCTATTCGTGCACTATGTCAGTAGCGAACAGGCTCAGGAAACACAGAAATTGAGTCGTACGGAGGCTTCGCACAAGCAGTTTACGGACACGCAAGTACGATGCGTATTTTGTACGTGTCGTACAGGGCTATTCTTCCAGCTACTCAAAGCATCCGGACGAGGTGTATTTTAGCTCCGAATCGCACCAGAACACGTCCAACGGGTAAGAGACGGAGTCTTCGCGTCGTACATGTGCTTGGCTGTGTGTAATAGTTCCCGTACGTGTCTGTTAGGTTGTAAAAATGCTTGACTATGTGGCATCAGTCGCGTCGGACTCGGTCGTGTTGTGTTGATGCTTGGCGACACAGAGTCGGTTCCGTACGAGTCTATCGCGTCAGTCTCCTTTCCTGCTGACTCAGACGTATAATATAATTTCCGGACAAGTCGGTCGTGAATTTCAAGCATCGCATCGTACTTAGCTATTCGGAAGGCATGTGTATGGTCTGGTCGGAAATATATATGGGTACGTGTCAGGTAGAACGTTTTCCGGCCGTAATCGGAAACGACACCCTCTTCTCAACCTTTCGTTGAGTCTGGGAGAGGTGCCGCCAGTGTGGAAGCAGGCAATGGTCATCCCATTGCTTAAAAAGCCGGGACTTGACCCGAAAGCCCCAGCCAATTACAGGCCAATTTCGTTGCTGCCGGCTCTTGTAAAAATTCTGGAGAAGCACGTTCAGTCAGTGCTCTCCAATTTTCTGGAGTCCCATGAGATCTTACATGACTCCCAGTCGGGCTTCCGTTCAAATCGCAGCACCGAGACCGCGCTCCTTGAGGTTTCTGAAACCATTAAAGGGGTGTTGGATACCGGGGGCAAAGTCATGCTGGTGTTGTTGGACTTGTCGGCGGCTTTTGACACCGTCCCCCATGAGGGCCTGCTCGCAAGACTCTTTGAGATTGGTCGCCGGGGGACGGTGCTCAAATGGTTTTCTTCCTTTTTGGCCGGCCGCCGGCAAACGGTCTGGACATCATCTGACACCGCCGTAATGCCGCCTCTGGGAGTCGGGGTCCCTCAGGGCTCTATATTGAGCCCGACCCTCTTTAACATCTTTATGACCCCTTTGGCGGCGGTGGCGGAGTCATTTGGTGCCCGGATCGTGTCGTATGCCGACGACACCCAGCTCCTCTTCTCTTGCGAGAGAGGGGCTGACTTTGACGGGGATAGTATCCAGAATTGCTTTGGGGCTGTGTTCGCATGGTTCCAACTGAACAGCCTCAAGTGCAATTCCGATAAATCGGAGGTACTCTTCTTCGGGTGCGATACGGAGCCTAGCTGGCAGGCCTGGTGGCCCATCGACATGTTCCCTCCGCCCGGCTCTTCTCCCATGGCTAAAAACTTGGGGGTTAAGATGGACAAGGGGCTGACGATGAAAGCCCAGATCTTGGGGGTAACCGGCACTTGCTTCGGCCTGTTAAAAATGTTGCGGAGGTTTTTGCCTCTCTTGTCCGAGGAGCATAGGAGGCTGGCGGTGCAGGCTCTGATAGGCTCCAGGTTGGATTATGCCAACATTCTTTACCTGGGCCTGCCAGAGTATCTGCTGCAAAGGCTTCAAGTTGTACAGAACGCGGCGGCCAGGGCCATCTTTGGCCTAAGTAGACGCACCAGCGCCTGTGGGTTGTTGGCGACGTTACACTGGCTACCCATCCGCAAACGGATCGCCTTTAAGGCTCTGACCTTGGCCTATAAAGCGCTCCATGCTGTGGGAGCTAAACATCTCCAAAAGAGACTGACCTTCTACCATCCGACTCGTTCGTTGAGGTCAGAATCTCTACTTTTGGCGGCTGTTCCGCGTGTGAAGAGGGCTCGCCTCGGGGGCCGCTCTTTCAGTCTGTTGGCCCCACAGATGTGGAATTCATTACCGCTCCCTTTGCGGGGGGCGTCTTCTCTCCTTGATTTTAGAAGAGGTCTCAAAACCTGGCTGTTTTCCCAACAGGTTTGCCAGTAGTTTCGCTTTTTTTCTGTTTATTTTTTACCTCTTTTAGCTGTGTTGTGTTATTCTGAAATCTGTTCTCCTTACCTAAAAGCGCTGGGACACTCTTTTTGAGTAACCGTTGCGCTATACAAAAAAATAAATAACATAACATAACATAACAAGTCGAATACTCTGGGCAGGGGAGCATGTCTGTTTACCATGCAGGGGAAATTCCCATCTCAACAGCTGTGCTCTGAAGCCTTCATAACAGAAACCAGCAATCTCCTGATCTGCATCAAGTGCATCAAGTTGCTATGCAAGCACATCTGATCTTGTACCATCTTAAATAAGGATCAGATCTCAATGCAGTAGGTCTTCTGCAAGTCTCATGTTTATATGCTCACAGGGGCACGCTCGTCTGGCAATTGAGTGGCCAGTTGGTATATCACTCAATTATGCAAGCACCAGGATGATTCAAGTAACTCATGTGCAATGCTGACCTTCTTCCCACATGGAGGCATAGCCTTCTGAAGAGTCTCCAATTGGGTCATCAAGCAGTCAGCTCACTGATTAACCTCAAAAAGACTAGAATTCCACCAAATGTCCAATAACTAGCCTAGATGGTGAAATTGTAGACCTAACAAAAAGAATATTATGGACAGGAACTGGTTATACATTTTTGAAGCAGGTTTTGATGATGTCAATGTATAAAAACCTTAAAACTAATTTCTGTAACTCGTCCAATTATTATTCAATTTCAAACCAGAGTTATCTAGCTAAGATGTGGTGGATAACGTGCCAGGGTCTAGGCTTTCTGGGTGAAGAAGAAAAACTGGTGAACCACCAGGCAGGCATCGATTGACACTGAGGGCAAGGATCTCTATAATGGAAATTCAAGGGCAACTGGTGCCTATGCTATATGAACAAATGTATGAATCAAAAGATATGTTTAAAGAAAATGGAGCCATGTTGAATGCTATATGGCAAATGCCATGCAGTATGCATCCAGGAGGGCCAGACTAGAAACCAACATGCATGCGTTGGATGTAAGCAGTCATAATAAATGCCCCCCATAATCCACATATTATTAATAAAGGAGCAACTCACAGACAAGCACTAGAGACAGACAGCCAAGGTAAATCCACACTGGAGTATAACCAGGAGTGATAGAGGACCAAGCCCCAAGGAGGCTTTAGATACCGGCAGCTATGGTAAATGCTCCATAGAGTTCACATAAAACCAACAGTGAGCAACCCAAAGGCATGCGCTGGATAAGGCAGCATGGTAAATGCTATCTAGAGTCTGCTCAGTAGCAGCAGAGTAGCGAGTCACAAGCATGCACTGGAAACTGAAAGCCAGGTGTCTCCATCCAGTCGATTGCGAGCTACCAGTAGCTCCCAGGCACCTTCAAAGTAGCTGACAGTCTTGAGTCCATATTTGAATGAGCACGGGGTCATATTTTTCTTATAATATTAAAGGAAACATGTGTTTACTTTACATTATTATGATCAGGCTGCAGATAGCAGAGCTTGATAGTGAGCAATGCTCAGTCTGATTTATGGGCCAGGCTGGTGAACTGAAGTATTTATCACTTAAATAAAAGTAATTGTTAGCTCAATATTGGAGCATGAGAACAAAATGATATTTCGGAAGGCTTTTAAATGGGTGAAAATGATAATGAAAAGTTACTTTAATGATTAACTCTTTGTTTTAATTTCCTCCCATTTAAAAGTGTTGCATTTAAAAGCAGCAGGCCTTCCACTCCCAGTGGCCAGCAGAAACTGTGTTATATTTATAACTGATCATTTTTCAAATTGGAGAAATTTAAAGTGAAGACAACTTTTTATATGAAACATTACGTTTTAATGTCTTTATTCACTTTCAATTAAGGCAAATATGTCTTAATCTTTTATGAAACATGTTTATTTACTTAAAATTCATCATGCTTAAACAAATGCATTTTTCTATTATAAATATGGCACCATGTCTTCAGACCACCGAGTGCAAAATGCTTGGTGTTTGTAAATGTGACACTTGGAAATGGGAGAACATTTGCATGAGGATTTTTATAAAATCTATATAAACAAAGCTAACTCTTCAGTTTAATTTTCTTGATACAGTGCCGTATTTATAAGCAAAAAATACAAACATTATTTTAAGATGGAGAAATTTAAAGTGCAGATAAATGTACATATTCTGAAAAATGTGGAAGACAATCTTTCTGCACTTTAAATTTCTCCCATTTGTGTTATACATGTAATGGCGCCACATGTGGTGAAAGGTATATCCTATGTCACAAGTACATATGACACAGTCTCCCAGTCACCCATTCACATATATCCCATTCATACGCACACATGTTCATACACCCCAAAGACCACGCTCTCACTGACATACATGGCAGCCCTGTCATAATGCCCTCCAGGCAAAGTATTTTGTTCAAACTATAGCATCTGGCTCTATCGACATTAGGCTTAAAGCCAATTAAGCTTGGTGTGAAGGCATCTGGTAACAATTCAAGAGTTGCTTAGCCTTCAGAAGTAGCTTTCACCACAGAAAAGGTTGGAGACCCCTGTTATATGGTGTGTGGTTACACCCAAGGAACTTGTATACTAAACCTTTAGAGGGAAGCCACTCAAGCCAAGGCATCCACTCTAGCATTGATGTCTATCCACTGAACAGCAAGCGCAGAAGCATTATTTGGTGTACAAATGTGCATAGAGGGGTCTGAGGGTAGGTGTGCAAGGTTGCATGAAGGCTGATAAAGTCACAGACTGCTGAGAGATGCGTATGTGGGGCGGGATTTCTGAGGAATTGAGAGACCTTGACATTGGTATTCACAAACTGTAGGTGAGAAGTGCATGAGGTGGAAAGAACACATTCATAGTTGAATACGCATGTGTTTTTAAATATTTTAAGAATTTGGAAATTTTGTAAACAAATACAATTAGCGCGGTTTGATGTACTTTTTTTTATTTTTTTGTCCTTAGCCTAAGCAAATTAAAAATATTTTTCACCAGCTTTTCTGCATTTTTTTTTATTTCCATGTGGACTGCCTCTTCTGAGACATGATGAAAACCTAATAAAGAAAACTAAAGAGATGAACTGTATGCAGTGCTGACCATTTATTTAAGCTAAGAATTTTAACAAATGGCATGTATGCACTGAAGTCTCTCCTCCACATACATGTCAGAGCTCTGCATTCAGTAAAGACAAAAGTTGTTTTGAAATTAGTTGCAGCACAATTTTAGTTGCAGCTGCCTGAATAGCTTTTCAATGACAGGGCTGGATAAGGGAACCAAAAGCAGTCCTAGGCAAGAATGTTCAAATCAGCCCCACTCCCTTCATCTACTCATGCTATCTCCCCATAATTAATTCATTTGTTCTATTCTCTCTTTTCCCTCTAAAATTGCTTTCTCTCTTCCTCCTCCCTTCCTCTCTTTCGCTCTCTCTTGAAGCCTCCAGTGCCTGCTACTGGTGAGCTGGTTAAAGTGACAGAGACACCAGGAGTGGCCATGGGCTTTTAAAGCCTGGCTCAAAGGACTCCAGGCAGGGTTGGATTGGCCTGTAGGGGAACCAGGCAGTGCCCGAAAGACTGGTCTTATATGGTTAGTGATTGGGCTGTTTTTAGCTGTTTTAAGGTCCATTGGGCTGGTTGTTATGGTTGATTGTCCTGATATCAAAACAAACATTGCCTGCAGCAAGCTTAAATCCATGCAGTCTTCCATATCTTGCAAACCACTTATACATAGTGTCTTTACAAGTTCACAACTGCCCTAATCTGCAAACATGGGCCACTTTTTTAGCTGTCCAATTTACAAATAGGGTCCACTTTTATTTTGACGCCTGTGACTATTTTCTATCTGAGTCCGACCTGGGCTCTAACCTGAATGGAAATGCCCAAAGGTATAAAAGGGCTTTTCAACAATTGACATTTCATCACATTTAAACTCTTGAGTACGTATTAGGGCAGAGAAATGGTACATTTCACAGTCCCAGATTTCAGTGCAAAAAGCATCTACATTACAAATGCATGTTTGCACCTTTGCATGTTTCCAATCCACATATATGTATGTTATATTTGCACGGATATGATTAACTCAGGTTGCACATTTTCCTCTAAGTCTCTTCTTTATGTGAGAGTTGGCACCATGTGCACAGGAAGGTACATATAAGGCACAAGCCAAAAGGAGAAACAAAGATCCGGCACATAGAGGCACTACTCATCTGGTGGGTGGAAAGGGGAAACATTTGAATTAATATGATGGTGAGGAGGCTGACTTCCTGAGAGAGAAAATAAAAAAACAAAAGACCCACACATCATCAGGGCATTTGGGTAAGCACACTATTGATATCTTACAATAGTGAAATCAATGTTCACATAGACAACAAAGGCATGCAAAGAACAGGGGCATTCTGTGCTAGGTGACTTGATCAAGCGATGCGAAAAGAAAGTGTTTGTGCTGGTGTTGGAAAGAAACAGTGGTTTCTGGAGTCTGGAAATTCAGGAGGACATGTACTGTAGATGTCCTTAAAGATATGGACTGATAACCATTCATATTTGACCATGAATATAAAGGTGCACCCGGTTACTATTTACTTTCTAAACATTGCTTTTAAATAACTGGGGCAGTACTATGCATAGTGCCGTAGGAGCGCAATGGGCGTGAGCTTCCTGCTTTGTTTGGAGCACTGTGGTATTACAGATTAGGCCATTGACACTTGTCTGTCCACATATGTAATACTGATAGAGCTGGTGCACAAGTAGCCACGCCCCATGCAAACGATGAAATCACTTTGACTCTGCACCCTACTATGGTCATGGACACAGAGGCAAACAAGCCCTTAGGAGGTGCCCTGAAAGTGTGCTGCAAAAAGGTGCCACAGTATAGTGCACCCCCAAAGTGCAACCTTCTGGCGTGAATTAAAAGGGCCCCAAGGATGTTCCCAGGCATCTCCCTGCAGGTAGATACCGTCACTCACTGCATCCACCTGCAAGCTGATCTTAGTCCCCTTTTTAAAGCGCTGCCTGCTCTGTAAAACACAGACCTGCTGCTTCAAAGCTGCTCCATGTTTCACTGATAGCAGTGCCACCAGGGCAGCTGTGAGTTTCTGCCTGCACTGGGTGGCGGGGGCAGTACAATCATCATAACAGGGTGCACAACCCTGGTCTGTGTCGGGTGCACCTTTTGTAAGGTGTGCCATGGCACAAACAGGGACAGTGCGCCCGGTGTATAACAAGGACTCGTACCCTTTATTCCCATCTTTTGCTGTCTGGTTTACACTCCTTTGCTCTTAGGATGCAACATCTTTAAAAAAAATATATGCCCAGTGCTGCTTCATAAAGTGCACTGCGACTTAGCCTCAGCCCTTTCATTTTCTTTCAAGCCTGGCTTGATTTAGAAAGTGGCGCCTTTCCCCATAAAGCACAGCTCAGTTAAAAGGCAAACAAAAAGGCCCAGCTCAATATCTGGTGTGAAACTAAAATTCAATAAAGCAATCTGACCCCTCTATTTATAAACTAATTTCTCCAAAGGTTTTTGTTCAGGCTGTGCCTGGCATCCAAACAGCCTGATTACCATTTTTACCGTGTTATGGGAAGACACCAGCGCCAATACTGATGTCCGCGCGCACATCTGTGGCCGCGTTTCAGTGTCTCTGCTGACATCTGTGCCTTCCGACCTTGCAGGGAAACAGCAGCCTCGCATTCCTCACGAGCTGTCATCAGCACGAGGGACATCTTTAGTTTAAAGACGCCCTGTGCCCCAGCTTCAGACTCCTCATGCTTCTTGCAACATAAAACAACCTCTGTTCATAAAATGTCTACATCACAACAATCAACATTAAAAATATGAATATCAGGGATATGGCATAGAAAAGAAATGAGTCTTGAGTAGGTGTTCTGGGAGTCAGGGCATAGTGTGTGACCTGAATACATCAAAGGCAGGTCCCTTCTCTTGAAACTGTACTGAAAGAGAGTCCTTCGGAGGTTGGGGGTGGGGGAGTGAGGGTGGGAGTGAGGGTTCACCGTAGGGGCAGTGAGCAGGACTGCAGAGCACATGAGTTATTCTTTTGAGGCCTGGACAGCAGGGTGGGACTCAGATACAAGGATCCAGCACCCTAGAAGAAAGCCCAAAGGTCAAAAAGGCAACATTACACTGATCATTCTCCTCCATCTTGTGAGTTAAAAACGATTTTCCCTTTCTGCGATTACTGTCTTTGCCTATGGTTGTTACAGTTTATAATTTTAGTTTTAACCTGCCTGTGATTGGATATTTTATCACCTGTTTTGTGTTTTAAACTTGTGGTTTTTCCTGCCCATGAATGCTTCCATTTAATCGTGTTGAATTGTGGGATTTGCAGTCCAAACTCTGTAGTTTTTCCCTCTCATTCCTGGTGACTATTCAGTTTTCCCTCCAAATTTCTCCTTTGCTCTGTGCTAAGACCTGTATGTTAAAACAGTGCACCCCCAGCAACCAGTGTGTGCTCACAAGCCAGTGAAACCAGCCCCCCTGCTTCTCCCCTCCAACAACAGGGATATTCTACATCAGAGGGTGCTTCTGTGATCTGTTTAAACTGTGTTTACTAGGGACTGTGCACTTCATTTTTTGGCCAGGAGAGGGAGTAAAGTCTTCAAACAGTATTGTTAGATTTCAAGTTAGTGAGGCCTTTACCTGCAGAAGTCCAAAGTATGGATTGAGCCAGTATGTCTCCTAGGAGATTCTGAACAGGAGAAACAGCTTCCAACTCCCTGGCCAGCAAACCTTGTCTGAGGTCGCTGGGACCTTATATGGTCTGCTAGTGGTTGGTACATGTGTACACTGATTGGTGGTTGTATCTGATGTTTCTATTGGATTAGGGTTAGTGTCCTCATTGGTTGGGTATTTGAGTGTTCTGATTGGTTTCTGGGTCTGTGACTCAATCCATGTAGGGTTGGAACTAGGACTAGGGTTAGGATTTCTATTGGAAGTAGGGTCTAGGGTTTCCTATGTTATTGGTTGTTGGGACTAGGGTGGGACTAGGGCTAGGGTTAGGCCTTTAATTGGAAGTAGCGATTAGGGCTTCTGGTGTGATTGGATGCTGGAGTAGTTGTGGGACTAAGAGTGGGGTTGGGCTTTCTATTGGAAGTAGGGACTAGAACTTCCTGTGCTATTGGTTGCTTGGACTTGGGTTGGGACAACTGGTAGGGCTAGGGCCTCTATTGGACGTAGAGATCAGTGTTTTTGAACTGATTGGGTGCTTGGACTAGGGCTAAAATTGGCTGTAAGGTCCTGGTTCTAGATTTTTAGTGCTAGTGTTGTGATTGGAGAGTGTTAGGGCTAGGGTTCCCATGGGCTGACGGGGTCACCTGATTACTAGGGCTATAAAAGGCCAGGGTTAGGGCGTCTGAGCCCGGGCGTCGAGGCTAAGGGCGGAGAGGACATGGGCAGTTGCCTGTTTGAGCCTGTTAAGGGCGGAGAGGACAAAGGCAGTTGCCTTTTTGAGCCTGTTAAGGGCGGAGAGGACAAGGGCAGTTGCCTGTTTGAGCCTGTTCGAGACTGACTAGGGCCAGAAATGATGCCCAATATACAAACCTCCTTTATGAATCTATATACTTTCAATGTACATATGGATCTATATATTTATCACTTTCTTCTAATTTAGCATTTCCAAAGCACTTCCCTATTGCTCAGCCTATACTTCGCTCAGTATATCTTCTAGCCCAACCTTCTGACTCATCTCAAACTTCTTTCTACTACTCTTTCAATTGCACTACCATATCTCTCATCCTAGACATCTATCAATATATCCTCTACATCCACTCTCTTATTTATCCCAACCCCATACCACTACTATGATCCCCAAAATAACCCTTTCTAGACTCCCTCCTACTCTACCCCTCCTTGCATCATCTGACACCTCTTTTACTATACCAATCCCCCAAACAAACCTTTCTAAACTCTTCCCTCTTTTCTACCCCTCCCCAACCCTTCTCAATCCAAATAACTGACTAACATATCCACCACTAAAATTACTTTCATGTTTCACCATACTAGTTCAACACTAATCCTGATTGGTTACAGAGTAGCGTGCTCCTTGCGCTTCAAACCCCCTCAGGGGTAGCAAGCGCTATATAAATACAAACCTCTTTCCCTACACTATTCCGCCACCTACCCTTCTCTACCCAAATAACTGATTAACATATCCACTACTCAAATTACTTCATATTTTTCTATACTAATTTTCAACACTAATCCTTTCTGGGTTCCGAAGTGGTGTTCTACTCGCCAGAAAAGCGCTTCAACATCCATCAGGGGTAACAAGTGCTATATGAACGCAAACCTTTCTTCCCTTTTTATCCCTCCCCTATTCTTCTCACTCCAAATAACTGACTAATATCCACAACTGAAAATACTTTCATATTTCACCATATTAATTCACCACTAATCCTTTATGGGTTTCCTGAATATCCTGCTTCAACATCCCATCAGGTGTAACAAGCGCTATATAAATACAAACCTTTTTTCCTCCTCTATCTTTCTGCTATCATTCCAAATCCAAATAACTGACTAACCTATCCACCACTTAAAATGTACTTGCATGTTTCACTATACTAATTCAACACTAATCCTCTATGGGTCCCTAAGTAGTGTGCTACTTGCAGAAAAAGAGCTTTGACGCCTCATCAGGGGTATTAAGCACTATATAAATGCAATTACAATACAATACAATACAATATAATCATGTAACATGGATGCCCCCCAGCACGATTCCTGAGACTGGAATTGGGTCGCGCTGGGATATGGGTATGAGGACCCAAGGACTGCCAGTGAAGGGGTTGGAGGCCACCACTGGGGTGTGTTAGTGAGCATTTTTCATGGAAAAGGGAAACATCTTGATTACCGCTAGCTTAGTATATGAGTAGTGCAGTAGGTGCAGGGACACCGAGTGCCTTGAAGTTAAGGGGGCACACCGCCCCTACTATGGCTGTCCTGTGCTCCCACCTTCTAGCAGAGTTGCCCATTCCCCCTGTTTGCATTATCGCCCATGACAGTCTTGTAATGCCAGAATCAGACCCAGTGTAACACTGGAAAGAAGTTATACCTATGGTGGTTTCCATAAAAAACATCTTCATTTTACTGAATATGGGAAGTATACAATAAACTATTGCCAGAGTCCAGCATGGGCAATGATGCAGTAAAGGGGAATGAGTCCATAATCAGTAAAGAGTATTAGTTTTCTCGCATTACAAAACAAATGCATTGGACGCTCTCTCCAAAAGAGAAAGAGACATCTAGGTACTATTGGTGTATTGGGTCAACTGACACCTGCAGGGATTTTCAAGACTCTAGGAACACTATAAAATAACTGCACACTGTAATTCATCAGCTAGCACAAAGTCACTACAATGACCAACATTCGAAGACAAATTTGTTAGAAAGGTATGAAAGCTAGAAAACTACCTAAATATTGCAGAACAGTCCAAGGCCATTCAAGGAACCTCTAGGAATCAGTCGGCATGGTCAGCTGCAATGAAGGGGGAAATCATGGTATTTCTGGGATAGTGAACACGAGGAAGGGGCTGACCACTAGATTTTAGGATGCTGTTAGGGTTGTGGTTCCAGTTTGGATATTCAAGGCAACTAACCAAACCTCTTCTGTTAGCGAGGGGGAGGTGTCTGCCATGAGTCATACTACAGGTGGGTGCTCATATTTCATTAAAAAGCAGATGGTCAGAGATCATTTCACAGATGTATTTCTCTAGATCTGCAAGTTTTCTAAATTGATCAACACATTGTTTGGGATCCAAAAAATTGCAAAAACCCTCAAAGGTTTTCAGGATCACAGTTGTTGCAAAGTCATCCTTAGCCCTGGGCGCTCCCATGGGCTCTGCCGAACCAGGCCATGGGCCAGTGCCATGCTAAAAACACAGTGAAAACACGCACAAATGTTAAATCGACTTTTGTGCTAGGAGCACTGTGGAGTGAGGATTTACACTATCTTTGCACATTCATAACCCCTAAAGTCTCCCCTAGGTGTCCCAGTGTTGTGAGGTCATGTAAGTATGAACAGGGTCCTTATAAAAGATGTTTTATATGCCCTCGTGTCTGGTATTGGAAAAATTGCACATTTTATTTTTCCCACTGTAGATCCCTCACCACATAGGTTAACATGGCAATAGTTTATTAATGCATAATTATCGCTAGGAATTCATGAAAATATCATTCAAGGAATTAGGAGAATGGTTTGGATAAATCCAACAATATGCTATTATTTAATTTACCCTATAATATACAGAAAATATGTTAAAAGAATTTCTTGTCTGTAAGCCAAAATTCAGCCTTCCTGTGGTCTCCCCTGATTGGTCAGAGTTAAGAGGTTTAGCTAGGCTGCTTTGATGAAGTGAAGAGTGGCTCATCCAGAGAGACGCTATCTCTTGAAGAGAGCTCTATGAAACAGGAATTCAAGAGCAGGGGGGAGGTGTCAGAAACCATGGAGATTCAAAGGGGGGTAGGACAAGCAGGGAGTGCTAGGCCCATCTACCCACCAGTTCCCCTGACCCAGCCAGATGACAAGCGTAAGGCAGGAATTTGCTGATGGTGGGGGGAGGAGAGCTATAGAAATGAGCCATACTGGAGGTTGGTTTAACTAGTTCTTGCTCCTCTGCTAGTATTTCAGCCATACTGAATTATGGAGGAATGGTGCTTTCTCAGAGAAGATTATGCCACACGTTGGAAGAAGTGGTCATGCTCTGAGGTGTTGCCTTGCACCTCATTGGACAGGAGTGCTTTCCTGTTTGACCCAAGAGAACACGGAATAAATATGTGAGAGGTGCAGAGCGTCTCGGATCTGCTGCTTGAAACTAAGAGAAGGAGAAGGCTTACCAAGCTGGATACTTGATTTGCATCATTAAGCCCTTCTTTCTGACTGACTGCTCCTGCAGCATCATTGGAACTACATCCCTTTGGATGTACCTTGCTTCAAGAGGAACAAAGTGTAGACTCCCTTCAAGCTACATGTTAACAGAGCTCACCAAGGGAGAGGTGTGACGCAGGGGCCAGAGTGAATGACTCCAGAGGATGGGGCTCACTGTTCGATCCCAAGTGCCAGCTCAGCTCAGCATCATGTAACTCTGGGCAATATCTCACTTAGGGCCCGATTCACAGAACTAACTTAAGACAAAACTCAAACTTATTACCATTTTGGTATTCACAGAAGGCACTTACTCATTTTGGTATTCAAAGAAGGCACTTACTCATTGATGAGTAAGTGCCTTCTTTGAATACCAAAATGAGTAAGTTACTCATTTTGAGTAACTTACTCATTTCGGTGTTCACAGAAGGCACTTACTCATTGACAAGTAAGTGCCTTCTGTGAATACCAAAATGAGTAAGTGCCTTCTATATCAAAATGGTAGCAAGGATTTTGTCACGTTAGTTCTGTCAATCAGGCCCTTAATCTCCCCCCTGGCTCCATTAGGGATGATAAGTTTGGGCTTTACTAATGTGAACCATCACCATCACCCAGCCTAGAGTGCATCCAGTAGATTTGAAGTGGATTGTGGTAACTAAAGTCCCAACCGTTCAAGCACCATCTAGGAGATTCCAGACCCTTGGATTGTGTTTTGACACTTTGGACCTCCAAGAGGAACTTCAGGATGAAGTTCTAGAAGTTTGGAGCAACTTCGGAAAAAAGCTACATAAGGGGACCGATTGAACCACGAGAGCCAATCAGGCGACCTCTAACTGCGAGCCGACCTGCCCTCCCACTGAAGAGCTCTGGAGGTCTAACTTCCAGAGTTTGACCAGGTGCTCCCTGGAAAGCAAGCCCGAAAACCCTCACTAAGCTCGGACTGGTGAAGAGCATAGAGGGAACCGGGCTGAAAAAGCTCCAGAAAATGTTCTAAGTCACAAGGTAAAATCTTGACCGAGCCCTACAGTGAGGGGCATCTGGGCATGGCACCACTTTAACTTGTCCTGTGTGGCCAAATTTCCCAAGGTGATGCAAGACGTTTCTAAGTGTGATAGAGTGTAAATCTTTAAATTCATATCTCCGGTTCTCTACATTGGATTTTTGTCATTTTGGTGTCATTTTAAGGATAGAAATATTTTCTATTTTTTATAAATTGGTGTGGGATTTTTATTGTGTGTTGTGTCTTAATTATTCACTGAATTGGTGTTTTAATATGTTTTACATACCTGTCTCCTGAGTTAAGCCTGCCTGCTCACAGCCAAGCTATCACGGGTTGAGCATGGCAATAATGTTCTGGGAACTATTCTGAGGCTTAGACTGTGTTAGTGGCCTTATTGCCAGTGGTAGATATATATTTACCACAGCTTAATAATCCACTTTCCAACAGCAGTTAATCCTATTTCTTGCAAAAGTTTAGGAACAAGACATTTATGTCTCTCTGTTAGATGAAGTTTGGTTAGAAGTCTTCAAGAATCAAATGACATAGGCCCCATCATTTGTACTACAGCCATATTGCAATCACCTTGTTTGACACTAAAGACTTCTTTGAGACAACAAGTCTCCTTAATACTTTCCCTCTTTTCCCACACACTTACTCTTAAATGTGTGTTGTGGCCATATGTTGGAAGACACTCAGAAAATGAAGATATAAAAATGACATCCTGTAGCAGTTTGCTATCTTTTGTTGACTCGAGAAAGACAATTGGGGTGATAAAGATATAACGCTTCCAATATCAACAACTTCCACAATGGGTGACTCATCCAGCAACTGGAGATGCAGCAGCAGACAGAAAACTCTTCTTTAAATTATTGTCACTCTTGTATACTCAGATCTACTACAGCTCGTAGATAATATCTCCTTACACCTGATTCTTTTGCTCTGGCTGTCAATACCCCTTTGGTTTGTGAGCCAGGTTGTAAATTGGTCTTAGGACCCTGCACAATTTACCACTGCTAACCAGTACTATAGTGCTTTTGCTCTCTTCTTAAAACATGTTATATTGGCTCATAACCAACTGGCATACTTAATTTACTTGTAAGTATCAAGTACCATTTCGACCAGGCAAAATAAACCTTTTTGCCAGGTCAAGCCTTCCTGTTAAATACATATAAACCTTCCTGTTTAAAATATAGGGGTAGACCCTAGACACCCTTGAGGGAAGGGTGAAATGTTAAGAAAAAGCAGGAAATGTACTTTTAAGTTTTACATGTCCTGGTAGTGAAAAACTCTTACATTTGTTTTCCACTACTGCAAGGCATATCTCTTCTATAGGATAACATTTGAGTTACCTTTTTACATTTTATAAATGTAAATTCCAAATGGGAACAGGAAACCAGTTCATGTTTGGTGTCTCTGGAATTGTAATGAAAAATCCTAACTTAAGGTGCTTTTGGGACATTTGGCGCTATTTTCATTGAAATCTTTAAAACTGCATATCTATGGTTCTACTGGTTCTACTGGTTCTGCATATCTCTGGTTCTACTGATTGGATTTCTGTTGTTTAGATCTTGTCTTATTTATTGAAGGATTCAATTTTTTTCTATTCTTTTTTCTACCTTGGTGTAGTATCTTTCTCATGTGTTGTTTTCACTTTATTACTGTTTCAAGTGTTGCACAAGTACTTTACACATTGTCTCCAAGTTGCACATGACTGCTCTGTGCCAAGATACCAGAGGGTTGAGCACAGGTTAATTTAGGGTAGACTTATGCGTCACCATAACAAGGAATGTGGTTGCTGCTTGACCAGGGCTCACACCCCAGTCAACCAACAACTCCATTTCTTACTCTCATTATTTGTGAATGCCCTGTGATTAACTAGTTTTTAGAAAGGCCTTGAAAACCTGTTTGTTTAATAGGAGCACTTAGAACTCAGTTCTGCCTTTTTGTTTTATTCTTTGACTCTGCTCGTTGCACATGATATTTCAGTTATTTCATTGTGTGCTTTACAAATATAGATTCATTTATTTACAGGGATGCAGAGAGTAGTATTGGGGCTATTCAAACTAGTCAGTGCCCCCCTGAAGGAGGGGAAATAGAGTTAGATGGAGAAGTGCGAGACCACTCTGAGCAAATGCAAACCTAGGAGCAGTGTGGAATTTACCAATCTCACCATGGCCATTCAGTACAGACAATCTTCTTTCAACATCTTGATGGGCTTCTATCTGAGTCCTGAATAGCTGAACGAGATACAAGCTGGAGACAATGTCTTGGGGTATGTATTTTGGTGACCATGCTATAAATTGAAGATCTCCTCGAAATATGTTCTGGCAGCCACCATTCATAACGACTCATCCACAACTGTACTTGGTTTCAGATCTGAGAGGAGGGTGAGTTCTTATGAGCGGAATCTATAATGATCCAGTTATTAGTGATGGCCCAAATGGTAATTGCAGGACACTGGAATGTGACGTGAAGTTTGTCAATTAACGCAGCATTTGAATGTGTAGGAAACAATGAAAATATAGCAACTTAGGAGGCTCCTTATATGACAACTGGTGTTGCATTATTTGGAGGGGGAAATCCAAGGATTAACTTGTCCCCACTTGAGAAGGGTCCTACACTCATTTTGAATGGATCACATTAACGTTTTACATAAGCAACTTTTGGGAGTAGATGCTAGTGACTTAGACCCACATGCAGGCCATTGCTATGGCCTTCACTGGCCTGGCAGAGGAACTCTCATCCTATTTTCAAACCTCCCAGCTGCCTGGCAGGGAATGCTAAGCCTGCAGTGGTGGTTCGCTCCTGAGGCTCCACAGTACAAAGAGGGAAATGCCAGACTGGTGCCACATTGTGGGCTCTGCTCACTATTTCTGTCGTTTTTTTCAAACTACACTCACAAAGGGGGAATTTGTTTCAGAAAAGCAAGCGATCCACGGCCTAATGAAAGAGAGCTTTCACCCATCAATTGATTTCCCTACACTGGACATCAATGTCACTCTTGGCTGTTCTGCCAGGGAAATCTAGTGTAGGCAGGGCGACTGTCAGGACGACACGGTGGGCCAGTGGTGAATGGATCACCAGGTTAAAGATTTTCACAAGAAAAGCCGGTTGAAGTGCAGCAAAAACACTGAGTTACCCCTACCTCTAAAGGAGCGGGGAAACAGCAAGTTTATTTCTGTTCACCCACTATGCCAAAATCTAAGTAACCCATTAAAGAAAGGCTTACATTATCTTCCACTGAAGACGGAGTTGGTGGGAGGATAGGAGCAGATTGGAATTAATATTATTTGCCATTATTTTACCAGTTTAGAGATCAGTTTCCTGCAGGGTGCGGCAACTTCACCTTCTTTTCACCATTGTTACGGTGAATGTGACCTACGTATATTGATGAAAAGAATTGCAAACATTTAAAATCTATTGCATTAAAAATAACAGAAATAAGCATGCTGTCCCAATTACATGTTCCTATAAACTTCCAGGGACTTGATTATATGCTTTGCAATATATGAGCAATTGTGCTTTTAAGTACAAGCAATTTTGCACTAGCATTTACCCTGACTCAGTAGTTTAAAATTAAATTTTCACGGAGCAACTAGTGTCAGAATGGCATTCCACCTACTGAAAATTGCATTTTCCACTGGCTGGTCAATGCAAATGTCAGCCCAAGTTTGCTGAGTCAAGAGGGCTCAATTGCTCAATTCTCAGGGAAGTGAATATAATATGGTCTCTGTAAACCAAGCACCACACACTGTACTTCTCTATGTGCAGCTCCTCATGTTAGCGATGCTCCTGATCCAATTAAAGAGTTCTCTGTAAAGCCCTCCACTTGGATTAAGCTGGCCCAGATTTGAGGCCCAGGTTTACTAACATTTGCATCAAGGTTTTGCCACTTTTTTAACTCAGCTCGACGGACAATATATTTGGGGATTTACTAAGCCAAGAAACTCGGGATATGTGTGACTTAGTAAAAAAAGTAACGCAACACAGCACATAGTGCTGCTCTGTGTTACTTTGCTTCAGGAGGAATCCCGTTGGTGGAGCAATGGCCTTCCCATATATCCACCTATGGACTTTGACGCAAACCCTGATTTACTAAAGGTAATAAATCCGGGTTTGTTCCAAAATACTGCGCCTACCCAAGGCTGGAATAACAAGGAAAAATATATTTATTCATTACTCCTTGTTACTTCCTCTTTCGATGTGTGATGCACTCTGCTGCACACATAGAAAGAAGAATAGGCCTCTAAGGATTGTTTTTGTGCAGGAAAGTAGCCCTTCCTAAACTAAAAACACCCTGCCCGTATTGCAGGCCACCTTGCCCCATGATGCAAGGGTGTCTGTGTTGCCACTAGGCTGCCTGAAGTGCGCCAGCACTATGAGAGAGCAGAACTTAGTAATTATGGCACATTTCTGGCCTCTCTCTCTCATGCAACACTGCACAGAAAGTTGCCTTGTTGGATAGTGTTGTGTGAAAAGTTAGTAAACGTGGCCCTAAATACCTAGGTAAGCTGGGCAGAATGTCTGAAGAAGGGAAACACACTTTTTAGGCACAAAAAAAATAATCTGAAAAAGACAGTCTTATCAGTCATCGAAATTAACCCCTTCCATGCTTGTGACGGAACCACGCTGTCATGAGCCACGGGTGGCGTGTGCTCATGACGGCGTGGTTACGTCATGCTGCGGCCGCTCCGCCCACACGGCACTGAATCCCCGCCTGTGCTGGCGAATTAGTGAGTGGGCGGCGTCGTGACGGAACCACGCCGTCATAAGCACAGCCCGCCTGTGGCTCATGACGGCGTGGTTCCGTCACAAGCATGGCGGCACCGCGCTACCCCCCTACCACCCAGCGCTGCGGCGGAATTACCGCCGCGGCCAGGGGGTTAACAATAAAAAAGATACAAAACAGCTCGGTTTTTTTTTCTTTCCCTAAATAGACTCGCATCAAACGCATTCCTTCCTCTGTTTTCTGAAGCAGAACCTGTTAAAATATGATGCTATCAGCCGATAAAACCGAGCCACTGTATTCCTTTCTTGTTTTGATTTCTGTGTAAACTGAGGACGAGTGACCTTGGCAATCAAGACTGGGGAAGCAATGTCAAGGCCCGCCATTAGCATTTCTTTCTGACAGGTAGGGAATGGGCCTGTCAGCAGTGAACGGTACAGGCCGAGCTCCTGCCCCCGTCGCGGCCTGGGCAGTAAATTTCTTCCTCTAAACGTAATTTTCATCAAAACAAAGCGGGCTTAAATAATGCAACCGAAAATCCGTATCTACAAAATAACTTTCCATCGTGGAGCCCAGAGATAAACAAATGTAATTACAGAATGATTCATGGCAGGCCGAAGTGAGACAGAAAATCGAGGCCTGTGTGATTAAACAAGGGTCTGACCCAGTTCTGAAGGTTTATAAGAATCATACCTGGTATGCTTTTCTTTATTCCTCTGTGATTTTTTCCTTTTTCATGGCGTTTGCAGGATTCATTTAATTTTAAGATTGCATATACCTTCCATTCCAATTTATTTCAGATTGTGACACATTGTAGTGTACAAACCTTTCAAAATAGTTGTTCTGTTGTAAACGTCTTTACCTAGTTGCAATGCAGTTAGCTTGTGACATGTTCACAGCGTGCACCACAAAATGGGGACAGGTAGTTTGAAAATATGGTAAGATGCATGAAAGTAACACACTGCAGCTCAGGGGGGTCCCCATTCTTCATTGGCCCCCAGTCAGCCAAGGCCAATGAACAGCTGTATTCAGGAGTCCCAGTGGCCTCTGACCACATTCAGCAGGTGGGGGACTGCGTCGTTTTTTGCTTTACAACACAGGTAAGACGTCAGGCTCATTATACAAGCCACTTTTCCTATATTCTGCCTGGGGGCAACATTCTTT
Source organism: Lissotriton helveticus (assembly GCF_964261635.1). Lineage (NCBI taxonomy): Eukaryota > Metazoa > Chordata > Amphibia > Caudata > Salamandridae > Lissotriton > Lissotriton helveticus. The sequence continues at coordinate 202,794,777 of NC_136058.1, read as the reverse complement.
TTTACGAACTGTTCCATCACCAGGCCCTTCCTTGGATACCAAAATTGCTGAAAAATAAAACGTATTTTTATACTGGAATCAGTGGAAACCTTGCAGTATGTCTGTTTCTGTGGTAGGGGGCAGCAGTGTTCTTGAATATTGACTCAGCCCTTGAGTAGGTGCCAGCAAGCTTTGAGTGTTGGACAAATGGCTGGAGTATGAGGTGTTCTCGGGATAGCAAACAACCATCCAAGACTGGTTACTCAGCTGCCTTCCATATACAGATCACAGAGGCCTCACCCGTCAAGGACAGCTCATACATCTACACCCAGGCCTCCGTCATCATATGAAAAAACTGATGCCTCCAAGCTGAGAATGTGCATGTGAGACCATTTCTGTGTTATTTGCTTCACGCACTGCCTTAGTCAGGTGATGGCTAGGGTGTATTGTATTTTAGCAACCTTAGAAAATACCCTTTCATTCGAACTTTAAAAATTATTGTTTAAGAGGGGATAGAGAGTTTTTGGTGGGAATAGATGGTTCCTTTGACTTTAAAAATATACATACTTAAGGAACGTACTTTCCAAAGAACTGTCACAGCACGTTTGGTTCCTTCCATACAACCAAAACCTGTACACAGGAGTCATTGAGCTCACAGAAGTGGTCTTTAACCCTCCTTTAGAAAGATCTTTTATTTCTCTTCACCAAGTCCGCCTTCCACCCTTATCGATGCATTGGGGCTAAAGACTGGAGATACAGTGTTCACATGCTCTCACTTGTCGCTGCCAGTATCTACAATAGTAAGTCATCCACTGGCAAGGTGAAGAAGTGAAACAACATTGTGGAAGGGAGAAAAGCCAAAAGAACAACTGATGGACAGAATCGTGCACAATGTAAATCATTCACCCCAGTACAAAGCTCTGAGCATAAATCCATAATTGTTTTGCTTCCCATGCCATTCCTGCTTAAACCCAGCCAAATGTAAATCCGTTTTTGACCTTGCTCCCGCTGGAAACAGTCCAGCCCGAACTGCCTAGCCAGGTACACCCTGGATGGAAAACAAGCATCCTAGGACCGGTTTCGGGGTTTCAGCCCTCATCAGCCAGGCTAGCTTGAATCCAGTAGCATAGAGAACACGGGTCCCACTTTGGGCATACCCGTCCCACTCGGGCTGACAAATGCAAAAAGAACAATTGATAGGTGGAATATTGAACAATGTCAAACATTCACCCAAGTACAAAGATCTGGGCCTAAATCCATTGTTCTTTTGCTTCCCATGCCATTCCAGTTTAAACTCAACCATATGCAAATCAGTCTTACCCCTGCTCCCCATGAGAACAGTCCAGCCCGAACTGCCAGGCCAGGTCCTCCCTGGACTGGAAACAAGCATCCTGGGACCGGTTTCAGGGTTTCACCCCTCATCAGCCAGGCTAGCTTGGCTCCAGTAGCATGGAGAGCACAGGACCCACATCTGGGTATACCTGTTCCACTCAGGGTGACAAATGGAAAAAGAGTAATTGATGGAGAGCATCTTGAACAATGTCAAATAATCACCCCAGTACAGAGATCTGGAACTGAATCCATCATTTTTTTGCTATACCCATGCCATTACCGTTTAAACCAACCCATATGCAAACCAGTCTTGACCCTGCTCCCCATGGGAAGGGAGAAAAACAGCATGGGGTCAAGAAAGAGAAACAAACTGCTGAAAAAAAGTAACAGAGGTGGGGGAGAAGCACATGGGAGGGAGAGCAACACAAGTGCAAGTGTAGGAGAGAAGCAAATAGGAGCAGGAGAGCAAAGTGTTCGGGAGAGGAGAGCACATGAAGAAGTCAGCTGGAATGCACATTCATTTGCAAAGAGTGCTTCAAAAGAAAAAGTAGTTCCCTGAAAAAGAGCCGTTAAAGCATCGAATCCAGCCGACCAATGAGATGGTAAAGATGCTGTGCTCCATGAGAATAAACACGCAAGATGGACAGCCTGAAACAATGAAAGCCATCCAATAGAAAGCACACAAATAAAAGTGACAGTAAAGCCAACCAGTGGTGAGCACTGGGAGGACTGTGAGCCCAACATGCGAGCATGTGCTTGGTAAGTGCAAATATATATTTTGACATAAATATGGTCTGCTCGACGCCCTGGAGCCATGTGAAAAAGCACTACATGCATATAGGTAGCATAAAACATTTACTTAAGGTTTCGGTTTGAGGTCGATGGTCAGCCAGGACCCACGTTGCGTGCGTCAGCTTTGCTCAAGCCTTGACACTGGGTGAATGCGCTAACACCTACCCAAGTCAAATTACAAGGTGTGCATACGCTTTTAACTTGACTGGCAGACTAAGCAAAGCAAAGGCCACATTTGCAGCATAATTCATATTTTTATTTATTAGTTATTGCACTTAGTACACACAAAAAAACAAAAAAATGATATCTTGTTTCATTTAAAATGGAATGATGAGTATTTGTGTGGGCATCTTTCAAATTACAATTTCCATATAGTTTTCTTTTAAAAGCGCCGCCTTACATGCGCTTACTGTGTTGTAATTAAATCAGAAATTCGTAGGATGGTTCTCCATAGTTCAATTACAGATTTATTTCCAGAATATCCCTCTCAAACTGCACACTCATTAACTGCGTTTCCGTATCTATTGGCTTTTCAGCATCTACTTTGCAAAGAGCTTGCAAGTAGCTTTATAAAATGCTTGTAAATCTGCATCCTCTGGCTGGTTGTTAAAATTGACACAAACATGATAAGTGCGCCAATGAAAAAAGAAAAAAGTTAGGAACAATAAACCACAGCCCAGAGCACAAAGGAAGCAAACATCCACAATGTCGCACGTTACATTCAGTGCAAAGCATAAGCCTGCCATTATTGCCCCACTCTGGACTCTGGAGAGCTCTGCTTGAAACAAAACAGCATTTTACCAGCAGTGTTATTTATGGTCGAGAAATTGAAGAAGTTGAGTTATTTTTGCAAGTATGGATTTCACTGATCTGTGGCGACGCATATATGTGACCGAATACACATCACAAAGTCATTTTTCACTTGGACCAATTACTGGTTAAACGTACTGATGTTTTCAGAAAAGTTAATACAAAAATTAAAGGGATAACTTAAAGTACAAAATACATTTGTGTAACCTCTGAAAAATTAAATCCATGAATTTACATGAAGTATTTTGTCATATGTTTAAAATTAGCAGGATTAGTGAAATGTATTTCAAGAGGAGCTACCAGTTTTCATATTTGATACCAGGAAAAAGGTGTTGCTGGATATTTCTGCCATGCAACAAGAACATTGGTCTTGGCTGTTTTTGGTTGCACGGGGGACAGCACGGTTTCTGCTGAAAATTGGATTAGTATTAGTGGAAGTTTGGAAAGTGCAAATTTGGTAGACTTCCAGTTTGTGAGCATTCTACCTGAAGCTTTGTTTTCAGAGCAGGCAGAACATTGTGAGAGAATCAGAGTTTTGAAGTACACCATCTACTTCACCAAGTCTGGAAATATTTGAAGAGTGTACTCTCACCGTATCACATGCAATATATCGCATGACAAAATATGGTAAACACTATATCCAGCTAACCACTGCACCACAGGGTAAATCTAGGTCAGTAGCTGTGGAGATATGAATAGTAAGTGTACACTACTTTGATGTTGCAGTGATAGGTTACTGGAGGATGCGGTATTTCAGTAAGTCAACATTGGCGACCTCAAAATAGTGACATGTGGCTAGCACAAAGATAAAGGCAATGATTTCATCATTGGACACTGCTTACCAGAACCTAACCTTGTCAGCAGTAGAACTGCTGGTCACAGTAGAGTGAAGAGTCACCTGGAATAACATCAGCTTGATCCGAACTGCTAGAAACCTGTGGCCCGACTGTCTTTGCATCCTTCCATGATGGCCTTTTCACCTCTGCTGAAAAAACCCCAAAAATGGCAGCTTACCTTTGTACAGAGCACCCTTTAAGGCTTATAAGTATTTTCGGAGAACATGTGCCCTAGGCATGTTAACTTTTTCACAGGCCTTGCAAGGGCTCTAAAGGACTGACAGAAAACCAAATGCTATTGGTTGCCATGTCAAATATTGCAATTCTTAGGCATGATTCTTTCCTGATTACGTTTATATCTATGGGCAGTGGCCCTCCTGGGGCTCATTTCAGAATACATTAACATTTAGCACTACAGTCCCTACACACCATTAATATTTATCAATAAAACCCAGTCCTGAACATTCTAAGAGAAACAAATACAGATTTAAGGCAATTAATAAAGATAGCGTCATTCACATATTATTATCCACATACTAGGTGTTATTACAGTTAGGAAGTAAGTGAAGAGTGCAGTGTATCTTCAGTGAAAATACAGAAAAATAAGTGGTGAACATATACTGAGTCAATGCTGTGTATTTATAAAGAGCACACTTCTCCAGTCTTATCCATAGGACAGGCTTGAATATGCCTGAAACTCAGTTATATACATCCAAACATTAAGGGGCAGATTTACAAGCCCCCTGCGCCACCAGTACGTCACTTTTCGTGCCGTACTGGTGGCACAGGGGGCTCCTCTATATTTACAAGGAGAGGCAAAGCCACCCTGCATGACTTTTCCTCTCCTTGTAAATATGGCCCCTTCACATGCAGCACTTTGCGTTGAAGGGGTGTTCCATGGGTGTTGGTGTGGGTGTTCCCACGCAACACCCATGGAACAAGACACATCTCCAAATTTCCGACAAATGGTAAATCTGGAGATGCGTCTGAATGCTACACCACCCTAGAGGTGGCGTAGCGAGGCGCAACGAGGAGAGCTGTTTTCATTTCTCCATGTTTCTTCCTCTTTCAATGTGTGCTGCATTCTACAGAACACATTGTAAGAGGAAAATGCCTTTAGTGATTGTTTTTGTGCAGGAAGGTGCCCCTTCCTGCACAAAAACAATCTCCCCACGACGCAGGCATCCTTGCACCATTGTGCAAGGGTGCCTGCGCCAGCGCATGGCTGCAGTTTGTGTGCCAGCGCAGGGGGAAGCACAGAGATGCGACATATTCTTCTAAATATGTTGCTTACCTGTGCTTGGGAAGTGCCACAGCGTGGCGCAGTCAAAGGGCTTGTGGTGCCTTGCTGCAACACTTCTTTGTAGATCTGCCCCATTGTTTATATGCTTCTTTTTTTCAGCGACGTTTCAGACTTGTCTGCAATATTGAGGTCTCAGTAGGACATACAGTTAGTGGGCCACCTCAGTATGCTAGAACGGTCACTTGCTCAGTTCTGGGGGTAGACTTTAAATTTACCAAGCTAGTGCGGCACCAGAGGTGGGTATTATTGAGAAGTTACTTACTTATTGGGTCAGATACTGGTGACCTTTAGAGCATGTATGTCACAAAATACTTGAGCTGTACATTTGTAATGGTACTGTAGGCTGACCTATAAGGATTAGGCCTGTTAGACCTGGTATCTTTTGGTGTGTTTCCCCTGTCTTTTTGGTTTCTGACCTCCCGGTTTTGACTCTGTTTTTGCTGGTTCATTGTCTATGCACACTTTCACTGCTGTTCAGTGTTAAAGTGCAAGTGCTCCTATTTTAAATTCTATTATGGCTTGGTCCATGAATTGCATAATTGATTTACCGGCAAGTCCCTAGTAACGTGCACTGAGACTGCCAGGGCCTGTAAATCAAATGCTGCTAGTGGGCCGGCAGCACTGATTGTGCCACCCACAAAAGCAGCCTTTCAAAGTGTTCTCAGACCTGCCACTGCAGAGTCTGTGCACAGTTTTTACTGCCTTGTCGACTTGGCAAGTGCACCCAATTAATTGGCAAGCCCTAACATTCCATTTTATTACATGTGAGTCAACCCTAAGGTAGGCCCAAGGTACCCCTTTGGGCAGGGTGTAGGGTATGTGAAAGGGAGGACATGTACAGGTGTGTGTCACTTGTCCTGATAGTGAACTACAGTGTAATTCGTTTTTCACTGTTGAAAGATAGGATAGAATGGGGAATACTCTGTAAACTTTTACGAGTATATCTTCCCATTGGGACAAGATTGAGAAATGGAGTTTCTTTTGCCTGAAATCAGAATGTAGAAACACATCTTTTAGTAAATATGATTTTTAGGTTCTGTTTTTGAAAATACCAATTTTAGAAAGTAAGTATTTTCTTGCTTTGCCATCCTGTGTGCCTCTGATGGGTTGTGGATTGGCTGTTTGACTTTCGGGTGACAAGGGCTGGGGATGTGCATTCTCTTCAAACAGCCACTGGGGGGGTGGAGGTGTGTCCTGCCTTTCGTGGATGAGTCAGGGCTGGGCTGAATAGACCTGGGCCACATTTAGGTAGTGGGAGGAGATTTCCTTGCACCTGAATGGGCTTGGTCTGCCTTTGACAATACTGTCTCCACCTCCTGCTGGGAAGCTGGGCCAGAGCGGACCAAACTTGTTTGGACTGAGCACTGGCACTCTCTGCCCAAGAGAACAAAAAGAAATTCAGTATAAATATTGGGCCCCAGACCCACAATTTTTAGAACTCTCTGGAATCAAGGAACCTGCCAATAAGAAGAGCTAGAAGCACTGCTTGGAGGAGTACTGCCCTGCAGCCGTGTTTTTGCATTGTTGGGTTGGCTTGCAGTCGATGCTTCTGCCTTGGGCAGTGAAAGGAGTGGACTGAACTTTCTTAACTTGTCACTGAGTATCTCTAAGGGGGTTAAAATAGAGCCAGCCTCCTGTTCATGAAGTCTCAGGGACAGCAAAGTCTTCACTTACCTCTGAGTACCACCACTGGAACAGTGGGTTTCAGTTGCCACTGAGGCAGAAAGCAGCCGACACCGTGACTGCTGCGGGCTCGGTGTCCTGAAGGCACTAAAGAGGGCACCGTGCACTTCACACCGAAACCCTTGTCTCACCGATGACGACAATCGCCGCTGCGAGTGGGCACTGCACTCCACACCACCTCGCTACACTCTGCTGCCCATGTCTCACTGATGATGTAGCTGCCTGCTGACCGAGATTCCCATGACTGAACCGTGGTTTGGGGGCACTGCTCATAAGTTGCATGATGCACCGCCTGTCCCACACCGCAGTTTGGGCCAACCAATGCCAGCTCCCATGAGCCGGCACTGTCGCTTGCACCTTGACCTGTTAGCACCGCCACCATAAGTTTAATTCTCGAGGTGCCATCAAACACCGAGTGAAGACTCACGCACATTGTACATTCTTGACATCAAAGACAGCTCATCATTAGCACGGGAAATCTCACAAATTAGCACCCACCCAGCCAATCAGAAAAGAGGTTGCCTTTTCGAAGAGCTTTGAGATCCAAGGGGCTCTTTTCACAGTTTTTCCTTGCCACCTGTCTTAATCAACGTTTGCAGGTGCATTACTTGCCTTACTCCACGCGTCCCTTCCCCTCACTAACCAAAATATGAGATGTATGCATGGTTTACTGCTGCTAGACACACGAATGCGACTTACAGTAGAAGGCCTTAAACAAGGCACACAAACACAGCCTCGTTACTAAAAAATCAACCTGGAAATGAGCACGTATGTGTCTTAAAACGTGCGTATGCATTCTTTGAACGGTTTTTGCTCCTGTTCCCTAAGCTTGGTCACAAGTCGGCGAACAATGCTTAAAACACTCACCCACGCCACTGCTGCATTCCCAAAGATAGGCGTTTGCAAGGGTGTCAAAGGTACAAGGCGAACATGTGCGCAGATGAGACAGATCTTAATATGTAAAAGGGACTCCAAAATATACAAAGCTTTCCCTATAAACAAATGAGGGGAACTGCGAGCGTGCAAACAAAATATGAAATACCAATAAATATACTCTAAACAAGTGTATGCGTGTGAGGGTGAGGGGGGTATCCGATTGAATAACAGTGTAAACTTGGGTTCAAGAAGCGAAAAATCATAGAAAGGTGGAAAACAAACCAGCAAATAGCACTCAACAATAAAAACGATTCCTGGTAACATGCATGGAACGTCCTCACTGCACCAGCCTCAAGAATCCAGACATATTTCTAACACGTACACTGCCACGAATGACGTTACTATCTGATGGCACAAATGGCTGAAACCGAGGGACCCAGCATCAACTTTGCTGTATTTTTTTACATCAGCCTCTTTTAAAAGGGGTTTCCCTCTGTGGGTGGGCTTACGTCCACGAAGAAACTTGCCTCCTTTCTTTCCTACCTTAGCACACTGGCAGGGCAACTGGGCATGGCTAGTCAGGCAGGGCCCAGGGCTGGTAATAATGTAAATTATGGCAGGCGACAAACCTCGGGCGGTTCTTCTAAGCGTAGCGTGCCTGCTGGGTCGACTAACCTGGGATCGGATCTCGGCAAATGCGCACTTTTAATTGAAGAGGCTAGCCCGGGGTCCTCGCGTGCGCACTGGACAGCTGTTCAGTTGCACACCATTAAATTATTAAAAAAGCGAGCCTCCATTTAATTAAAAGAGTGGAACCTCTGAGGCCCGGCCGGGGCCCAGAGTGAGAGGGCACCTAGAGCGCCCCCCCCGCAACCCTGTGTTATGCGCGGTCCTTGCCGAGGCGTGTGCACCCTTTAATTTGAGGCCGGGTGTGCTGTGCCGTCTGAACTGCGCACCATTAACATCGTAGCATGATAATAAATAAAGGGAGGGGGGCCCCTGGAGCGTAGGGGGCCCCTGGAGCGTGAGGGCCCCCCCGCAACACAGGGGCTGCGGGGGCCTGTGTTACGCCCCTGCTACTCCATCTAGTTTGCATCTGCTTAAGACTGCAACTGTGAACTATTGAAAAAAAATTCAAAGACAGAGGTATACGCACCTGCAGGCAAGCAATCCTTGCCTGTCAAAACACATATGATACTATGCTGAACTGAACATGTAAAATTTCTTACCAGGTTTCAATTACTCATTGACACTGGGTGCAGCAGTCACTAGGACCTAATTTTATGCCTACTATGTTCTCATTGTAGTGTTTGCTCATGATTGTAATTATGCTAATCCTGGTAAACCATTTTTATAAAGATTGTTTATATTGTGAACTGAAAGCCCAACAATTGCAATGATTTTAACTAATCTGTTGCAATAAACTTGAATTGACTTGACTTTAATCAATTCTACATATCACATGAAATAATTGTTACTATATAATATTTTTAACTTAAGTTGAGAATTTATTCTTTGATTTAAACGTCAGTAAAATAATTTTAATTAAATGGAACATATTTCAATTAAAGTTTTTTCAACATTTAGTCAGTAGTGCTATACCATTGTTTCCACATGGTTTACATCTAAAATAAAATACGTAAAATAAATGTATATTTATATTTAATATAAAAACATTTTATTCCTTTTTTAGTTAAATACATTTCTTTACTTTTCCCTATACTTTACCATACGAAGATCTCCACCCATCTGCAGTCTCCATAGAGTAAAGAAGTATAGAGACAAGTAATAACAAATGTATTTAACTCCAAAAGAATAAGATATTAAATATCAATGTAAATTAATTTTATATATTTATTTCATAGTGACAACAAAAGATAAAATGCTACAGCAGTATTCACTTAATTTTTAATTACATTTTTAATTAATTTAAACTATGTAAGAATTAACAATGATGTTATATTTCTGAATAATAAATAAAAAAATAAAAAATCCCACCTAAAGAAAAATAAATTGTTTATTAAGCTTTAATAATTAAAAGTTACATGCAGAATTAATGAAAAGTTATGTATTTATATTGTATTCAAATATATTTTTACATTAATTTTTAATTTAACAGATTGCTAAAATATGTTTTATTTTTATATATTTTTGACATTTAATTATATATATAACAGTTTTAAATAATTTAATTTAATGTTTCCGTGTTTGGTATAGGGTTTTATGTTAAGTCTCTACCTCCATTACTTTCTGTGCCAATGGAGGACATGTGCAGTGCTGGACTTGCTCAAGCTTTGAGCTGGAGTAATTTACTACGGTTCTGGGTCCATTTTTGGCAGTAGTAACTTTTGAAGAACATTTATTGAATAGCAATGGGTTTACTCTTATGTGGGTGGGTGCATGTCCCTTCTTAAACCCCTGCCTAACCCTCTGAAAGCTCCTCCCATTTATTAGTAAGTATGCCCCATTTCACATCCACTCCCCCCTGTTCTCCTCCCACATTAACTAATAAGTAGTAAAAATTAATGTGTGAGGATCTTCCCATAGAAAAGAGAGGAAAGTTGGATGTGGAGATTCAAACTCCTAGAACAGAGGAGCACCGGAGAAACCTGCACCATGTCAAAGCAAGATACACATGAACTGGGTCGGCAAGTTCCACAGGGCAATGTGAGTGTAGTCACATCCTCAACAAAGAACACCTAATCAGGAGGACCCTTGAATAATATGTGGATTGAACCTGAGTAATCAAAATATGCAGCTGCTGGCCACAATAATGTTGCTGTTTTCTATTCAGTAACTGTGGTCCTAAACTACAAACCTTCTATCTGAAAGAGGGTGTGTCAAACTGAAGTTCAGTTTTCAGAAGCTTTTCATCTCTGTTACTGGTTTTAATTGGCTGACCATGACTACACACTGCAACCCAAATACCCCTAGGGACACATACATGTGATTGATTGATTTTATTTTTTGTACAGCGCTTGAATGCCCTGAGGTGTCTTGGCACTGCTTCTTATATTAGGATAATACAGGATGCTAAAAGATGTTGAAAGTAGTTGTTAAAGAGGCAGGTTTTTAAAGATTTTCCAAAGGACCATAGAGTGGGACTGTCTTTTAGTGTTAATGGGAGCAAGTTCCACAGCTAAGCTATTCCTACGATGAAGTTTCTCCTGCCCCAATAAGCTCTTTTAGTTCTGGTGACCACCAAGAATTTAGCAGCGGCTGATCTTAAATTTCTTGAAGGAGTATACCAAGTGAAGTGATCTCTCAAATAGTCTGAGCAGACATTATGTAGCACCTTAAAGGCTTTACATAATGATTTAAATTTGATTCTTTTATCAATTGGGAGCCAATGTAGTTTGACCAAGCCCTGGAACTCAGATTGACACTTGGTGATGCCCAGGAGTAGTCACGCAGATGCATTTTGTAGCATATGTAGTTTCTGCAAATTTTTGGGGGATGTTTAGAAATAATGATTTTTTATAAGCTAGTCTGGATAGAGCTAGAGCAGTCACTATTGTCATCTTTAGGGATTAAAAAGACTGACATAACTAGGCCATTGATCTTATCTTTGAAGGTCAGTCTATCATCATAGATAATACCTAGAATCCTCACCTATCTCACAGGCGATGGTAAGAATCTCATGTCCATGGCCCACAAACTGTATGACCAGAAAATGTGTCATTACCCTGTAGGAAAATCTTTGTTTTCACTGGAGTTAAGTTTAGACAATTAGGGGCCGATTACAATGTCGTTAGGAAGGGCTCCGGATGGGATTTGGTATTGCAGTATCCGATTCGCAACCCTTGTGCCTGACCAAATCGTACAGATTTCTCAATGAACGATTACGATGCCCGTAAACCATTTGAGCAGTCCAAAACAGTTCCGAAAGGCATTGGGACAGACTTTTGGAGCCGAATCGTACAGCTCAATCGACATGGTTACGTTGACTGGTTCGGACAGTCGTTCCGAATCCATTTGCCCGAGACAAAACAGCTGCCGTTTGGTCTTTGGGGGTCTATTGCGGCAGCACCCCTTCATCCAGAGATGTACGGATGTAGCCCATGGGGGTACCCAGGGGATCACTCTTCTCAACCATGCACAATGTGGCAGGCACCTTTTTCAATGGGAGCCTGTGTAGTCGTTCTGAACACAGGCTCCTAATCGTGGCGTAGTGTCAGCAAAAAAGACTTAGTATTGGTGTGCAGTTATTTAGTCACTTCCATACATTGTTACATTGTATTCTTGCGGTGTAAGCCGTCAACATTGCGTTAGTCTTTGCGCATAATGTGTTCTCTCTCTCTCACACTTTTTCTTGTACCTTTGCCTACCCCGGTCAGTTCACTTAGACGTAACTGTAATGATTAGTGGGTAGTATATAAATGTGTGACTGACACAGGCACCCCTAATGATTTTCTTTGTAGAGCGGTGCCCCCTTCCTGAGCCATCGCCAGGTTGAGGTGGAGTTCCTTACTCAGCAGTTGCGGGTAAGAGTTTCTCTTTTTCTTTGATTTCTCCTGATTCATGTTTGTATATTTACACAGTTAATAGAGTTATTTATTTGTCTAAAGTTAAAGGCCACTGGTTATATATCACTCACCTACGGTTCTGTTCCTATTAGGTACAGTCACCTTTTGAAGAAGAAGAACCAGGAGTACTATTGGTTCTGTATTTTTGATTTTTTACTTCACTAAGACACTTTAGCAGTAGCATCTAAATAGGTCCTGATGAAAGCCTTACCCGACCTTGGGGTATTATGGCTGAAACATGTTGACCATGACATTCCACCACACAAATGTGGTTTAAATCCATACCGCAGGTGCACTTTTTTAATCCTGGCAGGGAGTACATCTGAATAAAGCTAGCATTTTGTCCTCTCTAGCTAGTTTTATTATCACATCCCTCACATTTATTTTTCTTTGCGCAGTGCCCTCACTTACACTCCAGTTCTCATTGCTTGTGGATTTAGAATATCCTGGTAGAGTAGACACCAAAACATCCCTGAGCTCCTCCATCTCAGAGAGGGAGTTGTAGCCCTCAAAGGAACTAGGTTTTTCCTTTGAGAGGAGATTTCGTCCTGAAAAGGGAATTTCCCGCAGCTAGGTCTGTGTGATATAGACAGTGGCTTTTGTGCTTTCTCCCCTCCCCACTCCCAGAAGTATGCCTGGAAATATGCTTTTAGCAGAGCTGTCCAGGCGTGCTTCTGGGAATGATTGTGAATAGAAAAAATTTAAATGGCAATGTGAATTGCTCTCATACTTTTCTTTTTTCTTTTTGTGAATGGGGCCTATGTGAATAAATATGATTTTACTATGCCTCGTAGCTTCTTTATTACACCTTAGTAACAGCCTTACTCACTGCACTATAATCTGAATATGCCGATTGGGTCTATTGCAATTAATATGCAAAGCAAACAGAGCACAAAGGTTTCAAATCCATTGAACTCAGTGGACACTGGTTAACATTCAGAAGCATGGTCTCTACCTTCAGACAGACAGCGACTTTTTTCCACCTCATTGGCAGACATTAATAATACTTACAAATTTGAATAATGTCTTCATTTTTCGAAAAATTAATGTTCCGCAGGAATATATCCACCAGAGGTTAATGAACTCATCACATTTATAAGATTGTACTATGCAGAAAGTTTTTGATGTCTTTGTGCTTACTTTTGCCATGAACTTTGCAGACATTTTAATCAGAGAGAAATTATTTTGTCAGTGATACAGGTTACTCGTTTCACAGAACTCATTGGTGAAACAAGTATTGGTAAAGCAAATAGGTCTGCTCTGTCTGCCAGCCTTTTAGCATTATCTGTGCTTGTTTTGTTTAACCATTTTTTTATACAACACATTTGTTAGGGAATATGCAGATGTTCCTCCCCCACCCACAAACATTAAAAATAAATCTGGCAAAAAGCAAAAATATTACAAGGTCTTACAAAGTACACATTTTCATAGTAATTCTTTACTCTGATGGAAACTACTTTGGGACCTGTTCACAAACTGCACTTTGTAGACCATTTAGTAGTACTACAATAGTACTACTCACATACTTCAAAATAATATTCACACACTCACAGATGTAAATCACCACCTCCACCCCTCCTATCTTCCCACACGTACACGTTAGTGGTAAATGTGGGAGGGACCAGGGAGAGTGTTGGGAAAATGGGGAATATCACTACAAAATGTGAGGGATTTAGGGAACAGTAATAAGTGTTTAGGGAGAGACATGCCAATACAAGCACCCAGCCACAAAAGAGTAAGCCAATTGCTGATCACAAACGTCTATAGTTACTACTCTCCAAAAGGCCACAAAATAGTTGTGCACACACTTCAGCCCAGCCTTGAAGTCTAGAACTACACATGGTCACTTGCAAGTACTACAGTAGCCTCTCATAGAAAGTAAAGGAGGCAGGGACTTAAAATAGAACCCCATAGGAACAAATTTCTAAATTAATTCATTTATTTTGACTCTTTAAATGTATATATAAATATAATCTGTTAAAAATATATAATAAAAATAGTATTGTAGAAGGGGGGTGTGGCCAACTGCCGGGAGGAATGGCCGCACACAACCCCGGCTCCGGCATCCATCCGGCCTGACCCATAATCTATCCTGACAATTATCCAGCACTGAGCATTACTCACAGAAAGGGGAGCGTGAGCGGCACCGTGGATCGAACTCCGGTGCTTCAACCTGACTCGGAACCGGAGATCGAGGACCTTGAAGTAAGCGGCTGACTCGACTCAGGCTTCACCGACGTTAAGTAAGCTAGAGACCCCGTCCTCGAGAGACAGAGACTGGGCTGGCAGTGAAGGTGAGCCCGCGTGCACAGCTACCGAGGCAGCGTTTGGACTGAAGAGGGCCGGTGGCCCCCGAATTAAGAAGGATTGTAGAAGATGGCTCACCGACACGGCGCAGAGCTGTGAAAAGAGACAGCAGACTAGTAGTGCGTGGAGGATTGGCAGACGAGTGCAGTGATGCACCAGTAAATTAGCAGGCCGCGCAGGGGAACATTCGTATAGTGCACAGGTACGCTTGAATGACAATGAACGAGAGGTGTAACTACTGGGTCGGCTCAAGTTCTGAGCTGAAATCTGGCGGTGAAGCAGGAGAGAGAGGACCTGGGACCAGTGCCATCAAGCATTCAAGTGCACATCTACTTACCGACCTTGGAGACAGAGGAAAACCGACAGGCCATATGAGTCACACCACGGTTGGCGGCAGAGAGTACCCTTAACTGCAGATTCAGTGGATTCCGCTTAAAAATGCAGATTAGCTAAGGGGGTAGAGGGTCACAGCAGCCAAAGATAGACAAGTACACCTGTCATCGATTACAGGAAGGGGGTCCAGCTGGCAAAAACACTGAGCAAGAAAACAGAGTGAGCCCAAAGGACTAGGAGCCCTCTACGCTGCAAGATATTATGGTGGCGATTAACGGGGTCCGCACCTCACTCGTAGTACGTATAGACTCAGTGGCTACTAATAACTCCTTGCTCAGAGCAGACCTCCGGCAAATGGGACCTAAAAATGCTGGAGGTGGAAGATCACACCAAGGTTCTTGTGGCTGACAAGTCAACATTACAGAAACAAGTTGCGGAATTACGAAGACGATCTCAGCTACTATAACAACAGCTCGATGACTACGAAGGGCGCTCAAGACAGAACAACGTCCGCATGCTAGGTGTGCCAGAAAGGGCCGAAGGTCAATCAATAGACCTGTTCGTTGAAGACTTAGTAGTGGATCACCTACGACCAAATGTCCTCTCCAACTATTTCACTATCGAGAGTGCCCATTGAGTACCAGAGGGAAGGCCCAAACCAGGGGTGGCACCCTGGCCCATTCTTGCACGAGTGTTCAACTTTCGCAACTGAGATATCATCCTGCAAACGGCGCGGAGTACACCCCCTCTAAAATATGAAAACGCCACCATATCCTTTTTCCTGGACTTCACTGTTGAGGTGCAGAAACAGCGACGCTCCTTCCTGGAGGTCAAAAAGCTCTTAGAGAGAAAGGGGTCAAATATGCTATGTTGTTTCCAGCTAAACTACTTGTGGAGGCAGAGGGGGAGAGCTGGTTCTTAGTTATTCTGGAGGAGGCCCGAGATTGGCTAAGAGTCTAGCGGCAAGTCGGACCCAGGGGAAGTTTGGATCGATAAGATCAACGTGGAACGAAGCAGAAACTGTGGCAGGACTCAGCACCAGAAGATGGAGACCAACATGTTGTGGAAGAATCCTGAGTGGCCTACGGACAGGTAATGAGCCTGAATGCCAGGATTACCCCAGCGCAGGGACTAACCGGATCCTGGAACTGAACGTTGGCAGATATTTGTATGCCGGGAGTAATGGGGATGTAGACAGCGTGGAGAACCAAACGAGGTGGACAACGATTACTGCGCCAATCAAAGCAAGGACTTGTGGTGAACTAACCACATTAGGACTAGAGGGAGACTCCTGGTTCCAAGACAGTATATGAGAATATTGTTAAATTACGTGATGACTTATGTGTATAATGTTTGATCGTAGAAGGGGAGGCGTCGGGATGGTTGCGCCATGGCACCACATTTTAGGATGGGAGTGCCGGGCACTCTGCATAGTTGGGGTTGGGTGGCAGGGTGGGGCGGTGGGGGTGTGGATAGAGGGGTTGGTATTTGTTTTGTTTTTCGTTTTATGAAAGCACAAAGGGAAAGTTGTCACTCAACATATAGTAGGAATTAAGCACACATCAGCTCTGTTGCAACGACCCACTACCTAAAATGGCCGATAGCTACATATAAATCCCGGTTGGGGGACGGCTGTAGAGAAAGATACGGGTGGGATGCCCGGTGCTGGGAGATGGGAAACACTGCATCGAGGTTGTATCAGGGACACTGGCTAATACGGCTGATAAGGTCTTGAGGCTCCTCACATGGAACGGGAATGGCCTGGGGGATAAACTTAAAAGAGGGATGGTCCTTCAGTACCTGAAGAGACACGCACCAGATGTTGCTCTTCTACAGGAAACACATTTGGTGGGCAATACATGCAAGGCATTAAATAGATGGGGTTATTGACTGGTAATGCATGCCGGGTTCACAACTAGTTCCAGTGGGACGGGTATACTGCTCGGTAAGAATTGCCCCTACATAATCAATGAAACTCGGGTAGACGAGCAGCTACCAGAACATGGAATTGGGAGTCCACTAACAGTATTATCAGTCTAAGTTCCTGCAGCACTGCAACAAACCACACATCAGGATCGCAGTAGGTTCATACTTGACCTTCCAATTTTCACGTTAGTGATTGGCGGCGATTTTAACTTGACACTCGATAGGACGAGGTACCGGATGCCGCCACGCAGTGATCCAAGCACGTGGTCTAGACTGGCGGGTTTTCTATTGTCTCTGGGCCTGGTCGACATCTGGTGGCAGCTCACCACCATACAATTTACATTCTATTCCGGCACCGATAACACCCAGTCGCCGATTGGCTACATGCTCACACACGCGGCTGATTGCCATGACTTTTCGGAAGCCCGTTGTCTGGCTAGGGGCATCCTGGACCATTCCCTAATATTGATTGAGATGCACGGGGGCTGCGCCTGTCGTGAACTCCCCTCACAATCAACCCCTGAGCATTATGAATCACACATATTAAGACAGAATTCGTGCAAAATATAGAGCTATACTTTTAATAAAACATAGGCTCTGTGGTGTTCCCCCAGATTCTCTGGGGTGCATTTGGGGCAGTGTTAAAAGGACAGACGCTGGCATTAATTGTGGAACACAAAAGAGGATAGAGCAGTTGGAGTGGGAAATCCTGGTAGACGGGGCTAGCCTCACACACACCACAGACAAAGCGGCCCAACAAGCACTCAACGCTAAGAGACTGGACTACAGGCTATTATTAACAGAGCGGGCTAGAGCTAGACAAAAGGCTATATATCATAGAATCTACAAACACAGTGAAAGAACTGGAAAACTACTGCCATGGTTGGAAAAAAGAGAACAGGCGGGTAGATGGGTCCACCAACTTCAGGGTCCTACAGGGAAGGGCATGGTCCAACCACAAGAGACAGCTGAGAGATATGCTTCCCATTTTGAGGCAATATTTACCTCAGGAACGACCGTAACTACCACTGACTGCCATGACCTTCTGGCCACCATTCAGATGCCCAGTGTCTCGCCCGATGATCGAGTCTCCCTCAAAGGTGATCTCACAATTGAAGAACTATAGATAGCAATCCGAGATATACACTTGGGTAAGGCAATGGGATCAAACGGTCTACCAAATGAGTTTTTTTAAATTGGCAACAACTAAATTAGTGCCGCACCTACAACAAATGTACCTAGAGAGCTATGAAAAGGATTTGTTGCCTGACGAGATCCGGCTTGCATCAATAGTAGTAATACATAACAGGGCAAACTGGCAAATACATGCAAGGCATGTCAGCCTTAATCCCTCCTGACAGCAGAGGCCAAGATACTTGCGATAGTGTTGGCAAACAGGCTTCTCCCACTGATCAGTAACTTAGTGCACCTGGATCAAGCGAGGTTTATGCCCAACCGAGATACAGCCGCAAATCTGTAGCACCTGCATGGCGCACTTGGGCGGAAAAATACAATACGAGAAGAGGTCGTACTGTTGTCATTAGATGTTTAAATGGCCTTTCATGCGATCGAGTGGCCATATCTCTTTGCAGTGTTGGAGAGAGTGGAATTTGGTCCGAAATGTATACGTTGGATTAAGCTACTGTACACTGAACCTGTGGTACAAGTAGTAGTCAATGGACACACATCGTGAAAGTTTTGACTGGGCAGCGGAACTAGGCAGGGGTGCCCTCTCTCGCCGCTGATTTTTCCACTGGTACTGGAACCGCTGGCGGTGTGGATCAAAGGGGACCCTTTGATAAGGGGTTAAAATGGATAGATCAACATGAAGACAGGATATCCCTTTATGCAGATGACATTGTACTATACATGGCATCCCCTGAATCCTCTATCCACTGCATCCTGCATATATTTTGCATATATGGTACTCACTCGGGATACACGATCAACTGGCCCAAATCACAGCTGTTTCCGGTACAGGGCCCTGGACCCAAATTACCGAAATAACATAATATACCTATTGCGGAAGACGGGTTCCGCTACTTAGGGATATATATTACCACAGATCATATCAAATTCTATGATGCCAACCCACAAAGCCCATTGGCACACTTGAGACTTGACGTTTAAAATTGGTGTGGTTTGCCGCTGACTCAGCTGGGTCATGCACCACTATTTAAGATGTTAGCACTGCCTCGCTTTTTATATGCACTACAAAATACTCCTTTTAAGATCCCAGACTCCTTTTCCACAGACACTGACAATGAGGTTTGCACTTTATTATGGAATGGACGGGCACCACACATTGCATTGCCTTGCATAGGCTAACAGCTGGGTGGTACGATGGTGGGATTGCATTACCTGATCTCCGGCGGTACTACTGGGCATCCCAACTCATAGGGGGACATTCTCAAGAACGTGCGATAATCATCGCCAAAATAGGTTAACGCAATCTTTCACATCGCCATCTATTGTGGGAAAATAACTGTGTTAACGTCACATTCTGAACACGGCGGTAACATGCAATAGTGTCCCGATAAGGCATCAAATGTCTGCGATAACATTACCGGGACAGCAATACAAATCAAAACCCGAACGCAAAAAAACTTGCGTTGGGCCCAACTGCGATGACAAAATCAGCGATAAGATGTGCCAGGCCTGCAATTCACACATGTGAGGTGGAAAAAATCACTATGAAAGCAGAAAAAAACCCAGAAACAAAAACATAACAACTGCGAAGCACAGTGGAGGTAGCCAGAGCAGAAACAGAGGACAACCAGAACCCAACAAGCCCCACGGAAGCCCAGGCCGGGACCTCGGTGTCAGGGAAGGGCAAGGACAAGAAGAAGAGGAAGACGCCGGTCAGTCCACAGGAAAACAGGAACCTGATAACGGAGGTGATAAAATACCATCACAACTGTTTGTCACCTACAATGTGTCATTGGTGACAAAAAATGGAATATGGCAGTCCATCGGGACAAGGTGAATGCAGTCGGAGTGCTGAGGTGGACAATGGAAGAGGTCAAGAGGCGCTGGCATGATGTGAAGTACAAAACCAAGCAGAAACTCTGCAACAACCAGAAGGCAGCAATGCAGACTGGAGATGGGAGTCCAGCGCCACAGGAGGAGCTGGACAAGATGGAGGAAATGGTGTCCACAGTCATCAGTGTGGAGACGGTGGCAGGAGTTAGGGGACCGGACACTGCTCAACATGACCTGACACAACAGCAACAGGGTGAGTAACGACAAGGGACTGGTGGAGATGGGCACAATGGCACACATGCACAATTAAGCATAGCACACTGCACACCCACAATGACTCTGGAGCATGTCCCTGCAGTCCCATTATCATGACATGTTGCACACCACAACACTGAGGTGACTGAGTGTGGACCACATCCATAAAGGAGCAGGTCAGACTCTGACACATCCACATGCACAAACAACCCCTGACGTCAACAAGACATCTGCGGACAAAATATGCCCAAGAGTCCCAACTCCCACCAAGCCCAAATTACCCAAGTCTGCAACATCTCAGCACTGTATAAGCACATAACTGAAAGGCACACCACCTGAAAGGGATAAGGGCCAGAAAAATCAGAGATGCAGGGGCGACTCTCCCACAATGCAGCATACACATATAAGAAGCAGAGCACATCAACATTGACAACAATGTGGTACAAACTGAAACATGTTCACAACAGAACAGAGGACACAACTGCTGCCGTTTGTGTGTAGAAACTGGCCAATCCCATCTGGCATAGCAGGGAAATGTGAGATGATGAGGTACAAGTACAAACACACATCGGTGATGTAGTCGAAATGTTCACATCAAATGGGCAGCTCCTCCCAAACAGCCACAATGTACATTGTCATGCAGTCTGTATGCAAACTTGTACAATGCGTCCACATACATGTAAACACAATGTTAAAGTGCATCTCCACTTCACATTGCAGAGGGAGAATCAACACCTCTTGCAGAGCAGACCCAACAACTCTTCAACACCGACGCCCTCCAACAGCTCATGGACACCCTCAGCACCCCACCCCCTTAGGAGCAGGGCAGCCCAACTGCATCGAGGAGACCTCACCCCCGCACAGACCACACAGTAGGAAGGACCAATCACCACACCTGTCTCCCAGGTCCCACACAAAGAGACAAGGACAACTGATGAGTCAGAGTGGTTCCAGAAGTGTCATCCGGGAGTTGGGACACATGTGGAGAACCATGGAGAACATGGAGCGGGGGCAGGTGGAAAGAATGGCTGCCACGGCTGAACACCAGTGTGATGTAGCTGGGATCTACCATACCTTGCAGACCCTTATCATGGCATTGCTACCAAAAGGCCGCCTGGCGCAGATGAATGCTGCTGGTGCTTTGACATCCACATCTCTGCCCCTGATGTCTCAGTGCCACACAGTGCTGGAGACAGAACACCAACACCCACATGTGAGGCACATGAAACATCAGAGGACGAAGATGGGGATGATCCTGCCGGCACTGGTAAGAAGGAATCAGTAGCATTCATCTCTGCCATATGGCCTGCTTCGGCTTGGTTCTGCCCTCTACATCATCACCTTCCACTGTCCCCTGAAGCACTCTGCGACACTCACCTTGGACCTCGACATGGACTGCCATAATCTGTTTGGTCACCAATGACACAGCTATCAGACTGCAGACTGAACTCTTCCTCTTCCAATGTACTTGTCATTCCCTGAAGGACTCTGGCTGGCCCTCCACGGCCAACAATGTGAAGTGGGGTTTGCATGGCTCTGTACTGCTCCAGCTACGACACTCCACTGAATGTGCATTAAACATTCAAATTCACACAGATGTGTCATGTCTATGATCATTCAAGTGTGAAAGTATGGATGAATGTAGGGTCAGTGATTCCCCCTTACGTCCATGTTGCTTATGTTGCGGGAATGAGTCACAGGGTGCAACATTACCGATTGCTGTCTGGGTGGCGCTGACTCTACAACAGAGCCACACGCATTAAACAACGCCACATCTCCCAAGTCTTCCATGTAGTGATCTGCTGATCACAGGTATAGTTGTCAGCATGCCACAGTCACTCCCTGAGGGCTGGTTTACACCCACACCACACCCATCCAGCACAGGTGTCACAGGACATGTGACCCTGCCAAAAAAACGGGCCAGGCGCACGTGCCTGAGGCCATATTCACTATCTATCAGATAGTGTATGTGTGGTCATTATTCATGCATGAGGGCCTAGGTCCCTACCACATCACATTCCCCACTGCTGGAGGTGACATGATGGCGTCTGCACCATGAGACTCAATCATAAGGGGCCCATGACTTGCGGTGCAGAGTTGGTGGCAGCCGAGGCACTTAGGCGGGCACGGGCCTACCGCCATGAGACAGTGACTTGCGGTGCACAGAGTTAGTGGCAGCCGAGGAACTTTGGCCGGCACGGGCCTACCGCCACAAGATGGCGACTTCAGGGGCACAGAGTTAGTGGCAGCCGAGGCACTTTGGCAGGCACGGGCCTATCGCCATGAGACGGTGAATTGCGGTGCACAGAGTTAGTGGCACCAGAACTGAGCAGTTGTGCAGCCTGCGATGATGCTTAGGCCTCAATACGCCGCCCTGCCAATCCAGACCCATTTTGAATTGTGAGCTCAGCTGGACCGTGTGTACGCTGAAGGCAGCAGGCTGCACATACATCACTCCACGGTGCGGTGCAGCAGGGTGTGCTGGGGGCCTGTGGCGCGGAACCCAGCTACGGCTGAGGAGGGTGCACCGGCACATGGTGGGCCCTCTTGGAGACACGCCAGTGGCGGCAGGTGAGCTTGAGGCCTGGGTGTGCAGGGCCAGGCAGTGATCCCTGGGCGGCGGACCGGTCGGGGGACCAAGGCTGGGGTGCTTGCGGAAGATGTAGGAAACATGCACACTGCCTGGGAAGTTTGCAATGACATTGGTTAACAGGCCCCGGTGGTCCACTTTTGCCTGCACATTGATGGTATGCTTGTGGTTTCTGTTGCAGTGATTATGTGCCGTGTGGGCAGGGGGCACAAGTAATACATGTGTGCAGGCAGAGATTATCCTTTACGGTCAATTTCCGTCCAACTTTCGGGAATCTCTTTGGCCTCCGGAATTTCTCTTGCCCACCTCTGCTGGGAAGCCGGCCAAGAACTTGTGGGTGTGGTTTGATGAGAGCCTTTCTTTCTCAAACCACATTAAGAAGTTGGCCGGCAACTTAAGACTAAATCCTAAAGTTACTACTATTTGGTATTCACAGAATGAACTTACTACTTTCGGTATTCACAGAATAGATTTAAGACTACTAACTTTACGGTCCGCACTCGGACTGGAAATTCCGGCCCAGAGGTGGAGCTTCTGGCTTGGAGGCAGAGCTTCCGGCTCGGAGGTGGGGATTTAGCCATGGCTGAAATCTCCATCTCTGGGCTGGAAGCTCCGCCTCCGGGCCGCAAGCTCCGCCCCTGAGCCAGTAGCTCCACCTCCGGGCCGGAAACTCCGGCCCAAGTGCGGACGTAAAGTTAGTAGTCTTAAATCTATTCTGTGAATACCGAAAGTAGTAAGTTCATTCTGTGAACCCCGGAAGTAGTAAGTTCACTCTGTGAATCCCGAAAGTAGTAAGTGCATTCTGTGAATACCAAATAGTAGTAAGTTTAGGATTTAGTCTTAAATTCATTCTGTGAATTGGGCCCATGGAGTACTATGTGGATGATTCACTATAATTGTATTGTGCTAGATTGTGGTCAACGGACAACTGCTTGTACTGTGCTGTTTTTAGTTTTGGCTAAATAAAAAGAATATTTAAAAAAAAAAGAAAAAAATAGTATTGTAAAATGTTTAAATAACCTTTTTAAATATAAAATTAAATGGAACTTTTAAAAATATAGTTAAATTAATTTAAATGAATTCTATAAATGATGTTTGGTAATTTTTAATACATAATATATAGAAACATTTTGCTCAAGTTGGGATAAAAAAATTCTTTAAAAATTGGTTGTCATTTAATGTAATATATATACATTAATTACATATTCAATTAAAAATTCGGTTACTAGTGCTGTGGCATTTTTTATTTTGATCTATATTTAAAGTAAATAAATAAATACATAAAGTTAATTTACATTCCATTTAAATGTAATTTATTAATTAAAAGTTTAGTTAGGATGTTTTAGATGAGGGCTGTGGGAGTCTGAGTCCTTATAAATTGCCATTTGAAATTATAATATGAAATGCTTTTTTTAACTGTTGATTATGTCTGCTTAATTCATTGGTCTAGCTATTGATATGTAAATCGACACAGTACATTTTTTACTTTACCTATTTTTTTTCCTGTCCTAATTAAAAAAAGTTAATTTACTTTAATATTTACCATAAATAGTTTTACTATTTATTTAAAAGTTTAATAAACTTTTTAAAATGTGCCTACAATTTACAATAGGGAGATCTCTGTTCCAGTGGTGGAGACCCTCTGCTACATGTAAAACGTTACCAGTAGTAACTTTATACTCATACATTTTCCCTCACCCCCTTTTTTCAGGGGATGGTGACATGTAAATCCACACTTTGTAGTAGTTTTACACTCCAAAATGGTCAATAGCCAAAAGTAGTAAATTTACTACTGTGGGCCTAATTAAGATGTCAGTCAGAAAGCCTCTGATTGCAGGTCTGAGGCTTTGCGACCGACATCCTTGGTTTGAATTCCGTAGCCGTATTAGGATTACGGCAGTCGGAAGTCAAACTGGCCAGTCATTCTGGCTGGCTTCCAACGGGATCCTGGAGCTCATCGGCCAGTCAGAAGCCAAACATTGGGCCTGATTACGACGCCCGTGAACATGCCACCAGCTGGCTGCCAGTGGCGGGTTCACCGACATCGTACGGAGATTTTCGTTCGGCCAGATCAGGATGGCAGGCAGTGTGCCTGGCAGACGGAAAGCCCGTCTGCCATGGGTCCGACAAAGGCAATCATTACGTTTGCTTCTCTGACCTGCCCACATCCACAGAATGGTGGATTTGGATTCTGGATCCCCCGCCATGGAAAGGCTGAAGGGGATTGACTTTGGGGGCCTGATGTGGGGCCCCCCTGTGCAGGAGCACATTCGTTTTGCACTTGGAGGGAACCTATGGTGCCCCTTACATTTCTCTGCACCATGTGGCAGGTACTGCATGGTGCCTGCCACGTACTGCAGGGAAAAGCAAAATCTGCGTTTTTAATATTGCACCCGCCGCAATGTTAAAAATGCCTTTTGCGGCTGCCGTGGTGGCGGTCGCATCATAATGGGGTAGGTGGGTAGGCCACCTTGTAGGCGGCCGGTCCCACTACCACAACGATGGCGGTTGGACGAAAGTCTGATTGCCATCGTAATGACCCCCATAATCCTGTGTGGACTGCGTTCCAGCCTGTGGGATTATGATGTCGGTTTCCGACAGGCTTTCCATGTCTCTCTCTGCGGCCTCCAGTTGGGGGACCCTGTAAATCCCTGCACCATGTTGTGCCTGCCACACGGTGCCGGGATTTACAGCAACTCACATTTCTCTATGGGATCTTGTGCTGCAGCTGGTTTCCGACGTTTCAAAACCTCCTATAGGGAAATGGGAATCTGTGCCCGCACCATGTTCGGTCACATCGTAATTGGGGTTTCGGACCGCCGAGCAAAGGTCGGTTGGTCTCGAAACCGCAGGGATGTCGCCCTATTTAGGCCCAAAGTGTAAGAATAAATTTACACATACAGATTAACTCATGCGATAACTTACATTTGTGAATACGCTCCTTTGTGTGTGGGCGTGTTCCTTGTGAGAGAGCAGAATGCCATTCTGCACAGTGAAGTTATCAAAAAATGCTGAGCAGGCTCCATGCTGTATGATGTAGTAGGCAGAAGAAATATGTGAGTGACTCAGCAGACCAATGAATGAAGTGTGCTAGATAGAAGCCCCTAATTATAGGTATTTTATATGTATATAATTTTAGTATAATCAAAAGATCTTAGTTAATGCCACACCTCAAAATATCAATGTTTATATATGTTACTATCACTCCAAATATCTGCTGACATTATGACTCATCACTGGAAAACTGAAAGTACTTATTTGCCTCAAAGATTTAGAATGTAAGCTTTCAACCTATTCCTATGGCACGTTGACATGTATGCAATAATTTTAAAGCCAGTTTGCCATATCTGGGGTGTCCTGACATCAATCAGAAGAAGAGAGCATAGCAGCAGCTAGGAGCTTACTTTATCTAGTTCTAAGTTACAAATCAAAAGGTTGGGCCATCTGATCAAGAAGCATTACTTCTCTGTGTCATCAGTAACTCACCAGTTTGCAGACGGGAACAAGCCTGTATAGGAACCATTGACAATGTTGATGATTCAAAGATATATGCAGAGATTAGACCAGGAATAGCTGATTGTTGAATGCAGAAAAGCAGTACGAAGCCACTGGTGGTATTAAGGTTCCAGGTAGACGACTGGATCCAGTTTAAACTCAAGCTCTTCAGAAATGTAACTAATCCTGTTTTTGAAGGTAGAGGTCGAGGTCTCACCTACACCCAAGCAACATACCCTTTGTTTTTAACCATTCAGTACTTTTCTAGTCCAAAACAATCCCAGCTGTTTGAATGAAGAAGTGGTGGTGCTATACTCATATTGAGACAATGAGGATGTAGTCATTGTCTGCATTCATATATAAAGCACGCACAACCTTTGAGTGGTCAGAGAGGACAGAGCTGAACCATTCTAATATATATTTCCCAGATGGCCCACACCTGAAAAGCAGTGAGTACAAATAGTGTATCGAACAGTGTCAAATGCCGTTAACAAATACACTAAACTGAAAGTTCAACACACCATCCTGAGATAATGCAGCGAACTTACCAGGCTTGACTCTGTAGCTTTAATGGGTCTATACCCACCCATATGTGGATATTCTACGGTCAATTGTTGCTTTCTACAGGATCCCTCAGTTGAGTAGGAGTTTCGATCGCCACTAACTTTGTGGAGTGTAAAATGAGAAAGATCGTAGGTTTGAAGAAGCGTTTTAAGCGATGGTGAGACATTTGCAAGCTTTAAGTTTAGTTGGGCCCTTTCCAGAATTCAAAGATTGACTCAAAAGTAAGCCAAGGAACGGGAGTGATGGAATCAGAAAGATCTCAGAAAAGCCTAGTGGCCAAACCTCAGCCTCAATTTTGGAAATTTAAATTTTCAGTTTGCGTACCCTTTTTACGTCTGCACCATATTTTGACATAAGCAGTGTTTCGATGTTTTTACAGTCGTCTAAATAACAGCTAATGTGAGGAGGGCAACTGAGCAGATATCAGACAATATCGGATAACTCCAGCTTCCACATGGGGGGCGGAGGGGGCACAGCCTACTGTGTAGTAAAATCCAATGCTTCTTTAAGCAAGTAAACTGGGGAGTAATCTATTGTTCAGACTTTATCAGTCAGCAAGTCCACACATTGCTTAAAAAGAGTAGAATTAGCCATGCACCTCCTAGATGTGTTTTTGTATGATGGAGTGGAGGCCAAACACTAACAGAGAATTGATCCGATCATTCAGAGATTTTAGCTAAATATAATCCATTAGGCTAGGGTAAAAACAAGAAAAGAGGACAAGGAAAACAATTCATGAGACAAATATATAATCATTGCAAAAATAATCGTGATAATCAAAACTAAATGCATGGATAAACAAGTCTGGCCAGATCTATCAAAGCCTTTTCGTTTGCCACCTCAGTGTATACATGGCACAATATATCCCAATTTTGATTTTGAGTTTATCACCTCAACATCAAACTTTGGATTGTATCCTACTGCAAAATATTAAGAACAAATAAATAGGATTACCACAGTAAAGGCATAATAAATGAGAACACAATAGGCTATCCATGTATTCATAGAGCTGGTTCGAACACAAAACATTCCCTTTTTCCTGCTTTTTGTCTAAGTTTTACTCTGGCTATACTTTAGCAGGTAACATTAAATTTAGAAATTAAAAATCATTAATATTTCTTCTGGTTCACAGTAGAAGAGTTTACATATAGCTTAAAGTTTTTCTGCCAATTGTCTAACTTGCTATCTGTTCCCATGTTTTCTTTACAAATGTAACTAAACTCTTTTGTTGGTGGATTTAAATATGTCAGGTTTCTAGGAAAGGTTTAGAGTCCGTAGTAAAGTGGTTCCTGTGATTCTCAATTGCCCTTGCAAGAGCTATTTCAGATGAGTCCAATGTTGAATTGGCTCAAGTCCTGAATCTGAGAACAGACGAGGGACAAGAATATCACACATTTGACAACTCTTCACATTTATAAGATTGTACTAAGCAAAAAGTTGTTGTTGTCTTTTTACCTACTTTTGCCATGAACTTTACAGTTCTCTTAATCAGAGAGCTATTACTTTGACAGTGATATAGGTTGCTTCTTTCACATATTCAATTTCAAAGTCTTTATTTCGATTTGTAGAAAAATCATAAAAGACATCACCATAAAAGATTTATAACAATGTTAAAAAGCAATATTTAAAAATGAGCAGCCGTATTAAAACAAGATAAAAACAATTAAAACAGGAGACAAGGTTTAAAAAATATATATATACAAGACAGCAGATTTCCTATAGAAGGGATAAGGCGGGAATTACTGGGGAGAGCTATTAGGAGAGTTTCATCGTGTTAGCTCTAATCACCCAAGCCCATCCCAAATACTTTGCCACGGCTACCACTATAGCTTGTTCTGTGTCCGTCCTAAGAACCCTCAAGGCTGCCATGGCTACCCTGAACCCCAGGTTTTAAAGATGGGGCTCAACCACTTTAGTCTTGGGTTTCTATAGGACGGGCATACAAAAAAGAAGTGTGCAGTTGTCTCCAACACTTCAGGGCAGAACGGGCAATGGCCTCCACATCTGCGTTTCCAACTAGCCATATAAAACCCCAGGGGTAGGGAACCCACCCTGAACTGATGGTATAGTTTTCTTTCTAGGGTGCTTGTGATTAAATCCCAATATGACTCGGAAGTCCGGGTCCTTTTGAGCTCTACGAATCCTGATGTTAGGGTATTGTTTCTCTGGGACAATCTCCGCTGCTCTATGTGGTTCCAGTAGACTTCTTTTAGTGACTTCTTTGAGGGGAAGACCACGGAGGATGGGGATTCCCATAAGGACCTCATGCCCATAGCTACTAAGGATAGTTTGGGCTCTTTAAACCACGGAATCTGGTCAGAAGTAGTCATAGACTTGACTTCACTCAAAGCCTGTGCATACTGTGTCAACTCAGGAGTCGTCCAAAGACGGCGCCAGTAGCCTATAGGGCGAAATCGAGCCTGATCCCTAATATTCCTGCTGCCTGTATCAAGATACAAGAGGGTCAGGGGTGTGGATTTGGGAAGCCCAGGAGCGCTCTGAACAAGTTGTTGTGTGCCACAGCTAGGGGTGATAAGTCACTGAACCCCCATAATTCTGCTCCATATAGATTTGAAGCCCCCACCCTGTTATTATAAATTTGTAATGCGGGGGCAATAGGCTTGGATTTGGATTGTTTGTGCTCACTGAGCAGGACGCCTGCCAATTTTGAGTGCTTCAAATTCATCATATCTATCTGAGGTTTCCAGGAAACGTTCTTCCCTATTGTTAAGCCTAGGTACGAAAATGTATCTATTTGCTCTAGAGGGGCTTGGTCCAAACTAACCTTCCCCCTCACGGTTTTGTTCTTATGGACGACAATGAATTTAGTTTTGGATACATTAATTACGATGTCCTGGTCACGACAAAAAGCCTCAAAACAATTTAGGGCGTCTTGCAATCCCCTTTGAGTTCTCGACAACAACAAAGTGTCGTCTGCGAACATCAAAAGGGGAATGTGCAGCCCCGCAATTCTTGGTGCATCTGTTGGTTGTTTATCAAAATATTGAGTTACTATGTTGATAAACAAAGAGAATAGAGTGGGGGACAGGACACACTCCTGCCTGACTCCTGTTCCGACCTTAAACTTGCTCGTCACATTACCCTGCTTCCCCCATCGTACCTGAGCATAGTTAACTCATTGGTGAAATACGCATTAGGAAAGCAAATAAGTCTGCGTTGGTTGCCAGACTTATTGCTTTACTGGTACTTGCTTTGTTTAACCATGATTTTTTAAATAAAAAGTAATTTGTTGGCAGATACATAAGTCTCCCATCAACATAAAAAATCAATAACTAAAAATAAAAATAAATTAGGGCTCACAACGCACACATTTTCAGAGTAGTTTCAGAGTATTTTCTGGCACTGACAGAAAATATTTTAGAGCCTAGTTACAAACTGCACTTTGTAGTTACATTTAGTGGTACTAGACTAGTATTTGAGGGAGCAGGGGGAGTGGTGGGGTAATGGGGAATATCTACAAACAAATTGAGTTGATTTCAGAGAGGAGTGAGGAGGAACCTGGGGAGGGGTAAAGAGGGGTGTTGGAAGGGATACGCACATACACTCACTCACAAGAGGTAAGCTCATTGCCGTTCACAAACTGCGCTTCTAAAGTTACAACAACCCAACATGCCTCAAAACAGTTTTACATGTATACATGTACTTCAGCCTTGCCTTGGAGTATATTTAGCAGTTTAGCACCACACATGGCCACTCACAGATACTGAAACAACATGAGTGTGGGATTATTGGAGTGGAAACGTTGAAGAAAAGGATACATGAAATATTTCAACTCCCCGGTCTGTTTTGATCATTCGGGAGTCAGATATAACTCTAGTCAACTTTAAAGATTTAGGGCTTCATTTTGAGTTTGACATGATGAAAGGATCACCACAAATTGTCCACGCTCCCACCCTACCAAGCTTGTGGACCTAGGGACTAATTCAAAAATAGGTGAGCTGCTGACTTTCCAGTGGTACAGCCACAACTGGCCAAAGGGTTATGACTGCAACAGAGCAGCCAGGTCATAGTGAACGTTGCCACCCTATTCAGGGTGGGGTGATCCTCGTCCATCGTATTTAGGAACAGGTGGTGGTCACTGATTTTCCTGCCTAGGTCCGCTCTGGCATTATTTGGTATTCAAAATAATCAATGACTCACATGCAGGAAGAAACCTTCCTGTGCATAAGGATAATTGCTATTTTATTTTCATAAACTGGGAGTTTGTATGAAACAAAGAAAATACAGAGTGGGTAAAAAGAAAACTTGGCAGCCTCGTCAGCATTCATCTGAGTCTTAAACACACCCACTCGAGATCATCAGAAGACATGCAGAGATCTCTAAGAATGGCATGTGGTTATTCCAATGGGTGAGCCTGGTGAGATGCCAGCTGTATTTGAAATGATGCTATTAGTCTAAATAGTAGTTTGGTAGAACTTCCTATTTCACAACATTTTAACAATTGTGTTCTTTTCAGTGGTATTTCTAGGTACTGGAGTTTGCACCCAAAAATTGGGTCGGATACATTAAAATTGAGCATTTGAAGTGATAGATGGAACTCTAATCAATAATTATTTTCAATAAATTCATGAAGGATGAATAATAACGTCCATGGTGATAATTGAAAGAGAATTATTTTATTGCAATCTATTTCATTTTGTAAATTTATTTACTATGAATTGGGTCTCAAGGGGCAACAGAGTGGTGCACTGGAAGTGTGGCGAGACAAGAAGAACACATAGGAATGGATATTATTAATAGTCATCTAGCATGGATCACTGAAATAATATCGAGGGACAGAATATCGACCAACAAAAATATCGTTGACAAAATATCGAGAGACAAAATATCGAGTTTCTATCTACAAACAAGTAAGTACAAAAATATCGAGTTACAAATATCGTTTACAAAAATATAGTTGTAAAAAATATCGTCTTTAATAAAAACAATGTTTAATTACATTAATATAAAAAATTAATTACTAAAATATACTTAAAATAACTTTTAATAATTAAATAATTAATGAAAGTAAAAAAATAATATTTTTTTAATCATATTTCTTAAAACATGTATATATATAGTAACAAAATGTAATTAAATAATAGCCAATATTATTAACGTACAAATACAAAAGAGTAAAAATTACTATTCCCACTCCAGTGGGTGCAACAGTAGGGAAAGCGTTGGATAGCGTAGGGGTTAAAATTACTATTCCCACTCCAAGGAGTGCAACAGTGGATATATGACGTTACAACGCAACTTTTACAACGCACTACCATTACAACGTAAGTATTGGTAAGTATATAATAATTTTTATAATTTAAATTATTTAAAATTAATTTAATATAATTTAATTTAATTTCATTTCATTAAATTAAATTAATGTAAATTTAATTTTACTTTATTTTTACACTGTACCCCTGTACCCCAAAAACCCAAAACTGACCCTGAACCCTAAAAAAACCCTTTACCCAAAACCCCAAAACTGACCCTGAACCCTAAAAATACCCCTTTACCCAAAAACTAAAAACTGACCCTGAACCCTAAAAATACCCCTTTACCCAAAAACCCAAAACTGACCCTGAACCCTAAAAAAACCCTTTACCCAAAACCCCAAAACTGACCCTGAACCCTAAAAATACCCCTTTACCCAAAAACTAAAAACTGACCCTGAACCCTAAAAATACCCCTTTACCCAAAAACCCAAAACTGACCCTGAACCCTAAAAATACCCCTTAACCCAAAAACTAAAAACTGACCCTGAACCCTAAAAATACCCCTTTACCCAAAAACTAAAAACTGACCCTGAACCCTAAAAATACCCCTTTACCCAAAAATCTAAAAACTGACCCCGAACCCTAAAAATACCCCTTTACCCAAAAACTAAAAACTGACCCTGAACCCAAAAAATACCCCTTTACCCAAAAACTAAAAACTGACACTGAACCCTAAAAATACCCCTTTACCCAAAAACCAAAAACTGACCCTGAACCCTAAAAATACCCCTTTAATTTAACATAATTAGCAATTAATCAATTAAATTAAATGAATTACCAATTACATTTTAAATAATTAACAAATATTATTTAATTACCAATTAATTAAATATTACTACCAATTAATACATTTACATATTTAATTAATTATAATTAAATTACTTCCCACCCTATTCCCCTATAAACCCACAACCCGCTACAGGAAATAAATTATTTTAATTTACATATTTAGCAATTAATCAATTAAATTAAATTAATTACCAATTACATTTTAAATAATTAACAAATATTATTTAATTACCAATTAATTAATTATTACTACCAATTAATAAATGTACATATTTAATTAATTATAATTAAATTACTTCCCACCCTATTCCCCTATAAACCCACAACCCGCTACAGAATAAAATTACACAATAATTAAAAAAAAATCATTAATTAAAAATAATTATAACATAAAATGACACTTTTCACACATATTATAACAAAAAAACACTATAAATAATTAAATATTATTTAAAAAACGATATTTTTTACTATCTAGATTATATACTTGGATATTTTCACTTTCTATATTATTTACAGTCGATATTACTTCACTTACCTTAAAAACGATATTTTGACTGTCGATATTCTGTCCTGTCGATATTGTGTCCAAACGATATTTAAAACTCGATATTCTGTCCAAACGATATTTTGGAGTCGATATTATGTCTGTGCACCATCTAGCATCAATCAAAAAAAGACCTACATGTCCAAATTGCTGGAAATTTTTGCCATGGCTGGTCTATGATTTATATAGCTCCTGAGAGTGCATAAGGAGAATGCACATTCTGTTTCTTCATTGTCCTGGCAAAAAGAACTACCAGTAACATAAACATTCACATGTGATTATTGATGAAGACGTGGGTGGCATGTACAGGAGAGGGTTGTGGAATCAGAACTACCAAATGAAAGGTATGGATATTTAGAAAGAGATCATTTTAGCAACACAATGTATATAACCCTCAGAGATGTGAAGATTACCCGCAGATACTTCCAGTGATTTAGTAAAGCCTAAGTAAATATGAGTTGGGGGATATCCCACTAACATGGGTCTAGACAGAAGGGGAGGAGATGGAAGAACTCTGGCTTTTGTGTGTTTCATTTCAGGTGCTGTTAAACCTTCCAGATCTTCTATCTTTTCACGCATTTTTCCAAGACTGATTATGTCTTCTTCCACTGGCACCATTCTATACAGCTGAGTATCATCAATGTATTAGTATGTGGTAAATTCTCCATCACATTTTGACCCCCCACGTACCACCTATAGATATTTAACATTATTTGCCGAGTGGATAGAGATAATAATGCTTCTAGATATTTAGACATTGTTGGTGATCTACTGATGGACAATTAGGTACATCAGACCTTAGGAACGCAGCACACATCAAAGGATTTTTTTTTAATTATAAAGGTCATATGACAACCTAACAATTATCTATCATTGGGTTTGGTAGGAATCTCATAAAGAAACTTCCACTGGCATCCTTACCAGCAATTTACAGAAGAGATGTCAAAAATACTTAAGAATCAGCACCCTGATCTTGGTGCCCTGACTGCGAGACATGCCAGGTAGTGTGGCATGGTCAGTCATAACCACTTACTAACGCCGGCTCCCTAGATGCACTTGGTTCTGCTCATGCTCTATGGAGCCAGTGTGCCACCTGATGACAGAACAATATGATGCTGACCAGTAAACAGGTACAATAGGGATGTGTAGGATCAGACTGCAACACATCCTCATCACTAAGAAAAATGTAAGATCGCTGCTTAGATGTGTGTAATGGATCTTCAGGGATGTAATACAAATCAGAGAAGGCTGTCTCAGAGAAGGAGGGTCAGGGTGGACTTATTGTGGGGCAGTCAGAACTCGCTAAGATAATGATAGATATTGAATGAAGCTCAAGTTTATTTTGAAAATTGAGAGTAAGGTGGATGCAGGAGAGTACTTAAAAATATATCAGACAGTTGAATCATAGTTACAAAACAGAAAGAAGGGGTCCATTCAATGTCCTGATGAAATGGAATATTACCTTTAGGGAGAAATATTCTACCAGATTAAAGCATGAAATAAATGCTCAAAAAAGAAACCTGGGACACTTGCAGCTGAAATAAGATGTCACATTTTTCCGACAAATGTAAGGTGTTTTCATTATCAAACAAACCACCCACATATTGTAAGTTTCTTATTTAAGTCCCAAACAAAATGAGGTACTTCACTCAGGCCTGTATACTTCTGTAGTTTAAGAAGGTAAGTGTGTATCGTCTTAGTGTGGATTGTGCATTCCAGAGACCAGGCTCTCTGAATTAAGATTTGTCAACTAAAAAGAATTTAAATACAGGCAAAGATGGATCAAAAAGAAAAGGCACCACCACATCAGCCCTCTTCTAAAATCCCTGCACTGGCTTCCTGTCTCTGAACGCTGCAAATTTAAGTTGGGTTGCCTGGTCTTTAAATCTCTAGCCGGCCTAGGCCCTACGTTCACCTCCTCTCTCATCCACCCGTATGTCCCTTCCCGCAACCTGCGCTCGACTCACTTGGCTCTTCTTAAAGTCCCCAGAGTCAAGCGTAAGAAATGGGGCGGCCTAAGATTCTCGTTTCTAGCTCCATCTTTCTGGAACGCCCTCCCCCTGGACATAAGGTCGGCCTCGCTCTACACCCGCTTTAGATCCCTCCTCAAGACTCACCTTTTTCGCTATGTGTACAATTAAAATCTTTATACCCCCCCCTTTTCCGGTCCCTCTCACCCCTCCTCGCCCCCACCCTGCTCCTGTCCTTTCCTCTTTCCTCTCACTGTCCAGTTAGGTGTCTTCTGTCCTTCTGCCTTAGCGCCAAGAAACTGTACAGTGTATGCTGCGCTTTACAAATTCCTTTCACATCACATCACAAAGACAAACAAGGCAAAAAGCAGGTCAAAGAGTCACGAATGTTTATCATTCAATCAGAAAGAAGATGGCTTCATTTGTTATCATCAATCAATCAGGGGCTTGTAAAGTGCGGCTACTCACCCGCGAGGGTCTCAAGGCGCTGGGCGGGGGAGGAGGGGCTGCTAGTCCCTCTGGGTGTAGGATCATTTGAAGAGCCAGGTTTTGAGGTCCTTCTTGAATTGGGTCAGCGACGCGGATTGCCTGAGGTGGAGGGACAGGGTGTTCGAGGTTTGGCAACAAGGTAGGAGGATGTACTTCCACCGGTTCTGGTCTTGTGGATCCTGGGCACAGAAACTAGGGCTATTTGGGCGGAACGGAGTTGTCGGGCGGGTACATGGAATGCGAGACGGTGGTTCAGGTATGCTGGTCCTTCGTTGTGGACAGCTTTGTTGGCATGTGTGTGTGTCATTAATAGGTGATATTCAGAAACTCACTATCCCCAGATTGAAAGGATCAATAGAAATGAAGAGTGAGAATGTATCTTCCTTGATCTCAAGGGATCCACCCATACATGTCCACAGGACCAATCTAGCATGAAGGGCAAGTACTGAAAGAATATGTTAATCTCTATCTCTTCTTCCAAATCAAGGAGCAGGTTGCAGGTGCACATAGATGCACAGCTGGCTGCCTATGTATCTCAGACTGTATTCTCCTATTCTATGTATTTGATCTTAAAGGTGATCTATCTTCCATGTATCTCCCTTGCCAACAGCGAGCGCCAAGCCATTATACTGTCTCGCAAGTCATCCCCACACCACACAAACATGTCAGTTCACTCCACAGAACGACCAATAATTTCATTGACCAAGGGAGGGCATAAACTGTAACAGTACAGGAATCCTAGTGGAGGTACACTGTAGCCATCATAAATGACACTTTTATTTCTCTTGAAAACCCTCCTGATTTATTACGTCTACTTAGAGACTGGCACAGCTTATTGTTACCAGGCCTGTTTGTATCTTTTATTTTTTAGTTTACGATTTCGTCAAGTGAACACCAATGCGATACCGCTCAAATTGATAGAAAAAGCGGTGACACTCTCACTCGGTCTGTCATTATTCCAAATAATTTCTTCTGCTCAGGTTATTTTCATTTAGAAAAATAATTTGATTTTTCCATGTCTGCCCACATTCAATTCACAGGAGGCAGGAGGAGCTGAAAACAATGTCTCTTCTGCTTAATATGCAAGGGAGCCGCTTAATAGAATCATTTGCAGGATAATTAAAAGCCTGCTGATACATCTTATGAAAGTGAGAAACAACGAACAAAATGAATAGAGCAAAATGGCAATTGCCTATTCTGTAGAATGACTGCGAAGTCAAAGGGGTCATAATTGCTATTTTGCATAGGGAAAACAGTTAACAAGACCTTCTTTTTTTACATGTATTTCCTGTAACAAAACCCAGTGCAGACTGTTTTCAGGATTGGAGGGAGGGAAGGCTGCAGATAGGAAGACCAGGCCTGCTGCAAGGCCCCCACATTAGACTATCAGCAACACAAATCGCGATAATCCGCTCATTTATATGTAAGCATGTAGAAGGTGCTTCGGCTAAAAAGGCAGCAGCCATTTCTTAAAAACTTGCGTCATGTGCCCGTCATGTTTGGCCTGGTGGCGTGGCAAGAGTTCCATTGGCTCTAATGCAAGCATGGAAAAGGGGCGCCGCTGCCATGGCTGGCCAGCAATTATGCATCAGGTGCTAATCAAACTTCGACCAGTGGCGTAGCAAGCCTACATGGAGAAAAGGGAGAGAGCGCATGACTGGTTAGGTCGACCCCAGAGGGCCGACCAAATAGTCAGGGCCCACAGTATTGGGCTAGCCACTCCTACCCTGCCCTCCAGCAGACCCACCCACCTGCACGCCACCTGCACGCCACCAGCCAAACCCTTCTGCTGTCTCTCAGTGTGAGCAGCAGAAACATAAAGTGGTATTCATAATACCATTTTATGTTTCTGCTTCTCTCACGGCGAGAAAGCAAAGAGGCAACGCTCCTCCGCCCACAAGGAGGAGCTGCCCCTGGCCTCCAGTCTTCTCTACATGAAGGGGGGCCCCTCGCTCTAAAGCAGCTACAGAGTGCAGCCTGCTCTGACCTGATATGATGTTGACCCAGGACTGAAAAGAAACAAAATAACTTATTTATTTCTCTTCGGTCAGAGCCTGTCAGGCACCTCACATAAGTGGGTGGGGTCCCCTGAGAGAAAGTGTCCTTGGCGGAGCACTGCTCGTCTTAGAGGCAAAGAGGAAGCACAGAACTGACTGGAACAGAGGTGGTGTTGCCAACTTTCCCAGAGAAAAGGGCCAGCTCTCTCTATTTATGTTTTAAGATTCTGCCAAGGACTCTCTATGATTCTTAAGAAGAACTTTATATGAAATAATCTGTACTCATTATAATATTGCTTTTTTGTCTTGGTTTACTTAAGATATCAGTCAGTGGCCATTAGGGAAGCAGAAAACATATTTTAAAGTATTTTCTTCTTACATTAACTGTTAAAGGTATGTATTAATAAGGTAATACATACCAGCCAGGATATTAAATGCTGGTCATTGTAAGTGATTTACCAACTTTTCTATTAAAGGATCTGGACAGAACCCCAGAGTTCCTGTTTCCCTCGGACATGCTTTGACTAAGGTGTCAGGCAAAAGCTAAAAGCAACATGAAATACATGTAGTTTAAACATAATTTATAAATATATACCACTAAAAGCACAACACTGAAAAACAAAAGTGATCAGCTTTATTTAAATATTTCCAAGCGCTTCGTGTATTTTTTAGACCAAAGTAGTCTACAAAGCAGATTGCTTTTGTGTTTTCAATATTTACCATTTTAAGATGCACTATTGTAAAGGAGAAATCTCAAACTCTTGCTTGGCATATGTATCTTTTTTGCAGCCTGGTTCTTGTTATTTTGCTTTTCCCTTTATAGAAAAGACTACAAGTACTAAAATGTAATGCATCAACTACTCGCATCTGAAATGGAAAAATGCAAGGTCACTGTGTAGGTTCTAATAGATGATTTCTTGTTCACATATACAGCATGAAAGTCTTTTCCTTCATTGTTTTCACAAAATACGTTTGTGTTTTCATACCTTGCATCATCTTGTTATGTTGACTATATTCGCCCTAAGGGTATGCTCAGACATGGGCCCCTTGCTTGAGGTGCCACTGGATTCAAGATAGCCCGGTTGATTAGGGGTGATACCCCGAAATCGGTCCCGGGGTACTTGTTTCCGGTCCAGGGAGGACATGGCTTGGTAGTTCGGGCTGGACTGTTCCCATGAGGAGCAAGGTCAAGACTGATTTGCCTATGGCTAGGTCCAAACTGGGGTGGCATTGGGAGCAAAAGAACAATGGATTCAACCCAGATCTCTTGACTGGGAGTGAGTGGTTGAAAATTTTCAGCACTCCGTTCATCATCTTGTTGTGTTTGCAAGGCTTTACTGAATTGCAAAATGAGTTTAGTGCATTTTAAAAAGCCAATGTGTGGTTGTAAACCGTATGACTTTGTGAATCACAGGGAGTGCCTATCCAAAATGTTTTGGTTTTAGTTTCTATGTTAGGTAAAGAATCAATTTATATTCAAATGGTATGTTGCGGGTAAAAATGTAATGTGTTTCAAATTGGACTTTTTAAAATCTTTTTCAGTAAAATATTTACTTTTCTGTTTTGTGTACCTGAAAACAGAATACAAATATAATAAATGGAAGTTAGGTCTGCTGGTTTCACTATGGGCAATCCCATATCCAGACTATAATTCATACCACAAATAAATATTTTTATTGGATTTATTGGAGTGGGGAGACATGTGGTGGGGGCCCCATGAGCATATTGTGCAGGGGGCCCCCATTTCTTTAAGACACTGCGTTTGCGCATTACAGGTAATGGAGACAGAAAGAAAGCGAAGCAAGAAAGGTGTAAAGCTAAATGGTATGTAAGACATGATCATGGCTGAGGCCACCTCAATATGAATTGCATTACATCTTGAATTCAACTTGTTCATAGGATACTGGTGGACTAAGAAACAGAATAGCTGCATCCCACTTTGGTTTACGTTTCTGAGTTGACCAACAAAAAAGGCAAAAGGGTCGTCATGTTTGAACATTTTTATTTATGATCTAAATTTGAAAATTCCAAGTCAGAGTGAAGACAAACTGAGTTTCACCTCCTGAATTACAGCTGATTTGATTTCTACCTTAAGCAAAATTGGTTATAAATGAAAACTGGAGAAAAAAGCCATAGTAAAATGTCCTCGGGGCTGTCTTCTAAGGCAGAATTTTATCACAGGTTAAAACATGGGTTCCACTTTCCCGAAGAACAGTCTCTTTATTACATGCTATTACCATAATCTGAATACTCTTTGAACCTACAGCAGGGTCCCGCAATATTGGCGGCGTTACCACAGTAACGTGGCCTCAATTCGCTGCAAATTACAGCCAGCCAGACATTACTTAGAATGGCTCTTCGAACACTGCTGGGCTCTCCTGTGAACTAAATCATGGTGCACTTCTGATGGCAATTTTTATATACTTTATAAGCACAATTACACTCCCCAGAACATGCATTCATATCATAAAAAGCCAGTGTACCTGGGCAGCTGTTAGCGCTAACCTCTGCCTTTCAGATCACAAGGTAACAGCTTTCACACTACACAAAACCAGGGTGTCACGTGCCCCTGACAGTTTATTAATACATAATACATTCAGGGGCTTATTTATTAGCAATGTGTGCTGCCGGAACGTCACTTTTTGTGACGTTCTAATGGCACACAGGACTTAGCCATATCTACAAGGCCACATAAAGCCACCCTGCGTGGCTTTTAATGGCCTTCTGAATATGGAGTGAGGCAACGAAGCACAAGTCGCTGTGTTGCTTCACACTAGGATGCGGAGGTATGCCATAGGCATTACGGTGGGTGTGATCAAGTACACCCACGGCATTTGTTAATATTATTGACATTTATAGAGCGCAAAGTGCTACCCGAAGGTGTCCTGGCGCTATTTGAAATCCTTCCTGGGTCCAAAAGTGAGAAAGAGGAGATACCGGTGAGAGTTCAACCTAGCTAGTTAAAAGCCATGTCTTCAAGGCCTTTCTGAAGGCCAGCAGGCCTGGCAAGGCTCTGAGATTCATCGGGAGGCCATTCTAGGCCTTGGTGGCCCCAACAGCGAAGCTTCTTCCCCCTCAATTGGCTTTTTCACAAACGGTACCGCCACTAGTTTAGCATCTGAAGAGCATAAACGTCTTGTTGGTGTGTACCATTGGAATTGTTTTTTGAGGTGGCTGGGTCCAGTTTTATAAAGTGCTTTGTGTACTATACACAGAGACTTAAACTGTACCCGTTTACGCACTGACAACCAGTGGAGCTTGCTGATTTCTGCTGCGATGGAGGCATGCTTTGGAATGCCAGACAGCAGTCTGGCTGCTGCTTTCTGTAGAAGTTGTAGTTTGTTCATTAGTCCTTCCTGGATATTAACATATAGACTGTTGCAGTAATCCAGTCTGGACATTACTAGGGCTGTGATGATTAAGCCCTTCCACGCTCATGACGAGCTCAGCTCGTCATGAGGTACGCCTCTCGTACACTCATGACGAGCTGAGCTCGTCATGTAACGCGGGTTTTTAAAAAACTCAGCGCGCCGCGGTAAATCCTACCGCGGCTAAGGTGTTAACTAGTGACTCGTCTTAGGCAGAATTGGTAGGATTTTCTTACAGGCTTTTAGAGTGTAGGAGGTGGAAGAAACCACTGCATTCACCTGGCCCTTGAGGCTAAGTTTGTTGTCTATCCAGACTCCCAAATTTGTTGTTTTTTTGACTGAGATTGGGAGGGGACCTAGTGTTGTTGACACATTCAACAATTTACTGTAAACCTGGGAATGTTTCAACAGCCTACTCCTCCCCAAGAGTGACATAGGGGAGGCGAAATGAGGGGAGAAAAAACATTATTTCTCCTAGTTTTTTCCTCTTTATATGTGTGCTGCATTTTA
Organism: Lissotriton helveticus; assembly: GCF_964261635.1. Classification (NCBI taxonomy): domain Eukaryota; kingdom Metazoa; phylum Chordata; class Amphibia; order Caudata; family Salamandridae; genus Lissotriton; species Lissotriton helveticus. Next base: position 202,753,242 of record NC_136058.1, on the reverse strand, counting down.
CAACACACATAGAAAGAGGAAATCACCTCCATTATTTGTTTATGTGGAGGAAGTTATACTTTCCTGCACAAAAATAATCATCCCTACAACACAGGCACCCTTGCAAACATGGTGCAATGGTGCCTGCATTGGTGCATGGCAGCCAATTGAACACCAACACACAGAAAGAGAACAGGAATGCACCGTACCTGATTGATACAGCGCATTCCTTCCCTTTTCTTTTGCAGAAGGGCAGCACAGCAGGAAGGCTTGTGGTGTTGCCCTTCAGCAAAATATTGTAAATGAGGCCCTCAGTTTTGCAGAACTTCCAACACTGTTCTGTGGCCATGGACCTGGCCTGTGTTTCAAAGTTACTTACACCTAGAGTTGTAACCTCTATTTGTGATATAACGTTTTTTAGGATATCTGCTGCATGCTCTATCATTTCTGCGACTGGTTTTATAGAAGGGATACAGTATCCATTATATAACTTTATTAGAATATTGCAAGTCGTAAGGAGGAACTATGCTTAAGGCCTAAACGTCACAGAACTCTGAGGCAACAGAATAAACAGGAACAATATTAACAGGCCAGTAAAGTGTATATCCATAAAAATGCTAAATGTAAACACTGAAAAATGTAATGCTCTGTAAATGTGAATACATCTGTGAATACATTTGAATACATTTCAAATTTGAAATTGGAGGCTAAAAATGAAATTCGTATCCTTAGCTTGATTCAGCGCAAGTAATGCAAATTGAATCTAGTCATGCATGTCAATTCACCAAAATGCCAGGCGTAGCAGAAGTTACATGTAGGAAATTGGGTTACTGGTTGAGGGGGGGTGAAACCCTACTGAAGCAAAAAACACAATCCCTGTCAAAGTAAGGACACAAACAAACCCCCAATTAGCATGTGCTAAACCCTCAGGTAGCCTCGCACAAAGTAGTCAGGCTTAGCTTAGAGGCAATGTGTAATGCATTTATGAAATAATTCAAACAGTATTAAAGTAAAAACACAACACAATAAAAAATCCCACACCAATATGGAAAAATATAGTAAAATCTAATAAATTAATTGAAACTAAAACAATAAAAATCCAATTAGTTGAACCAGAGATATGTAATTTTAAAGATTAAAGAGAAAATAGTGCCTAAAAGCACAGAGCACCAACTGTGGTTATCTGGTCGTGCAGAACTGAGACAAAGTCACAAGTTTAGGCCAACCGCCATTGAGCGCCAGTTCGACACAGGGACCAAGTTATGCCTGCTGAAAAAATATCTTAAATCCTGGTTGCGGAGCATTACGAGATCATGCATAAAGGATGCGTCATACAGCTGTGGTTCCGAGAAGCTGCGGCCTGCGATACAAGGTTGTGTGTTGTCATCGTTGAGGATGCCATCGACTGGAGGTTTGCCATGAGGAGTCCTGCGTCAGAGGTGCATCACACAGCATCAATTTTGAAGAAGCTGCAGGCTGCGATGCTATGTCCTCCTTCGGAGATGTGTTGCTCAGTGGAGGTTCCAATGCAGAGCTGCAAGGAGATGTGTTGGTTCTGCCCAAGAGACCACAGCTGGGCTGACAGAGAACCTGCAGGCCCACTTCCAAGGGTACAGCACTGGGGTGGCACCACTTGGAGGGCAAGATTCACAGCAGACAGAGTCTAGGTGGGTGGAGCCTTTTCTGCCCATGAGGCTCTGATCAGGAGGCCAGACAAACAGCCTTTGGAGTCACTCTGGTAGTCCTGGTTCAAGATGCAAGTCCAGTCCTTTTCACTCAGGCAGCAGGACAGCAGGGAAGCAGAGTAGCAGTCCTTCATGCAGCAGAGCAGCACAGCAATCCTTCTTCCACCTGTCCAGAGGTGTACTGAATAGTTGGGTCGGAGGGCCCACTATTTATCATTAGTGCCAGCTTTGAAGTAGGAGAAGTTTCTAGAAGGTCCACCTCTCCCCAAATGTATTTGGAATTTCCTGCCTCCCTGCCCTGGCACCAGCTTGTCTGGGGGCACAAAAGACTAGTTTCAAACCCTTTGTTAGTGTGTTGAGTCTTTGTGATGTGCAGATGTGGTAGGTGACAGCTCCACACCCACATCAAGTCAGAGATCATGCTAACTATTTTCCCTTTGTCCAACTGTCTGGAAGTAATACACAAAGACCAACCACAAATTACACCTAGTCGCGGGACCCAGGATACAGGCTGCAGGCTCCAAATGGTTGGGACAAGAAAATGAAACCTTTTAGAAGTGACATTTTCAGATTTGCGATTTATAATCAGACATTACCATTAAAGAGGATTTTAAACTACAATTCTTTAGACACCAAACTCAACCTCTCTGCCTGCTCCCGTTGAAGGTTTATCACCTATTAAATGTAACACAGTATCCCAATGTTATCCTATGGGAGACGCAGGTCTTGCAATAGTGTAACATTTATTTAGTTTTTCGCCACCAGGAAATGTACAACTTAAAAGTACATGTACTACTTTTTAAAGACATTGCACCCTGCCCTCTGGCCTCTACAGGGCCTACCCTACGGTGAGTTATATGTATTAAGAAGGAAGGTTTAGGAATGGCAAAAGGTTTATTTTGCACACAAAGGCCGCAATAGCAGGGCTAAGATTTTTTTATTGAATTCATTTACTTCATACACAAGCTTATAGTAACATGTTCAGACAGCACGTATTGCAGTGCGTTATGCACTATGCATCCAATATACATATAATCATACAATATGTCCATCACTTATAAAGACAGCATGACTTTCCACTCCACTGTCAGGAGAGATACATTAGGTGCAGAAAATCAATAATAAAAGAATATAGCATATAACAAACATTCAGCAGCGGCGAGCATACAAGTACAGGTACGGGTGCACAGCTTGAACCTAGCAGCAGCGATCATGAGCAAATCTCTTACCCATGTTGGGAGGGTGCGGGGCGAACAGCCCAGTGGTATGGCCCTTTTGGTAGTCCTAAGGACCCGTACTCAGTAGTTCAGTATGATTGAATTATATCGACCCGCCCTCTTCTGGCTCAACAAGAGTCTGAATATGCTAATATCTCTCAAGTGGGGACCATATATCTTTCGGTTGTGATTATACCGGCATGAGTTCCCAGTAGGCAGCAAGCTGTTCCTGGAAGTAGGTAGGATCTTTAAGTCAGTCAGCCACCCGGGGCAAAGCACAACATCCCCATCTCATGGCCCCTGAATGTTTAGCTAGCAGTAACAAAAGCGCATCCAGTTTGCTCCTATCTGGAGGCACCGCTTGCAAAAATCTTAGCACTGCTATTAGGGGAGAGCACTTGAGCTGGAGCCCTGGTATGTCATCCAATCTAACAAGCATCTCCTCCCAGGACACCCGGGCATGCCCAAGACAGGGGGAAGAAGTCAGGGGCGGAGTACCAGCCACATCTTGAGTCTCGCCCCAACCCCATTTTGAGCGTCCCCACCGGTGTATGATATAGACGGTGCAAAGATTTTAAGTATATGGGTCGAAGACAGAAGTTTGGGAAAAATTAGCGTAACTGCGAGCAGCAGTACTGCGATTGAGCATTGGTTGGTGGGGTCTGCGTCCCATGCAGCCTTACTGTTAGGTATGTACACTGGTGCGGTACATTGCATGTCAGCTTACACTCTCATAATAAGACTGCGGGGTAAGTGGGATGTGAGAACCATCTCCAGCACGTGGAATGTCGGGGGCATCAGGGAAGCCTGCAAGTAATGTGCGAATGGGATTGTGCACTTGGAAATATGTAAAAGTGTCAAGAAAAGTAGCAGCTCTGGCCTGGAGGGAGTCCTGTGCGGAAATGAAGTTTTCACTGGGGAATAGCATACCCATGGACTCAAGTCCAAGTTTACGCAGTCTAGCACAAGTACCAGAGTAAGATGTGATTGGCAATGAGGGGTGTTCAATGATGGGCACTGAAGGGCCAAACAGATGGTCCAATCAAACCCTGTGGCGTAGCGCATCCCTCGCCCACACCGTGCAAGCCACCATGTCCACACTATCCCATGGGTGCACCAGAGTCTTAAACATGGCCATCTGCAATGGGCAGGGCACCATCCAGTCATGCTCGGGCCATATGCGCTTAAATAGGGTAGGGAACAGCCAATGATGCCGAAATTGAGCCTGGGCACAATAATACTGGAGATTTAAGTCTGGGGCTCCAAGACCACCCTGCTCAAAGGGAAGTGTCAACGTCTCCCAGGCAATAAGTGATTGCAATCCTGACCACACGAGTGAAATGAGGCACAAGCCAAGTTGCATGCGGAAGCTGAGATGTAACGGGAGTGGCAAATTTAGAAATAGATATAAAAACTTTGGTAGAATAATCATTTTGGCAAACCAACCCTCAAGTGACAATGGTAGCCGCGAGCAACCAGCAAGCCTCTTGTCGAGCCAGTCAAACAATCTATCATAGTTATTCTTCCACAGTTCATCAGTATTTCTGCTGAGCCAAATACCAAGATAATTGACTGCGCACTCAGCCCACACCAAAGGAGACTCAGAGCCCAACGTAGGAGTGTCATTAGTCAATGGAAATATAATAGACTTCGCCCAGTTGATGACAATCCCAGCACCCCTCCAAATCTAGTGAATTCTCTAATAAGCAGATCTAAATTGACGTGTGGCTCTCACACATATAAAGTTACCTAGCCTCCATACAGGGACACCAGTACATGGTGGGCAAAGACGGCCAATCCTCTTTGCGCATGGTGTTGATGCAGACGGCAAGCAAGGGATTCCATAGCTATCGTAAAAAGGATAGGCAATAGGGGGCAGCCCTGCCTGGTGCCCCAGGTAACGGCGATGGGCTCCAATACACTCCCAATAATGCACAACCATGCTGTGGGTCGTAAGTATAACAATCCAACTGACTTGATGTAGGATTGGCTCATACCCAGGAGCTTTAAGAGGGCAAACAAATAAGGCCATTCGAGAGAATCAAACGCCTTAGTGGCGTCTAAAAAAAATGCAACCACATGCAGGGAGGGATCAATGGAATGGAGAATGGCAAAAATGGGTTATGATTGCGCAAAGTGGATCTGCCGGGTATAAAAGCCTGATCAAGCCTTACAAGACATGAGGGCAGTGGAATCAGGCATGAGGTGAGCAGCTTTACAAGTATCTTGTTGTTCGTATTTATTAAGGAGAGGGGCCTATATGAATCACAGCGGGTGGGGTCCTTACCAGGTTTGAGGACCGTTAGGATGAGGGCTTCTCTCAAGGAAGCTGCAAGCACTCCCGTAGCCAGGACCTCTGCATATACATCCGCCAAATGGGTGCAAGTAATGGGGCAAATTCCTTATAGACCATCAATACTCGGTGCCCTGACTGCCGGCAGAGAGCGGATCACCCCCCCACAATCTCCTCTACTTAGAATGGTTCATCCACATAGTGCCGGTGGTGTTCCTCCAGCCACAGGAGCAGGATCGAGTCAAAGTAGTCAGGAAGGTATGACGGACAGCCATCCTGTCGCGAGTGGTAAAGCAAGATAAAGAAAGATATTATCAATGCCTGGATATTCTCAGTGCCTGCATGTATGCCTGCTTCCTCGTCCTGCGATTCAGTGATGTAGTCACTCGCCCATGGTTTCCTCATTAACAGAGACCTGCCAGGTTATTCGCCCTCCCCTTAGCGGCACACCCTTGACTTGCGCTCCTTGTAGTCCACCTCCCACTGAGAGGCCTCCTCATATTTTGCCAGTTTTCCTCCCGTATGTCAGCAAGGGTGTTCGGAGTCTCCCAGGGAGAAACGGGCCTCCAGGTCTCGGATTTCCCATTCAAGCCGCAAGAGATCCTCTTGAAGAACTCGAAGCACGCCCACCTGTTTTGATATACATTGGATGACCACTTTGAAGGCCTCCCAGAGGCTGGCCCTCGTTGTATCCACCTTATCATTGTATTTAAAGTATGGTGTGATAGCCACCCTAATATCTTCTCGAAATACCTGGCCCAGTTATGATCCCGGCGGCAGTCGCCATTTGAAGGCCCAGGTCGGAGAGGTAGCCTCAATTCTAATATCACCGGGGCATAATCTGAAAGTGTGGGAGGAAGGTGAAATGACAGTGCCGACCACACTACAACATCCCACGACACTAACCAATAATATAGAAGCACCCAGGTAGAATGTGCAGTATTTATGCATGTACCTTCCCTGAGTGCCGTGTTTTTGGATCGCCTAATGTCATGTAAGTCAAAGTGCCTCATGAGTAGGTCTAACTAGTTGAGCAGCCGCCTGTGGATGAGGTTGTCTGGAGGTACTGTCCCTGTCCATCACGGGGTCTAGGATAGCATTGATGTTGCCCCCCCACAGGGTTGCCCCGGGCCCAAGTATCTCAGCCTGCCTACGTACTTCTGCAAAGAATTGGGGGTCATCTGTACCGAACTGTTATTATTCTAATAGGGTGTCCCATGATGTCGCCCGTGATAATCACATACCTGCCCTGCATGTCGCACTAAGCCCTACGCGTCTGCCACTCCAACCCATTTCGGGAAATTATCGCCAACCCCGGCTATAGTTAGAGTACAAAGAGGCATGTTTCTCACCCAACCAATTGGACCTAAACCTGGATGCGGAGCTCTCAGTGAGGTGTAGTTCCTGTGATAAACATATATCTATTGAGTATCGCTGAATATAAGCAAACACTTGACTGGCCTTTCGGTAGTCATTCAGACACCAGATGTTCCATGTGAGAAATTTAACACAGGGCATACATTTGCGGTGATGTGCTAAGGTGCGAGTGACCTGTTGCAACCCCGCCCCACAAAAAGCATGCCAAAATAGTTTAGTATCTGCAGCTACCAATGCAGAAACAATCAACAACCCCCTCCCACCCACACTAACCACCCAACTTGGTCGTGCACCAAACCCCCCAGCCCAACCAATATTGCACAGTGAAAACCGAACCCATTTCATGGATCAGAGCGAATCTTGGCATTCACCAATAGCGAGGAGGCAGGGTGGCTGAGATCAACTGCATCAAACCGACTGTTAATAATAGTATCATACCATGTAGGCTCAGCAACCATTCAGAATTTTATATACAAATTTGGCGGTAGCTAAAGGGATAGTTGACAGAAGAACAATATAGTCAAACAATAACAACAAAACATCACAGTAGGCAACACATGAGCGCAAAGCATACAATTAAGTACTTTCATTACAGCAAGTTATGTGGTATCAATTGTTTTCACTCAATGTAGGATCAGGCCGCTTTGAGGGAGAAGATCTAGGGGAGCCCTGTGCACTACAACTTGTTTGGCAAAATTGTAATGCAGCTTTAGCACTGTTAAAAAGTTTCTGTTTGCCCTGCAAGTCACCTTCAGGCGCGCTGGATAAATCACTGAATTGGGGACCTCAAACTTTTTAGCGGGTGGAACTAACGCCTGGCCGCCTGTATAGAAATAGTAAAGTCGGGGTAGAAAAAAATGCCATTGCCTTGACACTGAAACATGCCTCACTCTTGGGCTATGCGAAACACTGCGTCCCGGTCTCGGTAATTTAGCAGCAGTGCCACTATTGGCCTAGCAGGAGGCCCAGGGGGGAGCCAGGCCCCGGTGATCTATGAGCACGCTCTACTACAAACATGGCTGATAGTCCGTCCCTAAAATGGTCCAAAGCATGTTATCGATGAAGTCCTCCATTGTTCGCCATGGAGTCTGAGTGAATCCCTTCAAGAATGCCAATCCATGTTTTATGAATAACAAAGTTGAGTTTACACTAAAGAATTGCTGATCTTTTTGCAATTAAGTACTCAAATACCTTTGTGAATTGAGCCTAAATTATACATGATGGCTTATATCCTTTCATTGTATCCAACAGAACAACATACAACTGACACAAAGTGATGTGACCTCCAAAGAAAGAAAAAGTGCCTCAATTAGAATTTGGTGGAGATGGAAGAACACCGTAAATGGTCAATCCTCCCACCCGCAAACCCCCAGTTTAATCACGCTGTTTTGAGTCAGGAAACCCATTGAGTTATCGTCCACAGAGCTTTCACTGGCTACGTCGGCAGTTACCTCTGATCCAGTGGTCCATCCACCATAGGACCACTGGGTCACAGTGAAGGTCCTCCAGCCCTATTGACGGCGGGACGAGCATCACAATGATCATCATTCATCTTTACCCTTCAAGCAGTGAACAACATGCTTTAAATTTGGCACCCACTTGGCAAACTTAATTGCTGTGAAGGGAACCATTGTTGCATTGTCGTCCTTCACAGCACAGATATCCATACATGGCAGGCAAAGTCTCTAAATATGGCGGGTGGCCTTCCACCAGGGCTCTGAGGTAATGACCTCAGCACCCTGATAAGACGGCAAGCCACCGGCCCAGACATGATAGAGGCCAAAATTTCTCATATAATAGAAAGGGAATCACAAAAGAATAAATATAAAAGCAAAGTGCACCAAACATTTAAAAAATCATGTATGTCGTACTCTGCGGCAACCTGAAGTTTTATCTTTTAGCTATAGTTCTACACCCTTTATTATAAAAAATGATATGGTCAGCAATGTCACTTTACCCCACGGATAGGTCAAGAATTGTCTGACTTGGTTAGAGACCTTTCCTTTTAGAAATTGTCAAATTAATCTACATGGCGCAACAATTTACCATGGACCATAACTGGTCTTACAGACAAACTATCACTCCACACTTACCACCCATGTTTAAATCTAAAGCTGTCATGTTATCCATGCTAATGTTTTAGATAGAAACTGATAATGTATTGTTCGAATGCTGTGAACTATCCCTTTAAGAATAGTGTTTTCAGGGGTATTCGCCACACTGCATACTCAGGCATTCAAGCAAAACCAGAACCCCAAGCATTCCAGCTCTTCCTCTCTCTGAAGTTTAATCACCTGCCACAACACACTTGATTAGCTGGCAGAAGCTCTGCCAGTCATGTTTATTTTTAGCATGCCTATTAGAGATGATTAGCAGGCTGCATTCAATGAAGTTCACATTTTAACCATTGTGTAAAATAAGCTAAGTAAGTCTTGGCATCCTGATATCAGTGGACAAGGGAGGAGTGTATTATGATGAGGAAATAGTGAATTATAGACAGATGGAACTGGGATGATAAATCTGCATTATTGACACATCTATATTTTTATGCTGTGCAGACTCCTCAAATCCTCTTGCCCTGCTCGGATTGACAGTGTGGAGGTGGAGGAACAATGCTAGAACCATGCACAAGACCCCACCCAGGTCTGAACCCCTCCTTGCCTCCATCAGCAAGACCCTCCCCTCCACAAGCCAGTCACTAAAACAACTGGCGTCCTGTCACCCTCGACATTCAACCTTGACAATAATTTCCCCTCAATCCCAAAAAAGCACCAGCTGCCCTTCCACCCTCTATATTCACACTCAACTCACTGTCACTTTAATCTAAAAAAAATACCTGACATCCTCTCAATCTCAACAACTACTCTTGCCAATACCTTTCTCCTTCCTTTCGCCCTTTGCAAGACATGTCCCAGGACATTTGCCTCTATTACGCCTCCGGCACACACCACCCACTGAGCGTTTCCTCCACGTCCCTGTTCAAAGCCTGAAGGTCTGCTCTCACATTAACATCAGATAGGCGACCCACACTCCCAGCAGCTCTGTGTGAGTCCCTCATCAGTCTGGCATGCATTTCTCTGTCAGTGCAGCTCTGTGTGAGTCCTTCATCAGTGTGGCATGCATTTCTCTTTCAGTGCTGGTCTGCAGAGACTTGTAACTTACCCCAAACCACCGACTGATAATCTCACGTGCATAACATCTTTCACATCTGACTCCGCACGGATTAAAAAGATAATTCTGAAACATTGGCAGATTCTCAAAACAGGGGATTTACAACTGCCTAGACCCAGGTTTGCATATAAGCGAACCCGCAACCTAAAGGATGTTTTGGTACATACTAGACCCAAAAGAGCCAGCTCCGACACCCAGAGGACCCTATGGAGTCTTCCACCAGTGACTGGACACTGCGCCTGTGGGTCATGTGTCATTTGCCCACTCACTGCTACAACTAAAGAGATAACACTCCAACCTAATTTCAGATGGACACAAAAGAGGCACTCTAATTGCAATACGAAACAATGTATTTACATGCTTAAATGCCCATGTGGATTGAAATACATAGGCATGACTATGCGACCAATAAAGACAAGAATTCGTGAACATAGAAGCAACATACGCTGCCAAAGGGTACTCACTAAAATGTACACTCACTACAAAGAGACTGCACACAGCTCTGATGATCTGTGCTGGACGATATTGGAAGCCTTCCAATCAATCACCCAGGATTCATTGTTCAGGATTGAACAAAGATGGATACATAGATTATCCACTCATATAACTGGCTTGAACCTGGAGATTTAACCAGCAACAACCAACCCCCGGACCAGTGAATAGACCACTGACTTACATGTAACCGTCTCACCAGACATGATGACCTCCACCGACTCTTCCACCTTGATGATCACTACTTGGTATCACTTACTAACTACAAGCTTGTGGGCACTGTGTATTTTACTGAATATACAACTACTCATGAGACTACCAACATCCAGACAAACTTTGGGTTATATATAGCAGTCGTCCCTAGCAGTGTTATACAAGACAGCCTTTTTCATATAAACATCGTATGCCACAAATAAAAAGTGACTACATTTAAATTTAATTTGAATTTTATTACTACCGCAATGGTTGTTGTACATTATCATTTAAGATTACTTTAAACTGATATGGGCATAATCCATTTTTATGTAGCTTACTGACGCCCATTACCCTCGATAAACTAACACACTACAAAATGGCCGCCGCAATAGTATGAGGCTTAGACACCTTGGATGTGCCTTCGTCTATTTTCTTTCCCTGCACCCACACGTGACCGTGCAGCACGCGAACCTAGTTCTCTTTCTACGCCTGCCGCCAACTCTACCGTTACCATCCCGGTGTCGGTGGCTGGGTAGGTGTAACAGAAGGACGTGCAATGCACGCTGGTGAGTCCTTCTGGTCTTTTCGGAGGTAAGCGCAGAATGTTTGATCTCCCTTCCGCCTACGTGGCCACACCAACCGAGATGGTATCGGTTTACAGGTTTCTGGCTTGGTCGGACCGCATTGTTCTTAGTTGTTACAAGCTGCGGGACTCTAGGACCTCTGTGAAGGAGTCTCGCGGGGGTGCCCTTGGAGCGGCGGTTTTCTCTGGCTTGACACCCTGATGCTTTAGCGCTAACCCGGTGCTGGGGGGCCACTAATCGGATGGCCTCATTTACTGCATAAGCACTACTGGATCGCCTTTTATCCATCACTAGATACTAACCTTGGATGACATTTTTTACTGGGAATAGCTTTTTGCCTTTTTCCCTTTTCCACCTTTCTCCCTGAATAGGACCTAATCGGTGTCCTTGAACCGCCGACCACTGTAGCACACATGTTGTGCGGATAGTTTAGGTGAGTCCTACCACACCCATAGTACTGGGTCCTTTTTATTATAAATTTGTATTATTATCTCTATTTTTCTTTACACTATAGTGTATTTCATTTCAATGCAGTGACATCACCTTTTTTAATGAGTGACACCATTATAGTAGGTAGCTTGTTATATCTCATTTCCACTGTAATGCTGCATTACTGAGCAGTGGACATGATTCTTTCATGACTACTGATACGCAGGATAAATTTTGTCCTTCAGTTAATGAAGTTTTGTTGCATTAATGTGTGTTCTTTAACAACAAGTCTTGTACTTCTTATTTTATTTCCACTTACAGGTCTACCATGACAAGACAGGGTATTCACACTTACTTACGAGTGTAGATAGCAAAGCATTGATCCTGAAGAAGTGTCCTGATCACCCTTGACTATTGAGACACGAAACATGTTGATCATTGGAGAGTAGAACCTCTACCATTAGACACCTCACGACTAGGTTTGGGTCCTCCCCACGCCATATAATTAGGCAGTTTACATTTATAATAAAATTTGGTTAGGACTAACTGACCTATTTTAATTTCCAACCACCCCCCCACTACACATACTTGGCCTCTCACCCCCACTGCACCCACCGGTAGGAACAAAAATCCCCGATAAAGAGACCCGGTTTTGGGTGCCCGTCAGGTATTGCAGCGCCGACCTGACGAAGGGCAGGCTCAAATAATGAAGCATGACACCTATCTTGCTGGGTGTGTGAGAGCCCTAGTTCCAATAAGGAGAACCCCCCTCTCCTTTATACACAAATTAGTGGTTTCTCATTGACCCTACTACCGTTTCTTGCTCAGTACCCTTAGATCCCACTCAACCAGAGGAACTTTGTACCTTCATTTTGTAATAAGGTCTGCGGAGAACCATGGATGATAGAGGAGATGGGTATTTGGTCGCATAGGAGCACCACCCACATTCTCCAGTCTCTCTTAAGTCTCTGAAGATCCAAATCCCATGGCAAACTTTCATCCAAATGAGCACTGGTTTTCGGACACGGCACTTTACTATTCGACCATCAAAGAAGAAAAAAAAACTTGGGGGCGTATTTACAAGGTCCCTGTGCCACCGGAGAATCCCTTGTTATACGCTTCGGTGGTGCACAATGCTGAGCCATATTTACAAGACCTCGTAAATTCACCCTGCGTGGTTTTTCATGTCCTTGTAAATATGGCCCTCTTTCATGTATTACTCTGCATGAAAGGGATGCTCCAAGAGTGATGATGTGGGTGCTCCCACGCAACACCCATGGATTCTGACTCATTCCCATATTTACAAGAACTGGGGAATGTGTCAGATTCTAACGCCTCCCGAGGGAAAGCGTTAAAGTGACACAATGAGGAGAAATATCTTTATTTCCCCTTGTTTTATGCTCTTTCGATGTGTGTTGCATTCTGCAGTACACATAGAAGGAGGAAAACGCTATCAATGATTGTTTTGGTGCAGGAAGGTGTACCTTCCTGCACCAAACAATCATCCCTTGGTTTTTTGCTGCTCTGGCATCGGAATAGTGAATCAACGGAATTTCAAACATGTCCTATTAATAATTTAGGTAGTAATGGCTTATTATGGAAGCCAGACATAGCGAAGTTTTACTGCTGTTGAGTTTCTGTCTTATCCATTCATTCACCAGGCAGGAAAATGTCATTCTCAGGACCTGCCTTTTAATCCACTATTATTGCCTTTGGCATTTTTGGAAAATATTGTTTATAAACAGCGCTATTGCGAATGACTTCGCTTAGAGACCATTTCCAACTGTACTGTATACAGAACCCATTTTTCATCATTCTCTAACGTAAGAGTTGTGACAAAATAAGTTTTGATTTTGATTTTCATTGCTCTAACATCAGAGCAGTGGAAAAAAATAGGGTTTGAAGCCTGGGCTTAGGAAGACACTGTTTTTCCACCTCCCTCAGTGTTGCAGAGACCTGAAGATGGTAATGGAATGACAGGTGTTGGTCCACCATCCCTCTCGCCTTCCTTAAATTTCAGAGGATCCAATGGAGACAGGACATTCCCAACAGAGAGAGAGGTGTGGCGCAGTGCCAGGGCAGCTGATTTCGAGCACAGGGCTCATGGTTCGATCCCCAGCACCGGCAGCAGATTAGCCCAGCACCATGTGACTCTGGGAAATAGCTCACTTAATCTCCCCAACGGCCCCCAGCACCTTCAGCCCCTTGAGCCCCTTAGAAGTAAGTAGTTAGCGCTTTACAAATACCATATTTGGATTTATGATGCTTTGGCACCACCAACCGCCACCTTCTTGGGTTGCCACGGTCTCTCCAGATCCGCAGCAGGTAGGGTATTATGTTTCTTTTATACACATAAGATGAAGAATTTTAATTTTTTTGGATGGGCTACTTCGGGTGCTGGGTTTGATGGCAGGACTTTTACACAACAAAGAGAGGAGTACCCCCTGTCGGCGTAGCAGAGAAAGTCTCTGTGCCTAAAGCTTAAGGCTTCATGAAGAGCTTGTGCCCAACCCATATATAGGACAAAGCATGTCCTTCATGAAGACCCCTCACTCACCAACCTAGTTGGTGACATGCTTCATCATCGGGGTCCCACCCCGTAGGCCGAGTGCCAACAGGGTGTGCTACGACACCTGATTACAGTGGAGCGGGTAATAGTTTCTTTTATATGTGCAGTGATAAAACGGTGGTAAGTGGTTTAAAAAGGGGCCAGTACTACTCACTCCAAGACTTTATTCCTGAGTGACTGGACACCTTATAAAAGAAATGTGACACCTATGCCTAATTAAGTAGACTTCGGTGCTCAAGACGTGTAGTGTATAAAATAGCGACGTGTGCTATGTGAATTAAAAATATAGGTCTACATGTTTCTACCATCAAACAATTGTGGGTATTCGTCAGGACCAGTGGGTGACCTGGGTGGTCCGCACACGCTAAGGTGCGTACTGCCCTCGGTCAGTGATAATTGGAAACACAAAAATTATGTTTCTTATTCAAAATTTCTCCTTCCCGATCTGGAAGAAAAACCTGTGGAAAAAAGATTCCAGAATAGTGGGTGGTTAGGACCACAAGACAAAGGACATACAATGGTACACAAAACTTATAAAAATATATATAAAAGAGGGGGTGCCAGCCCCACAATATGCGTAGCAGGTATATAACATAGTCACTCTCCGCACTCACTTTGGTGCCCTACATATAAGTCGGCAAGTGAGAGATACGTGCAAGGATAGTATGACTGTAGAGGTATACCTATGTCGATACTTGGGTGCTGGCACCGTATTTTACGATATTACCTTCGGGAGAATTAGATCAATGCAGATTTGTAATAGCACTATTAGAGAGTATGGTGGTATTGCTCAGAACGCTGAACCGTTAAGACTACACAGATCGCAAATCTAGCGTTTTTCTATGAGGGTACCTAAGTTTCAATAGAGCACAATGCTTACTCAGATTGCGGAGAGATTCCGCTTCATAGGCGTCTAGGGTTCCAAGGGCGATGCTTACATCACCTGGGGAGTGAAAGTAAAAGCGGGCGAGAGAACGCCGTCAGTGGCTGGATGACTAGTCGTGCAAGACAAAATTTTAACAAGAGGGGGGAGAGAGAGAGTCAGTGGATTCAGTCTCCCGAGTCATACGAATAAACAAAGTGGAATCCACTCAAGGTGATAGTGATCTCTAGAGTGATGGGGAACACACAATGTTGTTTAAATGCCCCTCACACACCAACAGGCCCCTTGGTGTCATGCTTCATCATTGGGGCCTTCGCACCCCTCTACGGAATGCGGCGTGCTACGACTCGCGAATACGCAGGAGCACTTGACGTGAACTAAGTGTGGGGGTGTGTGTTTTTTACAAAAGAGTGAGTGAGGTGAGGTGAAAAAAGGTGAGTAGTTAAAAAATACCTGGCACGTGGGAGTAAAAAACTTTATTAAATCCCCGGCTGGTATTATTAAAATGAAAGTGCAGGGCGTGGTTTTAGGAGATACGTGTTAGGGTATCAAACCACTGTATTAAAAGTCAACATGTTTCGGAGGTCAAAGCCCCCTTCTTCAGGACAAGGGTTAATGCACTAACCCCCCCTAACTCACATGTAAAATGTAAAAGTGAAAATGATAAATTACCACAATGTGTAATGTTCCTCACAATGTTAAATGTAAGTGAGTGTCGTTGCGCCCAATTGGCGTCAGAACCTGTGGAGACAAAATCATAAATAAACATACAAATCTAACTGTCACAGGTATGAAGAAGAAGAATCATGCTTCTCCGAAAAAACATCAGGTGAGACCCAGAAAAATAATTGGGACCTGGAAAGGAAAAAGAAAAAGACAAGGGACACTACAGACATGTATACACGCAACACCAACAATACTCTGTGCTCAGGTGTCAAAAGAGCACAACAGAAAGGAATCCAAATCTTACTTAGAGTTCCCAAATACTGGACTTCATGAGCCTTTAGCGTATAGGGGAATCCTTCCTTTCTTAATCAGAAAACCTAAAAATCAATGTCAGGGGTTCAGTAGGAGAACTACGTATTCAGAACGACATAGGTACAGTGAAAAACGGCTTCTTTCTGTGGTCTATAACTCACGGTTACTGCAACAGCTAATCGCCTGCCTTCCCACAACGCGGCTCGAATGAAGTGAGCTGCAAAGGGATCGAGGCCCTTATATGTGTTGTGCCTGTCGGTAATTAGCAAAGGTTAATTGAATAATGCAACCCGGTGAATGCCCAAATACGGAGAGAAACTCTCCGGGCGTCCGGTGTTGCGCTCGCGTCCTCCGCTACTCTGGCGCGCATGCGCACTACCGCTACTGAAAGACGCATGCGCGGTAGACACGGCTGGTGCACATGCGCCAGCGGAGACACTATGCTTGGACAAGGAGCACTTGGTAATGCGTTATAACCCCATGCAGCTAAATGGCGCTATGGATTAAATGCGAGGTGTTGAGGCAACTTGCTGGCAAAACAAGTCGAGCCAAAGAGAATCTCGTATCTTACAGAAATCTATAGTAAAATGGACTGCTGTTACATATGGAGTTTCACACACGTTGGTTCAATGAGGAGAAAATTGGTTGTGAAAAAGGGAAACCCCTGGAATCCAACCCTAGGGGTGACCCCACAATTACAACTCGGTGATACCAATCCGCACTCACACAACAATCCATATGAACCCCAACATAAACACTTGTTGTATGTAACAATATGTGAACATCAACCACATTATGATGGGTAGTCAGATCTAGTGTTTATCTGAGAAGGTTCCATGGAATAGAATCGTTCAGCCCAGTGGTATCCGTTCCCAAACGAAACACCCACCGTTGTTCTTTCTCCAGGAGACCTGCCTCTGAGGGTAATTGTTCAATTATTGTCCACTGTAGCTCATTCACACAGTGTTGTTGTTCAATAAAATGAGTTGACATCTTAGTCGTTAACCTCTTACACCTGATGTTGCTTTTATGTTCATTTAATCTGACCCTGACAGGTCTGGTGGTCATACCCACATATTCCTTTCCACATGGGCAGGTGATCAGATAGACTACATTCTTACTGTTGCAGTTCGTGAATGCACGTTGTTCCCATGTTGTTCCATTGGTGAAAATTAGATTCTTACTCTTTTTTGTGAGGTGGCAGTTATTACAGTTGCCACATGGGTAGTGCCCATGTACGCCTTGTAACCTCGTCTGATCTTCGATAGGAGGGGGTGGTCTGGTGTGAACTAGTATATCTCTTAAGTTTCTGCCCCTTCTGCCCCTTCTGTGGGCAAAAAGAGGTTTCTCCAAAGTAAAAAACACACACCCCCACACTTAGTTCACGTCAAGTGCTCCTGCGTATTCGCGAGTCGTAGCACGCCGCATTCCGTAGAGGGGTGCGAAGGCCCCAATGATGAAGCATGACACCAAGGGGCCTGTTGGTGTGTGAGGGGCATTTAAACAACATTGTGTGTTCCCCATCACTCTAGAGATCACTATCACCTTGAGTGGATTCCACTTTGTTTATTCGTATGACTCGGGAGACTGAATCCACTGACTCTCTCTCTCCCCCCTCTTGTTAAAATTTGTTTATAGACAGCGTGCAGCTGTGGGAGTCCCCTTCCCTTTCCCTTTGGACCTACACTCATTTTTTACACGCAACCACTTTATTTCTTCAAAAAACCTTCCTGCTCTCCTCATTTATCAACATGGAGGATGAACATGGACTGACTTTCAGTGAGGACGATATCGACCGTATCTTAACAGATGACAATCCTTTTGAAGGCCTCAGCAGTAGTGATCCAGGGCCTGCAGTAGCCGATTGGGATGAGCTGATGAACATCCGCAAGACCCAAATCAGAACTGCACTTCATGGCTTACTGATGAGGGAGTACCTGAGAAACAAGATGGCCCCACAAGGTTTATTGGTCAAAACTGAACCGTTTATTTTCCAGGACGATTTGGTTTTCAAAAAGGCATGGTCTCTCATCTCCTGGCACTGCACCAGGGATTGGTTGGTACTCATAGTCCAGACTGCAGCTAGGAAATCATTAGAACTAAAAGTAGAGATCCAAAGACTTGAGGTACAGCTTAAGGCCTTCATCTCACCAGCGGATCTCAAAACGGGCTTAGAGGAACTAAACCAACAAATGAAAGAGTTTGAGGCGGGCTTAAAACAAAGCAAATTTAACAAATTGAAAAAAGACAAAGACCGCTTCACCCCTGAGAGAGCCTACCCGTATACTCGAGCAGATTATGTTATGAAAGATAACCTGAGCGATACAGATAGTGTTAATTCCGTGGGTAGTAACTCTAGTAGCAAATCGGGAGGTTTTCAACAAAAAAAGCAGAGAGGCGGCTTTCGTCAACGAAGAGCCCAATTCCCGCGTCAAAGAGGCTGGCGTGGTTTCCAAGGCCCTCAATTTAATCCTTATCAACCTCCTTTTCAATTCCCGCAATACCAGTTTCCCCCACCTCAAATGGGACAAATGTACCCTCAGTGGGTCCCAGACCAAACTAATGTACCCCAAAATCAACAGCCTTTTTTATCCTGGGGCCAGGGATCCCGCAGAGGGCGGAACAAGAAGGGCAACAATGTGAATTGGCAGCCCACAGAGGAGTCAGACCCACGTGTCGTAACAAGGAGTATGGCGGCGAATCAGGCGTCAACCAGCCACAGGGGGACTTAGTTATAAACATAACCCCGTGGCCACTTACTGATCTGCAAAAGGAGGTGTTGAATAAAGGCCTGGGTTACGTCCCTACCAATAGACCAGACATTTTCCTACTCCACAAGGAAATGCAGGAGTTTATAAGAACCATAAAGCTACGGGCATTCTTCAATGATAAGGATCCACCAACAGAGAGTTCTGATACTGGTCTGAGACCCAAGTCTACATTTACTCCACTTGACAACCAACTTCCTGTTGAAGTATTGGCTTTCGAAAAAGCCATGATGCAGGAATTGAAAGGTCTAGAAATCAGACAAAAGGTCTTTCAGAATATGAGCAGAACAGAGAATGAGGCCATAAAAGAATTAAGGACGAATAAGAACTTGGTTATAAAACCAGCAGATAAGGGTGGTGCAGTGGTTGTTCAAACAACCATAGCCTATGACAAGGAATGCAGGTGGCTCCTTTCTGATAACAGGAACTATCAGATACTGACGGAAGATCCCACTGAATCTTTGAGAGTCCAGATAGGTGGTATGGTGGAAGAGGCACTTACACACGA
The DNA here is from genome assembly GCF_964261635.1 of Lissotriton helveticus. Lineage (NCBI taxonomy): Eukaryota > Metazoa > Chordata > Amphibia > Caudata > Salamandridae > Lissotriton > Lissotriton helveticus. The sequence goes on along the minus strand of NC_136058.1, from coordinate 202,734,114 downwards.
CTGGATTACAAAGAAGGAGTCTGAATTCCTGACACAGAGGAACCCGCGCATTCCTTACTTTTACACCATTCCTAAGGTGCACAAGAACCTGGAGAACCCCCCTGGTCGCCCCATAGTTTCCGGAATCTCATCCATCCTGGAACCTTTATCCAAGTTTGCGGATGCATTCTTGAGGCCACTTGTACAGGCTACTGACACATACCTACGTGACACCAAAGCAGTACTACAACTGTTGAATAATCAAACCTTTGATCCTACCTCACAGATGTTGCTAAGCCTGGATGTGGAGAGCCTATATACGAGTCTCCCCCACGACGAAACCATCCAAATCATTGAAGAGGTACTGCATTCTACGAATTGGGAATACCACACCCCCCGGAATGTAGTGATGGAGTGCATTTCACTGGCACTCAAGAAAAACTTTTTTGAATATGAGGGCACTCTTTTCTGGCAGAAGCATGGGACCAGCATGGGCAGCACATTTGCCCCGAGTCTGGCCGGACTGTATGTCCACCATTTGGAATCTACGAAAATCCTGCACCAAGACAATCCTCACAGGGCGAGGATTCGCACCTGGCGAAGGTACATTGACGATATCCTGGTCATCTGGGATGGAGATGCAACCATGATAACTGAATTCATCGACTGGCTTAACAATCAAAATGCCTTTTTGAAATTCACTCACCAGGCATCTAATACTAACATGGTTTTCCTGGATTTGAATATCTATTACGAAGCCGGCATGTTAAAAACGGAAACACATTTTAAACCTACGGCTAGGAACTGTCTCCTCAGATTTGACAGCTTTCATCCTCGTCATCTGAGAGAGAACCTTCCGTATGGACAGTTCCTACGCCTCCGTCGGAACTGTACTGATGTGGCCAGATACAAAACTCAGGCCATGGATCTCAGTGCCAAACTAAGACAGAGAAAATATCCGGAGACTGTGATCAAAAAAGCCTTCACCAGAGCACGAAATAACAATCGGGATGCCCTTCTGGAGGACAATCCACGTCAGGAGAATGCCGCAAATAGGACTGTTTGCGTCACCACATACAGTCCGGTTAGCAATCAAGTGACTAAACTGGTTCACAAACATTGGCGCACTCTAACGAGTGGTGGCTTAACTTTGGAGAAACCTCTTTTTGCCCACAGAAGGGGCAGAAACTTAAGAGATATACTAGTTCACACCAGACCACCCCCTCCTATCGAAGATCAGACGAGGTTACAAGGCGTACATGGGCACTACCCATGTGGCAACTGTAATAACTGCCACCTCACAAAAAAGAGTAAGAATCTAATTTTCACCAATGGAACAACATGGGAACAACGTGCATTCACGAACTGCAACAGTAAGAATGTAGTCTATCTGATCACCTGCCCATGTGGAAAGGAATATGTGGGTATGACCACCAGACCTGTCAGGGTCAGATTAAATGAACATAAAAGCAACATCAGGTGTAAGAGGTTAACGACTAAGATGTCAACTCATTTTATTGAACAACAACACTGTGTGAATGAGCTACAGTGGACAATAATTGAACAATTACCCTCAGAGGCAGGTCTCCTGGAGAAAGAACAACGGTGGGTGTTTCGTTTGGGAACGGATACCACTGGGCTGAACGATTCTATTCCATGGAACCTTCTCAGATAAACACTAGATCTGACTACCCATCATAATGTGGTTGATGTTCACATATTGTTACATACAACAAGTGTTTATGTTGGGGTTCATATGGATTGTTGTGTGAGTGCGGATTGGTATCACCGAGTTGTAATTGTGGGGTCACCCCTAGGGTTGGATTCCAGGGGTTTCCCTTTTTCACAACCAATTTTCTCCTCATTGAACCAACGTGTGTGAAACTCCATATGTAACAGCAGTCCATTTTACTATAGATCTCTGTAAGATACGAGATTCTCTTTGGCTCGACTTGTTTTGCCAGCAAGTTGCCTCAACACCTCGCATTTAATCCATAGCGCCATTTAGCTGCATGGGGTTATAACGCATTACCAAGTGCTCCTTGTCCAAGCATAGTGTCTCCGCTGGCGCATGCGCACCAGCCGTGTCTACCGCGCATGCGTCTTTCAGTAGCGGTAGTGCGCATGCGCGCCAGAGTAGCGGAGGACGCGAGCGCAACACCGGACGCCCGGAGAGTTTCTCTCCGTATTTGGGCATTCACCGGGTTGCATTATTCAATTAACCTTTGCTAATTACCGACAGGCACAACACATATAAGGGCCTCGATCCCTTTGCAGCTCACTTCATTCGAGCCGCGTTGTGGGAAGGCAGGCGATTAGCTGTTGCAGTAACCGTGAGTTATAGACCACAGAAAGAAGCCGTTTTTCACTGTACCTATGTCGTTCTGAATACGTAGTTCTCCTACTGAACCCCTGACATTGATTTTTAGGTTTTCTGATTAAGAAAGGAAGGATTCCCCTATACGCTAAAGGCTCATGAAGTCCAGTATTTGGGAACTCTAAGTAAGATTTGGATTCCTTTCTGTTGTGCTCTTTTGACACCTGAGCACAGAGTATTGTTGGTGTTGCGTGTATACATGTCTGTAGTGTCCCTTGTCTTTTTCTTTTTCCTTTCCAGGTCCCAATTATTTTTCTGGGTCTCACCTGATGTTTTTTCGGAGAAGCATGATTCTTCTTCTTCATACCTGTGACAGTTAGATTTGTATGTTTATTTATGATTTTGTCTCCACAGGTTCTGACGCCAATTGGGCGCAACGACACTCACTTACATTTAACATTGTGAGGAACATTACACATTGTGGTAATTTATCATTTTCACTTTTACATTTTACATGTGAGTAAGGGGGGTTAGTGCATTAACCCTTGTCCTGAAGAAGGGGGCTTTGACCTCCGAAACATGTTGACTTTTAATACAGTGGTTTGATACCCTAACACGTATCTCCTAAAACCACGCCCTGCACTTTCATTTTAATAATACCAGCCGGGGATTTAATAAAGTTTTTTACTCCCACGTGCCAGGTATTTTTTAACTACTCACCTTTTTTCACCTCACCTCACTCACTCTTTTGTAAAAAACACACACCCCCACACTTAGTTCACGTCAAGTGCTCCTGCGTATTCGCGAGTCGTAGCACGCCGCATTCCGTAGAGGGGTGCGAAGGCCCCAATGATGAAGCATGACACCAAGGGGCCTGTTGGTGTGTGAGGGGCATTTAAACAACATTGTGTGTTCCCCATCACTCTAGAGATCACTATCACCTTGAGTGGATTCCACTTTGTTTAGTCGTGCAAGACGACATAATCCAAAACGACATAATCCAGGGGGATCGTGTTTTTGGAACTTACTTGTAGCTTCTGCTGCTCAGTCGGCAAACCTACTTGGTTACCACACCGGTACGCCCCATGGGAATCCCTGAAGTGTAAGGAGACAGGTAGCTTGATATTAGGAACTCCGTCTTCCTGGAAAGGGCGTGATGGCAGGGTCACATGGGTTGGTGGTACCAATCCCAGAGCTGCGGTTCCAAGGTTCCAAAATGAGGCTTGGAACGCGGTGGCTATGGTAACCCTGCACGCCCATAGTTCTTGCCGAGATAAGACGGATTCACCGATGTGTCGTTCTGGCAATCTTTTGACACGGCAAAAAATCGGTATCTGCGGGGGGAAAAAAACTGGAAGGAAGAGTGCTTAAACAGGATGTATAACACCTCCGGTTCTTTTTTTATGGCGATTGGGATGTGGCAATCTCGTCTACAGGCATTGGGTGGAAAAGACGATTTAAACACAGTTTTATAACCAAATCCATATCAATATTATATTATATTCAGGGCACAAGAAATCTTGCTATGCCGTTTGGCATGGACGGTAAAACCTCAAATTCTGCGTTAGAGGGTGGACGTTAGCAGTGAATGTATGAGCAAATTACACCATGATCGAACCCCACGGGATATTGTCATTCAGACCTGTCTTATGGGTGGACAGCCTGTAAACCCATCTCTGCTCTTTCTCAAAAAGACGTTGAGTCAGGTTGTGACCCGGGTTTATTTGTTGGCAGGACACCTGATGCATGTTTTTAAATTATGGGGGAGAGGGAGGTGAGGATAAGAAAAGCCCTCTTGTGAATGACTGCTCTGCTATAGCGCAAACTAGACCCGAGAAATCGGGTATCAGACCGCTTTACATGACCACCAGATTAATTGATTTGCCCAGAATCACAGGATGTTGAGCGCTGCTGCCGAGACTAGAACCCCGTTCCCCAGCTTCGAGGTCGACGGCTCTTGCCGTAAAGCTACATCCTCTCCCCATGACTATGACTCCCATGCCCCCAAACACAGCTAATGCATGGGCTCAGCTCAAAGGGGTGTTTAAGTAGGCCATGAGCAGCCTATGTATATGGGTTGTTGCCCATGCATTCATATAACGCTCAATAAAAGCATTTAGTATGCAAATATGTTTTGAAGCCAAGCCGCAATCATAAAAAGTTATAGAACATAACATATATGTTTAAGACGCTTGTTCACCCCTTGGAGCATCTCTGCATTGAAGAACATCTTTATTCTTCCCAGCTCCAAGGTTCGCCTTTTATCACCCACGGACAGATGAATGGCTGAGTAGACCTGCTGTGATTTCAACTCGAAATCAAACACAGATTCTTGGAATGGATGCTTTATGAACCTCCAGACCAAGATTTGACCTCTGTGGAAGAATTTGGCCAATTTGGGAACCACCAGGCGCAGGTTCCACGGCTGACAGATTTGGCAGCAGAACCCATGATCCGCCCTACAGTGATCCTACAAAACTGACTTCTTGTTCTCAGTTTAGTTCCGAGGCTCGGCCAACAGGGCAAGGAAATCGACCCAGATGCCTTTTGACTTCCCGGTCATGTGACTGCAGGAAAACTAGGGGGGGGGAGGGGTGATCCAAGCGAGCTGCTTTCAAGCAATCTGCCAGGTACAGCTGAGCACACTTTACACGAAAACCCACCGTGATTTCAAATGGAAGATAAAACACACACTGCAAACGCCAGAGATGAAGAGCTGTGACACGACTACATTGAAAAGACGAACCCAACAGTTAAACCCAGAGCACGTCTATTTTGGTCCCGGGATGAGCCGGGGAGCCGGCGTAGGATAATAGAAGCCATTTCCTCAAGCACATGCAATTCACGAGCTCGAGTGTCAGGTCTGGTGACAGCATAACAAATGAAAGAGCGCTCCCCGCGCACTGTAGTGTCATTTCTAAAATAATTGTTCGCAAGGCGGTTCTTTCAAGCAGCCCGATGCCTAGTGGCACGCTGCGTTTTTTCCACATATCATTTTTGCAAAGACACACACAGAGCGTGTTTTGATTCCCCCGTTTTAGGATCTGAAAGAAACCCACGCGGCAGACACGCCGGGCTTCAATTAAAATTCCGCGCAGCAGCTCATGCTAATAGGAGGTGAAATGTTGAGGAAATTTAGAACACACGCACATGAAAAAGGGAATTTTTCCTTGCATTGGGTGTCTCAAAAGTACAATTTACAAATTAAAAAGTGCCATTCTTATTTTACCCACATTAACTCAGCATTAACATTCGGCAAGTATACGTAGAAGCTGACTCCTGGCTTCAAAGATATTTGGAACACTAACCGCCTACGCACTTACTCGCAGTAGAAAGTGAAGCTCTGGGGCCAAACGATGTTGGCACGAGGTACTGCCACGTGCAAAGGCACGTGCGTATTTTGTTGCTCGCCACTGGTTGCTCGCCACCCTTTGAAGTGGTACAGCTCTGTGTTGGAACATCAGAGACCCAGTCCCAAAACAACCCTTTAACGGCCCTGAAGGTGAATCCAGTCCTGGGAAGATCACCATTACCGCTACCTTGTACATCTTCCTGGATGCAGTCCTTGCACATGAGATACTTCTCCTTTCTGGCAGAATCAATTCCCTAGCTGAAACCCAAAGAGTTCCCCCAAGATGGCCCCCATTACCCAGGAGCCACCACAAAGGGGAAGAACTACCGAAGAACTTCCTGTAACACACCACTCCAAAAAGAGAAAAGTAAAACAGGAAATAGTCAACCGCCATGCCTGGTCGGGAGGCAGGAGTCAGGACTGCATCCAGGAAGACCAATACTCGGAGTAATGAAGATTATCGGTAAGTAACTGTGGCATTACCCATGATAAGGGTAACACTTGAAGACACATGATCGCCAGTATAGGTTCCCATACGTTTTAGATAAATCCTTTACTAGGCCCTACTGAGACTGGAAAGCGAATGAGTTAGAAAGAGCCTGTACCTCCACAGTGTGGTAAAGCAGTATGCTTAAGCCACTACCATTAGTTAGCACCAAATTATAAAGAGGAACAGGGTTTTTATCCAAAGGAGGGGGAGCGCTTCAGAAACAAAACAATAGTTTGCAGAATATCCTTACACCGCTCCTGGATTTAAATGTGGTGTTGGCAGTGTAAATCTAGCTTTTGACCAGTTTTGAGTCAATACAACACCTTATTCTGTTTGTTTGGCGCAACATGCATTTATCAGCAAAATCAAAATGCCAAGGCTTACTTTTGGCACACACCTCCCGTTTGCATGCCACTGTTCAAGATAGAAAGTGAAGTCCAAAGGGTCTTTGTTAGAACTGGGATTTCTGGTTGGCTAGGGATTGTTCCTAAACCAGGCAGAAACCACCACTCTAGTCAGGGCAAGAGACTTACACGCTGACGATAACCCCTGTTCACCCCCTTGGTAGATTGGCATGAGCAGAGAGGCTTATCTCAGAGGCAATGTGTAAAGTGTTTGCGCAACACACACACAGCAGCGACACACTAGGCACACCACAAAAGAGACTTCACACAAGGTTATATAACAAAATAGCCTTTGTATTATCCTCAGCACATTAGATCCTAATCACACAATATACCTTGTGCCAACTGGCAACACTAAGTATTCATTTACAGGCGATTGTATAAGGTACATGGCCAATTGGGCCACTGTCAGAACCATTAGAAAGCACAAATAGTAAATATAAAACAACCAGTACCTACTGGTAATATATTGTACTCAGGATTATCACATTAGGCATAAACTCATTATGCATCACTGTAGGCAAGAACACATTATGCATCACATTAGGGCCTTACGCCCTTCCAGCACACCAGGTGCTTCACAGGCCACTCGAATGTCCTCGGGGCCCATCTGGGAATTGTAAATGTAAATGTAAAAATGTAAATGTAAATGTACATGTATTTATATAGCGCAAATCACCGACACGGTATCTAAGCGCTTGCTTAGGGAACCCGTCCTGGTATTACCCTGTGAGATACCCCGCAGGGTATCCACAAGGTGAAAGCCAGGCATCCCGCCGCGAGGGGCCGTAGTGGAGATTAAGCAAGCTATTGCCCAGAGTCGCAGAGTGTGACCCCGTGAGTCGAGTAGGCACTGGAGCGAGAATTATCGAGTCCGTGGAATTTTTTTAGAGCCCGAGACCCGCCGAGGTGGGGAATCGAACCCTGGTCCACGGCCGATCTCAGCTTCCGGGTCTGCCGCCTCCAACCACTGAGCCACACTTCTCCACAATTTCCCGTCATGCCCTACTGCCACCAAAGTCAGGACACTAGGCTGCCACTGCAGCAGGGTGCATGCCCAACAGGCCAGCACCAGAAATGAGGGTGAGGGTGTAATCCACCTGGTCTCTCTAGAGACCCAAAACAATGCACCCAACATTGCAGCTGCCCGCAATCAGGCAGTGCAAGTGTGACCAAAAGAACTCAGCACCAGCAGTGCCTCCTCAGCCCCCGTCACCGGTACTTCTATGCAGCCTAAAAAGGAATGGGCCCGTCATTGCAGCTGCCCGTGACCTCGCGGTGCAGCAGTGAAGCCCGACACCACAGTGCCACTCGAGCCCCTCTCACCGGGACTCTTAATGCACAATGCCCCCATGTTGCAGCTGCCTGTAATCAGGTGCTGTAGCTGTGTGTAAAATCAGCACCAACAGTGCCTAGGGAGCCCCTCCTTCCCGGGGCTCCTCTTTCCTGGCTCCCGATGCCTCAAATAGGCAACCGCAGTGCCGTGCACCGGCCCCACTCACAGGGGCCTTCCCAGACTCTGTCCGGTCTTCTCGGGGTCACAAGCACCAAGGTCGTCTCCTCTCCTCACGCTGCCGTACTCCGGCACCTTCCTGGCCACAGCAGATACGAGCTCACAAGGCTCGGCTCCTTGTTGCGGTTGGGGCACCGCCCCAAACCAGGCCTCCTCTTGCCTGGCTTCCGCTCTGCTTCGTGGCTGGCCCCGACTTCCGAGGGCCTTGCTCCGCCTTGATTGGTCCACGGAACGCGAACACGGCCCGCCCAAAACCAGACAGCTTGCCTGACTTGCTACACGCCGTACATGGTGCGCCGGCTCTGGATGAAAACAAAAATGTGGGGTTGGCTCCCGTCTGGGTTTCCTCTGCCCGGGGCATGCCTGAGGTCAGGCTTTCCTCGCCTGACTTTCTGTTGGAGGCCGAAAGGGCCCACGAGCCTTCATCTCTCCTGCCGGCCGGTCCGCCTACAACCAGGCAATCTCTGCCTGGCGTCCGCCGGCGGCCGCAAAGGTCCGTAACTCCTCTCCGAGGCACAGAAATGTGGGGTAGGCTCCCGCTTTACTTCTAGGCAGCATGGGGAAATCCCACGCCGGGATTCCCTTGGAAAACCTTTGCACCACAGCGCTGCCGGCCTCAAGACCCCTGGGGCACTCCTCACATCCTCCCCGGTCTGGGCAGTGTCCTCCTCGCGCTGAGTGCGCTCTCCAGTCCACAGCCATCAAGGGCAGAGCTGGGCACAGCCAGGCCAGCATGTAGGGACCCCCAGGAAGCAATAGTTGGGTCCCACAGCGCTGACTACTGTCGCACAGCAGTCCTTCGCCCCCAGGACAGGTACCAGCAAGCACACAGACATGGGTTCACAGCTCCAATATTTATATTAGCCAGGTCTTTGTTCTGCCCTGGCATAGGGCTTGGGGAACAAGTCCCAACTGGTTCTGGGGGCGGGGGGGGGTACTGAAGCACTCTCTATACAGTGCTTACACCCTCCTTTGTCAAGTTAGGCTCTGGCCCCCGACAGACCACAGGGGAGCAGAGCCAGCATTGAACAAGGTAGGCACAGACCTATTCAAGGGCTTCACGTTCACTATTCCAAATGAAGATCGGCCTATACAGCCTAGCGCTGACTGACCCTGCCCCTCTGGAGCCACACACCTCACCAGCCCCTGTCACTCCAGAGCCAGACATGCAATACACATCAGGCAGGCATAGACACATAGCACACAGAAATGCCAACTTCTAAAAGTGGCATTTCTAATATAGTGATAACAAATCTGTGCACACCACTACGGAGAATTTATCATCACTATTCCAAACATACCAAACTTGACCATGCTGCTCCTCTCATATCAGGAATTTCCACTGAAACACTTATCAGGGAATCCCCAATGCATTCCTATGAGAGAATTATCACAGCAGTAAGAAACCAAAATGGCTGTTTGTTACTACCAGGACTTGTCACACAATTAAGGTACTTGTCCTACCTTTTACCTACAATGCACCCTGCCCATAGGGCTAGCTAAGGCCTACCTTAGGGGTGCCTGACGTAGCAAAAGGGGGTTCACTGACATGGCACCCACTTTATGTGTCACATCACAGTGGCAGCAAACTGCGCACAAAGGCCCTGCAATGGCAGAGTCCTGAGACAGGTTTGAAAGGCTACTTTGGTGGGTGGCGCAAGCAGCGCTGCAAGCCGTCCAGTAGCATTTCATTTACTGGCCCTGGGTATCTGAGATACCACTTTACAAGGGACTGACAGGTAAATGAAATACGTCAAACAGGGGTAGACCAATACTACCATATTTACCACAGAGAGCACACACACTTTCCACTGGACAGCAGTGCTAAAGTACCGAGAGTCCGAAAACCACCAACACCAGGTCAGAAAAAAGACTAGGAGGAAGGCAAAAAGTTCAGGGATGACCCTGCAAAAAGGGCCAAATCCAACAGTATTCATGCAGACTTGTACATTGAATAAGAATGATTTCCTATGTACCAACAAACAGTACTTTGCAACAGTTGAGACAGTCACCTAAAAGCTGCCACTGATAACTACCGCATACATTTTTACAGAGATCCATAAAATGGCAACCATGCTAAGGTTGGATCTCAAGCCACAAAATAATGACTAAAAACTCACACACAAATATATTTTACAATTTAAATGCTTTTGTACATAGTTAAAGTAGCAGCAACTTCGCGGTCTATTGAAATTTTACGGTTTAAATCTTTTTATTGAGATTTATCAACATTCAATATGTTCGGCATTTCAAAAGTTGTATCGTAGCTAAAGTTACATGTTTGACATATGGCAAAGCTAAGAAATCGAAGTAAATGGAGAACATATCCGAAGAGAGTTCAAACATAACATAAGGTGAAAAGGAAACCTACTATAACCCCTCCCCTCTCCCCGTTCCTTGTCCACCAAATAAATGATTATAAGCCTTGCCTGAGTCCCGCTATGTGAACGTGGGCATTACTTCCTTGCCCGTTGTGGATCAGAGAGCTGTAGGAGGCGGAGATACCTTCGACAGGTGATTTCCCTGAATTCGGAGGAAAGAAGGGACAAAAATGGTTGCAAGAGCTCATTAAACATGGATCTCTTCCCTGCTATTGTCAAGGTCAACTTTTTCATCCCCAGGACATGCCACAGACTGTATAGCCAGCTTGTGAAGGTAGGGATTTGGGAGGTACGTCAGTGTGTTAGTATGTTTTGCACTGCGGAGCCCAGAGCTATTACCATCAGCTGACCTCTACGGTATCTGAGCGGGTATGTCAGAGGTTTGGGAAGGCCCAGAAGGACATATGCGGGAAACGCGGTATTTGTGTGTCCAAATGTTTGTCCACTTCATCAAGTACTTGAGTCCAGTATGCCTGGATATGTGTGCAATCCCACAGCAGGTGCACTAGGGTGTCCAAGCTCCCACATCCTCGCCAGGAGTTCGCACCTTGAATGGGATCTATTGAGTGAAGGTGCTCTGGAGTATAATACCAATAAGTAACTAGTTTGTAAAGGTTTCGGTCAGCCCCATGTGAGATGCTGAGTGGCGGGCTCCATGATATACCCCCTCCCATTCCATATGGCTGAGTGTTCTGCCCAGTTCCCTTTCCCACCTCGCGCAGCTGGCATTGTACATATGCGTATTTCTGGCTAGGAGCAACTTATACAAATTCGAGATGAGTTTGCGGTCCGCCCCAAACCAGGCCTCCTCTTGCCTGGCTTCCATTCTGCTTCGTGGCTGGCCCCGACTTCCGAGGGCCTTGCTGCGCCTTGATTCGTCCACGGAACGCAAACACAGCCCACCCAAAACCAGGCAGCTTGCCTGACTTACTACACGCCGTTCATGGTGCGGCGGCTCTGGATGAAAACAAAAATGTGGGTGTTTTTTTTTAGAGTTTTATATAGCGCAAACTAGACCCGAACCGAATCGGGTATCAGAGCGCTTTACATAGCACCAGTTACGTTACATGAGGACACACATTCATTTTTAGGCAGAGGGAGATTAACTGATTTGCCCAGAATCACAAGAGGTTTTGGCGTCATTACCGAGACTCGAACCCAGTTCCCCGGGTCCGAGGTCGAGCGCCCTAGCCGTTAGGCCATCTCCAACCCTTTGGGACGGGTTGGCTCCCGTCTGGGTTTCCTCTGTCCGGGGAATGCCTGTTCCAGTTGGAGGCCGGAAGAGCCCACGAGCCTTCATCTCTCCTGCCGGCCGGCCCCCCTACAACCAGTCAATCTCTGCCTGACGTCCGGCGGCGGCCGCAAAGGTCTGTGACTCCTCTCCGAGGCACAGAAATGTGGGGTATGCTCCCGCTTTACTTCTAGGCAGCACGGGGAAATCCCACGCCGGGATTCCCTTGGAACACTTTTGCACCACAGCACTGCCGGCCTCAAGACCCCTGGGGCACTCCTCACATCCTCTCCGGTCTGAGCAGTGTCCTCCTCGCGCTGAATGCGCTCTCCAGGACATGTAGTCCACAGCCATCAAGGGTAAAGCTGGTCAAAGGCAAGCCAGCACGTAGGGACCCCCAGAAAGCAATGGCTGGGTCCCACGGCAGTGACTACTGTCGCCCAGCAGTCCTTCGCCCCAGAACAGGTACCAGCAAGCACACAGACATGGGGTCACAGCTCCAATATTTATATTAGCTAGGTCTTTGTTCTGCCCTGGCATAGGGCTTGGGGAACCAGTTCCAACTGGTTCTGGGGGGTACTGAACCACTTTCTATACGGTGCTTACACCCTCCTTTGTCAAGTTAGGCTCTGGCCCCTGACACACCACAGGGGGGCAGAGCTAGCATCGAACAAGGCAGGCACAGACCTATTCAGGGGCAACTCCCGGCACTATTCCAAATGCAGATCTACCTATTCAGCCTTGCGCTGACTACCCTGCCCCTCTGGAGCCGCACACCTCACCAGCCCCTGTCACTATAGAGCCAGACATGCAATACACATCAGGCAGGCAAAGACACATAGCACACAGAAATGCCAACTTCTAAAAGTGAGATGCCAGTACTGATAGACTAATTAACAAGCCCTTTTGTCAACCAGAAAAAAGTATACTTCAAAACTGGGAGGTGCTATTGAATAGCTGTTTTTATTCTCAAAGTATCATCAGATAAGTTAAATGATTTAAACCTTATTGGGTACAGTCAACATCAACGGAATTTTGTGACAAGAAGAATGAAATAAGGACACAACACCAGATAATATCAGTATATCAGTCATAAGTCAACCATATCACAGTCATATCACATACATTCATACATTCAAACAGGAATACTTCACACACACACTGGAGAACTAATACACCAGTAGGGGAAGTAATGGATCTGCTGTAGGTTTCTAGAAAATTCAATTCAACATAGCACACTCCTTTAAATCAAAACAAATCAATTATTTCAGATTATTTACAGAAGTGAGTGTACTGTTGTCAGAACTAGTTCACTATAGCACTGGAACTACCAAAGGCAGACCCAAAAACAGAGGGGGGCCTATGCGTTTCGAATCCCCGAAGGTCGGTGGGATTCTCCTCAGGGCCAGGTTATTCTGTAAAGAGAAAAAGGAACCTAAGTATACAGATTTCAAAAGTAGGACCTGAATTGCGCTACAACACCCATAAAAACCAACCGGCTTACCAATAGGAATCTGTCCACCGGATCAAATTCATAGGTAAAGGAAAAGACAACCTGTGCAGAATAATAAAAAACAATAAAAAACATGTGTGTCAGTGTCTACTTCAGGGGAAAGAATCTAGAGCAATCGACCGGGGAGTCCAAAGAAGTTACCTTGATCCTTGGTAACAGTGTGTCCTGTGTAGTTGAAGAAAAGTGTAGTACGATATACTGCACTCATTTCTAAATGGAATTCGTTACTGAATTTGCACATTGCCCCACAGGTCCCGTGGTATTCGACTACACTTTTCTTCAACTACACAGGACACACTGTTACCAAGGATCAAGGTAACTTCTTTGGACTCCCCGGTCGATTGCTCTAGATTCTTTCCCCTGAAGTAGACACTGACACACATGTTTTTTATTGTTTTTTATTATTCTGCACAGATTGTCTTTTCCTTTACCTATGAATTTGATCCGGTGGACAGATTCCTATTGGTAAGCCGGTTGGTTTTTATGGGTGTTGTAGTGCATTTCAGGTCCAACTTTTGAAATCTGTATACTTAGGTTCCTTTTTCTCTTTACAGAATAACCTGGCCCTGAGGAGAATCCCACCGACCTTCGGGGATTCGAAACGCGTAGGCCCCCCTCTGTTTTTGGGTCTGCCTTTGGTAGTTCCAGTGCTATAGTGCACTAGTTCTGACAACAGTACACTCACTTCTGTAAATAATCTGAAATAATTGATTTGTTTTGATTTAAAGGAGTGTGCTATGTTGAATTGAATTTTCTAGAAACCTACAGCAGATCCATTACTTCCCCTACTGGTGTATTAGTTCTCCAGTGTGTGTGTGAAGTATTCCTGTTTGAATGTATGAATGTATGTGGTATGACTGTGATATGGTTGACTTATGACTGATATACTGATATTTTATCTGGTGTTGTGTCTTTATTTCATTCTTCTTGTCACAAAATTCCGTTGATGTTGACTGTACCCAATAAGTTTTAACTCATTTAACTTATCTGATGATACTTTGAGAATAAAAACAGCTATTCAATAGCACCTCCCAGTTTTGAAGTATACTTTTTTTCTGGTTGACAAAAGGGCTTGTTAATTAGTCTATCAGTACTGGCATCTCTCTTTTGTTGTTTAGTTGATTAGGCTCAGCCTTACTGATTAGAGCCAGCCCCAGCTGTTTCTTGCTAACTTCTAAAAGTGGCATTTCTAAAATAGTGATAACAATTCTGTGCACACCACTATGCAGCATTTATTATCACTATTCCTAACATACCAAACTTGACCATGCTGCTCCTCTCATATCAGGAATTACCACTAAAACACTTATCAGGGAATCCCCAATGCATTTCTATCAGAGGGCCGCCTCACAGCAGTAAGAAACCAAAATGGCTGTTTGCTACTACCAGGACATGTGAATCAATTAGGGTACATGTCCTACCTTTTACCTACAATGCACCCTGCCCATAGGGCTAGCTAGGGCCTACCTTAGGGGTGACTGACTTAGCAAAAGAGGGTTCAATCACATGGCACCCACGGGTGCCCAAGCTCCCGCATCCCTGACAGCAGTTCCCCCCTTGAGTGGGATCTATTGAGTGAAGGCGCTCAGGAGTATAATACCAATAAGTAACTAGTTTGGTAGAGGTTTCGGTCGGCCCCATGTGAGATGCTGAGTGGCGGGCTTTATGGTATACCCCCTCCCATTCCTTATGGCTGAGTGTTCTGCCCAGTAACCTTTCCCACCTCGTACGGCTGGCATTGTACATATGCGTATTTCTGGCAAAGAGCATTTTATACAAATTGGAGATGAGTTTTTTATCTGAGGTGCGAGTGATAAGCCATCTCTCATAAGCTGAGAGGTGTCTACAGGCAGACGGCTTAACCTGGGTATGAAGGGCCCAATGCCTAATCTGAAATTACTGGAGCCTTTCAGTTTCAGGTAGCCCATAATCCAGTTTGAGTTGTTGGAATGGTATAACCCCGTCTACATCAAAGAGATGGCCCAGAGAGCGGCACTCTTAGGATCTCCTTTGTGTAAAGGCTGCTGCATCCATGCCTGGCTGGAAGTCGGGGTTATCAAGCAACGGCGTAAGTGGCAAGGGGAAGGTAGTGAGATTGTGTTTGATGTTGGTATGGTCCCACATTTCAAGGGTGACTCGGGTGATATGAGACGCATATAAATTGAGTGGTCTGTGCACCCTCCGAAGGAAGAGGATTCCCTGTAGTGGTCTGGCGGCCACTGCTTGGTCCTGGAATAACCAGTACTTCTCCGACTCTAACCGGCTCCACTCGACCAGATGGCGCAGTTGAATCGCATGGAAATAAAGGTGGAGCTCGGGGATACCAAGGCCCCCCTTCTCCGGCAGAAGCATCGCTAGTGCCTGCTTCATCCTTGGCTTGTGGCCATTCCATATAAATTGTGAAAGTTCGGATTGAGTCTGTTGTATCCATCCCTTTGGAGGTCGGATAGGCAAGGTTTGAAACAGATATAAGATCTGAGGTAAAATGGTCATTTTAATTGCTGCTATTTTACAGAGCCAGGAAAGTGGGTAGTGCTTCCATTGGCTCAGATCCTTTCGGATTGTCAGCCACAACCGTGCGTAATTGGTGGCTACCGAGCCCGGTAGGGAGGGAGCTAGTTGGATCCCCAAATAGGGAATCGTGTCTTCTGCCCACTGAATGGGATGAATGCCCTGAAGAAATGCGCGGGTGGAGGGCGTTAGGGAGACCTTAAACCCCGAGGCCTGCACAAAAGCTTCTAGTTCTGCGAGGCATGCTGGCAGTGCGAAGGTTGGGTTCGACAACAAGATCAGGACGTCATCGGCGGATAGACTAATTGTGTGGGTATAGCCTCCGAATTTAATCCCCGTAATCACTGGGTTATGTTGAAGTCGGTGGGCCAAAGGCTCCATATAAAACGTGAAAAGAAGGGGCAACAAGGGGCACCCTTGTCTTGTGCTTTGTTCTACGGGAATCGAGATGAGGTGTAGCCGTTTACTCGAACTGTGGCTGTTGAGAACATATAGCAATTTAAGATGTATGTTCGAACCTTCTACCCCATCCCCACTCGCTCGAGAACCTGTTCTATGTATGGTCAGTGGACCGTGTCGAAGACCTTCTTGGCATCGACAGTGAGCATCATATATTCCCCTTGATCCGTGAGGCTTTCTCAATAAGGTGAAGGGCCCGCTTTGTATTGTCACTTGTCTGGCGCTGGGGGATAAAGCTTGCCTGGTCCAGGTCAATCAGACCGGGCATGTGAGGCGCAAGACGAGCAGCAAATATCCCAGTGTATAACTTGAGATCAATGTTGAGAAGAGATATGGGGCGATAAGCTCCGCATTTGGTCTTGTCCTTTCCCGATTTCGGGATAACCACTATGGAAACTTTGAGCATGTCTCCCGGTATCGTTCCAGGATCAGCGAATGAGTTAAAAAGCTTGGTTAGGACTGGGGTCACCAAAGTACAAAACGTTTTGTAAAATATGAAATAGAAGCCATCGGGCCCGGGGGCCATGGCAGGTTTAAGACGTGAGATGGCTGCAATGACCTCTTCTAATCTAATGTCACTGTCCAGGTGATCTGCCTGAGCTTTAGTCAACACTGACAATCCCTCGGACTCAAGAAAGGCAGCTCCGTCCGCAGTAGACAGTGGAGAAGTGTTGCTCAATGGTTAGAGTGGCAGACCCTGATGCAGAGGTCTGGCCCGGGACCAGGGTTCAATTCCCGCCTCGGCAGGACTTGGGCTCAATTTCCTCGGACCCGACAATTCTCGCTTCGGTGCCTATTCTAATCATGGGTCCCTCGCTGCAACTCTGGGCAATAGCTTCCTTAATCTCCACAACGGCCCCAACAGCGCTGGGATGACTGACTTCACCTTGGGGGTGCCCAGGAGTGGACATTTCACAGGGAAAAGCCAGGAAGGATTCCACAGCGGTATGAGTGCAGCGCCGGGACGCCCCGTTGCTGAGGCAGCCGTGCGCTTTACAAGTACAACCCATTTACAGTGGCGAGCTGGCATAGAGGCAGGCGTAGAAGTCTCGGAATGTCTCAGCGATCTCAGAATCCTCGGTAACTTGCCGACCATCTCCCCGTTGAGTCTCCCGTACCCCCTGCTTCTGTCGGGTCTCTCGCAGTTTATGGGCGAGGAGGCAACCACCCCTGTCTCCTCCAGTGTAGTATGCGTGTCAAAGCCGGAGGGCTGCGAATTCTGTTCTGTCTTGGTCCAGCTCCGCAAGTTGCTGTCACCCAACTTTCAGTTGGCGCCAGACCCATGGAGCCCCTGTTCGTCAATGTATCTGTTTCAGCTCCTTTGTTTTTAGGGTAAGGTCATCCCTCTTACGCTTGCACTCTGCATTTTCTGCCGCCGAAAATGGCCACCAATCCCCCCCCGTAGAACCACTTTAATTGCTTCCCACTGAGTAGAGAGGGAGGTGCCATTATTAGCGTCATGGGAGAGGCAATCGTTGATGGAGCCCTATATCTGTTCCTACTACTGCTGCACGTGTAGTAGAGTATCTCGGAGGCGCCACAGTCGAGAGGGTCGCTGCATGGGAAGGAGAGTAAAGGTAGCGATGACCGATGCATGGTCGGATAGAGAGGCTACTCCTACCTCTACGCCCATTGCTAACGCGTGCAGAGGTGCCAATGCCAACAGGTAGTCCAGTCTAGCGTATGTTTTATGCGTGTTAGAGTAATAAGAGTATTCATGGCTATGGGGGTGGAAGCAATGCCACAGGTCATTGAGGCCTAAGTCGTGCAGTCGAGTAGACCCTGCTGTGGATAACGCGCCTGTCTGAATGGAGCGTTGGCATGATCTGTCTGTATCGTTATCAAAGACTAAATTCAAGTCGCCCCCCCCAAAAGGATCCTGCGTTTCGTTGTGCCCATCGCTTCGGTGAGCGATGTGTGCAGAAATCTTTCTTGTCCCTCGTTAGGGGCGTATACTGAGCCTATGATGAATGTTAAGCCTCCTAAAGTTAAACAGTAGGTTAGAAGCTGTCCCTTAATTTCGGCTTCCTTGTGAAGGACCTGCCCCTGAAACTTCTGGGCAACTAGTATGGCCACACCAGCCGATTTGGAGGGCCATGAGGAGAACAGCTGAGTCGGGAACCTGGAAGATTTGAGGCGATGGCAGTCTTTTGATAATAAATGTGTTTCCTGGAGTAAGCATATGCTCCGCGGTGGTGTTTTCTAAGTATGACAAGACTGCTTTACGTTTAACGGGATTGTTAAGGCCCCTCACATTCAGGGTGAGTATTTTGAGTGTGGTGGGAGTAATTTAACCAGATGAAAATGGGTGGGAGCATGAACGGGATCTGGGATCCTCTGCTGTGTAAATAGTGAGCAGGTTGTGACACTGGAGGGCATTTCCTGTGTGGACCTATGCTATCAGTTAAAAAAAGGTGGACAAGGAATCCCGAAAACCATGAAAAATAACCCCAAACAAGTGTCCATGTGGAAACCTTCTGCAAGGAGCAGAAATAAAATAGGGAAATAATGAAAGTCGTGACGTAGTCCATCATCTTTGGATGATCGGATGAGAGTTTCCATGGTCGACATATTGTGGCCAAGGGCGTCCCTCCACCCTCCCGCCAGCTGCCCACTAAGTAGAGGGACATATCAAAGAGGTCGATTGGTCATGTGGATATCAACCAGGCTGTGTCTTTGCCAGTTCTGTGGGTGGAGTCTCGAGGGCTGCTTTCAGTCCTTTTGAAATTTCAGCGGAGTTTGGTCATTTAGGCCGGCGCCATCATCCCTGTTGCCTCCAACATGGTCTTGTGTTTTCTGCGCCGGGGGTAGAGGAAAAGATTGTCATCCATGCGGAAGACCAGACGAAACGGGTGGCCCCAGCTATAGGAAATGTTGCGTTGATGGAGGTGTAAGGTGATGGGTCTGAAGGTTCTCCTCTTTTGTAAAGTGAGAGCTGTCAAGTCCTTGTACAGGACCGGGGTCTGTCCGAGGAATGTCAGGGGGTGCAGCTGTTGGGCTTTCTGAAAAGATTTCCTCTTCAGTTCAGAAGTCTTGAACACAGACCAGAATGTCTGATGGCGGGACTGTGGCAGGAAGTGGTGGTATGCCCACTCTGTGCGCCCTGTCCAATTTGAGGTCGGTGTCTTGCGTGTTGCCCAAGATATGATTAAAGAGGTCCTTGGTGTATTAAAGATGTTGCCTGCTTCCTCGTTGGTCTTCACCCCCCGGATCCTGATGTTATGGCGACGGGAGCGATTCTCCAAGTCTTCGAAGTGGGACTGTAGGTCTACTTGTTGATTGTGTATTCGAATTACATCTTGCTGAAATGTCGCCAGCTCCGTATTTCTCCCGTCGCTTTTATCCTTCAGCTCAGCGACCCTCTCACCTATGCTGTCCACGTCTCTGGGGACATCTTTAACTTCAGCCGTGAGATCCCTTTAAGTGTTTGCAGGTCCTGCCATAGTGCCATGGGTAGGCAGACAAAATATCGATTTTTTTATATCGACCTACCATAATATTGATGTTTTAATATCGAAGGGACAGAATATAGAAGGTAAGTAATATCGATTTTTTTAATATCGAAGGGACAGAATTTCGGAGGTAAGTAATATAGATTTTGTTAATATCTATGTAAGTAATATCGATATTACTAATATCGATTTTTATATGATTGTTATGTATATTATTATGTATTTAATATGTATTACTTTTTTTTAAATGTAAGTTAAGTAAATGTTGTATTTTAGTACCGTAGCGGGTTGTGGGTTTATAGGGGAATAGGGTGGGAAGTGATTTAATTATACAAATTTAATTATAAATTTTTTAGGAATGATAAATTAATTTTAATTAATTGGTAATTAATTTGTATTAATTGGTAATTTATTTTAATTCATTGATTAATTGATAATTATGTTCTGTAGCGGGTTGTGGGTTTATAGGGGAATAGGGTGGGAAGTAATTTAATGATACTAAATTAATTATTAATTTTTTAGGAATTATAAATTAATTTTAATTAATTGGTAATTATTTTTTATTAATTTGTAATTTATTTTAATTCATTGATTAACTGATAATTATGTTCTGTAGTGGGTTGTGGGTTTATAGGGGAATAGGGTGGGAAGTAATTTAATTATACTAAATTAATTATTAATTTTTTAGGAATTATACATTAATTTTAATTAATTGGTAATTAATTTTGATTAATTGGTAATTTATTTTGATTAATCGATAATTATATTCTGTAGCGGGCTGTGGGTTTATAGGGGAATAGGGTGGGAGTAATTTAAATGTAATTAAGTAAAAATTTATTTTCATTAATTGTTTTTGCTAATTATATTATTGTTAATTATTAATTAGGTAATTCATTTTTATTAATTGGTAATTCGTTTTAATTAATTGATTAATTGATAATTATGCTAAGTGTATTATTTTATTATTGGCGTTTTGTTGTGCGTTAATAGTGTGTAAAGTAATTGATATGTAATTAAGTAGGTATTACATTTATAGTTGGGTATTGATAATTAATTTATTGGAAATAATTATGTTATTTTTAACTTCTACGCTATCCAACACTTTCCCTACTATTGCACTCTCTGGAGTGGGAATAGTAATTTTTACCCCTACGCTATCCACCACTTTCCCTACTGTTGCACTCTCTGGAGTTGGAATAGTAATTTGTACCCCTACGCTATCCAACACTTTCCCTACTGTTGCACTCTCTGGAGTGAGAATAGTCATTTTTACCCCTACGCTATCCAACATTTTCCTAACTGTTGTTTTTTTGGGAGTTGGAATAGTATTTTATTCCCTCTGTTACTTAATATTTTTTGTATTGTTTTAGTTAATGTAGTATATAATTAATTTAAAAAAGATTAAAACTAAATTATTTTTTTTAATTCGTTTTGCATAATTATTTAATTTTTATTTATGTTATTATTTTATGTGTATAGATGAATTTGTAATATATAATATTGTTAATTATTTATAAGTTATTACAATAAATATTACAACTGAATATTAAGTATATATATTATATATTATATATATATGCTTAATTATTTTTTTATTACATTATGTATCTTACTTATTAATTTTAAATAATATAATATATTTTGTGCTATGTTTATTATATTTTTAAGTACTTTTAAATTAACTATACATATTTTTTAAATAAAAAACGATATTTTTAAAAAAACGATATTTTTGACATCAATATTTTTTTTCTCGATATTTTTGTACTTACCTTTTTGTAGATAGCATGTCGATATTGTTGACATCGATATTATTGCTCCGATATTTTTGTAGGTCGATATTTTGTCTTTCTATATTTTGTCATACATTCAGTGCCATGATGAGATATTCAAGGAGGGCTTTCGCTATTGGCTCCCCCCCTTCGCCGCTCATGTGTGTAGACAGTTCAGTGTTTGCTGGTGTATCGCCCATATTTTGACCACCTTCGGCCTTTGCGAATAAGTCTTTTAGGGTTTTTTCTTTCTGCCCTTGGGAGGAGGACATGCTGTGCCTCAATAGGTGGCCGGAGCGGGCACTGGTGGGCCTCGTGCGAGCCCATGCTGGATGTAATGCGGTAGCGGTGGGCCCTAAGGTAGTCCCACGGTCCCTTCACTAGGGCACCACGGGTCGATCCGGTTTCGCCCTGTAGGCCGACGATGTGCTCCGCCTGCGTAGCTCTGGACAGGCTCAGAGGGGTCCCTTCCCTGTCCCCGGGTAAGCCGGCAGGCCCCACTCCTTCGCTGTTGTGCTGTTTTACCTTCGATGTGCCTGGTGCTTGATCCCCCCGTCGGCGTTAGATCTATGCGGCACAGAGAGCTCTGGGGGTCTCAACGTCTCAGTGCCTATTCTCCCACAGACACAGTCCTTGTGTGCTAGGTACCCACCGCTACATCTCCAGGTTTCTACCGAGTTCCAGGCCCCGTTTGGGACATCTGGGCTGGCTCGCTGCAGGGTCTACCTCAGGCGTGGCCAATATATTCCCAGGCAGTGATTCGTGTGCTTGCGGCGCCAAACAGACTTCAACTGTGCAACGGGCCTCTCGTTGTCATCCGAATCCCGCTCCTCTCTCTCTCAGTAGCGAACGCCCACGGTGACTTCTCCCCTTGGGTCGGTCACTTGCCTGCTGTGTGGCAGAGTGGATGGACTTCCATGGGCCCGCAGTAACTCTGACCGGCCTCAAAATTGCCAAACTGCTGCTGGTTCTCGTTACAAAATGGCAGGCTCTCCACTGCTCTGCTGCGAGATCTGCCGCATCTGGAGCTTGCCAGTTTGCCACACGGCGTGAAGTGCACGCAGATCCCTCGTCGCTCTCTGGGTATTATCGGGAGGCAGCCCGGATAGCTTCTTTGCCTTGCTCTTGAGTGCTTTGTGGTAGGCCAGGCCGATCCTGGGTCCCTTTTCTCGCCCGCAGCTGCCACCTTAGTGCAGGGCCACCCCCAAGCTAGGCTGCACCCCTGCAGGATCGCTCCCAGCGGCACAGCCGGATTAAGCACCCGAGCTGGAAATATGGCGGTTTCTCACCACCAAGACGTTCACTGTATCAGCCGCGATAATTGGGTCAACAGGTGTCTGGTTGCTGGTAGCGGCGAAACGCCAGAGCGGCATGTCCTATTGAGCTGTCATCTTGGCCATGCCCCCTATTGAAAATTTATGTTAAAGTTATGTTCCGTTGTATCGAAAATGAGAGCATGGCAAGAGCGTGTAGTTTATCAATCATTCATGCCTTTTAAGCTACTTTATAATTTAATTTGTCATTTCCAGTAATAATAAGTTGGCAAGGACATTACCGACCAGTAAATGAACAATAATTTGAATATTTTGTTCATTTTGTACTGGATGACATGAAAGATGATCTTCTTGCTAATTTGAAGTCACATCATGAATCCATCCATTGTGATATTTTTATCCACAAAGGGTAGCTTAATGCTGAATAACAGTTGTTTATTGTAACCCAACTCAATGATAAACATCTTATCGACCTAGGAAGCATAAACGCCTGAACAGGCCTGGCGTGATCTAAACCTGTGACCCTGAAGTTAAAAATAGACTCCTCAAGTGAATGCTTTAATGTCCTATGGAACCAGGCCCTCCAAGGGAGCAGACTAAGATAACGCACAGATGATACTTCTTCAGGATTAATGCCTACTGCTTAAGTGCTCCAATTGCACAGCACTTTTTTATGTTGCGCCTCAGTTGCAGGTCTAATGCATCATTCCCTCCTGCTGACCAAGTCTAGCAGTGAGTTCCAGTGACCTGCCCCGGCCCCATAGGCACTGGCAGTTTTGATATCCTGAAGAAGAAACCAAGATCACATTTCACTCCTGATCCAACTTTCTGTCACTTAATAGTACTTCTAACCCATCAGTTCTCTGACTACTTCCTCCCCAGCCAATTTAATGCATCATTTTGCAAATTCCCCACTGTTAGAGCTGTCAACTTTAGGGTGGTCCCTCTCAAACTTTTTGCCTTACTCCTCCATTTTTGCTGTTCTTGTGTTTGTTGTCCTTCGGGCTCTGTGCATCTTAGCACTGCTAACCTGTGCTAAAGTGTGTGTGCTCACTCCCTAAAACATGGCAAAATTGGCTTTCACCCCATTGGCACATATAATTTACTTCCCTAGTAAAGTGGTACTACACGCATCTTATGGGGATAGGGAGTACATGTGCTAGGTTTACTTTCCTAAGGCCTACAGATTGAAGACACGCACTAAAGTTCACTGTAACCGATGTGAGAAGGAGTATTCTGCAGAGTCCAAAGTAATATTTGTACTGCTTTTGGGTCATCCAGAAATGTCACATTTCTCTGAGTCAGTCATAACCAGGGCCTGGCTGAGGGCTGACCTCAGCGGATGGATTGATTACCATTCTTCCACAAGCTAAGGCCTCCTCTCCACGAAGAGAAGATGGGTGGGGCTACAGGCTCATCCATCAGCAGCTATCACTAGGTGCCAGGCACCATGCTGCACCAAGGAGAAAAGGCAGCGAGGGGTGAAGGGGCTTTTTTAGAGACCATGTGGCAAGAGACCCTGGGCGACACCATTTTGAACAAACCCAGAGGCTGGGCAGGAAGGAGCAGGGTCAGTGAAGTGATGTGTCGCTGTTTGATAGGAAAAACAGAGACTACGGGGTGCAAGGAGCCCCCCTGACCTCACGAAGCCACGGAAGGAGGAGGAGCGATGTTGTGCTCCTCGTGAAGAAGGGGAGGGGCCCGGGATCCCAACATCGGGTCCTGTGCGTGAAAAGGTGGTGGCGGGGTGCCAGGAGCCCACCCCGGCCCCCGCAGGACAACCTAAGTTTGGGAGCGCCGTTGCGCTCCCCGTGAAGTCAGAGGAAGGGCCCGGGATCCCAACTCCGAGCCCGTGGCAGGCATGGTAAGTCGGGGAGCGCCGGCGCTCTCCCTGTGAATAATGGCCCAGGGGCCCGGGACCCCATCCCCGAGCCCCAAAGACACAAGAAGGAGGAGGGAGGAGTTCCGCGCACTCCCCCCAAAGCTGGAAGGCGTCGGGGGAGTGCTGACACACTCCCCCAAGGTCAGCCTGGACCCGCGGGAACCTCCGTGTCTGCCCACTGGAGCGGGCTGACCAGAAGAGATGTGCCGGCTCCCGTGGCTGCACGCAAGGGTGCTGGCCGGGCGGGGAGCCAGCTGGGCTGCCCTCCAATCATGCGGCAATGCGGAGTGCCAGAGTGGGACCGGGCCCCCGTGAGAAGAAGAGCGGCCGGGGGTGGGCTCCTCGAGCCGCAGGGAAAACTCACTGTGAGGAGCAGCCGGGGGTGGGCTTCTCGAGCTGCGGTGTATCCCCCGTGGATCCGGGTGGGACCGAGCCCTCCAATGAGCATGGTGATGCGGGAGGGCCTGGGTGTGACCGGGCCCCCGCGAAGAAAGGCAAGTTGCGCTGCTTTCCCTGGCACAGGGGAAGAGCCGCTGCTCTAATATGCAGGGAATCGAGGAGAATCGCCCATAATGACTTGTAGGCCTGAACCAGCCAGCAAGGGAAAACCGGTTCCCTCTACTTGTGGTGGCCCCAGGAGGACGGGGTCACCACCACACGTGTGCCAGGGTGCAGGGGGAGCTGCAGGAGACCGCAGCTTCCCCCAGCAGGAAAAGAAGAAGTCCCTCCCTAAGTCACTTGGGGACTTAAGAAGAATAACCCCTCAAGGGATCAGCCAGTATTTAACACTATCTAGGCTTGAATTTTTGTTCTACAGCTGAGGGTGTATTGAGAAGTGCATCACAGAGTGAAGGGCTGAGTTGGGAATATCTGGAGAAGGGCATCCGCTGGAGGTGAAGAGGTGTAATTGCACCAGAAATGCATTTACTGAGGTTATTTCTTTTTGAGGGACTGAAGGCCACATCTGTAATGTGAAGTACTTGTGTAAGGTGATGTCATAAGAAAAATAGGGTTATATTGCCAGACAGTCCTGCTAGGGTGTCTGGCTGTATATGTGTAAACCTGCGATTTCATCTGGGATGCCTTTAGGGGCTGTAATTGCAATGCATTCTAATGATCCACAAATGTGATTAGTCCTGTCAATCTAAAGTGATGCTTAAACATGTATTCTTGCAGCTGCGCTTAGGTGAAGAACCCAGACTGCTAGCCCTTAAGATGTAGAGGTGTATACTTCATGGTCAGTAGGAAACGCTCAGTCAGGTTTATGTGTCACCAAGGCAGGGTTACCTATTTTAAATGCTTGTTGAGATAATGGGGTGGGTCGCCACTGGGATGGTGCCAGTGCGCAGGGCCCTCGCTCAAGAATATGTTCAACTAACTGCATTGGGGGCAAGATGATGTGCATACATGGGAGTGGTGGTACTAGACCCCACCCCCCCTGTGGGAGGGGTGGAGATGTTATGCAATGTCACAAAGTAATTCCAACAGCTTATGTATATTTGTAAATTGGTACATAGTATTGAGTAGTGTGTGTGTTTAATAAATGTACTCTTACTTTTATAAAGCAAAATACAGACTGGACAATCAATTATTGAGTGGTATTTCTGCGTACCTGCAAATGGCAATTACTATCCCACACCACCTCCCTTTAGTTAAGTGACAAGAGCTGTGCACACACATAAATATCAATAACAAGTAGTATGTCGTTAGTATTCATAGAAGAAAAATTAAGAAGGGCAGTTGGTTTTCGTTGGACGTGTTGCTTTTATTGCGCCAGCCGACATGTGTTTCATTGGAGTGCAATACACTACATACACTACACGCTACATAGTCCATCACCACGAGTGGAACGCCGTATTCGCTGCGGGACAGACTTAGAGACTACTGAACAGAACTCAGCTCCGATTCGGGAAGGGGATCTTCTACAGAGACTTAAATTTATTTCCAATATAGACTATCGCGGTGCCTTTTGACACTATCACTGAACAGATTATTCCTTTCAATACAGCATAAATCTAATTCATGAAGATTCTTCACAGTTTGTCCTAGCCTTGAATCGGCGTAGACTTTTCATTACTGAATGCGCCACAGCGCTTCTTTTGACTCTTCTGGCCATCACCCGCCGAACAATCCACCGACACCCTGACTGGGTCGGAATTATCACCAGTTGTGGGGGATTTACTGCACTTTCCATTAGGATTTAGCCCTGAAGATTTGGAGTGTATTGCACTCCAATGAAACACGTGTCGGCTGGCGCAATAAAAGCAACACGTCCATCGAAAACCAACTGCCCTTCTTCATTTTTCTTCTATGAATACTAACAACATATTACTTGTTATTGATATTTATGTGTGTGCACAGGTCTTGTCCCTTAAATTGTAGATGTGTGCGTAGCATAACATTGTCAAGGGGTTGCTAGGGTCACCCCTTTCCTAGTAGCATCACACCAGCAAACCTAGACCACTTACCTGGCCAATTATCCAGTGGAGCGCAACTATTCCCTCAGACTAAGCACCCTTGTCGTTGGTAGAAATACCTCCCCCTTAGTTCGCCTCAGACTGCTCTGCAACGCTACCGTCTGAGAGTCAGGCGCTACAATTGGGTGTTTAGCTCCCAGTGAAGGACAAATGTTTTCATGTTATTTGTGCAGGTCTCACAGATGCTGCCTCGTTTTCCAACAGTTACTTTATTACATTTAATGAGTGATGACTTTCAATTGGGAGCAGGTGAAAATCTCGAGTTTGGTGTCTGACGACTTCTAATTTACATCCCTCTTCAGTGGCAAAGTCAGATTTTAATTCACAGTTCTGAAAATGTCATTTCTAAAAAGATGGCACTTTATTGTCCCAACCATTTGCTGCCTGCAGCCTGTCTTCTTGGTCACATGACTAAGTGCAGCTGGCAGTTGGCCTTTGTGTCTTGCTTCCAGACAGTGAGACAAAAGGGCAATAGATGTTAACAGTAAGGGCCATCTCTAACTTGATAGGAAGCGGAGCTGTCACCTACCAGCACATCACAAAGCTTCTACCTCAGGACACTCACAAGGGGCTACTAGTCTTTTGTGCCCGCAAGCAAGCTGAGACCAGGGTAAGTAGGCGGAAAATTTGAAACAACTCTGGGGGTGGGAACCTCCAGAACCTTCTCCTACTTCAAATCTGGCAATAAATGTAAATATTGGACCCTGAGAACCAACTCTTCAGTAAACGTCTTGCCCTCTGGATACTACAGGATACTACAGGAGAAGGACTGCTGTGTTGCTATGCTACTCTGCTGGCCTGCTACTCTGCTGCCCACTTGCTAAGAAGGAAGACTGAACCTGCAACGTTCATCCCATGCTGAAGTGACTCCAAGAGTCATCTGACTGACCTCCATGTTTTGATCAACAGGGACATAACAAGCTCCAGAGGCCTCCCTGCAACTGCCCAGTTGACCTGCTGCGTGCATCAGCAACTGGACCTAACTGAGCACTGCTGGCATCTGCTGGAGTGAATTCCTGACCCCCCAAGAGGTGCCCCTCAGGTGTTGGACTCTCGGTGTGGCATCAGTTGAACTCCCTCTTCAAAGAAAGGAAACATCCTGAAGTGTGGGTTTTTTGCAAAGTCGAACGGGCCTGTTTGCTCCAAGATCTTGCTGCCAGCGCAGCCCGCCATTGCGAACCTCTATTGTACCCAAATCTCCACACCACAACATCGTCACCCGGCAACGCGGGTTCTAAACTTCATGCCACAGCATTGACAGCCCTTGCTTGGTGACCACCAATGCGAATCTCCAGCAAAACCGTCTGCAACACCCAACTTGATCTTCGCGCTACAGCGATGACCATTCCCGATGACCATCCATGATGCTCTCCCTGCTTCTCATGCCCCCTTCCACCACAAACAGAACTATTTGTGCTGGACTTTAGAAGGTAAGTAATTTTGCAGCACTAACCTGGTCTCTGTATCTAGCCCACAATCCATCGCTGTTAGCCTGAACTTGTGACTTTCACCCGGTCTCGCATGACCAGATAACAGCGAGTGGTGCTTTATGCTTTTAGGTCCTAAACTTACCATAAATCTTTAAAATTGCATATCTTCAGTGCTACTAATTGGATTTTGTGTCATTTTGGTCTCAAATAATTTATTACATTTTACTCCATTTTTCTAAATTGGTGTGTGATTTTTCTTGTGTTGTGTTTCTAGTTTATTATTGCTTGAAGTGTGCATGAATATTTTACACATTGCCTCTAAATTAAGCCTAACTGACTTTTGTCAAACTCCATAGGGTTGAGCACAGGTTAATGTGAGGTTTGCTTGTGTTTTACCCTGACAAGAATTCAACATACACAAAAGTATTTACACTCCCTCATTGACCTTTTCAATTACACAAGGTAAGCAATCTATTTGGATCTGAGTTGAATGAGGATCACATTTTCCCTCTATGTGTTTGGGGAAAAGGGGAATATGTCTGTAGCGTTTAGGCCTCCAACACAGATCCAGAAGGGATGGATCAATGTCAGATATTCAAAATATCCACATATGGTAACTGTTAGAAATGGGGGTCTCTAGTTGGCAGGTTGTTACCCAGTCCAAATAGGGACCCTTCTTCCTAGTCAGGATAAGGGAGTTACACTTCTAAAATAACTGCGCTCTCCCACTTGTTAGCTTGGCACAACCAGGCTTATCTCAGAGGCAATATGTCAAGCAATTGCACATAACATGCAATAATAAAGTGAAAACACTACAAAAGGACACCACACCAGTTTTACAAAAAATAGCAAATTTTTATCGGTGTAAAACAAGACCAAAACAATAAAAATCCAACATGCAGTTACCAAGATATGACTAAAGTAAAAATAGACTTTAAATACAGTTCCTTGAAGTCGATAGCTCCGTCTGGGGCTATCACAGCATCATGAAAACACAAATCCAATGATTCAGGTCAGCCATGATTTCGTAGACCAGCTACTATGCCAGGAAGACCCGCAAAACAGTGCCTTTAGAAATGCAGGGCGTCGGGGACCTCACGATGAGCTCTGAAGAGCCGGCATCAGTCCTGGAAGATGGTGCAGAAGTTGTCAGACCCTTGAAGTCACAAGTATTGCAGATTGAGCTCTGTGCGGTTGAAGTCAGGCGCGCCGGCGTCGGCAGGCATCGAGGCTGCATGTGAAGTGTTGCGGTGCAGTGCCCTCATGTCCCGATGAAGGCAGCGGCTCAGTGACGGTTGTCCAGCAGCGTCGGTGAGACCAGGGCCAGCGATGCGGAGCGAATTTGGGTGGTGGTCGTTGCGGTGGTGCAGGTCAGGGTGCAAGCAGCGCTGTTGGCGTTGCTGAAGCGCTGTTGTCTGCAGACAATGTGGAGGCAAATGGCGCCGGCAGGCCAAGGCTGTGTTGTGGGACGGGGCGATGCGTCATGTAACTTACGAGTGGTACCCCCAAACCATGGTGCAGGCAGGGGCATCGATGTCAGTTTGCAGTGGCATCGTCGGTGAGACCAAGGAGGCAGTGTGAAGTGAGGTGGTGCAGAGTGCAGTGCCCACAGGTTGCGGTGTAAGCAATGGTTTAGTGGCAGTGCCCGAAGGCATCGTCAGGTAGACCAGGGTTGCAGTGTGAAGGGCGGCGGTGCCCATTACAGTGCCTTCAGGTCATGGAGCCGGCAGAGACATCGTTGACGGTGTTGGGTTGCTTTTTCCCTCTATGGCAACTAGAACACACAGTCCCAGAGGCAGGTACCCAGAGAAAGGTGAAGTCTTTGCTATTACTGAGTCTTCTTAACAGGGGGCAAGCTCTACTTCAAGCCCTTGGAGATACACTGCAGAAAAAGTTAATTCCAGTTCTTTCACTGCCCAAGACAGAAGCAGTCACTGCAGGCCATCACAGCAAAGCACACAGCAAAGTGGTAGTCTCTCCTCACAGCATTTCCAGCTCTTCTTCTTGACATGTTCCTTATTCCCAAAGCGTTCTAAAGTTCTGCGGTCAGTGCCCAATACTTATACCACATTTCCCTTTGAAGTTGGTACCAACAACGTTCCTCTGGCATATATAAACCAGTTCCAACAAAGTTCCTCTGGCATACATAAACCAGTTCTGCCTGCTCAGGCCAGTTTCACCCCAGGAGGGGGGAAGACAGTTTTGTTAGAGGCAGCCACAGTCCATTGATATGTAAATGACAACTCCACCCACTACTCTAAATGCATCCAGGACTATTCAGCCTGGCTTTGAGTCACCCAGGAAAGGCAGGGAACACCTCAACCTCCCCTTTGTGTCTGTCTAGTGTGAATGCACATCCCCAGATCCTGTTGCTCCGAGTCCAAACCCAGACTTTGAATGCACAAAGGGCAGAGGCACACAGAATGGTTCAACAAGAAAATGCCCACTTTCTAAAAGGTTTTTTTTCCCCGCCGCCAAGGGAAAGGGCATTAGTGGTAATGGATCGCAAATATTACGAAACAAAAGTTTCTTTGATGTTAGCGGATAAATCCACATATTTACCTCTAAATCAGGATACCAAAGTGGAGTTTCAAGAGTCCCTATCCAAGATATTGTCACATGCAATAGACATGGGATGGATTGCAACAAAAAACTGAGATTTTCTTTATTCTAAGTTTCCTTGCAGACCAACAATCTATATGCTGCCCAAGATTCATAACAATCTCAAAGGTCCACCTTTTTGCCCAATAGTATTGGGTTGCAGCTCAATACATGAACCATTGAGTCAGTATTTAGATACATTTCTACAACCATTTGAACAGTCGGGATCGACATACATTCAAGATACTACCCATTTTTAAAACTGCTGAGTGAGCTTACGTTACCACACGCCACAGAAATATGGTTAGGGACAGTGGATGTAGTGTCCCTCTATACTTCAATACCTCATGCAGAGGTAATTGGAGCTATAGAGTGGGCACTGCTACCGCAGGGTGAAATACAGGCGAATAGGGTTTTTCTCCTAGAGATACTGCAGTTCAGCTTATTCAATAGCCACTTCAAATGGCAAGAGAGATTCTTCCCACAGACCAATGGAACTTCCATGGGCTTTGCAGGAGCACCCAGCTACGCTAACATCTTTCTAATGAAATTCGAGCGGGAGAACATATTGAATGATTCATCTTGGACAGATCAACTAATCATATACCGCGGGTATATTGATGATATTTTCATCATTTGGCAGGGAACCAAATACAAATTGTAACACAAACTCAAGAGGTTGAATGCCATAAATCCTAGAATTCAATTTATATACACACTTGATAAACAAAGCTTTTCATTTCTGGATGTCAGTGTAGAATTACATGACACAAACATAACCACGAAGGTGTACAAGAATTCTACAGACCACAATAACAATCTCCTTTACAGTGGTTTTCACCCTTAAACTTTAAAAAAACATCTCCCTTTTTCTCAATTTTTAAGGATCAAGCGTATCACCTCAGACAGTTCTCAGTACGCAGAAACATTAGCAGAATCCAAAACAGCTTTTTAGAATGGGGATATACCGCAGAGATCGTGGAGGCATCAGTTAAGAGAGCAGAGGAAATTCCGAGAAACTCACTACTAGTGAAGAAAGAGAAACCACCACACAAAAGGGAAGTGTTTGTTTCCACATTTTCTACTCAATCTAGAGCCATCAAGAAAATTATTTTAGATTGTTGGGGCCTGTTGCAAATAGAACCTGACTTTGGAAACCTCTTTCAGGATCCCCCAATGTTTGCATATAAAATATCCAATAACCTTCGGGAGTTATTTTCCCCAAAAAGTACTGATCATATGGAGCAGTATAAATGTATGCAAAAATGCTACACCTGTTCCCATTGCAATAATGTACTCACAGGCACAACAATATCACGTCCATGGACAGGAAAGCCAATTAAACTCAGATTCACAGCTAAATGCAATGCCCGGTACGTCATATATGCAATTCGTTGCCCATGCGTACTATAATATGTAGGGAAGACTGAAAGCTCTCTTAGGATCCGTATAACTGAGCATAAGAGCAGGATTAGAACTAGAGCACCAAGTTCACCATTAGCCACGCACTGGTCTAACGCACACCACACAATAGCTCAATTCAGATTCACGGTACTGGAGACAGTTGCATACCACAATGACAGAGATATGACTAAACATATCACACAGAGGGAGACTTTTTGGATCAGATACTTGGACACTCTGATTCCAAAACGACTGAATAAGAAATTAGAGCTATCATGTTTTTTGTAGGATTATCCTTGTGACTAGAATTTCCATTTTCACTTTAATTGTCTCTTTAATTCTTCACTTTTATAAGAGCAGCAAATGAAGTAGACACCATGTAGGTAGCACAAAGCACACTAATGGGAAATATATGCCAGAAATGTTCTAATTCATTAATTTTTCAATGTTTCCTTTTTTAATTTCAACAAGAGTAGCAGACGTTGTGGATATTTTGTATGTAGCACTACGTACACTAAGGGACTAGACATTCCTGAATGTCTAATATAATTATGTTTTTATTTGTTAGCATTTGGCAGGATGATCCGTGAGAAATCCAAAACAGGATTATATTGTTTGTTTTAACATTCGATGTATCTGCATTGAGTAGGATGATCCACGAGAGATTTAAAATACGGTTACACAGTCGGTTTTATTATCGGATATATCAGGATGTCCATTTTCATTCTCCATGAGATTATTTTGATGCTGAATGTATGAAGATCTTATTTTTTAGATATATAACGATGGTTCATATTTATGTAAACACGAAATATGAGATATGATTACAACTAAGCAGTGATGGTAATCAACATGAGAATGTTTGAGGATTAGTGCTATTAACTAAAGATACAATTTTGCTTGGTATGGGCATTTCAATGGGAATTATTAGACCATCTACACGATGCGTCTTCACATTGATCACAATTGTAATTGATGTCATCTCTTACATTTTATATGAACAACTGTATTCATGTAATGGTATTCACAGGATGTGATGATTTTCATGCTAATTATACAGGAGATGGTTGTAATTCCAGGTATCTACTGATTATAACATGTATCATGGTTACAGTCTGCAGTGCTTTAAATGGGAAAAATTAAGTGCAGGTACTCATTAAAATGAGCTAGAGGTGTAGTGAGGGGGCGGGGCCAGGGGTGGGGCTAAAGGCAAGACATGATGATACTTCATGACTTCTATATTAGTTACAGCACACACCAAAACGCATGAGAAATGTGTTTATGTAAACAAAGCAAGTTAACTCATTACACAAAATGAAAGAGAAATGCTATAATATGTTAACATTTCCTTTTTTTGCAATAGATGCACCTTCTTAATGCCAGACTGTTAATTGCTTTTGTTTGGGACAAAAACATATATTTTTCAGCACATGAGTAGGAAGAAACTGAAAATACCCCCACATCGCACCAAAGCTCTTATGGCACTAAGCAAATAAAGCAAATCATCATTACCCTCCTAAGAAGATATCTGTTGTCTCTTTCATAGATCTATCCATTCATCCTTTCATCCTACCATTTACCTGCTGATGTCCACCATTTAACCTTTACATTCTGTCGTCTATTCTGTCTTTCATCCATCATTCAGTTTTTCACCATTCCGTCGGTCCACCCTTCATATACAAACCTATCCATCCATCCAACATAAAACCTATTCATTCATCCTTTCACTCATCCATCTCTTTATCCACCCTTTCGCTCATTCATCAATCTTTTTGCTCATCTGTTAATCAACCCTTTCACTTCTTTATTCCATCCGCCCTTTCTTTCCATCACCCTTTCAATCAAACCCTCCTTTCAATCATCCATTCTCCATCCCTTTCATTCATCCTCCCTCCCTTTCATTCATCCATCCAATCTTTCACTTATCTACCCATCATCCGCCCTGTTATCCAATCATCCACCCTCTTTCACCCAGCAATCCATGCTTTCACTCATCCATCCATCTATACATCCACCCTTGCTCACTCATCCATCCACACACTCACCCACTGAAAATACCCCCACTTCAACCCAAAGCTCTTATGTCACAATGTAAACGAAGCAAATCATCATGACCCTCCCCAGAAGATAGCTCTTGTCTCTTCCATAGATCTATCCATTCATTCTGTCATCGTACCATTTACCTGCTGATGTCCGCCATTTAACCTTTACATTGTGTCGTCTGCTCAGTCTTTCATCCATCATTCAATTTTCACCATTCCGTCTGTCCACCCTTCATACCCAAACCTATCCATCCATCCATCTCCAAACCTATCCATTCATCCTTTCACTCATCCATCTCTTTATCCACCCTTTTGTTCATTTATTAATCCTTTCGCTCATCTATCCATCCACCCTTCCATTCCATCCACCCTTTCACTCAATCCCTCCTTTCCCTCATCCATCATCCATCATCCACCCTTTCATCCCTCCTCCCTCCCTTTCATTCATCCATCCAATCTTTCACTTATCCACCCATCATCCGCCCTTTTAGCCAATCATCCACCCCTTTCACTCATCCATCCATTCATCCACCCTTGTTCCCTCATCCATCCATAACATTTACACTATTAATACAACGTTTATTGCCTCATCAGGCTCTCCATGAAAGTTGTGACCTGTTGTATCATGCTCTTTTTGACTAATCCCTCAGAAACCTCTGTCATCTGACACTTGTCAGGATAGTGTGACTGTGATTTACAGCACTTGGCCTGAACAGACCCTGCTCTGTCAAGCACAGCGTGATTGTGCGCACCTGGATATTATTCAAATGAGCCCTGCTGAATAGCTCAGCTGGGGCTCAGATCGGGGCTGCAGAAGCGGCGCCTTGGCTGCCAGACACACGTTCCACTCAAGCTCACCAGCACAGCCAATGAGCCTTACTTTTCGTGAGTACCGGTACTCTCCACGGCAGTAGAGAAGTGCCGGTACTCAGAGTGATAAATTTGAGAAGTGCCGGTACTCAGTACAGATTGAAGTTGTATACGATTCATAATTCCCGCTCCAGAATAAAAGAAAGCGTGGCGAAGAAAACACTATTGGAGTCTGTGTTCTTTGTTGAACTCCAGAAGCATTGAGAAATATTTCCTTGTTTAGATTAAGTACTTTGAAAAAATGTGCAAAGCTGCATTAAGTTTGATAAATAGAGTGTTGATACACTAATTCAAGAGTGTCGCAGGTAGTGCACACTCTGTCTAGGACTGTTGGGCCCTAGTCAATTTTTCTTAATTTCACTTTCTAAAAGGGGCATTTTCAAACACCCAATATAAAAATCATCTTTACTGTTACAGTGCAGCCCCAATGATAGCCTATGGGACAGTTAGCCTTTCAATTGTGAAAAACAAAATGCACAGTATTTCACTATCAGAACATGTCACACACTAGTACATGTCCTACCTTTCACATACACTGAACCCTGCCCATAGGGGTACCTTGGGCCTACCTGAGGGAGGCCTTATATGTAAGAAAAGGGAAGGTTAGGGCCTGGCAAGGGGGTGCACTTGCCAGGTAGGAATGGCAGTAAAAACTGTGCGCAGACACAGTAGTGGCAGGTCTGAGATTTCTTTAAAAGGCTTCTTTTGTGAGTGGCACAACCAGTGCTGCAAGCCCACAAGTAGCATTTGATTTACAGGCCCTGGGCACACAAGGTGCACGGTACTAGGGAGTTAATAGTGAATCAGATATCTCAATCATGGAAAACCAATCATAACACAATTGACAGTAGGAGCACTTGCACTTTAACACTGAACAGCAGGGAGAAAGTGCACAGAGACACTAAACCAGCAAAAACGAAGTCCAGTATACCATCAAAACAGGAGGTAAGAAAACAAAAAGACTGGGGAGCAACACCTCTAAGATGCAAGGACTAACAGTAACCTTGACTGCAATGACTCTAATATGAACTTATTTAAACAATGAGTGATAAACCTAAAACTCTGGCATCTGTCTGGCACTCATTGAATTGTATGTAGGAGTCAAGTGGCAGCTGGCTCAGTCACTCACTTGAAGCGCAAGCCTTGAAGCCTGAGCTATGTTGCACTATGTTGGTAGCAAGGAATTTGCCAGACTTGAGTGGAAAAGGAACTTAACTTAGCCTGCCAAAAATTGAAAGATGGTGACAAAGAGCATTCTATAGGCTTGTAAAGGGTTATAGTTGTTGCCTTACAGTAACACTTGCAGGCTTAGGGCCTTATTACGAGTTTGGCAGTCCTCCTGTAGGACTGCCACGGCTGCGCCCACAGGGGGACCGCCAAACCTGTGGTGCACCCGCCAGACGGATTCCGACTTGAATCTAAGTTCGGTGGGCGGTGCTGCAGCGGTCTTTTGGCGGCGGCTGTGTTGTGCTCCTAGGAGAGCCTTAACAGCAGACTGCTGCTGTGACAGTGTCTGCGGCATGTTCCTGCACAGTGGGTCATGCACCATGTCATGCAGGCCACACTGTGCAGGAACAGGGGTGCAATTCAAGAGGGGGCACAACATGTGCCCTTAGTTGCACCTCCAATACCCTTTTCTTGGCGGCCTCACCGCCATGAAATGGATGGTAGAAATGCAACTCGGACTATGCTGGCCGGTGCCGCAGCGGCATCACCAGCATATTCCTGTCCCTTTGCGCTGTGCCACCGCTGCTGAATCCTGGATCCCAGCAGAGGCGGCGGTCCAGTGGCAGTCTGACCACCACACTCAGAATTCAGCAGGTGGATCCGCAGTGGTGGGACCATCACCGCGAGTACGGTGGTCCTAGGACCACCATTCTCGGATTAAGGCCCTTAGTCGAATAAACTGTGCACAGCTTGGAGTGCAGTTCCTTTGGTGATTCAGTAGAGATCAGTCTGATTTCAAACTACTATAAGTTGTCGTTTCAGTGTTTAAAAAAAAAAGTGCATGGTTAAAGTTTTTCTTAAAAGTCTAAGGCTTCACTGCTAAATGTCAGGGTTCCAAATACTGAGGCCGCCTTACCTTGATTCAACTTCATACTTTTTTCTTCCTTCTCTCTACACTTCAAGGCTCATATCTTACAATTAAATCTTCTTTTGCATCCATGCCTTATTTCTTTGTCACTATTTTCCTATCTTTCTTTTCCTCCTTTCTCCCTTTTTCTATTTTTCTCTCTTGGCCGGGTGACAAAATAAGTTCTGGCTAATGCCCACGCAGTTGAGGCAAAGATATGTAATTTGCAGAATAGGGCAGGGTTTTCAAATGAGTTTTACCACCTGATGTTGCATACTTTACCTCGAGGTAAAGTCCCCGCCCTATACACAGATGTGCAAATCCTACTTATTCGCCAAGTAAACATGACTTGATTCATATCACTGATCGCACATTTCCAACCTACCAATGGTTTACAATTGCCCAAGACCTAACATTTTGTAGCATGTGCAAATAGTAGAACTTGGCATTACTGCAGTTTTCATATTCCTGCAGTCTTGAACTGTACGTAAATTATTTTTTAAACCTTCGTTAATTCTCGCGACAGTCTCAAGTCTCACAATCACTTCATATCTTACCACAAAACTGTGAAACGCATTTCATGTTCATTTCCCATCATTTAAATTCCATCCTGTGCTGCGCTGGAATTAGACAGTTTTATACTCTCACGTATTTTTTAAATATTCATAGCAGGAAGCTCATTAGCCATAAAGCAGCCTCGATTTGTACAGGTTAAGACGAAGCAAGAAATAAGTTGTACTAATTACATGTATCACATTTTTCTAAGTTAACTTCTAAAATCATAAAACTCTGAAGTGGTTGAGCACGAATGCAAGACTGTCGGCAATGAGGACTCAGTTCAGTTCAGTAAACTTTATTTCGATGATTAAAAACCATCATAAAAATTCATTGTACAAAATCATCGATTACATTTCTGAACCATAGAATATTAAAAACAGTGTTAATACAATTTAAAAGTATGTGAAAATTATGTACATCCTAGGTTAACCTCTTGTGTTTCTTAAATTACGTTTAGAAAGCTAATAATAGAACATAGGGTACGCATGTCAGAAGCTCTTTGCAGAAAAAGTAACGCTGATTTAG
Source organism: Lissotriton helveticus (assembly GCF_964261635.1). Lineage (NCBI taxonomy): Eukaryota > Metazoa > Chordata > Amphibia > Caudata > Salamandridae > Lissotriton > Lissotriton helveticus. Next base: position 202,695,603 of record NC_136058.1, on the reverse strand, counting down.
CATGTCGAAATTTTAACTCTTTTAGAATATCTACAAGAAATCTACGGTGAGGGATTCGATAAAAAGAACATAAAAGTACAAAATGAAGGGTGTCCTGCGGAGACCTATTGTCGCAGCCGCAGGCACCCTTCTGCTCAATTGTTAAGGTAAAACCAGGCGGATAAGCTAAGATATTAGGTAACAAATTGAGCCTAAAACGACACATTAAAAATCTGTCTTGCTGATTAAACATTAAGAATAAATATGGTTCAATACCCTCCCCGTTGCTTACTAAGCTATGAGCAACTACAGATGTTTTTAGAGAATCAGAATATTGTCTGCCCAGTTCATATTTTGCTAATAACAGCTTTTGGGTGCGATATTTACAAGAGGTGTCAATCAAGGTCGGATCCCTGAACAGTATCTGATGGTCTATACTCCCTAATGTATCTTTAACATATTTTAGCCATGGGATTTGAAGGCACTTATCTTTCTGTAGGCAGTCTTTGACTATTTGCCTGCTTAGCTCCGCTTCCGGATTTACCCAGATACGCAGCCAAGACAGGATAGGTCTCACCTTTATCTGGTCAGTGATGTAAGGGATCCCAAGCTCAGTATGTGCAATTGCAGCTGGGATACTCTGCGGTGTCTTCAGAATCCTACGTAAGAATTTGTCTTCCTCTACTTGTAAGAGTCTCACGTCCCTAAAGCCCCAGACCTCTGCCCCATATGTGGCCTTTGCGGTACTTACCGCTCTATACAGAGTCATTACTTGCTCTGGTGACCAGCGGCCCAGCCTACGGGCAAGGTTTAATATAGCACCGTTTGCTGAAACCAATTTTCTACATCTTTCCTCAAGCAGGGAGTCAAACCTGATCTCCCCATCAAATAAGAGACCCAAATATGAAAAGGTGGTACCGGTTTCTAGGACATGGGCCCCTATTTTGAATACAAATTTCCTGGTTTATTTTTTCCCTGTCACCATTACAAAGGATTTGCTCAAGTTCACGGAAAGATCTAAGTTTTCATTGAACTTCACAAATCCATCCACAAGATGTTGCAGACTCAGTGCTGTTCGTGCAAGCAGGACCGCGTCATCGGTGTACAAAAGTACTGGTATATGGCGCGATCCTACTTTGGGCCAGTCAGTCTCCAGAGCAATCAGTGTACTTTCTAGGTCGTTTATGTAGAGTGAGAATAAGAAGGGAGCCAGGATACATCCCTGCCTCACTCCGCTAGTGCACGGGAAGGGATCGGTACTCACCCCCCGCGCTATAGCGAACCTTAGCAGTGGTGTTCCAGTGTAATTCTTCTTTTAAAATGTTTATAAGTCCAGGGTTGATTCCCAAATTAGACATCAAGGCCCAGAGTTTGTTTCTATTTACATTATCGAAGGCCGCGGCCAGGTCCATAAACCCCATATACACCGTTCCGTTGCTAGCTTTTGTGTATTTGGCAACTAATAGGTAGAGGTTAAGACATTGATCGCTAGTTGATTTGCCCGATCTGAATCCATATTGGGTATCAACTAGGGTGTGGTGCTCTTCAGTCCAAGCGGTAAGGCGGTCTAAAACTGCCCTAACTAGTAATTTAGCTGACACGTCTATCAGCGATATTGGTCTATAGCATTCCGGATTGTCCCTACTGCCTTTCTTGTAGATAGGGACAATCAATGCTGTAGACCAAGATCGCGGGAGCCCAGATTTTATCGCTGCATTTAACACCCTAGTCATAACGGGCGCCCATAAATCAATGTTACTTAAATAAAGATCTGGTGGCGTGCCATCCGGGCCAGGTGCCTTATTTCGGGTCAGACCTTGAATGGCCATGGTGATTTCTTGGAGAGAGAATTCTAGTTCAGTGGAGCGAGGCCCCTCCCAGGACTCTGCCACAACTGTGTCACCTTGATGGTTGTAGAGGCTCTTAAAATGGCTGACCCACTGCTCAGGGAGTATGTTAGTACTAATGACCTGGGAACTGCTATCTTGAAAACAGGCCCTGTTAATAATTTTCCAAAATTGAGTATAGTTCCTGTTTTCCCCTGCTTTCCTCAGGTCCGCCCAGACTTCCTTTTGCAGCGTGATCATTCTCTGTTTGACCTGTGTTTTATAGTTACGCCTACATCGGGCAACTTTCTGCTTATCCCTCGGGAGAGTCTTAAGGCAGAGTTTTAGCTCCCTCAGTGCCCGCGAACAATTAGAGTCAAACCATCGAGGAAGTACTGTATCCTTTATGGGATGTTTGGTTTTTAGTAGTCCATCAACCACCTTAGTTAGGGACACGAATGCTGAGACCAGATCTCTACCCTCTACTGTAAGTTCTAGACAGGCATCTATTTTTTCTTTCCCTCTTTCTATTAAGGTTCTGTAAAAATCTTGAGCATTGATTTTTGACCATCTTAGTCGCCTCCCCTGGTCCGTTGGGCACATCTCGGTGACTGCGAGATCATTTCTTACTATGATCCCATTATATAGAATTTCAAGAAATAGGGGATTATGGTCACTAAAAGGGCTCCAATCCGTTCTCACCTCTTTGACCTGATCTTTTGCAAAGGTAGATATTAAAATGAAATCTATGATAGATGAACAGCCTCTTCCTTTAAATGTTCGTGTGAGAGTGCCATCTATTCTCGGGGCCAAGAGGTCAATTGTGTGTGTAAGAGCATAATTATCAAACAGCTTCATTAGCAGTTTTCCCTCTTTATTGTGCTCAAGGTGTGGTCCACTTTCTATTGGGCAGGATGACCAATCAGGGCTCACAGGGAGAAGTTTTGGGCAAAGGTGACAATTAAAGTCACCCATGACCAAAATAATTGGTTCTGCACCCCCTTTCCTTTGTTCCACTTCTTCATTTAGTCTGTTCTCTAATTCCTCTATGACCGGATAGTTCCTATCAACCGGTCTTGAGTTATACAAATTTTATATCAGCAGCCTCTGACCTGTAATCTTCATTCTCAGGGAATACTTACTAATAAAAAGAACTTGGCACAGAAGCTGAAAATATGAAAAGACATCTTTATTAAATTTAATAAGTGAGGCCACGTCACACAGAAGCCGTAGCAACTGAATGAGGCAGTCTGAGGAATACAGAGAACAGAGGCCTTATATATATGCTCAGGGTTACAAAACTCAGCATAAAAGTAAGGGGCCGTCCTTGCTTTTGCAAGCATGCAAAATGCCTAACATTCCTTCTTACACAAGCCGGACAAACCCATAATAAAAGGACCACAACCCATATTATAAACAGACCATAAAAGAAGGAACAGAAAACAGATAAGGGGTGTGTGTGTGCATACCAAACTCTACAATGTCCTGTGCTTTGATCCTCAATCTTGATCAGCTAAAGGGCAGGAACTGGTTTAACAAGGTCAGCTTCAGGCAACAGGGTCAGTTCACTCAGGTCAAACAGGAGTCAGCATGAACTCGAGCTAAGGTCTACATGTCCTTAAAAGACTGGTTTCAGCCACAATCATGGCCTATGTGAGGGCAACCACAAAATGGCTGCCATACACAAAATGGAACCCACGGGTTTCAAAATTCACAGAACCTCAGCCTTGGAATACCACTGCCTGTAGAGTGTGTGATACCCAACGAGGTTGCGTCCATGTACCTTTTAGATCAAGGTCCACATACAAGGCTAACCCTCCCTTTGCCCTGCCTGATCTTCCTTGCTGTGCAGGCACGAAAAAGCATTTATAACCATCTAACTGATAGGGAGAGGAATCGAGTGTCCAGGTCTCTTGGAGTGCTATAATATGGAAGTCACGGATATACTCCCTCCAGTCCTTGTTTTCAAATTTCCCCCCCAGACCCGCTATATTCCAAGACAGTAGAACTAGCCCTGCCCTGGAAGTATTTCCGCCAAATCGGACCTGATCATTCGGTCTGTGCCCCACCATCTTAAGCAACTTTACCCCACTCACACCCGCGCCACTGTGTGTTGGGGATTCTTCAATCCTCAATACTAGATGGCTTTCCCCAGCCCCCTGCCTACTACATTCAGTTCCCTCCCCTGTGGTCATCTTTTCTTGCCCGTTCCCTACTGGGGGTAGTCAATCGTTTTCGTCAAGGGACTGTAAGGGACTAAATCTGTTTCTCCAATTTGGGTAGTCTCGAGGTGGTATAAATTGACCTGGGTGATTTGGCATTCTGTCCCATTGTCTAGGTGGTGCCCTTCCTGTATTCCACTTGGGATAGGCCGAAGTGTAAATACTCCGTCTCCTCGGGTAGAAATATCCCAATGGTAGGGTGCGAATAGTACTGGTCTGGTTTCTGTTTGGGTTTCCTAGTATGTATTCCACTAGGTTGGTGTCTCTAAAATTCACCACAATACAGTCCCCAATGATGTCTTTCTTTCTGCCACCTAACCAATTCGCTCGTCTTACATGGAGGATCTCACCACATTCCCCTGTATTCAAGGGCCTATGAATATTCAACCATTTGGTTATTTTAGTTTTTAGGTCTGAGTGTGATTCTTCTTCTGCAGCCCTCAGTTCTGGGACCCCTGCAAACGCAATGACGTAGGGGCATGCTTCGGGGGGCAGATTTATGTATGGTGGAGAGTTTTCAGGTCTTTCATACAAAGCATGGTCTTTTTGATGTAGACTGGTTAGTCCTTGAGTTGTGTGATACCCTTCTTGCCCCATTTGCGTAGATGTTCGCTGTTGAACTTTGTCTATATATCAGGCTCGGCTCCCAACTTCCTCGGGGCTGTGATGAAAGTCCGAATCCCGGCCCTACCGAACAACCTCAGTGTTCATATACTAGAAACGAACAACTAAGATAGTACAGCGGGGCGCGGGAAAGGAAGGGAACAGCAGGGAGGGAGATCTGCAACAACAAAGAACAACAAATTAGAACACCCTATCTCCCTACTCTAGAGTGGTGTGGTCGACATTTCCTCAACCCCAACACACCCTCTATTGCACCCCACTCATTACCTGTAAAGAAAAAATACTGCTCAAATAGCCTGATACACTCGCATGCTGTGCAGAATAGGAATATTCACCTACCCTGAACAATGTGGGATATTCTATATATGGGCAATTCCTCAATTCCCCTATTTGCGTCCAATACCCCTCCTGTCTCCTGTTAAAGAGATACAAAGAAACAATAATGAACTCTGCAATCTTCGGACACTCCTCCGTAAGACTCAATGGCAGGAAACACTTCACAAGGAGTTCACAGAGTTAATGTCACTCTGTAACGCTGTTGTTTTTACACTTGCGCCCTTCACAGTTATGAGAGGTTGTACATTCTGAGGGCCAACAGTAGCGAGGCTCAATAAGGCACCAGGTGAGTCCTATCGCCACTGCGCAAGTATGCAAATATTTACAATATGTACACCGTCAAGTTACCCAGGTCGGCTTTGTTTGGCTCACAACAAGCAACTGGTCCACTACCCAAATGACCAAACGTAAAGCCACCTGGATGCAATAACGAACAATGAAGTCACAGAGTTTCCGTGTATCACTCCTCCGAGGGATACTTTCAGAGATCAGAACAGGCAGTGGGTGTGTTGTTGGGATCGACACTACCAACGCCACACACCCCCTAGCGATACCAAGTACTCACGATTCTGACGGGGTTGGAATCCTCAGAATACCTGTACCGCTTCAAACCCAGAAGTCCAGGAAACGCCACCGCTAAGACGGAATTATCGGCGTTCCACCGCCGTCCATTTCAGCCCTTTATTTCCTGGCATGCGCGCGCCGCTCACGTTGGTGCGTGACGTACGCGCGGCATGCCGGGAATTGTAGTTTATGTTCCCCGCGGCGGCCCTTTATCGACCGGCGCCGTGGAACCTGACAGTACACCCCCCCTCACAAGGGGGCCACACCCCCACCAGGCTTTCCAGGAAACAAACGGTGGAACCGGGCCACCAACCAGGGAGCCCGAACAGCGGACGCCGGTTCCCAGGAATCTTCCTCCGGACCGAACCCCTTCCAGGCGAGAAGGTACTGCAGGCGACCCCTTACCCATCTAGAGTTCCGAATACGCCTCACCTCATACTCCGCATCCTGTTGCACCCAGAGAGGCAAAGGGGACCTACGAACAGGACTCCGGGAGGGTTTCAAGAGGGACACGTGAAATACGGGATGGATGCGAAGCTGCGCAGGCAATCGCAGGCGCACAGCTACCGGATTCACATGCTCCACCACCCGGCACGGTCCTATGAACCGAGGGTTAAACACACTGTGTTTCTTGAATCTAATGTTCTTGGTAGATAACCAGACTAGATCACCCTTCCGATACACCGGATTTGGTCTACGGTGTTTGTCGGCTTGGAGCTTATAGCTGACTTTGGCCTTCACAAGGTTCTTGCGTGCGTTCAAAAGGATTTTGCGCACCCGCAACATCCGTTCCCTCCCCTCAGGCAGCTTCACATTATCAGACGGCAACAGCAAGGGGGTGAACCTGGGATGGTGCCCATAAGAACAAAAGAAAGGCGTGTGTTGAGTGGATGCGTGTTGAGTGTTATTATAGGCTATTTCTGCCACCCACAACCAATCAACCCATGAGTCGCTGCTTTCTTGCACATAACATCGGAGGTACTGTTTTAAAGATTGGTTCAGTCTCTCCGTCTGTCCGTCCGTTTGCGGATGGAAACTGGTGGATACAGACGAATTCATGTGTAAAGCTGCACACCATGTTTTCCAAAATCTCGCAGTGAACTGTGCCCCGCGATCGGATACGATGTCTCTGGGAAGGCCATGCAGTCGTACTATGTTCACCAGGAGTAGATGTGCCAATTGTCCTGCTGTGGGTACCTGGGCACAGGAAATGAAATGGCCCATTTTCGTCAAAAAATCCACCACCACTATTATGGCTGTTTTGCCTTGGCCTTTCAGAAGCCCCACAATGAAATCGACTGAAAACCTCTCCCATGGATTCTCTGGAGTGGGCAGAGGTTTCTGTCTGTCCATTTTCATTTGACTACAGATGGCACACTCCGTCACCCATCTGCGCAAATCAGGTCTGATGGAAGGCCACCAGAATTGCCGCTGGGTTTTCTCCAACGTCTTGACGAATCCCATGTGACCGGCACACGGTACTTCATGGCACCAGGAGAACACCTTTTTCCGTAAAACGATTGAGGGTACCAGGACCTGTTGTCCTCTCATCGGAATGCCTTGTTTTGGTTTCCATTCCGGATGATGTCTGAGCCAAGTACGCCACACACAAGTTTGTACACCCCTCCTCACACGGGACAAAAAGTCATCTGTATGGGTTACTCCTATGACTTTTGCAGGTTCTATGATGGATCGAACGGGTTTCTCCGATGGCATCAAGAGATTCTCTCTCCTTGTCAACGCATCCGCCTTCCTGTTGTTGGTACCAGGCCGGAATGTAACTACAAAACGAAACTCTTCGAAGAACATCATCCACCTCAATTGCCTGGGAGAAAGGTGTCTCGCTGCCCTTAGAAACTGGAGGTTTCGATGATCTGTATAAACTGTGATCTGGTGTCGAGCCCCCATTAACCAGTGTCGCCATTCCATAAAGGCATCTCGGATTGCAAGCAGCTCTTTCTCCGCGATGGTGTAATTGATTTCCGCAGAACTGAGCTTCCTAGACATGTAGGCGATCGGGTGAAGGGTGCCCGTTGCTTCCTCTTTTTGAGACAACACTGCCCCCAGTGCAATTTCAGAGGCATCCGCCTCTACTATGAACGGGATATCCGGATTGGCATGTGTCAATACAGGCGCGGATGAGAAGGCTGTCTTGAGGTTATCAAACGCTTGTTGGGCTTCTTCATCCCACACGAACGGGACGTTCTTCTTTGTAAGCCTCGTGAGTGGAGATACCATTCCTGAGAAACCAGATATGAATCGCCTGTAGAAATTGGCGAACCCCAACAGGCTCTGGATGTCTTTGACGTTGGAGGGACGGGGCCACTCTACAATCGCTTGGACCTTCCTCTCTGCCATCACCTGTCCTGAAGGGGTAAGCATAACACCCAGGAACTCCACCGTTGTGACGTGAAATTCACATTTGGTGATCTTGCAAAAGAGGTGGTGTTCCTGGAGCGCTCGTAACACGGATTTAACATGTGTGACGTGTTCCTCTGTTGAGTTCGAATAAATGAGGATATCATCTATATAAACGACCACATGTCGATCCAGGTATTCGCGAAGAACTTCGTTTAGGAAGAATTGAAATGCGGCCGGGGCATTGCAGAGCCCGAAGGGCATCACCAAGTACTCATAGAGTCCGTACCGCGTTTTAAAAGCTGTTTTCCACTCATCACCTCGTCTGATGCGAACGAGGTGATATGCCCCACGCAAATCCAGCTTCGTGTAGATGTGTGCCGCCCGGACCTGTTCCAGCAGCACCGGGATCAACGGCAGCGGATATTGGTTTTTCACGGTGATGGCGTTTAAAGCTCTATAGTCTATGCAGCATCTTTTCTCCCCATTAGCCTTGGGAATAAAGAACAAAGGAGATGCTGCAGGGGATCTGGACGGTCGTATGTAACCTAAAGCCAGGTATTTGTTGAGGTATTCTCGCAGTGTATCCGTTTCGGGTATTGTTAGAGCGTAAATTCTCCCATTAGGGATCTCTGAGCCAGGCATGAGGTCGATGCGGCAGTCATACGTCCGGTGGGGCGGAAGCACTTCTGCCTCTTTATCACTGAAAACCGTCCCGAACTCAGCGTAACACGAAGGCAGGGACACGTCCTTTTCTGCAGCTGTGGCTATTGAACGATTGGGCTCTTCGGGTGGTGCTCTATTCCATTTCTGTGAGAAACAGTGTTCGCGGCAATAAGGGGAAAGGAACTGGATCGTTTTGGTAGTCCACCTTATGTCAGGATCGTGTCGTTGCAACCATGGGAGACCAAGGATGATCCCATATTGCGGGGCCTCAATGATGTTGAAGATCAAGTTTTCATGGTGGAAAGAATAGCAAACGACTTCATACTCCCTTGTTTGGTAGGTTATAGGGCCTGCTTGCAGTTCGTTGCCATCAACAGCGTAGACTATTTCGGGCCTTTCTTTGGGGACTAGTTTCACTCCCAACCGGCGAGCCATAGAACAGTCCATAAAACATCCTGTAGCCCCAGAATCAACCATCACTTGCACTTCATGTCGTTTGTTGTCGATGTGCATGGTCATTTTCAAGAAGAGGTGGTTCCGCTCGTCCATCGAATTCGGGGTAAGTGAAGGGATAATGTGTATGCCTGAGGGTTTCCCTTCTTCCACCATCAAGCCGTGTCGTTTTCCGACACCTTAGCTGCCGCTCCTGCAAGACCCTGTCCTCCCCTAACCCGGTTGAGTTTTGGCTTAACCGGGCACTCACGTAGAAAATGGCCTTTCTTCCCACAATAGAGGCACAGTCCTTGTTTGCGTCTGTGTTCTCTTTCACTGGCAGTTAGGGAGGCCCGCACCGCCCCTATCTCCATTGCTTCAGATGAAGTAGCCGGCTTGTCACTACCACTGGCTTGTTCATATGGCATCACGGCTTTGTCCTTCTTCTTATGCTCTCCTTTCCTTTCCTTCATGCGATGGTCCAAGCGCAAGGTAAGATCTATTAAGGCAGAACATGTACGGGGCTGGGGGTCTATCTGGGCTAAGACATCCTTCATGTCTTCGCTAAGGCCTTGGTAGAACAAGGCTGTTCTTTTTGCTTCAGGCCAATCGGTTTCAGCCACGAGTCTCCGGAAGTTATTGAGATATGTGACAAGATCGGCATCTCCCTGCTTCAGCTTCAACAACTCTCTGTCGGCCGTGAGGGTCTCTGCTCTCCTATCAAAGGTCTTTTCGAATTCTTCCTTGAAATCGTCCCAGTGGTACAGGAGTGGGTCATCCCTTTTAACTATGGGAACAGCCCACTGTGCAGCTTCCCCCCCTAAATAAGATATAAGGAACGCTACTCTCGCTTGGTGTGTCGAAAACATCTTGGGTTTGCACATAAAGTGCATCTGTACCTGTGTCATAAATACTTGTATCTTTTTTATGTCCCCATAGTATCGTTCTGGTGGTGCTAGAGGGATTTGTGCGGGCATTTCCACCACCACGGACGTGGTGGGGGAAGAGCTACTAGTAGCCCCGGTTGTTGCGGTGGTGGCTGGCAATCTATCAAACCGAGCACGTAACTGTGCGTTTTCAGCCCTTGCAGCCGCTACCTCTCTATTGGAAGCTGCCAGCTCTACCTGCACTAAGGCCAAAGCAGCCATGACGTCCTCTAAGGTGGTCATGGCGAACTCTCAACACAGCCAAGAGGAGGCAAAATCCGTGGGCCGATAATTCTATCAGGCTCGGCTCCCAACTTCCTCGGGGCTGTGATGAGAGTCCGAATCCCGGCCCTACCGAACAACCTCAGTGTTCATATACTAGAAACGAACAACTAAGATAGTACAGCAGGGGCGCGGGAAAGGAAGGGAACAGCAGGGAGGGAGATCTGCAACAACAAAGAACAACAAATTAGAACACCCTATCTCCCTACTCTAGAGTGGTGTGGTCGACATTTCCTCAACCCCAACACACCCTCTATTGCACCCCACTCATTACCTGTAAAGAAAAATACACAAGGATCTAATCCAATGGAGACAGGGGTATGGTGAGGTTAGGAGAACTGTGCCCAACTGTGAAAATAAAACAAACACAATTCAATCCCTCTGCTCAAATAGCCTGATACACTCGCATGCTGTGCAGAATAGGAATATTCACCTACCCTGAACAATGTGGGATATTCTATATATGGGCAATTCCTCAATTCCCCTATTTGCGTCCAATACCCCTCCTGTCTCCTGTTAAAGAGATACAAAGAAACAATAATGAACTCTGCAATCTTCGGACACTCCTCCGTAAGACTCAATGGCAGGAAACACTTCACAAGGAGTTCACAGAGTTAATGTCACTCTGTAACGCTGTTGTTTTTACACTTGCGCCCTTCACAGTTATGAGAGGTTGTACATTCTGAGGGCCAACAGTAGCGAGGCTCAATAAGGCACCAGGTGAGTCCTATCGCCACTGCACAAGTATGCAAATATTTACAATATGTACACCGTCAAGTTACCCAGGTCGGCTTTGTTTGGCTCACAACAAGCAACTGGTCCACTACCCAAATGACCAAACGTAAAGCCACCTGGATGCAATAACGAACAATGAAGTCACAGAGTTTCCGTGTATCACTCCTCCGAGGGATACTGTCAGAGATCAGAACAGGCAGTGGGTGTGTTGTTGGGATCGACACTACCAACGCCACACACCCCCTAGCGATACCAAGTACTCACGATTCTGACGGGGTTGGAATCCTCAGAATACCTGTACCGCTTCAAACCCAGAAGTCCAGGAAACGCCACCGCTAAGACGGAATTATCGGCGTTCCACCGCCGTCCATTTCAGCCCTTTATTTCCTGGCTCACGTTGGTGCGTGACGTACGCGCGGCTCACGTTGGTGCGTGACGTACGCGCGGCATGCCGGGAATTGTAGTTTATGTTCCCCGCGGCGGCCCTTTATCGACCGGCGCCGTGGAACCTGACACTATATTCCTAGTTCCCTCCTTCTGAACATTTCCCCTCTCCGGGTATACTGAGGTTTTAGGTAAGTCGTGTACCTGTGGGATCGTGCATTGCATATTACTGACACAGTTATTTTTATCCGCTTTTTGGCCAACAACCGTATTGGTGATTTGATTTGGGTCTGGGATAAAATTACTACATATCGGGCCCTTGATCTTTCCCTGTTTAATCAATTCATTAGCTATTTTATCTATCCGACTGAAAATGAGGACTCACTATTGGCTGTCATTGACCGCCATCTTTGAAAAGTGCCAGACAGTAATTGTTATTAGGTGTGGGCCCATGACTAAACTGCCAGGTAAAACAGGCCTATTTTTGGGATCTGGCTTCAAGATGTGAAGCTGCATTCCTGAGTCATACCTACTGGTAGTAACGAGAGCTGTGAAGCCTATGACGCAAGATGTAAAATTGCTGACCAGGGATGGACTGGGACAGACAATAGGCCAGTGTCGTAGCTGGAGGGGTCTGCCCCAGGTAGCACCCTTTTCGGGGCCGGCGGAGGTGAGCAAGTCGTGTCCATCGACCCAAGAACAAGTCGTCTGCCATTCCACCCCCCCACCGGAACAAGTCGTCTGTCGGCTACCATTCCACCACCCCAACGGAACAAGTCGTCTGTCGGCTACCATTCCACCACCCCACCGGAACAAGTCGTCTGTCATTCCACCACCCCACCGGAACAAGTCATCCGTCAGCTACCTTTCCACCACCCCACCGGAACAAGTTGTCAGTCGGCTGCCATTCCACCACCCCACCGGAACAAGTTGTCCGCCGGCTGCCATCCCACACTCTTACCTGCACCGGGTGGCAAACTTAGGGGTCACCCCGGGTGTCTGTAGGTCTAGCTACGCCAATGCAATAGGTCCGCCGAGGTATTTTAAGGCATGGGCAAGTGGGCCCTGGCCTTTGATAGAGCCAGCTCTGCACAGACTTGACCTGATAAACTTGAGAGTCCACAGATTATTTTGTTTTATATACCATTTTCCTTTGATATATTTTAATGCAGGTAATGTGTGTGCGTCTATTACAGACATTTTGCAGAGAAGTGCTGTGTTTATGTTTCATGCAATATCCATAAAAAAATATTTCCGATCAAAACAGGACCTCACGTATGAGAAATAGGAAGGTGTCACAGCAATTTGCAGTAATATTCGTGAGCGGCTGCTGTTACGCAATTGTGAAGACACACCTCCCTATCCCTGAATATTAAATGTAAACACATTTAGAATTTGGGCCCGTGTGCCTGTGGACTCTCAGTGACTTGGCCAAAAAGGGGTTGAAACAGCTGAAATTGGATCATAAATTCAAAGCTTTTCCCTAAAAAGGCCCCCCAAAATACATTTGAACCAGGGCCCCCCAAAATCCTTAAGATGTCTCTGTATGCCTGGGCACCAAAATAAAAACAGCTCCCATTAGCGAATCAGATAGCAAACAAAAAGTGGCCCACATTTGATAATCAGGCTAGTTTTGAACTTGTAAAGATATGCTCTGCAGGTGTTTTAAAAGGCATAGGAGACTACATGCATGTGTGCTTTCTGCAAGCAATGCTTGTGGTAACATCAGAGAAATCAAAAGAAAACCCGGCCCACCAGACCATAAAATAGGCCCACAAAAGGGCAAAAAACTGGCCCACACACTGTCCTGCGAGAACAGCTCAGGCTGCACTGCCTGATTGCCTTAAGGGCCAGCCCCACCCTGTTGCTGAACATTGCAATTGGTTGAGCTGCCAGCGTCATGCTTCAGCAGGGAAGTTTTCCTTTTACCTTTAGTCTTTGTAGAACTCTCGTGTCCTCATCACGAGATCTTGTAGTTCCTATTGCGTCAGATAGGGGTGTGGGATTACTGATGCAGTGTCCTTGCATTCGAAGGGGCGCACGTAGAAAACAAGAAGCCTTGTATGGCCTTAAGAATGTCCAGCGAATCTCACCCTATGACAAGGATTGATCACAATAGAAACAACAAAGGAGCGTCTACAAGCTTATATAAAAGAAGCGAGCATGAAACAAACTGCACAGTCCCAAAACTGGCTGTGAAAAGAAACCTCTTGTGGTTATTTCAGAAAGCCCTCACTCACCAACCTGGTTGGTGACATGCTTCATCATTGGGCCCCACCAGGAGTGGCCGAATGCCACCCTAGTGTGCTTCAACGGCAGGTTACTGCGGAGCTGGATTTTTTGTGAGTGAAGTATAAGTGTGAGTGATATAAAAATGTATCAATTGTGTCAAAAAAACAATTTTAATAGTTTTGCCAATTGTACATGGTTAAAAACTTACAAAGGTGAAGGGTAATGGACCGAATTACAAGTCCAGGTTTACCCTGTGTTGGTTGGTCAACATGTTTCTGCCACAATGATAGAAATATATCGGGCATTCGTCAGGACCAGTGAAAAAATTAACTAACCCCGGTGGTATGGGCGCGCTAAGGCCCACCCTAACCTGGGGTATCAGTGTGAAAATAGAATATAAAACTCTGTTTCAAGATTCCCAAAAATGTAAAGTGGAACCGAGTTTATTAAAGTATGCTAATCGTATTAAGCATCATGGGCCTCGATAGGGGGGTGGAAGCACTTTGGCACACCGCCCTCTGTGCTAGGCACCCGCTCGGTACCTATTTGATCCCTCAATGGCCGGACCCCGAGGGTCAACATTGCGTGCTCTCCATAATGACAAACACAACAGGCGAGCTGCTCACTCTTGAATGTAAAAGCATCAAGCTCTTCCATGAAACGCAATGGGCCTCTTCAGCTACGTATCTGGGCCATAAATATATCTAACAGGAATAATGACATCCACAGCCAAAATTACCTCAATTTACGCCTGCCAGGATATCACAAAAGGATTCTTGGCAGGCGTAAATGGATTTACTACAGCTGATTCCTCCTGCATCTTCGCAAAAATTCTTCAGTTGTAAATCTCCCTCAAGGGGAGGAAATTGGAGTTCAAAGGCATTGTTTTTTCTTGGAAGTTTGCAGTGGCGCCAGCTGCAAAACGAAGGTGGGGGGTAGAGCAGACAGGAGGAATGGGGAATTTAGAGTAATATAATGATAATTAAAAAAAAAAGTACCCGCCCCTGCCTCTGACGGCCGCCACGGTTCTTCTCTCACTGGGAAAGCACAGGCTCCCCACCCAATCCAGATGCTGCTCTCATGCTATGTGAGCAGAACCAGTATTGGTCTGAGCAGCCTGGTCTGACGTTCAGACATCGCCTGGGAGCCTGTGGCTTTTCTCCAACGGTTGGAGAAATAGAACTGCATATGTCTGTTTGGAGGCCTAAGACGGACGGCCAAACTGACATGTGTCCACCACTCCTCCCTGTCATGGCCGATTCCCTCCCCGCCCTACACACATGCCTTATCCAGAGCCAGTCACAGAAAAATACAATTATTTTATTGTGTTATTATCATTTTATATTTCCGTGACTGACTCTGACAATTGGGGCGATGCTCCTCCACCATCACGGAGGAGCTGCACCTGGAAGTTTGGGAATGCCCACAAAAATAAACATTTCTGTGAATTCCCGAAATGTGATTCAACCTTTTTCCACCCTAGAAATGGTAACAGGGTGGGAAAGGGGTTAAGATCACGCCCCCAGATTTTGTTGGGGATTTTAGGGAAGGATTTTCTCCACTGGAATATATGTCTTCCCCGTGGAGAAAAATGTACAGGAGGCTCCATTTCAGTTGTGTGGAATTTATCACTATATAGAATTCTGCACAGAGGAGGTTGGATCCCACAGGGAGATATCACATGGCATTCCCAGTAGTATGCCTGGAAACCTTCACTTGGCACAACTTTCCAGGCATGGTACCTGGAATGTTGACACATTGCAAATGCACTATGTATGCACCTTTCTGAAGGTGTACTTCAACAGGAGCAGGTTCCCTACTTATTTATTTATTTATTTATTTATTTATTTATTTATTCATTCAAAGTTTTATATAGCGCGAACAAGATCCTTACAGATATCAGAGCGCTTCACAAAGACAGGGTAGGGGCAGTAGGAATGAACAGAGATAATGGAAGCAATATAATAGTCACTGGCATGGTAGGATAATAATAACATACATAAAACATATCAATATACAAACAGGTAGACAAGTAATATAAGACGGCACCAGTCATTGATCCCACTACAGAGGTGTTCAGGTACACCTTGGGTATGTGGATGGCTTATACCAATGTCTTAGTGTATAGAGAACACTGAGTGGGGGCATCGGGAGAGTGTATCAGTAAACCAAAGTGTAACATATATTGGTCGGTATTAAGAGAGTAGCGTAAAAGTGTCCCCCATCAAGTAGAAGTATAGTGCCAAAGGACAAGGTGAGCAGTGATACTGAGCAATGCAGAGTCTCTGATCCAGCACCTATAAGGATCAGGAGATCTTGGCCAGAAGGATGGTTTTCACCTCTTTCTTGAATAGTGCGGTGGAGGAGATAAGCCTGGTTTCAGGAGGGAGCGCATTCCAGATCCTGCGTGCCATTCCTGAGAAGGAGCGCTTGTATGTTTTCTCTTTCCGGAATCTACGAGGTTTCAGGAGTAGATTTTTTGTACTTCTATTGGATCTCGAACCTCCTGATATAGACAACTTTTGAGCGAGGTAGTTGGGTGCCTTGTGGTGCAAGGCTGCGTGTGTCATAACAGCAATTTTTAGCTGTATTCTGGCTTCAAAAGGCAGCCATTTTAGAGACTTTAAATCTGGGGATATATGCGAGTGTTTTCTTGAGCCAGTAATGAGTCTCGCGGCAGCGTTCAGTGAGGCTCTTAAGGGTGCTGTCGTGAATAGTGGGAGTCCGCTGAGGGCCACAATTCCGTAGTCTATTCGAGGGATGACTAAAGCTTGTACAGCAGTTTGGAAGTCTTCGGCAGGGAGGAAAGGTTTAATTTTCCTCAGAGTGTTGATTTGGAAATTAGCTCCTTTTGTGGCTTTGCTAACGTGCTGCTGCATGTTGAGCTTGGCGTCGAGTGTGATGCCTAGGGATTTTGCCGAATCCACGATGGTAGGTTGGACATTAAGCGCTGTTAGGTTATTGAGGCAGGTTTGGGTGGTGGAAATTTTCGCCGGGGGTGAGATGAGTAGGAACTCAGTTTTCAGAGCATTTAGTTTGAGGTGATTATCGGCCAGCCATGATTGAGTGTTAATAAGTGTGGAGTTCAGATGTTTGATATCTTCCGGGGATTGTAGCTTTAGGTAAAGTTGTGTGTCGTCGGCGTACATATGGAATTGGACATTGGAAGCTTGGAGCAAGGTGGCGAGCGGTTCCATGACGAGGTTGAACAGTGTGGGGGAGAGGGAGGATCCTTGTGGGACACCTAGATCTGCAGGCACAGGTGTAGATAGCACATTGTCAATCTTGAACTTCTGAGAACGGTTGTGAAGGAAGGACGAAAACCATTTGAGAACAGTTCCCGATAGACCCATTCTAGTGCTTAGCAGCTCCAGCAAGTTCTCATGTTTGACCGTGTCAAATGCTGAAGAGAGGTCAAGAAGGATGAGGAGGCAGGACTCATTGCGATCAAGAATTTAGAGGGCGTCATCAATTATGTGTGTCATAGCTGTTTCCGTGCTATGTTTCGCTAGGAAGCCTGATTGATGAGGGTTGAGGAGGTCAAATTGATCAATGTGTTTTGTTAGTTGGAGTTGGACACATTTCTCCAGCAGTTTGGCCAGGGTGGGGATATTGGTGATGGGTCGGTAATTGTTTAGGTCAGACGGATCAGCTGTAGGTTTCTTGAGTATAGGCGTGACTTGCCCCACCTTGAGGGAGTCTGGAATGAGGCCTTGTTGTAGGGAGCTGTTGATTATTTTGGTCCAGAGAGGGAGGAGCAAGGGGATGAAGTCTTTTACAGCATTAGCAGGTAGAGGGTCTGTGAGGTGATTAGAGGGCTTCACGGTGCAGAGCAGTTTGTGTATTGCTTCTTCCGAGTAGGTATCGAAGTACAGCCAGGATGCCTTGTTTTTGGGTTGATTGTTAGACATTCTGGTGTGGTTGGGGAATCGACTTACATCCATGATGAGGTCATTTCTTATGTTGTCAGACTTTAGCTTAAAGAAAGCAGAGAAGGCTTCACAGTGTGGGGTGTCGCTTGTTGTGCTGTTTGATTGTAAGGGTTGTGTCTTTGTTTGGGTCTTGATTAGTTCGAACAGCTTTCTTGGCCTGTTTTTTGCTTGGTCCAACTGGCGGCTAAAGAAGTCCGACTTTGTGCGCTTTATTTTCCTGAAGTAGGCATTTCTCTTGTTCTTAAGCCTTTTGAGGTGCAGTGTTGAAGGGTCTGATCTCCAGGTGCGCTCTGCCATTCGCATAGTACGCCTGTCGTCATTGAGTCTATCGTCATACCAGGGGTTAGAAATTTTGGTGGAGACTCTCTTCAGTTGCAGTGGGGCGACTTCATTGACTATTGTATTCATAGAGTCAAGGTAGTGGTCGGTCAGTGATTAAAGATCCAAGGCACCTGAAGGTGGAAGGAGAAGATTGCCGATGTGGGGAGGCAGGGTAGAGGGGTTAAGATTCTTCATGTCCCTTTTCCATGTTTTGGATTTGATTGGTTGAGCCGGATTAGGTTTAACTTTTTCATTGATAAAGAAGGTGATAATGTGGTGATCTGACCAGTCGCAGGGTTGGATCGCCTCCAGTTGTGTAGAGTTCTCTTTGGCAATGATGAGATCCAGTATCGAGCCTTTGTCGTGTGTTGGTCTATCGCATATTTGGGTGAGGTCAAGCGCATTAAGGAAAGTTTTGAGACTATTCACCACTGTGTCTTTCTGATCGTTCCAGTGGAGATTGAAGTCACCCAGGTAGACTTGGGTGGTCTGCCGACCGGCATTGGAAGTTATCATGTCCATGAGTTGTTGGGTGAATATGAGATTGTCACCAGGTGGGTGATAGATGAGATGTAAAGCACACACTTGTTTGCCCTCGCTGGTGATATCGAGGCAGAGGAGTTCACAGGAGGAAAGGGAGGGGGAGTTGACTTTAGTAACGGAGAGGTTGCTCCTAAAAATGCATGCAATTCCCCCGCCCGTCTTGCCAGGGGACCTGTCCAGCCTAATGATGTGATAATTGGGGGGGACTAGTATGTCCATAATCGGGGTAGAGGCTTCAGTAAGCCACGTTTCCGTTAGAATGGCTAGGTCCAGATCCATAGCTGAGACGAGATCAGCGATGTCGGAGGAGTGTCTCTGGGCCGATCTGCAATTGAGTAGGATGCATTTGAGTTTGGGAGAGAGAAGGGTGGTCGAGCTTTCTAGAGTGAGTGGAACTTTTCTGAGGTTGTTAGGGACGGAACCTCTGTTGTTGAGTGTTGGGAGCCTCAGAGGGTTTGTAAGAATTGTGGGTATGGGGATGTGTGTGTTGGGTATGTGTTTTACCGGACCTGGGCCATAAGAGCGTAGGAGAGAGCATAGGTCGCGGTCCGACAGTGGGTTGGGGACGCGAAGGGGGCGGTGGGAGTTATTGCGAACGGGGATAGTCGGCCAGCGCGGGTGTCGTTGGAGGCGAGGGTATGTAGGGAGGGTGCGTCGTTTGTATGGTAGAGGGATGGTGGGAGGTAGACTGGGCTGTGAGGAGAGAAGGTCTTTGATTGCGTGTACATCTTTTTTGATTTGTAGAATATCCTCTTTGACTTGTTGGAGGGTGGATAAAGTCAGGTCAGGAGGTGTATTGGGGATGGGGTTGGCGGTGAGAGCGATTGGTGACTGGTTGAGTAGTGAGCTGGAAAGCGGGCAGGGTATCGAGGGGGGGGATATACTAGCGTTGTTGGAACGTTCTGCGGTGCTAATGAGTGGGATGGCATTCAAAGAGTGGGCGTGTTTGTGGGCGGGGGGTGTGGGTGAAGTAGGCGGTGAAGGCGGTGGGTGGGAGGCATAGGTAGTGCTGTCAGCGGGAGGCGGTGCTGGTGAGTAGAAGAGTGAGTGAAGGCTGAAGACAGTGGGGGAGACAGGAGGGTAGTGAGGGCTGAGAATAGGAGGTGGGAGAGAGGAGGATGCTAAGGTAGGGGAGGCGGTATGTTCTGTATGTTTTGTTGGGAGGGTGAGAGTGTCGTGGGTGGGAGTGGGGAGGGAGAGGTGTCTGCCGTGGGGGGGATGGGAGTGGGGGGTGGATAAACTCCGAATGGTGGTGTGATCAGATGGTGGCGTGTTGTGGGTGAGAGTTGTTGTGTCAGGTGTGAGAGTATCGTGGGTAAGAGTGGGGAGGGAGCTGGGGAGGGAGCGGGGTCTGCCGTGGGGGGGATGGAAGGGGGGGTGGAAAAACTCCGAGCGGTGGTGTGTTCAGATGGTGGCGTGTTGTGGGTGGGGGTTGTTATGTCAGGGGGGAGAGGGATGGGGGGGTATGAGTGGGGGTAAAAGGGGTCATGTTAGAGGGGCGGCTAGTATAAGAGGTGGCGACATTTGTGACAGTCCTTGGGGAGTGTGGGGCGTTAACAGCAGGTGGGCCATTTACTGGGGTGCTGGGGGTAGAGGTGTTGTAGGTGGGGGCTGCGACGTCAGGGGTGATAGTGCTGGTGGA
This sequence comes from Lissotriton helveticus, assembly GCF_964261635.1. Classification (NCBI taxonomy): domain Eukaryota; kingdom Metazoa; phylum Chordata; class Amphibia; order Caudata; family Salamandridae; genus Lissotriton; species Lissotriton helveticus. Next base: position 202,675,599 of record NC_136058.1, on the reverse strand, counting down.
GTTCTGGGTGGGGGTCCGCAGCTTGGAGAGGTGCTCTTTGAACTTGGGGAACAGGTTGTCTAATAGTTCCAGGTTCTTGTCCGTGGATAGAATTAGGACAATCCCGTTATTGTAGATAGTAATGGTAGTCCTGCCAGGGAGGAGGTGGGAAGGTGTGATAGAGAGAGTTAGGCCATGAGTTGTTTTCCTGGTGGTGGAGACGGTGAGTAGGGTTAGGAACGCTTTTCTCCATTGGGCTCTGCGTGAGGTGCGGAAGATATCAGTATTCAGGGCTCCATTGCCCGGTGAGAAGTAGGTGTCGGCAAAGGGTGTTTCAGGGTGGGACCTCAAGAAGTTATGTTTAAAACGTTTAGTGGCTTTTTTGGTGAGGGTGGAAGGGTAGTTAATTCTAAAAGTGTGCTTGCCGTTGAGCTCCATTTTAGAGAGGCTGTGGTGTTGGGTGTAGGAGATAGGACGACAATAAAAACTGTCAGCCGTTGGTTACAGGGCAAAGGAGTGACACTAGTGAGTGACCAAAAGTATAAGAGGTAGAAGTCAGTGCAACCAGGAACAAACAGTGCGAAGGTGCAGCTTACCTAATGTATCCTATATGCGAGGCAGCAGTCAGCTTACACCATGTACAAAATATGAGAGGTAGAACAGGTTAGGTGGAATCCAATTTACACATCAGAATGTAAGAGGTAGCAGCGGTGTAGTCTAGGTGTAGAAAGTGGCTGGGTGCAGCTTACATGACTAAGCGAAGTGAATGAGGTAGAAATAATCAGTGCAACATCGTGAAGTAGCTGACATCGAACAACCAAATAAATGAGGTAGCGAACAGTGACATAGGTGCAGGGTACAAAAATTCTACAAAGTACAGGTAGGAGTATAATACTGCGATAAGAGGCAGATACTTAATCACACATCTATGAGGTAGAAATCGGTGAATTACAGGTGAAGATAAAGTGACGTGGATATAGGGTACAGCAGTGCACAGAATACAAATAGAAGTACAACAAATGTGTATAATAAAATAGAAATACAAAAATAGAAAAATAAAAATAAAAAATACAGTACTGCAACAAAAGGCGGATACTTAATTACAGTGTTTAGATACAGAGCTATGTAGGTGTGCGGTAGTTGATAAGAAGAAAAGTCAGTTCTTAGGGTCTGGGCAAGAGGTGAGTGACTAGTCCATGATGGCCGCCGAAGAAAGAGAAATATCAGTCTAAAATGGCCGCCAAGTAGGGGAGATGCAACCGATAGTCCTCTGTCAGTTGTTGTTGCTTTAAGACCAAGGGAGGGCTATTTCAGTTTCTATTTGAGTTTCTATTTGAGCAAGCCCAGCTCTGGCTTGCTGGGAGGGAATCTTATCTCTATTTTGGTGGTCTTGTGTGGGGGAGTTAAACTGAGGAGCCTCGTGAGTAACGGCGGTACAGGCGGTACAGGTTGGGGGAATTTATTGCTACAGTTTTATGGCCCCCGCCATTTTGTACAAAGGAGGCTTTTTCTAGGAAGTGTGAATAGTCGATTGGGGTAGATAAATACCTTTTTGTAGATTTTGTTGAGCAAACACGATGATGTTGTCAGCAAAGTGAGGAATATGTCAAGGTCTAGCCAAAAGGGTACAGCTGCAGTGTTTAAAGACTGCTGGTCTTTTGATGTGCGTGCGAGGCTACGTTTAAGTACTGCTGTAGAGTCTTTGTGCCTGTATGTGATTACTGTTCAGTAGTTGTGCTGATGTTAGCAGTAACGATTTGCAGGCTTCTAGAGGTCTAACCAGAGTGATCAAAGTGCGATTTCTATTCATTTCTTGCCAGTGAAGCATCCACCTTTGCACGACTGCTCCCAGGGTATCAGTGACAGCAGGGGGTCCGCAGTATCGCGCCGTCGTGGTCGGAGGCTTCTCTCGGCAGCAGCTCCGAGTGATTTGTCAGGGGCTGCGACTTCTGATATTTCTCGCGGCAGCAGGCAGCAGAGGGCTCCTCTGCAGTGTAGCAATGCCGACTGTGGCAGTGGGGCGGCCGTGAGCCACGCTGAGGCCAAACAACCTTGCTGGTACCCGTGCGCCGGCCATTGCCGCCTGCAGTGCAGCCTCTCACGTCTCCAAATGCGAAGTCGATCGCTTCCCGTGCAGCCCGCTCGAGCCAGCCACCGAGATGGTAGAAGGAGACCCTCGGGGGAGAGCTCTGGTCATGCCCCGCGGAGCCGACCCCCTCGAAGCCTGCAGGGGTGGGGGCGAGGTGGTGACACTCTCCTCGGGGCTGCCAGGTCCACGGTGCGCCCTCAGGTCCGGTGCGGTCACGGGCGCTCTCCCCAGCTCCATCGATGACGGGCGGAGCAGCACATGACTCCCGTGAGCAGCACAGCAATCACGGCGATCTTCCGACGTGGCAAGCGGTGCGGGACCCCAGCGGAGCCACCACCGTCTCCTCAGCCCCGGCAGAGATGGGCCGGGTCACAGCTTGCCAGTAGCCCTCCTGTGGGCAGCACAGCACTCACGGCGATCTCCGGACGTAGCCAGCGGTGGAGTCCTCACCGGTCCGGTGCAGTCACGGGAGCCAAACGACGCCTCCAAGGGATCCCGGACTCCAACTCCTCCGAAGTCCAGCGCCGAGCAGCAGCCCTCTCCCCAAGCTCGCTACACCGTCCAGGGCTCCGCTGCTGTTACCGGTTACCGGTGAGTGTTTTTCAATCCAGTTACTTGAGGTAAAACCTGTTACTTGCTGTAAATCCAGTTACTTGTTTTTATGCAGCGAAGATGGGTGCTGTCCGGGATAATTCCATAAAGGGATCCCAGGCACTAGGAGCTCCGGACTGGAGCTCTTACCAGGCGGCCATCTTGGCTACTTTTGCACACGAATAAGGCCATACAAATATAACAATGTACAATGTAAATATAATACATTTTCTCACATATAGATGCTAAATGTGACTGTGTTCTCCTAATATGGACCAATAAGACCTCATAAAGAAAGGTAGCAACAGGAAATAACAAAACAGCTACAAAGATTCACGAAAACATTTACAAAAGTAGGACACAGCACTAACATATGGGCTTAGTTAATGCTTATTATGATATTTTTCATCTTAATCCTTTTTAAAATCAAAAGGCCTTAGTTGAAATTTGGTTCAGTGGAAACAGCTAAGTAAATTGGTGGTTCTCCCATCATACCCCCACTCAATCTAGATTCAGGGAGAGCACCAGGTTTTCACTGGCGGCAAGCTCTGACCAGGTGATGCATCTGAATATACCTACTAGGCGTTCTAGTGGCTGGTCTGGGCATCTCTATCACAGATATTAGCTTCCAGCATCTTCACGCTCTGATGTTCACCACCATAGAGGCTGCCCTAAACCAGAACTAGTGGATCTTAGACAGCCTGTCAACTTATACTTTTGAAGTTTTATCCCCTCAAGAAAGAAAATCCTCTCTTCTCTTCCAGTAACCATCAATTCTATTTTTTGGATTTAGATTCTGAGGTTGTGGCTTCTCGATTTTTACTTCAGAAATATTAGTTCGATTGTGGTGGCTTCAGTTTGTATATGAGAACATTCAGCCAGGAGGGTGTAAATAGCGCCCTACCGATGTCATCTACACATATGGAAGCAGCTTCTGGACTTGGGCAGCTTTTGCTAAGACGTGCTTGTGTTATACTCCTGGCTTCATCTAGTCTGCATACATAGTAACCCATATAAACACATACAACTCCACTTTAGTCCATTTCAAGTCAGAGATGGATGCCAAGCTAGGATCCAGGCACATCTAACAAAGCTACTAATTGAGTGTGAGTAACCTCTGCAATGTAGATTGGTTGATTTGTAATGTTTCAGCAAACTTACAAAAAACTTTGTGAATGGCTAGGTCCTGAAATGATTAGCCATTGGCATTGTTCTTACGATGGGGCAAAAACATTAGTGAATAAGTGAGCTGCAGTGAAATCACTGAGCATGTTTACAAAAGAGTTTGAACAAATGTGGGGGGTGAGTGTGCTGATGGATAACTTTAAAAGGGGAAACACACAAAGTATTTTATTCTGCTATAAAAGAACAGAGATTCTTTGATGGAGTTTCATATATTCTTTTTAACCTTGATAAACTATTACGTTTTAGCGGGAACTAATCGATAATGTGAAAGGTCAGTTATTGTCTTATTTTTACCTTAAAGCTTAAGGTTAGAAAATACTTGCGGGTCTTTTTTGGTCCTGAATAATGCCTATGACCACATACACCGAAAGCGATCAGAAACATGTTGACCAATTAAAAGTAAATAGGCAAGGAGAGAAGATACTGTTTTCCCTAATTCTATTGTTTTTAACCTGTTGTGATATTGGGAACTGGAAACAGACCCTACATACTTCCACAATATACATAATTTTAACATCATATATCCCTTGAAAAATTGTACACAAACAAACTGACCCAAAAAGAGCTCAAGATGAGCTTGCAGAGCTACATGCGTGGCTTGCGAGGAGCGCCCCTATGATGAAGCATGTCACACATGTATGAGAGAGGGGACTGCATCCTTTGGGGAAGACCGCCCAACGTGGGCGATATCTAACTAAAAGGAAGCACCAAATATGATAAAATACAGTGGCCAGGTGCAGGTACTTATGTTTTTGGTTTATACTGATTTGCAAGATTGTAACTCTTGCCTTATTTCTGCCATCTCGCTATCGATTTTGTGTGGCACACTGTTTGCAAAGTAGCCTAATGAGGTGTACAGACATGAATGCACATGCAAACATTGCATGCAATATTTGCACAATTCAAAATGATGGTATAGATTGATTCTATTGTCGTTTTCCCCTGATTCAATCTGGCAGATCAAATATGTTGAAATTTGTTAAGGGAAAGGGCTCAGAAAATGACAACACATTTAGGGCCAGATGTAGGTAGCCAAATAACGGTCGGTAACGGCCGATTTCGGCCGTTACCGACCGGTATTTGGCTTTTGACATGTAGGTGGCTCGGAATTTACAGAATCGGTATATTTACCGATTTGGTAAATTTACCACTTCGGTATTTTTCCGAATCGGTAAATATACCGATTCTGTTAATCCATATGTAGGTGGCACAGTTTGCAGTGCCACAGGCCCTTAGGATTTCTTATTTTACCACCCAATCCTATTGGGTGGTAAAATACCGAATTCCAGTGTACATGAACATCTGTGCATGTACACCTATGCCATGTGACACACAGACATGCCCTTAGGGCATGTCTGAGTGCCACATGGCACACAAGCCTGCAATTGGGGTGCTACAAGGTGTCAAAGTGACACCCCGTTCCCCCTTCCAGGATTCGGTATTTACCGATTCGGTAAAAACCGAATCGGTATTTCCCATTGATTCCTAAGGGCTTCAAGGCCCATAGGAATCAATGGCAAAATACCGATTCGGTATTTACCGAATCGGTAAATACCGAATCTTACAGATTCGGTAATTGTAAAAGTAAAATTACCTACATCTGCCTACTTCCAATTTACCTACTCTTAAATACCGAATCGGTATGATTCGGTATTTAAGAGTAGGTAAATCGGAATTACCTACATCTGGCCCTTGGAGTGTTAAATGCAAATTCTAGATGATATAACACAGATTAGGAGGTTTTACCATATCCAGTAAATACTTCACCCTGGCATAATGGTACTTATAGGCTGTTATAAATACCCCACTCTCTTCCGCAGAACTTGTAATCATGACCTTAGGGTCAGAGAAATTGGACAGACTAATCCTCGTATGTGCACAGCTTTCATCAATTGCAATGTATTATCCCTGAATAGGTGAACTAGGTGTAAAACATAAACTACGTTCATAATCGGCCACAGTTTACGCTTTGCAAATTTCATCGCTAAAAATTTCTGAATTGGCGCGCGTTATGGCCGCACTGTCACGGCATGGCTACATATCAGCCAAAAAAATATGAATTATGTAAAGCTTCTTACCATTTTTCCTAATTATTAATTCTTTACTGTCCCTGCATGTCATATAAAGAGTCTGCAGTTACACTCCCACCAAGCAAATAAATACAAAAATAGCAATATTTTGTAAATACAAAAGTATCTAAACACAGAGCCATGCACGTCAATTCACCAAAATGGCAGGTGAAGCGACGTGGCACCATACGCCCTTTGACCTTCACTTTCACTCACACACATATACATACACATTCACACTTACACACACTCGTGATCCAAGCCACTGTCATCTCTAGGCTGGATTACGCGAGTTCTTTATTCGCTGGCTTAAACCAAGCAGAAATTGGTCGTTTGCAGCGGATTCAGAATGCCGCTGCGAGAGCGGTAGTAGGACTACCTAGATCTTGTCCTACCTCTAGCACCCTTCGATCGTTGCATTGGCTACCGGTGGCTCAGCGGATCCAATTTAAGGTCCTCTGTGTCGCCTACAAAATACTTAAGGGATCCCCGGCCAGGATCCTATCCAAGCTTCTGGTTCATTACACCCCTGCTCGATCTTTAAGATCCGCTGATTTGGAACTCGCGGTTGTCCCCCGTGTTAAGCGCAGCAGAGCCGGCGGACGTTCTTTTCAAGTCCGCGCTGCTATGTTGTGGAACTCTCTCCCCCCGGCGATTCGTGCCTCTAGGGACTTGCTCTCCTTCCGCCGAGCTGTGAAAACTTTCCTGTTCCTTTAGTCCACTTCCACTACTGTTTTTATTTGTTGTGTTGTGCTGCTACCTTGTCGCGGCGCCAGGACGCTCCTTCGCTGGAGCAGCTGTGCGCCTAATAAAAGTGCATAACATAACATAACATAACATAACTCTCACATAAACACACTGTCACCCGCAAGCACGCACACAACATACATTTAAAAGCATTTTTTTCATACCTCAACTGCCAGAGAGGGTCATTTTTCAGGTAATTGAACTCTATTTTTACAACACTAATAGTGAAAAATGTTATATATATATATATATATATATATATATATATATATAATTCACTATTAGTGTAATAATATAATTGACAGAATACAAAAAGAGTGTAGCTCCAACTAGCGTCCATAAGGACAAGCTGCCACTGTGTTCCTGGCACTGATTTTGCCACCTCGTGGCCAGGGGTCTCAAAGGCAGTGCCAGGGGTAGCAAGGGGTTAGCCAGGGGTCGCAGCTGCAACCTCTGGCGCCCCCTAAATGACGTCTAAGCATAAAGCACATGAACATACAGGACTTGAAATAAATTCCAGAGCATTCATGGCCATCACCATATATGGTTAATGGTACACACCATGCTGTTAGTCTTCTGTTTTTTCATTAATGCAAATAATTGCCAATATATAAAGTGGGCTGCCAGAATTACCGTTGCATAGGGAAAATCTTAACAAACATATCATAAGCTGAATAATGCATCATAAGGAAGAATAAAAGCAAAGCGAGCTAAGGGAGACATGCTGGCGGCAAAAGGAGAACTGAAGCCAAAAAGCAAGTTAGTTATTATTTTGTGGGAAAGATTATATTGTTACTGTGGTGGGCTAGCAAGCATGAATATCTTATGTACCGAGTATTTTATTGTGCCAGAAAAGCACAGTAAAATTAACAAAGCATTGTGAGACATTTCATAATAAGTAAAGAGTTGCTTGGCTAAATGATTTTCGGCAGTGTTTCCTAGAAGATAAATAAGGCAATACTTCTATGCAGCAGAACTCGTAAAATGAGCGTGGGAACTGTCAATTTAAGAGGCAGATTTTCCCAATTTTGTAGGAGTGATTGGTGTCTTGAAGAGTGGTAGGTGGTTCTTATCCGCTTTAGTGGTTGTTACTCACTTAACTGTCAAGGAAGGTTGCTTTTGGCTAGAAACGTAGCATTATTTTACTGAAGAGTACAAAGGAACAACATAACAGGACAAAATAGAACACACCAAAAAACAACACAATCTAAATAAACACGAACATAATTGCATTGTTGTGATGTGGATTTTTGTTATATTTTACTTTTTTGTGTTTGTGTAATGTGGTGTTGCTATGCTGTCGCGATTTTGAGATGTTGATATGTTGTCGTGTTTGCATGCAGTTGCCTTATTTATATATTACATTTGTATATATTATATACCACATGCACAGTCCCCAGATGTGTGATAGTGCGCGTTACAAAAGAATCATTACAAACTTACAATTCAGGTTCAGTAAGATATAAAGTAATCAAGGCAGGCTACATAGCAAGAGTTGCAACTGCTGAGAAAGGCAGACCATGTAATAACCACTTTGCAACAGGCAGCTATGCGGTAACCAGTGTTCACCATGGAGCCACCATCACTCCTGTCCACCCACACCAGCAGCACATTTTAGGAATAACAAAGAGCTCAGCAGACGCCAAGCGGAGTCGTATCTCAATCTTTCCGACTCCAGGTCAAACACATTGATAGATATCCTAAATGTAATTTAAGATCATTTACTAAAACACAGTGGCCTCCATAGAACTACTAGTCTCAAAGTTATCCACGGGGTCCTGGCTTGCAGACATTCTACCCATCGCTGGAACAACTCACAACATCAGCGGCCGCTCTTCCACCTGTGTGGCACGCCCCTCAGATGCAACGTGGAGCAACGAAGGAGCCAGGAGACAGACTTTTGACTCCCAAAGACCATAGTGATCTAGGAAAGAGGACTACCAATACCAAGAATGTTTGCTGAATTTTTGTCTCCATCCCACAAGGTAACACAAGCACCTGCCATCTTGGCTGATGAAAAATGATCTGGATGAGATTAGATCAAGATATTACTGATGAGGACACGCCCCATTCAGAGACTAAAGGAGAATGATAAAGCGGGAACAATGTGAAGCTTGTCCGATTCCTTTTGTCTGGTGATATTGGACCCTTTGACTACACCCTTTTAGGTTGAAGAAAGTGGCTGTGCAGTATGGGGCCACAGTGTTTCACCATATTACTAATCCTTCTTAGTATAAATGACATTCCATTATATGATATAAAATGATCTTCTGGATGCAGGTCCCTGCCCTATACACCAGATAGCGATGCTCCTATATTGGCAATGGAGGCTGAGAGCGTGTTTTGGAGTAATGCAACACTGGGTAGGTCACATGCTCTAAAAGTGAGCTCCAGTCAGAATGAGCCTTTCTTACCAGGAAACAATGTAGACCGCAGGTGTAGGGCTCTCAGTCCTCCACATCTAAGAGTGCTTTCTACCCCTGTCCCCGTTAGTTCTGGAAGTTACCTTGTAGATTTAGGTCTGTCCGGTGGGTATCTCATTGTTTAGCTATTAGGAATTGTTAGACCTGGCATCTTTGCCGTGGTTTCCCCTGTCTTTTTGCCTCTGCCTCCTGTATTTTTGACACTGCTGGATTTTGTTTTTGCTGGTTTAGATGCTTTGGGCACTTTGCCACTTCTGATCAGTGTCAAAGTGCAAGTGCTCCCTGTGTATATTGTTATTGTAATTGGTTATCCATGATTGGCATATTTGAATCACCAAGAAGTCCCTAGTAAAGTGCACTGAGTGTGCCAGGGCTGGTGATACAAATGCTACTATTGGGCTTGCAGCACTGATTGTGCCACCCACATGAGTAGCCCTAAAATGGTGTCTCAGGCCTGCCACCGCAGTGCCTGTGTGCAGTCTGTGAACTGCCATGTCCTCCCGGTCAGTGTCCCCACTGACCAGGCCTAACCCTTCCCTTTCTATGCACATTGGTCACCCCTATGGAAGGCCCAAGTTACCCCCTTGGGCGAGTGCAGTGTATGTGAAAGGTAGAGCATGTACTAGTGCAGGTGACATGCTCTGGTAGTGAATGACAGTCATGGGGTATGCTGGCTACAGTGGCTACCAGCATATCTTCCCATAGGAGCAAGGTAGGACATAAAAGTCTGGTATCCCTGAACTCAGAATTTAATAACACATCTTTTAGGAAAGGTGGATTTTAAATCCTGTGTTTGAGAACATCACTTTTAGAAAGTTGCTGTTCTCTTGTCTGACCTTTCTGTGTGCCTTGGCCTGTTTGTGAATTGACTGTCTGGTTTGTAAGTGACAGGGGCTGGGTGGCTCCCAGAGGCTGAGTGGGCCATCCCTGGGCTGAATAGCTCCATCTGCATCTAGAGTGGTGGGAGGGGGTAGCACTAGGGCCTGAATAGGGCTGTGCCTGCCTTCCACAATGCTAGCTCCACCTTCTGCTGGGCGGCTGGCAACCCTGCCCCTCTCTCTGAAAGGAAAGGAGAGGTCAAGAAAACAAAGTGCCTAAAGAACACCCAGAACTGGTTCAGACGGGGCTCAGAGCCCTCCTGCACAAAGGGAACAAAGACATTTTGGGGTATAAGTACAGGATCCCAGACTACAGAAAATTAGATCCTCCTGGAATCAAGAAGGAACCTCTGCCAAGGAGAAAGTTGGAAGACTGAAGAAGGAAGACTGTCCTGCTGTTGCTTTGCTGGACTGACCTGCAGTTGCTTTGCTGCCAAGGAGAGGGGAAGGACTTTGCTTTGTGCTGTGTCCCCTTACTTGAAGGAATCTCCAAGGGCCTGAGAAGAGCTGGCTCCCTGTTAAGAAGTCCCAGGAACAAAAGGACTTCACCCCCAGCTTCCCTGAACTCTGCTGAGAGAGTTATTTCCTTCCTAGAGTGCTTGGGCCAGTTGTGGTGCCTCTGGACGTTGTACCTGTGTTGGGAAGCTGGGAACCAAGATTTTAAAGACTTTCTGCAAGTTTTATCGCATCGCTCGCTTGCGGAGCGCATCCCCGTCAGTGCGAGGAAATTCCCACCACTACGAAGACCGAGATCGTCGCAGAGCCTGTTGCCGCTGCCAGAGTCGTCGCAGCCATCGTTTGCGGGACGCACCAGTCAGGTGCGGGAAGATTACCATTGCTGCGAGTATCGTCGCAGAGCCTGTAGTCACTAGGTGAGATCGTCGCACCGCTTGCTTGCAGACCGCATCACGTCGCTGCGAGAGTTGTCGCAGAGGCAGAGCCATCGCATCGAGGGGCTGCGAGAGTAGAAGATCGACGCTGAGCCGCCAATCATTGCCGCACCGGAGATCGTCGCCGCCCCGAAGATCATCGCATTGTACCTTTTGCAAGCCGCTTTCACCGAAACCTGTGCACCGGAATCCACGCAAGGTATCGCATCCCACCCCATACAGACCGGAGTCACCGCAACACGCCTGCTACATCGAGCGGGGTTGTCGCATCGCCTTCACAGGGTCTCAGGAGTGACGTATCGCTTGCTTTTCACCGCTACAGCTTTTCACTTGGAACTTTTGTCGCAACTAAAGGTACTGTTGGCTAAAGCGTGACGCAACAGTGAAAAATGTTAACACAACCTTAAGAACTCTTTTGCAACCATATTCTTGAACTGTGTATGTTGGATTTTTTTCGTTTTGGTTTTGTGTAGTTTAGATTAAAAATACCTTTTTTTTTCAAAACTGTTGTGGAGTCAGTTTGTAGTGTTTTCACTGTGTTACTGTGAGTGTTGGTACAAATACTTTGCACATTGCCTTCAATAAGCCTGACTGCCCGTGCCAAGCTACCAAGGGGGTGAGCAGGGCTATCTGAAGAGTGTTTCCTCTTTACCCTGACTAGAAGCAAGGGTCCCTATTTGGACAGTGGTACTACCTCTGCCAACTAGAGACCCCCAGTTCTAACAAGAATACATTGTTTCTTTCTCCATAATAAAGGTCATGCCTCTGTAGTTGCAGCACCTGTCTTCTCTGCAATCGACAGCTACAATGGTCTGTACTTTGACCTGCCACCCACTCTGGTGGCCATTCTTCAATAGGCTCAGAATTTTGCAATAAACACACCCTGCAATTTTTGGAAATCCAACCATGTCTCATAAGCTTCCTGATGGGATGGTAGCTGAACAAAGGCTCCATCTTAGATACCTATGTATCACCCATATTTTGTTCTCCAAGCACTTTGCTCTGAAAATCGGAACTTGCTGTGGTTCCTCCAGATGAAGAGGGCTTACATAGGAGGTGTCTCTTTCTGACACCTGGCCCCTAAACTTTCTAACAAGTTATCCAGCTGTCATAGAAATGTTTACAGTCACAGGTCTTTTCTAAGGTGCTGAAGACTTATCTCTGTTGTTAGGAGTTTCGTGGTCCGGTTGTAGATAGTTACTTGCCTTTTTTCTTTATATTCTCTGTGCATTTTAGAAATAAAGTCAATTAATTAAATAATAAATTGATTGAATATTCAAACACGTGAAAAGACTAGCACATGACTAACCCCAGGGCGATTCTTGGGTACTCATCTGATGACTTCAAAGTAACATTTGCATTAAATGTTCTGCTTGTTTTGGAAACATTAACTGGCAGCATAACAGTTGGCAGTGCAACAACAGCACATGCGAGAGAGTGTGCACTTGATTTAGTCTACAGGTGCAAAGCTTTGTATCTCAGGTGCAAGTAACCTGCATCAAAAATAACCAATGAACAGGCCTAAACTGCTTGTGGATAAAGTCTCATTTAAATATGAACCGTCACAATGTATCTAAAACCTCAGGACCTATTGCGGGTTGGGCAGTTGGGTCTATAGACTTCTGACTTAGCAGCGCGTGAAACTCTCATTTATATGGGATGCAGGTTAGTAAGTCAGGTCAGACTCCTGTGATTGGAACCAAACCAAGGCTGATTTGCTTATGGTTGGTGCTTGTGGCTCAGTAAGCACAAAATGGGCTGGAATGCAGTCAGGAGAAATTACCAGTGGCTTATTCATGCATGCCATCCATGTCCTTTTAGTTTTACTCAGTGAACCCCCCTTTTTAATTACCTATAAAAAGGCAGTGGTCCGTGGTCAATGTTACATTACCTCTTCAACCAGAAGTAGGGCAGCACCAATTACTACAGACCTTCTACTGCCAGAATTACTACATATCAGCAAAGAGCGAACTACAGCACATCCTAATAGTCCTAACAACCTGCGACTTTGACATGAGGCCTGAGGTTGTTTCCCTGTCGGCTGTCATTGCCTGTTGGATTTTCCCTTTTTGATTCTCTTGGACAGCTTTCATTGTGCTCTAAGGGAGAGGTTCTTGGTTCTTTTGGCTGGTCTTTCTTGAGATTTTTCTTTGGACCTCCTTTCCACTTTTTGCAAAGCCCCGTGGGGTTGTGACTTCTAGCAAAGATTTTGGTGTACTTGGTTGTGTTTTGTTTTTGCAGCGTTGTCATTTCGGTGTAGAGTCACTTTGGGAGGTTCTGGTTCTTGACGATGAAGTCCAGATTAAGGCTTTGGTATTCCTTATAATTACCTGGACGAGGATGAAGGATGCAAAGGTGATGCCCCAATTACTTAGCAGTAATCTTCACTATTCCTAGTCCTACTCACAAAACAGAAACAAGTACTTCAAGCTAAACTAGAATACCAAGTCATTAAGATCCATTAAGACCCTCCTTAGCTGGGTTTCACCTTGGGTTTTCGCTTGGTTATGTCAGGAGGAATTCTAGGAATGCCACCTCTTTATGCTGCAAGCTGGATGGATAGGCCTCATATTTTCAGCATTTATTTTGGAGTTACTGTCTCGAGGCGGGATTACCCTCATAAGTAATGAATGGGATTAGAATGAGTTGTTCTAAAAGTAATGAAGATTACAACTACGTAATTGGGCTAACCCAGGTAGCCACAGTTTCAACATGCACCTGTTGGCGTATTGCTTCATGCGTGTTCTCCAATGGGGTGGAGTGAAGAACCCAAACATTAATCTCGCCCAGAAAATTTTGTTTTTTCCCATTTCCACAAACCTCTGTACCTCAGAACTGCATTCAATAGATTCACATCAATCATCGTGATTTCACTCTCAAATCTGCACACCCCTGAGATAGCATTTACACAAATACACACTTAGGAAGTACCTTACTACAGATCAGAGAAGCAATCCAGAGGTACACACAGTGAACCAAAAAGGTGGCAGGTACATTATTCGACCAATGAAAGCAGAGATGCACGTTACTGTAAGACCTCCACTATGCATAATTCTTGAAAATGCAAACAGAGCAAACTTTAATGTTTACAGTGATCACAGTAAACAAGAGTCAATGTTTGAGATATCAATTTCAGAAAAGAGGCTCTAATCGTCCAGAACAGTGATTTACAGCCATGTACTGTTCCGGTACATGGGTGTACATCACTTCTTTATAAATCACATTGGCACAGAGTTTCAGTTGTGTTTCGACACACATTAAGATATATGCATTCATGCAAGGGTCGATGGGGACGAGATTGGAGGGGCAGGACATGCCCATAGTTTTTTAATTTAAGAAACACTGTGCCCCTACTTTTTGTGTAAAGACCGGTTGGTTAATTCTGAGAGTTGAAATGCTTCAGCTGAAATATAAGGCATTGAGTCTCCCATGCTGTGAATCTGAGGGAATGCAGAATGTTAAACAAACCTTCTTGCCATGGTGCCTGCTTGCCTGAAAGAAATGTAAATGTGCACAACTGGTCCATCTGCAAATGTAAAAGGAGCTCAGAGGCCGGCATTGGCCTTAGAATCACTTGACGTTTAATGACAACATAGATTTATTCTTTTTGACTGTATTGCAAAGGGGGTGCCAGATGGGAGGAGCTGGATGTGTTTGCTTTTAAAGGACAGTTATAAAACAAATTGCACTCCATAGAATCTGGGCATTAATAAAAGCTATTTTGAAACCACTTTTATTTATCTTAAACTTTTTTGCATATTTTGTAGCAGCCTAATGTAATACTCTGTGTAATGCAAGTTTAAAATGCTAACTTACATGTTCACATTTCTTTCTGTCATAGACTGGGACCTCGTAGCACTAAACATACACCACTCAACTCTCCACTGCACCAAGCAGGATTCAATTCTGTAAATGTAAATGTAGTATACTTGTAAAGCGCACAGCTGCCCCAGCAACGGGGCGTCCCGGCGCTGTATAACTCTGGGGAACCCGTCCTGGCTATCCCTGTTGGATGGTCCCTTGCTGGGAGTCCCCAAGGTGGAGCCAGGCATCCCCGGAATTGGTGGGGCCGTTGTGGAGATTAGGCAAGCTAATGCCCAGAGTTGCCGAGTGGAACCCCTGATTAGAGTAAGCACTGAAGCGAGAATTATCGAGTCCGCTGACCAAGGTCCACGACCCTGCCGCGTCGGGAATTGAACCCTGGTCCCGGGCTGACTTCTGCTCTCAGGCCTGCCGCCTCTAACCAGTGAGCCACACTACTCCTGTGGCCCTCTGATTACAGACACAGACCTCTGCAGTGCATTAACTAACAGGTTTCATACTGTACGATAGTGCATTTACCGCTGATTAACTTAACTTCCATTTAATTTTCATTGAAGTGTTACTTTCTATGTAGTAACCTGGAGGTGACAGACTGAAAAAAGTTACAGAATACTTCGTTTTTTAGCCACACCTTTGACCCCGCCCCTAAACTCACTCACTCCGGCCGTATGTGTGCATCACAGATCCCATTCTTTTTTTAATACACTTCGACTGCTGCATAAATGTATGAAGATTAAGCCCGGGTGGGTAACTAGGCTCCGCCAGCAGAGTTTACATCGTTTTGTCTATTCCACATTCTGTTGCGAACGTGGAGTTCAGGCAAAACTATGATTCCATGACAAAGCGTAGTTAGCCAGACCTTCTACCCTCGCAAAGTAATTAAAAGTAATTAAAAAGGCACCTACCTGCCCTGTGGCTGTCTCCTCCTCGACATTGCCACTCTCCTGCCTCCTCCTCGCCGTCCTGCTTCACTGATAACCCCTACGTTGTACGTGTTGAGGTTATTAGTGAAGAAGGACGGCTAGGAGGAGGCAGGAGAGCAGCCATGTTGAGAAGGAGGCAGCCACGGGGCAGGTAAGTACCTTTTTAATTACCTTTAATTACTTGGGAGGGCGCTGAGCGAAGTTCGACGGAGTTGCTTTCCAACTCCGTGGAACTTCGAGTAGAGGCACTAGGCCAGCTCCGCCCAGGGTTAATGAAGATTTACGTGCATAAACGGCATACTCATGGGCGTAGGAAGTGTGGGGGACGCGGGGGACATATCCCCCCAGATTTGGGAGTGGGGGAGACACGGGGGACAAGGGTGGGGGTGACGAGGGGACAAAATAATTTCCCCTCCCCCTTTTGTTAGTCGCAGGGCCATTAGCACGCGAAAGCGCTTCCTAATGGCCCTGCACTTGACCTGCCTGGAGTGAAAGAGGCCACCCGATATCTGCCCTTTGTTATGTTGCAGGAAGGCTCTGCGTTCTGGGAAGGGCAGAGAAGGGAAAAAAAACGTTGTCTCTTTTCCTTCATGCCCACAGAAGGCAAGGACAGTGTCAACTTCTTCTGGTCTGCGTCTGGCAGCTGCCCTCCTCCCCTCTCTCTCTCTTTATTCCTCCATCTCGTTCTATCTCTGTCTCGCTTCTCCTGACATTAGATTTAAAGAGACTGCTCGTGTACTCTCTCTTGCCTCTCCTTTTGTGTTATTTGTTCCCCTGTGAAATGGATCCACAAAAAAAGAGCGGAACACTTTGCCTTGAAATGCCCTAATTTTCTGACCATTTTTTATTCAAAAGAAAAACCTCAGGGCAGAGAGGAAAATAATTAAATACCCAAATAAAGCAATACAGGGTGGTCAGCAGACAGGCCAGATTGTTATTTACACCCACACACATTAGCGCCACTTTACAGAGTTTGCCAGTGAAAGCGCCACTTTCTTTGAACAACATTGTTTTCCCAGGGTGGGGAAGTGCACCATTCCTAAAGGGACTGCATTTTACTGTTGTCTAGTGCATAATTTGAATTTAGTCGCAGCACAATTGAGTTGTAGCTGAAGGCAGTGCGAGTTTCTCTCAGTGGCACAGTATGGTGTTCAGTATGGGAGAGGATGTGGCACTCTGGCCAGGGATGCTGAATTTGGAACTGGAGAACCATGTTCAGCCTTCATGACCAGTCCACCAGACCACACTCCTGGCAGAGCTCATTCCGATGCTAGACCTTAGAAGGCCCAATCGACCTTAGAAGCCCTGGTGTCTTAGCACCCGCAGGTGGACCCTAACAGTGAGTTAACCTTGAAGGCCTGTCCACCACAATCCATACTGCAGTTCACCTCCAGTCTTGTGAGCAGGCATACGAAAAAGCACACCCTAGATTTACTGTGACTGTCGCTGAGGTCACAAGACCCTTGAGGCCAGTCCACCTCACCCATTGGTACCTCCATTGGACTTTTTCAGCAGTAGTAGTGCAACTTCCCAGGGGTTGGCCATGTAGGATTTGCATGCACACCAACTTAGGGGATGATTATAATAGCGGTGAGACCGCCACGTCGTTGGCGGTCCCATCACTGTCGGTGACTGCATCACCGCCCACCATATTAGAATGGCGGGTGGTTCCCTGGCGGTCGGAAAGACCAACCGCCACACACCCGATGGGCTCCTTGAGCCCGCCAGTGCGGTGGACGGGCTCTTGGTTCCTACAATGCTGGTGGTGCCTACCAGGCACCGCACTAGGGATTACGATGTCCCTTACCCGCCTGCCTAGCCATGGTTGTTCAACCTCCATGGAAGAGTTGACGGAAAGGGACATTTGAGGCCCATAGCAGGCCCCTTTCCCCCTAACCCCCAGACATGGGACCTGCACCATGTGGCAGGCACCACATTGTGCCAGCCACGTAGCGCAGTGATATAGGTAATATGTCCCTTTTTTACATTGCGGCGGATGATGCAGCCAGAAGCACCTGCTGCAATGTAAAAGATAGGCACTACGAACGCTGTAGTGGCGGTCGCACTGTAATGCCTATCGTGGGGCCGCCACCTTGAATGCCAGCGGTCCCATTCCCTGATTCGATGTCAGACAGACTGAAGTCCGTCTGCCATCGTAATCAGCCCCTAAGTTTGCAAACTTCTTGGTCTCTGCTTCATGCACAAACACTTTTAACATGTGCAGCCTGCTTTCGGGCCACTAGAATTAGGCGGCAATGGAAGCCAAAATTATGTTGCAGTGTTGACTAAATTAGGCGACAATAAAAAGGCTGCAGCGTAATGCGGTACATTTTATGATGCTTTAGTATTTTGACATATTTATACATATTAACAGCCTCTGCAAAGCTTTTGCCTCATTAGTACCTGTGTAACATACAAATGCAGCAGTGGGAAAGGTGACCAGTCAACCATACAAAGGGCCCTACACTTCACAGCAACATAGGTCACATTTCTTTCAGTAATTTTTGATCTGTTTGAGCTACAAAATAGTTTTGGGTAAAATTGTTAGATTATGCAGCAGATGATGTATTATGTGGCAAATATGATACAGCCATAGTTAAGTGGAAAACATTTTTCCACTTAACTTAGTTTTGCCCCAACATTGTAGTTGATAAATTTGGCAGTTCCCCAAACCCAAAAGTCGAGTTTGGTCACAATTTGCATTTCAAAAGCAGTCCTACAACCCAGGGCCTCTTTTAAACTGACCTCAGGCTTCAGCAGTGCACACATGCAGGCGCAGAAAGGGCTGCTGGTCTCTAAACTGCCATGCCCTATTATATTCTAGGGACTTAAAGGTAGTTCTAATCCCCCTGGCCCCATTATGTACTAGGGCCTTGTAGGAGAGGTCATGCCAATCATAGGGGTACCCTAACCCATTGTGCACCCCAGTGTATGTAAGTGTCTCTTTCAGAATAGCACTGGCCCTGGGCCCGTTTAGGCAGAGCCCAGGGTCAGTCAGAGTCGGGTACCACCAGTACCAGTCAGAAAAAAGTTTGGGGAGTGCCCAGGGCACAGGGTGGCTTTGCAACATTAGAGAAGTACAAACTCAGAATTTAAAACATAACACCATGGTTGGGGGGTCTCTTTAATAATCAGAATTGATTTCTATCCTAATGAACCCATTTTCCAACATTAGGATAAAGATGGCCGCCTGGTAGGAGCCTCCCGAAGGAGCTCCCCGTGCTTGGGATCCCTTAACCGGGTATATCCCTGTTAGCAGCAGCCATCGACCTCTCCAGGAACAGGACACCGCTGTGACTCGCCAGCGTCACAACAGAGAAGTCCCTGCAGGAACGGAGAGAAGTGAAAGCCTTGGGACGCGGAACAACGTTTGGAAACGGCCCGCACCACAGCAGAGGAGCCCAAGGGACATCGGAGGGCTGAGAGAGGCTCGGGACGTTGATAATCGACACCCGATATCCTCCACAGCCAGCACCGAGGACAGAACGGAACGCACACCGGACCCTCCACCCCCACCCCCGAACAGAAGGCAGACACTGAGATCGGGAGCTAGGGGGACGCACCTCAGCGGATACTCCGGGACCGAAGGAGGCAACGACAACGGAACACCCGCCGGACTGCAGCAGAGGACGCTGGTCGCAGCACCGGGATCGGCAGGAGGATCACCGGGATCAGCGGGAACAAGACGACAACGGAGCCCCCTCCCCCCCCGCCTCCTTGCACCTCCCGCCGCAGCAGAGGAATCAGAGCGGACAGCGGGCACCAGGACCAAAGCGGGAGGAGCACCGGACCCCTCTCACTCCCTTTGGTCCCGACGGCAGCAAAGACAGCACCGGGACATGACAACGCAACCCCCCCCCTCTCCCGCACACACCGCAGCAGAGGAATACTAGCGGTCTGGAGAGCTGGGAGGGACGCTGGTCGCCGGTTGCTGGCTAACACAGTGGGGTCACAAGATCTCGAAGCGGACCCGCGAGAGCTAAGCACAGCTCAACTTCAAAAAGATCCTTTTTAATAGGAGCGAGCGAGGAGCTGTAGGGGCGACAGAAGACCGAAGCCTGCCCCATCGACATCGGTGGATACCTGGCAAATGGATGAGCTGCTTTTCAGTATAATACAGGCTGGGAGCTCTGATGTGAGATCAAGTACATACAGCCACATACATCTACAAAGAGGAAGGGTCTGAGCCAATCATGGATTAATGCAGTGCTTCTGTAAAACTCTACTGGCAATATGTACTGAAACACAGAGACTTAAGGTATTTACTTCTCCCACCCGCCTGCTCTCTTTTAAAAAAAATCTAACTCCTTTGTTCAAAATGGCTGGGGCCATAAAACTGTAACAATAAATCCCCCCATACCTCTGTTGTCCACGTGGCCCCTCAGCTTAACTCCCCCACACAGAGATAAGAATTCCTCCCAGCTAGCCTTGAGCTCTGCTTGCTTAAACTGAAAGTGGAATCTCTTCCCCTATGCTCAAAGTAATAGCAGCAAACAGAGGACTAATATCTCTTTCTCCCAGCCTGCACAGCAACAAACAAAGGACTACTGTCTTGATCTGAACTAATTGGCGGCCATTTTAGTCTAGTCTCTATTTGAACTATAGCATTTTAGACATCTTTATCTGAACAGTCACTAAGAACCTAGCATTTTAGACTAATCTCAACTACCAATTACTGGGCTCAGTCATGTATTCACATCATCTTGTGAAAGGATATTTGTCGATTATGGCAATACTATACCTCTACCTGTACCTGTATTTTAAACTTCTGTAATGCACCGATGGCTACCTCATACATGAAAGAAGGTCTGCCTATTATTGCAGTATTATAATTCTATCTATATTTTGTACATTTGTAGTGCAGATTGCTACCTCATATTTGAAAGAACCTCTGCCTATTAGTGCAGTATTATAATTCTACTTATATTCTGTACATTTGTAATGCACAGATTGCTACCTCATATATGTTGGTTGCTAACTAATGTCACTTTCGATTCCTTGATTCTGATTTTTGATTCATATACATTATTGTACCCTGTACATCTGTACTCTGTTCATATACTCTATTAATCCGACTGCTACCTCTTAGATCTCATATATCTCTGGTTGCCCTCTAGTGTCACTTCTGCCTGTATTTTGAACTTGTGTAATGCGCGGACTGCTACCTCATATATTCTGGATGCTAACTAATGGTGATTTTTGATTTTTGACTCATGGAAATTGTGGTTTGCATTTGTATCTTGCTCTCATCAGTATTATACTTTCTCCGGTATTCTGCACTATTCTGCACATTTCCTCTACATGCACCCATTCCTACTCTTCTCACCTGTTACGCACCGACTGCTACCTCACATACAATATGCACAGATTGCTACCTCATATTTATTGGTTGCTAATTAATGTCACTCTGATGTGTGATTTTTGACTCATGTATATTGCTGTTTGCATTTGTATCCTGCCCTTATATACTATCAGTATTATACCTACACTCACACCTTGTACTTTGGTTGCTAATTAATGACACATTGATTTGTGATTTTTGACTCGTGTAAACTGCTGCTTGCATTTATATCCTGCCCTTATATACTATCAGTATTATAACTACACTTACACCGTGTACTTTGTAATTTACCGTATGTATTTGCTCTATTGCACACTCTTATATCCTAGTGAGGCTGGTTGATCACTAGTGCCACTTTCGTATTTTATAACTTACTACTGTGTAACCTACTGTATGCATTTGTTTCTCTGCACATGTGTACCACTATAGGGCATTAGCGCACTCCCCCCACACCCACCTAATCCATCACCGCAACATGGATCCTATCGGCAAACACACATACAAAATCAACTACCCACCATCACTCACCAAAAAAGCCGCCAAACGCTTTAAACACAACCTCCTTAGGTCACACCCTGAAACTCCCTTTGTTGACACCTACTTCTCACCGGTCAATGGATCCCTGAACACTGATATCATCTTCCACACCACACGCAGAGCTCAATGGAGAAAAGCGTTCCTCATCCTACTCACCGTCTCCTCCACCAGAAAATCCACTCATAGCCTAACTCTCTCCATCACACCATCCCTAGTCTTTCCAGGCAGAGCCACCATCACTATCTACAATAACGGGATTGTCCTAGCACAAGCTACAGACAGGAACCTGGAACTGCTAGACAACTTGTTCCCCACTTTCAAAGAACACCTCTCCAATCCACGGACCAACACTCATATCTCCTCCAGTCCCACCAACCATGACCTCACAGCCACACACTCCTCAATCAGGGGCACACCTACCACCCCTGACCTCCCATCCCCCACCCACAACCCCACTATCCCAATTCAGCTCTCAAGCACAGACACAGATCGCTCCCCCCCCATACACCACTCACACCACCGCCCCTTCTACCAACTCGCGGACCTCCACACATACCTTCAACACTCCTACAGCGAGCATTAACACCCGGCTCACAGCTGACAGCACAGCTCCCACCCTTAACACACCAAAATTTGTCCAGCACCAGAACACGCACCCCGACAAATTCCCCCCTTTGTCCCCCCCCATTCTCAGTCCCCATTACCCTCTAACCAACTACGCAGAACATACCTCCGCCCATAATTTAACTCCCCCTCCCCTCAACAGGACCATCTCCAATGCCGCTTCCCCTCCTACTCTCAGCCCCCACTATCCTCCCTACACCCCCACCACGGCTATCAGTCTCACAGACTACACCCTGACCCCCCCGCCTACCACCAATGCCCTCACTCATACCACCAACGTCCTCCCTACCTCATCCACACCCCTCCCGCCCAAAACATCTCGCCCCCCTAACTCCAGCCGGCACACCAACACAACGCAGACCTGCTCGAACACCAGCCCTCTCTCCCACCTGCACACGAATTCCCTTGTCAGCCAATCACTCCTGACTGCCACATCCACCCCCACCACCTCCCCCACGATGGAATACATCATGGCCACCCTCACTCAGATCAAAGAAGACATACACATCATCAAAGAACTACTCTCTACACACCATATACACCTCTCACCCACCTCAACATTCCCTCCCAAATTGTCCCCTACTCCGCCGGCTGACTCCCGCACTCAACACGCCCCACACCGGGCTCATAGGCGCAGCAACTGCCCCCGGCCCCCGCATCACCCCCGCAACGTCTCACACAACTACACCTCCCCGCCCAACTTATCCCCCACCCTTCCGACTAACTCTCTCACTCAGCTATCCCCCAATCTGACCTCAATCCCAGGTCGTAATCGCAACAACCGCCCTCGTCGCACCCACAACTCTTCTTCTGACCTCGACACACTCACCCTTCTCCGCTCCTATGACCCAACCCCCCAAAATAACACAACCACCCCACACCTCAACATTCCCTCGATACACTCAAATCCCCTTAGACCGCCCACACTAAACAGCAGATTCTCCATCCCCAATAACCTGAGAAAAATCCCTCTCTCTCTAGAACCATCTACCACCCCCAACACACCCCGTCTCAAATGCACTCTTCTCAACTGCAGATCAGCCAAGAAACATTCCGCCGCCATTGCTGACCTCCTCTTATCGCGGGACCTTGACCTAATCATCTTGACTGAAACCTGGCTAACTGAATCTTCGACACCTATAATGGACATCTTGGTTCCTCCCGACGACCACATTATCAGGCTCGACAGAACAGGCAAAATAGGTGGTGGAATCGCATGCATCTACAGGAACAACCTCTCTGTTCAGAAAGTCAATTCCACCTCCCTAACATCCCCAACATCCTGGGAATACATATGCCTTGACATTATTAGTGAGGGCAAGCCGATATGCTCGCTTCACAGCATTTACCACCCACCCAGGGACAACTTAACCTTTTCCCAAGAAATAATGGAGTTGATCTCAACTAATTCCTTGGTGACTTCAACCTCCACTGGAACGATCGCAACGACGCAGTGGTAAATAGTCTAAAAAATTTCCTCGATGCCCTTAACCTCACCCAAATATGCAACAGCCCGACCCACGAGAAAGGTTCTACCCTCGACCTGATCATCTCCAAAGAGGACTCTATCCAACTCGAGTCCATCCAACCCTGTGACTGGTCAGATCATCATATTGTCACATTTTTTATCAATGAAAAAGTCAAAGTTAACCCGGCTCAACTCTCCAAGCCCAAAGTCTGGAAAAGAGACTTGAAAAAGCTCAACCCAGGCTCTTTGCCCCCCAACAGTTGCAACCTCCTACTGCCACCGACAGGCGCTACAGACGTACAAACTCTGACTGACCACTACCTCAACGCTATGACCTCTATAATCAATGAGGCTGCTCCTATGGAGCTGAAAAGAGTCTCTACTAAAATCTCCAAACCATGGTACGACGGGAGTCTCAATGAGGATAGACGAGACATGCGAATGGCAGAGCGTACCTGGAGATCAGCTCCCTCTGCAATGCACCTAAAAGAGCTGAAGAAAAAGAGAAACGCCTACTTCAGGAAAATAAAACGCTCAAAATCAGACTTCTTCAGCCTCCAACTCGACCAAGCAAAAAACCGCCCAAGAAAACTGTTTGAGCTAATCAGAACACAATCCAAGGAACAACCCCAACCGCTCAACACTGGGCATGAGGCACCCTCCTGTGAAGACTTCGCTGCTTTCTTTATCCAAAAAACTGACAAAATAAAAAGCGATCTCCTCATGGACGCAAGCCTCTACTCCAAACCCCAATGCCTAGCACCCACTGAACCAAAAAACAATGCTACATGGTCAACCTTCGGCACATACTCGGAAGAAGAAATTGGCAAACTGCTCAGCACCCTGAAACCTTCCAATCACCTCACGGACCCCCTCCCTGCCTCCGCAGTAAAAGACTTTACCCCTTTGCTTCTCCCTCTCTGGACTAAAATTATCAACAGCTCTCTCCAACAAGGAAGCATACCTGACTCCCTCAAAGTTGGTCAGGTCACAACTCTACTAAAAAAACCTACAGCTGACCCCTCTGATCTCAACAATTACCGTCCCATCACCAATATTCCTACTCTCGCCAAACTGTTGGAAAAATGCGCACAACTACAATTGACTAAACACATTGAGCAATTTGATCTCCTCAACACCCACCAGTCAGGCTTCCGAGAAGGACACAGCACAAAAACTGCCATGACTCACATAATTGACGACGCACTTCAAATGCTAGACCAAAACGACACCTGCCTCCTCATCCTTCTAGATCTCTCTTCAGCATTCGACACCGTTAAACATGAGAATCTACTAGAACTACTAAACACAAGAATGGGTTTATCTGGAACTGTTCTCAAGTGGTTCACTTCCTTTCTTCACAACAGGTCGCAGAAATTCAAGAGCAACAACCTGATGTCCTCGCCAATACCTGTAACGCTAGGCGTCCCCCAAGGATGCTCTCTATCCCCAACTTTGTTCAACCTAGTCATGGAACCTCTCACCTCCTTGCTACATGCATCCAACGTAAACTTTCACATGTACGCCGATGACACTCAGCTATATCTCAAGCTACAATCCCCCAAAGACATCTTGCGTCTGAACTCAACGATCAGAAGCACCCAATCTTGGCTGGCTGATAACCACCTCAAACTCAACGCTATGAAGACTGAGTTCCTTCTGATCTCACCTCCCACGAAAATATCTACCACACAAACATGGCTTAAGCACCTAACAGCACTCAATGTCCAACCGACCATAGTGGATTCAGCAAAATCCTTAGGCATAACACTTGACACCAACCTCAACATGCAGCAACATATCAGCAAGGCAACAAAGGGAGCGAACTTCCAGATCAATACTCTGAGGAAACTTAAACCCTACCTCCCAGCCAAAGCCTTCCAAACAGCAGTACAAGCGCTAGTCATCCCACGTATTGAATACGGCAGCACCGCCCTCTGCGGACTCCCCCTAACTACTACCGCACCACTAAGAGCTTCTCTGAATGCTGCAGCGAGACTCATCACTGGGTCAAAAAAGCACTCCCATATTACCCCCGACTTGAAATCCCTGAACTGGCTGCCTTTTGAAGCCAGAATACATCTGAAAATCGCCTGCATGACACACAAGGCGGTACACCTAAACTCACCCGGCTACCTCGCTCAGAAACTGACAATCTCTGGGGGTATTAGAAACACGAGAGGCACAAAGAATCTTCTGCTGAAACCTCGAAGATTCAGGAAGGAAAAAACATACAAGCGCTCCTTCTCAGGATTGGCGCCTAGGATTTGGAACTCACTCCCTCCCGAAACCAGGCTTATCTCCTCCACTACACTGTTTAAAAAGGAAGTAAAAGCTATCCTCATGGCTAAATACACTTGATCTACTATCTCAAACTCTGTTAACACCCTGCACCGATCTGTACTACATGCTTGACCCATTTACTTATTTGTATGAGCTGTCTTATTACTCTCGTGATGGGCTTTGTAGCCACCTATTTGTACTGTATGATCTAGTGATTTATTGTTTGACTATGTTCCCTCATGTACCCCTCTATGTAAAGCGCTCTGATATCTGTGAAGATCTTGTTCGCGCTATATAAAACTTTGAAAATAAATAAATAAATAAGGATAAGGAAAGACTGGGGAAAAATCATAATGTTCTAATCTATACCTTGAAGTTTTCATGCAGCTCTTTGATGACGGCTAATAGCTCACTGTTCAATGTTAACTTACGAACTGCAAATACCAAAAGAATCTCTCATACAAAAGCAGTAACTCACTGACCTATTTACATGATATGCATGATATGCATGTTGTGATCTGCGTGGTACACGTTCTTTGCAGCAGGCATATTACCCCACTGTGGCTACCTTAGCATGAGTCAAAACTTCCACTAGACAAACCTCCAGAACATTATTCACCGAAGTTATCTTCACATTTTTATTTTTGCCTGAAAATTGCTGGAGACCAGGAATACAGCAGCAGGTACTTTTCAAACCATAATGCACTTGCAAACACGTCGCCCCACCCTAAGTCAGCGACCTTTGTTTGCTTGGTGCGTGAAGATGCAAGATTCATATGCATGTGTTTTTTTACATTTGGTCTGATTACTATATGAATGTAAATAACAATAAAGCATAATGCAAACTGTGACTACATGCCTGCTTTTATCAATATTTCACTTCAAAAGTATGTGATTGTATTTGTTTAATGGGTGGTGGTTTGTATACGGTTACTAGAAAGTCCACAAGGTTGTCCCTGTCCACCCCAGAATTTTAGTGTCTCCTACGCCCCTAGGCATACTACAATCGTTTTGCACCCATTATTACCCATTCCACACAGGTTTGCACGGGCCAATGACGTTGCTAGAGCTTTTGCCTTCCAGTGACAGCTGTTCAGTTAGAAGGGGGGGGCGACAGACGACTACGAGTCGAGGGGAGGACACAGACGAAAATGCACCTTGTGCTCGCCGCTGCCCCCTAAAAATTGACGCCTGAGCTGGACCGCCCCTCCCCCCCCTCCCCCCCCCCCCAACTCCACCATTGGCACGGACTAAAAGATAAGAGCATCTAGTTGGTGCCAGTGCAAACAGACGAGTAGCACAATTTGCACCCAGGTCAGAAGAATTTGAATTAGTGCTGAACTGTAAATGCATTTTGTGCATATTATTTTTGGGATTGCTGTAAAGCTGTCATAAACATACGAGTTTAGACTAGTTTCAGACTATTTTTCATTTCCTGATTTCTTACTTTTCTGAAGGAGATCTTTAATTGTATTACAAGCGTTTGCTTCACTTTTCTGTGAAATGATAAATATTGTCCGGCCTGGAAACAGACGATGCAGCATTTTGCACACACACACACATTAGGCAGATGACATACAGCTCTCTGTATAAATCCACGTTGTATTTACACATTCATTGGGCATTTATAATTACCTGGGCCTTGGCAATACCCGCCAGGGCCTTCCAGTGCAGCTGGCAGCTTTCAATGTGCTCCATTTCACTCGTGTTTGTAGCTGATGCCCCTCTGAAGCGAGCACCTGCGACCCATTACACGGTGGCAGGGACCTTTGGAAGCAGCACCGGCCGCCCCCAACGCAGCTGCTGGAAACTGGTCCCTCGAGGCTTCCGTCCAGGGTGCATGCTGACTCAAAGGCCGCGTGCACTCGAGGCTGTGCTCGGAGCTATGGCGCTGCCTTCGGGGCCGCCTGGGAGCGGGAGACGGAAGTTGCCTACGCCGCCTTCCAGCGCTCAGACATTTCCGCTAGCTTTTAGCCCCTGGGAAACAGTCTGAAGTGTCTCATCCACCTTTAAACAAAAGCGGCTGTAGTTCAATCTGAAGCTATTGGTTAAACCAAGCAAATATTCCATCACAAAATATGGAGTTTTACATCAAATGGAAAGCTCTTTTGTCTTTGCAAATAAGCCAAGAGTTATGATCTGATATGACATTACTCAGGGTTTTTAAGTGGGATATAAAAGTTGGGGGTCTCTCAAAGGGGCGTGGCAGACAAATTGAGGGCGTGGCTTAAAACACATGAGCTAAAAATCTGTGCTTAGCATAGTGTGTAGCCCGACTTGTATTTTGCTGTTTGTCATTGCATCCAGATATATGATACAAGTAACATCATACCTACGACAAGTCAGGACTATTGGCTTTGTCAATGGTTCTTAGTTGCATAGGATAAATAAGCAGCAAATATGGCTTGTATATAATATTGAAAAAGCTTCCACTTGAAGCCCTGGTGATACCACAACAATGTTGCTGCTCCTGAGTTTCAAAAAGTGAAGGGAAACCCCTGAGAGAAAATGACCCTCCTTACAGGATTTCCCTTCCCCTACAACGCTCACCTGGCATGACGTCATGCCATAACTTCTCCACTAGTGAGAAGTAAGCAGTGTGAGCAGCGCCTATCGATGTGCCTGCTGTCACTGCAGTCCGGAAAAAAACGGACCGCCTGTGCCAAGGCACAAAACAGAGCCCGATAGAGACCCGTTTCGAGGCCTCCTTTAAAAAACTACCGGTGCTCAGCCCACTTAATGCCCTGACATTACTTCTTATTTGTATAGCTTACTCGTCAACTTGGTTTTTCCTCGGCGGACGGGATTTTAATACAACAAATTTGTTAGAAGTAAATCCCACCAGAAGTAAAGTAGAAGTAAAGCACTCACTTGTGTATCAATACAGACCTCTCATTTTAAGACACATTCACCCTAATACCGAGTTTGTCAGAATAAATGTACTATTTATTACACCGATGCGGTGGGGTTCGTTAATTATGGTGCGATAAATAACACCATTCATAAGTTTCATACGTTTTTGGGGAATAACATGCACATGTTGGTGCTTGTTGTACCAAATCCACATGGCACAGTAAATACCGTACACTTTTCACCAGTTAAATTTCTACAGGTTTGAGTTGCCGAAATGTCACGAAGAATTCAATATTTAATGCACCCGGTATTTTCCGGATGCAACAAATACCACCCAACTTGGAATTTTGGCCCCTGCGCAAACAGGGGTTTATGCAGGTCTTGGAAAATTTCGACCGACTTGCAATCAAGGCGTTTGTTCCAATGGGGCTTTGGGGGGGGCGGCCGACCAGCGGGAGGCCTGCCACCCCGGGGGGATTTTGGGGCCAGGGGAGGGGAGGGGGGGGATAGTGCCAGCACCGTACGTGGGCTGGTTTTGGGCTATTTAGTAGCCTTGGGCTGGGTTTGGGCTAGTTTTGGGCTGCTTTTGGGCTGGCCCCCTTTCAAACCGGACATTTTGTGTTACAAGTCACCATTTTGGTGGCTGGTGACACAGCAGCCGGGCGGGGGCATGGCGGAGGTATTTCTTTTGGATAATGACCATTATGTTGGAGTTATGTGTTGTGTGGGGGCGATGCGCGGGCATGACGGTGCCCCATTGGTAGAGGGCATCTCTTGAGGATGGCTGCGCGCGTGTACTTGTGCCGCTTCACGGTGTTGATTTTCTTCTTGTCCTTCGTGTGTGCAATGGGCGGTGTTGACGCGCGGGTACGTTCATGGTGGTGCCTGTGTGATGCGGTTTCGTATTGCGGGGGCGCACAAGAAGTTTGGGTCTTTCGGCGGTGTTCGGGCGGGGGGTGCGAGGTGGAGGCTTGTGGCCGGGGTGTGCGGCCAATTGGGGCCTGCGAGGGAGGCTGGGTTTCTGGTGGCTCCCCCCTCTCTCCTTTCTGTGGATGTCGCGGCGCAGGTCGGCGGCTGCGGACTGGTTCGGTGCTGGGGGCTTGGCCTCGGTTCCCTCTTCCGGGAGTGTCTGGGCTCTGGAGCTTGCTTGGGGGCTCGGCCTCGGTTCCCTCTTCCGGGAGTGTCTGGGCTCTGGAGCTTGCTTCCGCGGCGCGGCCTCACCGCATGTCCTATTCCCCATAGCCGCTTCAGTGCGTGCGCTCAGAGTCATGTGACTTTCGCTGGGCACCGGTTCTCTCGTGACGCTGAGGTTGTCGTGCTTCGTGATGCAGTTTTCGTGTAGGGCATGTTGTAGGTGCCTCTCGGTGGCTGGATTTACACCGGGGGACGGATGGGGGTGGGGGGAGTGGCGTGGGGGGGGGGGCATGGTGGGGGCCTTGCAGGTCTCTGTTCCGCGGGCGGGGGGGTGGGGGTTGGGCGGGGGGGGATGGTGGGACTGGGGGAGAGCTGTTCTGCGGCGAGTGTGCGACGGGGGGAGTGCGGGGGGGAGGGGTGCGGGGCGAGTGGGGGGTGGGCAGGCGGTCCTGTTCAGGGGGAGGCCTTCGAGTGGGGGGGGTGTCCTGCGGGGAACGGGGTTTTGGGCAGGTGCGGGGGGGTTGGAGGCACGATGAGCACGGAGGGGGGGTTTCGGCAGGGGGGTGGGAGTTTTTTCAGGGGCGGGAGAGGGGGGGGTTTCTTCCCCGGCATGCTGGACCACACCTCTTGTTCTGGGCAGGGACGCGGAGATAGGCGCTCGGGAGAGCAGCATGCGGCTCCACTCGACCGAGGGGATGGGCCGGCTCTGCCTGGTACGGGCGGTCGTGCTCCCACGAGGGACCATTCTTGGAAAACGCCAGTGGAAGCGGGGCTGTGCGCCCCCCGCCGCTCCCACCCCGAAGGGTCAGGACGGCCGCCGGGGGTTGGGGAGGAAGGCAAGAGACTGTTGATCTGATTTATTTTATTAATTATTTATTTATGCATTTTATAATAAGAATAGACCGGAGACAGGGGCGTTACCAGTGAGTGAATTGCTTACGCAAGGTTACAGTATATGAGGCATAAATGACAGGCGTGTGCAAACAGAATACAGGAGTTTGCAATCGGGCGTCACAGGAGGGTGAGTGGTATTTGCGCGGGTTGCAAAAGAGATGTGCTAGTAGGGGTAATACTGTAGTGAATGGAGGACACTCGACCACAAGAGTGGGAGTTACGTGGGCATCGTAGCCCCCGTGAAGGTATTGGAAACGTAAAAATGTACGTGGGGAAAATGGAGTGTTACACTGGACCCGTGACGTGTGCATGTGAACAAGAGTCCCAATCACGGGTGCTGAGTAGTACTGCTAGAATGGCGGTCTCACGGACCACGCGTTCCCACTGGAACGGCACTTCCATAGTTGGAGGGTCAAGGAATTTTTATACAATAGGGTCTGCCTGCAGGTAATAGGGGGCATGAGTTAACTTTGGGAGGGCTTTGAGGGAGGGGAACTTTGAGGTCAGTTGGAAAGCCGGGGAGGAGTTGGTTGGGAATTGTAGTAGGCCAGTTTTGGTGAAGACCAGCGATGGGGCGGGGGTTGTGAGGTCATGCTGCGGGAAGGAGCATGCCTCCCACTAAGTGGGCGCAGTTGGGGTCGGGCAGGATTGGCATTTGGAGTACTAGGGGGTAGATGGTGTTGTGTGACGATTAGGACTCCTGGGTTTTGCGCAGCGAAGCTGGTCCATCCATGAGTGCACCAGTGGAGGAGACAGTAAGGAGGAGGGGAGGAGGACTTGGATCGGGGGATTGGAGGGGGTTGTGTCGGCAGGTGGCAGGGTGGAGTAGGACGGAGCCATGAAAGGGGGAGTGGGGGACGATTTTAGTTATTTACTTATGCGATTTTATATAGCGCAGACTTTAACCGAAGGTGTCAGAGCGCTTCACAATGGGGCCAGTGATGATACAAGAGGAAAACAATTACAAGTGAACAAATTACAAAAGCGAACGTTGGGTTCCATGGGTCAAAGGTGACAATAGGGCAACCAAAATACATGAGGTGGCAACCGGTGCATTACAGGAGGAAAAGTGATTTGTGTGCAGGTTACAAAAACGTACAAGTACCAGGGAGGTTTAATACTGCAATACATGGCTGACACTCCGACAAGAACAAGCGTTACGTAGGCAAATGGTGGCACTTGTGCAAGTATCTGAAGCAAACAAAATGTGAGGGGTGGCAAACAGTGTGTTACAAAAGAAAGGTGGAAGGAGGGGCCCAGTGCTGGGCAGGAGGCTATGGGCCGTTGGAACTTGTGGAGGATTCTGAGGAGGAGGGGGAGATGCGGTAAGGGGGTGAGGCCATGGGGGCAATTGAACTAAGTGGAGGATTCGGAGGGGGAGGGGGAGATGTGAAAGGGGGGGAGCAATGTAACGGTGTTGGCAGGGTGTTTCAGGTATGCCCACGGCAAGGTGCGCCGAGGGGACGCCCCCCCCGCCTCTGCTGGTTAGGCGGCGGGATCCAGTTGCGAGTCCGGCCTTGACGCCAGGTAAGGATGGTGGCGGAGTAGGGGAGTGGTTTGAGTAATCCTCGGCTGTCGGTTGGTGCGGATACCGGGGATCCTGTGGGGGCGCAGGGGAATGGCGCGGTATGGAGGGGGTGCCAGGGGGGGTGCGGGGAGGGGGGAAGGGGGGGCAAGGTTTTGGGCATAGGCTCGTCGCCAGGGAGAGTGGGGGAGTTGAGCCGGCAATGCGAAAACAGGGCCGGCGCGGGGCAGGTGTGTAAGGAGGAGAGCAGGGCAGGGATGGCCCCCCCCCCCCTCTTTTGGTGTGGAGCCGCGCGGTCGGGTTTGAGTGTTCCCCCTATCGGGGTTGGGCTCCGGAGGGAGCCCGGTCAGTCTGGGTTGTCCCAGCAGCATGCGGGGTCGGGTGGGGGGTGAGTCGGTCGGTGACTTGGGCGGCGGAGCTCCCCGGGGGTGTCGTATAATATCAGGGACATGGCGCGGAGGAGCCCGGCGGCGGTGGGTGAAGGTTTCTGGGCGAAGGGCGAGGTTAGGTTGGCGTCCTGGTGTTTCGGAGGCATCCGGGGGATCACCGGTCGGTGGGGACCCGGTTTGAACGGGGGGTACAGGTGGGGGACCATAGCAGGGGGGTTCGATTTCGCGGGCGCGTTTGGGCTTTTCAGTTCCTTGTTGCAGTGGGCTTTTTCCTGGCGGACAGGCTCTGAGACAGACGCACGATCTGGAGGACTTCTTGCTGGTGGGACGGCCGGGTTCAGCGGACTGCCGGCGGTTGCTGGTCAGTTATGGGCCTCGTGGTTTACCCGGGGGCGCCCCTGGCGCCAGAGAAGATGTACGGTCCCAGTACGGTGCTGTCTTTGTGTGGTATAGAGCTCGACTCCGGGCCATGGAAGCACGCCTGCCAGAGGACGAGTGGCGGCGAGGTTGGCATGGGGGGCAACAGCACTGCCCATGGGATGTCAAAGTGGTGTGCACTGGGTGCGCCATAGGTGCCTTTGCAGTGTTTTTTTTCCTGGCGGACAGGCTCTGGTCGGTGACGCACTATCTGGTTGACTTCTTGCTGGTGGGACGGCCGGGTTTCGACGGACTGCCAGCGGAGCTGGACGGTTTTCCGGGCCTTGTGGTTACCTGTGGGGTGCCCCGGGCGCCAGAGAAGACGCACGGTCCCAGTTTGGTGCTGTCATTTCTTGGTAGAGAGCTCGACTCCGTGGCCATGGAAGCACGCCTGCCGGTGGACAAAGGGGGGTGGCAACGTTGTGGTTTTGGGTCTGACGCTGTCCGTTGTGACGCGGCCGCAGCCTAGAGTACGGTTGTCGGGGGGAGTGAAGGGGATTTGCGTGGGACAGGCGTTCGTGAGGCATTTCCATGATGACATATGAGCGGGCATGGGAGGAATTGCGGCGGTGGGGAACAGTGGGGCAGGGAGATAGGTGGTTTCCGCGGCGTGGGTGTTGCGGTTCAGGTTGAATTTGATGGACGGGCGCTTTTGGGGGTGACGATTCACCATCGGCGGGGGAATTGGGGGACACAGCTGTGGGAAGGTGGGGCGGGGGGGCGGTCGAGAAGGAGGTGGCATGGTGCATGCGGCACAGGTGTTGGGGGTCCTGCGGCACACCCTATGGTGTATGGGTGAGGACCCGAGGGTGTTTACGGAGGCATTCCGTCTGAGTGGGGGCGGCGACGGAGGCGGCGCGGCAGTGTTGAGGAGGGCCTCGGGCCCTGGAGGTCGGACTGTTAGGGGCACCTGTCAGGCTGCGGGGGGTGGGAAGTGAACGTACGAAATAAAGGACATTTCTCACCTCTCACTTTTGTGTCTTTTCAGGTGCAGGGGCGGGGCCAACTGCAGCGGCACAGGAGAATTATGTTGGTGAACTCACTGATAAAGCAGGAAAAAGGGGGGATGGGGTCAAGCACCGGAATCAGTGGTTGGAAGCGGACGACAGGTTGTTCATTGTCAACGGCAAGGAAAAGGGCAGGAGCTAGCATGCGATGTTGCAGGCTTTGTGTACAGTGGTAAAGGGGAGAGTGTGCTTGGCACCGTGCAAACGGTTTTCGTGGGTTAAACAAGTGAAGAGGGGCCTGTTAGGGATACGGCGCGGGTAGGCAGGGTGTCAGGTCTTTTGGTAGGAGTTTCGGTCCCAGGTGGGTTGAGAGGGGGGCTGAGAGGCCAGCGGCCCTTGATAGAACCCAGAGGAAATTTACCAGGAAATGAGGGTGTTGAGGTGATAGGCGGTTGAAAGGAGGGAGCACCCGGAGCTTAGGTACGGGGCAGTGGAATTTCAGGGAGGATGGGGTTTTCACCTATTGTACGGAATGGAGTTAGGTGCTGCATTTGAGGGAGGCTCTGGGCAGGGCATTGGTGCGCAGAAACACGAAAGTGCAGGATTCCTAGGGGGGGTCGAAAGCCGTTAACACGCCTTTCGAGTGGCGGTTCTTCCTAATATATGGGGGAAGTGTAGGAGATCTGTTGTTGGATTATCGGGGGGTAGGTC
Source organism: Lissotriton helveticus (assembly GCF_964261635.1). NCBI lineage: Eukaryota > Metazoa > Chordata > Amphibia > Caudata > Salamandridae > Lissotriton > Lissotriton helveticus. Next base: position 202,640,880 of record NC_136058.1, on the reverse strand, counting down.
AAGCATAATAATGGATTTAGCCAGGTGGAGAGGCAAATTGACGTTTCTGCTAATTGTTTACTGTATTTGGATTGGGGGAACCAGTTAGGGGAGGGGGTGGGGGGTTTGTCAGGAAATTGCATATTTAGTGAGGTATAGTTTTGTACGGCGCAGGCCAAGGGTTTTCATTGTTCTAGGTGCACCTGCTTCCAATAAAGCGGCCTTTATCACACCTAATTTTGAGTCTCTGGTTGGTGCTGTTTTCCTCCCCACCCCTCCCCCGTTTGGCCCCAATAATTATCTATATCGCTGTTGAATTAATTGTTCACTTTGATTCCAAATAATAACCTGGTGCTCTTGGTATCCTCCATCATATTATGATCCCTTTCACTTCATCAGGTGCTAGCTCACAACAATAATTTACAACAAGGGGTGGTGATGGACAGAGTCTCTGAATTAAGCAGAGTACTCTCACCCAGTCAAGAGATCAGGGCTAGATCCAACACCGTTTTTTAGCTCATTGCACCATCCCAGTTTCAGAACCTGGCTGTATGCAAATTAGTCTGTCCCTGGCCCAGTGCATCATGGGAACAGGGCAGACCAGACTACAAAAGCCAATTCTTACACTGGGAAGGAAACAAGCTTCCGGGGACCGGTTTCTGCCATTTCAGGCGTCTTCGGCCCGGCTTGCTTGAATCCTGATGGTGCAATGAGCAAGGGACTCACATCTGAGTATACCCTTCCACGCTTAGGGTGGACAAAATAATTTACAACAAGGGGTGGTGATGGACAGAGTCTCTGAATTAAGCAGAGTACTCTCACCCAGTCAAGAGATCAGGGCTAGATCCAACACCGTTTTTTAGCTCATTGCACCATCCCAGTTTCAGAACCTGGCTGTATGCAAATTAGTCTGTCCCTGGCCCAGTGCATCATGGGAACAGGGCAGACCAGACTACAAAAGCCAATTCTTACACTGGGAAGGAAACAAGCTTCCGGGGACCGGTTTCTGCCATTTCAGGCGTCTTCGGCCCGGCTTGCTTGAATCCTGATGGTGCAATGAGCAAGGGACTCACATCTGAGTATACCCTTCCACGCTTAGGGTGGACAAAATAATTTACAACAAGGGGTGGTGATGGACAGAGTCTCTGAATTAAGCAGAGTACTCTCACCCAGTCAAGAGATCAGGGCTAGATCCAACACCGTTTTTTAGCTCATTGCACCATCCCAGTTTCAGAACCTGGCTGTATGCAAATTAGTCTGTCCCTGGCCCAGTGCATCATGGGAACAGGGCAGACCAGACTACAAAAGCCAATTCTTACACTGGGAAGGAAACAAGCTTCCGGGGACCGGTTTCTGCCATTTCAGGCGTCTTCGGCCCGGCTTGCTTGAATCCTGATGGTGCAATGAGCAAGGGACTCACATCTGAGTATACCCTTCCACGCTTAGGGTGGACAAAATAATTTACAACAAGGGGTGGTGATGGACAGAGTCTCTGAATTAAGCAGAGTACTCTCACCCAGTCAAGAGATCAGGGCTAGATCCAACACCGTTTTTTAGCTCATTGCACCATCCCAGTTTCAGAACCTGGCTGTATGCAAATTAGTCTGTCCCTGGCCCAGTGCATCATGGGAACAGGGCAGACCAGACTACAAAAGCCAATTCTTACACTGGGAAGGAAACAAGCTTCCGGGGACCGGTTTCTGCCATTTCAGGCGTCTTCGGCCCAGCTTGCTTGAATCCTGATGGTGCAATGAGCAAGGGACTCACATCTGAGTATACCCTTCCACGCTTAGGGTGGACAAAATAATTTACAACAAGGGGTGGTGATGGACAGAGTCTCTGAATTAAGCAGAGTACTCTCACCCAGTCAAGAGATCAGGGCTAGATCCAACACCGTTTTTTAGCTCATTGCACCATCCCAGTTTCAGAACCTGGCTGTATGCAAATTAGTCTGTCCCTGGCCCAGTGCATCATGGGAACAGGGCAGACCAGACTACAAAAGCCAATTCTTACACTGGGAAGGAAACAAGCTTCCGGGGACCGGTTTCTGCCATTTCAGGCGTCTTCGGCCCGGCTTGCTTGAATCCTGATGGTGCAATGAGCAAGGGACTCACATCTGAGTATACCCTTCCACGCTTAGGGTGGAAAAAATAATTTACAACAAGGGGTGGTGATGGACAGAGTCTCTGAATTAAGCAGAGTACTCTCACCCAGTCAAGAGATCAGGGCTAGATCCAACACCGTTTTTTAGCTCATTGCACCATCCCAGTTTCAGAACCTGGCTGTATGCAAATTAGTCTGTCCCTGGCCCAGTGCATCATGGGAACAGGGCAGACCAGACTACAAAAGCCAATTCTTACACTGGGAAGGAAACAAGCTTCCGGGGACCGGTTTCTGCCATTTCAGGCGTCTTCGGCCCGGCTTGCTTGAATCCTGATGGTGCAATGAGCAAGGGACTCACATCTGAGTATACCCTTCCACGCTTAGGGTGGACAAAATAATTTACAACAAGGGGTGATGATGGACAGAGTCTCTGAATTAAGCAGAGTACTCTCACCCAGTCAAGAGATCAGGGCTAGATCCAACACCGTTTTTTAGCTCATTGCACCATCCCAGTTTCAGAACCTGGCTGTATGCAAATTAGTCTGTCCCTGGCCCAGTGCATCATGGGAACAGGGCAGACCAGACTACAAAAGCCAATTCTTACACTGGGAAGGAAACAAGCTTCCGGGGACCGGTTTCTGCCATTTCAGGCGTCTTCGGCCCGGCTTGCTTGAATCCTGATGGTGCAATGAGCAAGGGACTCACATCTGAGTATACCCTTCCACGCTTAGGGTGGACAAAATAATTTACAACAAGGGGTGGTGATGGTGCAGTGAGCTAAAAAACGGTGATGGATCAAGCCCTGATCTGTTGACTGGGTAGGAGTGTTCTGATTAACTCAGATACTCTGTCCATCACCACCCCCTTTTTGAAATTATTTTGGCCACCATGAGTGTGGAAGGGTATGCTCAGACATGAGTCCCTTGCTCACTGCACCATCAGGATTCAAGCAAGCCGGGCCGAAGACGGCTGTAATGCCAGAAACCGGTCCCCGGAAGCTTGTTTCCTTTCCAGTGAAGAATTGGCTTGGTAGTTTGGTCAGCCCTGTTCCCATGATGCACTGGGCCAGGGACAGACTAATTTGCATATAGCCAGGTTCTGAACTGGGATGGTGCAGTGAGCTAAAAAACGGTGATGGATCAAGCCCTGATCTGTTGACTGGGTAGGAGTGTTCTGATTAACTCAGATACTCTGTCCATCACCACCCCCTTTTTGAAATTATTTTGGCCACCATGAGTGTGGAAGGGTATGCTCAGACATGAGTCCCTTGCTCACTGCACCATCAGGATTCAAGCAAGCCGGGCCGAAGACGGCTGTAATGCCAGAAACCGGTCCCCGGAAGCTTGTTTCCTTTCCAGTGAAGAATTGGCTTGGTAGTTTGGTCTGCCCTGTTCCCATGATGCACTGGGCCAGGGACAGACTAATTTGCATATAGCCAGGTTCTGAACTGGGATGGTGCAGTGAGCTAAAAAACGGTGATGGATCAAGCCCTGATCTGTTGACTGGGTAGGAGTGTTCTGATTAACTCAGATACTCTGTCCATCACCACCCCCTTTTTGAAATTATTTTGGCCACCATGAGTGTGGAAGGGTATGCTCAGACATGAGTCCCTTGCTCACTGCACCATCAGGATTCAAGCAAGCCGGGCCGAAGACGGCTGTAATGCCAGAAACCGGTCCCCGGAAGCTTGTTTCCTTTCCAGTGAAGAATTGGCTTGGTAGTTTGGTCTGCCCTGTTCCCATGATGCACTGGGCCAGGGACAGACTAATTTGCATATAGCCAGGTTCTGAACTGGGATGGTGCAGTGAGCTAAAAAACGGTGATGGATCAAGCCCTGATCTGTTGACTGGGTAGGAGTGTTCTGATTAACTCAGATACTCTGTCCATCACCACCCCCTTTTTGAAATTATTTTGGCCACCATGAGTGTGGAAGGGTATGCTCAGACATGAGTCCCTTGCTCACTGCACCATCAGGATTCAAGCAAGCCGGGCCGAAGACGGCTGTAATGCCAGAAACCGGTCCCCGGAAGCTTGTTTCCTTTCCAGTGAAGAATTGGCTTGGTAGTTTGGTCTGCCCTGTTCCCATGATGCACTGGGCCAGGGACAGACTAATTTGCATATAGCCAGGTTCTGAACTGGGATGGTGCAGTGAGCTAAAAAACGGTGATGGATCAAGCCCTGATCTGTTGACTGGGTAGGAGTGTTCTGATTAACTCAGATACTCTGTCCATCACCACCCCCTTTTTGAAATTAGCTCACAACAATGACATTCCTAAATGAAAGGAAGCACGTTTATATATGCTTAGATGACATACTGCCACTTTTTGACTATTAAAGTTAACTTAGCTGACGCTACTTGTTTCAGCTCCAGACCTGATACTGCAGCTAGCCAGCTTCCAGAAAGTGATTTCTGCAAGCCTTAATGGAAGAATATGTCTCTCTGTCAATGACCCTGGGAGCTGCCTGCCTGCTGAAAGGGAACCAGTGCTTAATTTGAGCTGGGGTTTTCCGGTGCTCATCACCGGCACTTAATTGTCAATACCGTGACTTGTACAAGTTTGTCACATGGTGGCAATGTTAACAAGCATTGTCATGGCCAATAGGTCTCGCCTTTTGGACCTTATAAGTGTTTAGCCGTGCAACAGTTGATGTTGTTGCACCGAGGATATTGTGCTGGATAACTAAAAACTTGTAAGGATCCCAAAGGCATGACCTATTGGCTATGCCAATGCTTGTTAGCTTTGCTCTTGTTAGTGGTGACACTTCATGTGATGTTACTACCCATGATCAAGCAGTGAATGATATCTGTCAGCTCCCCATTTGATTGTGGTGACGTGATAACAGTGACTTCCAGACGTGCACACAAGCATTATTTAAGCTGGTTGCAGTGCATCAGCACTGAGATTGGAACCAAGAGTCTAGGGTTCCTCTTGTAATTATAAAAAGCATCTATTCATCAGTTGAGCTGACATCAAATACAGGACTTGCAAAATGTCTCATAATCTCCCTGGTTTGTTTATGTGCACCTGCAAATCACGTATATGGGGATAGCACCACTCTTCTGGTAATGGACTGTGTCAGAAGAACAACTGTGGCAAATGTACCTGAGTAGGTCAATGCTTTATCGAGTTGGATCATCCTCCTGGACTTTGGCCGACGGTGAACAGATGTGCTGGCGGTCTCTCATTCCCAGGGGATTTCATGAAGACAGGGCAGACATTCCCAACATTTCTTTTATCAGAAATGCAACTTGGTGGTCATGTGAGGAAGGGCTTCTTGGTTTTCCCGCTCGTTTTCATGAACACTTTTGATTAATCTGAAGTTTTCATGGTGTTACTGGGACCCACAATGCACCACGAGAACTGTCAGCTTTTGCACATAGTAAGTCACTGGCATATACATACTTCATACAAATTACAAATGCTCTACATTTTACATAATTAGATCAAATTTCGAAATGGCAATTTTATTGAAATAAACTTTTATACGAAAATGTTGTTCCAGTATAGAAAAAGAATGAATGCACATAGTTCAAGTCCACCTAAAGTCACTAGGAGACTTCATAATTTGATATAGGCCTACCTGTTCTTCCTCTAGTGTCACAACAATCATACATCTTCCAATAGCCACGACAGGCTCCTAGCACTTAGGGCAGTCTTACAGCAATCACTTGAGTCTCTGCAACCACAGCAATGTCCTTGGGCTCTCATCTGTTCCCGTAAACTCACACTGCTCCCTAAACTCGCAGGAGCCACCCTGGGCTCACAGAAGTCTCATTCAAGTCACAAGTCTTCCTGAAATGACACGGGTCTTCCTACTGTACTACTCCGACCAATGTGTACCCCAAACTTCCCTTAATAGGAGGCACGTTCAAAGTTAGAAAATTGCGAAGTTCGACTAACTGGAAATAATTATCCACAACAATCATCCAAGAATATCACCGAAACATGAAAATACTGAGCATAAGTCAAAGAAGTTTTTCTGCAATTAACATATAAAGTCCATTGAGAAGCCCCCAAGGCATAAACTTACTACTCCCACTATGTAAATGAACTGCAAATCTAGGACTGTGTGAGGTCAGAACGTGATGTTATTAGCACCATCTTAATTTTCACATAGCAATCAATCACAAGAGTATACAGTTGATTTATAGCAGATGCTACCATGAGCAATGTGAGTGATGTGCATGTTATCCAACATGGGGGTATGGCGGACTAAGTCTGCCATTCCCAGGACTCCGAGGTCACTAACGGGTTAAACATAAAACTCTTCAATGAGCGCATTAACCCACTGAGCTACTTTTCCAACGGAACTACTATAATCCTCCCCTGGTGAGGTGTGTGGATTTTTGCCAGTCATTGAACTAAGACTGACATCGTATAAAGGCGCGGTTTCTTGATTTGTGGGCAATTGTGTGAGGTGCAGCCAAGACGTGCCCAGCGTGACACATATTTGCGACCCACAATCCATGCATTATGTTGTGTCATGTCTCCGAGCAGTCTCAAACCGGAGCAGTGCCCGGTGTATTCCACGGGACAGTTGGCCTGCCACTCACTCGGATCAATGTCGCCCAGTCCAACCTGGCAGCTGTACAAACTAATGACGAACTGTAAACTACTGTCTTTTAAACATTTACTCGCAAACGCACGCTAGCCCCACATCTTTTCTAACACCAACAAGCACGGATGAGACGATTAGCATAGGATGTTAATCAAACAAAAAAGGTAAAGATTTAACAGTAAGGGTTTTGGTGGGGGGTTATGTAAACATACGTTTTAAATGCAACAGAGGTGTTTAATGAAATTTAAGCACACTTTTCAAGCTTGAAAATCAAAAGGGTTCAAGTGACTGAGAAGCAGCACCCTGTCTTTAACAAGTACAAGCACGCTCCCGCAAGGAAATCGCCAGAAGTGCATGCGTTGCCATTGCAAGCAATGCAATGCGTGCACGTCTTTGCAGGGAAAGCTGTGCCAATGTCTCGCCTACGCAGCGCAGGCGAGACCTAAAAATGACTACTGACTGCCACCCAAGCTTTTCTTATAGCTTTGGGGACCTAGAGTAGGCTTAATTGTCACAATTTTAAGAGTGTGATGATTAGTAATTGTGTTGGTACTGACACTGGCAGCGCTGGCAGGGGCAATGGGTGGTGCACACTGAGGGGTCCTTTTAGCGAGGGCCCAGGCACTTCTTTTTTCACAAATCAAGCACTGGAGGGACAGCTTATTCATGCAGGAGTCTGCCTGCTCTTCTTCTGAACCATGACTCAGAAAGAGCAGAAGACATGTGGGAGAGCACAGAGAAGGATCATGTAATGCCCAGGGTCAGATGGTATCCTGCCCAACTGCTGAGTGTAAGGAAGTGGGTTTCTGTTACAGTAACCCCCCCACTTTTTGCCTGATACCTGATGCACTTTTCCTTGGTGTGCCCTGGGTCCCTGCCAATCAGGTACCCAGGGCCTGTGTTCCTTCCCAAAAAACTGCACTAAAGCCTAAACCCAATTGGCATCTCTGGCCACAGGTAATCCCCTGGTAAATGGTACCCTATGCACCCAGGGTACTGTGACCAGAGAAGACCCCTAAGAGCTGCAACACTTATTGTGCCACCCTTAGGGCCCTCGTACCCCAACACACATACACTGCCTTGGCAGGCTGAGTGTCTTGGCACAGAAATAAACAGAGAGTCGACATGCACACATTCCTGTATGCCATGCCCACAAACACACTGCCCTGGCATACATCAGTCACCCCTCTAGCTGGGTGCACTATGCCAGAGGTGTGGGCACAGGTGCATGTGCCATGTGCCCCTACAGTACCCAGGGCCACTTTACTTTCACCTTTCCTGTCATATGTCGAACTCCACTACCTCTCCACCCCACCCCGCCTCACCGACCCACAGCGTTACCTGTGCGAGCGGCCAGTGCGTGACGGCGACGGAGTACTACTAGCTAGCAGAGAAGACAACCGGTTCTGCGGGACACTGTCTATTGCCACAACATTTAAATACGGTGGGCGGTCCACCATCAGCTTGATGGAGTACTTGGAACTGCCTCCAGGGAGGGATGGCGGTAATACCGCCAAGATCTGAATCGGGCCCAAAGTGTGTATATGGATCCAAAAGGATCTAAGTTGTGTCATTGGTGACAGCAGTACATATGTAATCATTAATAAATAAAACATATGCCCTCCATGTGGAAGCATGGTCGTTAACATGCAGAGGCAATACAAAAAAAGAGCTCTCCTAGTACCGATAAAACTCCAATGCAGTGCAAATTAGTTTGGGGAAATTACTGCGGGTACTTATGGGACATCTCCATGAGGACAACTCACACCCTGCAAACAACCTACTTGCATCAATCTTTGATTCAACTTGGAATACAGCAGTGGAGATAACATTCTAGATGAGTCACAACTCCTGACCAAAGTCTGTTCAAAGCGTAAGGAGGCCAAGTCATTTGTGCATGTTGCCCTAAGCAAACACTCAGTATCATATCCTCATTGCATTTAAAATCTAGGTAGTGTGCTCACAGTGAACAGTTTGCAAACTTTGAAACGTTTTGAGACACCCAAAGCTTTTGGATCATTCTAACTTGGGCATACTACTTGCACGCCTCTCTTTTTAGTTTTTAATTTTCTGAGTTTAAACAAGCACAAGCATTGAGCATCTGTCGCCAGTAAATGTTATTCCAGTTTCATAGTCAGCATACACACTGTCCCTACGCTGCAGTCTCTGCTGCATTCACGGTATATTACTGAGAAAGATGTAATGTCATTATGTTGGTACCTAACAATTAACTATTTCCTTGAGAATGACTGCAAGTCATGCCACAGTGGTACATCTTTTAATAAAAATGAAGAATAAAAAAGCAAGAGATGTAATTTCCTGGCACTAAAATATACGTTTAAATGTTTCTGATTTCGTTATGTTGGCCCACAAAATAGAATTTTTAGAGCATAAAAGCAGTCTGAGTAGATTACAAACTACTTAAGTTCTGGATAGAAGTAATTCAATAAAAAATCAATACAGCACTGATATAAGGCTACAGCTTTTTCCAGCCCTGTTTCCATTTCGTCTTATGCTTAGAACACAAACAGCAGGATTCTATTTTTGTGAAACTGCATGACTCTAAGACTGTATTTGATTTCTAAACATAATTTAAATTGTACGATTTAATTCATCAGAGGTTTATGAATGGAATGGCAAACTAAAGGAGAGGACAACCAAGGTCCCTGCTGTTTCTCCGGCCAAGTTAAGAAAGTGTAGAAGTAGTGCTGTATCTTCTAGTCTCAGGGGCTTATTTACACGACCCTTGCGCCGCCCGTGCGTCACTTCTAAGATGGAAAAAAGTGACGTACCTGTGGTGCAAGGGGCTTGTAAATAAGCCCCTTAAAGCTTCTAACACATAGACCGAGGTGTCACCAAAATAGTGCAGGTCGAGTAAGCTGTGGCGTAGCAAGGTCAGGTGGTAACCGGTGCGGACATTTTCCTATAACCCCCCACATTGAAGTTATTAAAATAAGGAAAAGTAAGAAACTTAAAGTTTTGCCTTTCTGTTTTTTGATTTGCTGCTCACCACTCGTTTGAAATAATATAATTTTTTCACAAAATAGTGTCATGAGCCCCAATTTTTTATTTTATTTTAAAAACACATATTTTTGCCATTTTGTCACCCCCTTAGTGATGACACCCAGGCGGCCCGCACCCCGCTTCCTACGCCGCTGCGAGTAAGTAACATCAGAGGGTTTGCTTCTGTCTCACTCTTAGACCCTCAAGGTCCATATTTGATCCTTAGACAGAGCACGAGGAGTACCTTCATGACACATGAGACATGGGGTAGCAAGGGAAATGCCTGGGGTACCATAGGACAAGCCAAGAGTAGCATCTGCTTCCCCTTGCAGTAACATGTAAACAAGAGTGGAAGTAAAGGGAATGGATGATAAAAAATAACAAAAAATTGTAACTGTGATTACTGCTACATAAATGCAGATATGTACATCATGGATGTTTTTAACTTAAGACTTCGATACTAGCACCATTCTAGGGTATTTATTCAGCATACCACAAATTCATAACACTAGGGGGAGAGGAGTTGTTATTTCCGGGAGTGTAGAAATCAACATTGCTCACGTTCGAACCCTGAAGTCTCCTGACAAATGAGGAATCACTTAGAATGAGTATTACAGGACAGATTCCTCCAGTAATTCCCCATTCACTGCCATCAATTCTCTGATGCATTTTAACTGAATTCAGAAGTTATTATTACTGGCCACATCTGAATCAAAAGGCCCTTTTTGTGACACTGTCCCTTATTTTTAAGTCTGACTTGCTTTACCAATGGTGGTATTGGCTTTGCTAATGCTTGCGCAGTGCAAGCATTGGCCATATCAATACCACTGGGTGTCCATCTTGAAATTCTATATCTTTTTTTGTTTTCTTTAATATAGTGTGCCATTCCACGAGCTGTTCTGCATTGTAAGTAAGCAAACTGCAGAGCATCAAAGCACAGTGGCATAATTCACAAAGGGATGTGTATCCACAAGTCCACCAGTCTGGTGCAAAATGCCTGCAATTTTTTAAGCTTACCAATAATTCACATAGGGAAACCTGGCTCGCATAAATGGTATTTCCACTGCGGAAGTCTCCACCGTGACGACATGAACATACGCAGTGTTAACTGGTATGTATCTAAGCATTCACAAAATCACTTCTCACCGTTTTGCACTCTAGAATGGACATATATTTATGCCCTGGATGGGAAGGGGAGCGGTTTGCCTCCAAAATTAGAGGAGAAGTAGGGACAGGGGTTGCTTCACAGTAAAAAGAATGTTTTTCGCATGGAGAAATAAATAAAAAAATAAAAAATGTGCATTTCCAATTGCGCTTCATTTCCTGTTGCTTAAATGTATGCTATGTAGAATCTTGCATAAGGGAAACAGGAGTCTAAGAAATATGTCATCTGGCATTGCCATTAGAACACCTGGAAACATTTACCTGATGCAGATTCCTAGGTGTATTACTAATAATGTTTGTGAATTCCAAAGAAGTATTACATCAGCACACTTTCATAGGAGTACTTTTACGGATGGCTACACCTTCCTAACCGAACACACGGAGGTCTCATCATCATTTGTTTCTCCAGCCTCCCCTTACCCACTGCATACTCTTCTGAATGTCAGTCTGCTTCGCCCTCGTCCGCACTACATCTAACATTTCATCTCATCAGTCCCCCTAGGTTAAGGACTGCATTGATGATTTCTGAAAACTCTTTTCCTGCACATCCATCACTTTGCACTATGTCCTTGTTTGAAATATTTCAACATAAGATACCTGTATTGCATGAACCCTTTTCCTGCCCTCTAATATAATTGCTACCTTCTTCCTTGACCATCTCCTCTTCTGCCATACCTCCTACTCTCACAGTGCTGAGGAGTGGCCAGACTGGTAACACATAAGCACTTTATAAAACTTGTTAAATAAACAAACAACACTTTTCTTGGTGTCTCAGTTCACCCCCATTACCAATATGAAACCCGTAGAGAATATTTCATCCTTCTGTCCTCTCTACATCATTTCTCATGTATAGGCGCTCACCTGAATCCTCAACATTAACCTAAATTTATCATGTGTAACACAGGCATTATGTTACTGTCACTCCTTCTCAAACGGACCACTTTGCTTCACCCTTCCACATCACTCCTCCACATACGGGTTAAATCAAACACTCCACAATCTTTACTAGAACCTATCTTGATTAACACCCACTGGTAGACCATCCTCTACCCCCACACATACCATGAAAGCACTGATACCTTCAGCTTATCTCTTAAGGCCACTCTGAGTCCATTACAGGCACTAAAGCTCCCCCCTTTACAACAACCTACAAATGCACCAACAGGAAACTTGAAAAATACACATCACCCCTCCAAATCCAATGGGAACTTCCAAAGCTCTCAAAGTGACTCACCAGCGCTGTAATCACAAGACCAAATTTGACGTTTACAATAAAAAATTCCTGACGCACACAATGAAAGTTAAGTCTCAGTTCAAGGTTACAAACAATACATTAACCTGCTCTTTGCTTTTCACACCTCCCACTCTGTCGAAAAACCCTGGCTTACAAGGCTCCTAGGCTGCTGTAGGGGCACAGAAAAATTACATGTTAAAGATAATGTGCTCCAAATTTCTGACCGAAATGCCTGGCTCTTCTAGTCCTCTAACTCTCAGGAGTCTTTGTTACAGTTGGTTAGTGTTAATCCACACCCGGCCATTGCTTATATGGCTCTTCAATGCAGTTCCCTACTGGTCCTGCTCCCTTCTTCATAAATGTAGAGCAATAAATGTTATTGGTGTCCTTTAAATTCTCCACTCGTCCATGAAGCAGGGAGTCCCCATGACTCATGGCGCCATCTCCACTTCTGAACACCTCTATAGCATTGAAGAGACGCTGGCGCTCTGATGGCTGAACGCGGCACGGCACTGCATCAGTGTGCAGATGGTACTCTCTTGTACCTTAAGGTCCTGTCAGCTTTCAACATCCACTGCTTAAGGGTTTGCTCAGCTCTATTCAATTTGACATCTGCCCCCACCAACTTCACACACAGACACACACTTTTCTGCCTCTTCAGCTACGGTTTTAGATTTTTATCATTGATTCATTTTTTAAAGAATAAGTTCAAAGGAAGTATAACCTGATTGGTATTACGTTATTTTCTTTTTAGAATCAAACCCCTCTCCACACTCCTACTTTCTCCCTCCATTATGCAGCTTCTTGTCGTCTCCCAAATTGAATGACTCTGCTCTACTACTTCCTGAGGCCTCATTTACCTTTTAATAACTACCTTCTAAGCTGTCAGCTTTCCGATCACTGCAAATATGACTACATCAACCACTACTCTCAAAGTCCTACAGTAGCTCTCTCTTGGCATTAACCACTTTCATGGCACTTTATATCGTATACAAAGGCATCCACTTCCATGACCTGGATTAGCTTGCTGAAAAAGTTCTCTTGAGTCTCCGCTTTACCAACCGCAGCCTGAATCTGCTGAAGAAGACAGGGCTTTTCATCCGGTGCAGAGCAAGGCCAGACCCATCACTTGAGCCTGACCACCTTCACAGTAGTTGTTCAGAAAGCAAAGTAAGACTTTCAGATCATCACCTGCTTCTAATTCACCAGATACCAGAGCTCTCCACTGAAACAGAGCCAAGTTCTATGTGCTATCATTTTACTATAGCCTTAGAGCCCACCATGGGGGGCTCTGCCAACCATCAAAGGCCTGCTGCAGTGTTAAAGCCCCAAACTGAAAGCGAGGGCCTTTAGCAAGGGAGCGGGTCTCTGCAAATAAGATGCCGATCGTTCGGCATCCGGCTTTCCCTTCTCTTCAGCCCTCCGATATGGCTAAACACACCACTCACCTGGGTTTGACTACATTGGCGGATCTCGACCCGGGGAACACAGTTTATTCTCCCGCTGACGACTCCAGTCCCATGGAGATTCTACTATTTTATCAGCTACGGGCTATCTGCAGGGAGCGGCATCCTACGTTCCCCTCGCCTCCCCCCTCGATGACCGCTTTTGATTTCCTGTACTCGTCCCCCTCTCCTCGGAAGTTGGTTACCAAACTCTATGCCCTCACGCTGGCAACAAACCTCCATCTCCACTGACCGTGCTCGTGTGGCATGGAGCGAGGACCTAGGTGTTGATATTTCCCAAGCTGGCTGGCTTTATTGTTGCAACCAGACGAAGCGCTTATCCCCGAACTATCACCTGCACCTAAGACATTTTTTATATTTGCATAGTCTATATCACACCCCCGTTCAACTACATAAGCTGGGACTCACCCCCAGTGATAGATGCCTTCGCTGTTGTGCTCCCGCGGCGGACTTTTCACATCTTGCCTGGTTATGCCCAAAGGTCTTTGATGATTATTGGCGTGAGGTCTGGTCTGCTATTTCTGAGATCACTTCCTCACCGGTTCGGCCTGACCCTCCGTTCTACCTTCTAGACTTAGTAAAATATTGCCCAGACGCCTCCCGCCGCTTGATTACTATGCTGATTGTCCTTGCTCGGCATAGGGTGTCCATGTGCTGGGGTTGCAAACCTGCGCCTAAGTTCGCCCAATGGCTCGAGGATGCATCGCGGTGCCAGACCCTTTTATTTGAATTCTGGGACCTTATGCCAGCCAGATCTCGTCCACTCGACATATGGGGCCCCCTAGTGTCATACCTTCATGCTCATACCCCCCCAAAGCCAGACTGCCTCTCCTGTGCTCCCCGGCCGCCGGTGAAGGTCAGTGCCCTTTACCCTGTTCTTACTCCCTTTCCGTTCAGGCCAGCTCCCTCTCCCGCAGTTTTCCTGATTTATATCCACTATTGCTCACTGTCCAGATGTGCCTAAGCAATGTCTATCTAAGCCGTTGTTCTCTGCTGGTCTGTGTTATTGGCCCTCCTTTATATCCTCAATTGTTGCAATGTCTACGGTGCTTTGATTTGATGCAAGATTGTAACATGTCTATGCTATTCTATCAATAAAGGTTTTTTGAAGGAAAAATAAAAAAATAATGGAGCAGGCCTTTAATGGCCGCTAAAGCCCGCTACGGAGGGCTCTAAGGCTATTAGAACGTTCCACCCCTAGAGGGCAGAAGGTTCTAATTTGTAAAACAGAGGCCTCATAGAGCCTGAGGGGATTGGCATCCACATCGGGCTCCATGGGGCCTTTGTTCACTGCTATAGCTAGATTTAATAAAGATTTTTATTAAGAGTTCTAATTGAGTTGTAATCTATGCTGTTTGAAACCCGTTCCTCCCTCTGATCCTGTACACCTCGCTAATTGCAGAAGATCAATATAATTCTGAAACTATTAAATGTCTCAATGGCAATATTTACTTGCAATAAATTTACTCCAGTGAATTTAAGGTATAATCATAACCTACAGAGGTGGATATTTCTGGGGTGAAGAGGAGGGTCTAGTGACTGGGACCAGCAATGGCTTAACATCAGCAGTGGTGGTTGCACTGTCATGTACACGATGAAGATCCTGCTGGCAGCTTTCGAATGGCACAACCTTGATATCGGGCCAGATGAACAAGGTGGCACTGTCTTGGTTCTTGGAGTAGGGGATGACACTACATTGGTATCAAAGCTTTAGTTGATGATGCAGGGTTATTGCTTCTTGATGACATACAACCATGTTCTTCACTGTGCCTTTGTTAGTCATAGAACTTCTGAAGGTGGCATTTTGACTTCAACTGAACATTGGTCGCACGTCCACAATGGATCATTCAGGGAAATATTGCATTTCACCAGAATGATTAGTATTTATTTAAATATAATTACGAATTCGAGACTTTGCCTTTACTTGTGTTTGCCTAGGAACTCTGTGGCCCATGCTTGCTTTCTTTATTTTGTCAACTGCCATCTTCAGCCCATTGCCAAGGTGAGCTTGTCCTTGTTTTTCTTGAAGCGTCTTCAATAAAAGTATTTCTGATTTCAGGTTGAAATTCAGTTTCGATTTTTAACTCTATTTGGCAGTTCTTTATTTCCATTTTTATAACAGTTTTGAAGATGAATGTATCTTCGATTCTTGTAGTTTTCATAGTTTTCTATGACTCTGTCTACACATGAGTCTGTCACTGATACCCATTATTTTACCTTTCATGGAGGTAAGTCACAAGATAAACCATTTCATTTCTGAAAATGAGATTTGATCTCTATTCCACTTCTCGGAAGAATTTGTATCAACTCATGGCAAGCTCCAGTCTCCTGTGACCAGCGAACTCTGCCAACAATGGGCCTGATTACGAGTTAAGTGATTATTTATCGCCCCTGATAAATAACGATACCACCGTGAAAGTTTTTTATCGGGTGCTGTATGTTATTCCCCATGAGCTCATAATGACTGTATTATGAGTTCATGTGGAATAACATGCAGATTTTGAGGTTTAACTCACCAAAATCCGCATGATACAGTAAATAACGTATGTTTCCCCTGTTAGATTTCCGCAGTTCGAGATTTAACAAATATTGAGTTATTTAACGTATCCGATAATTATCAGATGCGTTAAATACCTTCAAACTCATAATTCTGACTCATGTGTAAGTAGGAGCTTATATATGGGTCAGGAACATTACAAGCAACTCGTAATCTGGCCCAATGAGATTTGCTGAGTTGCAAGAAATCCTGGTATTGAAGTCAGGAAGGCCACATGCATAGAATAACAAGAACATGGTGTTTGTAGTCTCAAGTTTTGCAGAGGCAGTTTTGATATGGTGTTCATCCCGGAAAAAGATATTGAATTCCCTGTGTGGTTGCACCTGAACTCGCCAAATACTGTAACTTCCAGGTCAGAACTAGCAAATCAGGTACAAAAAATAAGCACTTGCAACAGTAAGTCACCTGAAAGTGTGTGTCTAGGGTTTCTTACACTCGTCCAGCCCGATACCGGCCTTCGTTCTGAGAGAACACTTTATTATTTTGATGTTCCCTTTCAGAGTTACTTCCAATTTACCCTCAATTGCTTCTACTTGTTTAAAAACGTACCTTCTTGCTGCTCCTCTCCCACAGTGCTCCAAGATTCAAGAGCTCCTATATCGTGTAGCTGTAAGTGAAATATAATGCCAACTGTTATATGTACCGGTAGGTAAGTGATATTAATCATATGAATGTTTGCATTTTTCTACTAGATGGTGGTATGGCCTCTGGGGAGTTGCAGAGTTCATGAAGAGGTAGAGGAATCCCCCCCAGACCGATCTGCGTATGCTGCCTTTCTGTGAGGTGGTGGGACACACTGGGAAAGGGGGAGTGAGGTTCCCCCTCTACACCTCAAAAAGTGATCTTTGATTCAGTGAGAGATCACAAAGAAGGGGCCTGGAAACATCTCAGGAAGGAGATGATGCTTATAAGGAAACTATAAAGAGTAGGGCTGGAAGCCTGAGATTACCCCTTTGATGCACATTTCACTAGGGCTGACATCTAGGTGGGAACTCTAGTCACCCCCATGCCCTGTGTTGTAGGACTATCAGCCTCTGCAGTCTCTCCTGCTGGCAAGCAGCTTTTCAAGAGGAAGATGGAAAAGAGAAGTATGTACGTCAAAAGAAGCAGAATGCCAACATAAAGCGTTAAAGACCCAGACCCAAAATCATATATAGTGTCTAAAAAAGGACTATAACAAGGAGAGTGTGAGACCTCAACAATTGCCATCTGCCAAGCAGCCAGATGGACTCTGTGAGGAAGGGTAACTCTGCAAAACTTCTGCCTGTTACCAGGACTGAGAGCTCAGTCCTGCTATTCTCCCTGCTGGGTGAGGGGACATCACCGAGGGAAACAGGACCCCCTGCCCTGGAACCTGGAGCACCAGTGCCTGCCTGCTTGCCAAGACCGATGTGCCCTGTGAGGAAGTGAAAAGGGTTCGAGGGAACAGGGTCCAGTGGGGAGCTGTTGGAAATGGCCCTTCCTAGTGTGCTTTCCCTCAACTTTTTGCTTTTCTTCTTACCAGTGTTCCATTTGTTCTGGATGCTAGCCTTAGGACTTGGGCACATTTGTCACTGCCATGCAGTGTCAAAGCACTGTGTTCGTCATGTGCATAAAGCGGAGCAGTGCATAAATGTTTAGCTGATTCAAGTTCGCTGTAAGTACCTTGTTGTGAGGTAAGATCTATACCAGGGGCATGTATCTTGAATGTGCCTCAGTGGGCCTGCCATACTTGTTGTGCCATCCACAGAGATAGCTCATTAATTGTGCCACAGGTTTGCCCTGGTGGGGCCTGTGTGCATGGGTTATTGTTCCTCGACTTAGCTTTTACAGAGCTCTGTGCCAAAGTTCTGCATGTCTCCTGCTGTAGAGGAGTTCTCACTGGTGATGGGTTGCGGTGTTGGGAAGAGGTTGGACAGGTGTGTGTATGAGTTATCTTCAAGAGTCATGAATGACACTGGGTGGGTTGTTCGGTAAAATGGGGCCTGTTTCTCACATTGGATTAGCCTGAGGGGATGTACAGAAAGGCTGTCTACCATTATTTCTTACAGGCAGAATAGCAACAGTATGATGTTTGGCATCGATGAGTTCGGAATGGCGAATCTTTACCGATAGTGGGAGTGGGTTCAACATTACAGTGATTGAAATGTCACTCTGGGAAAGTGAGCATTTCCGATGTGCATGACTCTGTGTGCCTGCCAGCCTGTCTCCTGATTCATACCTGGGTGCTAGGGGGATAGCCACATCTATGCATTCCTGATAGAGGGCCATAAACTAGGGGTTCACAGGAAGCTGTGTACCTCTGTCTCTGAAGCGCCTTTCTGGGATAATTCCTTGGGGGTGGAGTTGAGACCTGAATTCCAGGAGCCACGGTCTTGACCCCACTAAAGATTGTGATCAAACCTCCTGGCATAGCATGGTAGACAGGACAAAATTTAGAGAGGGCCTGTGCATATCAAATGTGGCCTTTTGAAATTATCACATCTTTATACAATGTTTTTTAACTTTTTATTTATTGTGCTTTTATGGTTTTTATAATCAAAATCGAATAAAGGTGGTTTTGATTTTATTTGATTTGATCACATCTTTAAAGGTCATGGTGGTTATAACTACTCAGGCTTCAGCCTCCAAAAGTAAAGACACTTTTATATTTGGAACCATACTATGCTGGTTCAATAGAGGGACATTAGCACAAGGAATCATTAGGGCAGGAGGGACTGCAACTGGGCTATATGCTGACTTGTGTTGGCTTGTAGCTTGTCATGTTCTAAGAAGGGGATTATAACTTGGTGGATTTGGACTGGATGTTGCTGACTTGCAGCTAGTGCCAACAGTTGTGGCCTGGGTCTTGAAGTACTCTCTGAGGGCTTGTTAGCTGGCCTCCTGTCCACAAGATCCCAGTGACACAAAGGATCTCACTGTCTCCACAAGATTATAAGGACTGCACTGGGTGCGTCAGAGACAGATGGAAGTGATCTTGGTGGGACAAGGTCTGTCCTAACATACACCATCATCTCGCTGTGAAAGAGGAGTGTGTGTGTAAAAATCAGCAAAGACCAGCTATCTGAGGTGCAGAGAGCTGAGGAGTTTGAGGAGTGCGAGGGAAATATTACTCCAGATGGGGAGTGTGCCACCTTCCTGGATCACAATGATGTGTTTATGGGGAGCATAGTGATCCCGCCCTCATGCAGGTCCCATCAGGCACCAGGAGGTCTAATCCATATGGATGAAACTTAGTAACAGTTTCTTTCCGTGTTAGGTGGTTTCACCTGTTTAGTCAACAGGGCACCAGCAGGGGCAATTGGGTATCATTGGCTGGTAGAGTTGATAGACTGAGGGGCTGGGTCACGAGGCACAGACAGAGACTAGTGACTGCTTGACCATCCTGCAATTAGAAAGTCAGACAATTTCATATAACTGTAAAGTGTAGATACAATGTGTGTTTCATTGTGATTTCAATAGAAAAGTTTGACAATTGCCCATAACTGTAAAGTGTATATACAATGTGTATCTCGTTTTAATTTCAGTGCATGTGTGTAATAGCAAGACAAGTATTTTCATAGATACGGTCTGGAGTCTTTTTGTGGTGAAAACAGTGTGTTACAAAGTGGGGGTGGTTGTGCCAACGCTTTACACTCGAGCAATGAGGATAAGCCTGACTGCTCA
Source organism: Lissotriton helveticus (assembly GCF_964261635.1). Classification (NCBI taxonomy): domain Eukaryota; kingdom Metazoa; phylum Chordata; class Amphibia; order Caudata; family Salamandridae; genus Lissotriton; species Lissotriton helveticus. The sequence goes on along the minus strand of NC_136058.1, from coordinate 202,621,169 downwards.
CTGCCAAGCTACCAGAGGGTAAACACAGGTTATTGGACAAGTGTACCATACTCATCCTCTTTGGAATGATGGGTTCTGACTGGCGTTGATGTGTCTTAGCCATTCTGAAACTGCTGGGTCTAACAGGTCCCCTGTTGAGTGGACTCTTGGTGGGAGGTGTGAGGGAATGGCTGCTGCACCGATCAGGTTGCTGCCCATGTGCAGAACTGAGTCAGTGACCCCTGCATGTCAGGAAAGGGGCCTCTTGAAGATAGCCATGGAAAAGATTGCTGTGCAGTAAAGGCGGAAGCCTGCGATACACCGTTGTGGTGACCCCATTTGCCAGGAGGGACCACTGTGGTTGACTACCATGCTGTAAGGGCCGAAGCCTTGCGTGATGACTGTGAAGCAACCCTGTATGCCAGGAGGAGCTGCCGGTAGTACTTGTGTTTCAGTGGTACCGTGTGAATCCTGAAATGTAGGCCTCTGCTCAGGTGGCAATGAGGGTGCTGATTCTTGTATTCTTTATTGGGAAACATCCTTTACCCAGCAGACGGAACCATGACCTACGTTTACTCAGCAGTCAGTATCCTGACAGCGACGTTACCACATGTTATTTTATCATGCAATTCGTTACAACTACCTGCTTTAGGTGGCATGTTGTTAGACTGGTGTTGGATTTTAAGTCCAACACCTTCCCTATTGATTCACTAGCTGGAGTTTTAATAGTAATTTATACTATTGCAAAGTCCAGCATCCCCCTAACGCAAGACATTGTAATGACTTGCGTGGTAAAGGAAAGCATGGTAACGGTGCAGGCGAGGTAGTGACTGCGGAGTAAAGGCATGCGTGGTAAATGCATGTGGAGTTCCGTCATACATCCTTCTTTATTATGCTTATTTGAGGTTACCTACTTGTGTGTGCAATATAACCTGCAGGCCAGCTGGTAGCTCAATTTAGAGTATATTCAGATAATATTTTCAAATAAGAAGAAACATGTGAACTTTATGAATGTCTATGTGGCTGCTCCGTCTAGCACATCTCTTCTGTTTCTTCAAACAATACTTCCTGCTTTTGTAATTATGTATGTCTTCACTGGTTTTGATTCATCCCATGCCCAGAGGAGAATTGCAGATCATTCCACTGTATTTTTGTCTCCATGGCTTAGGAACTACCACTATGGCTGCCTTTGGGCCGCTACGGAGCCCCATGTGAACACAACATGCTAGAGGTGCTGATTATATATGGGTGGAGCAGGTCACAATGCAAATATATTGATACATTAACTTGTTTCATGAAAATATATATGTGTGTATCGATATACAATGTAAATGTACAATGCACAAATTAACAGTTTTTAACCCTTTCGTTGTGCCCGTTGGCCAACGACCGTCGCGAGCACTACCTCCGTAGTGCTGCGCACATCCGTGGCCGACGCCGCCCCGCCCACTCAATGGAACGCCCCGCACCGCGGCGGAATTGCCGCTGCGGTTAAGGTGTTAATAAAATCAAACATTAGAAAGTATTTCTCTTGAGGGGTGTTCATGCATGAAAGTCACAACATTGATGGTACTAAATATCAAGGAAAAAATGTTGGAAAAAAACATTGACAGTTAAGTAAGTCTACATTTTCCATAACTAACTCCACACATATGTAACTACACTGTCCATAGAACTTCTGGGTCAGTAGATGTGGAGTTAGAAATAGTAAATCTATACTTCCCTATATGCACATACCTTTTGATATCTTGTCCCTCAATATGCTGTCCTCAATATTTTTGGGTATCGAGAATCTCCATGTTGATATTCAATAGTACAATCTCTTGAGGCATGTTGTGATCAAAAACCGTTAAGACCCTACTCGTCAATATGTTGCTTGAAGCTGCAAGCAGCACAGTGTGCAGAGAGTCCCTCCTGCTCCATAGTTATTGTTCTTGTATTATAATTCTATGGCTCTAACTATGTTCAATGTCTCCTAGCTTTTTCTTCTCCTCTAGAAATGCATTGTATTGCAGGCCCGGTTTACTGAGGATCAATAAAGTTTATTGTGGACCTTGTAAAGTTTATAGGTCAGGCTATGGATCACGTTTATTTTCAGTTTTATGTGAAACTCGGATGTGATTGACATCATTGGGAGTACGAAAGGGCATCTTATTGTTCTTCTCAAATCAAACTGGTATAGGCTAATGTATACACCCTAATGTGTGGGGCACAATTGCCCATGTTTCTCATAACTTCATCTAGATATTGTTTGGGATTCACTCAGGCTCAGTTTCATGTTTCTCAAAGACAATGAGAGTTGCTCCTTTGTTGACCCAAAGGGAATGGAGCATCAGTATACGTTCAGTAAACACAAAATTATCCCTTAAGGTAAGAAAGTTTATGTTATGAAGTCCTATCAACACACTTAACCATGAGTCATTCAGTTTCCGTCATACATTCTGATGATCTATAGTGAAAATTTCACAAAAGACAAGGCTGTGCAAAGAAATTAAGATAAAATGTATGATAAAATGTATATATATATAATTATATATACAGAGTGTTTTATTAAAAAAAGGGGTTTAAAAACACATATTTCAATACACAATAATATATACAACAAATCAATAAACAAAACAGAATAAAAGTAATGATCCGACGAAAAACATACAATAGTGCAGGAGAAATCACAACTAAAGAGACAATAAAATCTGTCTTATGTACAGTTAATTTACACACAGTTGGTTCAACAAAGGTTTGGTAACATTTCCTGATCCCCTCATGGGCGTTGACCACTTATAAATTTAACTTGTAATACAGCGTCGACGCGTTTCGGCGGTCTATGAATGATTTTAACCACCTTCCTCAGGACAATTTTATGTTACTTCTCCTTTTGATCAGCAATACCTAATCGAAAAACATAAATATATTCAGTGTATCAGTTGTATACATCTGATACAACATTACTTATGCAATACAGATTTATTTATCCTTGTATTTCACTATCGGCTAAGGCGATTTGTCACATCCCCACTAAACATCACCACTAAGCATAAATTCAATCTGTCATACAGTACTTAGACCCCACTTCTACAAAATCTGCAAGTTGTTAATGTTTTCCTTCCAATTACATTAGGATTTCACTAGCTACACACTTAAAGTTATTCCTTTCTTGTCATCTCGGATCATGTTTATACTCTACCTATATTTGGACACCTATTTGCAAACATTAGTGTAACACGTATTTTAGAATAGTTCACAATGTTCTCTACCTTTCTAAAACTAAATAAAATTAATTTTTAACACCCATATCTTTACAAAAATTTCACCAAGGTCATTTGATCCATACGTCCAGGTTCACTCCATTCATTCAAATCATTTACATAAATAGTGCTTTGACACTCACCCATATTTTTGCACCTGTGTGTCAAAAAAAAATCTTGTCATAGGTTTCCTCTTCTTTCAATACCGAGGAACTTGTCTCTATTATTAAAAAAACTAACAGGAGGGAACAAGTTTTAATAGTAGCATACTACCCCCGTTTTCTATCAATTAGTTTAAAATAACAGTGTTACCCACTTTGATTAAAAGGTCTTATTCCTTCTTTTCCTTTTGTTGTATCCGGGGTTGTTTTCTTATTTAACCATCAATCCCCAATTCCTGAAATAAATGTTCCTTAATAAACAGAAAGAGACAAGGGTTTTTAAATTCTTTGGTGTTTGCTCCTATTTTTTAATTGGTGCAAAAAACATGTGGGTCATTTATCCAGTACCGTATATTTTTTCTGTAGGAGTGGTGCTGTCATTATGTCCACTGGGATTCAGGGCCACTTCTTAATTTGCGGGTCCTACCTAGTGTGCCCAGGAAACATATATTAATTATCCTTTTTTAGCGATCGGTTTTCACACAGTCATATTTTCACCGTGATAAATGCTTTAAGATTTATCACCTCTACCTCGGATCTTTATAGGCTCACCTTTTCAGTTGAATCCCTTTGCCGTTTACTTGGGTTCTGGCTGCGGGTAACGATGATTCATCACTATAATGGTGACAAAATCAAAGGTATATACCGTCTATAAGTCTGGTATGACACTGGTAATTTTGTAACATTTAATAAAACGTTTTGTGATTATATCGTGCAGTTATAGCTCTATATATTATGGGCTATTACTTATAACTAGACTCAAGAAAATTATTTTTTTTTTTATTTTTTTACTTTTAGTCTGCAAATGCCGGTTTTCACTTTAGAGGCAACCCTCATTTAAAAGCGTGTCCAAATTGGTTTTGTATACCACGCCTAAGTCGCATGGCACCCGTCGGTGTGAGATATTTTTATTTATTTGCTATCTCGAGAATTGTTCTGCAAAAAAAGCCCTTTTTAAGAGACCGCTTCTTTAGTTTGAGCAGTTATTGCCGTTTTCTCGGCCCCAATCACATTACACGCTTTGTTAACAACAACCCTTTTCTTTTCCCCTTTTTAAAAAAAAAATACATGCCTTTAAGCGTGCGCATTTCGCCGCATATACATATAGATGCCGGTTTTCACTTTAGAGGCGACCCTCATTTATCAGCGTGTTTAAATTGATTTTGTATACCACGCCTAAGTCGCATGGCACCCATCGGTGTAAGATATTTTATTTATTTACTATCCCGAGATATGTTCTGCATAAGTACCCTTCTAAGAGACCGCTAGTTTCGTTTTGGAAGTTGTTGCAGTTTACTCGGCCCCAACCTCATTACGCGCTTTGTTAACAACAAACCCTGTTCTTTTCTTTCCCCTTTATTTAGAAATTGCCTTTAAGTGTACGCATTACGCCCCATATACATTTCACAATCGGCGGCGATGTCCTGCCTACCTTTAAATTCGTGCACTACGTTTCCCCGTCCAGCCTCGTCTTTTTCGTATGGTTAGATCGGCGCCTCTGGTAGCAGACCCTTTATTATATCGTCAGGTTTTGACGTCATTGTCAAAGGACCTCACGTTCTTCCAAAATTTAAAGGCACCACTGCCTGATTAATTCGGGGACCGAATGTATTCATACACGAGCGGGTTTTTGTCGGTATTTGACACATTTAGCATCCAGAAATGTCGTTTTTCATTATGCAGACAAAAACATCATGCGTTTTGTTTATTTCTTATTCGTCGTGAATACCTGTGTTCTATTATCGGACCACTAACCCATTCCTAATTTAACTAAATGGAAGGGATAGAAAGATGAGTTGGCAAGGAATTAACCCTTTCATAACACAATACTATTATTTTTGATGGTCCATCTAGGAGTTAAATTTTAGTTACGTATTGTTGATAATTGATATATTTATTGGTATTCACAGCTGTCTATACACTACACTACAATCCTCATCCAGTCCTCTTTGCTGTTCAATCCTTTATTCACTGTGTCCAGAGTCGAGATGTACCACTGCTCCCTATTTTTGCGCTTCACCTCTAAATTTCCGCCTCTTTTGGAGCATGTGATCTTCTTGACTATGAACCAAGTGAAATCAGTGTGTTTGTGATTAAATTTGCTGTAGTGATCAACCAATGGCGCATTAAGTTTGCATGTTTTAAGGGCTGATTTATGTTCAAGGAGCCGCAATCTTAATTCTCGGCTCGTTTCTCCTATATACGCCAGTCCGCATGGGCAGCTAATTAGATAGACTACATTGCTGCTCCTACAGTTATTAAGAGTTTTAGAGGTTATGGTGTAATTGTTGTGGGTAAATGTTTTAGCCACACAGCAGTTTTCACAGATTGAACAGTTTCCGCATCTGACATTACCAGTCGCCTTAGTTCCAGTGATAGTTAACTGACTATTCTGAGTTGTTTCCCTATATGTATGAACTAAGTTCTTACGGAGATTGTCATTCCGTCTGAATGCAAATATGGGTTTAGGAATTTTTTCCTGCCTGCCATCATTAAGAATACTCCAGTTAGAGTGAATCACATTCTTTAATCTATTGCTGACATTCGAAAACTGACTCACAAACACCAGTTTGGGGTCTTCAGAATCTTTGTTGGCTTTCCCATTCAGATCTGGATTCAACATACAGTCTCTATTATAAAAGCATGCACGTTTACAGGAGTTCTTAATCAACTTCTTGGGATAGCCCCTATCTTTAAGTTTTGCCTTTAGTACTTCAGCATGTTTGAGATAATCATCCATCTTCGTGCAGTTTCTCCGAAGACGGAGAAACTGTCCAAAAGGCACATTATCTCTTTGGCTTGTAATGAAGATGGGTGCCATGCGACTTAGGCGTGGTATACAAAATCAATTTAGACACGCTGATAAATGAGGGTCGCCTCTAAAGTGAAAACCGGCATCTATATGTATATGCGGCGAAGTGCGCACGCTTAAAGGCATGTATTTTTTTTTTAAAAAGGGGAAAAGAAAAGGGTTGTTGTTAACAAAGCGTGTAATGTGATTGGGGCCGAGAAAACGGCAATAACTGCTCAAACTAAAGAAGCGGTCTCTTAAAAAGGGCTTTTTTTGCAGAACAATTCTCGAGATAGCAAATAAATAAAAATATCTCACACCGACGGGTGCCATGCGACTTAGGCGTGGTATACAAAACCAATTTAGACACGCTTTTAAATGAGGGTTGCCTCTAAAGTGAAAACCGGCATTTGCAGACTAAAAGTAAAAAAAAAAAATTCTTGAGTCTAGTTATAAGTAATAGCCCATAATATATAGAGCTATAACTGCACGATATAATCACAAAACGTTTTATTAAATGTTACAAAATTACCAGTGTCATACCAGACTTATAGACGGTATATACCTTTGATTTTGTCACCATTATAGTGATGAATCATCGTTACCCGCAGCCAGAACCCAAGTAAACGGCAAAGGGATTCAACTGAAAAGGTGAGCCTATAAAGATCCGAGGTAGAGGTGATAAATCTTAAAGCATTTATCACGGTGAAAATATGACTGTGTGAAAACCGATTGCTAAAAAGGATAATTAATATATGTTTCCTGGGCACACTAGGTAGGACCCGCAAATTAAGAAGTGGCCCTGAATCCCAGTGGACATAATAACAGCACCACTCCTACAGAAAAAATATAAGGTACTGGATAAATGACCCACATGTTTTTTGCACCAATTAAAAAATAGGAGCAAACACCAAAGAATGTAAAAACCCTTGTCTCTTTCTGTTTATTAAGGAACATTTATTTCAGGAATTGGGGATTGATGGTTAAATAAGAAAACAACCCCGGATACAACAAAAGGAAAAGAAGGAATAAAACCTTTTAATCAAAGTGGGTAACACTGTTATTTTAAACTAATTGATAGAAAACGGTGGTAGTATGCTACTATTAAAACTTGTTCCCTCCTGTTACTTTTTTTAATAATAGAGACAAGTTCCTCGGTATTGAAAGAAGAGGAAACCTATGACAAACATTTTTTTTGACACACAGGTGCAAAAATATGGGTGAGTGTCAAAGCACTATTTATGTAAATGATTTGAATGAATGGAGTGAACCTGGACGTATGGATCAGATGACCTTGGTGAAATTTTTGTATAGATATGGGTGTTAAAAATTAATTTTATTTAGTTTTAGAAAGGTAGAGAACATTGTGAACTATTCTAAAATACGTGTTACACTAATGTTTGCAAATAGGTGTCCAAATATAGGTAGAGTATAAACATGATCCGAGATGACAAGAAAGGAATAACTTTAAGTGTGTAGCTAGTGAAATCCTAATGTAATTGGAAGGAAAACATTAACAACTTGCAGATTTTGTAGAAGTGGGGTCTAAGTACTGTATGACAGATTGAATTTATGCTTAGTGGTGATGTTTAGTGGGGATGTGACAAATCGCCTTAGCCGATAGTGAAATACAAGGATAAATAAATCTGTATTGCATAAGTAATGTTGTATCAGATGTATACAACTGATACACTGAATATATTTATGTTTTTCGATTAGGTATTGCTGATCAAAAGGAGAAGTAACATAAAATTGTCCTGAGGAAGGTGCTTAAAATCATTCATAGACCGCCGAAACGCGTCGACGCTGTATTACAAGTTAAATTTATAAGTGGTCAACGCCCATGAGGGGATCAGGAAATGTTACCAAACCTTTGTTGAACCAACTGTGTGTAAATTAACTGTACATAAGACAGATTTTATTGTCTCTTTAGTTGTGATTTCTCCTGCACTATTGTATGTTTTTCGTCGGATCATTACTTTTATTCTGTTTTGTTTATTGATTTGTTGTATATATTATTGTGTATTGAAATATGTGTTTTTAAACCCCTTTTTTTAATAAAACACTCTGTATATATAATTATATATATATATACATTTTATCATACATTTTATCTTAAATTCTTTGCTCAGTTTCATGTTTTACACACTGATGTATACTTATCCCTGTGGTGTTTTCACTACTCTGGTGACTTCCAAATAAAGGACTGCCAGAAAACCAATGATCAAAACGTGGTGCAAAAATAAGAAACATATATTTTCTGTAGTATGTAGTATAATTAAATCGTCCTGTTCGTACCTTTTTAAAAAATGGGAGTAACTTGTGGTATTACCAGAACTCGCAGCTTAAGCACACCTGTGGACAGTGCACAAGTTAGTTGTAAATCTGCATCTCTAAAATCACTCCTACACACTTTATTTTGTATTCCACAAACATTCATAGCAGAACACCTGGACAGCGTGCCAGTTGCAGGTTACCAGGGGGTACTACTGAAAATGCCATGTAACAGGTTCATGAGTTGCTCTTTCTTCAGAGTCATAGTGCACAGGTACAATTTCACATTAAAAAAACCAGGCCTGCAGTGTCATTCCACATTATTTCTTTTTGTTTTTTTCATCCATCCGACAACACTTTTCCTTGCGGAGAGACTCTCTCCCTTATGCCCTCTTAAAGGCTGTGTGTGCTGGGTTCCCCTTTCCAGCCTGCTAGGGTACTTATTCCAACTCTTTGCTGGAGCAAAGTCCTTGGCCATATCCAGGGTTGGAAAAGCTGAAGAGGAGTTTGTGAGTGTTCAAAAGCTTATGCGTTTGTAAACAGGCATGAATTCCATGATTTGATCTGCCTACTATTTGCCTGGGGTTTACTACTGTATATTGGACGTAGTTGTGGCACACAATATGATATGCAGCAGTAAATGCATTTACAATTTATATATATATGCTTTTGTGGATAACTGACGGGTGTAAAGGAAGTCTTTTGACTCACAAAAATAGGTTTAAAGCTAAAAATGGCTTTATGTACCTGTTCTCTCTTACCTGCAAGGTGCCTTAAATCCATTTGGGATCACTCAAGAAAGCATACTTTATTAAAACTACAGAAAAGTCGATATTCAATAGTTAGAACTGCAATCTGGCATAATCCTTATTTTTCTGATTTGGCCGAAAATTCAAGCCCAGGCATACACGTGCTCATCTGTACCACAAACATAAACACTGCTGTATAAAGCACTTGTGTGGGAGGGGCCGTTTTAAAAAAGTGTCCAGGTTAGAGGGTGCCCACGTAAAAGGCCTTAGGGTTGAATGAACTAAATACAGCCTACTCTAAAAAGTTCTAGCGTAAACTATTTCATCTCTTTGTGTTATCCTCAGTCCGCCACTTTGTGCCCTTCATATAGCAGTGTTGCTATTACATTAGTACACATGCATGTTTCCCTCGTTTTTCGTGCCCCTCTGCGATATGTTTCCCTCATTTTTGCGTGCCCTTCTGCCCTATGTTTCCCTCGTTTTTCATGCCCCTCTGCCCTATGTTTCCCTCATTTTTGCGTGCCCTTCTGCCCTATGTTTCCCTCGTTCCCAATTCTCTTTCTAAAAAGTCCCCAAGTGCATTACATATATGGACAACCCAAGTTGATAGTGATCTATCTAAAGTCCATCTTGGGTTAGCATAGCTGGTATCTTCAGTAGACAACTCACGATTAGGTGCTGAGTATCATAAAAGGCGGATGTTAAAATCTCTGCCATACCTGCGCATAAATAATGAGATTTCAAAAAAATCATCTACGTGGGAAGCTGATCAGAATCGTTTAGAAAAACAAGTGTAAGCTAAAGTTGCTGGATGCTCGGCCCACCAAGGATCGATAAGGGCCATAATATGTTTCCCTCGTTTTTGCGTGCACTTCTGCCCTATGTTTCCCTCATTTTTCGTGCACTTCTGCCCTATGTTTCCCTCGTTTTTCGTGTACTTCTGCACTTTGTTTCCCTCGTTTTTTTGTGGCCTTCTGCCCTCTGTTGCACCGACTGGGCCCTGTCAGTTGTTACCTCTGGGATGCAAACTATCCCTTTCCCCGCTGCTCTGCCCCCAAAACTGTCACCTGCCCTGAACCCTAAACTTTGGGTTGGATTACACGTGTTACATAAAAGATAGAAATAGAAAAACATTGCAAATGTACAAGATGTAAAGTCACACAAAGAGGATGGGTGCTTTTTTTGTTAAAGTTTTATTTTATGCGATTTTATATAGCATGAACTTTACCCGAAGGTGTCAGAGCGCTTTACATAAGAACCAGCAGCAAAACATAAGGACTTTGCGTTGGATTACACGCGTTACATAAAAGATACAAATAGAAAAACATTGCAAATGTACAAGATGTAAAGTCACACAAAGAGGATGGGTGCTTTTTTTTGTGAAAGTTTTATTTTATGCGATTTTATATAGCGCAAACTTTACCCGAAGGTGTCAGAGCGCTTTACATAAGAACCAGCAGCAAAACATAAGGACTTTGCGTTGGATTACATGCGTTACATAAGATATACAAATAGAAAAACCATATGCCCTTGGGATATGAATGGATATACTGCAAGAGTCACATAGGAATGGTAGAGTACAAAGGTCTACTGCATATACGAGTGATTACAGTTATCTCTATATACAGATAAGCCGAGTTATATTTAGAGGGGTGGGAGGGGGATGCAGTGGGTGGATGGATGCCTGGGTGGATGGATGGAGGGGTTGGTGGGTGGATGGGTTGGTGGATGGATGGTTTGGTGGATGGATGGGTTGGTGGATTGCATAAATTGCTGCTGGATTGGCTGGATGTACCCAACATTAGACTAATCTCTATTTTGTCTCTTAAAATAGGCTGTCCCCACCGTGAAGCTTTGTGTGGTTATCCAAACACTAAGAAGAACGCCATTCAAAGCGTAAAACAACGATACAGGTACATTAATGCTATTTCCAACTGACTCTTACGACACGAAATAGTGTCCGGAAGCAATGTGTTGCATAGTACCATGGAATTTAATTTCATTACTGGTGTGTGTAGTAGGCGTGTAATAATGGCACCGCAAACTAATATTTTTTTGGTTGCTGATAGAAATTGCTAAGTTTCGTAGTAGTTTTGTAGTACAGTACTTATAACATGTAACACCTTTAAACACTTGCAACTTCAAAAAGTGTAGTTGAAAGACCTAAGTAATAATGCCACCGCAAACCTTTATTTTTTACTTTCTGTTACAGATTTGTAAAGGTAACGGAGGAGGCGGTAGGGAAGACGGTGCAGTGTCTTTCCCGAGCCGCTTGTGTGCCACAGGTATTGCGCTATTGCTCCTCACATTGATGTTGGGATTTTAAAATTGAAAACGCCATTTTTTTAAATTGAAAACCCGATCGTTCTGAACTTTACTGTACTTTTGTACTCCGTATTCTTGCTTGCTAGTTGCTATTTTATATCGCTACCTGGGCTATTGGAGAATCTAAAGGGGGGCTCAGCACTCACCAGACACTTGCAGGAAGCCTGGGCTCAGTCATCACTCCTGCCTGTCCCGGTCCGACGCGGTAGCCAGTACCGTTGTTCGAAGGGCGGGTCAGGTGAGAGCCAGGCACTCCGCCCTTCCACTGGAGCGGTTAGCGCTCTAGCTGTTGGATCTTTAGGGCTATTTAGGCTGAGGCTGACTGCGGGCACGCTGCGGTAGGGAAGACGGTGGCAGTGTCTTTCCCGATCCGCATGTGTGCCACAGGTATTGCGCTATTGCTCCTCACATTGATGTTGGGATTTTAAAATTGAAAACGCCATTTTTTTAAAATTGAAAACCCGATCGTTCTGAACTTTGCTGTACTTTTGTACTCCGTATTCTTGCTTGCTAGTTGCTATTTTAAATCGCTACCTGGGCTATTGGAGAATCTAAAGGGGGGCTCAGCACTCACCAGACACTTGCAGGAAGCCTGGGCTCAGTTATCACTCCTGCCCACCCCGGTCCGACGCGGTAGCCAGTACCGTTGCGCGGAGGGCGGGTCAGGTGAGAGCCAGGCACTTCCGCCCTTCCACTGGAGCGGTTAGCGCTCTAGCTGTTGGATCTTTAGGGCTATTTAGGCTGAGGCTGACTGCGGGCGCGCTGCGGTAGGGAAGACGGTGGCAGTGTCTTTCCCGAGCCGCTTGTGTGCCACAGGTATTGCGCTATTGCTCCTCACATTGATGTTGGGATTTTAAAATTGAAAACGCCATTTTTTAAAATTGAAATCCCGATCGTTCTGAACTTTGCTGTACTTTTGTACTCCGTATTCTTGCTTGCTAGTTGCTATTTTAAATTGCTACCTGGGCTATTGGAGAATCTAAAGGGGGGCTCAGCACTCACCAGACACTTGCAGGAAGCCTGGGCTCAGTCATCACTCCTGCCAACCCCAGTCCGACGTGGTAGCCAGTACCGTTGCCCGGAGGGCGGGTCAGGTGAGAGCCAGGCACTTCCGCCCTTCCACTGGAGCGGTTAGCGCTCTAGCTGTTGGATCTTTAGGGCTATTTAGCCTTCGCCTGACTTCGAGTGCGCAGCGGTCGCGCGCAGGGCAGTGCCGAAGATACGCCGAAGAGTAGCCAAAGAGTAGCCCGTATGCGCCCGTCCGTGACAGAACGGGGCCAGGGGCCATGGATTCTGCCCAGGTTAGCACAAATCCTATTGTTATTAACCGCATTACATACTCATCCCACAAATTATTGACTTTTCAAACAGCACCTTTACCAGGGTGTGTACGCGAGTCCTGGCTAAGTCTAGAGGGTCCTATCTCATGCAGGCACTGCCGGTTTCAGGCCTCCCACCTGTCCACTGTAGCAGGGTGCAAGGGGGGGGAACACAGCAGGCGACTGGCTGGAAGAGCTTTCTATGTAACATTCGCTCTTTATCCAAACACCATACGGAACTATGGGATCTTATCTCTACTGCCCAGCCCGAAATATGCTTCCTTACCGAAACCTGGCTAAAACCCCACACAGTACCCGCCATTACGCTGGGCATACCGGGGGGGTATAAAATTGTAAGACTGGACCGCCCCATTAACAATGGGGGTGGCATTGCCATCATTTATAAGGAGGGGATTAATGTCTCCATAGTCGAACAAAGAAGTACTCCTCAAATGGAAATCATGATCTTCCGGATTAATATTGGATCCAAATACATGTGGAAGGGAGCCCTGGTCTATCACCCACCTGGGCCCAGCACTAACTTTGCTCTCTCTTCAGTGGAGGTATTGGCCCCGCATTTTAGAACTGGAACTGACTTCCTCCTGTTAGGGGATTTTAATGTGCCTGGGGAACTTTCTACCAATTCCGAGAAATTATCCTTCTTCACAGATCTGTCACTATTAGGGCTCACACAGCATAATAAAGGACCTACTCATCTAGCAGGCCATACTCTAGACATGATTTTTTCAAATACATCTAAGATCGTATGCCATCACTCCACCCAGGTGAACTGGTCAGATCATTTTATCATTTCGGCGCAGACAATGGTACAAAATGATGCAATATCGAAGTGGCTTTATCTAAAATTAGTTCAGCCATCTCAACGGTAGTTAATACTTTGGCCCCTCTGAAATCATGCAAACAGCGTCCTCCTTCTCGTCATGAAATGTGGTACACGGACCAATTGCGCTCAGAGAAGCAGGCCTGTAGGAAATTAGAGAAAACATGGAGGAAAAGTCACCTGGAAGCAGACAAAAGGAGCTATTATGCTATCCTGTCTACTTATTATAAAAATATTAGATCAGCCAGGAAAAACCACATAGCCCTGCAACTAGCAGAAGCGGGCAACTCCCCAAAGGCCCTCTACCAAATTCTACAAGCCTTTATCAAACCTACGGCCTGTGAAAGCCTGGATGTTTTCTCACAATCCCTATGTGATGACATCTCCTTCTTCTTATAGATAGAGCTGATCTACAACAAAATCATCAACACAACTCGTCTTATGAATTCCCTTCCTACAGCCCCCCCCCCCCAGTCCCGGGCCATGAACACGGAGACACTTACAATATTTCCAGCTGCCAATTTAAGTGACATTGAGGCATTGAGGCACTTATGGCCGGTCTCCGCTTGATCTTATTCCGGCCAGGATTGCTTCCACCTTGGGCAACTCCCTTGGGCCTTTGATCCTAACTCTGGTAAACTGCTCTATTACTGAGGGCCAGGTACCACCGGAATGGAAGAAGGCCATTGTAAATCCGATTTGGAAGAACTCGGCCCTTCCCTCGTCGGATTTATCCAACCTCCGCCCCATATCGCTCCTTCCCGTCCTGAGTAAGATGACAGAAAAACACATTAACACCCACCTGTCAAGGTTTATTGAACGGTCTGGTGGTCTAGACCCCTCCCAATCCAGATTTAGGCCCAATTACAGCACAGAATCAGCACTCTGTCTGTGACAGATACCATCAGAATGTCACAGGATAGTGGGAGCTCTGTGATTCTTGTGCTGTTCGACCTCTCCGCGGCCTTCGACACGGTATCGCATGAAATCTTACTCAGTCGATTGAAGGAGATTAGGGTAGGGGTTTGGCATGGTCCTGGTTGAAAAGTTTCTTATCAGATCGCTCTCAGAGCGTTAATCTGGGCACCTTTCGCTCAGCCCCGATAAAGCTCACTAAGGGGGTACCACAGGGCTCATGCCTAAGCCCCACACTCTTTAATGTGTATGTGGCCCCCCTAGCAGATCTCATGAGATCGTATGGATTCATCCCCGACTCATACGCGGATGATACCCAGCTGCTCTATCCTTTTAAAACCCTGACAGCTGCCGTTAAACACTCATTCTCGGTAGGGATGAGGGCTGTGTCCCAATGGATGGCCACTAACTTCCTGCAATGCAATATAGGGAAGATTGAGGTCATGCTATTTGGAGACGCTCCCCTATTGTGGTCACCGGACTGGTGGCCTTTAGATCTGGGCCCCGTCCATAGCCCCAAGCAGACTGTAAAGAACCTGGGGGTTCGATTAGAGCAGGGATTATCACTTAGGGATCATGTCAACCAAACAGCAGGATCCTGTCTGCATGTAATCGGTCTCCTTAGACGAGTGTTTCCCCTGCTACCGGGCACATCCAGAAAGACTCTGGTCCAGGCCCTAGTGCTTAGTCGCCTGGACTACTGTAATGGGTTACTGAAATCAGCTACTAATAACTCACTGGGTAGGCTTCAGGTGGTCCAGAACACCGCTGCCAGGCTGGTTCTCAATGTCCCTCCGAGAACTCCCTCGCGCCCTCTTCTGGATAAATTGCACTGGCTGCCGATCCGGGCACGGATGCTATTTAAAACCTGCTGTATAATCCACAAGAGTATTTATGGCTCGTGTCCTCTTTACTTAGCTGAGAAATTTGTTCCATACAACCCACCACGTACTCTCCGCTCCAGCAACCAAAATCTACTTCAGATTCCCTCAATAAGGAGGGCAAGACTGGGTGGAAGAGCTTTTTCGTTTTTAGGTCCCACCCTTTGGAACAAACTACCTCTCACCCTCAGACAGTGTGCCAACCACCTAGCCTTTAGGAAAATGCTGAAGACCTTTCTGTTTTGATTCCATCTCTGTCTTCAATTTGACAAGCACCTATCCGTACCTGCAGGGCAAACAAAGCGCAGAGATACTCCTTCGGGAGTCGAGTCCAGCGCTATATAAGCCTATAAATAAATATATAAGTCAAGCAAAGATTTTGGGTTTGTGGAAAATGACATTGTATATGTACATAAGCGGCGTTCATTTGTGTTCACCATACCCCTAGCTGTAAGCAGAACGAATACCGCGAAGCATTGCCCGCATCATCTCGCCAGAATAGGCCCATGCACGCACGTACACGGCAGCCATTTCAGACACCAAGGCCTCTCTGCCCACTCCCGATAGCCAGCGTCTCTCTCTCCCCCTCACTCCCCAGCCTCGCAAGCATCCCCGACAGCCCTCGGTCTCTCATGCATAGGCCATAAAACCCTCTCCCTCTGCGCGACCCCGCTCTAAAAGTGACACCCCTGCCTGACCGACACCCCCTGCATTCCTCCCAGGAACACCCTTCCCCTCTTCTGATGACCCCCCCCCGGCTACACCTGGCCTCTCGACCCGGTCCCAAGTCATAAAACAAAGCCTCATGGATGTACTCCCCCTGGCCCCGCATAGCAAAACGTGATACACCAACCGAAGTGCCCGATCTTATCGCTTGCCCAACCTTAGATCTGACCACCCCCCCTCTTGCCCTCGTGTCCTGTTGGAATGTCCGGCTGCAAGATTACAATCACATGTTACATTTGGGAGGGGAAACGACATCCCAGCGACTGGTGTGGGAATAGGCCTGAAGCTGGGATTCCAAACATGCCTTTTCGTACTTCAAAGTTTCTTTATTGCAATAAGGAATGTTTGTGCATCATAAACCTGTGTATAAAAGACGGAGCCTCAGAGAAACTTGTTAGAGCACCTCTTGAAGACATTGTGCGTATGTCCGAAATGACAGGCTCTCCTCATGAGAAATAGAACTCTGTTCTTGCACTCCCGCTTCCAGCGCCCGTCTCTTTATTTGGTAACTGGTCAAGATGGGAACTAAGAGGCGTCGTGTGCCAGCAGCCTGGGCATCGGTTGTAAATTGGGCTGTTTTTTCTTCAGGTTTCTACGCTAAGTGCAGCAGCAGCAGATTAGCACAAAAGGTAAACAAGCATTTGCAATGCAATAGATCTCGCATTAGGAAAGTTGGCTTTATTTGACCAGGACATGACAAAATTGTTATTTATGTGTTTTGTTTTGAAATTGTGAAATTAATAGCTTTGTCATTAACAATGTTAATACTTGTATTTCTGGACAATGTGACACCTATAGCCTTTTCAATGCAACATGTTTTGGATTGATGTCACTTACAAGCATTGATGTTACAAATTCCAGGTTTTTATAATAAAATTAAAACATTTTAAATAAAAGTTATTGTAATTTATAATGGCAATAGCTTAAACTTTAGTAACTAATCTTGGGGAGTTTATGTTCATTTTTTTTTTCACGAGCCTTTCATCCTTCTGGGGCCGATTGGGATGGAGGTTTACTGCCGCGGGCGCAGGGGTGTATGCAGTGCTGTATGCATTTCGTGTCCAGCTTTAGGAAAACTGTGTCTTTCTTATGATTTTTAAAAGGATTGTTTTTGTTTGTTTACTACCGCAAATGTCTTTCTTACTATTTTTAAAATGCATTTTCTGTTGTCTTCCTACTGCAAATGTCTTTCTTATCATCATTTTTAAAATGCATGTTTTTTTTTTTTCGACAGCAAATATCTGATCCAAAGATGGCGCAATATATCACGTCAAGCAGAGGAAATCGCCTACTCAAACACAGCAGTTATATATATTGCAAGGAATGAAATTCTGAGCCACGGGGTCATTGGAAGTGTGTGCAATATTAGTCAAGGCATTGCAGAGGACGAGCGGTTACACTGGGTGAGTCTGTTTTAAGAAGCACAGAGCATAACCACTCGGCCTCTGCAACTGCTATTGAAGTTAGAGAATCGATAAACGAGATGAAAATGATTGCAGGAAACTCCAATGACCCTTCTGGTGCCATTTTAAGGGAGGTATCACAACATATTACTGAACATGTGGCTAGTAGTATGCCTGCCATCCCCAACTTACGTCGAATGATCCAACGTAAGAAACTCGCGATTCACCCAAAAAGCATGGCACCACAAACTTTTGGGGATATTAAAATTCCTGCTGAACTCTGTGTTACCGTTTCAAAGGAACAGTTTATTATGTATGACAATGACAATTGTCATAAGCGCATTTTAATATTTAGCACCCCCCGTAATCTTAACCGCTTGGAGAACAGTGATGTGTGGATGCTTGATGGGACCTTTAAAAGCACGCCCACCCCTTTCACCCAAATCTACACCATTCACGGGTACGTTAACGACACTGTAGTTCCTTTAGTCTACAGTTTACTACCAGACAAACAATCCTCAACGTATACTCAGTTTTTGTCAGTCGTAAAATCAAAAATCCCAAACAAAAGTCCAAGAAAAGTAATCATGGACTTTGAATTACCCATGGTAAATGTTGTAAAGAAATTGTACATGGATACCCAAATACAAGGATGTTATTTCCACTTTTCTCAGGCTATTTGGCGCAAAATTAAAAAAACATCCCTTATTGAGGATTATGTGTCTGATAGTAAACTACAGTTTGAGCTTAAAAAACTAGCTGGTCTTTGCTTTGTTCCTCCTAATAGTGTAGACGAATACTACACATCGATTACAGAGTCTGAATACTTTATGGTAAACGAGGAAAAATTGGCATCATTATTGAATTATTTCGAAGACACATGGATTGGGCATCTAAGCAGGTCGGGTTGCCGGAGGAAACCACGTTTTCTTGTGGACTGGTGGAACTGCTACTCCACCTGCTTAGAGGGAGGAGCAAAGACAAACAATGCCCTAGAGGGTTGGCACAACTCTTTAAACAAACGTATTGGCAAACCGCACCCTAATTTCTACCGTTTTCTGGAGATTTTAAAAAAGGAGCAAATTTTCCAGGAAATGCGCATGTCACAGTGTTTAGCAGGTAATCTACATCCACGTGTTTGCCCCCATTCAAAGGAAATGTCTGTCCAACTTTTGGCAGTATTAAAACTTTTCACCTTGTCTGTGCCTTCTGACTACCTATCTTCCATCACACATGTACTTAATTCCTTTGGGTAAAAAAGTTGGCACTTGTATGTGTTGGATTCCATCCTCTGAATCCTTACTGTTGTGCCAATTAATCCTATCTGTAAATTGTACACCTTATCGTGTTTAAATATTTACATGGATATGTACTATTATTTAATTGTTAATGCAGTAAAGCAATTGTTGGGGTTTTTATTTTTTGGGGCTATTAGATACCTAGTAAGTTTTTAAGTATTTTTTATCAATGCAATGTAAAGTAAATAAAAATGTTCAAAGGTGTTTATTGTCTTTTTTTGTATGTGACATTACATATCACCTTTGTTTATATTTTAGAATTACACATTGGCTTGTCATTTTTTGGGGCTATTACATACCTAGTAAGTTTGTAAGTATTTTGTATCAATGCAATGTAATCCAAATAAAAATTTACAAACGTGTTTATTTGTATGTGGCATTACATATCACCTTCGTTTATATTTTTTAATTATACATTGGCTTAATTTTTTCACGGGTAAAGCGCATGCCGCTTCACCAGGCGCGCGCATGTCCTCACTCACCGCCCCCATCTGCGCGGGTGAGAAGATCATTTTGCTGCGAATGCACCTAAAAAACAAAACCACCCGCCCACCCACCATCATTGTTCATTCATGCATCCATCCAGCCATAAACCCATCCATCCTTCATTCATGCAACGATCCACCCATAAACCCATCCATCCATTCATCCACCATCACCCATTCATTCACCCATCCTTCATTCATGCAGCGATCCACCCATAAACCAATCCATCCATTAACCCACCACCACCCATCCATTCACCCATCCTTCATTCATGCATCCATCCACCCCTAAACCCATCCATCCACCCATCCCCCAGCACCCACCCAGCCATCCATTCATCCACCATCACCCATCCATTCACCCATCCTTCATTCACGCATCTATCCACCCATAAACTCACCCATCCATCCATCCCCTAGCAACCACCCATCCATACATCCATCATTTAATCCATCCGCCATCACCCATCCATTCACCCATCCTTCATTCATGCAGCGATCCACCCATAAACCCATCCATCCATTAACCCACCATCACCCATCCATTCACCCATCCTTCATTCATGCATCCACCCATCCCCCAGCACCCACCCATCCATCCATTCATCCACCATCACCCATCCATTCACCCATCCTTCATTCACGCATCCATCCACCCATAAACTCACCTATCCATCCATCCATCCCCTAGCAACCACCCATCCATACATCCATCCATTAATCCATCCGCCATCACCCATCCACCCATCCTTCATTCATGCAGCGATCCAACCATAAACCCATCCATCCATTCATCCACCATCACCCATCCATTCACCCATCCTTCATTCATGCAGCCATCCACCCATAAACCCATCCATCCACCCATCCCCCATCCCCCACCCATCCATCCATTCATCCACCATCACCCATCCATTCACCCATCCTTCATTCATGCATCCATCCACCCCTAAACCCATCCATCCACCCATCCCCCAGCACCCACCCATCCATCCATTCGTCCACCATCACCCATGCATTCACCCACCCTTCATTCACGCATCCATCCACCCATAAACATACCCATCCATCCATCCCCTAGCAACCACCCATCCACTCACCCATCCTTCATTCATGCATCCATCCACCCCTAAACCCATCCATAAACTCACCTACCCATCCATCCCCTAGCAACCACCCATCCATACATCCATCCATTAATCCATCAGCCATCACCCATCCACCCATCCTTCATTCATGCAGCGATCCAACCATAAACCCATCCATCCATTCATCCACCATCACCCATCCATTCACCCATCCTTCATTCATGCAGCGATCCACCCATAAACCCACCCATCCACCCATCCCCTAGCAACCACCCATCCATACATTCATTCACCACCACCCATCCTTGCACAATGCATTCTGAAATGGGATGTGACTGTCTGTGATGTTTTGAAATATACTTTTTTAATGGTGCATTTTTCCGCATTTTGAAATATACTGCATGTGCATTTGTAAAATCCGCTGCATTTCTCCGTTCTAATAATAATAATGTGCCGCATTTAGTAAAATCCGCCGTTACCGTCTTGTGCATGTGTACCGCTGCATTTGTCCTTCCATAATAATGTTGCGCATTTAGTAAACATTTGTAAAAACCGCTAACATCGCATGCGTTGTAGTTGCATGCGATGTTAATGACATCGCGCCGTCGTTGCATGCGATGTAAACGACGATGCGATGTCAAAGTCGCGGCACCGCGATGTTTTGACACCGATGCTCTGGTTGCTTCCCGTGGCACACACAGAGGGGCATATTACCAACAACTAGCGATAATTATCGCTATGTTGGCTTAGCGGCAATAATTTTATCGCCGTGTTGCGGCGATTTTTATCGCTTAGGAGCCTTGCTATTATCAAGGTTTATCTCCTAAGCGATAAAAATCGTCCGAAATGCATGAATATCGCTGTAAAGTCAGCGATATTCATGCATTACCGAGCTAATGCTCTTAGCCATGTTATCCACCTCCCATTGGATAACATGGCTAAGAACTGCTCAGGGCAGGTGCTTTTGGAGATATTCGCGCTTAGCACGAATATCTCCAAAAGTTGGTAATAGGAGATAGCGATGTTAGCGACTGTTTCCAGTCGCTAACATCTTGGCACGCCCACTTTGCATGTCATTAGTGATAAATATCTCTGACATGCAAAGCGGGGCCCAAGATGGTCGGTATCTCCTACTAGCTGTCGCTAACTGGTGTTAGCGACAGCTAGGTAATAGGGAGATAATTTTATCTCCGCTTTCTTTGCTTTTAAAGCCAAAAAAGCGGAGATAAATCCCTTGATAATATGCCCCAGAGAGCCTCGCGCTTTTGAAGGATTCTTTCTTTTTCCTGGCGTGCCCACCCACTGGAGCCCCACAGCTCGGATGAAAGTAAAAACCTGCACATGTAAGAACGATAACAAACCTCAAATTCATGTAGCCTAGCAGTATACTTTCATCCACCCTCACCTACTCTGATAAAACAAGCAGCAAATGGTGTGTAACATGCATCAACAAATACAACGGGGGCCAGATAGGGGCATTTAAAGCCCCAACATACAACTCTCCCAAATCCTCGTACAGCACACAATGGACGCTGGACGTAGAGTGACCTCCATGGTTTCTGTGGCAGAAAGGACACCTCCATTACTCCAGCCACAGGCATGAATGCTCTTTATTTATTTATTTATGCGATTTTATATAGCGCGAACTTTACCCGAAGGTGTCAGAGCGCTTTACAAAAGAACCAGTTGAAAAACATAAGGATTTAGGATTACATGCGTTACATAAAGGACACAAACAGAAAAAAATTGCAAATGTACAAGATGTAAAGTCACACAAGGAGATACAAATGGATATACTCTAAGAGTCACATAAGAATGGTAGATAGTACAAAGGTCTACTGCAGATACTAGGGATTAGAGTTATCTCTATCTACATAGGGAAGGGATATGACTGGATATACTCTAAGAGTCACATAGGAATGGTAGAGAGCACAACGGTCTACTGCATATACTAGTGATTAGAGTTATCTCTATATACAGAAAAGCAAAGTTCCATAAGTTGTGTCGAAGGGGGGATGCAGTCACAGCACAAAGGGAGGGTGGGAGGGATGCAAGGGTATGGAGAAAAGGCAAAGCAGAAAAGGGAAGAAACATTTGAGGATCATCAACGGGGAAAAGGGTTAAAGGACGAGGGAATGGATTCTTTCGCTCGTCCTGAAGAGCAACACACCTTATGGTGCTAAATCACTCTCAAAATGTTAGGTCCCTGTAAGCACTTTCTGCATTTGAACTTACGGTCATTCTGAACAGCGACAAATTACTTTGCTAGTGAAGGGTTAAAATGTATGACCATAAGACAGAAATCAGGTCCTGCCAGACTGCAGTATTCCTGCATGCCACTGTAGCAAATGCTTTAGATTACATTTACCCTAATTCTGGAGAAATAACTCCTATGACCAGAGGTTTGAGGGGCCGTTGGACTAGCCAATGAAGGTCATCGCTAGCATGATAGGTCAACACCTCCACGTTACCCCGGAAATAGGCCCCAAACCCCTCCTCTCATCCATCTAGAACAAACCCCTCATCTAGCAACAATTCCTCCTTCACAGTAATTGGACCACTGGTGAGAAGACCCCATACAACCTCCACCACAGTCTACAGGCACTGACTCCCACCTTACACACTAGGCAGTTCACTTTCAGCCCAGTAACTGATGCCACTGAATGTCTGCAGTCCCCTCACCTTCCCCAAATATATGTGTCAGGACTTTGTGTGCAGGAACCCCAAAGAGGAGGGAATCCCTCCCATCACCCTAAAAAAAAACGGACGAGTTAGTCCACTAGATTTGTAAATAATATTCCTGATATTTTGCATTTCCTGGTGGGGTGCAGCTTCTCACCAAAGCACTAGATACATCAATCTTTACTCAAATTCTGAAAAGATGGGAGGACCCGTAGGTGACACCATTTTGGGCAGCTATCAGCACACAGCCATCCAGCACCCACTACCCCAGAACAAAAAATATCACTTCGCCAAAGAACTTTCCACAATAGTTTATCACACAATGATGGGGCCTCCAGCAGATTGTGTTTAGGAGCTCCTGAGACTCCCATGCTGCACACATATTCCAAAGCCTTAGGCTGTGCCCCCGCGCCAAAGAGGGTGCAGGGGTCTGTGTTACATCCCTGGCTCTCAGCATTTGTGTCCTGCACACGTCTACGTATCCAAGTCAGAGCCAGACTCAAAGATACATTTCTTCATGTGGCCATAAAATGGGAATAAACCATAAGCTTAATCAATCAATCAATCAATCATAACACTTGTATAGCGCACTACTCACCCGGAAGGGTCTCAAGGCGCTAGGGGGAAGGGGTCCGCTACTGCTCGAACAGCCAGGTCTTGAGTTGTCTCCTGAAGGCGAGATGGTCCTGGGTCAGCCGAAGGTGGATGGGGAGGGAGTTCCATGTCTTGGCCGCCAGGTAGGAGAAGGATCTTCCTCCGGCGGTGGCTCTTCGGATGCTTGGTACGGCGGCGAGGGCGAGGCTGGTAGACCGTAGCTGGCGGGTGGGCGTGTAGAAGGTCAGGCGGTCGTTGAGGTACTTGGGGCCCAGGTCGTGGAGAGACTTGTGTGCGTGGGTGAGGAGCTGGAACGTGATCCTCTTGTTGACGGGGAGCCAGTGCAGGTCTCTCAGGTGGCCAGAGATGTGGCTGCGTCGGGGGATGTCCAGGATGAGTCGGGCGGAGGCGTTCTGGATGCGTTGAAGTTTTTTCTGTAGCTTGGCTGTGGTTCCGGCGTAGAGGGTGTTTCCGTAGTCCAGATGGCTGGTGACGAGTGCTTGGGTGACCGTCTTCCTGGTTTCGGTCGGGATCCATCGGAAGATCTTTCGGAGCATGCGCAGGGTGAGAAAGCCCGATGAGGAGATGGCGTTGACTTGTTTGGTCATCGAGAGTGAGGAGTCCAGGATGAAGCCCAGGTTGCGTGCGTGGTCTGTTGACTTGGGTGCGATGCCCAGGGCGGGGGGCCACCAGGAGTCGTCCCAGGCGGAGGGCGATGGTCCCAGGATGAGGACTTCCGTCTTGTCTGAGTTCAGTTTCAGGCGGCTGTTCTTCATCCACTCGGCGACGTCTTTCATCCCTTCGTGTAGGCTGGTTCTGGCGGTGTCGGGGTCTCTGGTGAGGGAGAGGATCAGCTGGGTGTCGTCGGCGTAGGAGAGGATGTTGAGGTTGTGTTGGCGTGCGATGGCTGCAAGAGGTCTCATGTAGACGTTGAAGAGGGTGGGGCTGAGTGAAGATCCTTGCGGTACGCCGCAGATGACTTCGGTAGCCTCGGATCGAAACGGGGGGAGGCGGACTCTCTGTGTTCTTCCGGCGAGGAACGAGATGATCCACTCCAGTGCCTTCTCTTGGTTGCCGATGTCGCTGAGGCGTTGAACTAGGCTGCGGTGGCAGACAGTGTCGAATGCTGCAGAGAGGTCCAGGAGGATGAGTGCCGCTGTTTCCCCGTTGTCGAGCAGGGCTCAGGAGTCGTCGGTGGCTGCGATGAGGGCGGGCTCGGTGCTGTGGTTGGTTCTGAAACCGGACTGCGAGGGGTCGAGGGATCCGTTCGTCTCGAGGAAGGCGGCAAGCTGTCTGTTGACGATCTTCTCGATGACTTTAGCAGGAAAAGGGAGGAGCGAGATGGGGCGGAAGTTTTTGAGGTCGGTGGGGTCCGCTGTTGGTTTCTTCAGTAGGGCGCTGAGCTCGGCATGCTTCCAGCTCTCCGGGAAGGTGGCGGTGTTGAAGGAGGTGTTGATGATGTTCCGGAGTTGGGGTGCGATGGTGGAGTCGGCCTTGTTGAAGACGTGGTGGGGGCAGGGGTCAGTCGGAGATCCAGAGTGGATGGTGTTCATAGTGCGGGCTGTGTCCTCGGTGGTCACCATGGTCCAGGTGCGGAGGGTGGTGGTGGGGGGCGTTGGTTCGACGGTTGGGTGCGTGGATGGTGCGCTGAAGCTGTTGTGGATGTCGGCGATCTTGCGGTGGAAGAACGAGGCGAGGGAGTCGCAGAGATCCTGTGACGAAGTGATGTCGTTGTTGCCGGTGCTGGGGTTGGAGAACTCCTTGACGATGCTGAAGAGTTCCTTGCTGTCGTGGGCGTTGTTGTCCAGTCGTTCCTTCAGAGATTTCTTCTTGGTGGTGCGGATAAGCTGGTGGTGCTTGCGGGTGGCGTGTTTGAGGGCGTCGGTCATGTTGTCAGTGGTCTGGTCGAGGAGCCAGGCTTTCTCGAGGGTGCGGCAGGTCTTCTTGGAGTCCTTGAGTTCGTCGGTGAACCAGGATGCCTTCTTGCTTGTGGGTCTGCTGGGAGGGTTCATCAGTGGTGCGAGGTCGTCGGCGCAGGCGGTCAGCCACTGCGTGAAGTTGCGGGCTGCTTCGTTGGGGTCCGTTGTGCTGGCGGGTGGGTTCTGGCTGAGGGAGGTGGTGAGCTGGTCGGCGGTGATCTTGCTCCAGCTTCTGTGGGGAACCTGTAGCGGGTGGTGGTGGTAAGTCGTGGTTCTTCTGAAGCTGAAGTGGACGCAGCTGTGGTCGGTCCAGTGGAGTCCGGTGGAGTGGCTGAAGGTGATGTGCTTGCTGGATGAGAAGACGGGGTCAAGCGTGTGGCCGGCGTAGTGGGTGGGGGTGTTGACCAGTTGCTTGAGTCCGAGGTTGGCGAGGTTGTCCAGCAGGGCGGCGGTGTTGCGGTCCTTGTTGTTCTCCAGGTGGAAGTTGAGGTCTCCAAGGAGGATGTAGTCAGCGGAGGGGAGGGCGTGCGGGCTGATGAAGTCTGTGATGTCTTCGCTGAATTGTGTGCGTGGTCCCGGGGGTCTGTAGACGAGGGTGCCTCTGAGGGTCGTCTTTGGGTCGGTGTGAATCTGGAAGTGGAGATGCTCGGCTGCGGCGAAGGTGTCGTTGGAGTCGGTCGTGATGCGGATGGTGTTCCTGTGGACGATGGCGATGCCTCCTCCGGTCTGGTTGACGCGGTCCCTCCTGATGATCTTGTACCCGTCCGGGATGGCGATGGCGATGGCGATGTCGGGGGCTGAGGAGACATTCATCCAGGTTACCGTGAGGAAGGCGACGTCTGGTGATGTTGCGTCGAGGAGGTTCCAGAGTTCCACGGCGTGTCTGTGGACGGAGCGGCTGTTGAGCAGGATGCACTTGAGGTGGTTGCTGCTGGTGCTTGGCTTGGCGGGTGCGGTGCAGGTTCGGAGGGAGGTGAAATTGCAGGCCTTGCAGGTGAAGGGTCCGTGGATGCGTCTCGGGGTGGCTCGGCAGCAGGCGGGGTTCCGGCCGGCATTGAGTGCGTTGAGGGCGGCGGCGTCGTAGGTCTGGCGGGTCGTCTTGCATCGGCGAGGGCCAGGGGTCCTGGTACTGGGCGCGGTCCAGGCGCGGATGGGCGCAGACGGGCTTGCCTTTGGCGCGCCTTCGGCGCACAATCGGCGCGCCCGCTGCGCGTGCCTGGGGGCGACATAAGAAGGGAGGGAGGAGCAGCTGGGTGGCGGGAGCGGGGCGGCGAATGGGCAGGAGGGGCGCAGGGCCGCAGGGAGGCAGCGGCGGGAAAGGAGGGCAGGCTCAGCGGTGGCTGGGTCGCCCTTTGAAAACGCTGGAAAAAGAATTAAAAAACGAATAAACGAAGGCAGCAAAATCCAAGGCAGCAAAAGGGCACAAAGGGCACAGCAGATGGAGGCAGTAGCAGGGGTGTGTGGGGGCGACCTCGCCTGGTTACTGGCTCAGCGGTCGCTCCCTGCACCTCTGTGCTGTCTCCTTAAGAAGGACCCGGGACGGAGGAGCAGCTGGGTGGCGGGAGCGGGGCGGCGAATGGGCAGGAGGGGGGCAGGGCCGCAGGGAGGCAGCGGCGGGAAAGGAGGGCAGAGGGCGGCTGAGCGGCGGCTGGGTCGCCCTTTTGAAACCGCAGGGGTGTGTGGGGGCGCCCTCGCCTGGTTACAGGCTCAGCGGTCGCTTACAGCTGACTATCAGCGCCAACGCCTTTTAATGTGGACCCCTCCCAGCTACTCTCACGGGCTACTAATTACAGCCTCACATCATAGCCACCAGTATAATTTCAATCACTGGCTAACAATGCCAGCTCCTGATGCTGCTCACCAGGTCTACAAGGGCCTGCTTCACTCACTAGCCTTTAGTGTCATATTCACACATAGGCTACCAGTTGCAGCTCCTCATGCACTCGTGCATCTCCCTTGGGCTGCCATGTCAGGTTCACACATTGGCCTCCAGTGCCAGCTTTCTACTTGTTACCATTGTTCCCGGTGCTCACAAGTGCCAGCTCCTCGCACTTCATTTGTCTGCATCACACCTTCTCTGGATACTGATGGGGGAGTTTAGACAAGCCAGCCATAGGGCTCTGATCTAGGGGCAGCCAGAGTCAAGGCTGTGATTTCCTTTATCATTTGAAGCTTGCATTTCTTCCTGCACTCTCTTGCTTTTTCTTTTTCTCCTTTCTATAACGACATACTTCTAACTCTCTCTATTACCTGCTCCTTCTCTCATTATACCTTTATGCTGGCTATTCTCGCTAGCTCATCCTTGTACTTTCTCATTCTACTTTCTTGCCTGATCTTTTTATTTTTCTTCTCTCTCTCACTCAACTTTCTCACTCTCAGTCCTCTTCGCCCCCCCTTCCCCATCCTTCATATTTCATACTATTTAATCCTTGTTCTCCCACCCTCTTCAGGTAGTGCTTCCCATTCCCAATTGCTCCTCTGCTCAGCTTCCAACTCACATTAGTTATCGGGCTTCCTGTGTTGCTGGTCACCGGTGGAGCAGTGTGAGGACTGTTCTCTCTGCAGATCATTACCCTGCATGCACAGCACGATTAGGCAGATCCAGGCGGGGTAAAGAAAACAAGCATTTGCAATGCAATAGGACTCGCATTTGCAAATGACAAAGCCTTTAATTTATATGTTTTGAAAACCTGAAAGTGGTGCGTAAACACACACGTTATACTTATTGCCCTTGCTTATGAGAAGCAAGGGTGGCAGTAAATGAGGAGCAGTTACTGCCAGCCTTGCTTCTTATAAGCAACGACCAGAAGTACAGTTGCCACTCACAAATATCTCTGTAAGTGAGGGAGACATTAGCCACAATGAGTGCAGGTCAAGGTTGAGTGTGGGACAAGAAATTATAACAACAAGGGGGAGATTTACTAGGATTTTACACAGTGTTTGCGTCATAAAATCTTTATTTCTGATTTATTTTCCAGCGCTAAACTTGTTTAGCGCTGGAAATATGTGAAAGTAACGCAAAGCAGGGCATAGCGCTGCTTACCATTACTTAGCACCAAGGGGCCATACCATGGGTGGAGCATGGTTTCTGGCACAAAACCCTATTTACTATATAAAGTAGACAGGGGTTTGCGTCAGAAAACTGAGCCCTTTTGAAGTAGGCACAACGAAGGAGAAATGCTTTAATTTCTCCTTCCTTTTCTGACTTTGTACGTGTGCTGCACTTTACAGCACACATACAGAGAGGGAAAAGGGTTAAAGTCAGTCTATGCACAGAATTTTGTTATCGAAGGGTGCCTTTCCAGAACAAAACCTACGCTAGATTCAAGGAGACGCCCTTGCACTTCGGTGCAAAGGTTTCTCTGTGCATTGCAGCTGATTTGAGTGCCACCGCTAGGAAAAGGAGAGGAGAGTGCCACATTTCTGATAATATGGCGCTCTCCTCCTCTCTCCTTTTCACGCAGCGCACCGCAGCATTTGCAGATTCTGCACTGCGCTGCATGAGTAAGTGGTAAATCTGGCCCCCAATATGTAAACATATATTTAATGCACAAGTGCTTAAAGCCAGATTCTAGAAGGCCATTGGCAATTACAATATAGGTAAAGTACTATCAGTTCACTTTTGGGGATGGTTAGGTTCTGTCGCTGGGGTTTTCTGCTCTTTTCAAACCATGTCCACCTCACCAAGCAGCACTCTTTCACTTCCAGAAATTTCAGAACATCAGCACGTTGAGAGGCAGGATGCCACTCAAAGGTAATGCCGGACAGTGAGTCCTGATTGCGCCTTGAGGACTGAAGCCTATCATTTCCTTCAAATAATCATAGGGAGCATTTTCAGGAGAGTAATGATGACGAGAGAGGCTTAATGGCAGACTGTTCAATGTGACTTGTAGTGCTTTCAAAGAAGGTGGTGGTCAGAAACAAATAAGTGGAGGTTTAAAGATTGCTGGTGGGAGACACTCTGAATGGCAAATGCACCTAATGGAACAACTTTGCTTCTGGGTGTTAGTTTCATATAGAATCATTCACAAAAGCACATTACATTATTGGTTTGCTACATATATTCTTAAACTTGATATTTTATTTTAACAGTTTGATTCGGGGTACAATTTTTTATGAATTCATGTCTAGGTATGTGGAAAATTATGGTATTGGCTCATGAGACTTTTTCTGATGCTTGTACCCATAGGTCACAATCCGATGTTTTGAGTATATGATTTATACTTAGTGATACTGTAAGGAAAAGAGGCAATGGGACTTCATCCCCCAACCAGGAGGGTGCCAGGAGGCATGTTTGCAGATTGGTGGAGGAAGGGGGTGTGGCCTGCGACCACCTCTCAGCAATCCCACTGTGCGATGCTTACTGGAGATAACAGGTAGGTTAGTTAGCCCCTAGGGACTCCCAGCAGCACAGGGGACTTCATCACCCAACAAAGAGCACACCAGGAGGCACATTTGCAATGGTGGACAAAGGGGGCATGGCCTGGTATCAGAACTCAGCAATAGGAGGGGTAGTTGGCCGTCAAGGACGTCCTTGAGAACTAACTACCCCTCCTGTGACCTCCAGTAAGTCCCACACAGTGAGATTGCCAGGAGTGTTTTGGAGGCCATGCCCCCTTTCTTCACTACTCTGCAAACTCGCCTCCTGGTGCAGTACTGGTTGGATATGTATTCCACTTTACTCCTGAGGGATTTTGGGAGCAAAGAAGCCCTCCGGGTACCTCCTGTAAGTCCTACGCAACAGCATTCCTGAGTACTGGTTGGAGGCCCAGCCCCCTTTCTCCACCACTCTGCAAACATGACTGCTAGTTAAAAAACCATAGAAATTCACTGAAAAAAACCACAGGTTTCAGGGATGTTATAGTTAAAAATTAGCATTTAAAAAACCTTAGACATTCACTAGAAAAAACACTGGTTTCAGGGATGTTAAAGTTACAAATTAGCATTTTAAAATCATTAGAAATTCGCTGAAAAAACCACAGGTTTCAGGGACATTATAGTTAAGAATTAGCATTTTAAAAACCTTAGCAATTAATGGAAAAAACAAAGGTTAGAGGGACGTTATAGTTAGTCTTACATTTCACTCATACATAGTTAGCTGAAGTAAGTTTAGCTCGTGCCCCGGCAATGCACAGCTTATGACCTCACATATCAAATCACTCATATATATATATATATATATATGAAACACATTAAATCCAACATTTCAGCAATGTCGCTATCTATCTATCTATCTATCTATCTATCTATCTATCTCCTGCATTCGCTCTTAAATTCTCTTTGAAAGAAATGAAGCAGACACCAATGAGGTACCCGGTTGCTTTATTCTGCCATAAATATATATATATATATATATAATCTCCAACCAAGGTGCCTTGGAACTTCAGAGACGTCACTCCACAAGGTAGCAGGTTACAAACCCTTTTATTGCAAGAAGCTGCGCAATACAACTGTTTCAATAGGAGTCCCGATGCGTTTTGCAGCTCAGGCTGCTTCTTCATGGGACGGCAATACAAAGAATGACCAGAGCCTGCAACCATTATTCACCCTTTGCGCATGCCCTCTCTGCTGAATTGCATGCTGGTTGTTGCAGTATACTTTTCCCCCTTCTGTGAAGTCTTTCATTCAAACTTCGTTTTTTTTGCCTTCATTTTGTTTCACAGCCCTCCAGTGGGCTGCAGGTGTAGTACTCAGCTTCAGTTAGCAGCTTCCTCGTGCCTCATTCAGGCAGTCAGATGGCAACCACGCAGCCCCACTTCCATATTTCAAGGCGAGTGGTTCATCTCCGGCAGGTAAGGCATACCGTGTAAAATATCCAACTAAGGTGCCTTGGAACTTCAGAGATGTCACTCCACAAGGTAGCAGGTTAAAAACCCTTTTATTACAAGAAGCTGTGCAATACAACTGTTTTAATAGGAGTCCTGAAGCATTTCACAACTCACTCTGCTTCTTCATGGGACAGCAATACACAGAATGACCGTAGCCTGCAACCATTAGCGGGGCTGCATGGCTGCCATCTGACAGCCTGAATGTGGCGCGAGGAAGCTGCTAGCTGAAGCTGAGTACTACGCCTGTAGCCCACTGGAGGACTGTGAAACAAAATAAAGGCAAAAACACTGAAGTTTGAATGACGGACTCCACCGAAGGGGGAAATGTATACTGCAACTACCAGCATGCAATTCAGCAGAGAGGGCACGCGCAAAGGGTGAATAATGGTTGCAGGCTCCGGTCATTCTTTGTATTGCCGTCCCATGAAGAAGCAGCGTGAGCTGCGAAATGCGTCGGGACTCCTATTGAAACAGTCGTATTGCGCCGCTTCTTGCAATAAAAGGGTTAGTAACCTGCAACCTTGTGGAGTGACGTCTCTGAAGTTCCAACGCATCTTGGTTGGATATATATATATATATATATATATTCACTGAAAAAACCATAGGTTATAGACCATATATAGTTAGGAATTAGCATTTAAGAAACCTTTTTTTTACTCACACAAAACCATTGAAATTCCATATATAGTTAGTTGTACTAACTATATATCGCGCACCCGCAATCCACTGCTGATCATGTCACATATTACATCATTCATGACATGGTCAGTGACATCACTGATGACATCACTGATGACATCTCAAATGACATCACTGATGACATCACTGATGACATCTCAAATGACATCACTGATGACATCACAAATGACATCATTGATGATATCACTGATGACATCACTGATGACATCATTGATGACATCTCAAATGACATCACCGATGACATCACTGATGACATCACTGATCACATCTCAAAAGACATCACTGATGACATCACTGATGACATTATTCATGTGATAATACGATGAATCTCTTCAGACTCTAATAAAAACTTAGATACACTCAGTGTAAACAGACACTCACAGACTGTCACTCATCCATGGAGTTACTCACACACCTAGTCAGTCATGCAAAGAATCAATCACACCTCCATTTCCTCAACTATACAGTTATACACACCTTACTTATTCAAACATATACTAACACATATTTACTCTCTTATACAATCCCTGATACAAGTTCACAATGATCCATACAGCCACTCACACATTCACTGGCTCTTATGCATAGTTATTTATATATGTCAACTCTCACATGTACTGTGTTTTACATATGTACTTACTTTGACATGTAGTACTTAGATATTCATTCACTCACCAATACACTCATGCACACAGTCAACCGCCCATGCAGCTGTTTCCACATGCACTTTTGAACCCATACATCTAGTGAATCAACTGCTCACACATCTATGCACAGAGTTATACACCTCCCAGCCACCCACACACACACTCAGTCTCCCATACAAATACTTAGGCAATCAACCAATAACCCATATAGTTACTCATATAGCTACTGATCAACACATGCAGCAGTTTACAGAACAACAGACATAATGATGCACAAATTAAGACAGTTTAGTCACTAACCCATGCACTCAGTGAGACACATTTAATCAGTCAGTCATACAGTCAGTCATGCACCTAATAAATCCTTTATCCAGACACTTATAAATCCACTCATTCTTCAATATGTAAGACATATTTTAACTTTACAGAAACATACAGTCACTGGATGTTGTCATCAGTGATGTCATCAGTGATGTCATTTGAGATGTCATCAGTGATGTCATCAGTGATGTCATTTGAGATGTCATCAGTGATGTCATCAGTGATGTCACTGACCATGTCATGAATGATGTAATATGTGACATGATCAGCAGTGGATTGCGGGTGCGCGATATATAGTTAGTACAACTAACTATATATGGAATTTCAATGGTTTTGTGTGAGTAAAAAAAAGGTTTCTTAAATGCTAATTCCTAACTATATATGGTCTATAACCTATGGTTTTTTCAGTGAATTTTCAAGGTTTTGTAAATGCTAATTCCTAACTATATATGGTCTATAACCTATGGTTTTTTCTGTGAATTTCAATGGTTTTTTAATAGCAAATATCAAAAGCTTTAAAATGTATTCTTTAAATCAAAAAATATATAGGAGGAGCCTAGCTCGAGGACGGAATGGCCGCCTTTTAGCTCGGCTCCGTCGGCCCTCCGGCTAACCTCGACTATCCTGCAATATATCCTGCACTGCTACGATACTTCAATACAGAATTTGAAATTTAAAGATCCACTCTTACTCACCGTCTGGTCCGGAGGTTCCTGTGTGCT
Organism: Lissotriton helveticus; assembly: GCF_964261635.1. NCBI lineage: Eukaryota > Metazoa > Chordata > Amphibia > Caudata > Salamandridae > Lissotriton > Lissotriton helveticus. The sequence continues at coordinate 202,587,277 of NC_136058.1, read as the reverse complement.
GTGGGTCCGCAGCTGTGCCCTCGGTGAGATTGGGGCCTCCGGGCACCCGAGACAGGGACCTCGCCTGCGGGACCCGACCGGCGGAGAAGAGATTGCCGGCCCCGGCCGCGAAAGTGAGCCACTGGTGGGAACCGTTCTGCGTGTGCCCCGGAGATCCTGAACCGGCCCTGACGACTGGGCCGTGCGGCTGGAGGGGGGCGAGATGTGTTGGGGGCTGACCGTGTGAAGGGGTCCCTTCGCCTTTTGTCCTGTCCGGCGGCCCTGAACCCCGCGCCTGGCTCTCGCCTGTGGGGCCTGCCACTGTTCGGAGGGGACCCCCCCCCCCATCGGGCGCTCGCCCATCCTGTGCCGGTGAGGCCGTTGTTGGGAGCCTCCGGAGGTCTGTAAAGTCCTCCATTTGGGAACTGTTTGGGGGCCCACGGTGGAGTGTGGGGCGGCGAAACTCACAAGATGGCTATCGACAACGCGGGGGATGCTCCGCTCTGCATCGGCGCTCCTTGCCGGCTGGACTGTGCGGAGGCCTGGGTATGTACTCGAGCGCCCACGCCCGGAGATGTCCTGGACGCCTTGATGTCATTGTACGCTGTCTTGGCCCCCGGTGCCTCTGCCGACCCCATGCGGCTCGCCGCCATTTTGGGCCGCCGCTCTTCCATGCACCCCCATCGTCCTGATGCCGCCATTGCTTCGCCCCCTTCGGCTGCGCCAGGAGTTGCTGTTGTTATTCTTCGGCCGACTGATGGGCCGGTGACTTTTGACCCTCTGCCTTCTCACCGCCTGGATTTCGAGGACTTCCACACGCCGCGGAGATCTGCTCCTTCCCGGGTAACTAGGACTTATGGTGGGCCGCTGTTTGATCCCGCTTCGTTGGATTCGAACTTTTGTCCTGGAGGGGTACCTTTGTATTGTCGAATTGCGCATCTGGACTCCGGCTTGCCTTTGCTTGCCCTGTCGTTGCTACTACAATTGACTTGTTTTATTGACTTTTTGTATTCCCTCCGTACGAAGGCTCTCCCTGATTTATATCACTGCCGTGACTCTGGACAACATTACGATTATTTTGTGCTGGGTGGTCCGCTCCACATTCTCCTTTATTGGGTTGGTTTCGTGGTTAGGAAGGGTTTGGGGTGAGTTGTACGACATGATAGTTTGCTGGTTTACCTGCCCGTTGCACTGATGTATGTATTCCATGATACGGTGAATCGTTACAATCTCTTCCTCCTCCCCCTCCCTGTGATTTTTGCTGTATGTGAAGATGTAGTATTGACTTGATGCTTATTCATTCGTTGGTCGGGGGAGGGTCGCGGCCGAATGTGTTTGCTCATATCCTCTAGCTCCTCCCTCACGTTTATTTTTGTTTTATATTTCCTCTCCTCCTCTTTTTGTCTTCTTTCTCTACTTTCTTTTTTCACTATATTTCGGGTTTCGGATTAGGGCGACAGGCACGCTGTTTGGAGGGTAGGCCGTAGCCTTCTGCAGGGGTGCGGGGTGGGACGGGTGGGTGGGGTCTTTTAGATGTTTTCTTTTGGTTCTATGGCCCTTTTCTATTCCTTTATAGCGGTGCCGCTTCTGTCCTCGCTTCTCAGGCATGAGTGGGTTGGGGTCTGTTGCTATGCCACTTTTATCGGTTTCGATGCTTCGTCATGACTGCCATGCCCTTCTTTTCGCCAGCTCTCCACTTTCTTCTGTACTATTAGCCGCGGGTTGCCTGGCCCGGGGTGGTGCCCATCTTGCACGATTGTGTTTCTCCTTTTATATTTCTTTGTTTTGCTCTTTCTCCTTCCTTTCCCCCCCCTTTCTGTCCCCCCCTTTTTGGTTTCCTCCCCTTTGTTTCCCCCCCTATTTTTCCCCCCTTCCCCTTCCCTATCCCCTTTCCCCCCCCCTTCCCCCCCCTTTTTCCCAGGCTCGTATTGTTAGAAGTGGGTTCGGTTCGAATAGTTTATCCGTTCCCCTTGCCTCTGTTAGCGTGTTATTGGGTGGGGGACATAAGATCTTGGTAGCACTTGTATGCTTCTCCACTGTATTTTACGTTTATTTTGTGCTGCGATCGATTTGTGCCCTTACATCCTCCTCCCCCCCCAAACCCCCCCCCTCCTTTCGTTTCAGCATGGGTGTATTCCTGTTTCTGGGTTATCCCTTGTTTGTGAGTCAGTCATGAGCCTTGTTCCCTTATCATAAAATGGACCTCATTGATCCTGATATTGGGCCGTTATTGCCGCTTATCCCATTTCTAGCATTGTTTAATTATGTTTGCTTGCCTGCCAACTGGCCTTGTGTCGCTTATTTTGATTTCTTTGATCGTCTTTGACTTGTGGCCGGCCGGATTGGTTGTAGGCCCGCACATGTTTATCCTAATGATGCAAATAAAGGTCTTCAAAAAAAAAAAAATATATATATATATATATTTTATATGTTTATTAATAAAAAAAAAATTATTATTATGTTTTGGTTCGCTCCCGGTCCGCGAACCGGGTAGCTTCCCGTTAGCTCAATTTGGTGCCGCGACTCGGTACGTGAACCGGTAAACGTTCCGTTTGCGCAACTGCCGCGTTAGAAATCAACATCGTGACGCGTCGCGGAAGCGCGACGTATCGCGTTGCCGCGTAATGCGTCTTATGACGCGCCGCGTTAGCGCACCCGGAAGTGCTCCGGAGCGCGAACCGAGGCGCGAAGCGCAGCTCCCCGGAAGCGATCCGGGGCGCGGCCCGCAGCGCGTAACGTAAGCGTAACAGGTCATGTGACTTGTTAATAAAACTTTTTATTGGTTCATTTCACTTTTGGTTTCCTAATGATGTAAGGCTAGGTCATGTGACCTAAAAATAACACTTTTCATTGGTTTAGAACTATTTTTTTCCAAAATGATGAAAGCCCCCACCTTTTTTCTCACTCTGACTTTCAACTTTGTGAAAGGAAGACCTATTTTGCTTACTAGAAAATGGCTTCAGTAGTAGCTGCAGCTGGTGCACCCCCACCACCACCACCACCTCCTAGGAAGAGAGGACCACCTCCACAGTTCCTTCCCAACACAGAGGAGGAAGAGGACGAAGAAGAGGAAGAGGAAGTACAGCCAAGACAGTTTTTACGTGAGGAGCCCCGGATATCTCACCACAACAATTGTTTTATTTGGCAGTTTTTTTCTTTTCCTCAAGGGCAAAAAAAAGTGAATGCTCGCTATGTGACATGCCTCATATGCAAAGGAGATTTATCTAGAGGCACAAATAAAAAGTATAGTTTCGGCAACTATACTATGCACCGTCATATGCAGAGGTGGCATCCACTGAATTACAGCGTGGCAGAGATGCGTGACCTCCAAGACAACCCACCAACTCCTGTGGCCAGTACATCAGCACAGGTAACTCTGTCGGGACCAGAGGCACGGGAAACAGTGCCAAACATTCAACAGAATTTTGTGCACATGAAGATAGTGTGTCTTTATTGTGGTAACCTACTCTCATGTGCAAATATGAGTATTCATTTGATAAACAGAGCATTTGAAAACCACAAGTGCTCAAAACGCTCCAAAAAATAAAAAGTTTTTTTGCTCCTGTTGAGCCCTTTCTATGCCTGTTTTTCGTTGTTTCCCCCCCAAAAAACCAAAAAAAACATAAAATTGTTCAAAAAATACAAAAAAAACAAAAAATGTTCAGAAAAATAAAAAAATATATAAAACAACAAAAACATAAAAAAAAGTTCTTTTCAGAACTACCTCCCCTTTATAAAAAAATTGCTAGAATCTTTAGCACTCTGGCAACCTCTATTTCTTTTGGTTCACTTCCCGGTTCGCTCCCCGGTACGCGAACCGGGAGCGAACCCAAAAAATTTTTTAAAAAAAAGAAGAGTAAGTATAAGGGAAGTAAACAGAGAGTAATGTTAAAAGAAAGACAGCTATAGGGACTAAACCAGAGATACTGTTTAATAGATCTATTTACCGAAGAAAAGATGGAAGAGGGTATAATTGTGAAAAACAAAATAGATAAGGAAGTGAAAGAAAAAAAGGAGAGTAGAAGAATAACAAAGAAGAGTTTCTTAGAGAATGTGAGTGAATGTTCAAAATAAGATTAAAACATGTGGAATAACACAGAGAAAAAACAGAAAGCAGAAAAGAAGAAGTAACAGAAAAGGAATAATTGAAACAGCAAAGAAATGTAAATAACATAGGGGCATATTATCAACATAGGCGATAAAAGTTTCGCAGCTTTTATCGGCAGAAATGTGTCGCTAAAGCCGCTTTTGCGGCAGAAAACTGCCGCTAAAGCCGCTTTTGCAGCAGTTTTCTGCCGATAAAAGCAGCAATAATTTTATTGGCTGTGTTCATAATATGCCCCTTAGTGTGCTTCAACTACACAGAGAAAGCATAATGAACAAGTAGTGAAAGAGTGATCAGTCAGAGACACTAAGAGTAATAGAGACGGAGTGAGTGAACATGAGTGAGGAACTATGAGAAGAGAGGGACTGAGAAAAGGAGTGGAAGGAGTAGAGTAAGTAAGTAATAGAGAAAGGAATGAGGGAAGTAGCAAAGGCAGGAAAGTGAGGGTTAAAGAAATGAAGCAGTGGAACTAATAGTAGTTAAATGTGATAGAAATGTAACGAAAAGAGTACAAAACATTTACCTTATAATTGTCGTTAACTTAGTCACTTGTTATTTTTATACTTTCAATCTGTGAAAGAGAGAACAAACATTTGAAAAATATTAAAACATGTATTTAAAAATTAGAAAAGACAAGGGAAAAGATTGAAGGACAAACAGTTTTTCAACAACTTTGACACTTACAGAAGCCTCTGCTTCTCCAGGCCCCCTACACAGTCCTAAAAATATACATTTTAAACTAACAGTATCTTGATGCAGATGAAGTGAGGCCTATCTTGGAACATGGTGCATCTTTTGCACTGCTGTTGTCTCACAAAAGTGACGCAATGGCAGCGCAAAAGAGGTGCACAATCATCATAAAACTGTTCCTAACATTTTAAATGATTGTTTCAGGATGGCAATAAGGTGTGTCCAATCCAGACGTTTGTTTCAGGTGAGGCCTACTCAGGGTTGCAGATGAAATTTAAGCTTGTTGAAGAGTACAGAGGAGATAATACATGTGCAGGCCTACCAATAAAGTGAGTCATGTCCACTGCACTCTTGAACAAAGTTCAGACCTCCTCTGTTTCCCTGGACAGGCCTAAACTTCATCTGCACAATGTGATTCGTAATGTTAGGAAACACAGGTAATGTATTTGAAAAACGTGCAATTTCTTTTGCTCATTTCACAATCACATCACTTGTGTTTCCTTTGGTTAGGTATCTCATAGTGCAGATGTAGTCCAGCATATGAAAGAGTACGCAGAAGTGCAGCACTGCATGCAACAACTTTGACACTTACTGAACCGGTAAACGTTCCGTTTGCGCAACTGCCGCGTTAGAAATCAACATCGTGACGCGTCGCGGAAGCGTTACGTATCGCGTTGCCGCGTAATGCGTCTTATGACGCGCCGCGTTAGCGCACCCGGAAGTGCTCCGGAGCGCGAACCGAGGCGCGAAGCGCAGCTCCCCGGAAGCGATCCGGGGCGCGGGCCGCAGCGCGTAACGTAAGCGTAACAGGTCATGTGACTTGTTAATAAAACTTTTTATTGGTTCATTTCACTTTTGGTTTCCTAATGATGTAAGGCTAGGTCATGTGACCTAAAAATAACATTTTTCATTGGTTTAGAACTATTTTTTTCCAAAATGATGAAAGCCCCCACCTTTTTTCTCACTCTGACTTTCAACTTTGTGAAAGGAAGACCTATTTTGCTTACTAGAAAATGGCTTCAGTAGTAGCTGCAGCTGGTGCACCCCCACCACCACCACCACCTCCTAGGAAGAGAGGACTACCTCCACAGTTCCTTCCCAACACAGAGGAGGAAGAGGACGAAGAAGAGGAAGAGGAAGTACAGCCAAGACAGTTTTTACGTGAGGAGCCCCGGATATCTCACCACAAAAATTGTTTTATTTGGCAGTTTTTTTCTTTTCCTCAAGGGCAAAAAAAAGTGAATGCTCGCTATGTGACATGCCTCATATGCAAAGAAGATTTATCTAGAGGCACAAATAAAAAGTATAGTTTCGGCAACTATACTATGCACCGTCATATGCAGAGGTGGCATCCACTGAATTACAGCGTGGCAGAGATGCGTGACCTCCAAGACAACCCACCAACTCCTGTGGCCAGTACATCAGCACAGGTAACTCTGTCGGGGCCAGAGGCACGGGAAACAGTGGCAAACATTCAACAGAATTTTGTGCACATGAAGATAGTGTGTCTTTATTGTGGTAACCTACTCTCATGTGCAAATATGAGTATTCATTTGATAAACAGAGCATTTGAAAACCACAAGTGCTCAAAACGCCCCAAAAAATAAAAAAATTTTTTGCTCCTGTTGAGCCCTTTCTATGCCTGTTTTTCGTTGTTTCCCCCCCAAAAAACCAAAAAAAACATAAAATTGTTCAAAAAATATACAAAAAAAAAAAAAAATGTTCAGAAAAATAAAAAAATATATAAAACAACAAAAACATAAAAAAAGTTCTTTTCAGAACTACCTCCCCTTTATAAAAGAATTGCTAGAATCTTTAGCACTCTGGCAACCTCTATTTCTTTTGGTTCGCTTCCCAGTTCGCTCCCCGGTACGCGAACCGGGAGCGAACCCAAAATTTTTTTTTAAAAAAAGAAGAGTAAGTATAAGGGAAGTAAACAGAGAGTAATGTTAAAAGAAAGACAGCTATAGGGACTAAACCAGAGATACTGTTTAATAGATCTATTTACCGAAGAAAAGATGGAAGAGGGTATAATTGTGAAAAACAAAATAGATAAGGAAGTGAAAGAAAAAAAGGAGAGTAGAAGAATAACAAAGAAGAGTTTCTTAGAGAATGTGAGTGAATGTTCAAAATAAGATTAAAACATGTGGAATAACACAGAGAAAAAACAGAAAGCAGAAAAGAAGAAGTAACAGAAAAGGAATAATTGAAACAGCAAAGAAATGTAAACAACATAGGGGCATATTATCAACATAGGCGATAAAAGTTTCGCAGCTTTTATCGGCAGAAATGTGTCGCTAAAGCCGCTTTTGCGGCAGAAAACTGCCGCTAAAGTCGCTTTTGCAGCAGTTTTCTGCCGATAAAAGCAGCAATAATTTTATTGGCTGTGTTCATAATATGCCCCTTAGTGTGCTTCAACTACACAGAGAAAGCATAATGAACAAGTAGTGAAAGAGTGATCAGTCAGAGACACTAAGAGTAATAGAGACGGAGTGAGTGAACAAGAGTGAGGAACTATGAGAAGAGAGGGACTGAGAAAAGGAGTGGAAGGAGTAGAGTAAGTAAGTAATAGAGAAAGGAATGAGGGAAGTAGCAAAGGCAGGAAAGTGAGGGTTAAAGAAATGAAGCAGTGGAACTAATAGTAGTTAAATGTGATAGAAATGTAACGAAAAGAGTACAAAACATTTACCTTATAATTGTCGTTAACTTAGTCACTTGTTATTTATATACTTTCAATCTGTGAAAGAGAGAACAAACATTTGAAAAATATTAAAACATGTATTTAAAAATTAGAAAAGACAAGGGAAAAGATTGAAGGACAAACAGTTTTTCAACAACTTTGACACTTACAGAAGCCTCTGCTTCTCCAGGCCCCCTACACAGTCCTAAAAATATACATTTTCAACTAACAGTATCTTGATGCAGATGAAGTGAGGCCTATCTTGGAACATGGTGCATCTTTTGCACTGCTGTTGTCTCACAAAAGTGGCGCAATGGCAGCGCAAAAGAGGTGCACAATCATCATAAAACTGTTCCTAACATTTTAAATGATTGTTTCAGGATGGCAATAAGGTGTGTCCTATCCAGACGTTTGTTTCAGGTGAGGCCTACTCAGGGTTGCAGATGAAATTTAAGCTTGTTGAAGAGTACAGAGGAGATAATACATGTGCAGGCCTACCAATAAAGTGAGTCATGTCCACTGCACTCTTGAACAAAGTTCAGACCTCCTCTGTTTCCCTGGACAGGCCTAAACTTCATCTGCACAATGTGATTCGTAATGTTAGGAAACACAGGTAATGTATTTGAAAAACGTGCAATTTCTTTTGCTCATTTCCCAATCACATCACTTGTGTTTCCTTTGGTTAGGTATCTCATAGTGCAGATGTAGTCCAGCATATGAAAGAGTACGCAGAAGTGCAGCACTGCATGCAACAACTTTGACACTTACTGAAGCCTCAGCTTCTGCATGCCCCCTACACAGTCCTAATTATATACATTTTAAACTGACGGTATCTTGCTGGAAATGAACTGAGGCCTATCTTGCAACATGGTGCATCTTTTACACTGCTGCTGCGTCACAAAAGTGACGGAACAGCGGCGCAAAAGAGGCACACAGCCTTCATAAAACTGCCCTTAACATTTTAAATGATTGTTTCTAGATGCTGATAAGGTGTAGCCTATCCACAGATTTCTTTCAGGTGAGTCCTACTCAGTTTTGCAGATGAAATTTAGGCTTCTTGAAAAGTTCAGAGGAGATAATACATGTGCAGGCCTACCAACGAAGTGACTCATGTGCACTGCACTCTTCAACAAATGTCAGACCTCCTCTATCTCCTGGAACAGGCCTAAACCTTATCTACACAATGTGATGTGTAATGTTAGGAAACACAGGTAATGTAATTGAAAAACGTGCAATTTTTTTTGCTCATTCCACAATCACATCACCTGTGTTTCCTTTGCTTAGGTATCTCATTGTGGAAATGTAGTCTATCATATGAAAGACTACATAGAATGTGAGCACTGTATGCAACAACTTTGACACTTACAGAAGCCTCAGCTTCTTCATGTCTACTACACATTTCTAAATGTATATCATAAATACAAAAAGTACAGAATTAATTATACATGTTAAATGGTTTATTTTTGCTGTTCCCAGAATTTATCAAATTTCACTAAAAACAGTGACTTGAAGGTATTCATCATATAACAGCGGGGAAAAAAAACCACAATCAAAATGATTGTGTTTAAAAAACCCATACAACATGACAAATCAGAAATCAGAACTCCTTAAAATTAACTTACTTTCCATGACGTCGAATGATGTCCTATGAACAGCTTACACTCTGTTGTGCTGTTATTATTTTCAGCCCGCCACTTTCTGAAAGAAAACCTCCATCGTTTTGAAAAATATGTTACATACAATAAATGACTTCTCGCTCTCTACCACACGTTTCCACAAGGCCAAATCGTGTAAGAGCCATTTATAACTCTTGGAATTCTTCTAAGCAAATCCCGTCATTTTGTATTTCCGCAACTTTGAGAAAGAAAACGTTCAAGATCACTTTCACAATCCTGGACTAGTAATATCTTACCCTTCTTGCTCACTCATGTTCTACATTTCCTATGACACTGATACTGATTACTATGAAGCAGACTTACACTACCTCTATGACTACTACAATTATTTAATTCTCTATATCACTTTTAATCACAAAGCAATTTAAAACAGTACATAAAATTATATCAACCCCTAGAATCATTATAGGCCAATTAACTACCCTAAATTCTCTTTTCTGAAAACAGAAAGTAAAAATATTTTTAAGTAAAAAGGCAACATTGTATCGTAGTCAAATGGGAATTATTTCCGAAACAGCAGCTTTTTTTACATTTTCAATAAGCTGTGTAATAAGCGGATCTTGTCAAAGGACCATCATGTCATATAATAGCTGCAGTTAGAAATGTTCTTTCTAAAATCAACGACTGTGTAGCCACAACATTTGTAATTAAAGTTGAAGACTTACTTTCATCAGGTTTATATAGTTGAAATTTTAAAATGACATGTTAACCAAAAGTTTGGTCAAATAATCTAGACAGCATTGCAGACTTACATTACCTCTACTCCATGTTTTTATTGGCTGCTTGAATTAGCTTATAAAAAGAAACAGTTTTTCTGAACTCATTCAAAGTGCAGTTATTTTTCCATGACGTCAAGTGTTATGGTAAGAACACCGTTTGCTTTGGGAAATACTCTGTTGTCCTTTAACTAATCCGTGCCCACCACTTTCTGTAAGAAAACCTTCTTTTTTTCCAGGAACTTTTTAAAACTCAAAAATAACTTTTGACTCTGTACTACACTTATCCTCAAGGCCAAATTGCGTAGGAGCCATTAGAACCTCTTGAAATTCCTCAGAGCAAATCCTGAGATTCCTTCCCTAAAATTTTGGTTTTAAAAACACCAGGTAAGAATTTTTAAGGTCAAAAGGCAATTTTTTTTTAAAAGTTAAAACAGAATCATTGCAGAATGACCAGCCATTTCTAGACTTTAAATAAGCTGTGTAATGTCCTGATGTTATTGAAGGACCGTCATGATATATAATTGCTGCAGTTACAAAAGTCCTTCCTGATATTGACAACTGTGAAGCCACAACATTTTTAATCAAAGTTGTCAATTTTGTTCCATCAGGCCTACATCATTGGAACATTAAAATAACATACTGGCCATATGTTCGTATAAATAATGTTGACAACATTTCAGACTTACATTGGCTACACTCCATGTTGTGATCAGCTGCTTTTACTAGCTTATTAAAGGACACTGATTTACTGTCTGGCAAAGTTAAATATATACATTTTTCTGAGTCTACACTAGTAGTACTTGATACCCTACAGTTCTCGCAGTCATGCTGCCATTGATAAGAAACCCCAAACAGGTGATCTACATCTACACCTTCATCATGCAATACATCAAGCATATACATTAAAAACTCCTGACAATCTTGCTGAATATTTTGAGAGAATTGTGTTTGACCTGAACATCTGTCTAACAGATTTCGAATTTCAGACACACTTTCTATTTTTGTTCTATCAGTGCTACATTTCTCTAACACAGAATTCAACAAACTGCAAAATCTCTGATCCGAATTGACCACAATCTCTTGTTTTAAAGTTTCTAGAGAAAACAAAACATTAACCACTACATTAGCATAGCAGTTGACACCAGAACTGTTTTCAAATTGAAAACCAACAACATCTTCAACAAAATCCTTTTCCTTTCTGCTTATAATTTCTGGTTCATCGACTTTTCGTCTTTTTGCTACAACCTCCCTACTATTGGTCACATTTCTTCGTTTCCGGCCTACCACACGTTTCTCAAACAAAGGATATTGAGGCAAATGTGGCGCATACTCTCTTCTTAACCTATTGTATTCCTTAACACAGTCTAGATCCGCACAAATGTTTGTGACATCACACTCAATCAAGTACAATCCTGATAAAGTTCTGACTCGTGACAATGCCACATATGCCATACCCTCCTTGAACACAGAACTGCCAATATTCACCAATGCACTGTCTACACTTAAACCTTGCGATTTATGGATTGTCACCGCATATGCCAAGCAAACAGGAAACTGCTTACGGCGAACATATAAGTCTTTCACAAGCAAAAACCTAGCAGAGCAACGACCAATTAGCTGTACTTCCTCAATGCCATCAAATTTAATTTTTAAAAATTCAATTTCATCCCTATTTCTGTATTTCACAAAATCAACAACATTACCCATTGATCCATTTACCAGACCTCTTTCAACATGTAAATTCCTTCTTAAAATTATACGGCAATTTAAGCACACATTCAGAGTCTTTTCAAAACCCGCAGTTTTAGATATACTCTTCTCTAATGAATCCAATTTTGATTTCAAATTCTCAGACAAAATAATTGTTGATCCCATATGCTCTACTCTGTCAATAGCTGCCAGTTTCACAATCTCTTGGTTTTCTAAATACAACATTTTGTTGTTGAAGATGGCACATTCTGCAAGAGTTGGCATCAAACATATTCCAGATTTCTTCTCAGTAATTTTCTGAAAAATATTCTCAGGCACAACGTCTTGTTCTGGATACAAATTTGACAGTAATCGTGCATGTAAAGCTTCTTTCCCTTGCTCGGTCACTTTTCCAATTCTAACATCTTGTAGAATATTCTTGTAATCTTCATCCTTCGCCTGACGCATATTTTCATGCAGTTCAGCATAATCGAAGTTTAACCATATATTAACGTTGCCAATGCTCCCTAGGCACTTCCTGGTATCTTCATGCGTGAGCATTTTGAACACAGGTTGTCCTTTCACTGGTGTCAGTTGCAGAAGATCACCGAAAACAATGATGTGTTTGCCACCAAATAACACATCATACTCTGTTTTGAGAACTTCTTGCATTCTCAAATGCACAAAGGCAAGCATGACATTGGAAACCATGCTTACTTCGTCAATGATAAGAAGTTTCATTTTCTTCAAGACTCTTGAAACTTCACAACAAGCATCTCCAGATAACTTGTGGTATTGTAATTTGTTATCATGCTCCACTGGCAGCATCAGTAGACGATGCAAAGTAATACCTTTAATGTTATGTGCTGCCAGTCCAGTTGGAGCGGTGACAACACAAGACAGCGATGACTCAGTCCTTTTCTGCAAATAACATGAAATTGCTTTAATGAGGAAACTTTTTCCAGTTCCCGCTTCTCCACTCACGTACAGTCGGACAGGTTTCAACGACGTACATGAGCACTCTTTCTTCTCATGACTTAATCCATGATCAATTTGGTTGGTAACTTCGTCATATATTTTCCTCTGCTCAACGTTGAGTTTTCTTTCCAAGTCTTCTAAGTTAACCGCATCCTCCTGAGCATGTGCCATGGCTCTTTCCACTTCAATCATGGCAGTGGCAGCTTCATTTTCGATAACTGGTCCTCCTAGTTGATCCTGACTCAATGAAACAGAACTCTGACTGTCCTGAGAACTGTCTCTAGCAATCTCGGCTGCAATCGTTGCTTCCTGCTCGATTTCCGCATTCAACATTTCTAGATATTTGAGAAAAACAGGACATTCTATGGTCTCCTTGGCGGCATTGAAAGAGTCTTCGTAACAGAGGAAATCTCCAAGCAGTTCCTCTTCTGCACGCCAAGGCTTGAAAAATTGCAAATGTGCTAAATAGAAAAACTCTTTTTTTTCAGGAGATTCGCCACTCAATTTTCGATGGTTTACCAAGTGGCATTTTCTTTGCTTGACGAGACATCCCTCACTTCCAATTACAGCATACACTCCTTTATCAATATCTTCTTTGATGTTCTTCTTGAATATGTAATTTTGTAGAACCTCATACAGACAAACATTCTCGAGGTGTCTGCTTCTATTTGGATAATATGTATCCAACATGTTGGTCTTCAAAATATCAGTACTGTTTGGCTCCTTTTCCGCCAAATACTCAATTTCCCGCACAGGTTTCAAAACTCGATTACGCGTTGCAGCAAGACCAAGACTCGCCCAAACGATACTCCTGGATTTGGCATAGAGACTTGCTGAAGACAACCGGTCAGAACATTCGTAAGCTCCGATTTCTCGATGTGACAACATCTTCAGACTGAAACTGTACAACTTCTTACTGAGGCTCTTTTCATGGGAAATGTCCTCCCACATATCCTTCAATTCTGTCTTTTCTTTTTTGGTGATGTAAGATGTCACATACCGAGCCACAGCCATACAGTTATCAGCCACGAACTGTATATCCATGTTAGCATTCCACATGGACAAAATCACTGGGTTGTAGTCGTTGATATACTTGGACTCTTCGTTCCTTTTCAAATTGTACGTATTTTTGGGTGATTTCTCCATCACATTATGTCGCAGCGAAGACATCAAACTGTTCACTCTTCCTTTAGAAATCACCGGTCGTGGAAAGGCGAAACGACATTTGGTGTAGAACTTGTCCTTGTTTCTGAATTTACGACGACAGTACTTTCCACAACGATGGCTTTGGAAGCGTAGAACTTGTTCTCTTAGGCTTTTGTCCTCCTTTGCGTTTGGAACAGCACATGTAGAATACTGTTCTATGAAACTCATCACTAAGTCTTCTGGATCTGTTCCAAATTTAGGTGCATCCTTGATCCACAGCAGCATATGTATATGAGGAGCACCTCTTGCTTGGTACTCCTTTCTCCAGAAGAAATCCAACACCTCTCCAAGAGGTGGATTTTTCTTGTTCATGATGAAAGACATCATAGCTTCAAATCTATGATTGAAGTACCTGCATACATTCACTGGATCCAAAGAGCACAGTTCTCCGGGTGTCTTGAATTCGATATTTTCAATGTTTCCATTTGCCTCTCGTAGAAATTCAAGCAAGTCTTCCCAGCCATACTCGGCACAGCTGAGAGTGAGGAACCATGTGGGAGTTCCTAAGTTCCTCAGCATACATTTTAAATCACCATGACGACGGTACCAGTACTCATTAGTACCACGCTGACACGCCATGAGATTAATCAGGTGAGAATCCAAAATACTGTCTTGCACATTGACTTTATCCATAAAGTCACTTGCCGAGATGTTTTGCATCTGTATACCACTTTTCAAGATGTGGTTCACTGCATATGACAGTCCAGACAGATCGCTTTCAAACAGGAGATGAAACAAATAGGGAATGCATTGTCGAAACCTAGGATCTTCTGCATACAATCGTAAAGTCCGGTATTCAGAAGCAGGAATTTGATGACGTCGCTCATCATATCTTCCTTCTTGACCTGTTGGAAATAGCTGTGGGAAACACCGAGCTTCCAAACTTTCCTCCCAAACACTAATGGGACTCCCTTTGGCTTGTTTCATTTGAAACAACTCAATAGCATTCCCCATGACTTTCTTGGAATGCAAAGGATGAACACTATAATGTTCATATATTTCTTCACTTTTAGAGGGTTCTACTTTCTCAATTTGACCAACACACAAATCGCTATCCTCTTCTTCACTTACTTCCTCTTCTGCAACATATACATTCTTATAGTACTTATTGCTTTTTTTCAAATACAATGTTGCCTTTTTGACTTTCCTAACATCCACTAAATCTTGCCATATTTTCTTACTCTTTGTCGGAACCCCATTAACTAAGATAACCAGAGATTCCTCTTCCACTTTTTCTACTCCAATTGTATTAATGTTTTTCTTCAAATCTAGAGGCAAATAAACAACTCTTCCCTTTAATCCTCTCTGTAAATCTGATGGAGGCAATTTCCCTGTCTTTGGCTCCATTCTTACAATAGCCTGAAAGGGATGGATACTTTGAATCAAAATAGATTCATAAGTATTTAAATCCTTCAATTCAGAAGGAATCTCAACCAATTCCAGATTATTATGAACCGCTCTAGCAGGCATCCGGTTTTGATTTAATTTGTTACAACAATAAGTACACACACGTTGATCCGATCCCAAATCAAAACAATTTTCTACCATCAAGTATGTTGCGAAATCCTTCCATTCACTATTATTTTGCCTTTCACTTTTCGCATATAAATCCACTAACTTAGTCTGAATCTTATAATAAGTGCGTCGACAACACACACAAGTGAAATTAGGCCTCTCACTTGATTTCACCTGAAACGTGGCAATTTCCTTCTGAAAATTATCTGTACTGGAAACCTGTACACTATCTTCCACATTACCCTCTTCTTCTGGGTTAATTTCAACATTCTCCTCTTTACTTCCAAAGTAACAAAACTCAATTTTTTCACAAATATTCTTCACATCTATTTCAGAACCATGCAAAAGAGCAGTGCATAACTCTTTAAGCATAATTGCTGGACTCTTAGCATAATACAACATTCTAACTAATTTCCTCACTTTATTATGATGCACTGCTAGCATCCTGAAATGATGAAAAACACTCTGGCATACTCTCCTGGAAAGACAAGCCAGTGAATGACCATGCAAACCTGTCACTTCTCTCACTCTGCAAGGATCTAATTCTTGCAACATTATCATTTTCTGCTTCAAACTTTTCTTATTAAATGTCCGTACAAAATCACAAAGCACATTGATGGAATCCTGTCGCACACTGCAAATACTACTACAGTTCCAGGTGTACACAGGTCCCTTAGGACGTCTTCCTAAAACCTCATTACCTAACACCTCTTCTGCCTCTGTTGTCACAAGTTTTTCTTTTTCAACTGGACAACCATCTTTCACCTCATAAGCTCGACCACTGGTGTCAACTGCATGCACCAAATCATTATCCTGGAAATAACTCTCCTCATTAAAAAATGCCTCACAACTTGAACTATGCATCCATTCTCCTGAAAAAACTTCACAAAAATTACTACGATTAACTGTTCTCTTCCATCTACTATTTCTTTTCAAATCATAAATTGCCTTGTTTAGCTTCCTAATTCTATTGATTATCAAAATAAATAACTTTCGCTTAATTTCAAATGCCTGATCAATAACTTTCTCAACTTTTTTTTTCTCTTATAAAAAACCACTTTCTGTTGACCTTTCTTAATATTTTTTAACAAATTGCCAATTATCCTGTTGCGGAACATTCGTGTACGAATGTCTCTAAACTGTTGTTTCCTTCTACTATCATGCACAGAGTTATCTCTTGCTCTAGCAGTAACATTTTTGATTGGCCTTTCCTTTCCGTTTAAATTGCTTCTCTTTTTCTGGACTAAAACATTTTCTGTAGTACTACTTTTTTTTCTACAAATGTTTCTTATAAATGATTTCGTTGTCTTACCCGGAGCTTTCTTGGTGACTTGACGAGTTTTTATTGTAGAGGACTGCTGCAACAAGTTTTTAAGCTGCTGTCTTTGACGTTTTGTAGCCTTTCGCATTCTACCCTTAGACGGCATTCACTAATTTCGACATGATCTCCAGTTGAATCTGTGGTAAAATATAATAAAAAATGTTATTAACCACTATTACCAAACAGTAAATCAATAACAGTCGTCAAAAATTTAACACACTACTTTTCATTTTTACATAGAATAATTTTTAGTGCATTGGCAAATTTAGTAGTTACAAATAGTAGCAAAGAAATGGAATGCTTCTACATTTTACCTGTGCTGTTTTATATGTGAATCTGAACTAATTTTATGAGCATATTTGAGTATTTTATTAAAGACACTACACAGAAGCTGTTTTTGAAGTTGTGTTTAATTTTAAATGAAACGGTTTACATGTTTACTTTTCATTTCCAGTAACTTTTAAAAATAAATGTTTATAGTTCCATAGGCTCAAGCAGGTCAGCTTCCCAGCCTATGTCATACAATTCTGACAAATCGGCATCCTCATCATGTTCTTCATCATCCTCAGGATTTAAAACATCCAAGGGATCTACTTCCACTGATGTTTCAATCACAATTTCAATGATAATATCGAGATCAACGGATTGCTCATTATCACTCATGGTTGATGTTGTCGTTATCTTTAAAGAAAGAGAACAACAATGAGATGTTGCAGAGTAAGAGACAAATCTCAGAGACTATAATAGTAAAATTCTTTAACAAGAGTAACATTTTGCAGCTATTATTTAGCCATGTCCAGTGATGCTGAGGAGGTGAGGCCTATGTCCAAGTTTTCAGTGAACAGGACTCATCTCTTCTTAACCTTGGATAAGACTCACCGACTCTGTGTCCCCTGCTCATACTTAAATGTAAAGGGGCAGATTTATGTTAACTGGCGCATCCCCACGGATGCACCAGTTAATGTGCACCGCTGCTCTGCCACCCATGGTGTGCCGCATTTACAATGTGGAGCACCATTGAGTAAAAACAGCACAGATGCGTCACGCATCTGTGCCGCAAAAGCAGCACATTGCAGGAATCACGTCGTAAGCGCGACATGTCTACTGCAATGCACAGGAGCAAGCCACACATTGCATGGTGCATCACTCCTTATGCCTGTTTCAAACAGGCGTAAGGATTTGATTCAGCAATGCTATAAAGCTGACTCAGTGAAATCTTCTAAATTTCACTGTGTTAGTTTTACAGGGCTTTCATGCAAATGAATGCCCACCCTGCAACAAAACGCCTATATGAAACCTGACGCAGGTTTCATGTGGCACAGGACTTTACAGCATGACACATCTGCCTAGATACATCAAGTTGTAAATATGTCGCAATATAGCGCATCTTTTGCGCCGCCGCTACGTCACAAAAGTGACGCACAGCGGCGCAAAAGAGGCACACACCTATCATAAATCTGTCCCTAACATTTTAAATGATTGATTCAGGATGACGATAAGGTGTGCCCTATCCAGAGGTTTGTTTGAGGTGAGGCCTACTCAGGGTTGCAGATGAAATTTACGCTTGTTGAAGAGTACAGAGGAGATAATACATGTTCAGGCCTACCAATGAAGTGAGTCATGTCCACTTCACTCTTGAACAAAGGCCAGACCTCTTCTGTGTCCGTGGACAGGCCTAAACCTCATCTGCACAATGTCATTCGTAAAGTTAGGAAACACAGGTGATGTAATTGAAAAATGTGGAATTTCTTTTCCTCATTTCACAATCACATCACCTGTCTTTCCTTTGCTTAGGTATCTCATAGTGCAGATGGAGTCTAGCATATCAAAGAGTACACAGAAGTTGAGCACTGTATACAACAATTTTGACATTTACAGAAGATTCAGCTTCTTATCTTGTTGGAGATGAAGTGAGGCCTGTCTTGCAACATGGTGCATCTTTTGCATCACTGCTGCATCAGTTTCATGTGGCACGGGACTTTACAGCATGACACATCTGCCTAGATGCATCAAGTTGTAAATATGTTGCCACATAGCAAATCTTTTGCACCGCCGCTGCGTCACAAAAGTGACGCACAGTGGCGCAAAAGAGGCACACACCTATCATAAATCTGTCCCTAACATTTTAAATGATTGATTCAGGATGACGATAAGGTGTGCCCTATCCAGAGGTTTGTTTGAGGTGAGGCCTACTCAGGGTTGCAGATGAAATTTACGCTTGTTGAAGAGTACAGAGGAGATAATACATGTTCAGGCCTACCAATGAAGTGAGTCATGTCCACTTCACTCTTGAACAAAGGCCAGACCTCTTCTGTGTCCGTGGACAGGCCTAAACCTCATCTGCACAATGTCATTCGTAAAGTTAGGAAACACAGGTGATGTAATTGAAAAATGTGGAATTTCTTTTCCTCATTTCACAATCACATCACCTGTCTTTCCTTTGCTTAGATATCTCATAGTGCAGATGGAGTCTAGCATATCAAAGAGTACACAGAAGTTGAGCACTGTATACAACAATTTTGACATTTACAGAATATTCAGCTTCTTATCTTGTTGGAGATGAAGTGAGGCCTGTCTTGCAACATGGTGCATCTTTTGCATCACTGCTGCATCAGTTTCATGTGGCACGGGACTTTACAGCATGACACATCTGCCTAGATGCATCAAGTTGTAAATATGTTGCCACATAGGAAATCTTTTGCACCGCCGCTGCGTCACAAAAGTGACGCACAGTGGCGCAAAAGAGGCACACACCTATCATAAATCTGTCCCTAACATTTTAAATGATTGATTCAGGATGACGATAAGGTGTGCCCTATCCAGAGGTTTGTTTGAGGTGAGGCCTACTCAGGGTTGCAGATGAAATTTACGCTTGTTGAAGAGTACAGAGGAGATAATACATCTGCAGGCCTACCAATGAAGTGAGTCATGTTAACTTCACTCTTGAACAAAGGCCAGACCTCTTCTGTGTCCGTGGACAGGCCTAAACCTCATCTGCACAATGTCATTCGTAAAGTTAGGAAACACAGGTGATGTAATTGAAAAATGTGGAATTTCTTTTCCTCATTTCACAATCACATCACCTGTCTTTCCTTTGCTTAGGTATCTCATAGTGCAGATGGAGTCTAGCATATCAAAGAGTACACAGAAGTTGAGCACTGTATACAACAATTTTGACATTTACAGAAGATTCAGCTTCTTATCTTGTTGGAGATGAAGTGAGGCCTGTCTTGCAACATGGTGCATCTTTTGCATCACTGCTGCATCAGTTTCATGTGGCACGGGACTTTACAGCATGACACATCTGCCTAGATGCATCAAGTTGTAAATATATTGCCACATAGCAAATCTTTTGCACCGCCGCTGCGTCACAAAAGTGACGCACAGTGGCGCAAAAGAGGCACACACCTATCATAAATCTGTCCCTAACATTTTAAATGATTGATTCAGGATGACGATAAGGTGTGCCCTATCCAGAGGTTTGTTTGAGGTGAGGCCTACTCAGGGTTGCAGATGAAATTTACGCTTGTTGAAGAGTACAGAGGAGATAATACATGTGCAGGCCTACCAATGAAGTGAGTCATGTCCACTTCACTCTTGAACAAAGGCCAGACCTCTTCTGTGTCCGTGGACAGGCCTAAACCTCATCTGCACAATGTCATTCGTAAAGTTAGGAAACACAGGTGATGTAATTGAAAAATGTGGAATTTCTTTTCCTCATTTCACAATCACATCACCTGTCTTTCCTTTGCTTAGGTATCTCATAGTGCAGATGGAGTCTAGCATATCAAAGAGTACACAGAAGTTGAGCACTTTATACAACAATTTTGACATTTACAGAAGATTCAGCTTCTTATCTTGTTGGAGATGAAGTGAGGCCTGTCTTGCAACATGGTGCATCTTTTGCATCACTGCTGCATCAGTTTCATGTGGCACGGGACTTTACAGCATGTCAAATCTGCCTAGATGCATCAAGTTGTAAACATATTGCCACATAGCAAATCTTTTGCACCGCCACTGCATCACAAAAGTGACGCACAGTGGCGCAAAAGAGGCACACACCTATCATAAATCTGTCCCTAACATTTTAAATGATTGATTCAGGATGACGATAAGGTGTGCCCTATCCAGAGGTTTGTTTGAGGTGAGGCCTACTCAGGGTTGCAGATGAAATTTACGCTTGTTGAAGAGTACAGAGGAGATAATACAAGTGCAGGCCTACCAATGAAGTGAGTCATGTCCACTTCACTCTTGAACAAAGGCCAGACCTCTTCTGTGTCCGTGGACAGGCCTAAACCTCATCTGCACAATGTCATTCGTAAAGTTAGGAAACACAGGTGATGTAATTGAAAAATGTGGAATTTCTTTTCCTCATTTCACAATCACATCACCTGTCTTTCCTTTGCTTAGGTATCTCATAGTGCAGATGGAGTCTAGCATATCAAAGAGTACACAGAAGTTGAGCACTTTATACAACAATTTTGACATTTACAGAAGATTCAGCTTCTTATCTTGTTGGAGATGAAGTGAGGCCTGTCTTGCAACATGGTGCATCTTTTGCATCACTGCTGCATCAGATTCATGTGGCACGGGACTTTACAGCATGACACATCTGCCTAGATGCATCAAGTTGTAAATATATTGCCACATAGCAAATCTTTTGCACCGCCGCTGCGTCACAAAAGTGACGCACAGTGGCGCAAAAGAGGCACACACCTATCATAAATCTGTCCCTAACATTTTAAATGATTGATTCAGGATGACGATAAGGTGTGCCCTATCCAGAGGTTTGTTTGAGGTGAGGCCTACTCAGGGTTGCAGATGAAATTTACGCTTGTTGAAGAGTACAGAGGATATAATACATGTTCAGGCCTACCAATGAAGTGAATCATGTCCACTTCACTCTTGAACAAAGGCCAGACCTCTTCTGTGTCCGTGGACAGGCCTAAACCTCATCTGCACAATGTCATTCGTAAAGTTAGGAAACACAAGTGATGTAATTGAAAAATGTGGAATTTCTTTTCCTCATTTCAGAATCACATAACCTGTGTTTCCTCAGCTTAGTTATCTCATTGAGCAGATTTAGTCTAGCATATCCAAGAGTACGCAGAGGATGAGGACTGTATCCAACAGAGCAATGTACATTACTCACCTCCTTTGACACTTACAGAAGCCTCAGTATAATATTTCTCAGTTCAATATTTATTTACAGAAGCACACAAAATATGACCTTCTCATAAATGTGAAAAGCGTTTAAAAAAAAAAAAAAAAAAAGATTTTCTGGTCATAATTTGAAAACACAACACAGGTCCTATGTAGAAGCACATCCTATCAGTACTTAAATTAGCCAAGCACACATGGGGGCGTATTTACAAGAACCTTACACCACAGGGAAAGGTCTTAAATTAAAATGGGAAAAATAACATCAGAGAGACTCAAAGGCCTTATAAATATGCCCCAAGCAACCTATGAAAGTCTAGCACTAGATATCAAGAAACCTAATTGATTTCAAAAATCGTTTTTAAACACATCATCTAAATCAATTATATACCTACATTCAAGGGGAAATGACTTAAAATGCCCTAAGACACATGAAAGCGTTTTTTTAAGGCCCTTGCACCATTTTTGGGTCACTTTTAACATGGCTATGTGACTCAAAGAATCAAAATCTAAATTTGCCAAGCACACATGGGGGCGTATTTACAAGGACCTTGCACCACAAGGAAATGTCTTAAAATAAAATGGGAAAAATTACATCAAATGAACTCAAAAGCCCTGTAAGAAATAACATCAGAGAGACTCAAAGGCCTTATAAATATGCCCCAAGCAACCTATGAAACTCTAGCACTACATATCAAGAAACCTAATTGATTTCAAAAATCGTTTTTAAACACATCATCTAAATCAATTATATACCTACATTCAAGGGGAAATGACTTAAAATGCCCTAAGACACATGAAAGCGTTTTTTTAATGCCCTTGCACCATTTTTGGGTCACTTTTAACATGGCTATGTGACTCAAAGAATCAAAATCTAAATTTGCCAAGCACACATGGGGGAGTATTTACAATGACCTTGCACCACAAGGAAAAGTCTTAAAATAAAATGGGAAAAATTACATCAAATGAACTCAAAAGCCTTGTAAAAAATAACATCAGAGAGACTCAAAGGCCTTATAAATATGCCCCAAGCAACCTATAAAACTCTAGCACTACATATCAAGAAACCTAATTGATTTCAAAAATCGTTTTTAAACACATCATCTAAATCAATTATATACCTACATTCAAGGGGAAATGACTTAAAATGCCATAAGACACATGAAAGCGTTTTTTTAAGGCCCTTGCACCATTTTTGGGTCACTTTTAACATGGCTATGTGACTCAAAGAATCAAAATCTA
This sequence comes from Lissotriton helveticus, assembly GCF_964261635.1. Lineage (NCBI taxonomy): Eukaryota > Metazoa > Chordata > Amphibia > Caudata > Salamandridae > Lissotriton > Lissotriton helveticus. Next base: position 202,564,317 of record NC_136058.1, on the reverse strand, counting down.
AATTTGCCAAGCACACATGGGGGCGTATTTACAAGGACCTTGCACCACAAGGAAATGTCTTAAAATAAAATGGGAAAAATTACATCAAATGAACTCAAAAGCCTTGTAAAAAATACCATCAGAGAGACTCAAAGGCCTTATAAATATGCCCCAAGCAACCTATAAAACTCTAGCACTACATATCAAGAAACCTAATTGATTTCAAAAATCGTTTTTAAACACATCATCTAAATCAATTATATACCTACATTCAAAGGGAAATGACTTAAAATGCCCTAAGACACATGAACGCGTTTTTTTAAGGCCCTTGCACCTTTTTTGGGTCACTTTTAACATGGCTATGTGACTCAAAGAATCAAAATCTAAATTTGCCAAGCACACATGGGGGCGTATTTACAAGGACCTTGCACCACAAGGAAATGTCTTAAAATAAAATGGGAAAAATTACATCAAATGAACTCAAAAACCTTGTAAATATGCCCCAATTAATCTATGAAACTCTACCAGTACATATCAAGAAACCTAATTGATTTCAAAAAACGTTTTTAAACACATATTGTAAAGCAATTATATTCCTACATTCATGGAGAAGTGAGTTAAAATGCCCTAAAACACATGAAAGCATTTTTATAATAGGCCCTTGCACTATTTTTGCGCCACTTTTAACATGGCTATGTAACTCAAACAAACAAAATCTATTTCTAAAACACTTGACACAAAGCAACATTTTAAATACACAACTTTCTTCATAATTTTCTCCTTAAAGCATACTATTCTCTATTTAAATTAAATGAATCTTTTCTCACCTTAGCAAATACTTTATGAGTTTCAAAACAGTCTCAGACACACACCAATTTGTCTTAGCAGAGCAAAAGGTATGCACTCCAGAGTCTGCAAGCAACAATGCCACAGAAATGCTGTAATTCATCACACATATCTCTCATGTCACCCAATCAAAACTCTTCCCTCACTTTTTTCAAATCAACACCCTTCCCCCCTCTGCCCTTTCTGCCTTTTTTGCATAGCAACCACCTCCTGAAAGACCTCTCATGTTTGCAAGTTCACACAACAATATTTCAATTGAACTCTGAACTCTTAGTACACCTGCGTATCCAGTGCAATCTTTCATAAAATGATTTTTTTTTCACCATTCAAATTACATCTTTCTTAAGAACTCATCCATGCACCCTAACTTTCTGTTTTCAGCAATCAAAATCCACCAATCACTGCTACTGATTAATTACCACAGAAACTCCACAGTTTTTTTCATTATACACTCTTATTTTTTCAACTGCCATTTCATTGCCACACTTCATCTGACTGCAGCAGAACCTTCTCTCACCATGTTTTCTGTCTGGATTGTTGGACATAGTTATATCCACTGGGCTCAAAGGTTTGCTGATAACAGAAATTTACCTAACCTCAATTTACAAAATGTGGAAATTAAGTGGATTAGCCACAGAGGATTAAAATGTCACCAATTGATACCATTGGTGAAAACCTTTATGCATTTGCCAAAACCTGACCTGTTAATTGTGCACTGTGGAGGAAATGACTTGGGCACTTTGACTGGGGTAGGTCTGGAAATGCTTTTAAAGGACACCTTTGACCAATTGATGGCACTTTTTCCTCAAACTGCCTTGGTATATTCAAATATATGCCAAAGACAGAAATGGAGGTGGTCGAACCAATTTTGTCCACAAATTGAGAAATCGAGGAAGCATGTAAATAAGTCTGTTTCAGCTTACATGAGAGACCATGGAATGGGCTCCATGTACAACAATAACTTGCGTTACTACATGCAAGATATCTACAGAGCAGATGGAGTTCACTTCTCAGATGAGGGGAACAGAATTTTCATCCTGAATTTAAGACTGTGCATTGGTACCTACTTGTAGGTACCTAAATCAGCCACAGGACCCAAAAGCTCTTTTCAGAGCTACCCTACATCTGATCACTCACAATTATTATTTTACTCTAACTTTTTTCACAAATTTTCACCAAAGTACGCTCCCCGGAGAGCTACCCGGTACGCGCACCGGACGCTAACCGCGCGAAAATTTGAAAAAAAATGGGTTTTTTTCACACATATGGTCCTCCTCAGCTACCCTCAGAAAACCTAGGGGGTCAGGATACATCTACCGTGCCCCCTTCTATCCATTCTCAACATTATTTGCCCTCCATCTTGTATTTCAATTCTACCGAAACACAAAATGGAGGACTCCCGTAACGCTGCCGGTTCGCGTACCGGGGCGCGCACCGGGAAGCGCTCGCTCAAAAAAAGGTGGGAAAGTAATATACAGAAAAACCACTGGAGAGACTTTCACCAAATATAGATTAGCTCATACTACATACCAATCCCTACCATTTTCACAAATTTGATTGAAATTCCATTTAGCCTGTAGACCTCTCTAAATACCCTGAGGTAAATTACTTCACAAAACACATCTGAAGTGTTGGAATTGACAACCAATTAAAATGTTACTTTCATTTTCTACTTTTTTTCCCTGACATTTGATTGGTTATGTACCTGAATATATATAAAGAAAGAGAGAGAAACACAGCCATTTTGACTACTACTTCCTGAACTACATTGCAAAATCAATTTCACTCACAACTTAAACTTGTTTTTAAAAGGTAAGATGTTATTTTATAAATTTGAAAACATTTTCAGATAGTTATATACTATCCCTCTGTAAGAGTTAGACATTGAGAAAGGCTTGTTTATTATAATTATGGATTGATTTAGGTTTCTGTGGTATAATTATGAATTTACTTAGGCTTTTTCACAGGCACTTTTTAATAGTACTACTTCACGCCTCAAAAGTACCTGTCTGAACTTAAACCCAACAGTGCCCTATCTCTACTATATATTTATTTTTTATGCAAATTTCAGCACAAAAATGGAAGGAGAACAGAACGTTTCCTTTGAAATTGTCCTAGAGATTAACAATGAGGAAATCATTGAACCCATTGACTTGGAATTCATGGATGAATCACGGGACCATGAACTTCTACAATGTGTAGAATCTGTGGATTTCTTACTTCATTATCAGGACGGTCAAATGTGGGAAGTTATGTTCACTCAAGAGGACATATCGGACAGTCAAATGTTAGACAATCTATTAAATTTTGAAAAAGAATCAGAAAAATAAAATTATATTCAATATTAAAAAATTATTTGAGTCTTTAATCATTTTTATATGTAATTCATAAACTAGTACCAAATTGATTATAATGTAAAGTCAGACTTATAGTATACTGTGCACAATCCCAAAAATAAATTTATATTTAATAATCATAAATACTGCTACTTAAATAAAAAAAAAAACTAAAAAAAACAACAAAAAGAACAATCAATAAACCTACAATATTTCAAAATATCATAGTCTATCATTCTTTTTTCCTTATAGTACACTCCCCAGACCGCTTCCCGCGTACCGGGCGCTCCCCCCGCGGGGCCCTTTTAAAGCCTCCACATCAAACCTAGGGGGTCAGGGAGGATCTACTATGCCCCCTTATGGTCATTTCCCCCTTTGTTTTGGCCTCCTCTTGTCTCTCGATCCTACCGAGAGACAAGATGGCGGCCACTCCGGACTGTTTAGAATGTTGACAGACACCAGAGAGCCAATCAGTTTCGCTTCGCGAAGTTCCGTTACGCGTCAGGTACGCGAACCGGGGCGCTGCCCGAAGCGCGCTTACAGATATATATATATTTTTTTGAAGGTTAATTTATCAAAATCCACTGGAGCACATATATTGAGACCTAGCAAAGGCACATCGGGCTACCAGTCCCTACAATTTTGCCAAGTTTCGTGCAAATCCATTCAGCCGTTCAGGCTAAAAGTGAGGCCAACCGCCCTATGGAAATTAACATGGGAAAAACGCGTTTTGGGACCCCCCTTTTTTCTCGGCCCCCCCTTGACGAACCCCCCCCAAATGTTCAGTGGCTGCTCAGAAACAAAATGTTTCATTTTCCTGAAAATTTCAGCCAATTCCGTCCACAAACGCCAAAGTTATTAGACATAGAATTTTCAAAAATCCCATAGAGAAAAAATCCTAACTATATATACCTACTGGCGACCGCCAGTAGGTAATATATATATATACATATATACATATATATATCCAAGCTCTCTGCTCCAAGGTCCGGTGCACACTTACAGCGGGTGCTCGTCTCAGCGCGTCAGAGCTTCGCGCTTCAATATAAAGGCTCACTTCCCCCAGTCCTGGGAGAAAAATAAAGACCGCACACACGGGAATCTTTGCAACGGCAACTTTACTCGCACAGACGCGTTTCGGAAGCAACGCTTCCTTCCTCAATGTTAGTTACACCGTAACACGCGACTTGGCGCCATTTATTTCAAATTTGACAAACGAGCTGTATTGGCAGACACAGAGAGAGGACTGACGCGTGTGCGCCATGTTGCTACTGTGTTTCATCCCACATTAGCATACTCATATTTCAAACCATATGTTTTACATTTATCAATTGTTACATTTCTGAAAAAAGCCATTTGACTTTCTAACCAAAATTTACATACTAAAATACTGCCGTGGATCGGCACATCTCCTCTCTCTAATTTACCGGGAAATGGATTGTAAATCTTGCCGTGGATCGGCCTGAGGCAACACTAAGGTTGCCATATAAATTTCCAAATACCCAATACCATCATATTTGCCAATCCCTCTCGGATGTTTACATTTCAAAATAATAACAATAAAGTTGCAAGATTTCACAAAAAACCCTTAGAAAACAAAAGAAGTATAATACATCATTAGACAGACATTGTCCCGTGATACCAGACACACAATGATGATTAATTACTGAAAGACACTATTTACAAAACAAGCATTTGTCGTGCAGCTGTAATTCACTTTATATTAACACTGGAAATGCTGGTTGGCATTAACATTTCAACTCCCTAGATGCACCGTCAATTCCTCCCCACAATTTAATCCCCAGGGGGCTTTGGTTTGACAATCTATGATGTAACGGGATTCTAACCTGCGAAGTTTTTGCAGTTTATCCCCTCCCCTGATATTGTCTGAGATCGCATCCAGGCAAAAGTACTGTAACAGGTTCCTATCGCTCTTATGTTTGATCGAAAAGTGTCTGGCGACAGGATATGTAAAATCTCTGTTTACTATTGCCCGCATATGCTCCAGAATACGTAATTTCACGGGGTTGATTGTACTGCCTATGTATCTAAGCCCACAGGGGCAAAGAAGACAATAGACAGCAAAGGGGGAGGTGCATGTGAGGAACTGATTTATTTTCCTCTTCTTTCTAGTACCACAACCCATGATTTCATAAGAGTAAACCCTTTTACTATTGGCACAGGCTTTGCATCGGCCACAAGGAAAGTAGCCTTTCGCATCTTTTAAGTTGCTCGTGCGTACCGGAACAGGTGACAGATGACTATGTACCAGGGTATCTCTCAACGAGCGTGCTCTTTTAAAGGTAATCAAGGGATTGGCAGGTATGTCACTCCCTATGATATTATCCTTTTGCAAAATATGCCAATGTCTCTTAAGGATACTCCTCAATTGTTGACAATCTTTGGAGTGAGGTGTAACCATCCTAAATTTCTCTATATCAGTAAAGGGTTTCTGCTTTTTAACAAACAAAGTCTGCCTGGGTTGTGTCCTTACTCTATCCAGAGTGTTCTTTAACAGTTGCCTACTGTACCCCCTCGCCTCAAATCTGTCATTACTCTCTTTTGCGGCCAATTCGAAATCCTCGTTAGTGGAACAGTTACGTTTTAGCCGTAGAAGCTCACCATAAGGTATACTCTTGATGAGTTTCTGTGGATGGTTGGACGACGCATGCAACGTACTGTTTCCCGCTGTCGGCTTTCTATAGAGGGAAGTTTGAATCGTGTTGTTAATCACCTCTATTCTCAAGTCAAGGTACACCGCTTCGCTTGTGCTGATATTACCAGTGAAGATTAAATTACAGTTGTTATCATTCAGCACATTTACATACTGCCATGCTGTTTCTACTGAACCATTCCACACTATGCACAAATCGTCAATGTAACGATACCAGCAAACGATACAGTTTGACCATTGTTCTTTCTCAGGCCCCCAGGCTTCCTGCTCCTCCCACCAGCCCACGAATAAATTCGCGTAGCTGGGGGCGAAGCAGGAACCCATGGCTGTACCAGACAACTGTCTAAACAAATCATCCTGAAAAAGAAAGATGTTATTTTCAAGACAAAAAGCAACAAACTCCATCAACATAGCGTTATGTTGGGCATATTTCAGTTGTCTCTTCCCTAAGAAGTACTGGATCGCCTTCATTCCCTGTGCATGCTCGATGCTAGTGTAGAGACTGGTAATGTCGAGAGTCAGCAGGCAGTATCCTGGTTGCCAAGTAATTGCCTCAATTTTCTCAATGAAATCAGCGGTGTCTCGAATATAAGACTTGAGGCCCAACACCATTTCAAATAGGTAATGATCTAAAAATTTAGACAAATTCTCACTCAGGCTACCCATAGATGAAATAATGGGACGCCCTGGTGGTTTATCCATGTTCTTATGAACTTTGGGCAAGTAGTAGAAAGTTGGGGTGACAGGGTGTGTTGTTTTCAAGAAAAGATATTCTTCTGTTTCCAGCATCTGTTTGTCATGCCACTTTTTCAACAGTCCGTGCAAAGTTGTAATACTTGACTGATATCTTTGCTTTGTAGTCAATTCATAACAAGAGCTATCCTGCAATTGCCGCATAGCTTCCTGGACATAATCTTCGCGCGACAGGATGACCACGTTTCCTCCTTTGTCTGAAGGTTTGCAGACTATTGACGTGTCGTCAGCCAATGTTTTTATTGCGTTACGCTGTGATTCTGTTAGATTATCACGGTGTCTCCCAGGTTTCCTATGTGTACGCATTCTCCTTAGATCACGAATCACTAACTCAGAGAAAGTGTCAATCATATCGGTTTGGGTTGGAGGCACAAATTTGGACTTTAATTTTAAACCACTGGCCGGGGCTTCTTGTTCAATATCCACCGACCTCAGTCTCTGAGACAGCGTTTCAGGTTGCACTGTCAGCGCCCTCCCTGTATTTTCCAAACGTAGTTCTTCTAATAGCTCCAAAGTTGTCAGTTCATTCACTTTCAATAGGTCAGTGTCTCTATAACGTGACCTAATAACTTTAGCTTCATCAGCTGTTGGCTTAGTCTTGAAGAATTTATGCAGGCGTAGTCTCCTAATGAATTGATACAAATCGATTCTCGTCTGTGTATACTCGAGGTTACTGTCTGGACAAAAAGTTAGTCCCAATTTGAGGACTGATTCTTCAGATGGTAAGAGCATCCTCGCGGAGAGATTTATGATGGTAAGATTATCAGTTGGTTCCTCATGTCTCACCATCTCTTTCCCCTCGGGGCTCGCGTTCTGCGTGTCTGGGCCCCCACATTCGGCGCCCTTCCTCTTCCTCTGCCCCTTCCGGCCCCCTCGTCTGGTTTTTCTTCGTTTTCTGGGGGCTTGTTCTTTCCTCCCCTCAGCCAATTCATTCGGATGACTTGTACCTCCGTCTGAAAAGGGGTATCTATGGTTTGTGGCAGGGTTCTTGATTCGTCCTCCGACTGCTCACCCTCAGTAACCTCCGATTCTGATGTCTCCACATCCGGCAGTGCAGCCGCACCGGCAGCCTTATTCTTCAATAGGTCTTTCCTTGTCTGGTCGTACTTTTTAGAGAACGTGAGGACTCGGCCCATGGCATAGTCCCTTTCGTCCCTCTCAAATTTCTCTTGCTTCCGCATGCGTATTTTCTGCTCATATTTCTCCAGTCGTTTCTTCATCTGGGCTCTAAGTTGTTCCTGCTGATCTTTGTCTGTATTGGCCGCTATTTCAGTTTCCATGGTTTCAATCTCTTTGAGGACCTGTTCTCTGTCACTCCAAGCAAATTGTACCAGGATTTCCAACATCCCCTCGCAGGATTTCGCAATGTGTGCTGCCCAGGTGTCAAGGAGTTTGGGGTCCGGATGTTCATATGCGGGGATCGTAAATATCCGCAACCCTCTTGGCACTCTTTTCACTTCAATATAACCTTGGAGTGATGTGCCCTCCCACCATTTACGAAGCTCCCGCTCGTATAGCTTTTCTAATTTGCCAAACTGCATGGCCAGTGGACTGGGAGCATTAGCTGTTTTTGTCTTAGTTGTTGGTTGAGCATTAATATCTGGATTTTTGTTCTTAAACATTCCTGTCGCCAGGTCACGGCGTTGCGAGATGTCAAACATGCTGTTTATGCTTGATATTTCGGCCTCCCTCCTCCGGGTAGCCCTTATTCGTTGCACGTTCGTCTACAAAAGATTCCCTACGCTGGAGCCAGTACTCGAATAGTGGGAGGTGTCTTTAACAAAGTTCCAAGGAAATGGACAGATTAAATCTCGGCTTACCCAAATTCTGTCGGGCAGCGCTGAGTACACTCTGTCCGTGTATCGGAGGAACCTCTAGACCGACTCGCTCCCACTCGGTTCTCTTTTTCAAGTAGTGGCGGTGCTCCGCATATTATTACATCCAAGCTCTCTGCTCCAAGGTCCGGTGCACACTTACAGCGGGTGCTCGTCTCAGCGCGTCAGAGCTTCGCGCTTCAATATAAAGGCTCACTTCCCCCAGTCCTGGGAGAAAAATAAAGACCGCACACACGGGAATCTTTGCAACGGCAACTTTACTCGCACAGACGCGTTTCGGAAGCAACGCTTCCTTCCTCAATGTTAGTTACACCGTAACACGCGACTTGGCGCCATTTATTTCAAATTTGACAAACGAGCTGTATTGGCAGACACAGAGAGAGGACTGACGCGTGTATATATATATATATATACTAGCTTACCCGTCGCGCGTTGCTGCGATCTCCGAAGAAAGGAAATTCAAGGAAGTTCGTTAAATAACATTCAATTTACATTGTGTCATTTTTATTGAAACGTATTCATTTTAATATGGAAAACATTTCAAAGTGTCGTTTAATTCTATTCATTTATTCGAGTGCTTGTGGATACACGATTTTTTGTTTTTCTGTCTGGTGCGTACATCAGTATTCGAAAGATTATGAGGGACCTGGGGGCGATATTTAAAAAAAAAATATGCCTGAAACCTTCGCGGGAGTGTACTCAACAACTTCCCAAAGTTTCCTGGCGATCGGATGAATGCTGTTTTAATTCTATTTATTTATTCGAGTGCTTGTGGATACACGATTTTTAGTTTTTCTGTCTTATGCGTACATCAGTATTCGAAAGATTATGAGGGCCCTGGGGGCCGATATTTTAAAAACGTTTATGCCAGAAACCTTCGCGGGAGTGTACTCAACAACTTCCCAAAGTTTCCTGGCGATCTGATGAATGCTGTTTTAATTCTATTTATTTATTCGAGTGCTTGTGGATACACGATTTTTGTTTTTCCGTCTTATGCGTACATCAGTATTCGAAAGAATATGAGGGCCCGATATTTAAAAAGAATGTATGCCAGAAAACTTGGCAGGATTGTACTCAACAATTTTTCAAAGTTTCCTGGAGATCAGATGAATGCTGTTTTAATTCTATTTATTTATTCGAGTGCTTGTGGATACACGATTTTTAGTTTTTCCGTCTTGTGCGTACATCAGTATTCGAAAGATTATGAGGGCCATGGAGGGCCGATATTTAAAAAAAAATTATGCCAGAAACCTTTGCGGGAGTGTACTCAACAACTTCCCAAAGTTTCATGGCGAACGGATGAATGGAGTTTTAATTCTATTTATTTATTCGAGTGCTTGTGGATACACGATTTGTTGTTTTTCCTTCTGGTGCATACATCAGTATTCGAAAGAGTATGAGGGTCCTAGAGGGGCAATATTTAAAAAGAATTTATGCCAGAAACCGTCGCAGGAGTGTACTCAACAACATCCCAAAGTTTCATGGCGATCGGATGAATGGTGTAGTAATGCATAAAGGACAAACAGACAGACAGACAGACAGACAGACATACATTTGTTTTTATATATATATATATATTTTGCCTCAATATGGTTCCAGTTGGAGCGCACAGCAGCGGGTGCAGGCGTTGGGCCGAACCAATGGCCAGTTCAATTTTAACCACAAAAGACGGCGCACTCTGGAATCTTGCAATGTAATCTTTATTAATGATACAGAGCCAGTCTGTAACACCGACGCATTTTGGCCTGCTCGGCCTGTCTCACGGTAGGGGGCACTACTCTCATCTCTGTATTTATATCATTTTCTGTGAATTTACATCCCATAGACTTCTGGGAGTTTAACTTTAGTTCAAAACAGTGCTAAATCCCTTCCGAGAGTATCAATTTACGCAGACATTAATTAGCAGTTTGTACCTTACTTAAACTTTTGTTTAATAACACCCTTAGTTTGTACTTTTTATACAAAATTTACACTATGGTAGCAAATTGTCCAATTGTCACTTGATAGCCTTTTGTTTGAAAGGTTATTAGTGTGTTGATGTATTGGGTATAGTAGCCCATATTCAAATGGTTTTGTCGCTCAATTCCACTGATGTTCCTCGTGGTTTGTTGTTGTTGGTCCGACAAGGGACCGCATCACATACAGAACAGTTCAGTTCTCTTGTTACAGATTTTTGGTAGTTGTACATAATATTCCTCATCAAAGTTCATGCCTTTTAGGATCTTTGTACAAAGCCTGATGATGTATTTTGATTCTAGCTGCCTCAATTTCTTTTTTCAATCACCAAGTCTTTCACTTGTTTCTATAGTATCTATGCTAAAGAAACTCATGTTTCGCCAATCTCCATTTTGGCATGATTGTAGATGTTTGGCTGTTGCGTATGTTAAATCTTTATTTTTGACAACACGGATGTCCTCCAAAATCCGTTTTTTGAGCATGCACACCGTGCTGCCTATATACAATAGGCCACATTTGCACTGGATGGCGTATACTAGAAATTGAGTTGTGCAAGTTATTCATTGTAGAATTTTTATGACTTGACCTTCTGGATCTCTTATCTCATTCTTGTTTATTCCTATTTTACAAGCTTTACAGTATTACATCGTTTGAAGGCAATTTGTTGTTTTTCCAGCCAATCGGTATTTGAAGGATGGAGCTTTCCTGAAGGTAATTGGCGGTCGTTCACCAATTGTTTTTTCAATATCTTTGTCTCATAGAAGTAGTGGCCAATATTTTTTTAATACTCTGTCAAACTTTATGGGCCTCCTTGCTGAATGTTAGTATGAGTCTTGGGGCTGACTGTTGAGATTGAATTTGTTCTCCATTTTTTTACCCTTTATATTTAGTTTTTTTTACTAGAATTTCTGTGCACGATGTGTTTCCTCAATTTTCTTTAGATTTGCATTCAAATTTCTTTTTCTATATCCTCTTCTTTTTGAGTCTTTCTGCACATTTTGTTATTTCTTTATTGGCTTCGTTGTCTTTGGAACAATAGCGGCGCATTGTGCCAAATTCTCCGAATGGAATGCTCTTCACAAGAGGCTTAGTTAGGATGAAAACTTTCTGCGTGTAAAATGCTGTTAGTTGCTGGTTTTTTCCTGTGAAGAGTAGTGTGAATTTGTGAGTCCTCAATATAAACTGTGCTATCCAAAAAGTCTATTATGCGCTTGTTGACTGAACATGTAAATGATAACCCAATGTCATTGTTGTTAAGACAATTAAAGTATTCCATGAATTCCTAATTTTTGCCGTTCCAAATGAGAAAAAAATCATCTATGTCTTGTGTCCTTAGTTTGATCTTCTCAAGGGCCTTGTGGTTCTTGGAGCCCCAGGCTATTTCCTTCTCCTACCAGCCCATAGTGATATTCGCATAATTTGGAGAGAAGGAGATGCCCATGGCCCAGCCACATAGCTGATGGTACAGTTCGTGATAAAAAAAGAATATGTTATTTGACAGACAGTTTCTAGCATGGATAGCAACATTGTTGAATGTTCCAATTCACTGATGTTACGTTGTTTGAGAAAATATGCATATGCCTGTAGACCTATCGTATGGTCTATTGAAGTGTAGAGGGATACCACGTCGATTGTTGCCATTATGTATGACGAGTTCCATGCTGTATCTGATAGTATCCTTAAGAAATCTCCTGTATCCTGAATGAATGAGTTGAGATTATGAACAATTGGAGCCAGATAGTTATCTACATAGGATGAAATGTTTTTGTATAGTGAATCGCATGATGACACTATTGGTCTTCCTGGAGGGTTGATTAATGTTTTATGAATATTAGGTAAGAAATATACGGTTGAAATTGTAGGATTTTCTTTTAGTGGGAATGAATGTTCCTCATAATTGATTAGTTTGTGATTGTGCCAATTCTTGAGATAATGTTTGATGTTATAAATCATTTTATTAATAGTATTGTGTGGGAGTTTCCGGTGTTTTTCTGGGTCTTGGAGCTGGCGGTATACTTCTTTCTTGTAATCATTTGCATTCTGGATTACAATATCACCACCCTTGTCTGCGGGTTTTATTATTATTTTTGAATTATTAGCCAGGGTTTTGATTGCATTGTTTTCATTTGTTGTCATATTTTCTCTCTGTCTGTTGTTTCCGATTTTATCCATTTTATCGATCTCATACATCACTGCTTCAGAAAATGTGTGGATTTCATTCCCAGGTGATAATTGTGGACAATAGCGGGATTTGTTCTTTAGACCACTCATTTTGTTTCTTTGTTTCTATTTCCATATCTTGAATCATATCAAGCTCAGTAGTTTCATGTTCTTGTGTCTCGTTGGCTAAATCATATAAAGTTTTGAGGTGTGGAATTTCGGCTATGGGAAGCTCATCGTATATGTTTTCCCTTTGTTCAATTCCATTCTCGTAAACCGTCTCATTTTCATTACTATGCGATATTCTGGCTGTGTGTACTTTTTTAAGTTTTAACTTACGTACATATTTGTATACACCAATTTTCGTATCTGTATAATTAAAATGTCTTTCTGGGCTGAATGAGAGGTCTTTATTTAACACCCTATGCTCAATTGGTTTTAGAGTGTAGTCTGATAGGTTGATGATGAGATTTTCTTCAGTTAGTTTCTCTTTGTTCGATTCCTGAAGAGGTATTGTCTTCTTGCGCTTAGATCTTCGGGTTTTCCTTGTGCTTCTAAAGATTTTAATTTGCCTTTTCCAAACCCTCTGCCTCTGCCTTGCCTTTGATTCCGTGATAAGTTCTGATCCAAATTGACGAGGCGCATTTCCATGGTATTTAGTGTAGATTTGCAGGCTGCCGTCTCGCTATCGCCTATATCTGATTCACTCCCTGTTTCACATCCTGGCTTTGATATTTTGTTGGCATAGTTTGTTTTCGATGCGTCTAATCGTTTCGCGAAAGTTAGAATTTGACCTTGTTTGTAATCTGTAACACTCCTCCACTCACATAAATCACATGGGCAGGAAAGAATATAGACTGCATGGTCAGTTTTGCAGGATAATAGTTTGGTAATGCTATGTTCTTTGGAGCTAAAAGGGGTTTGGTAACTACTTCTGTTCTCCCCATGCTGGCATGCCTTGCAGGTTTTACATTTGTAAAACCCTTTGTGCGTTTGCAGCCAACTGGTTCCTTCAATGATTTCAGGACTTGTTTTGACCTACTGGTACCTCATTGCCGGCCCTCAGCTGTAGGTAATAGATACTCTCAGAGATAGGTGTGACCCTATATTTGGATCATTGAGTATCAGAGGGCAGTTAGGTCGTATTATGGACTGTAATATTCTGTGTTGGTTGCTATATTGCATAATTATCCTGACGTCATTGCTATCTCCCTTGATGTCAGTTACTGCCCCCTCCACTCCTGTGTCTTCGCCTGCTACCTTGACCGTAAGTGTTTCCTCTCTCTGTTGGGCCATTGATTTCCAAATAGCTCCTTCAATGATTTTACATGAGTAGCCCCTTTCCAGAAACTTCTCCCTACTGTCTGCCTGTGCTGTTTGAGATCATCAGAGTTACTGTGTATTCGTCTTGAACGCAGCATCTCACCATAAGGAACACTGTTGTCTAGGTGTCTTGGATGAGAGCTGCTGGTGTGGAGGGCAGAGTTCTCCGCTGTCTGTTTCCTGAACAACTTAGTTTCAATGTTGTCATCTCTGATATACACCTGTGTGTCTAGAAAGTTCACAAAGTTATCAATACAGCGTAACCATGTCTTATGTTCTCCTTTACATAGTGGGAATGTTTAACTCTTAGGACCAAATTCTTCCCACCACCCCATGTGGAGACAGGCTTAGCTAGGGGAGAATCTGGCCCCCATAGCTACTCCCCTTGTTAGTTGATATACTACGCTATTGAACATAAATACATTGTTTTCTAAGCAGAAAGTAACTATGTCTGTCAACATTTTGCTATGTTCTCTTGCGGAGCCTTGTCTTTGTTCAAAAAATGCTCCAATGCTTTTACACCATCATTGTGCTGAATACTGGTGTATAGAGAAGTCGCATCTAGTGCCATCAAACAATAGTTACTTTTCCATTTTATGTTCTTCAATTTCCTTAGAAAGTCGCTTGTGTCCCGTACATATGAAGGAAATGTTTTCACGTGGTTCTGTAAATAATAGTCAACATATTGCGATATATGCTCTAGCAAGCTGTTGCGAGCAAATACGATTGGTCTGCCTGGGGGTTTCACTGGGTCCTTGTGCACTTTCGGAATAAAATATATCGGTGTTATAACTGGGTTGTCATTCCTTAAAAATTGATATTCCTGTGATGTAATTATTTCTCTTCTTTTCCATGCCTGGAGCTTGTGTGGAATTCAGTGTAAACAAACTTCACATTGAACCCACTCATTCTCATGTAACATGTTCTGTCATTTAATTCTGCATACGCTTCTTTTGTGTATTCAGCTTTACTCCAAATCACAATATTGCCGCCTTTGTCGGAATTGCGTATTACAATTGTATTGTTGTCTTTCAATTTTTTTTTCGGTTTTTGATATTTATGATCTCACCATTTGAATTTATTTTTTCTACCTTGCTCTTTATAATTCAGTTGTTTGATTTGTTCCACCACTTGTTCATGGAAGTTGTCTATTGAGTCTCTTAAAGGAACTGGATTAAAAATTGAATTTGGCTTAAACGGTGTTTCTTGTCTTGTCTTAATTCCTGATATTGTAGAAGTAGCAGGTGTAGCATATTCTGTTGTGTTGGCTTCCCTTGTTGGGCTTTCGTTGTCTTGATCCCATAAATCCTGTAGAGTGTTTAAAAGTGGTATATCAGACTGGGTCAGGTTACTTGATGGCTCACCCTGTATTGGTCCTTCTCCTGGTGCCTTAGTTTTGGCTACATCTCTGTTGGCTAGAATATGGGATTTTTTTTGTTTTAGTTTCCTCACGCTTTTGTATATGTCAAGTCTGGTTTTAGCGTAATCAAAGTTGTTGTTGGGGCAGTGTGATAATCCCAGGCTCAATATTTGTTTGTCTTCTTCAGATAAAGTGATGTTCGCTAAATTCATGATCGTTTTGTCATCCATTTTGTTGTTTTTGGTTTTGGTTATCTGTTTTGCCAACGACCACCTCTTTGTTTCTTCGATTTGGCATTGTTTCCTATTGGCCTTCCGCTCTGTCTCCTCCCGAAGTTTCTGATTGTTCTGCTTCAGTATTCTGGGATGGAGTGTTTGTCTTCGGTCGTAATATAAAAAAGTGAGTTCCTCCTCTAACGTTGATTTTTTGGGTTGCTCACCTTTTCTTGAGCCTCTGGACTCCTGTTCGGATTCACTATCAATTGTTGAGCTGAGCTCAGATAATGATGTTCTGGAACCTGCTCCCCCACTTTTAGATGTGCCCGCCTTCTGTCCACAGTGGATTTGTGCTTTGATGTACGAAGCACCTCATATTTTTTGGCAAATGTAAATATTTGCCCCAGATCATAGTTCATTTTATCACTGTGGAATTTGTATGTCTTTCTTTCTTTCTTTTATTTTATCTTCCTCTTTTTTAATCGAGTCAACAATTCACTACGGAGTTTATCCTTTTCCTCAATTTGACCCATATTTTCAAGTTCCTCATTTAATTTATCTATTTCCTGGAAGAGTGCCGTTCGGTCTATGTCAGCAAACTTAATTAAGATCAATACCAATTTTTTCGATGAATCTAAATTGCACTCCGCCCATTCAGGCATCATGTTAGCGTTTGGATTTTCATAGGTGGACACTAAAAATATGCGTAAGCCCCGGGGAATTCAGCCCACGTCGAAGTAACGTTGCAGAGATCGTGATTCGCACCATTTACTTTGCTCAGCCTTCATTTTTTTTCCTAGTGTTATGAACTTTTCTTTAACGGAGTTGACTTGACTTGTTGGTGCCATTTAAGATGTTTTAGTGCTGGTTGTAGCTATCGGGCAGTCATTAAACATTTCAAGCGCTGCTGTCTCTCTGTCGCGTACCGTGCCCGCCTACATTGCAATTGTAATAATGTTAGTCGTTGGGGAGTTAACCACCCATGGATATGGTTATAGATCTCCCTTTTCGCGCACTCCTCTTCTCCCGAAAACTGCTTGTGTTTCGCCTACCTGATGAGTAGCGTGGCTTGTCTGGGTCCTCCTCGGTCGCCAGTAGGTAGTTATAGTTAGGACCTAGTTTACATAGGAAAAGCGTTTTTTGTTTTCCCAATAACTTTAGCGTCTTCTGATGAATCTTCGCGAAATTTTCAAAACTAGTGGGACGCTCCTATCTTGAAAGTTTCGGGGTGATTCGTCAAGCACGGGCAGAGAAAAAAGGGGGTGCCAAAACGCGTTTTCCCCATGTAAATTTCCATGGGAAACTTTAGACAAAGCTACAGCCCAAACTGCTAAATAGAATTACACCAAATTTTACAAAATGGTAGGTCTGGGTTCAGAAAGAGCCCTTTTTGTTAAATGGTGTAAATCCATTCAGTAGTTCCTGAGGAATTAGAAAAAGAAAAAATATTGATATCTGGGCACCGAGAAGGATTTGCCACCCCTCCCGAGCACAAGCTCAATTCTGATTGGCTGCCAACACTCCAAACTAGGAAGTGTTGGCAGCCATCTTGTGACTCGGTACCCGAGTCAAAAGAAATCAGACAAAAACATTAAAAAAAGAAAAGGGGGCAGGGTAGTAACACCCTGACCGCCTAGGCCTGCTGCTCAGTGGGTCCCACATGGACCCCCAGGGCCAAAAAAAGCATTTTTTTTTAAATGGCAGAATTTGCGTTGGGTTGCAAATACCGCTGTGAAAATAAAAAAGAAGAGCTCCCGCGCTTAGTTTTCAAAAAGCCCCCGAGTGGGCCAGGTCCCAGGGGCAATCATTGATTAATTTGCGGGGGCCCATGGGGGCCCCTGCAGCCCCGGGTGCCGCCACCTCCCCGGGGTTTATGAAATTGAATGCGGGGGGCACGCGGTCCCGCGCAGCCCACGGGACTACCACCTCCCTAGGGCTTTGTTGTAAAATGCGCAGGAGTCCCAACCCCCCACGCTGCCCCAGGGCATTCAATATTTAAAATGAGGGGACCTCGCTGGCTCCCCAAGCCCCGGGGACCGCCACCTCCCCGGGGCTGAAATTAAAAAACAAAACTGTGTGGTGGGGGCTCCTGCCCCTTCCCACACTGCCCTGGGGATCACCACCTCTTCGGGGCATTCAATATTTAAATACAGGCCCATAGAGGACCCCCGTGCCCCGGGACCACCACCTCCCCGGGCTTTGAAATGGAGGGAGGGGAGCCACGTGGCCCCCATCTAGAAGCCCTCGATCCCCCTGGGGACCACCACCCCCCAGAGCCGGCTCCTGCAGTGTCCCTGGATGCCCACCCCCCGGGACACTGATGTTTGCTGTGGCAGGGCGGGAGCACGTCTCCCGCCCTGCCATAGCAAACTCTGCTTTGCTTCCTTGAAGCGAGAGCAGGGAAACCTGCTCCCGCTTCAAGGAAGCAGAGCAGAATTTCTCCTGAGCAAGGGGAGCTGCATGTTAGCAGCTCCCCTTGCTCAAAAGCAATGCTGGCTCCTGCAGGAGGCGGGGAGTCGGCAGGACTGTGGGGGCATTCGGGCTCTCACCCATTGTCCCCAACGGAGCGACCAGACCCCAGGGGATGGTGTCCCTGGGGCCAGAATTGGCCCCTTCCCCTCTGAATAAAAAAAAGGAAAGGCCGGCCCCGGGGATGGGGTCCCCGGGGCCATAATTGGCCTGAGGAGGGGGGCAAAGCATCCCCCCTCCAAAGAATTAAATAAAAAATAATAATGACTGGCCATGCCTCGGGGGCGAAATTGGCCTCGGTAGGGGGGCCACGCGACCCCTTCCTGATTAAAAATAAAATAAAATGAATAAAAAGAGGTCAGGCCCTGGGGGATGGGGTCCCCAGGGCCCCAAAAATGTAAAAGGAGGGGGGCCTCACAGCCCCCCTTGTAAAAATGTTATTTTAAAAAAGCCGGCATCTAGCCGGATGCCATGCCCCCTTTCTCCACCACCACTGCAAACGCGCCCCCCGGGCGCGTTGTTAGTTGGAGAATTAATTCCCCTTGAATACTGAGGGTCCCTGCTGGCCAATTAGCCCACCAGGTACCTCCAGTTTGCGCCACATAGCTGCGTTGCAGAGAGGTGGACGCCCCTTTTTACACCACTCTGCAACACAGCTCTATGACGCTTACTGGACGTAATCCCCCAATTTACAGCACTCCAGGGGGGCGCGTTAGCACAGTGGTGTAGGTAGGGGATGGGGCCTGATATGACAAGAGTTTAAACACGTCCCCTGGCCGCGTTGTAAATTGAGGGATTAAGTCCCTTTGAATCCTGAGGGTCCCAAGGGGCCAACTAGCCCACTAGGTAGCTCCAGTAAGTGCCACAGAGCTGCGTTGCAGAGAGGTGATCCGTGGCCACACCCCTTTTTACACCACTCTGCAAACACGCTTCTTGGCGCACTGTTGGTGGGGCGATGAGGTCCTCTTGTGTCCTGAGGACCTCAGGACACAAGTGGACTTCATCCCCCGAGCAGCAGTGCGCCAAGAGGTGCGTTTGCACAGTGGTGTAAAAAGAGGGCGTGGCCTCGGACCACCTCTCAGCAATCCAGTTCTGTGGCACATATTGGAGGTACCTGGTGGGCTAGTTGGCCCCCAGGGACCCTCAGTATTCAAGGGGATTTAATTCCACAACTAACAACGTGTCAGGTGGTGCGTTTGCAGAGTGGTGGAGAAAGGGGGCGTGGCCCTTGTCTACGTCTCAGCAATCCCACTGCGTGGGGCTTACTGGAGGTAAGCGGTAGGCTAGTTGGCCCCTAAAGGACACCCAGCAGCACAGGGGACTTCAATCCCCATCCGAGAGCGCTCCAGGGAGTGCGTTTGTAGAGTGGTGGGCGAAGAGGCGTGGCCTGGAACAAGTGCTTACCAATGCTGCTGTGTGGGACTTACTGGAGGTAATAGGAGGGGAAGTTGGCCCCCAAGGATGTCCTTGGGGGCCAACTACCCTCTTGTTACCTCCAGTAAGTCTCACACAGTGAGATTGCTAAAATGTCTTCAGAGGCCATGCTCCCCTTTCTCCACCACTCTGCAAACGCGCCTCCTGGCAGACTACGGGATGGGGATGGAGTCCAATTTAGTCCTGAGGGAGTTTGGGGGGCCAAGAAGCCTTTCTGGTACCTCCTGTAAGTCCTACTCAGCGGAATTCCTGAGCGCTGGTCAGAGACCCAGCACCCTTTCTCCACCACTCTGCAAACGTGACTACTACATAAAGAAGCATCTTTCTGCACCTCTGACTTAGAGGTAGTTTTAATCCCCCTGCCCTATTATGTACTAGGGTATTACAGAGGAGGTCATGCTAATCACAGGGGTACACTAACGCATAGTGTTCCCTAGTGTATGTAGGTGTTTTCACTGTATTCTCAGTGTCTTTTAGCATAGCACTGGCTCTAGGCCTGATTAGTCAGAGTCAGTTACCATCAATATCCATCAGCAAAAATTTGGGGGCACAGGATGATTTTGCAACAAGGCCCCTTTCTGCTCCTCTGTTGGTTCTGTCTGCACGTCTTGCTTCTTTCTTCAATTTTCTTCATCTTTCTGGACATCTGTTGCCTCTTTCTGCATTTCTCTTGGTACTTTCTGTGCATTTGTTCCTCTTTCTTCACATGTCCTACCTCTGTAGGCATAGTTCAAATTTGGCATTTAAAAAACCTTCGAAATTCACTGAAAAAACCATAGGCTTCAGGGACTTTATAGTTAGAAATTAGCATGTAAAAAAACTTTGAAATTCACTGAAAAAACCATAGGTTTCAGGCACTTTATAGTTAGAAATTAGCATTTAAAAAACCTTAGAAATTCACTGAAAAAACCACAGGTTTTAGGAACGTTATAGTTAGTTGGATATTTTACTCATACCAAATCAGAGAAATTTGGCCGTTATAGTTAGTTCAGCTAAGTATAACTCGCGCCCCCGCAATGCAGTGCTGATGACTTCACATATTACATCATTCATGACATGGTCATTGGCATCACAAATTACATCACTGATGACATCATCCATGTGCAAATCTGATGCACCTCCTCACACCCTAATATAATCTTTGAAACACCCACTCTAAAATACAGACTACCATTTTCGAAACCATAGACACACCAATACCAGTTACTACATACACACTCACTGATTCCTAGGTCTACACACACATCCACTCATTCACCCATACAGTCACTCATACGTGCAGTCACTCATCAATTTACATCACTATCATATGCACTCATACACCTATACAGACACTCAAACACCGCCACTCATCCAGAGTTACTCACACACATAGTCATTCAAAGAATCAATCACACTTCCATTTACTCACCTATTCAGTTATACACACACCACCTCACTTATTCATACAGATACTAACGCATACTTACTCTCTTATACAATAACTGATACAAATACTCACTCATCCATACAGCCACTCTCACAATCACTGACTCTCACGTATAGTAACTCTCACATACACTGCCTTTTACGTATGTAGTTACTTGGACATGTACCACTGAGATAGCCAATCACTCACCAATATACCCATACACACACTCACCCACCCATACAGCTGTTTCTACATGCACTCTTTAACCCATAAAACCAGGGAATCAACCACTCACACAACTACCACCCACCCACACAGACACTCAGGCACCCATACAAATATTCAGGCAACCAATCAATAACCCCTATAGACAATCATGTAGCTACTCACCAACCCATGCAGCAGCTTACATAACAACAGACAGATAGACATTCACGCAGTTTAGTCACTAACCCATGCATTCACTAAGACACATTTAATCACTCACTTATACAGTCAGTCACCCACCTACTAAATCCTCCATCCAGACACGTATACACCCACTCATTCTTCAATATACCTTGCCATATATATAATATATATATTATATTTATATATATATATATATTCACTGAAAAAACCATAGGTTATAGACCATATATAGTTAGGAATTAGCATTTACAAAACCTTGAAAATTCACTGAAAAAACCAAAGGTTATAGACCATATATAGTTAGGAATTAGCATTTAAAAAACCTTATTTTACTCACACAAAACCATTGAAATTCCATATATAGTTAGTTGCACTAACTATATATCGCGCACCCGCAATCCACTGCTGATCATGTCACATATTACATCATTCATGACATGGTCAGTGACATCACTGATGACATCACTGATGACATCTCAAATGACATCACTGATGACATCACTGATGACAACATCCAGTGACTGTATGTTTCCGTAAAGTTAAAATATGTCTTACATATTGAAGAATGAGTGGATGTATAAGTGTCTGGATGAAGGATTTAGTAGGTGCGTGACTGACTGTATGAGTGAGTGATTAAATGTGTCTCACTGAATGCATGGGTTAGTGACTAAACTGTCTTAATTTGTGCATCATTATGTCTGTTGTTCTGTAAACTGCTGCATGTGTTGATCATTAGCTATACGAGAGGCTATATGTGTTATTAATTGGTTGCCCAAGTATTTATATGGGAGATTGAGTTTGTGTGGGGGTGGCTGGAAGGTGTGTGACTCTATGCATAGATGTGTGAGCAGTTTATTCACTAGGTGTATGAGTTCAAGAGTGCATGTGGAAACAGCTACATAGGCAGTTGACTGTGTGCATGAGTGAATGGATATCTCAATGCTACATGTCATAGTAAGTACATATGTAAAACACAGTACATGTGAGAGTTGGCATATATAAATAACTGTGCATGAGAGCCACTGAATGAGTGAGTGGTTGTATCGATCATTGTGAACTTGTATCAGGGATTGTATAAGAGAGTAAATATGTGTTAGTATATGTTTCAATAAGTAAGGTGTGTTTAACTGTATAGTTGAAGAAATGGAGGTGAGATTGTTTCTTTGCATGACTGACTGGGTGTGTGAGTAACTCCATGGATGAGTGGCAGTGTGTGAGTGTCTGTATACACTGAGTGTATCTAAGGTTATATTAGAGTCTGAAGAGGTTTATCGTATTAGCACAAGAATGATGTCATTTAAGATGTCATCAGTGATGTCACTGACCATGTCATGAATGATGTAATATGTGACATGATCAGCAGTGGATTGCGGGTGCGCGATATATAGTTAGTGCAACTAACTATATATGGAATTTCAATGGTTTTGTGTGAGTAAAATAAGGTTTTTTAAATGCTAATTCCTAACTATATATGGTCTATAACCTATGGTTTTTTCAGTGAATTTTCAAGGTTTTGTAAATGCTAATTCCTAACTATATATGGTCTATAACCTATGGTTTTTTCAGTGAATTTCAATGGTTTTTTAATAGCAAATATCATAAGCTGTCGAATGTCAAGTACGTGGTAAGTGAAAACATTTTCGTGTTTATGCACACTGATCTGCTTTGAATGGTGCCCCCCCCCCCTCATTTCTATTAGGAGTACTCTCTCTTTGCAGATAGTGAAAGGTAGTTAACGCAGGCCTTTGCCCCCGTTGTAATCCGTCGTGCCTGCTTCTCTCTCCATTTGATTGATTGTTATCCAAGTATTTACTGTTTTAGAATTAGTTCTCTTTGGTTCATTCTCTATTTACAAACAAACACAGAGTCGCAATACTCTGTTTAGTCTTTGCAGATAACGAAAAATCGTGTAAAAAAAAAGAAAAGGAATCGAGCAAAATCAGTAGGCCACTAATGGGATCTCTTTTTGACCTCGCTAAAATAGAAACATTAGGAACAACCCCTCATGACAAATACAAAACTAGTGAGATGAACTGAACTCCACACAATGATGGCTGCAAAACAGCTCGGCTCCGCCACCCACCCCGCCCAAAATAACGATAAAGAACGGCTGCCATGATTGGTTGCGGAATGACCACGACGGAGCTACAAAATGGTGCTGCTCTCATGCTAACCCCAGCTTCAGTCTGAAACATCCAGAAACACTGTAGACTACCAATTCGATCAGTTCCGGTAGCGCCCCAATGTAACCCGGTAGAGAAGAACTAGCCCTCCCCTCTTTGACTGATGGTTCTTGTTGCCTGTCCCTTCTGTTGTCATTTAACAGAACTATTTAGCCTGCTGAAAGGGGTTGTGTTCCGACCGCTGGTTGGTGGAGACATTTTGACTATATTCTGTACCTGCGTTGTCGCGTAATGCGTCATATGACGCGCCGCGTTAGCGCATCCGGAAGTCATCCGGGGCGCGCAGCGCGTAACGTAAGCATAACAAGTCATGTGACTTGTTAATAAAACTTTTCATTGGTTCATTTTACTTTTCTTATTGTAATGATGAAAGGCTTGGTCATATGACCTAAAAATTACGCTTTTCATTACTTCCGAACATTATTTTTTCTTAAATATATGTTATAATGTTCCAGGCTAATGTACTTTCCCGGAAATTTTACAACTGTCCTGCAAGTAAAATATATTCTTTTTTCGAGAAAAAGAGCGTTTCTTCGTCCCATGACGGAGCCGTTGAGCAAAAGAGGGTCGACCTGCTGTCTTAGTCGCCGATACGCCTGAATATGAGATTCTTATCGATCACTTTATGTTGCAGGAATAGAAAACACAACAGCCCTTGACCATTTATCTTTACTGCGTTCCTTCGTATTATACCTTTTACCCTTCATGTAATTGGTCTGCTTTATTTCACTTGCCTTTTAATGATTCTAAAACAGTCACTATTATTAAAAACTTTACCAATGTATATACTACTACCATGTTTTCTTTTAAAAACCTTTATTGTGAAAATGTCATTATACAAATACGAGCCTATAACCACGTGGGCCTGCCACAGAGCAAACTGTAATCGTATATGATGAATAGACATTTACACTGTAGAGGAACGTAACGGGCGGGCCATTAGGTTGCAAGAACTAAGGTGTCTAACAGTTACGGAATCGGTGGACGTACATTTTATAATTAAAATACGACAGGGCCAGTTACAATAAAATTATCTAGATATACATTTGCGGGCAAGTACCATGGGTGACGTTAATTCGAACTTTCAACAGTACAGTAATCAATAACACATCAGAACTTAATATCAATAGGGATGTCGAAATATTCAATCAATTCTCGTCCCCGCCCGCCATGTGCTTCAAAACTGCATACGTATCTCGTGATTTCAAGGTTCTGCAACCAGTACACAACAAGGAGTTACGAGTCCCATTTATTCCGGCGCCATTTTGGGCGAGGACGGGCAGGTCCAGGATATAGTCAAAATGTCTCTACCAACCATCGACTATGATGATGTTCATATGCTGTATTTATTAGAGTAACACTCATCTGTCCACATGAAATTAATTTGCCACAATCTAAACATGTCATTTTAATCTTTCCAAAGTTCTTCTAAATATTTGAGACCGTTTCCCTTGCCTCTGAAGCTCTCAGTGCCACTTCTTTGATGAATGTACTAGCAGGTCAGGGGTTCTCCTCCAAATCTCTCTTTTATGCAGCACTATAATTAATTGGTGCCACCTCTCCATATGACGATGCATGGTATAGTTACCACAACTATATTTTTTTTCGGTTCCTCTGGAGAGTTCATCGTGGCAGATGAAGCGTGTAACGTACCGGGCATTTACCTTTTTTTGCATGCACAGGAAAGGAAAAAAAAATCGAGCGTCCGAGTTCTAAGGTGTCCCAGGGCCATTTTAGTGGACCAGGCCCAAATCCAAAGAACAGGCCGCCATTTTGAGAGTCCTCTTGCAGCCGCCTGTCGCTGTAGCATCAAGAGCAGCCAAAACTCAGCTGAATGGCAACTGAAACAGTAAAGGGGCGCCCCACTACAGCAGACGAGCCTCCACCTAGGAAGGCCCATTCACGCCGGCTCCCCCCCCCCTTCGGGCACCCCACGCCGTTATTCGGAGCAGTATTGTAGGATGGCCACACCAGTGCGGCAACTTGCTAGACATCACCTCGGTGGTAACCGAATCTCAACGCCTTGTGGTGTCTTCTATTCAGAAAACATTGTTATGCTGCCTTCGACCTATTCTCCGCAAGTGCGCACACAACTCAACTGCATAGCTTGCTAGACACCACCTCGGTGCCATCCGGATCTTGGAATGTCAGCACCTTTTGGTGTCTTCTCTTCAGAAAATATTGTTGCGCTGCCTTTGGCCCCATTCGCACATCAGTCCGCTACTGACGCCATCTCACAGGCTAATGGGGCGCCCCACGCCGACTTTCAGCATTGTAGAATGACCACACCAGTACAGCAACTTGCTAGACATCACCTCGGTGCCATCCGGATCTCGGCGCCCCACTGCAGATGAAGTGCCTCTCAACTATGAAACCACCACGGTGACATCCGGATCTTGGCGCGTTGTGCTGCCTTCGGCCTATTCGCACATCGGTCCGCTACTGACGCCATCTCACAGGCTAATGGGGCGACCCACGCCGAGTTTCAGCATTGTAGGATGACCACACAAGTACAGCAACTTGCTAGACATCACCTCGGTGCCATCCGAATCTTGGCATCTCAACGCCTAGTGATATCTTCCATACAAAAAATATTGTTACGCTGCCTTTGGCCCCATTCGCACATCAGTCCGCAACTTAGACATCACCTCGGTGCCATCCGGATCTTGGCATCTCAGCGCCTTGTGGTGTCTTCTACTCCGAAAATATTGTAGAAAATATTGTTGCGCTGCCTTTGGCCCCATTCGCACATCAGTCCGCTACTGACACCATCTCACAGGCCAACAGGGCGCCCCACGCCGACTTTTACCATTGTAGGATGGCCACACCAGTGCCACAACTTGCTAGACACCACCTCGGTGCCATCCGGATCTTGGCATCTCAGCGCCTTGTGGTGTCAGTCAGAAAATATTGTTGCGCTGCCTTTGGCCCCATTCGCACATCGGTCCGCTACTGACGCCATCTCACAGGCCAACGGGGCGCCCCACGCCAACTTTCAACATTGTAGGATGGCCACAGAAGTGCGACAACTTACTAGACACCACCTCGGTGCCATCCGGATCTTGGCGCGTTGTGCTGCCTTCGGCCTATTCGCACATCGGTCCGCTACTGACGCAAACTCACAGGCCAACGGGGCGCCCCACGCCGACTTTCAGCATTATAGGATGGCCACACCAGTGCTGCAACTTGCTGGACACCACCTCGGTGCCATCCGGATCTTGACGCGTTGTATTGCCTTCGGCCTATTCGCACATCGGTCCGCTACTGACGCCGCCTGACGTGCCAACGTATTTTCTCCGCATTTTATACCCTATGCCGCATAACAGGTCATGTGACTTGTTTATAAAACTTTTCATTGGTTCATTTTACTTTTGGTTTCCTAATGATGGAAGGCTTGATCATATGACCTAAAAACAACACTTTTCATTGGATGAAAACTTTTTTTTTTCCCCAAACGATGAAAGCCCCACCTTGTTTCTGGATGTTTCAGACTAAACTGGCGTCAGCATGAGAGCACCACCATCTCGTAGCTCCGTCGTGGTCATTCCGCGAGCAATCATGGCAGCCGCTCCCCACCAGAAGCCTGCAGGAGTCGGGGCCCCCAAAACTTTTGATGAATTCTCAAGGCGGAGGGGACGCTTTCGAGAATGGGGTCCAAGACCTAGCAGACAAGCGTCCGATTTCCAAGGTGTCCCAGGGCCATTTCAGTGCACCAGGCCCAAAAAGGAAAGAGCCTGCCGCCATTTTGAGAGTCCTGTGACAGCCGCCTATCGCTGCACCGCAAGAGTGGGCGCAACTCAGCTGAATTGCGGCTTTTGAAACAGTGGACCAAAAACGGACGGAATGGCAACTGAAACGGTAAAGGGGCGCCCCACTACAACAGATGAGACTCCACCTGGAGAGGCCCGTTCACGCCGCCTCACCCGGGGCGCCCCACGCCGTTATTCGGAGCAGCATTGTAGGATACCAAAACCAGTGCGGCAACTTACTGGACATCACCTTGGTGCCATCGTTCTGCTGCCTTGGAACTATTCGCACAACAGTTTGCTACTGATGACCCACCCCCCGCGACGCCCCACGCCGTTATTTGCTGGGTGGCAACTTACTAGACATCACTTTCGTGTCATCTAGATTTCGGCGCGTTCTGCTGCCTTGGAACAATTCGCACAACAGTTTGCTACTGATGACCCACCCCCCGCGACGCCCCACGCCGGAAATCTGGACGTTGTGCTGCGTTGGGACTATTCGCACAGCCGACCGCTACTTCGTTGTTTTTCCCTAAAAATGTTTATATGTTATTACTATTTTTGTTTTCTTGTATATATTTATAAATTATTAAAGTTTTATAATCTTACTACTTTGTCGGAGTGCTATATATTTTTAATGTGACACATAATTGTAAAAACTTTGATGTACAAAGAGTCATCCCTGGAATCTTCCGCTTCACGCTCGGTCCCCTCCCCAATCACAATACAGGATGGTTTTCAGATAATAGCAACGCTTCTGCTGTGACGGATCTCATCGAGTGTGGACCTTGATCTACTATAACTCCTTTGAAGAGGGGTGATTCTTTACAGCTGTGGCCATAAACTACATCTGCAGGGCTAGCTGATAGCCTAGGACCGGCCTGGACAATCGGACACAGAGGAAAAGGAGTGTCAGAGGGTGCGGTAGTGAATAGGGCGAAAGGGAGGTGTTGGGCGGGCACAGGGTGTGATTCTCAGGGAAGAGCAGCGCAGATGGGGGGAGGTTTATTACCCATGCATAACACAGACAGCGGGGGTGACCACTGCCTGGGTGAGATGCTTGCGAGGGTGGGGAGCCATGCTAAGGATCGACAGCGTGCACAGAGTGGGTCTGGTCAAGGCATCTAAAATGGCTGCCGTGCACGACAAAAGTGTGGCATTTGAAAAAAGACAAGATGGCGCAGACAATGTTTTTCAACACTTCCTGATTTCCTTCGAATCGAACGTTAACAGACGTTGGGGCATATTACCAAAGTTAAACGATATTTATCCCTAACGATGCATTGCAAAGATTTTTTTACCGTCAGAAATTATCGCAGATAAACCTTGCTATTATCAAGGTTTATCGCAAATACGATAAAAAACGACCGCAATGCATTAATATCGCTGAAAACTCTGCGATATTCATGCATTACCGAGCTAATGCTCTTAGCCATGTTATCCACCTCCCATTGGATAACATGGCTAAGAACTGCTCAGGGCAGCTGTTACTTTTTGGAGATATTCGCGTTTATCTCGAATATTTCCAAAAGTTGATAATAGGAGATAGCGATGTTAGCGACTGTTTCCAGTCGCTAACATCTTGGCATGCCCACTTTGCATGTCATTAGTGATAAACATCACTCACATGCAAAGTGGGGCCCAAGATGGTCGCTATCTCCTACTAGCCGTCGCTAACTGGTGTTAGCAACAGCTAGGTAATACAGATATAATTTTATCTCCGCGAAGCGGAGCTCTGTTACAGATATATATCTTGTTTTTGAACGTTAATTTCTCAAAATGCACTGAAGCACATATATTGAGACCTAGCAAAGGCACATCGGGCTACCAGTCCCTAATATTTTACCAAGTTTCGTGCAAATCCATTCAGCCGTTCGATTATTATTATTATTATTTTTTTTTGCCCCGCGGGGCCCTTTTAAAACCTCCACATCAAACTTAGGAGGTCAGCGAGGATCTACTATGCCCCCTTATGGTCATTTGCCCCTTCGCTTTGGCCTCCTCTTGTCTCTCGATCCTACCGAGAGACAAGATGGCGGCCGCTACGTACTGTTTGGAATGTTTACAGACACCGGAGAGCCAATCAGCTTCGCTTCGCAAAGCTCCGTAACGCGAAAAGTACGCGAAGCGGTGCGCTGTTACAGATATATATCTTTTTTTGAACGTTAATTTCTCAAAATCCACTGAAGCACATATATTGAGACCTAGCAAAGGCACATCGGGCTACCAGTCCCTACAATTTTGCCAAGTTTCGTGCAAATCCATTCAGCCGTTCGATTATTATTATTATTTTTTTTTTTGCCCCGCGGGGCACTTTTAAAACCTCCACATCAAACCTACGGGGTCAGCGAGGATCTACTATTCCTCCTTATGGTCATTTGCCCCTTCGCTTTGGCCTCCTCTTGTCTCTCGATCCTACCGAGAGACAAGATGGCGGCCGCTACGGACTGTTTGGAATGTTGACAGACGCCGGAGAACCAATCAGCTTCGCTTCACAAAGCTCCGTTGCGCGAAAAGTACGCGTTCTGGAGCGCTGCCCGGTCCGCTGTTACAGATATATATCTTTTTTTAAACGTTAATTTCTCAAAATCCACTGTAGCACATATATTGAGACCTACAAAAGGCACATCGGGCTACAAGTCCCTACAATTTTGCCAAGTTTCATGCAAATCCATTCAGCCGTTCGGGCTAAAAGTGAGGCCAACCGCCCTATGGAAAACTCAATGTTAAAAACACGTTTTGGGACCCCCCTTTTTTCTCAGCCCCCCCTTGACGAACCCCCCCCAAATTTTCAAGGGCTGCTCAGAAACAAAATGTTCCATTTTCCTGAAAATTTCAGCCAATTCCGTCCACAAACGCCAAAGTTATTAGACATAGAATTTTCAAAAATCCCATAGAGAAAAAATCCTAACTATATATACCTACTGGCGACCGCCAGTAGGTAATATAAATATATATATATATATAAAACATATTTAAACTTTACAGAAACACACAGTTATAGGATGATGTCATCAGTGATGTCATGAGTGATGTCATTTGAGATGTCATCAGTGATGTCATCAGTAATGTCACTGACCATGTCATGAATGATGTAATATGTGATGTCATTACATGCCCCCCTCATAGACATAGAAACAGTTCATGGACATGGAAAAAATTCCATTGTCACACAATGAGTAGTTACGAGATATTAAAAAAACTTGAGATACCTTTACATTTAGTATATAAAGTAAGGTTAATGAAGATTATAGCAGCTAAGGACATAAAAACACATAGTGCATTGAAATACATAAATTGCATCATCTGCTACTTAACCATATGTATAATATATACACATTTAACTACTGCGCAGGGAAGGTATCTCCTCCTTATGTTGGGACATGCAATACTATTTGTACCAATTTTAAAAACCCAGTGTTTTGGTGCAAACCCCCAACGGTATTGCTAACAAATTAAAACGTGCTACGCAATAAAGTGTGTATGTCACACTGAAGATACCTGTTTGACCTTAAATGCTTCGTTAATGGTTTGTGAACTCCTCCAGGCAGAGCCTGTGACCTTTGCTTGGCTAGATGGACGAAGTAATTCTGTTCAGTGTCAATTTGCGTGATCAAAATAATACACTCTGAGTATGTTGTGGAAATGAAGCTTAAGGCTGAAACAAACTATGAGGCTAAAGACACAAATGTGTGCTTTTAAAACATAAATGCAGACCTCAAAATTATGTCCTGAACCACACAGGGACTAATCAGTGATGTCATCAGTGATGTAATTTGAGATGTCATAAGTGATGTGACTGACCATGTCATGAGTGATGTAATATGTGAGGTCATGAGCAGTGCATTGTAGGGCGCGAGTTATGGTTAGCTTAGCTAACTATAACTGCTGATTTTGTCTGGTTTTGTATAAGCGAAACTTGAGCCTAACTATAACAACTCTGTAACCTTTGATGTTTTCAGTGAATTTCAAAGTTTTTTTTAATCCAAATCCTAACTATAACGTACCTGTAACCTTTGGGTTTTTCAGTGAGTTTTTATGGTTTTTTTAAATGCTAACTCCTAACCATAACGTCCATGTTACCTTTGTTTTTTGGGGGTGAATTTCAATGGTTTTTAGGTCAAGCCCACAATGCGCAAGACCTGATGTAATCAATAATGCCACTTTTTTGCCCGCCTGCTACTTACCATTGGTACAGAGTCACTTTTGTTTCCTGCCTCCTAACTTCTTCGCTTTGCTGATATGCAACTTCCATTCAAGGTTGAGATGCTCCGGCAAGTACAGGCTCCTTACGCTGGCATTCCTTATCTGTCCTTTGGGAGAACACTTTCTTTTTTTAAATATGGCTTTGTGCTCATCGCGGACCTATATTGCACCGCCACCCGTCTACTTTTTAATTGTTATTTTCTGCCCGATACTGTCTACCATGTTTGTGTATCCGTCCCCTCCTCGGAGCTGCACTGAAGAGCCTTGCCTTTTCCCCTTTGCTGATCATTTTTTTTTTCAAAAATATTGCTTTCCGCCCGTACACTAATGAAGAGAGCAGCACACTACACATCCAAAGATACAGAAGTCATCTGGTCAACTTTCAAGGAAGCATTAATATATTTTCAGTTTTATATAGCACCGCACTTCGCATTGTGGATACTCCACCCATCACTCTCTACCATGTTTATGTAGCCGTTCCCTCCCCGGAGCTGCACAGAAAAGCCTCACACTTTCCCTTTTGCTGTTCATTTTTTAAAATTATTTCTTCCCGCCTGTCATGGACTTTACACTGAAAGCCTGTATTTTTATAAGCTTTTGGGACAGTCATGAGAACCAACCTCACCCATCTAGTGATCACCTTGACTGAGGCTTCTGAGGCATGTTCAACAGGCAATGCTCGTACCAGGCACTTCCTTCAGCACCTCACAATCCAGTGTTATATAGCATGAGCCATACACAACGGGAAGGCCAGAGTCAGCGGGCTCGCTCATGCTTCTGTGTCTCTCTTCAGGTTCTCCCCTGCTCCTTCCTGTCACAACTGGGCTGGTGTGAACCAGCTGCTGACCCCGAACTGTTCCTACTGTTTCACCGTATCTACTGCAGAGTCCTCCACCATACCAAGGCTCTCAAATTGGCTGCCCTGGAGAGAGGCATCAACTTAGCCACATACACTGCGCTGAGGCAGGTTCTTTTAATTAATTTGAGACCAGGTAGCCTCTACCAGTGTCCACGTAGCGCTGTAGGGCAGAGGCCCTTTCTCTGCACTCCAGTCCCAGCAGCCTGTTTTTGGGGATGCTTTTGCAGGTTATCAAGGAGACAGTAACAGGACTGTTTAACACTGCAGTTGGATCTGTGGTGTTTTGTTTACGTTTTGGAGTGACAATGATAAAGCACTCGCATTATCGAAGTGATCTACTGCACAGACTCAATGTGTGCTCTCATTCATAGTACATGCGCACTGAGGCCAGGTACTGCACACATGCATTTATGATGAAGCACAAATACATACACTGTACCATTACACTATGCCTATCTCAAGGCTCCCTCTTCCCTGTCCTCGATGCTGAACTATAGAATCCACCCACCTTCCACCACCATTGCTCTCAACCCTAGATCACCTATGCCTCAGATGGACTCTAACAAGTATGGGTAAAGCCAACAGGTGTACCTTTGATGTGCCAAAGGATTTGAATACTAGCATTCAAAAAATGCTGTTTGCATGTGTTGTATGCACAAATGCTGATTGTTACATGATGGCAAACCTATTCACTTTGCCATCTGGGGAAAATGGATGGTAAAACACATTGTAATTTACAACTCGAAAATGTGAGACCTATTGCATTGCAAATGCTTGTTTAAGTAGGAGTCGTGTTTGCAGACTGGAGGAGAAAGAGGGCTGGGCCTCCGACCAGCTCTCTGGAATCCTGCCATGTAGGACTTCCAGGAAGTACCAGGAGGGCTTCTTGGTCCCCAAGGTCACTCAGGAGTAAAGTGAACTTCATCCATTTACCAGTAGTGCAACACAAGCTGAGATTGGTGGAGACAGGAGGCGTGGCCGCCGAACACCACTTGGCAATTTAGCAATTCCACTCTGTGGGACTTACTGGAGATAACAGGTGGGCAAAGTACCCCCATCAGTTACCTTCAATAAGTCCTACACAGCGGACGTGCTGAGACCTGGTATAAGGCCACAGCCCCTTTCTCCACCACTCTGCAGATGCACCTTCTGGCACACTGCTGCATGGGGTAAGAAGTCCTTTACCTCATACCCCCAGCATTGTGCTGAGAGGTGTGTTTGCGGAGGGGTAGAAAACGGGGTGGGGCCTCCAGCGAGTTGCATTTTGTTTTATTTTTTTTCCAAAGGGAAGGGGGGCTATAAAGCCCTGCTTCCCTGGGCCGATTTCGGCCTCAGGACCCCATTCCCCCAGGGACAGGTGTGTTAAGAATGTGGAGGGGGCTGCGTGGCCCCCCTCCTCGGGCCGATTTCGGCTCCAGGCAGGCCATCCTTGGGACTCAGGTTTTCTTTCTTTATTTTTTAAATAAAGAAAGAGGGGCTGCATGGTTCCCCTTTCCTGGCCCATGCCTGGGGTCTGCCCCCTTTTTAGGTCTCGGGACCTTAGACTTGGCCGTAGGCCAGGACCGGAAGTCCGGAGATTTATTGTTACTTAGAGTGCAGCAACATCCCGCCTCTCTTTTCGTCTCTCCTCCATTGGCTGGCTTCCTAAATGGAGGCCAGCCATTGGAGGAGAGAGCCGTCCCTCCAAAGAAGCTCCGTCTTTTTCGGATTTGGGGGCGTACATTTTGCTGTTCTTTCGCCAGTGACGTCACCCGTCAGAACAACAAAACACACGCCCCGAATGCGAAAATTACCATGCTTTCTCCGAGGCATTTCTGCTTTGCCTCGGAGAAAGACGGTGGTGGTTTTCAGAGCTGCTCTGCTCATCCCCCCTCCCTCCGCAGCTTTCCTTCGTCCCGCTCCCACCCCCCTCCCTCTGCCCGCAGCTCTCCTTAAACCCGCTCCCCCCTACCCCCTCCCACACCAGGCCAATTATTTTCATTCGCAATGAGAGCGGTGCAGATGTGCTGTGTGAGTGGCCATCCCGCGAGGTCAGGGAGAAAAGTTAGCTCCGAAGTGTAAAAATAAAAACCGTGTTGAGACTTTTTTTCTGTAAAACACATTTTTGTTCCAAAACCTGCTATGATGGATGCCATGTCCCACGGGTTGAGATTCAACCTACAAAACCCCACCAGGTCCTGTGTGATTCGTGAGAAGTCCCACTAGACACATGCGAAGCGCTCACATGGGCATCACATTGGAGCTCCAGTCGTGTTTTCTTTGCAAACGTCGGCTGTCACGTCTTGCGGTTTGTTTTCACAGCTACTGCGGAATGTGGCATATGGATAACTGTGAGGTTTGGGGGATCTGTTTGGGGTCCAGCTTTGTAGGGCGCACGGGGGTAATTTGCAGGAGAGGGTGTGGGGGTCGATACCTCTCTTTGAAGATGGAATTGCACTGGTCCTTTCAGATTGACCGGCAACAGTTGGAGGCTATCGCACAATGAATTATTAAAACTCCGCTCTAACGGGTTCTTCTTTTAAAAGTCCCCACCCGGCCTGCAACAGATACCTCATTATATTTGCTAAAAGTACCGTCCGGTGATTTAGCGCTTGGCTATTATAGTGGTCCTTCAGCAGTGTATATAAACAACTCGTCATGCCCACGGCATTATTTTCCTAATTTCTGCTTAAATGCCTTCTCTAGCTTGTTGTGGCCTCTCCCTTCGGACGGCATGGACAGCAGGCCGCCTAGCACTGGTATGTGCTGTGCTGGCCCGGGGCTGCTGGCTGACCGGTCGCATCAGTAACTTGCAGCCAGGCTGGGGCAGATAATGACGAGTAAACACAGGCCCTGCTCAGGCAGATGATGGGGAGATTGTGGCAGACACTGCATACTAGCGGAGGGGCGTGGACAAAAATGCTGAGTAGCAGCAGGGGCTGTATTGCAAGGGTGGGGGGGAAATTTCTAAAGGTCAAATGAGAATTTTCCTTTTTTTATTAAACTTTTTTTCGGGGCTTCTCGTCCTCCAGAAGTGCATTTTTGCTCAGTTTTTCACGGTGATCCACACTAGAAAACGAAACTTTACAAACGTTTAGAAGTAGGATCTGAATATATTTCCACCTGGC
Source organism: Lissotriton helveticus (assembly GCF_964261635.1). Lineage (NCBI taxonomy): Eukaryota > Metazoa > Chordata > Amphibia > Caudata > Salamandridae > Lissotriton > Lissotriton helveticus. The sequence continues at coordinate 202,529,054 of NC_136058.1, read as the reverse complement.
CATTGAAAGCGTCAGTTTATGTGTGCCTGCCAATTTTGTATGTGTGGTCGGATGTTTGTCACACACCACTGTGGGGGGGTGGTGAACTGGTGCTTCAAACTGCATAGGCGCAGGGAGGCTGAACAAACATTCGGCGGTGATTAACGGTGCAGGAAAATGCATGTGTGAAAGGAATTTAGAAAAACTTTAATGATTTAATGAAAAACTAACGCAACAACTCCCCCAAGAGCCCCCCCCAAACCCTCGCCCAATCTAGGAAGCAATTAAGACAGACTCACTTGTGTGAACCTCAAGCTGAGCCATTCTGAGGGGATTCAATGCGATTCGTCATTAGCACTGTAAAGGTGAGTGGGCGTGGCCTGAATGTATGTCAGCTCCGTCGTGAAAATACCAGTGTGCAGTAATCTCACTCTTTACAGTGTAGGTCCAAGGTGTGATGCTTGTCACGTGAGGCCTCGGGTGTGAGCCTTGAGTGAGTTACCACTGGTGACGCTGAGCAGTGGCTGAGAACAGCACAAGACCTGACAAGTGGGAGGGCGTTAGGATCAACTTCCCACCAGTGCTGCAGGCTTATTTACCACTATTTCACGTTTAAATGGAGGGCGATTAAATACAAATAGTGGACATTTACATACAAACAGGAGCCGACGTTTAAGTGAAAACGGGGGGCATTTTGGGGCTAATGAGTAGGTTCACTGCAGTCATTCTATTTACCTGTAAACTATAGCATTGTTTGGTATCCATTATTAATATTTTCTTTACAGTTCTAGATAGACAGTTTTAGCCTTGGGGACACTTTTATGTAAAATGCACGTAGAAGTTTAAGGGAAAGAAACTTTAGGATAATGTGCTGCACGGCTAAATTCTTATAAGGTCCCAAAGGCGAGATCTATTGGCAATGCCAATGCTTGTTTTTTCAATTATGTGCTTTACGTTGTAACATGATATATTTAGTATCTTTTCCACAGAGAAGTCGCTAATTTAATTGCCCTAACTGTAATACTACAAAGTCAAGAAGTAATCAGAGACAAACAAAATAATAATTCAACTTATCTTCAGAGCCGATTGCTGTTCCTTAGCACGTAGCCTGCAGCTGTTCCTACCCTGTGTCTCTAGTGCTGCACCTGACCAGTACTTTTTTTCCTGCTCAGAGCACCAGCTGCTCTCCTGTGTTCTGATCACTTTTCACTTTTGTTCAGAGTGTGGGTGCAGCTCAAATGCTTACGCCGGTCACTGTTCGTGTTCACGCCCATTGGGCCTAAACTGCTACTGCTTGGAGCATCTCTGGTGTCAAGAACACAGGCACGACTCCCAGGTTCATGCCAGACACATTTTTTGTTTGCACACAGCAGTTGTCTCACTGCTTCTGTTAAGCAGTCATATTTATACATATCAGGAGCTTGGATGATTCTGTTTTTTGTCTCTAACTAGTTCTATGGTACATGAAAATATGTTTGGCTTCTTATATTTGCAGTATTACTACAAAGACATTACCCTTATCTTATGTCTAAATTGTAGATATCTCTGTGACCCTTTCGGTGGTATATACTCCTTGGTCTCAAGTGGCGGGTCGTGGCTAGTTCTAACCATGGGCGGGTCCTCCACTTAGGCGGAGGAGTGTCACCCCACTGCATTGAAGCAGTAAAAGAAAGGAAAAAATTAAATGATAATCATGTAATGTTATCATTTTATTTTTTTGCTCCTGCTGCGGTAGCTTTGATTGAGGGGGCGGGGCTGCAGAGCAGGGGATGAGTGGGAGAACCCTACAAAGTGCTGCTTGGTCGACCCTCTCGGGCAGCCCAAAACAGTCAGGCGCCTGTTCTCCAAGCAGACTCCGTTGCAACCTGCATGGAGAACATGCCCAGGTCCCCCATCCCTGGCTGAGTGCTGAATCACAGTACTCAGACCAATCACATTGCTGCATTGCAGCATTGTGATTGGTCAGGGAAGCCTTACTGTGCTTCCTGTTCCTGGAGTCCAACACAGGAGAGAACGAGCAGAGACGCGGGACCCAGTGGCAACGTACGTGGTTTTTTTTTTTTTTTCACATTGATCCCGCGTCCCGTCGTACACGCTCCCGCCAACGCTCAGGGAGGCCCTAATCATCACCCTGCTTAAAAAAGACAAGCCGCCCTATAGCTGTGACTCATAACATCCGCTATCGCATATAAACACGGATGCAAAGCTTCTAGCGACCATCTTAGCTGCCAGACTTAAATCCCTAATGCCTAATTTGGTCCTGCCAGATCAATAAACCTATGCCTAGATCTGCTTTGCACCTCCCAGAGTTTCTCAGAGACAGCGCAACCTCTACCTAAATCAAGGAGTTCTGAGGCGATGCACCTTATATTTGGACAGCCCACCCCTCTGGAGCACCCACAGGTTCTGGAGGGTACCACTAGTGGATTCCCATTGGGACGTTCGCACCCGGCGCAAGTCGGAACCCTATCCGGTGTTGAATCTGGAGGGACTCCACCTGTGCAACTGTAACCTTCTTGCGAGTCCGCTTCAGTGCCGTTGTTCCCACGAGTACCGAGGCCGCGCAGCGGCTCAACCTCATCGTCATTGACGATTCGGATACAGAGGCAGAGCGATGTTGCCCAACGTCGACTCCAGCAACGGCCGCTACCATGCCCTACAAGTCAGAGTCAGTCCCTTTTGCTTTTAAATGGCCTGTAGATGGAGACCAATGGGAGGTGTTTGAGAATCCTTAGTCCCCTCATACAGGGGGCTCATTGTCCCCTGGATGAGCCACAGGATTGATATGAGGAAATGGCGTGTACCAGTGGGTTGGACACCTTACTGGACTTCGGCTTTGGAGGAGGGATCCTTGTTTGCACTGGTGCAACGGAGGTCGGCTGAGGTCCTCAACTGCCCTTGGTGGCAGTCATGATGAACGTCTTGACGGAGGTGCTTCTGCCTGAAGTTGTCACCTCTGAACCTCTAATTCCATTTAATGTAGCCTTTGTGGACATCCTGCTGGTTGAAGCCCTGCACAGGGGCTCCTATGAAATTGCCCATCGCCCTGCTCATGGGGAGTCCAGTTTTCTCACCCAGCACTCCACCCTGGAGAGCTTGGTGGTCCAAGCCTCCACCTCCAGGATCAACCCTGGCGCGTTCCCTGCCACTCCATCTGGTAGGGAATCCAAAAGTCTCAATACCTTTGGCAAGCTGAGGATGCACTCTTCTGCCAACCTACTACTGCGGTCAGTGAATACTGCATCACTTTTGGGCTGATATATACACACACTGTGTGGGCCTCAGTTGCTCATGTGCTACCTATGGTCTCATAGAAGCCCCGAGCCATACTCACCCAAGCCATATCAGACCAGCGAGATACAGGAAAGTTCACCATCAGATGTCAACTGAGCATAATAGACTCACTGGGCAGAGCAATTGCATCGTTAGTGGGCCAATTGCATCGTTAGTGGGCCTTCAACGCCACACTTGGTTGAGAACCACTGGCTTTTCAGAGGATGTCCAATCTTCCCTTATGGGTATACCCTTTGATGGCTCTCGCCTTTTTGACGAAAAGGAAGACTCAGCACCTTAAAGACAGCAGAGCTGTGTCTTGGTCTTTTAATCTCTTTATGGACTCTGCCAACCCCAGTCTGCTTTTCACTAATTCCGTGGTTGCAGTAATAGCTGCCAATTGCATTTTTTCCCATCCAGCCACCAAGACCAACACGCTTCTCATCCTTTTCATGTCCGTCAACAATGTTCCCACAAACTACGTGGGAACACCAGCCAGAGGGCAAGTCAGTACACCACCACCCCAGCAGCCACATCCTCCAAACTCTTTAGTTCACTTTTATACCAACACGGGCATCAAGTAAGAGGCAGGAACCGCCAACACCTACCCCCCTGGCATTCCGTAGCATTGGACAATTGGATTCTACAGATTGTCCAGAGTGGGCTACTCCATCTCCTTTCTGGAACCCCTCCAGCCATGCCACTCACTTAAGATCAAGAGGACCGTCTATCCTTGCTACATCAGGAAGCGTTGACTCTGTCAGCCATTGAGAGGGTGCCTGCATCATAAGTATGTTGTGGTTGCTATTACTGCTACTTTCTGGTGCCCAAAAAGGGCAGAGGCCTTTGCCCTATTGTGGACCTGCAACTTCTCAACGCTTGCCTGAAGAAGGAAAAATTCAACATGCTCACATTAGCTCAGGTCCTGTTCGCCCTGAAGACTGGATGGTGGTGTTTCTTATTTCCACGTCCCTGTCCTGCCTGCCCACAGATGTTGCCTGCGGTTCATGGTTTGCCAAGAGCATTGTCAGTTTGCTATGCTCCTTTTGAGCCTTGTAAGCCCCCTCGGGTGTTCACCAGCGTGATGGAAATGGTTGCAGCACATCTGCAGAGGTAAAGGCGTTCCAGTCAACAAAGGTTCTGCTCTTACCCTACCTCGACAATTGGTTGTTGAAGACTGCATCGCCCCAGGCAGATGTCTCCTACCTCCAGACTATGGTGGACCTCCAAATCAATGGGGGGGTCAGGGAGAGGAGTTGAAGTATATGTGTAGAATTTCACTCTTCTTCCATGTATCATAATGCTCTCAATCAAAAGGGAGTGAATCCTGTCAATGTGGGAGGACGCGGATGTAATCAGTCTTAACCCAAAACCCTCAACCAAACGTAGCCATTATAGGCGTAAATTAATCACCACTGCGGTTTTTGTCATTGGGCGGCATCATCATTGAGTTTTGCGCATAGGTACTCGCTTCCCTTGCTGAGTACCGCCTCCTTTCGAGGGAAAGAACTGGTGGGATCCGTCTGATGGTGTCTAAAATTACTTCCTGTACCTTCAAAAATTTCTTTTAATATGGATGTAAGATACAGTGGTAAGATTAAAAGAAAAGTGATGTTCTTGGAAGTGCTAATTAACCGTAAGATCATTCAGGAATGGTCAACATGCTTCGGCTTTTGATGCCTATCTGTGTCTATTCCTTAGTCAGCACCTTATTCTAATTATTGCAGTCCCATTCTTGTTTCTAGACCATTATTCTTGGTTTCTATCTTGACTCGTAAGTCATTTACGTGTCTTCAGTCTGTAATGTGTTAATCGGACAAATGTTTCTGGCTTCTTTGAGCCTATAACCCGTGCTTCACTTTTGTATGCCTCATAGGAATCAGGCGAGGTGGGCTGCTCCTATTTGGCTACGTGCCGATATGACGTTATTAGAGGCATTCATTTCAAAGGACATTGCCAGGTGGCGCTCATCTGGAAAGTAATAATAAAACAAGCATAGGCTGGGACTTAACCTTGTATTTACCACATGTGGTTCTCTTAACACCTTGTCTGAAAAGCTTCCCCCCCCCCGCTCCTAGAATGCTAAGCCCTTTTTTCACTATTTGGTGTAGTTTACACATAGGTCTCTATGCTAATGCAATAGGTAACACATATCCAAAATATTACGCTAATGGCAACAGAAATTACAGTGCCATTTATTTAGGTTAAAAAAAAAACAATACCAATAGCTCTACCTATAATATTGCCGAGACCATTGCATTGTAAATGCTTGTTTTATTTCGTTTTAAAAAGGGAGGGGGCCCGGCCCTTTGCAGATGGGGGAGGAGGCTGTGCGGTCCTCCTTGCACCGAAGTGGGCCCCGACAACCCCATACCCCACATCCTGCCCATTTAGGCACCCACTTTCCATTAGGACTGCAGGGGAACCTGAAGGCCTCTCAGGTCACTTCCGGCTCCCCGCCTCCTGCAGGAGCTGGCATTGCTTTGGGATCTAGGGAGCTGCTGACATGCAGCTCCATGGGTCCCAAAGCAATGAGCAATGTGTCTGTTCCCTGCTCTTTTAACAGTGGGTAGGAAAACAGAGACTGCTCTGCTTTCAGTAAACAAGAGCATTTTTGCTCTCACCTGCTGATACCAACTCCCGCCAAGCCATAGCAAACTGCAAAATCCAGGGGGTGGCCACCCCGGGACATTGCTGGAGCCAGCCCGGGGAGGTGGCATTCCCAGGGCCATCTAGGGCTCCTGAAGGGTGGTCGCATGGCCCTCCTCCCATATTCTATTTTGCCCCAGGGAGGTGGTGGGTCCCGGTGCTGCCGGGAGGCCACCTGCCCCCCACATTAATTAAATGTAAAGCCCTGGGGAGATGGCAGGGGATCCTCACAGCCCCCTGTACTCTTTGAAAAAAGCCCTGGGGAGTTAACTCCTCAAGCCCCCCCAACTTCTAAAAAGTTTGAGCCTCAAGAAAGTGGTGGCCCCCGGGCTGCGGCAGGGAATCTGCGCAGCCTACTGCCATCAGTTTGTGAAAAGCCACAGGGAGGTGGCGATCCCCGAGGCTATGGGGGGGCTCTGCGTGGCTCCCCCAACTGATAAATAGTTTTAGCCCTGAGGAAGTAGTAGACCCCGGGGCAGCGGGTGTCTGCGCAGCCCACTGCATCATTATCTGCAAAGCCCCAGGGAGGTGGCGGACCCCAGAGCTCGGAGGGGTCCAAGAGGCCACCTCCATTAATGTAACAAATAAGTCCCAGGGAGGTGATGGTCCCCAGGGCACAGGGGTGTCATGCAGGCACCCCCAGCATTAATGATAAAAAAAACCTCAGGGAGGTGGTGCTCCATGCAGTTAAATGCAACCACGTCCTTTATTTTTACCATTTTCCCCGGGATTTGGCCTACCCAGGAGCTTTAGAAAAATGACACGCTGGAACCCGTGCGTCTTTTTTTAAAACTTTGATGCAGATTTGCGTCTCTACCAGCGAGTTCATGGCAAGATTTAAAAAAAATGCTTTTTACTCCCGGAGTGGTCCCTGAGGGACACCCCTTCACCCACCATATCTGAGGAGTCAGAGTATTACTACCCTGATCCCTTTTCTTTCTTTTTTACTTTGTTTTTGGGACTCTACTTCAAACCTAGTCTGCCAACACCTCCTGGTTGAAGTGTTGGCAGCCAATCAAATTTTAGTGTGATCTGCGAGTCCACCACAAGGACTTGCATCCTCGGATATCTATATTTTTTTATGCTAGATATCTGAAATACAACTGAACACATTTACAACAAAGCACAAAAAAGCACGCTTTCTGGGCCAATTTCTAGCTTTCTGGCAAATTTGGTATCATTCCGTTCAGCAGTTCAGGCTGTAGTTGTGTTCAACTTCAGGATGTGCGCTGTACAAAACCTTCCCCTGTATTTGTTTTCATAAACTATAATTTTGTTCATCTATAATAGGAACCCAGGCCTCCCAGAGGGGTCCACATGACAACTGAATTGTTTCTTAGTTCAATATTGGCAATGTTGTCAGTATATGTGGGGAAAAAAGAATGTTTATAGATTCATGATTGAAAACTATCACTTTAAAAATACTTCTCAATGCTCTGAAGTAATCAGATGTACTAAGATGAAATGGTTCTGCAAGTTAATGAAATACACTTTTTGAATTTTGGAGAAACCTTATAAAATGTTGCACTTTTGCTGCATGATGGCTTTGAAAATAAAGTTAAGTGGTGCAGCACAACCTAGTTACTTCTTTTCTTAAATTTCAGTTGACCTTTAAATAAAGACTTGCCTGTTTATTTCATATTTTTTAATGTTAGTGGTGAGTCGAGTGAACAGCTGCCCAATGCTGCTCTTAATCAGGGGGCCGCATGAAAACGTCAGAAGGGCTGCATGAGGCCCCTGGGCCATACTTTGAGGATCACTGGTCAAGGTGTAATAAAAAACAACACAGAATTCAGGATTATGACGGTACTGTTTAATCCTCAGAAATTGGGCAACATGCCTGTTGTTTTATAAATATATATACATGTTATAGTTCACTTCACTGCACCGTTGAGCACTGTACTGTCTGCACTAAAGTAAATAACCTAACACCTGTTTGGTGAATGAACACATTAGGCTTGCACTGGGCATATATGTGGCAGCCACACCACCCACCTCATATTACTTCCAGAAGGACAGAAGAGCAGTGGACTTCATGTCTGTGACCTGAGAATAGTCTTAAAGACTGGACCTGCTCTCCCCATTGTACCCAGTACAAAGGTGGGCTCCAGGGGTCATAAGGCTGCCCACCTGTTTGAGCTAGAGGGACACAGGCTTCCTGCATTCCTCTGCATTCCCAGCTGACCAGTTCCAACTGGACTTGCCTTAGGCCCTGCTGCAGGCTTCCGCTGGAGTGTGTCCTGACCTTGAAGTGCTGTCCCCTCAGCGTTGGCTGGTGTCAAAGTGCACTTCTCCTGACAAATCCTGAAAACTGTGACGTAAAACCTTTTGGCCAACTTTTTGCCCTGAGAGCTGAAAAACCTGCCAAGCCAATTAAATGAATGTTGCGGAGCCAAACATTCAGGTTGTTCCTGCTATATTTTTCTCCACATCAGCAAGTCTGATTCAGTGGGACTTCACAGAGAAGGTACGAGGCCTTGTGCAGTCCTTTCCATCTACAGCCTGCAGTTTTGCCCCACTGAAAGAATCTGAGCTCCAAAAAAGTGACTAAGTCCGAAGGTAGATATTGTCCCTGCGCAAAGTCACAAAATGTATCCAGACGGCAAGGGACATTTTCCGGGTGTGAATTTCACATTTCTCCTGCTCTGAGTTTTCCCACCAAAAGTCAACAGCTTTACATAGACCTTATCCAGCAGCTGTCTAACAATGTGAAGCCTTGCTCCGGTAAGGATTTTTGAATTCCATTTCAGAGACTAAAACCAAAGCTAAAACTTTTCAATTAAACAAACCTGGTCACTGTATCCGACCTGCACTCCATCACGGTGTGCCTTAAACCTTCCCTTTGTACAGGTCAAGGGTAACTAGATGACTGCAGTTGGTCCTTAATGCTTTTTGGCACAATTTTAAACCTTAAACAATAAAAATATCTTAACTCCAGCTCTACTTACTGTATTTTTGTCATTTTGATATCATTTAATTTATTAAAAAGTACTCTATTTTTCTTGTGTTGTATTTTGACTTTATTTCTGTTTGAGTACTACATGAACACTTCACACATTACCTCTAAATTAGTCCTATCTTCTTTGTGCCATAGCTACCTGGGGGTAGAGCTCAGATTAATTTAGTGACTTTAGGGGTTCACCCTGACAAACAATGTGGTTATTATTTGAGTTAGGCATTCACTCCCTTAACGAATACCACAATCTATTACAGAAACCAAGACACTGACACAACTTGGATGGACCCAGGGGCAAGAGTACACAAACGTATGTAAATCTAAAATAGTTGTTATGTTCAGGGCAACAGAAAAGTATCTTTTCTTTTCACAGAGCTCTGAGCTCCTTGTAATCCAGAAGTACTCTGTAGCTATGATGCATTGGGCAAGATATTCTTTGATACAGACTCTAAATGTAGATATTCTGGGGTTAACAGTGTATAGATCTGTTCGATGGGTCTCCACATCAATACTACGCCTGGGCGGAGTTCACAGAGTTCTGCTACGGGGAACTCTGTGAAGTGCTGGAAAAACTACGCCACACTCCGTGGAGTTCTGCAAGCAGTGGAGTACTGTAAATCACACTGCTTGTGCCGATTTTTAATGCAGGAGTTTGTCCCATTCTGTAAAATCAGTGCAAATGGCACCACAAACAGCGCAAGTGGCCGCTGCTGCTTTCTGCCGCTCCAGTAGATGTTCCACTTGAGAAGCAGCTTCCTCAAAACGAGCGGCAGGTTTCTCAACGTAAACGGGAGCGACCTGCCGCGAGCACCTACGTTGAAAAATTGCTCTGGTAGGCGGTCTAGTGTATGATTTTCCTTGCTCGTGCTCACCAACTTAACATTAGCGAGTTACGCGAGGAGGAAAACTTTGCTCTATGCCACTTTATGGTGTTTTTGGGAACTCAGTGCTCTACGCTGAGCGCAGAGTGGATAAAACTCAGCGAACTCCGCTGGCAGAGCGGAATTCACTGCCAACCCCTAGTCACCACTAAAGTATGTACTATTTGCTCCATTTGCAACAATATGATGCCATAATCCTAATAAAAAAAGTTTTTACAAAGTTTTAAACAATTAATTGGACTATGACTTACAAGCCAGAAGACATGCTGTCATCATGGAAAAGGTACCAGACCAGTTTGCTCCTTTTTACTGAAAAGGAGGAGGAGCGATATGGAATCTAACAAAAATGCTCAACTGCTGTAGAAAGGTTGCATGGAAGCATGGTGGGGTTCATCACCTTAGTGCTTATACTGTGGCATGTCTGCAGGAGCTTGAGGAACTGCAGAGTACATGACTTTCACAGAGTAGGGTTCTCACCGAGAGTAGCCTTCATGCCTGTGTGAGTGTAAGCACCATCTGCAAGCACAGCCATGCATGAGTGAAAGGGTGATGTCACCCTACGAGGCTAACCTAAAAAGCCAAAATATACAAAGGCCTAAAATTCGAACATGTTTCTAGTATCATACTACCTCAGTAAACTGTTAAATAACAAAGGATGCTGCTGGTGTTCTCCGTAGTATGAAGCTGGTTCCACCCTGCAGCGTCATGCCAGCACACATGCTCTGACCACAGACGCAAGGTCAGGGGTGGAGGTCAGGGGTGGATTAAATCAAAAAGAAGACCCTGCCTGAGCACATGTGTGGGAGCACCAGACAGTTAGTACCATGTCCCGCATGGACTTATTCCAAACTGCAGCGCAAGCACTGAACTACTACAGAGGTGAAGAGGTAGAGCCGCCTCACTGCACCCACTTCACAAGAAATGGTCAAGTCTCCCACCACACTACATCAGCCAGAGGGGCCGCTGACACACTGACACTCCATAGAAAGGAGGACACTGATGGCAGGCTAACACCAACACCATGATGCCACCACCTCAGTGGGTAGACTGCTGACTTCTCCTGTTTTCCCCTCAACCTCCGACGCTCTCTAATATGCCAGGTCTGGTGGCTTAGTGGACTTATGCGTTCACTGTAGGGGCCTGTGTTCGACCTACCAGGTTCGAATCCCTGTAGGTGAACTCAGCCTTTCATCCTTCTGAGGTCGATAAAATGAGTGTCACTTATTAGGGTAACAATAAACATCTGTTATCCAGCACCAAGATACCCTTGAGTGAAAGTGCGCTTTACAAATACATGTTATATTATGTCTTGCTCCCTCAGCCTACATCCACAACCCAATACTCAGAGAGGAAAAAAGTTTCAGAAAAAAACTCAAGACATGGTTGTTCCCTTAAATGTTTTTTCTCCACACTCTGTCTCCTCTCCTTAGCGCTGGGAAGCCCCTGGCAGCAATGCGCTTTACAAATCCCATAAACATAGGACTCACCCTCAATCGGAACAAATGTCAAGTCTTCCTCCAAGAGATGGAATTATTTGGCAACACCTTTTCGAACATCGACATCAAGGTCGACCCAGCCAAGTGTGCAGACATCAAGGACGCGGCTTAACCAACGTCTTCTGCCACAGTCCAAAGCTTCATTGTTCTCAGTGTCTGTTGTGGAGACATGCCCTATGGCGTGCATTCCTTGGCACCAAGATGTGCAGCACCCTAGATACATGGACATTCGTGGCCAACAACTGGCCCTTAAGAGAATTGAGGCTGCAGGACTCATACTCCATCAGGACAAATGCCAATGCTTCCTCCAAGAGATGGAATTATTTGGCTACATCTTTTCGAACATCGACATCAATGTCAACCCAATCCAAGTGTGTAGACATCAAGGACGTGGCTTCACCAATGTCTCCTTCCAAAGTCCAAAGCTTCATGGGTCTTTCAACATACTGTGGGAAATTTATTTCCAACCTATCGACATTGACTGGTCGCCTAATGCACCTCAGAAAAATGGCAACCCCATGGATATGGAGGAAGTCCAAAGACAAAATGTTCCAAGGTATCAAGTGCGCCTACCTCCAAGACATTGTAATGACCCTCTTTGACCCTGCCAAGAAGTCAGAGCTAGTGGTCGCCTTGGAGCCATCAGGATGCAACGCACTGATGGCGATTACTGGACAACCAACTGATTTGTCCGCAGAGCCCTCCCTAACACTGAGAAGCGCTATGCCATATTGAGAAAGAAGCATCTGTCATCAAGTGGGGCTGCCACCCCTATAATTTGTATCTCTTATGGCCACCCCTTCTAGGTCGTTACTGACCAACAGTCACTCATTGCAAGTCACTCATCCATGGGACCAGCACCCCATCCACCTCCACACGTCAAAAAAATGGGACCTCCAGGTCCAGAAATATCAGCTGATGGTGGAATACCAGCCCGGATGCAACAACCCCACAGACAACCTTTCCAGGCACCCAAGACCAGGACCTAGTGACATAAAAAACACCCACTGTTGCTTGAATATTGCCCACTGAATCACTGAAGTTGTCTGCCTGTGGGTGGTAGCCCTGCAAGGCATCGCAGAAGCAACTGCCTCAGACTCATGCCTATAAAAGACTCTGGAGGTGACCAAGTCCGGTAAATGGAGAGATCTTCTCTGAGATGTGTGGAAACATGGCGACACAGCTCAATGTGACCTGTCCACTCTGTGGAACATTCGGAATGAACTCAGCACCACCGGACAAGAAATCCTGCTTCAAGGCCAAAGAACCTTTGTTCCCGCCAGCCGCGACCAGTCATGTTGCACCTTGCCCATATTGGACACCAAAGGTCGACCCAAACGAAAGTCCACCGGTGGCGGAAAGTCTGGTTTCCTGCCCTAGATTCAGAGGTGGGCAATATGGTTGCCCGATGCCACTGGTGTTAGGTCTGGCCAGACCGACTCTGGTCGCAAATGACAGCAGTTGCGCTGGTCCCTGATGCAACATCAGCGTTGACTTTGGGATGCTGCCGGACAGCTGGTGCTGGTGCTGGTGCTGGTGATGTTGGAAGCTTTTACCAAGTTCTCCTAAGTGGAAGCACTAACAAACATGAACTTTGAACAAATGAAGAAGTTCCTCGACAAAATCTCTGTGATGTTTTGAGTCCCCTCCACCCTCAAAAGTGATAATGGCCCTCTGTTCCAAAGCAAGGATTTTAAAAACTACATGGGGCCTTTGCTATCAACCATAAGAAGATCACCCCCAACAGTCCCCAAGTCAACAGTGAAGTCGAAAGATTAATGTGTATGATCAACAAGGTCATTCGCATTGGATTAGAGCAACAAGGTGACACAGAGGATGTCATCTGCAAAGCCCTTGGAGCCTATTGACCCACGCTGCACAGCACAACTTAAAGGGCACCAGCTAACATCCTATTTGGAAGGGCTGGGAGGGACACCGTTCCTCATTCTGACCTGTGGGCTCTCCAGCCCATAGATAAGGAAGCCACACAACATAGACTGACCTAGAACAACCAAAATGCCAGTGCAACTTGAAGAGCACAAGACTCTGACATCCACATAGGAGATTGGGTTTTAGTAAGCAAGAGGCTTACCAGGGCATTGAGGGCCCCCATACCAGCTACGATCACACATAAATAAGCTCAAGAGACTTGAGTACTAGAGAATGAGTGATCCAAAATGGCCAGGAAGCTGTTGTAGCAGGACTTTTAGTAGCACTGGCATAGCTAGCCCTATGGGTGCCTGTGGGGGTCTCTGCGTTTGCAACCACACACCGGATGCAGTGAGAAGCGAGGGGTGGTGTGCTGGCGAGTATGTTCCCTGTTTGCCGCCCCCTCGCGGCAGACCCATTTAGGAGCGGGGGTCTGTTGCTACCTCGAGATGGCCGCCGCCCCCAAAACTCATGGCGCCCCGGGAAACCCCACCCCCCTCCTCCCCCCCCCTCCCCCAACCTCCTCAGCTACGCCACTGTTTAGTAGGTAGTTTAATTATTGGTTATGAAAGTTTGGAAGAAATGTAGTATGCTGTTGGACCCCGCCCTGTGGCGTCATGCCGGCCCACATGCTCTGACCTCAAACAGGAGGTCAGAAGCAGAATAATTCAAAGGATAAACCCTCCTGCACACCAGCACAAGAAAGTTAGTTCCAGTCCCGTGTTGATTTATTTAACACCGTAGCATGAGCACTGCGCTACTACAGTCTCCCCTTTTGTGATAGCTTGACACTCCTCAGGCACTCGAAAAAGTCTGATATCTCACAGGTACATCGTCATCGTGTATGTGCATTTAATATAGCGGAAGGAACACACGACATGCTGCTAACCATATGCACACTGTCAAGGGCAAGCTATTCTCAAATCCTCAACGATGATTCACTCCGCTGTATCATTAATAATTCAAGAGCCTTGTATAGCAATGACACATCTGCTGCAGACACCAATTGAGCAAGCCTTTTAGGATTTCAAAACTGAGGCAAATTGTCACCTGATTTTGTATTCATTTTAATAATGGCAATGTCCCACACTACAGTCAAAATTAAGGCTATAATGATAATGCTAATGGGCCACCACGAGTCAGTGGAGCATGATTTGTTGAGAGAATTTCTAGACTTTGGTGGTAGCAACAGAATTAAAATCATAAGTTGTCAAACTTAGAGTTTGAACTGTAACCAATATCAGCTCACATTTTAAACATGAAAAGAACATTTTATATAGAAGTGTAAGCCGTGAGCCAGCTCCCTCTGTCACTCAACGAGCATTAATAAAGGTTCAAAATCTGATGTCAGTGAGATCACCAAAGAGTCACTTTTATGGTATGACTGTCATTTTGTCAGGCAAAACATTTTTGGGGAAATTTTGTGCTCTATAGTTTACATCCCCACAGTGATTAACAATGTAATGTCCCTATGTGCCTTTCACTCCCAGGACAGAAGGTCAGCACAGCGAAGCACACAACAAAGTGGCAGTCTCTCCAACAGAAATCCAGCTCTTCCTGGAAGAATGGCCTCAACCCCGAAGTGTTCTAAGTATATGGTGTCAGAGTTCTAGTACTTGTATCCATTTCAGCCTTTGAGGTAGGAAAACTTTAATGGAAAGTCTTTGTAGCGCACAAGACCCTACCTTTCTCTGCCTTGGCCCCAGACACACTACACTAGGGTGGAAAAGACTTTGTGTGAGGACAGACACAGCCCTATTCAGGTGTTAGCTCCTCCTACGACTCTAGCCCAGGAAGACTCATCAGCCGGGTGATGGGCCATCAGGATATGCAGGGCACACCTCAGCTCCCTTTGTGTGACTGTCTAGAGTGAAAGCACAAAGAGCCCAACTGTCATCCTAACCCAGATGTGTGTTCCACAGATGGGAAAAGGCACATGATGGTTAAAGTAACAAAATGCCAACTTTCTAAAAGTAAAAAAACCCGGGTGTCTACCCAGTAGAACCCAGTGCACTGCTCGAAACACTCATCAGAGTGTCATCAATCTTTTAGGAAAGTAATCCAATTACAATGTAACACTTAAACTGACAATGATACAACGTAAACATCAATCAAATTGTAGAAATATCATAGAAAATGAATCTCCTGGAATCTTCAACGGATGATCCGGTTCTTGTTTAATAGTTCATAAAGATTGTTGCGGATTTCACAAAATCCATGACAATGGCATCTTTAGTTGAGACACAAATCCCAATGCATTTCCGGCTTCAAAAAGCGCCCTTCATCAGGGGAATCTACAAATGATAATTACACAACATTACAATATTAGAAATGCAGCGAAACTTTGGGTTCAAGCAATTAAAGTCAGGAAAGCAACCATCACTAGAGAAAAAGATGAAAAATGTTCCACATTGTGAATATAAAAAGTGGAAAGTTGCCAAACCGCCATGACCCCCGACTCAAAGACAACAAGAAACAAAAAGTAATGTGAACTGGTAACACAGGGAAACCTCAGAACATGAAGTTAAAAAAACACGCAGGGAAATAAAGGGCGGACTACCAAAAACATTATAAAATATATATAAAACTTTCTAAAAGTGGCATTTTTGGACATACAAGTTAAAACCAACTTAACTAAACAATGTATTTTTAAATTGTGAGTCCACTCCAGAGACCCCAAATTCCGATTTTCTATCAGCTCTAAATTGGGAGATACACTTGTAAGAACTTACAAGGCATCTCCAATGCTAACCTATGGGAGAGATAAGCCTTGATGCAGTGAAAAACAAAATGAGCAGTATTTCCCTACCAGGACATGTAAAACACAACACTACATGTCCTACCTTTTGAATACACTGCACCCTGCCAATGAGGCTTACTTGGACCTACCTTAGGGGAGCATTACAGGTAATAAAAGGGAAGGTTTGGGCATGGCAAGAGGGTGCACTTGCCAGGTCGAAGTGGCAGTTTAAAACTGCACACACAGACACTACAGTGGCAGGTCTGAGACATGTTTGCAGGGCTACTCTTGTGGGTGGCACAATTAGTGCTGCAGACCCACTAGCAGTATTTGATTTACAGGCCCTGGTCACACATGATATACTGTAGTAGGGACTTTCTGGTAAATCAAATATACCAATCTGGAAATCAAATTGTACATTGTACATTGTAGACAGTAAGCATTTGGGGGCAGATTAATGATAACTGGCACATCCCCAGGGATGCGCCAGTTATTTTGCGCCGCTGCTCCCCCACCCATGGTGCGCCGCATTCACAATGCGGCGCACCATGGGGCAAAAACGGCACAGATGCGTGACGCATCTGTGCCGTAAAGGTGGCGCAATGCTGGAGTTGCGTCGCAAGCGCGACGCAGCTCCAGCAAGGCTCGGGGGTGCCTCATCTTTACAATGCTGCGTCAAGACCTACGCCTGCTTCAAGCAGGCGCAGGGTTTTGACGCAGCATTGGCCTGAAAGCGACTGAGTGAAATCTTATAGATTTCACTCAGCCACTTTTACGAGGCGCACCTGCCCCGGAACGCCCACCCTGGGCCGGAACGCCCACAAGTGGCTCAGGGCTTTACAACGTGACGCATCTGCCTAGATGCGTCACGTTGTAAATGGGTCGCAGGGATGCGCCACGTTTACGCCGCAGTTGCGTGACGCAAACGTGGCGTATTTCCAACATAAATCTGCCCCTTGGACTTTAATACTTGTCATCAGTGGTAGAGTGCCCAGAGTCCTAACACCAGCAAACACAAAATGCAGCTCACAGTCACAACTAGGAGGTCAGAGGCAAAAAGACTGGGGAAACCATGCCAGAAGATGCTAGGTCTAACAATATGTTACTTATTTGCCATGATTAAGGTTCTACATCTCAGTAGATGGATTCAAATGGAGTCTCTCCCCACACATTATCGTGCCTCAATTGCAAAGCTTTTCAGGCCTGACCAACTCAGTCCTGGTCTGTTAGCCCATAGTATTGGGTTGTGCAAGGAGATCAAGAAGAGACTGCCGAATGCTACTTGTCAGAGCTCTTTAAAAGCGTCCATCCAGCTCTTCACATGTACATGGCCACGCCTTTATCCTCACTATGTATGCCAGATTGGAAACTGTGTGCTATGGCTGTGCTGCAGGTTGGCATTAAGGTGATGACAGAGGGGCTGCAGTGCTGGCCAGATGAGATGGGGCTAGCAAGTGGGAAGCAAACTCCCAGACTGGGATATGGAGAGATATATATATATATAATTTTTTTTCTAGTCTTCCCAGTCTGGGAGTTTGCTTCCCAGTAGGTAGTTTGAGTTAGGAACTTATTTCTAATCAATAATTGTTTTTTCTTTTCCAAATAACTTTCGTGCTGGTTGACAAATCTTCGCAATATTTCCAAAAATTGTGGGGCGCTAGGTCAGCTCCTGTTTTGACATTTTCGGGGTGAAGCGTAAAGCAGGGGCCGAGAAAAAAAGGGGGGTCACAAACTCATTTTCCCCATGTAATTTTCCATAGGAAACCTTAGACAAAGCTACAGCCCAAACTGCTGAACGGAATTTCACCAAATTTGGCAAAAAGGTAGGTCTTGCTTCAGAAAGATCCCTTTTTTTAAATGGTGTAAATCTGTTCAGTAGTTCCTGAGAAATTAGGAAAAAAAAGTTTCAATATCTATGACATGGTCAGTGACATCACTGATGACATCACTGATGACATCATCCACATGAAAGTCTGATGCACCTCCTCACACCCTAATATAACATTTGATACACCCACTCTAAAATACAGACTACCATTTTTGAAACGATAGATACACCAATACCAGTTACTACATACGCACTCACTGATTCCGAGGTCTACACACACACATCCACTTTGCATCAGACCGAAGTGCACATGTGTGTGGGTGCCAGTCTGTCAACTATGCATGTAGGAGTTTTATAATCGGTCAGACATGTGTGCCTCCCTGTATTACTGTGTGCACATGTGTATCCGCCTGATTGCTTGTTACATATGGGAACCTGAATCTGTTTATCTGTCTCTCATATAGTAGTGTGTATGCTTGCTGTATCGCTATAATTCTTCATTGTAAATCAGTGTGTATAACTGTATGCATGTGTGTACATGTCTGCCAGATTCTCGGCATGTATGTTTCAGTCGGATTGTTGGCTCTATATAGCTGTCTGTACATGTGTCTATCTTCCTCCGGTAGCCTGCCTATCTTACGTATGTGTGTATTCATCTACTTGACTGTCATATGTGTAGGCATATCTGCGTCCTCATCTGTTTCTCATATCTTTGTTTGCAAGCATATATGTAGTGTTTTTGTCTCGGACATGAGCATATTGTTCTGCCTGCACACGCAGGCGGTACTCTGATTGTTGGTTATGTGTGTCTGTCTTTCTGTTTGTGTATCAGGTAAATTATATGTGCGTGCCTGTATGTATTATAATATTATTATATTGATTATCCATTCTATGAGTGTGTGGGTTGTTTTAGTCTGTTGTGTTCGTGTGTACGTTTATATGCCTGTCTTTCTGTTTCATTTGCGCTTTGTTGTTTCTCTATACCTGTGATTGCTGTCTATTTTCACATCTGTACTTTTTTAAGTTTCGATCTTAAAGATATTGCTGCATGTGACCAAAAGAAGAATTAGTTCCTAATGAAACACATCTTTGACACAGTGGTAGTTTGTCCCTAAAGCCCGCCTTAAAGGCACAGTCATTCCCTTTCCGATGCGCCGGGAGGTGAGTGGAAAAGCACATAAAATTGGAAACGCTATATAATTGTGGCTTTGCCCCCGGGACCTGGCCCACCCGGGGGCTCATTTAAATGAAGTGCAGAAGTCCGCGCTTCATTTCTTTTTTTTAGCAGGATTCGCGCACGGAGCGCAAAATCTGCCGATTTAATTTTTTTAATGCTTTTTTTGGCCCTGGTGGTCCCTGTGGGCCTAGGGCGTCAGGTTGTTTCTACCCTGCCCCTTTTTCTTGTTTTTAACCTTTTTTTCTGTTTTCTTGTGACTCAGTTCTACCAAGTCACAAGATGGTTGCCAACACTTCCTAGTTTAGAGTGTTGGCAGCCAATCAGAATGAAGCCCGTACTCGGGAGGGTTTGCGAATCCTCCTCAGTGCTCAGATACCGATATTTTTTCTTTTTTAAATTTCTCAGGAACTACAGAACGGATTTATATCATTTAAAAAAAAGGTTCTTTCTGAACCAAGGGCTACCTTTTTGCCAAATTTGGTGTAATTCCGTTTAGCAGTTCGGGATGTAGCCTGTTCCAATTTTTCCTATGGAAATTAACATGGGGAAAACGCATTTTGGGAACCCATTTGTTCTCCTCCCCCGTTTGATGAATCACCCCGAAACTTTCAAGACAGGAGCTGACCGGAGCGGGCCATTAGTTTTTAAAATTTCGCGAAGATTCGTCAAACGACGCCAACGAAAAAACGCTTTCTGAATAGAAACGAGATCCTAACTATAACTACCTACTGGCGACCGCCAGTAGGTTATATATATATATATATATATATATTACCTACTGGCGGTCGCCAGTAGGTAGTTATAGTTATTCCAAAGAACAAAGAAAAGTTCGAATGCGCACTCAGAGATGTAGAGGATTTCACCAGTTTATTCCAAACTTATCGCTACGTGTTTCGACACCCGGCGGTGTCTTGGTCACACGAGATCCTAACTATAACTACCTACTGGCGACCGCCAGTAGGTAATATATATATATATATTACCTACTGGCGGTCGCCAGTAGGTAGTTATAGTTAGGACCTATTTTCAATTGGAAATTCGCAACATTCTATTCCCAATAACTTTGGCACCGGTTTACGAATAATCGCAAAATTTTCAAAACTTGTGGGGCGCTGCGGTCCGCTCCTATCTTGAAAGTTTCTGGGTGATTCGTCAAGCGGGGGCCGAGAAAAAAGGGGGGGTCCCAAAACATGTTTTTTCCCCTGCAATTTCCCATAGGAAACTTTAGACACAGCTAGAACCAAACTGCTAAACGGAATTACACCAAATTTGGCAAAAAGGTAGCCCTTGGTTCAGAAAGATCCCTTTTTGCTAAATGGTCTAAATCCGTTCAGTAGTTGCTGAGAAAATAAAAAATAAAAAAGTTTCAATATCTATGGCCGCGCAGGATCCGTGCACTCTCCCGATCACAAGCTTTATGCTAATTGGCTGTCAACACTTCAAACCAGGAAATGTTGGCAGCCATCTAGTGCCTCGTTTTTTTTTTTTAAATCGGACTCTGGACGAAAATTTAAAAAAATGAAGCGTGGGCTCCCGCGCTTTGTTTAATTAAGTCCCGGGGGCATGCAATAAAAAAAGTGTGGGGGGCCCAAATCCCCCCCACACTGCCCCGGGGACCACCACCCCCTGAGGCAAAGCATGAATATGTGCAGGGAGCACACGGCCCCCTGGCAGGCCCGGGGCCTTCTAGTTTGAAGTTGGGGGCCTCTAAGGCCCACCCAAACCCCGGGGACCGCCACCCCGGGGCTCTAATTAATTAGGATTGCGGGGGCACACTGCCTCCCCCGTAGCCCCGGGGACCGGCACCGCTGGGGCTCTTTAAAAAAAATAATTTAACCTGTGTTGGGGGCTCGAGCCCCCCACACGCCCTGGGGACCGACACCTCCCCGGGGCACTAAATATTCAAAATAGGGGGTCCGTTACGGACCTCGCGCCCAGGGGACCACCACCCCATGGGGCTTTGCATTAAGTGGGAGGGGAGCCGCACGGCCCCTCTGATGGAGCTAATGATTGCCCACCCCGGGACACTGCTGTTTGCAATGACAGGGAGGGAGCCTCGCGGCTCCCGCCCTGTCATTGGAAACTCTGCTTTGCTTCATTGAAGCGAGAGCAGGGAAACCTGCTCTTTTTCAATGAAGCAAAGCAGAATTACTTTTCCATAAGGGGAGCTGCATGTCAGCAGCTCCCCTTATGGGAAAGCAATGTCGGCTACCGCAGGACGCGGGGAGCCAGCGGGACTGTGGGGGGATTGGGGGGCCCCCGGTCCCCAATGGATAAGGCCGGCCCGGGGATGGGGTCCCCGGGACCAGAAGTGGCCCAGGAGGCCCCTACAAATATTTTTTTTAAAAGACAGGCCGGCCATGGTGGATGGGGTCCCTGGGGCCATAATAGGCCTGAGGAGGGGGCCACGCGGCCCCACTCAGAAAAAAAAAAGCAATGGCCAGGCCCCAGGGGTTGGGGTCCCCGGGGCCAGAAGTGGCCGGGAGGGGGGCCACACAGCCCCCGTCCCAATGAAATAAAACATTTTTTTTAAAAATTCAAAAATAAAGGCCGGCCCCGGGGAATGGGGTCCCAGGGGTCAATAGAGGCCTAGGAGAGGGGCCACGTAGCCCCCCTCCATAATTAAAAAATATATATTTGGCCCTGCCCCGGGGGATGGGGTCCCCAGGACCCCTCTCCTAGAGCCAATGATGGCCCACCCCGGGCCACTGCTGTTTGCAATGACAGGGCGGGAGCCTCGCAGCTCCCGCCCTGTCATTGCAAACTCTGCTTTGTTTCATTGAAGCGAGAGCAGGGAAACCTGCTCTCGCTTCAATGAAGCAAAGCAGAATTGCTTTTCCATAAGGGGAGCTGCATGTTAGCAGCTCCCCTTATTGAAAAGCAATGCCGGCTCCCACAGGACGTGGGGAGCCGGGGGGACCGTGGGCAGATTGGGGCCCCCCACCGGTCCCCAATGGATAAGCCCGGCCCCAGGCGATGGAGTCCCCGGGGCCAGAAGAGGCCCGGGAGAGGCCCGCAGCCCCCTCCTCCACAAATATTTTTTTTAATAGGCAAGCCAGCCCCGGGGGATGGGATCCCGGGGCCATAATAGGCCTGAGGAGGGGGGCCACGCGTCCCCACTCAGAAAAAATATATAAAAGCAATGGCCAGGCCCCGGGGGTTGGGGTCCCCAGTGCCAGAAGTGGCCCGGAGCTCCCTCCCAATGAAATAAAACATAAAAAATAAATAAATAAATAAAGACCGGCCCCGGGGGATGGGGTCCCCGGGGCCAATAGAGGCCTTAGGAGGGGGTCCATGCAGCCCCCATCCAGCAACACAATTCAATTTAATTACAATTTCAATTTATTTTATTATGATTTGGAATTCCGAAGAATTCCACATGACATTACAATAAAACATTAATTCATAAAAAACAGTATTAAAAACCCAAGAGGTAAATATCCTACATTACACACAGTACATAATACATTTTTCATTAAACCCCTAACTTTAATTACGAATAAATACTGTGATAAACAATTTTCCTAAAATTACCTCATCCCTAAAGGGACTAATCTCTGTTAATCATTAGATACGTCACTCCGGGGGACTGAAATCTTTTAATCATTATCTAGTAAGGAACACTATTGTCTGACTCCATAATTTAATGGAGCGATCTAATCTAATCTACAATTACATTTGGGCAGCGCATGGTTAAGAAATTATTTATAGTTCATCCAATGTACGGTTAACGTTAAACTTAAATTAATAATTCAAATTTAATTTTTTTTTTAATCTTATCTTATTTTTGGGAGATGAATTTTAAATGAAAACGGCTGCCGTTTTTTTTAAAGTGCCATGTAAAGTGCCCATGCAATCTACATTGTGCTGACGCAATAAAACCTTAATCTTTATCCAGGGCTTATACCTGATTCAACCATTTTGGCTTTAGCCCATGATTAATAAACTCAACTACATTTATACAATTGTTACCCAATATACAGGCAGCAGATTAACGAAAGCAAAAACATTTCGTATGTCGAGAACAGAGAACAGTGTTAACAACAGATGATTTTGTAAAGTGCTACTGAAGGTGCAAGTATATTAAGATAAAGTGCTAGTGCATAGATGCCCTGATCCTGGACAGAGCCCAGAATGATTATCTAGCATCAATATAACCAAAATAACTCGGAAGATGCACAAAAAAGTTAAGTAGCAAACAGGATTGTTAAACACACTAATAAATAATTGTTACTTATCGTATGTTACAACGAATTAAAAATGCTTAAAGTGCTCAAAAGTGCTAAGACAAGGGAAGTTATACAAAATACTACATAATCCACTAATCACCCTGCTTATTGACTTCTAATATACATTTAAAAATTCTTTAAAAAAGCAGAAAAACCTAAAACATATCTGTTCTGACGGGGGGTGCAGAAGAAAGTTGCGTGCCTGTTCTGCTGTTGAAATATTATAATGTAAAAAACCATGCTTTAGAAATTTGCATCATATTGAACTAAGTGCTGGGCACACAATTAAAAATGATTAAAATCTTGGATACCACCATTGCATAAATCACAAAGTCTTTCTTTTTTGGGGATACCCTCCCAAGCTCCTGTTACTATCTTCAACGGCAACAAATTCATTCTGAAGAGTAGAATCACTCTGCATACACCATGTTTCAAGTTCCAAAGAACATACGGGTGAGGTTTTTTAATAATAGAGCTCTCCGCTATGCAGTCCAGTCTGCCATTCCCTCTGCATATTTTCAGATCTCTTTCTCGTGAGATCACATATATGGATTTTTTAATTAATTGCTTTAATGCTATTTTGTTTAAAACTGCTGCCCCTGCTAAGTCAAAACCGAAAATGCTTAAAGCTTTTAAATAGTTTCTAAAAATTACACTTTTACACAATAAATTACCAAAAATTTCCTTGCGCAATGCTAGCCTCAATAGATTTTCTTGACCATTTATCAAAGAGTTACACCACCTTAAAGACCCTGCCAATGACAAAACATACGTAGAGAGAAGGCCAAATTCGAGCCTAAGAGCCGCGATTGATGCAGCGTGACTCAGGTTACATATTTGACGCCAAATTTTATCTTCCACTTTCTCAAACTTAGCCCACTCACATTCGTCAATTGTTTCACATGCGTAATTCAAGGTCGGCGGAATCTTTATTTTGTACACTGCAATAGTGTGTGAAAAATGTCTTTTTCCGCATTGCTTATACAAGCGGTTAATTGCCGATGCTTGTGAAATAGCTTTACTTTTGCAGTGATCTAAATGTCTGTTAGCAGAGCACCTATTTGTAAAAAAAATTCCTAAATAAGGATAAAATGTCACTATTTCCATATTTTCATCACCCACAAACGGATGTATGACGTTACAACGCAGGCTATTACAACGCCTGCCTTTACAACGCGGTTTTTACATCGCAATCCATTACAACGCATAGTGCTTTTGGGTGTTGGATAGTGAATAGTTTAATTTACTATTCCAACTCCAGTCCCCGTGGACACTAGGGAAGGTGTTGGATAGTAAATTAAACTTATTCCCTATACTAGAGCGCCCCCCCAGCGCAATGCGTTGCAATGGTTTGCGTTGTAATGACCGCATTGTAATGGTAGTGCGTTGTAAAAGATTCGTTGTAAAGGTTGTTTACCCCCAAAAACCATTTCAGATTTGATCTAACCTTACAGCCTTTCTGACTAAAAATCATCACCTTACTCTTAGAAGTATTTATTTTAAAAAAAATATTCATTAGTGTACCTGACCAGCTCCGTCAGACGTCTTTGCAACCCGATTGGAGTTAGGTCCATGATGATTGCGTCGTCAGCATACAGCAAACAACTTAATTTTAGATCACCCACTTGTGGATGGTCAACTTTACTCTCCCCTACCCGGCTTGGAAGGTCATTTATGTAGATTGAGAAGAGTAAAGGGCCAAGAGGCACCCCTGTTTCAACCCGTTGTGGGTGGTGATTTTCTTTGATAGGCCTTGGGTCCCCCCTAACAGAACTTGAGTCCAGGTAGAAGAGTGGAGAGCGATTATTACTCTTAACAAATTCCCTGGGATCCCCATTATTATCAATTTCCTCCACAGCGTCCCCCGATCTACCCTTTCAAACGCTGTGGAGAAGTCAATGAAAGCTGTATACAGCGGAAGCCTCCGACCCACAGGATATTTATCAATTAGGGTTTGCAGGACTGAGATGTTGTCTAAGGTGCCACTATTCTTCCGAAAACCAGACTGTTCAAGGGGAATTAGATTATTACCGAATACCCACTCTTGCAGGTGGACAAGGATGCTTATAGCTTGCAGGAGAATTTTTAGGGCCTTTCTTATATAGAGGTACTATTATACTGCCCTTCCAGGAATTAGGGATATCCCCAAACTTATAACAATCGATGAACAGGGGATGTAACACCTTTGCCCAATCACCACGGTCCTTTTTTTTGATGGCTACAGGGACATCATCCGGCCCCATTGCCCTGGAGTATCTCGTCCCCTTAATGTATCCCTCTAGTTCGCACATTATTGGTGCTTCTACCTCTTCTACCGAAAATGTGGACCTATTGAACCCCTCAACCCCAGCATCTATAGTATTGGGGGCGTACAATAGGGATATATAGGTAGACCATTCGGATTCAGAGATCAACATGGGCTGAGATTTTACTCTACTGTTACAGTATTTGGCAATCAATGCCCAGTACTTTCTAGTATGCCCCGAGAGTGCCACTTCCCGAAGGTTAACCCATTTTTCGTCTTCAGAGGCCCTGCGTTCTGCAGCTGTTTTCCTTTTCCGGACCTGTTTTAGTCTGTATATCTCTTTTTGTCTAGTCGGCCATGGGTCTATAAATTGGGATCTGATCAACCCATTTACCTTATTATTAAGAGTTTTAATTTCATTAGGAAGTGTTACTTTGGGGGCGGCGCTATCACCTTTCATCTTTCTTCCCAACTTTCTGACAGCAGTCATGACTCTTTCATATCTCACGATTGGATTCTCCCAGGTTAAACTGAACGCAATTTTCTTAAATACCCAATGAAGATTCGGAAGGATATGTTACTATCTCATTCCTCTGATTCCATAGTTCAGGTTTCTCAAAGTTTAAAGCTATCTTGACAGCCAATATGTTTTGATCACTCAAATTAGTAGGAAAAACCTTAAACTGGGAGCATGCCCCGAACAGTTGAAATGGCACTGCCATATAGTCGAGGAGGGAATTGCCATATGACCCATGAAAGGTGAGGGCTGC
The DNA here is from genome assembly GCF_964261635.1 of Lissotriton helveticus. NCBI lineage: Eukaryota > Metazoa > Chordata > Amphibia > Caudata > Salamandridae > Lissotriton > Lissotriton helveticus. The sequence goes on along the minus strand of NC_136058.1, from coordinate 202,502,902 downwards.
AGGTGAGTCCTCTGGGAATCTGCCATTTAATACTATAAGGTCAAGGTTTCTCAAATTTTGCAACAGTAAAAGGCCACGTTTATCAGATCTTAAATTGGAAGGGAAAACTGCCCCTGGTATAAACCAAACCTCCTCCAGGTCCACATTGGAAAAGGATGCGATTGAACTGTTATTAATCTTGGCATTAAAATCTCCTACCATCAGGATGCACACTCTTTCATCATTGCTACATAACTTTTGCACAAAAGTGCAAATGGAGTCGACCAGTGGGGTGGACGCCTTCCCAGGAGGAATATATACATTTACCACATACAGAAATGTCGCACAACCCAAGTTGTCTTGTTCTAATTTTAACTTTGCACAGATACAGCAATTTGAAGGATGAATAAATATCTCAGGGACCCATACTAACTCGCAACTTAGCAAAATAGCTAATCCTCCACTTGCATGCCCCTTTATAGATTTTTTTGCTGCACTACAATACACGTAGTAGTTATCTAACTGGAATTCTTCAATTGCCCATGTCTCTTGGAGGCAGATTATTTTGGGGTCTAGGTGTGCTAAGGAAAAAAGCTTAACATTTTCTTTTCCTAGCCCCGCCATATTCCAAGACACGATTGTTCCTAGTAGGCTACCTCCGCTCTATGGGGATAGTGTTAGTAGATTTAGCCCTATTCAAAGTGCCTGCGATCCAGTTCCATTTTGACACCTCATCTTCACTATCAATGCCAAAAACCTCATGAACCTCGGGTGCAACTACCTTTATTTTTCTTACACCCGATCCCCTCCCAACTGTAATTTCCAAATCCTCAAATTTAGAAGTCATATTCTCACCCTCATGGTAATTTAATCCTATCCCTTGCCAAAAATGAGAAGTTTCGAGACGCTTCAACGGAGCACCCTGGGATGTGGGGCAGACAATGACATCTATTCCTCTTTTCCTAAAGCCATCCGCATTTGCTAACACGAGGGAGGACACCACCCCTGAAGTAAAGATTGCTTTGGTGACCTGAGGTATGTCCCTCCAATCTAAAAGGACCAGTCGATATCTTTAGAGGAGATTAACTTTAGATCCTCTATTTCCGATAGAATTCCTAGAAGGGCCCTTCTATTCAATGTCATTGGCTCAGCATCGAAGAGAGGGATACAAATTAAGGCATTATTTACATGCCCAGTACCTAACTCTGGGGACCTCAATACATTCGTATCATGAGGACTCCTCGTGGAATTAGTGGATTTACCCCCTTTATTGTTATTAACCGATGTAGTCATATTTCGACTAACTCCCCCACCATTACTTACATCAGGCTTCGTGAAAATCGGGGCGGGACCAATTGATTCACATGCGGTCCCACTTAGTTCTATACTCGGGGATGGTACAAAGATTTTTATATTATCCACCGTCACTCCTGTACTACTCTCCAGATTAGAATCCCTTCTTTTCCTGGCCTCACCCAACCCATTTTCATTCTGGGAAATCAATCAATCAATCAATCAAGGCATTTATAGAGCGCACTACTCACCCAGAGGGTCTCAAGGCGCTTGGGGGGGGGGTGCCGCTACTGCTCGAACAGCCAGGTCTTGAGCTTCTTCCTGAAGGAGAGGTGGTCTTGGGTCAGGCAAAGGTCGGTAGGGAGGGTGTTCCAGGTCTTGGCGGCCAGGTAGGAGAAGGACCTACCTCCTGTTGTCGCTCTTCGGATGCGGGGGACGGCGGCGAGGGCATGATTGGTCGATCGGAGGTGGCGTTTGGGAGCGTAGAAGTTGAGGCGGTTGTTGAGGTAGCCCGGGCCTTGGTCGTGTAGGGCTTTGTGTGCGTGGGTGAGGAGACGGAAGGTGATTCTCTTGTTGACGGGGAGCCAGTGCAGGTCTCTCAGATGTCCGGAGATGTGGCTGCGTTTGGGGACGTCGAGGATGAGTCTGGCTGAGGCGTTCTGGATTCGCTGGAGTCTCTTCTGGAGCTTGGCGGTGGTTCCGGCATAGAGGGCGTTGCCGTAGTCCAGTCGGCTGGTGACGAGGGCCTGGGTGACCGTCTTCCTGGTCTCGGTGGGGATCCACCGGAAGATCTTCCGTAGCATGCGCAGGATGTTGAAACAGGACGAGGAGACGGCGTTGACTTGTCTCTTCATGGAGAGGGAGGAGTCCAGGATGAAGCCCAGGTTGCGTGCGTGGTCTGTCAGTTTGGGTGCGGCGCCCAGGGCGGGGGGCCACCAGGAGTCGTCCCAGGCGGAGGGCGAGGAGCCCAGGATGAGGACTTCCGTCTTGTCTGAGTTCAGTTGCAGGCGGCTGGTCGTCATCCACTCGGCTACGTCTTTCATCCCGTCGTGGAGGTTGGTTCTGGCGGGGTCGTTGGTCAGGGAGAGGATCAGCTGGGTGTCGTCGGCGTAGGAGATGATGTTGAGGTTGTGTTGGCGTGCGATGGCCGCAAGGGGGCTCATGTAGACGTTGAAGAGGGTGGGGCTGAGCGAGGAGCCCTGAGGAACGCCGCAGATGACTTTCGTGGCTGCAGATCTGAACGGTGGAAGGCGGACTCTCTGTGTCCTTCCAGCGAGGAAGGAGATGATCCACTCCAGTGCCTTCTCCTGGATTCCGATGTTGCTGAGGCGCTGCACTAGGGTGCGGTGGCAGACAGTGTCGAACGCCGCGGAGAGGTCTAGGAGGATGAGGGCCGCTGTTTCTACGTTGTCCAGCAGGGCACGGATGTCATCGGTGGCCGCGATGAGGGCGGTCTCGGTGCTGTGGTTGGCGCGGAAGCCAGACTGTGAGGGGTCGAGGGATCCATTCGTCTCGAGGAAAGCGGCAAGCTGCTTGTTGACAGTCTTCTCGATGACCTTGGCTGGAAACGGGAGGAGCGAGATGGGGCGGTAACTCTTGAGTTCGGTGGGGTCCGCTGTTGGTTTCTTTAGCAGAGCGCTGAGTTCGGCGTGCTTCCAGCTCTCAGGGAAGGTGGCGGTGTCGAAGGAGGTGTTGATGATGTCCCGCAGGTGGGGTGCGATGACAGCGTCGGCCTTGTTGAAGACGTGGTGGGGGCAGGGGTCGGTCAGAGATCCGGAGTGGATAGAGTTCATCGTGCGGATGGTGTTTTCTGTGTTGATCCGGGTCCAGGCGCTGAGGGTGGTGGTGGGGGGCGTTGGTGCGGTCGTGGGGAGCGTTGTTTGTGGGCTAAAGCTGTTGTGTATGTCAGCGATCTTGTTGTGGAAGTAAGAGGCGAGGGAGTTGCAGAGGTCTTGCGACGGGGTGATGTCGTTGTTTCCGGCGTTGGGGTTGGAGAGCTCTTTCACGATGTTGAAGAGTTCTTTGCAGTTGTGTGCGTTGTTGTCCAGCCGGTCCTTGAATGCTGTTTTCTTGGTGGCGTGGATCAGTTGATGGTGCTTCCGGGTGGCGAGCTTGAGGGTGGTCATGTTGTCCGGTGTTGGCTCCCTTCTCCAGGCTTTCTCGAGGGCTCGGCAGTTCCTCTTGGAGCTCTTGAGTTCGTCGGTGAACCATGGGGCCTTCTTGCTGCCGGGTCTGCTAGGCGGGGTCCTTAGTGGGGCGAGGTCGTCTGCGCAGTTGCTGATCCACTTCGTGAGGTTGTCGGCGGCCTGGCTGGGGTTTGCTGAGCTGGCGGGAGGGTGCTGGCTCAGGGAAGCGGCGAGCTGGTCTGCTGTGATCTTGTTCCAGTTTCTTCGGGCAACCTGTTGCTGGTGGTGGTGGATCGTGGATCTTCTGAAGCTGAAGTGGACGCAGCTGTGGTCCGTCCAGTGGAGTCCGGTGGCGTGGCTGAAGACGATGTCCTTGCAGGATGAAAAGACAGCGTCGAGTGTGTGTCCGGCGAGGTGGGTGGGGGTGGTCACCAGCTGCTTGAGTCCGAGGTTGGTGAGGTTGTCAAGCAGGGTGGTGGTGTTGCGGTCGCTGTTGTTCTCCAGGTGGAAGTTGAGGTCCCCGAGGAGGATGTAGTCGGCAGAGGGCAGGGCGTGCGGGCTGATGAAATCGGCGATGTCTTCGCTGAATTGAGTGCGTGGTCCCGGGGGTCGGTAGATCAGGGTGCCTCTGAGGGTGGTCTTGGGGTCGGTGTGTATCTGGAAGTGCAGGTGTTCGGCGGTTGTCAGGGAGTCGTCGGTGTTGGTCGTGATGCGGATGGTGTCTCTGTGGATGATGGGGATGCCTCCTCCCGTTCGTTTGACGCGATCTCTTCGGGTGATCTTGTAGCCCTCTGGGATGGCGATGGCGATGTCGGGCGCTGAGGAGTCGTTCATCCAGGTTTCCGTGAGGAAGGCGACGTCAGGCGCTGTGGTGTCGAGGAGGTTCCAGAGTTCGATGGCATGTCTGTGGACGGAGCGGGTGTTGAGCAGGATGCACTTGAGGTGGTTGCTGCTGGTGTTCGGCTTGGCGGGTGCTGGGCAGGTCCGGGTGCAGGTGAACTTGCAGGGGTGGCAGCTGAAGGGTCCGTGGGTTCGTTTCGGGGTGGCTCGGTGGCATCCTGGGATTCGGCCGGTGTTGAGTGCGTTGAGGGTGGGGTCGTCGTACGTCCGGCGGGTGGGCTGGGGTCTGCGGGGGCCAGGGGTCCTGGCACTGGGCGCGGTCCAGGCACGGACGGGCGCAGACGGGCTTACCTTTGGCGCGCCTTCGGCGCACAATCGGCGCTCCCGCTGCGCATTCGCACGGTCGCCATATATGGCGAAGTGCGAGGGAGGGCGGAGCAGCTGGGAGGCGGGAGCGGGGAGGGCACAGAAAGAAAGGGGGCGTGGTTAGGCAACGGAGGCGGGGAGCGGGGCGGGGGACACCGGGGTTACAGGGGGACAGGCAATGAAAATAAACAAACAATGCAAACAAATACAGTAAAGTCAGAGCAAAGGGGCGCACAACAGGAAAAAAGAAAAGAATACGGGGCACAGGATCCTAAAGGGCAACAACAGCGGACACAGCCCTGGAGGTCCTGACCGCAGGAGACCACGCCGCTCGGTGGCAGGGGGCGTGGTCAGACGGCGGCGGTAGGGTCAGCGAGGCAGGCGGGTGGCGGGAGGCACACGCAGCAGCTGGTGGCCGTGCGGCGCGGGGGTGTCCTAAGTTAGGAAATACTCGACTTACTAGTCAGACTAATCGGCTGGGGGACATTATCTTGCTCCTCAGTTGTACTCAAATTCATCCTCTGTTTTGCCACTGTTGATGTGTTATTTTCATAATCAGGAGCGAAATTAGAATGATCCGATTGTGCTACGCTTTGGAACCGCAGCTTTCTCTGCTTACGTTTTGGGAACCGGCAATTTTTCTCCTTCCTTTTCCTCCTACAATGGTTTTTAACACTTCCCTCACTTACTAATAAATGTTCCCCCACCCCAGAGGCTTCTAAAATATTAATTATTTCAGCTGATTCATGAGGTTTTTTTTTTTTAGACTTGCTCATATTAAAGATTGGGAAAACACGCACTGTATCTGTCACTGGAGAGACCTTTACATTTACACTTTTCCCCTCAGTGGGGACCTTTGCAGAGTCATTAGCAATAATTTGGGATGGGCTTGGAGTTAGATTTCTTCCAGACGGCAAATATCCAACGTTCACCGACTGATTATTCGGTTCCCCTAACCCTGAGCCATTAGCAGCATCATGTATTCTGCCATATACATAGGGGAGGAACACTTCACACATACTTGGCTATGTTGTTTAAGTTCTAAAACCCCTCCCAAAATGGGTGTTAGGACTTTGAGGATATGATCCGAGTTAGAGGCACTCTTCTCCAGCAGGGACAAAATTGCAGCTAAATTTTTTTCCAATTTAGTAAATGTATATGTTAGCCCCCCTGAACCTGCCATCTCATTTTTAGACAATGAAAACGCGGAATTCCCTACCCGGTTATCACAGGGCATAGATAAATCATGAAAATCTGAAGTCAAAGAGAATTTAGTAGGTGTACTGCTATACATAATTGGCATGTGTAAATGAACTCCTGCTTGAGGAGACAATATTTCCTTATTCGGATGGGGGTTTATAACCAAACATTGAGCACCCGATTTTTCTAACTGCTTCAGTCGTTCAGCGTTCTTTTCCAATTGAATGGCAATATCCAGAAGAGTGAGGTCTTCTATTTTTGCCTGCCCATTAAGTTCACTATGGACTTTCTGACGTTCACTTTTAGGAGAAAATTCACTTCTTTTTTATTGATGAGCAGTCTAGTAAACTCCTTTGAGATACACTTACATTGTCATGTACTTTTTCAAAAAGGGTTATCAAATCTGCTAGTGGAGAAAAAGGGGTGACGTCCTCACTTTCGCCACCCTTACTCTGCGTGGAAACTGCCACCTCATTCCTAGTTAGACCCAATTCCATCTCCAAACCCGAATTTTTCCCCACCCCCTTCTTGATATGACACAACAGCTCGACTTACAATAGATGGGGGCGCTCCATTGCCTACGTCCCCCTTAGAATTCTGTATTAATATTACAGGAAAGAGTGCTTCTGGTCTTGATATATGGCTATCTACTCCATTCTCAGCAATTATTTCGGAGTCCATTATCACCTCCAAGTTCTTCATTATTTTGGGGAATTTTCCTCATTTCCTACAACTCCAAGTTCTTCATTATTTTGGCCCGTTCCGCTCTTAAAACTTCTTCCCTTTTTAGAGAACATTGATGATATTGATGGGTATGATTTTAAAAGAGTTAAGTGAGCACCAATTCTGCGTCTACGGATTAATTTTTGAGGTTTTGGGGGACTCCACGAATTCTTGTCACTCTTATCACTCTTGACACTATGGTTAATGGCTTCTAGAGGGTTTACAGATTTTACTTTAGACTGAGAACGCAATCGCCTGACAGACATTACCATGGCAAAAAAGATTATCACCACTTAAACTTAAAGTTCCTCCAGCTAGAGATGTGACAAGGCTAGCAGGAGAGAGCAATTCATTCCAAGAAAAAGAATAACTGGATGATAACTGAATGATGTGAAGCACCGCCTTAGGACAGATTTTAAGTGGCGTTATGTCCGCCACAGAGTATTCCTCAGATAGCCCCCAGATACCTCCTCAGAACCCCACGGCTATTCACGTGACACCTTACCGAGGCCTGGGCGATTCAGCGGTAGCCCAATCTGAGCCGCACGCCGATCCCCGTCTGGCAACTGGGGCTATGGTGACTATGGTGACCGTGGTAGACTTCTCGGGTCGGAGGAGGCACTTGGAGATTAAAATTATAACCAGCGCACACCACCCTAAATATTGTACAAGACTTATATCCGGATTGTATCTGAGATTAATCAATAACTACTCCCAATATCCAAAACAGGCAAAACATAAGACACCTGAGTCACCAAGGTCCAAGTCCAAGGTCCAAGGTCCACAGGTCCACAATCCACAATCCACAGTCCGACAATCAAAGGTAGATATAGAACCGGGCAGTTTCACCCATAGAAGCCACTTCAGGAGCAGATTGGTGCGTGGCTGTACGTACGCGACGAGCCACGGGGCCCTTGCTCCACCACCGAGCCCCGCCTCGCTCCGCCACGCTCCGCTTTCTGCGTGCACTCACGACACTTCACAGCGCTCTCTGCGTGCTGCGGCTGGCAGCTGGCTGCTGGTAGTGAGGGCAGATGCGGGAGCAACTGGCAGCCGGCACGACTCGCGGGTTCCAGGGGCGGCGACTAGCAGCCTGTCTCCTACAGAGTTCCGGGCTCGGAGCCGGGTGTCACTCAGGGGCTCTGTGGCTCTGTGGCTCTGTAGCTCTGTAGCTCTGGGCTTAGCTCGGCGGTTACTCAAGGGAAGGAGTGATGAACCGCACTTCCCTGCGCCGCCTAAGGGGAGCTGCTGCTGCTCGGTCTCTCGCGGTTTCTCGAGGGGATTCCTTCTGAGCTCCAGCGCTGCAGACCGCACCTGCTGCTTTTGCCGCTGCTCTCTCTTGCGGCACTCTCGAGCGGGCGGTCAACTGGAAACTCTGGACTGGAGCCTCAATTCTTCTTGGGGCAGGGCCCAGGGCGCAGGGCGCCAAGCGCCTAGCACTGTGCTTAGCCCACCCCCCCTGGGCGCTCTCACCTGTGGGTGGGCAAGTGCACTTGCGGTCGGCCGGCGGGCTCCTGCGGGCTCAGGGGAGGCTCTGGAGAGTAGCCGGGCTCTGGAGAGTAGCCGGGCTCTGGATTGACCTCAAGCCTCCCGCCGAAGCTGGTGCTGATTTTCGGTGGATATCTCCGCAGTTGTCTCCGCGGCGGGGGCTCGGACTCCGGGCAGAGGGAAAGGGAGGTCTTCCGGCAAACAGCTGGCAGCTCAAACGCAAATGCAACGCCAGACACCGAAACGCCGAGCTGCGGCCCGCTCCTCTCAGCTCAGCTCTGCTCGCCCACTGCAGCTACTCTGCTCCGCCTCTTCCGCCTCTTCCGCCTCTTCCGCCTCTCAATCACTTCGGTTTACGAAACAGTAAACACAGCTCTGTGGTGCTCACTGGAGGTACCTGGTGGGCTAGTTGGACCCCAGGGACCCTCAGGATTCAAGGGGACTTAAGACCAAACTTAAAACGTGCCACGGGCGCGTTTGCACAGTGGTGAAGGGAGGGAGCGGGGGCTCCTCCCTTTACCACTGCGTAAACGCGCCCTGTGACCGTTTTAAGTTGGGAGATTAAGTCCCCTTGAATCCTGAGGGTCCCTAGGGGCCAACTAGCCCACCAGGTACCTCGTGAGCTAGTTGGATCCTAGGGACCGTCAGGATTCAACTAGCCCAACAGGTGTTTCCAGTAAGCGCCACTGCGCTGCGTTGCAGAGAGGTAGTCCAGGACATGCCCCTTTTTACACCTCTCTGCAACGGCGCTTACTGGAGGTACCTAGTGGGCTAGTTTGACCCTAGGGACCCTCAGGATTCAAGGGGACTTAATCTCCAACCTTAAAACGGCCACAGGGTGTGTTTACACAGTGGGGAAGGGAAGGGACGGGGCCTGAGGTGACGAGTGCAAACACGCCCTGTGGGACATTTTAAGTTGGAGAAATAATTCCCCTTCAATCCTGAGGGCCCCTAAGGGCTAACTAGCCCACCAGGAGCTTCCAGTAAGCGCAACATAATACAATAAAATAAATTATGCCTAGGAAATAATAATCTATAAGTTAAAGGAAAAGATCAATGAATCATCCCTTCCTACCTTCATTGATTAGTACCAACCAATTTTTATCACTTCTACTTGTCTACAACCAAGGGGATCCAATAGATGATTACAAAAAACAAGCTAATTTATTATTTTTGCCATTTTCTTGAATGATGAATATAGATAAGTATAAACAAATGTCTTTCTTTTTTCAACTCATGTATATATACACAACGAATACATATATATATATATATATATATACACAATACTCAATACAAACACACAAATATATACACTATATTTACATTATGGACAAACTATATAACATATATTGGACCTTTATACATCAATGCCCTTATTTTTCAAAAAAGGATGCTTCCCAAAATTATGAATTGCATTCCTTCAAAACAAGATCATCCAAACAAATCTACAACCAACCCACGGGGGAGGCCTATAGTGTCTGCTTGTGGTTCGATTTTAGAACCATTGGCCAAATATATTGACATCTTCCTAATTCCCTTGGTAAGGCATACCCGATCATATATAAGAGACACTATGGATTTGATATCGAAGGTGGAAGGTTTACCATACAATACAGATAAACAACGATTGGTATCCTTCGATATCGAATATACCTCAAGACGAAGCTTTGGCCGTGATGAGACATACTTTGGACTTCGAGATTGTCCACACCAGGTCCCTACTGAATTCTTAATATCTTTAGCTACGGTCTGTTTGAAGAATAATTTCTTCAACTTTATGGATAACATATTAGCAAGTATCAGGAGTGGTCATGGGCTGTAGCTTTTCACCTGAGATAGCTAATTTGGTGATGGCCGAGTTCGAACAGAAATGGATATATAGAGACACCAATCCCTTCAAGAACCAGGTGGAATTTTGGTGTCGCTATATAGATGACATTTTTATGATTAGGAGTGGAGATGATGTACGTCTTACAGAGTTTGATAATTGGTTGAATTTAAGAACTCATGAATTCAATTTCACTCTGTCTAGTGACCAAAACAAAATACATTTTCTGGATGTATACATCCAACATGAGAGTGGACAATTACAAGTTAGTCTGCATACGAAACCGACAGACCGGAACACTCTCTTACATTTCTCAAGTAGTCACCCCCGCACGCTGAAGGAGAACTCACCATACGGACAATTCCTCCATGTGAGGAGAAATTGTAGTAACACAGAGGACTATTTCGTCAAAGCAGAGAAACTTAAAGAAAAACCAGTGGTCCGTGGCTACCCCAAAAGATTGGTAAAGGGTGCGCTCAAAAGAGCATGGTATACTCCAAGAGAGGTATTATTGGTTCCCAAAGTACAAGAGAAAAACACCCCATTAACATGTGTCCCGACATATGATCCCAAAGCAAATAGAGTAAAACAATTTATTAAAAAAAACTGGAAATAGATTGACCATCTAGGAATTTCCAAGCCGCTCTTTGCTTTTAAAAAAGGTAAAAACGTCCGTCAATAATTGGTGAGAGCAGCCAGAAAATCTGAACCCCCACAAACAGATCTAAGAGGGTTACTTAGGTTACCCCCAGTGGTAGGACATTATCGATGTCAGAATTGTGTAGCATGCAGACTGACGAAAGATTCTAAAGAGCTAGATATAAATGGCCAGATTCACCATCAAAGAACCTTTTCTAATTGCAATATTAAAAACACAGTTCATTGCATTTGGTGTCCGTGCAACAAGCTCTATATAGGACAGACAGTTTAATTAAAAAAAAACGTATTTTACAACACAAATCGTGGGTCAAATGTAAAGTACAAGGGTCCCCGTTGGTGCAGCATTTTCAATCTTTCAACCACACAGAAAATTATATACAATGGTCAGTGTTATGTGTATTGGAGAATGCCAATACTGCTGATGTAGAAACAAAACTGAATCGACTAGAAGCGAGGCTAATTGAGAAATACCACACTGCGTCTACTGGCCTCAATGATAGAGATGAGATCTGGGCGCTTTTACAATGACTGCACTAAATCTGACAATAGATATGATATGTTCTAACTGCATTATGATGTCAATTACTTTGCTTATGTATATGTCAAGATTGTAAAGAGTGGTGGCATAATAATCGGGTTACAAGGTAGTATACATTGGGTATGACTCTAGATAAAAATTTTCTTTGAAACATATTTACATGGTGCTAATATCTGTGAAGAGATATGGTGAAATAAGGTTGGAATATCTCGCAGCCTATATTTATTTTGGAAGGACTACATTGTCTTTCTATTTCAAATCTATCTCGTTTATAATTTCTGTCTGAGTTCAGAATGGTTTTTGGTGGAGATATATATTTCTAATAAACATTATCTCCATTTTATTAGTATTCCTTTTTATTTTATTAAGCTAAAAAAAATTATATTTTGTTTGGGGCGGTCTAACATGGCGACAATAGAAAGGGCCTTTTCCGGCTACTGTGGACTAAGTCACTGGTGCAGTGTTTACTGCGATACTACTATCCATAGTCCCCTTTCTTTCTCCATGATGGGGAACAGAGTTATCGGTTTCCGCACCACGTGATAAGCCACACAATGGTGGAATGGTATTGTGATGGAAGCAGAGGTAGCGAAAAGACTTGGATGAAAGATAGAATATAAAGGTATGATGCTGACGGGCATTAATTTTAGAAATTACGAGTCTGACATGGATTTTGAAAGGATTAGTCATCTATCTATACTAATATAATAAAGAGAGAGACCAAACCTTTGAGGTGGGTAATCTCAGGAACCAAAGCACCAATCACAACACCCAATACAGCGTTGGAAAGGGCAGTTGCTGCAGAAGGACATAGGCTATGCAGACGCCCACCATATACATTTAAAAGGTAAAAGAACCGTGCCAGCAAAGTAGTCCCTTGTGGGCGTGTCAGCGTTGTGCTGTGGGCGTGTGCTGGGGGCGTGACAAACGCTGGGGGCATGTGGTATGTTCCCCCTTCATGCCATGTCTCATATCCTGTGCTGTGGGCGTGTGCTGGGGGCGAGGGCGGGGCGCAGGATTACGGAAAAAAAACGAGCGTTGTGCCCAATATTTCATTGTTTTTTCTTCCCAGGTTCTGTACATTCCAGCTCCGGGTGTCCATCCTGCTACCTTTAAATACCCCTGCACCCCATAATCATAACCCACCCTTACTCCTTAAAATACCCCAACACCCTTAAACACTAACCCATCTTAACTCTATAAATATACCCTGTACCCCAAAACCCAAACCTATCCCTAAACCCTAAAAATACCCCTGTACCCCAAAACCCAAACCTAGCCCTGAACCCTATAAATACCCCTGTACCCCAAAACCCAAACCTACCCCTGAACCCTAAAATACCCCTATACCCCAAAACCCAAACCTAGCCCTGAACCCTAAAAATATCCTTTGTACCCCCAAACCCAAACCTAGCCCTGAATCCTTAAAATACCCCTGTACCCCAAAACCCAAACCTACCCATGAACCCTAAAAATACCCCTACACCCCAAAACCCAAACCTAGCCCTGAACCCTAAAAATACCCCTGTACCCCAAAACCCATACCTATCCCTAAACCCTAAAACTACCCCGGTACCCCATAACCCAAAACTATATCTGAAATACCCAAACACCCCAAAACATATACCTCGGTACCCCAAAACATATACCCCTATACCCATACTTATCTTATCCAAACATTAAAAAAAACATGCTTTTACCATTCATGCGTTTACAATGAATTTCGTTGTAAATGTATGCGTGGTAAAAGCATATAAAATGTAATGCCATGCGTTATAATGGCATTGCGGAGTCATGGTACTTTCGTAATGAAAGTATGCGGAGTGATGGTATGCGGAAAGAAAGTTGCGGAATAATGGGTGTTTACCCTCCCCCGGTAAGTACATTGGTGGCACGGCGGCCCACATCTCCAGCAACATACTCATATTTTTACACCACCGATTTGAAAAATGCACAGGTCTCTCTCATTGATGGCCAGCACCGACATACACTTTTAGACACACCTACCGCCACAAGTTCTAGAATTGCGAACTTTAGAGCTGGGGAGCTACGTTCAAATCTCGGCATCAGCTCAACATCCTGTGATTCCAGGCAAATCACTTTGTCTCCCCGTGCCTACCACAAATGAATGTGTTCTTCTGTAATGTAAATTGTGCTCATGCCATGTTGTCAAGTTCGCGCTATATAATATTGCAAGGAAAAATAAAGTAGGGAAACTCGAGTTCACACACTACTGAACGCGCACTCTTAAGTGCATCAGCAGCGCACTGTGAATCGGAGCGTTTTACAGGCCTGTCACAGATAAGAAATGCTACCAAAACGAAATCCTACAAAACAATATACTACTGGCCGGCAGCAATTCATACCCGGACAACGTCGGGACGGGCTGCTAGTTTATATATTTCGCCTTCTTGCAGGTAGAACGGCAAAACCTGGTTATTGAGAACGGACATTGATACTCCTGTATACATCGCAGAAAAAATAAAAGGTATGGCCTAGACTTACGGGAGAGTACAGAGACAGGGGCAATAGAATATAGGCTACAATTGTTTAATGCATGGTGCATTTGTTGTAGGGAGGACAGCGATACAATTTGTTCCCCCTGGCTGGTGAGATATTTCGAAGAGAAGCATTTTTTGATATACATATTGTCGGGTAAGCCATGTTGCCTAATTTACAACGAATATACTCGGTAGTTGTTGAATTTAATGGATAGAAGGTGAGAGTGGAATTAGTTTTGATCTCTCTTATCTTATTCCAGCTGCTTGTATCCCAAGGAAACATAGAAAATATATACGCATCTCGGTTTTGATCTAAGAAATTGCGGTAATTATAGATTATTATTTCCTAGGCATGATTTATTTTATTGTATTATGTATGTTACCCAGATGCCGTAGGGTTACTTGGGTTGCCCCCTGTGTATTCCAGTAAGCGTAACTGTGCTGCGTTGCAGAGAGGTGGTCCAGGCCGTGCCCCTTTATACACCTCCATGAAATGCAGCTCTGTGGTGCTTACTGGAGGTACCTAGTGGGCTACTTGTACCCTAGGGACCCTCAGGATTCAAGGGGACTTAATCTCCCAAATTAAAACGGCCACAGGGCGCGTTTACACAGTGGTGAAGGGAGGGGACGGGACCTGAGGTGACATGTGCAAACACGCCCTGTGGCGCATTTTAGGTTGTGGAAAGAATTCCCCTTCAATCCTGAGGGCCCCTGGGGGGCAACTAGCCCGCAAGGTGATTCCAGTAAGTGCACTGCACTGCTTTGCAGAGAGGTGGACTAGTCTGTGCCCCTTTTTACACCTCTCTGCAACGCAGCTCTGTGGCGCTTTCTGGAGGTACCTAGTGGGCTAGTTTGACCCTAGGGACCCTCAGGATTCAAGAGGACTTTATCCCCCAACTTACAATGCCGACGGGTCGTGTTTGCACACATGTCATCTCAGGCCCCACCCCTCCCTTTCACCCCATGGCGCATTTTAAGAGGTAGTTTTAATCCCCCTGCCCTATATATACTAGGGGCTTACAGAGTAGGTCATGCTAATCACAGGGGGATCCCAACGCATAGTGTTCCCTAGTGTATGTAGGTGTTTTCACTGTATTCTAAGTGTCTTTTACCATAGCACTGGCACTAGGACTGGTTAGTCAGACTCAGTTACCACCAGTACCCGTCTGAAAAAGTTGAGGGTACAGGATAATTTTGCAACAAGGCTTCTTTCTGCTCCTCTGTTTGTTCTTTCTGTATGTTTTCCTTCTTCCTGAACTTTTCTGCGTCTTTGAGGACTTCTGTTGCTTCTTTCTGCATTTCTTTTTTTTTCTTTCTGTGCGTTTTTTCTTCTTTCTTCACATGTCCTACTTCTTTAGGCATAGTTAGAAACTAGCATTGAAAAAACCTTTGAAATTCACAGAAAAACCACAGGTTTCATCGCGTCAAAATTAGAAATTATCTAAAAAACCTTTGAAATTTACTGAAAAAATAGGTTTCAAGAACGTTATAGTTAGGAATTAGCATTTAAAAAACATTAGAAATTCACAGAAAAAAACATAGGTTTCAGGGGCGTTATAGTTAGCTGGACATTTCACTCGTACAAAACCATTGAAATTCCACCGTGATAGTTAGTTCAGCTAACTATAACTCGCGCGCCCGCAATGCACTGCTGATGTCACATATTACATCACTCATGACATGGTCAGTGACATCACTCATGACACCACTGATGACATCTCAAATGACATCACTGATGACATCACTGATGACATCATCCTTGTGATAGACCGGCAGACCTCCTCCCACCCTAATATAACCTTTGATACACACATTCAAGAATAGAAACTAAAATTTTCAAAACAATGGACATACCAATACCAGTTACAACAACCTATTCAGTAATTCCAAGATCTAAATACACATCCACTCATTCATCAACAGTTCTATATAGTCACTCATACATGTACTCACTCATATGTACTCATACACCTATACATCCTGTTACACATCGGCACTCAACCATAGAGTTACTCACACACATAGTCACTCACGCTAATAAAGAATCAAACATCCATTTACTTCCATATACAGTTATATACATACCACCACACTTACTTCTACAGAAACTTACACATACTTACTCTTTTAAACAATCATTTATAGAAACACATACTTTTTCATACAGGAACTCTTCCAATCTCTCACTCTCACATATACTCACTTTTTTAAAGCTTCAGCCCACTGGGAGTAGCCTTGGTGTTTGCTCCCAGGTTTCCCTGCCCAAGCCGGTGTGGGTAGGGAAAACCAGTATGTCCCGGTTGTGGGCTCCCACATGGTTAGTTTGCCTGCCCCGGGCGATGGGGTCCCGGAGCCATTAATGGCTCGATACAGGGGAAGGGAGTGTGGTCTCTCTCCCCTATTTTGCAAACGTTTGGCCTTGGGCCTGTCATGGCCTTATTTAAGGATTTTGGCCCTGGGGGTGGGCTCGGCGGGGACTTTGATGGCTTGAGGAGGGGGGGTGGAATGTCCGGCCAGCCCCTACTAAGGGCCTGCGGCCCGGCCCGGTGGCCAAATCACCCGGAAGCAGCCAACCCCATGCTACGTACGCCGTTTAGTTGTGCACAGCGTTGGGTTGGCTGTAGGAAGTTATCCTGAGGCAGCCAACACCACACCATGCACAGCAATTCCTCAGGGCTGTAAATCTTTTTTAAAGGTGAGGGATGCCACATGACCATCCCCCCCAGCCTTATTAGGCCCTGAGGACCCATTCCTCCAAGGCCATATCTATATTAAAAGGGGAGGACTCACTTGCACCCCTCCCCGAACCTCATAATCCCATCCCCAAGGGCTGTATATTTATATATTTAAAGATGAGGAGAATGCATGGCTCCCCTCCCCATGCCTATTATGCCCCAAGGACCCCGTCCCATGGGGCCTGTATTATTTAAAGGTTGGTGCTCCAGGGCCCACCCAGAGTACCCACCATTCATACTTTTGGGACTGTGGGGAGAGCCACTGGGCCCCCTTGGCCCCTGCTGGCTCCCCATATGCTATGAGAGCAATCTGTTGAACTGTTTTCCTGCCCACATCAGTGTGAGCAGTAAAACAGATCAAATGTCTGCTACCAGCTGGTGAGAGTATTTTTAAAGTCCAGCCTGCTGGGAGCAGACTTTGTATTTGCTCCGGTTTGTCAGGAAATTTGTAAATCCTCCCACTAGACGGAAGCGAACACAAGTTTCCCTGACAAAGCTGTCAGGGAAGCGACTGTGTCCTGGGGATGAGCTCCTTGGGACACAGCAAGTTAGCCGATCCTTGGGGCCATTAAAGGCTTGGGGAGGGGGGCGATGAGTATCTTGAGGAACTTTGCTTTCTCTGAGCAGTTGTATACATATTGAACAACGTGTGTAAAGAGGGTTTCCCATATGTTGTAGATTGCCAATGTGACCTAGTCTACCCTTGAAGTGTATGGTATGGGGGTCAATGTTGCACATAACACATGCTTGATACACCTCGGCGAATTTTACCTGTGATTGCATTAATGATGCTTCATATTATTCTGAGCTATTTTGAACTTTCTTTCAGGCCTCTAATGCCATACTAGCTTTTAATGTCTAAAAACAAATCTTCAATGATATAATTAGTGATGCCATTTTATATTTGATAAATTATGTCATAGAACATGTCATGAGTCATGTAATATGTGTGCTCATAAGCAGTGCATGGCGGAAGCGCAAGTTATAGTTAGATGTAAATGGTAAATTTCTGTTACTTTTTGAGTTCAAAACGTTAATGTTGTCACTGACATATTCACCTAACTATAATGTTACTTTAATCTTTGGTTTTTTCGAGGAGTTTCTAAGTTTTCTTTAAAACAAAAACAGATCTTTTTCTCATACCTAACTACAATGTTACTGAACCCTTTTTTTTTTCAGTGAATTTCTCTTTTTTTTTTTTACATAAAGTAATATTTTTTTGCCATACATAAAGCCAAACCCCCGCCAAGCACGGCCTTCACACAGGAGTAATGTTTTAACCTGTATTTTATATGTTCTTATCAGGCAATGTCTTACTCTGCCATTAATCCTTTAGCGCGTGGTAAAATCAATGAACATTACTGATTTATATTACTGGATTTCTGGCCCCCAGTTTGGCAGGACATCTGGCTTCAGGAAATGTCGGGCCCTAACCCCCGACACACCCACCCTCTCCTCCTCCCCCTTCAGCCAAGTGTGTCTGTGTCTGTCAGTTAGCCATCCGATAAACCTTGTTCAACTCTGTTCGGCTGCAACCAACATTGTTTTAAACTTGCATAACAAACGCTTTTCATCTCGCTGAGTAGGAAAGCACTACATACATTTCTGTACAAAACCTGATTTTACAGGGATTCAATGTATAGAGGGGTATATTCACAAGAACGTGTGATAACCATCGCAAATGTTACTTAACGCAACTTCCAACATTGCAGTCTATCTCTGGAAAATTACGCCGTTTAACCAAGCATTCTCAACAGGGTGGTACCATGCGAAAGCATACAAATAAGATGTCAAATGTCAGCGTAAAAATCAACGCCACGCTGCAAAAATGCAAAACGCGAACGCAAACAATCCTGCAATGAGGCCAATCGTGGTACAAAAAGCAGCGAAAACCAGCGACAGGCCTGCTAATCCAACGCGTCTGGTGGGAAAATGCACTATAAAAGCTAGAAATACAACACACCAGAAACAATCTAAAGTGTGTAGCAGCGTGGATGCACCCTGACCTAGCACAGAAGCCGACTTGAACCCCACAACCCCCACAGACCACCAGCAAGGAACAACGGGGTCTGGGAAGGCCAGGGAGAAGAAGGAGAGAAGGACAGAGCGCAGTCCGCAGGAAAACCGGATCAGCGTCACAGAAGTGACAGAACACTGCCATCAACTGACCCACAATTAGACTACCATGAATGCAGTCGGAGTGTCGAGGAGGCCAATCGAGGAGGGCAAGAGGCACTGGCATGATGTGACAACCTAAACCAGGCACAAGCCCGCTGCCAACAGGAAGGCTGCAATGGCGACAGGAGGTGGGAGTCCTGATCCACAGGAGGAGCTGGAGGAAACCGAGGCCACAGTTATCAGTGTGGAGATGGTGCAAGGAGTCAGAAGTACGGACACAGCTCGAGAGGACCTGACACAACATCAACAGGGTGAGTAATGATTAGGGACAGGGGAACTGGGGGAGATGGGCACAATGGAACACATTGACAATGATGTGTAGCACACTGCCCACCCACAATGACCCTGGATCATGTCCCTGATCCCCATGGCACACTCCAGCACTCACACATAGCAAGAACAGTACACCCACATTGATGACAATGTGGTACAATGCGCAAATCCGACACTGAATAACAGAGGACACAACTGGCTCCGAACACACGCAGAACCAGGCCTACTACATCTGACAGAGCTGGAAACTGTAAAATGGAAATGTACGCGTACAACCTCACATCCGTCATGTAGTCCAAATGTAGATGGTCCCGCATCTCAATCCTGCACCTCCCAAAGAGTCACAATGTACATTGTCATACAGTCTGCATGTAAACACGAACAATGCACCAACATACATGTCAACACAATGTCAACATGCATCTCCCCTTCACATTGCAGAGGGACACACAACACCTTCAGCAGAGCACAGAAGACCACACATCAGTGATGCCGGAGAGGACCACCACACCTTCGATACCGAAGCCCTACAACAGCCCATGGACATCCCACATAACCCACCACCAGGACCAGGGCAGCCAAGCTACTTAGAGGAGAGCACATACCCTGCAACAGACCACACAGCAGGAAGCACCCGCAAGCACGTGTGGCTCACAACACTTCACCGACCCACGCATGGCACCCCAATGCCAGGTGTCAGAGCACCAAAAGGAGGTGGCCAAACAGGTGTGGTGGGGTCCGAACCCATCAAAGGCGAACTAGATCACATACGTGGGTGTCTATTATCCTTCAGGGACCATCTACACCCCACAAAAGAAACCCACACTGCCATAGAGACACATGCAGATGCACATTCCCAGTAGAGAACCATGCCCAGGGGCACGCAAATATCAGTCACACATCCACGTTGGCTCTGCATATCACAGCCCAGTCCATTCCCCTTAAGACTTGAGTGGGTACATGTCCAAGCTCTAACCCGCTGCCTGCGGTGACATGTCTTCATCCGCTGTACACAGCACAATGTAATGTCGTGAGGCCCGGGGCCCTCAGGCATACAACAAGACCACAGGGACACACGCAGATATTATGTTAAACTGGCTATGGGCATGTGCACCCGACCCCTTTATTGACCGGGCCACATGTACAGTGACGCCTGTGCTGGATGTGTTTGGGGTGAGTGTAAGTCAGCCCGCATGGAGTGCTTGGTGCTTGCAACAACTTGAACAGTGGACAGCAGTGCAATGGAAAATTAAAACACCTGCATAACCGAGACAACTGCTGAGCAACATGGAGGGAGACGGAGCAAGTACAGAGGTCACCCAACATACAAACTGAAGTGACCATGAGTTTCAGTGCGCTGAGGTTGGGGCAATAGAGCTGAGCATGCCCATGTGAAGAGAATGTCTAGGATTGTTACCCTTCTGGACATTCCTGATGCAGATGCAGTGGGGGGGGTGTCACACCTGCATCATCTCCATCATCGTTGTCCCAGGTCTCCTACACTGCCTGAGGTGACATTGCTGCGGGATCTCTACTCAGCACATAACCAAAACAGTTATAGATGATGATTCGTGGTGCACAGAGTTACTGGCACTTGGAGTGCTGAGCAGGGCATCAGGCAGAAGATGGCATCCACGACAGGTGCGAGCAACTCCGTCAGTCTGCCAGTATGACCGTTTCAACACTGGCAGTTGGCGGTTAGAATTGGTCCTGGCGATGGTGGCGTGTGACTCCTGCGTTGATGCCACGTCCGGGTCGGTCAGGACTTGATTTGATGTGTGAGCCCTGAGGGGCTGCATATGAGGCCGGAGGCAGCGGACAGCGCAGGGCCACAGACACATGGTGTTGATGACCCCAAGGCCATCACCTCAGGGGCCATCCAATATCTCAGAAGAAGGGGTCCTGGAATTGACCAGTACAAAGTTAGTAGCCCCAGATGCATAGCGGCAGGCACAAGCACTGAGGTAGGGCCACACGGACTGGGCGGGTCCTCATCGATATAGAAGGTGAATGTTGCGGAGGGTTGCCGGAGACAGTGGAAGGTGTCCTCCAGGGCCTGTGGCGGAAGGTCTGATGTTATCCAGAAGCAGCAAATGGTGGAGTGGAAAGTGACAGCCTCGTTGCCAGAACCAATTCGGGAGCAGCTACATGAGGATGAAAACTACAACCTAGTCCATAGACTCAGACGCTACCAATGCACGACCAGTGAGTGTCCATGAATTTCGGGGAACAGAGTTAGTGGCACCAGGGCTGAGAGGGGATGCAGTCTGGGATGATGCCGGTACACTGATATGAACTCCGCTATTGCTAAATCAAGACTCTGTGACCTACTGGACCGCAGTGTAGGCCGGAGGCAGTGGTCAGCAGTGGCCCACAAAAAACAACTCAAAAAACAAACAAACCTCTCCTAGAACATTAGATACCTGTAGGTAATATATCCATTACTTTTCACATACCATCATTGTCCCACACAGCAAACATTATTAGAAAAACATATGGTTTTATTATTTCAAGTCAATCCTAAATTGTTTCATAGAAAACACTCCATATATATATATATATATACAATACAATTTGATCAACAGAAACACATCAGATAGCCCCCAACCAAACTCTTACATTCAAACATCCTCTCAGTCAACCACACCGTCATACACCAAAACACAAGAACAATACAATATTAACAGGACCACGGGTTACAAGAAAAGAACAAGAACAAAAATAATAAAAGCAAAAACATGGCGCCAACGCGCGTTTCGGAAAGGACAAATATCCAAAAGTTCCTTCGTCAGGGCGCAAGAAAAATCATATAGGTTTCTTCACAGTCGTGGATCTGTTGAGATTTCAATAAATCAATCTTTTTAGGGCCTGATGCCCAATGTAACAGGGGCTATATCTTGAAGCTGAGGATAGCGAATATAGATACTATCCAAAATATTGGGGTAGTGCTCGCAACTTTGTTTGGAATAGCCGATCGCGCTCTGTATTCCAGAAGGCGAAGCCCTCACGAGCGATCTCGGAGGAACAACGTTGGTACCAAGTGCTTTAAATATGTAGGATAAATGAAGAGGACGACGAAGCCAAAAGTAACTGTCGGGATATAGGTAAAGAGTGTTGTTTCCCTTCTCCCTTTCGGGGGTCCAAAGAAGGTACAGCAACCTTCCCAACACAATAAGCGGTCCCAGGTGGTAGAGGACAATTAATTCCTCTAATGTAAATATGGGGGTTGAGGATACAGCTAGAATTCCTGAAGCAAATGACCAAGCAAAGTCCCGGCGCAGCAGCACGTCTCTCTGTGGCCCACAACCACATGTCGTTGGCTCGCGATGCACAGAGTTAGTGACACCAGGACAGTTGTCAGTAGTGTTCGATCACCTCCGTAACGATTATCCTTTTTTTCTGCTACGATGCAAAGCATCATACTGTTATGCCTCTCCTTGCGTGCAATGATATGTAATCTGCCTTTGCATAATCGATGTACTGTTCCAATTCTTTGACCTACTCGAGCACAGCCTAGACCGAGAGTAGTAGTCCGCGTGGGCCCACAGAATCTTGAGGTTGTGATGTACTACTAAGGCCTGCTGGCACCACATCGAAGGGAGTATAGTGACATAAAACATCCCATGTGCACATGAACTCGCCCATCAGGATATCAAGACTCAGTTCCAAATGTGTGACCTACTCGTGCGCAGCGTAGGCCGAGGGCAGTAGTCCGCGTGGGCCCACATGTGGTTGTGATGCTATGCACACACTTGGTGTCACCACATCAAAGGGAGTATAGTGACATGAACTCATCCATTATGAATGTGCTCTGCCATGGTGTAATCAAGACCCAGTTCCAAATGTGTGACCTACTTGTCCGCTATGTCTGCCGGT
Source organism: Lissotriton helveticus (assembly GCF_964261635.1). Classification (NCBI taxonomy): domain Eukaryota; kingdom Metazoa; phylum Chordata; class Amphibia; order Caudata; family Salamandridae; genus Lissotriton; species Lissotriton helveticus. The sequence continues at coordinate 202,480,295 of NC_136058.1, read as the reverse complement.
AGAGTACATCAATGTGAAAGGAGTACTGCGTGCCTTGCTCGCGGAGGCCGTGATGGTCGAAGGAGGCTACCAGTTTCACGGCCCTCGTGCTTGGAGCATGCACAGGCACGTGGTGGTCCCTCTTTGACACACACCGGTGTCCGCAGGTGAGCAGTGAGGCCTGGGTGCGCAGGGGTGGCCAAGGCGGGTTTGGGGGCCCAGCTTCCCAGGGTGCAGCAGGCACACAGGGTCGCAGGCAACTCCGCTCATGGTGACTGCGTCGGTCTCGTGGCGGGGTGAGAGGCGCCTCCCTGGCAGAGACGTTGGGCATTCTGGAAGAGGACCACGCCCAGAGGAACGTGCCTTTTATTTATACCCCTATGCTGGCCTGGCGTACACCGGGCCAGCCCACTCCGCTCACGCTTATGGGGGGGAACGTAACAAGCTACTTTTCCTTGATCTCCCCCACTGGCTGGGGTGACATGGTTGCGTCCACTGTCAATTGCACTCCATACACCAGCGGAGTCTGTCGACATGGATATGTGTGTGATCTGCATACTGCAGTCTGTCCAGCACAACCATGCCACACTTGGCATTGTTTACATTCATATTCCACAGTCACTTGCCTCCTTCACACATGCCTAGTCTCCACCTCTTTCCACATCCTGCTATTGTGTGGCTAAGGTGACATGCTGTTGATGGCTAATGTACATGGCTGGCCCAGGTTCCCACAGTAAGTTGTGCTGTCGTGTCTGGTGGGTGTGCATGTTGTATGTGAGCTTGTGATGTGTGCATCCCAAGAATTGTGAGTTGCATGATTGTGGAGTTGAGGTGTGTGGTGTGTTCATTTGATATTGGCCGAGCAGTACATTTCCGTGGGTGCCATCCTGGTAGCGCAGGTTGATGATGGACTGTCGGAAGGTGTGCAAAACATGCACACTGCCTGGGGTGTTGGTGGCGACGTTGGCGGGGATTCCTCAGTGGTCCAATATTGCCTGGACATTGGTGGGATACGTGCGCTTTCTGTTGCGCTTATTGCGCGCAGTGCTTCCAGGGGCCACAAGTAGGACTTGTGTGCAGTCAATTGCCCCCTGACACGTGCATGAAGCCAGCTGTGGCTTAGACGCCTTGCTTGCTCTCCGGCTATTCCTGCCCAGTGTGTTGGAAGTATAGCTAGTGGGGTACCAAGCTGATGGTGTCATCCATGACCGCTGTGAGGGACTTGGATTGGGCTGGCTGTGTGACTCCTCCGACTTGTGCGAATGTTGGTTGGAGGGTACCAGTGGCCAACAGGCGCATCACGGCCAGCAGCTTGGTCTGAGGTGGGATGCTGGTTGACCGCTGTGTTGGTACCGTCAGCTTGTGTACAATGGTGGTCAGGATGCGGTGGAGGGTTGTCCTTTTGAGCCTGTAGTGGGCAATGACGTTCTCTGGTGTTGGGTCTGTGAGGTTGGTGCGTTTTCGGAGGGTCGCTATCTTTGTCTGAGCTGCCTCTGTGTTGGTCCGGGGGGCGGTGGAGGTCCGGGGAGGTGAGGGGTGGTCCTGGGGGTGGTGGCGGTGGGTGTTGTGGCCCTCTTGGGTGTCCGACCCGCATTTTCAGTGGCTCCATGGCATCTGTTGTTCTTCAGGTGTGGCTCTGGGCTGGCGTCCCTTTTGTGTTGCAGGCTGTGGTCTGACTTTAAACCAGGTCAGAGCAGGTGTTAGTTTCCTGCCGCTAACGCATCTTATAGCCTGTTTTGGGATCTTATCGCGGATATGGCTGGTCATTGAGAATGTTGCGGAGTGGTGTTGTTGCGCCTTTTTGCTTGGGAATGCCTACTCTGCATCTCATTAGCGATAATTGCAGGGGTCATCTGTGGCGATGTTTTTGCGGCTGCTATCGCAGATAAACTGGTGCTATGGGCTGTTAGCACCAGCTTGGGAATGGGGTGATGAATTTATTGTGACTTCGGCTGCAATAAAGTGCTGATAACTCGGCCATAGCTCCTTGATAATATGCCCCAGAGTGTCCTAAATACTAGGCCAGTCATATGTAATTGATGATATTTGGATCGTGGCCTTGTAGTTTTTTTTGGAATGGACCTCCAACCACAGAGTTATTCGACGGATTATTTAAGATGGAGGTGTGGCCTTGAGGCTAGAGCCCCAGACCTGGGATCTGGGGAATCAGGGTATAATCTAGCCGTGGCTCAATAACATCCTGCGATTCAGGGCTAACCAATTAATCCCCCATGCCTAAAATGTGTGTAACATTTTTGGGTGCAAATGCAAAACATTCTAACAGCTTTTTGGCCAGGTTCCTGCTACGTAAAATCGCAAAAAAATAAAAAACATTTAAAGCTTATCTGCCTCAGCTAAAGAAATGCTCTTGTCACCTGCTCCAGTATTGAGATAGTTATGGCTCTATGCTTACTTGCGGTATGATTGGACATAGCCCCACAAACACTGCTCCTTTGCGCATAGTGTGCCTACAATGGATTATGTATGTTGCTGTCTTCACTGCTTTCGTACGGCAGTGTGATAAGCCAAATCCAACATGGTTTAGCAAACCTGGTTAGAAGTTTTAGTTATCATGACTGTGGCAAACTTTCAACAGTGAGCACTGGCCCTGTGCAGTTAAAAATTGCAGCTCCACTGAGTGCCATACTGTGGCTCCAAAAGACCATGTGCTATTAATGTTGTAGTCCATGCTAAAAAAAGTACCACAGGGCATTTGAATTAATTTTCTTTATATGAAAAATACTGTATGGTAAATATTGTTTGCAAAGTTAAAACTGCTAATTGTTCACAAAGTGCATTTGAATATGTTCAAGTCCCCTCACAGTTCAATATTTTATGGTCTGGCTTGACAGCGCAGCTGTCGCCAGACTATTATGTGAGCATGCTAGAGAGGGGCTGTGGCTCTGCCCAGATGTTGGGATCCAGGAGTACATGTTTTGATTAGGTAGAAGTTGTGTGCTTTCACCAAAAAAGTGCCTGCCTCCACGCAGCTGTGATCATTTTGTTTATTTATCCAGCTGCCTAAGTTTGAACTTTCAAGGGCACACACAAGACATTGGAATTCTATTAAAGTGTCTTAGATAACTAGACAATGTATGTTGTTTTTCTCTGGCAGCAGCACAGATGTGATAGGGGCGGTCATTAACTTACATGGATTTTTAGGTCTTGCTTGACAGTACAACTGTCACCTGACCTTTTTAAACCTACACCAATATTATTCCACAGTTCTTTGTTTCCACACAAATACATATCTTTTGCCATGCTATTTACTTGTAATGTAGCACATTACCATACACCATTCCTTTAAAGCCAGACCTATAGACATAGCGAATACTTTTATACTCACGCTTCATACCACCTTGCCTATAAACAGGCAAAATGGAACTCACTCACCGACACCATCTGCTCCCACTGCTATACTGCTTACATATTATATTATTATTTAACTTTTCATACATTCTAATGTTTAGTTCTAGTAAATAAAACAAGGACGTGGAGAGAATTCACCATGAAACCCCCCTATTTTGAAAGAGTTACACCTCATATCCATGCCACGTTCAGAGACTGTAAAGTTGGCCGAAAGGGACCACCGCACAGTTGATGTGGGAGGAAGAGGAAGCTGAGGATGGCGCTCTGTCACGAACAAAGAGGTCATGACAAGAAATGGCTCACCACGCAGGACCACAGGTGCCATAAAGAAGATGCAGGACAGCCATAAATTCCTTCATCCCGGATCCATCATCTCAGATCTGAAGCCTGCCTTCACATCGAGCTCCCCTAACAAACATTGTTGACGCCTGGGAAGGAAAGTGATAGATCATCCCCTGAATGTTTTGTCGAGAGAGCATTAAAAAGATTTCTCAATGGCAGTTCAAAAGATATATTTCGCAAAAACTGTTGGTGTTGCATGTCACACCATCAATCAGTGCACGCCTGGATCAGATTCGTCATCAATTAGCCAGCATGGTCAATGAAGTGGCAAATTCTGTATTTCTCAAACTGTTTCACATGATGGTGCACAGAAAAATATTGTTGCAAAGAGTAGAAATTCAGTTTCTTCTTATATCACTATCAGGGAACTGCACAGTACCAATAATGAGGGTAGGTAAGCCTTTTCAAAAGAAAGTACTCAAGAACTCCAACACAAGCTGGACATGTCGACAAGTACCCGCAAGTATGCATGAGGTCCCCTCGAGGAGCTATTGTGTGGCTCAGCTCAGCTGTCTGTAGATACTGTCTGGCCCTGTAACTCTCACACAAAGCAATGACTGATGGATCAAAAACTAAATCATAACTACAGGTAATTGAGGCACATACGAAAACAAGCAAAGAACTAAATACAATATAATTCATCTGCTTTTTTAATAAAAATAAAAATAAAAATACTACAACCCTGTTAAGCCACAGTATTGCAACATTAACTACAAAAACAACTACTAAAAACTAACATCAGCTAACAAACACATGTAAGACAACACCTTAAACTATTATACAACAACAGCTTGCATTGACAACGTTGACATGGGCAAGGGTGACCACACTGTGTCCAAATAAACAAGGCTTAACCCACATGTATTCGAAATGACAGGCTTTGACACCGGCGAACACCACATATCTTGTTCACCGGTCTGCATACTCCTTAGTCATACAGATGATGGACACGGACAAATATGTACGCAGTCACAGAAACATATGCACCCCCACACAAACATACAGTACTGAACAAGAGCACTAAACTAACCCCATATCACAGACTGATTCCTCTACATGGTGGCAGCCACACTGAAGAAAGACCAATAACAGGTGTATTCAACCACCCCTCTCTGTGGTTCAAGTTACCCAAGGAGCACAAGTAACGCACCCCTAGCACTTCAATGAGTGCAATCGCACCAGGCACATTACTGAGGAAACAAGAATTGGCAAAACCAATAGCAGTCGCCTATTGAAGAGCAATTGGCTTTGGCAACGTGTTCAGCCATGTTGTAGAGGAACGCGAACGCTGCATGGCTACGTTAGACAAAAGAGCTATGGCCACTTCATAACGCTTTTCTTTCTAATGGGTGGTGGACAACATGGACAACATGAGGAAGGGTGGCAGGGAAGGGACAACATGGACAACAGGAGGGACAGCATGAGCAACACAGACAATGGGAAGTGGGAGGGAAGCAAAATAGACAATGGGAGGGTGGAAGTTGGGAAGAGAGAAGCAACATGGACAAGGGAGGGGTGGGAAGTAAGACGTAACACAGACAACAGGCTGTATAACAGGGCCAGCGCTGGCCAGTCATAGCAGTTTCTTTTTCTTATGGTGGGGGCTCGACACAGACAGCGTGAGGGTCGGAAGGAAGAAGCAACATGGACAACAGGAGGGTGGCAGTTGGAAAGGAAAAAGCAACATGACAATGGGGGGTGGGAGGGAAGAAGCAATATGAACTAGGGAGGCGGGAGGATAGCAGCAACATAGACAATGGGGGGTTGGGAGGAAAGAAGCAACATGAAAGAACCAACAGTGTCAACAACGAATGACTGGAGAAGAAGATAGAACATACATTGGCAAAGCCAATAGGTCTTGTTATTGAGAGCAATTGGCTTTGGCAATGTTTTGTAGCCGTGCTGTGCAGCATCACCAATGCTTTCCAGTGTGGCTAACACTAATTTTGAAAAATGCTATGACACAGCCAGGGTTAATGCACTATTTTTTTTAAAGTGCATTAGCGCTGGATGCATCATAGTCTTTTTTATTATTATTATTATATTTATCCATTGCTACCTAGCAGCCACACTGCTATAACGCATGGCTACAAATACTTGCCAAAATCGTGTTTTTTTTACATTTGGCAGAAAATTCTATCACATAAAGAAAATAACTGCACCCACATGAATGTCTTAGTGAAAATGCATTTGGTCAGTGATAACCTCTGTTATTAAGATAAACATTCTTTTCAAAGGAAAAAATGGCTTCTTTGAAGTGTGTGTGGCATAGTATAACATAGCTACAAAAAAATAAAGGTAGTACTTTAATCATAGCATGATTAACGGAAGGACAGCAATGAAGAGGATGCAGTCAGTACTTGGTACATGCTCCAACAAAAATAAGTAAAAGTGAAGCCAGCATGCAATGGCCCATTCGAAGGCAGTAAATAGGAGTGACAATACAGCCAACAAATGTTAAAAAATGGGTGAGCTGCAAGGCCCCTGTTGTAGTCAAAATCTCATGGAAGCAACATCCGTTGTCGCAGGCGAGACCTAAAAATATACCTCAATCACAGCGCGAAAAGCAGAAGAACATTAATTAATATGAAGCAACCAATACCTGGTCCATGCTCCATATAAATGAAGAGGAAGTGAAACTGGCATGCGCTGGCCAATTAGAAGACAGCAACTCAGAGTGACAATGAAGCCAATTAATGGTAAGCAACGGCAGGCTCCAAGCCCCTTTTAGTAAACAAAACCTCTTGCAAGTAACAGCGCATTTGCATTGTATTAGGGATGATCTAAAAACAGGTACGCAAAAACACTTTTACAGCACACAAACCACACAAAACACAAGTACCTTTAACTGGGTACATTACAGCTGCCAAATACCAACACATGGCCAGTCACACACACATGCCACCTCCTCATTGGAGCATGGGAGAATGTACAGGTAACAGCCAGGAGAGATCTATGTCCAAAACATGCATTATGAACACTCAGTATACTACAAATGCAACGCAACTGGATAAGAAAGTGCAGCTAATTAAAACAAATGTGACAAAGGACGTATGCAAATCATCCTGAGACATTGCTCCTAGTCATTCATTAGTGTAAACTTAGAAATACACACTGAAGCACTGTATATAATGCAGTCTGGTGCACGGGCACTTACCCGAGGCCTGCTTTACACTGGGCATGTAAACTCTAGGGGCCCGATTCACAGAATGAACTTAAGACCCAATCCTAAACTTACTACTATTTTGGTATTCACAGAATGCATTTACTACTTTTAGCATTCACAGAATGCACTTACTACTTTTGGTATTCACAGAATGAACTTACTACATTTGGTATTCACAGAAGTTAGGATTTTGTCTTAAGTCTGTCTTAAGTTTGTCTTAAGTCTGTCTTAGGTCTGTCTTAAGTTTGTCTTAAGACATACTTAAGACAAAATCCTAACTTCTGTGAATACCAAAAGTAGTAAGTTCATTCTGTGAATGCCAAAAGTAGTAAGTGCATTCTGTGAATTCCAAAATGAGTAAGTGCCTTCTGTGAATGCCAAAATGGTAGTAAGTTTAGGATTTTGTCTTAAGTTAGTTCTGTGAATCGGGCCCTAGCACACCCACACTGGCATATTCTAACTAACAGCATCTAATACTGCTGCACTGTAAATGATGTACTCTTGAGCACTGAATGCAAGCACACAGCCTGACATACAGAAACATGCACTCTCTGGAGCACTTGCATTTTCCATACACTTTTCTAAAGAAATGAGTGAAGGCAAGTAAGCGGGTTATTAAAATGGGCCACATAACATTACATGGCATAGCATAATCTAGTACTAGCCTAAGTAACAGGCAAAAGCATTTACTGAAGATGCAAAACACACAATCCTTTATTTGCAATTTCTATTTGTATATCGTGAGTAAAAGTGTCAACAAGCAAACAGCAGGACACCGCTAGACCAGAGACTGCAATATCTTATGAAAACAGCAACAGGCATTTTCTAACTGTGCTCATCACAGACTTGCAACCTAAACCGTGTAGACAAAACAGTGAGTCTCTCCCTCATGCCCATCAAGCATTCTGGTTTAAACCATCCCACAGCCTGCCTATCTCCTGGTTGCCCCTTACCCTGGACACTGACACCCACTCCCTCTTTCAGGGTGCCAGAGGCACGCCCATCTTCTCCAGACTCCTCCAAGCCGTGCCAATCTGTAGTGGCACTTAAATGTGTAGAGAAGAGGGGAACCATTTCAGAGCACCACTCGGAATCTAGACGGCAATGGAAGGAAAATAAGTGCTGATGCTGAGTGTGTTACCATATTAAACCCAGGCCTATTGGCTTTGCCACTATTTGTTCATTGTTGTATCTTGGGTTTGCAGTCGGACAAGAGAGTATTTTCACTCCTTGCGAGTGCTACAGACAGGAGCATGACAAGGGGCTATTAAAGCTATTGTTGTGGGGCTACCTTTCAGGGAGGGGATAAGAGAGAACATACATATTTCCATATGTCCAGGATCCATTCCTGGTCTGCAAGAAAACATACATTCCTGGCATTGCCCAGCTAGAGGGCTTTAAATGCCCTGGGTGAAACAAGTAGGCATTTAGGAGATTCCAGGCCCTGCTCCAAGGCAAAATGGCGCACAAAATAGTATGAGTAACAACCTGTGAAGAAGTCTGCAGCACTGCTAGTTCTTGCCTTAAAGTTGGACATGTAAAAAAGGGACAAATGCATGTCATTTCCAAGGCCATCTCTAGAACTTGGCTTGAGCAGTGGCACTGCCGAGGTCTGGGCACAGCAGGAGCTAACAATTTGGAATCCGTATAAGGCCGATTCAGGCTTCTACCCTCCTGAGGCAGACACACTGAGTACATTTAAATTGGGCTTTTCAACCTGTAGGTTAACTTTGTATTTACGCCAACTTCTGAAGAATGAACAGAAGTAAAACAAAGATAAAAATTAGTGTGCAAATATAATTCCTTGGTTCCCTGAGTGATATTCTAACCTCCTGGCATCCACCTACGCGCAAGCTTCAATTGCTATAGATCTCTGTGTCTCAAGTAATGACAGGTTAGCCCTTCTCTTACAATAAAGCAGGCGTAAAATCTTGCGTCTTCTATCTGAGGATCTCCCAAATAACCAACCCTCTGCTCACAGACACTCACATAACCATCATTAGTTCAGCATTTATTATTAAATTACCACACTATTTCAAAGTTGTTGCTTTACAGTCTTCTCTTATCTAAAGTGGATATACCACTATGTGACAAGTTTGGTAGCAAATGACTGTCCTTTCCCAACTCGAGTGGGTTCCAGGGGTCAACAACAGTTTCCTTTTTAAACCCCTCTCCCCAACCCATTGGTTTTATCATCAACCAGGGCCCTTCTCCCTCCCCTCTTACTTAGAGTCAGACCCCCCCTAAAATGGAATTTAAGACATAACCCCCTTAAGTTCTGAAAATACAAAGGTTCTGAGATCTAGGTTTGGGGGTCAGGCTCTCTCGGCTCAGACAGCCGATCTCCGGGATTTTAGTATAGACTGGATGGATAATAAATGTAGTGCTTATCACAGACCACAGCTGCTCCCTCTGAAGACAATTGAAACAAATGAAGGATGTGTAAACAGGACACACAACAGACTAACTTTATTAAAATGGGATTTATTACATTAGGCTCTTTAAGTACTTGCCCCGTAAAATGCATCTCTATACCTTTGGTAACCATGTGCCATATACATATGTAAAAATAAAATATGTGAAATTAAATTTTCAAAATGAATTACGTACAAGATGCCTAACTGTGCAGCCTAAGGCAACACAGAAAATAATGGTGTTCCATTTATTTAGGGAAGGGCCCATACGGTGGGGCCTGGGGGTATCAGAACAGTCCTGCCGAGTACTATGCATCAGGCGTTAGACTAACGCAATGCAGTGTGGTGCTCCGCCAGATATCGCCACAACAGAGTACCTTGCCATTCGTACTACATCTACCACCCCCCCCTCTTACCTGTTTTCTCACTTACCGGCCCCCTCAGTCACCTTTACTTTTCCTCTCTGATTTTCAAGAGGTACTTGCCACTCTTACGGTCAATAACTCTTCCATTTTATTATTGGGAGACTTTAATTTCTGGCCTTCAGATCCAGCGGAATGTCCATCCTCTAAACAGTTTTCAGATACACTTCAATCCCTCAATTTTGTGTCACACGTTCATTCTCCCACTCACGTCAAAGGACATATCTTAGACCAGATTTGGTCCTTGAACTGTCCGGTAGACTCCCTGTCCATTCTACCTTGCACTTGGTCTGACCATCATTTGATTTAGTTTACCCTTCCCATCAACCCTACTGTTAGGCCCCCACTCCCAAAGAATGTTTGGGTCCGCTCATGGAGCCGAGTGGATCCGGAGAATTTATCCGCATTGTTAATCTCTTCCTATCCTACCCTACAAGGCCTATCTACTCTTATTCAGGCCGCTGCTATCGAACACTGGCTCCTCTCAGGCTGTGATTCCATTGCCCCGCTGAAGCGGGTAACATCAAAGCGGGAGAAGGATGCCAACTTGTGGTTTAGCGAGGATCTTAAGACCACCAAATTAGCGGTACGCCGAGCCGAGCGTGCCTGGAGGAGGAATTATTGCCCCTTACTCAGATCTGAGTTTACCACTCTTCTGGCTCAATACAAGAGGGCCATTCTGGTGGCAAAAACGGCCTACTTCTCCTCTAAGATTCTTACAGCTGAGAATCGGCCGAGGGAAACTTCTCGATAGTCCACAATTTGGCATTCTCCGATAGGACATCTCTTAAGCCCTCCCCTTCCCAGGACCTCTGTCACTCCCTAAATAATTTTTTTATTGAGAAGATTGCCACTATTAAAGCCAACATTCCCTCACCCTCCCCGACTTTTGTTGACCCTCAGTGTCCTCCACCTAAGGGACAACTCGATGTCCTTCCCCCCCTGACTAAGGAATCTTTGACCTCGATAATCCCCTTGGTCAAATCTGGCTCCCCACTGTATACTTGCCCTGCGCACATCCTTCGCCATATTTATACAACTTTTCCAGATCCCCCTCTTCACTTCCTTAACAGTTCTCTTTCCCAGGGAGTTGTAGCCAATTCACTGAAAACAGCTGTTATTGTTCCCATCTTACAAAAAGCCTGGCGCAGACCCTTCGGTCTCCGCCAATTATCGCCCCATCTCTCTCCTACCATTTTTGGCTAAGGTGCTCGAACGCCATGTTACCAAGTCTTTGAGCACCTATGTGGAGGAGTATGGGGTTCTGGCTCCCCGCCAGGCCGGCTTCCGCCCCGCACACTCCACGGAGTCCGTAGTACTTTCGGTCCTTGACAACCTCAGGGAGGGAATGGATACCAACCAGGCCCAGGCTTTGGTCCTCCTCGATCTCTCAGCCGCCTTTGACACGGTTGACCATACCATCTTACTCTCCCGTGTCAGGGCGGCGGGGATTGGGGGTACCGCCCTGGTATGGTTATCCTCCTTCCTGAGGGACCGCACCCAGGCTGTTTGCCTTGGTGATTTTTTTGCGGACTTCTGGAAAGTTCCGTGCGGGGTCCCCCAAGGTTCCTCCCTCTCACCTCTTTTGTTCAACCTCTATATCGCCCCCCTTATTTTTTCGTTACAGCAAATGGAGGTCAGCGTGTATAATTATGCGGATGACCTCCAACTTGTTTTCAATCTGTCTTCTTCCTCTGCTTCCATTTCAAACTTTCAGTCTATTATGATTTTTATCCGGGACTGGATGAACTACAACCACCTGAAACTTAACCCGGATAAGACCGAGTTGGTGTTGACGGGTGGTTGCTCCAGTCCCTGGTCTCCTCTTTTTTGGCCCCCTTCCCTAGGTTCTCCCCCAGTCCCTTCTACCTCAGTTAAAACTTTAGGTATCAAACTTAATTCCCAGCTCACTCTTCACTCCCAGGTTAGTTCTGTGGTGTCCTCTTCCTTTTTGTCACTACGCACCATCCGCAAGGTATCTCGTTTTTTTTCTTTTGATGCCTTGAAACTGATCATCCTGGCGATGGTTATTTCCCGCCTGGATTACGGCAACGCCTTATATGCAGGTATTCCTGCATATTGTTTAAAGCGCTTGCAGCTGATCCAGAACCAGGCGGCACGGTTGGTGTTCAATCTTCCAAAATCCCACCACGTAACACCCCTTCTTAAATCCTTACACTGGCTCCCTGTCCGTGAACGCGTCCAGTTTAAGCTTGCTTCTATCACCTTTCAAGCACGACTGGGCGTGGCTCCGGCCTTCATCACTTCTGAGATCGTTCCCTATGTTCCAACTAGGGAACTACGATCATCAACCCAATCCCTGCTGTCAGTTTCCCGTTTCTGGAGGAAAAAATGGGGAGGATCAAAGTTCGCGACCCTTGTCCCAGTCCTGTGGAATTCTTTGCCTCTAGAGCTTAGATCTCAAACTCTTTACCCTCAATTCCGGAAAAAACTCAAAGCCGATCTATTTGCTAAATCTTTTAACTAGGTCACTTGCTGCCTTCACTCTCTTCTTGTTTTCTTGTTTCCCCCTCTGGGGATTTGTTTGCTGCAGCGCCATGAAACCGCTGGTGAAAGTGCGCTTTTATAAATATTTTAAACTCAAACTCAAACTCACACACTGAAATACATTGTCACGCATACTAATGCATAGTCTCAGCTATCACAACACAAGCGCCGTGACTGAAACTGATTGTGTGTGGCCTGCGGGGGTGCTCACACAGGCTTGGGGCGCTCCAGACAGCAGCTGCCGGCTCAGAGTGCTACAAAGTATTCTTTTGTATTTGATTCCCGCAGAGCCCCCGAGTCACCACACAGCCTGAGGCCACAGCCCGACCGCTGGTAGTATGTTAAATAGCTACTATTGACACCCGGGCAGGGCCTGCCCCAGTCAGGTTGTATGTTACTGTGAGGTCGTGGACGTGACTTCACATCCTCATGCCTGCCAGAGCGCAAGGACTGATGTAAGAAGCAGCGGTCAAGTCTTGTCTGGCGGACGGCCTGCACCGGCGTGGCTGCTTACTGCCTGTTCAAGGGGTGGCGCTGGCTGTGGCAATCATGGGGCTCAGTGCTCGGAGGTGCTTCGCCAGCACTGAGATGGTGCAGCTCGCACCTGCAGCCCTGCCGGGCCTCCCACGCTGTGGGGAGCTTACGTTGCCGTCACTGTGACTGGAGTAGAGAACTAGGGTGACCAACCGCCCGTAAATTTCATGGACCGTCCGTAATTGGGATCTCACGTCCGTTGTCCGTGAGGATCCCTTTTACGGAAGCCTTTTGTCCGTAATTTTGGCCATCACAGGGAGCAGCACTGCTCCCCTGTGAGAAGCCTCAGCCCCTTGAGGGGGCCACCTCGCACTCCTGGAGCACAAGAGCAGCCCCACCCGCCAATTGTCATTCTGTATGCCGGCTAATTGCCACATACGGAATGTCAATGGGGCAGTCTGGGGTGTGACAGCATGTGGTGGCCTCCTCCTGCCTCGGTGTACAGCAGGGCATTCTGTTAGATGAAAGTAAAACCCCCATGCTGCAATGTTAGAAAACAGTTTGCATAAAGAAGCCTGTGAAACTAGTGAAAAAGAACAGGTTAAGTTCTTTCACTATCTCATCATTTTAGAACTGAAGTATTTTGAATATTATATTCAACAAAGCCATGGTTACTGATTTTTTATTTTAAGCAAATAACAACCACTGACAAAGCCAATAGTCCTGGCGTGTTATTGGTGTAATGATACTTGCTGTATTATATATCCTGATGCAATGACAGAAACATAATAATACCAGTCTCGCGAAACACTATGCTAAGCACAGATTGTTAGCCTAGGTGTTTTAAACCACACCTTTAATTACATCGAACACCCCCTTTGAAGAGACCCCCCCCCCCCAGTTTTTTTACGCCACTTAAAGCCCTGGAAACAACACCATGTCACAGTCACCTCACATGCTGGCACTGTGCATCATGCATGACTCATGTCTTCTAGTTTTCAGATTGCCTTTGTGCAGGGGCATAGTGAACCCTCACCCACCCCTTGCAACTCTGCAGACAAAGGCTCAGCTCATAATGTGAAAAAGTGGGTGAGTAAATAAGTGAAGGAATGTGTGAATGGTTGGATGGATTAGTGAAAGGATGAATGGATGAATGGATAGATAATAATAGAAAGGGTGGATGAGTGGAAGTGTGGATGAGAGAAAAGGTAAATGGATGTATGGGTGGTAGGGTAGATGGATGGGTAAAAGGGTGGATAGGTGTGTGAAAGGATGGATGGATGAGTGAGTGAAAGGGTAGATGATGGGCGAGAGAATGGGTGAATGGATGAGTGAAAGGATGGATGGATTGATGAATTGATAAGTGAAAGGGTGGATGGATGGATAAGTGAAAGGGTGGATGTAAGGATTGATGAGTGAGTGAAAGGGTGTAGATGGATAAAAGGATGGATAGATGAGTGAAGAAGTCAAAGGGTGGATGTATGAGTTGGCGTTGCAGTGCGCGCAATGTACATTGTTTTATTTATTTATTTATTTATTTACTTAACTCTGTTGGCGATATGCCGGAGTTTACTATCCCCCACCTTGCCCCTCCCCCACCCCACCCCGCCCACCGACCCGCAGCACTCCCTCGGCGAGCTGCCACTGCCTGCAATTCACTTTTCAGCTCTCTTAGGAACAATTATTCCACCATGTCAGTCAGTAGACTGTAGCTGAAAAAAGACATATGGCTATGTTTACTTGTTTCATTGGTGGAGTTCATAAAGAAGTGACGTCACGTACCATACAGTAAACTGCTTAAAATAAAAGAGTTTCTCGTTGTGCAAATGGTTGTAATTTGCGATATTTACATGTTTCCCTTGTCTTCATTGCTTCATTTTGCTCGCGAGAGGTCTCTCATACTCGATCAAATGTCACTCATATTGGCACTGAAATTATGAAAATGTCACACATGGCAATCTGAAACCATGGCAGCTATGTCAGAGACGCGGTCCCGGCCTCAGCAGGAGAGCTCTCTTACTTGACTTCACTCATGCAACGAGGGAACAGAACCGTCAACACTAAAACAACAAAAGTACGCAGAAAATAAAATACCACACACAAAAATCAGAGGCACCACAGAAAACGCTGATGCTTTTTAAGAGACAAAAGCAGCAAACTAAAAGGTGTCCGCGGTTCTGAAAACAGCGACAACTAAATTAAACTAAAAGAATGGTCATAAAAAATGATTAAACGACTCGCATTTCGTCGTCGTCAGTCATATTTCCAAATCGCACGAAGTACTCTGGGATCTGCTTGCCTGGCACAAGTTAAACAGGAGCAGGTGTTTTATCAACAGCTGGGAGGTGGGAGGTGGGTGGTGGGCGGGGAGATCGGAGTGCACCCCCTGGAAGCCTCTGGGTCGCGTAAAATGAAATGGGTCAATACTATTCCGCTCAATTTAAAATGGCTTCACTGCGGCCCTCGCTGAGGCGGCAGGTGCTCTATTCAGGAAATGCAAATTATTATAAAGAATGCAGCGTGGCTACATACGTTTAACAGAGTCCTGAGTGCACAAACGGGGGGGTGGGGCGGGGGGGAGGGGAGATGGGGGCGCTTCCCAACGGGGTTTTGCTGACGCGGCCCGCAGCCGAGCCCGTGTCCACTGCCCTGTGAGACGTGAGTGAGTTCATTTAATCTGACACTTTTCAGAGTTACGGCTTTATTTTCAGACCAGCGACCAAGGTTTGCCTCTTTCTGCTTCTGAGCTGTACTGTCTGACAGTAAAGCAGGAGATATTGCGATAAATGATTTCCCATACCCAGTGTCTCCAATTTTTTTCTTTTAAGTAGTGAATGAACATTCCGCCTAATCTTTTATTGTGCTCCTGTAAACCTCCCCAAACACCAAGGAGTCATTCTCGGGACAATCACTCACCTGGGGTGTTGCCAAACCATTTGAACATCGTCCTCTTCAAGACGTTTATGACCAAGAAGAAGACAAACCTCCCCCTGAGGACAAGGAAGCTCAGCAGAAGTATGGAACACAGTGGGGTTCATGACTCAGGGAGCTTGATAACCGGTACCTAAAGGTCGTGTCCACAGTGCCCAGATTTGGGTTCTCTTAAGAGTGCAGTCATCTATTATTATGACACTCCTGATGTCTATATCTGTTGGTAACAGTTGTGTTTTTATTAGGAACAGGCACCCATACATCAGTGACCTCTGCTGGCTCCACAATCCCCACCTTGAAAAGATGCTCTAGAGTCTAGTTCATCAGTGGCAGTTTTAATCATAGAAGTAGGGATTTTTTTTTTTACTTTGCGAACAACTGGAGTTTTTCCTATTTACCCTGATTGTATTTTACGTAACCCTTTAAAGAAGGGCTAGTCCAGTCCCAGGAATCCTTCATTAGCTAGAGCCCTACAGATCTGCATCTCCAGAGTGCTATGACATTTCAGCATGACCTTGTCCTCTTTGGTGGGACAAGTTCAGTGAAATAAAACTTACCGAAATGGGCGACGTCCCCACTCTGGATTTCTTCTTTTGCTGACACAGGAACCGGTGTTGGAACTCCCGAGGCTAATCACGGAGCTGCTTTCACTAGCATGAGAGCAGTGCTAGGATTGGTGGGAGTGGCCTCACTCGGCATCCACAGAATTCTGAAGGCTTTGGCTTGCTCTAACCCAGCTGTTTTAAGTCAGCTGGGTTAGATATGTTTAAAATACGCCTGTGTGGCTTGTCATCGCAAGAAGGCCGGACAAAGAGACATGCGCACTTTGAACAGTGCAATGCTAGCCCACCCTCCTCCCTGCTGCTGTCACTTAACAGCTACCCCACCCAGTGTTGACGCTCGGGTAGGGACTCAAGCTAGCCTGGCTGATGAGGGGTGTTAACCCAAAACCAGTCCCAGAATTCTGGTTTTGGTTCTAGGGAACACCTGGCATGGCAGTTCGGTCTGAACTGTTCCCACGAGGAACAGGGTCAAGACTAATTTGCATATGGCTAGATCTGAACTGGGTTGGCAGATTGAGCTATAGAAAGATGATGGATTGAACCCAGATCTAATAGTGACTGAGGGTGAGTGCCTGAAAAGTTTCAGCACTCCGTCCATCGTCTCCTTGTGTTTGCATTGCATATGTTGCTTCAGCATTTACATTCCTCTTGAAACTTACAATGATTATCACTGAATATTTTTGTCAGCAACATGATAATAATCCACTGTTGCGGTCCATCAACAACACCAGTATAAACAAGCAGGGCAGCATCCTTCTGCACCTCCTCCAAACCTGTGCTTTTCATAAGAATCAACTGTAGCTTCAAGCAATAGAGCCTACCTGGAAACTTGTAGATGAGGTACACTTGAACTAATGACCAGAGAGGAACAGTAGGCTGTACTGGGCAAGTGCACTTACCAATGCCCATCATCAACGAAGCTGAAAACCACAAATTGAGTGGTGTGGATTATACTTTGTCAGGATAACACGCAAAGTGCCACATAAACATTGACAGATTCCTATGCTTACCCCGACAGCTCAGGCGTGGAAGCGCTGAAGGAATAAAACCATGATTCTCAACAGTCTTTAAATTTGACCCTTTACCGCAGCATGCTACTAGCATGCGCACACTCACAACCACCCGAAAAAGCTTACACAGAGGTGCGCTCTCAATTAAAAATGGTAACTTTTTCCCTAAATGTACCTGTCATGCTTCTTTTATTTTGTAATGATATAAATATAGTTTTCAAGCCATTATTTAGGGACACGGCTTAATTTAAAAGGACAGTGGGCATAATGATGGCTTTTATAATCTTAGCAATGATGGTGATGTGGAAAGTTGTTTTCATTACAATGCACAGGACTGTACTGTCCAAGCTGCTTTCCGTTTGATTGCTAGCAGTCAGCAGCACACTGCATCTCTTACAGGGCTATGTTCAGAATACCTTTTTGATGATATGCTATTGCACATTGCCTGAGATTTAGGAGTTCCCTTTTGGAGACATTCAAAATATAAGTGTTCTGGGGGAAAAAACACTGCATTGGTTTTCTTGGCTGACATCCACGTCTTGCTCACTCTCGCTGTCGTAAAGCTGTGATTTCTTGCTTCTCTGCTTTTAAAGAATTCTTTCTGCATCTTTAGCAGTTGTCAAACTCTACATGGCAGTAAAAAACAAGCAATCCAAATGATGAACTGATCATATAACAAGTATTTGCATTTCCATTACATGACACACAAATGGCAGATTGCATTATGCTCATCTGGATCCTAAAATGATGTTCATTTCTCATAGTATGTGTGACAAGGGAAAACTTTGGGAAAGGCTGTAACATTCAGACTACTCAGACTGTGAGTATTGATCCATTTTTATTCAACCTTTCTTTTCTAAACGAGTCCTTCAGGAGGCAGAATGATATACACCCCCCAAACCCAGTTTGGACTGTGTGGGAACAGTTACGAAATACAAATACCTCTAGAGATAGACTGTTCGTCTGTGTTTGAGCATGCGCAGTGTTTATTTGCGGGCTGACGTACATGGAGAGTGTATTGGGCTCTAGACATTGGCAATCTCTTCGTGCGATGAAGTGCTTAGTGAACGAGCTGCAGTTTAAGCTTGAGGTCTTAATTGGTGCGGGCCTCCTGGACAAGTCTTTAAACTACCCTTTCTATGTGATCAAACACTATGGCCCTCAATGATTCACCAGTCTCTTGAAGAGGCAACCTGCTCAATCTTTCCTCGTTCTGTTGCATCTATTCATTTTCAGTGGCTTAATGAAGATTTTCCTAGTGTTGATGAAGGACACACTCAATTTAATTCGACACAGAGATGAGTATTACGCTTCACTTATCTTGCTTCATTTTAAATAGCAGCAGTCAAGGAGCATATGAAAACTGTGTTTCCCATTAAGTTTATCACCAACAAACCATTAGGAGAATAACACTGCCACAATAGTAACACCAATCAGAGATAATGAACCTCTATATCATCTATTTTGACTGCAATCAGATCTCTTTTCTTAAGCAAGAAGTCATTTAAGAATTATGGAACAATGGAAGGACCAAAACAACAATAGAAATTGCCAACAATAATGTGAAAAGTTCCTGGGAAAGTTTTGTAAAGGTATTTATTGGAGGACCAGAAGATGTCGGTAATGGAATGTGCTGAAGAGTCTTGAAACATGCAGTTGAAGAGTAAATTTCAAATCAACTGAGCAACATCTGACTCATCTCCATGCTTCCCTATCTAGCCAAAGTATTTGAGAAAGCCATCAACGAGCAACTCATAACCCACCTCAAACTTCACCATCGTCTTGACAAAACTCAATCAGGATTCCGAAAGAACCACAGCAATAAAACAGCTCCCAAAATGGCTACTGATAGCATTCAAATAATCCTGCACTGAGGAGATACAGCGGCCCATATCCTGTTTGACCTCTCTGCAGCCTTCGACATTGTCTCGAATAATGCCGCCATCAGATGACTCCACGAGATTGACATACAAGGATCCGCTCTCAAATGGGTCTGTTCCTTCCTTACTGGAAGAATCCAAAGGGTCAAGCTGCCACCCTCAACATCATGGACCAAGAAATTGATTTGCAGAGTCCCACAGGGATTGTCCACCAGCCCTAGCCCTTTCAACATATACATGAAGCCGCTCACCAAGATCATCCAATCACAAGACATCACTGTCATCTTCTATGCCGATGACACAAAACTCATCCTCTCCCAGAAAAACAAAACAACCACTGCCAGAACCAACTTCACCAACTACATGACCATGGTAGCAGACTGGATGCGAACCAACTGCCTGCAGCTCAACTCTGACAAGACAGAGAAACTGGTCTTCATTAACAAGACCACCCCATGGGACTCACCTAGTGTCCATTGAAGCTAGGACCAACACCCACACCCACACCCACAGAATATGCTTCCACATTCTACGTATGTTGTGAAAAATCTTTAAATGGTTGCCTCAGAACACCAGACGGACCATCACGTAAGCACTCATCATCAGCAGGCTGGACTACAGCAACACTCTATGCCAGAATCTATAAACAACTCTTACACAGACTCCAGACCATCCAGAACACCATTGCAAGACTCATACTTAACCTCCTGCACTGTACTCACATCACACGTTACCACAGGAAGCTTTACTGGCTCCCCATTCACAAGCGAAGCCAATTCAAATTTCTCACTCACACATACATAGCCCTACACATTACAGGACCAGAATACCTGAACTGTCGCATGGACTTTTACCAACCCACCTACGCTCTGCCTCACCCACACACATTCCCTGTATCCGCAAAACCAAACCGTAGGTCGCTCATTCTCCTACAGCGCACCCAAGACATGGAACAGCCTCCCTCAACACATCAGGGCACCTTCCTCACTTCTTGAGTTCCACAAGAAGCTGAAGACCAGGCTCTTTGTATAAGCAGCTTGGGGACCACAACCCTACACATCTACCCAAGTGCCTGGATACCCTCTCGGGTGACTAGTGTGCTATACAAATCAATATAACATAACACAAAATAACAAATCCAAGTGTTGTTGCAGTAGTTGGAAAGCCTCTTATGCAGTAATATTTATTTAAATGGCTAGCACTAAAGAAAGGAGGGCTAGAACATTGTTAATGAGATTCAAGTGACCTCCATGTCTTTAATAACATTAAGAGTTTCCTTCATGAACACTAGGAAAATCTACATTTCATGGCCAGACCAAAGGCTTATCTTATGCTTGTTTAAAGCATGTTTACTACAAAAGATGGTGCAGTAGTCACAGGTTTACAACAGTTTGTACGAAAAGTGTTATCCTTTGACAAGTCAGCTGATCCTAAAATGTCCTCTAAGTGTGATCCTTTCCAAAAGGCTTTGAATGCCATTATAACCATGGAAAAATGGGCTTTGTAAATAGAATAATGAACCACTAGGGACATTACATATTTAACACATCTAGCAAGAGTGGGAGAAGAAACAAGCCTATAAGGTTTTCAGACAGAAATAAGGAGCTGGATGATAGAGGCTGTGCTAAAAAGGCTAGTCTTTTGTTCATATAACTTCAAACAATTACCCACACACAGTTCAGGCTGATTTGGAAAACAGAAATATAAAAAAGGAAATCAAATTTGTTTTAGTATGTCTTCTGACATTAAAAGACAGACCTGTAGGAGTATATTGTATTGCAAAATTATCAAATGCTTTTACATCTGAAAGATATTGTTTTAACACTGAGCAACAAAACATTGATAACTTTGAAGAACTTGTTTTTAAGAGATAATGAATAGTCATCTGACCAATTTATAAACTTAAAGTACCAAATTACCATTCCCGAATTGACTATATTTTGGAAGAGAGAGGTTAGAAAATCTTACTCCCTTTAAAAGTTGACTTACAAGGAGATGTTTTCTAACCGGTTTTGCAGTAATAGGAGGATGATTCGCAGAAACTGCTGAGGGATAAGAATTTTGTCTGTGGTATCTTCGGTAGCTTGTGAAGCAAGGACATTTATAATCAAGGTGATATCATTGGAAAGGGATCAATTGATTTTTCCAAACTCCAGCTTAACCAAAAAGTCGATGCTGATTTGCCTTAGTTGTTCCACAGGTCCAGGATTTTCTGATATAGTTTGCAACTTCTGACAAAATTCCTGGAGTGGACCAGGCTGCCCCGAAACCTTTCAAGCATGTAATATTAGAATGTTGTCCAATATTACCTTGTTTTGTTGTGTATATGGCATTGTGAATCCAAATTAAGATTGAGAAAAGTTGGTATTTTCACTGGGGAATCCATTGATAGCTCTAAAAGAACACACTTAAGATTGCCAAAAAGGAGCTATTAGATTCAGGGATAATTTATGTCAACGTCACCTAAGCAAATATCCTGTTGATTATGATGAATGGAGGGAACAGGGCATCATTGTTTCACCAATCTTGCAGGACTGTGTCTGCTGCTAAGGCCAAAGGATATGGTTTCCAGGTGAATAACTATTGAAAATGAGAGTTAGCCTGCAGGCAAAAGGGCCTATTGCAGGAGAACCCCCATTTGCTCTAGAATTTCATACATATGGAAGGACAAAGACACCAATTGCTTGAAAATTAGAGACATTGTGAGTGCCAGTCTGTGACTGTGTTGAGATTTCCATGAAAATACATTGTCAAAATAGAGAGTTTGTGGAGAAACTCCTAGAAATGTTTTGCTAGCTCTGCCAGGGGTCTGCATTTTGTTCCTCCAAGATGATTTATGTATCTCACTGCTGTGAGACTTTCCATACAAAGGAAGATGGAACAGCATATCTTGTTTTTTGCAAACCTCTGGATTGCAAAGAAGCCTTGAAGTATTCCTAAACAGTTTATGTGCCTTGTAAACTATTATTGTGACCATGCACCTCCATTTGTGACTGGACCACACCGGGGACCCTAAGTTGACACTTGCATCTGACTCTAAGACAAGATCTGGGGCAGAAGTTAAAATTGAACTGCCATTCCAGATGTCAAAGTTATCCAGGCACCACTAAAGCTCCATTTGAGACTCACAAGCTAAGTCTAATATATCTGAGTATTTTAAACCCTAGCAGAGGAGCTTAATGTTTAATCCGTGAAAGACCTGATAATGAAGCGTTATCTGAAATATAGCCTATAACGACGAGGAGAAAATACTTGAAAACCTTGAAAAACGTCTTGGAGAAATTAATGAAGACTGAAGAATTTAAGTAATTTCTAATTTTGTAGCTTTTACTTTGGATTGGTGTGAATGAAGGGTGGACTCTTCTGAAGTTATTTAAATGCCCACAATTCCATTTATTTATAGGGAGTCAGAATACAGTTCACTTTGCTCAGAATGAAGCCCAAATCTTGAGCAGGGGCATTTGATAAGAATCTGGGACTGCAAAGCGAGAAGATTTTGAACCATGAAAACTATGTTTTCTAACTCAGTGTTCCTTAACATTTTGACTTCTGTGGATCCCTTCTTATTCATTGAAGGAATATAGGGACCCCCCAATGAATCATCATTGGAATACGAGGAACCCCACTGAGTCCTTACTGGATGCTGGGGTCTCCAGCCTAACCATTTTAAACCTCAAACTATTACACAAATATACAGAAACAGTCAGACATGTATACAAATGATGAAATATGTTTTAGAATTCAAAAACAAATATAAAAATAACTACATTTTAATTTTAATGTGAGTTTGTAGCTTTCCTAAATTCAGTTGAAGCCACCCATCATCCATACTATATTCTGTTTGATGCACTTGATTTGTTCCTAAGAATCAATTTGAGTATGCCAATTTAGAGTTCGATGGACAGGATACCCCATCTCAAACAAGATTGATATCCCCTCACCGTATTACATATAAAATATAATGCACTTTTAATATGATGGACGGGATATCTGTCACGTTTGAGACGAATTATCCCGTTTGCCAAATTCTAAATCAGGTACTACATTTCTAGCATCCAGTTTCAAATTTCTTCACTTTTACAGAATGATTTAAATTTTCAATTTTGCTTCTTTATCAATCTGTAAATATTACTTACTTTTCTAAGCATTGACGGACTCCCCTGAGAAGGAATCACGGACTCCCAAGGGTTCCACAGACAACAGGTTAAAAACCATTGGCCAAGATAAATTATTAATCAGATGCCGTGAGATCTGAGATGTGCTACTCCTGGTCTCATGACTTTCATAAAGCACCAAGGTGTTAAAGATAAGCGGAACAGAAGGGAAGACAACTGTTAATTTCTTCTTTCCTTTGGAATTGAAGATACATCCTCCTTGTGTATGAATCCGGAAAGGTAGGTATGAGTCCTATAGGTCTATGTTGGACCATTCAATCCCCTTTGAATAAGGAGTCTCTGAGACAAATTATAGTCTCCATCTTGAAGTGATGATAAAAGACAAATTGATTGAAGTTTCTTAAATTAAAGAGTGCATTGATTGGGGTTTTTTTGCACCAGGAAAATAGCACTTAGAAATCCTGAAAGCTATGTCTCTTACATTGCCTGATTGCAAAGAAGAGTCTGAACTGCTTCAGATACTAAGGAACTTAGCTCTTGGGGAAAATGTAGAGGACGAGGATGATAATTCTAAAAAGGAGTTGTGTAGATTTCTATGGAATAATCCTGAACTGTGGCCAACACCCAGGAGACTGCAGCTATATATTGCCATTTTTAAGAAAATGCTTTAAACGAGCCTGCCAATTTGAATAGCAAAAAGTGAACTTACCGGTTAGATTTAAACCTCTGTGTGGTCTTGCTCCATGGTTTCAGATGCTTCTTCTCCTTTGAATGTAGAAATGGGGCCAGAAATCCTACGAGTTGTAGTTATGATACCTGTTGAAACACTCAGCAAAGTGGCTCATGCCTCTGTTGGCTCTGGCAAAAACCTGTTAAACGAAGACTCTGCATAGGGACTTTTGTGCTGTCTCTAACAAGGCAAGTTGTATTTACTTAATTTCATGATAAAGGAATCTCTCAATAACATTTAATCCACCTTGACTGCAGCATCCAATGAAACTAAATGAGTCAACTTGGGGTGTAGTTTCAGGAGAAGGCCTTTCCTTATTTCATGAGTCATAAAAAAAATTGCATTTCCACGAGGCATGTTGCCCCCTGAGTCCACATAGCTTACTCTTCCGCATCAATCATTGCATTTTGTAATCAAGCTGATTCAGCAAGGTCTGCAGTACTAAATAAAGGACCTACCATATCTAGCATCCAGTCCTGACAACTGGCCCAGCCTTTGTCTACACCTTTTCATGGGTCTTTATGAAGTCCGAGAATACAGATCTGGTTCTATCCCAGATGTTGTAGTGGTATTGTTGGGTAAGGAGGGTCTAGAACATTTCGACATTAGCTTAGCCCTAGTTTGTTTTCCAGAGCCAAAGAAAGTCTACTTGAAATCTATTCATCCAGATGGTCTGTAAAAAGCCACTCCATAGAACAGGGATGATGAGTGAACTTAGGTTTAAATATTGGGTGGCCCTCCAAGTCCAACATCACATTCATATTAACGTTTCCCATTTAGGGAGATATAGACAATTTACGTTTTTAACCTAAAGGTCCAACCCAGAAATCACCTTCGTTATTGTCGTCATCAGTGTCCTAAAAATAATTGTCATTATCGGTATCCTGTATCGCTTGTATTAATTTTTAGGAAAATTTGAACTTCCCTTCTGTAAAGGAGACCCAGGAGGGTCACCGTACTAATTCATGTATGATCAACCAATTGCTCATCATTAGGAGATGAGTTTTTGTTAGGCATAACTTTTTGTTAAAAGAGAAGCATAATATGAGACTACTGTGCTGGCATAAAATGTGGAATTTCTTGTTTAAACAGTGTGTAAACGTAAGTGGACTTCAGGCTTAGAAGACCAAACAATTTGCCTCTCTTCTTGTCCTAGATCCCAAATCTGTGATCAACAACATTCCCTACGGTGAAATGACAAGAATCAGGCGTAATTGTAGTGAGGACCACACTTTTAATGTACAACTGAGGGATACCATTGGCAGGTTCACTAGACGGGGTTACAATCCAAGCATCCTCAAAAAAGCAGAGGCTAGAATCTGTAATGTGGACAGGGAGACATCTCTACAAATGAAACCTAAGAGAGACAATGTGGAATCCAAAGCGAGGTTCATCACTCAATACAATGCACACAGTGGGGATATTTTTAATATCTTCCGTAGACATTGGCATCTCCTTACTGAAATACCTGGCCTGAAGAAATCCATTGAATATAAACCCTCCATTACATACAGGAGAGGCACGGCCCTTAGGAATATACTTTGCCCCAGCTATGTTACGACTCCAAAAAGCAGTGGCAATTGGTTTCCGATAAAACCTAAAGGTTTCTTCTTCTGTGGTACTTGTAGCGTCTGCCCAATTGGTATGAATAAAACTCTAACATTCAGATACAACACTGATAGACAGCACCAGATTGGTCACTTTATCAATTGCAATACTACCCATGTAGTATATGTGTTGGGCTGTAAATGTGGAATCATCTATGTGGGTAGTACTATCCAGTGCCTTAAACTTCGAATTCAAGAACATAAACGTGCCATCAAGTCCAAAGATTGCCGATACCCAATTACTAATCATTACATGAAAGAACATCCAGACGATCTCTCTTTTTGGTTTTATAGCATTGACCACGTTCCAATACCGACTAGAGGTGGAAGTAGGGAGTTAATGCTGAGGCAAAAAGAGGCACGTTGGATTTGTAATCTAAGGGCGATCGAGATGGGTCATAACACAGATGGGGAGATGCACTATTTTCTATGAATTCGCTATGAATTTATGAATCTTTGATCGAATCTATATTCCATTTGTCTGGGATGTTCTCAATATTGTTTAGGGATTGTGGCTATCACATCTGTACGATACTGGTTATCTAATATTTTGCTTTAAAAAAGAATAACAGGATGGTCTTTGATATTATGTGCCTAACATGAAATGCCATTTTCCCATTGAGTATGCGAGCCACACTGGGCTCAGTGTGTTACAGTTATTTTAACTTTTTTCAATAATGTATATATATCTTTTTTCTATTTTTTGAGTAGCTATATTTTCTTTGTTTGTTATGCGTGTTTTATATTTTTTGTATTATTTGTATGTATATATGTTTCCGTGCATCGTTTATTAATTATATCAGGATTTTACATTTATATCTTGAACAGTCCTGTTATTATGGTGCAGATGTAAATGTTGTCATGTACTATGTAATTTAGAAGGGATTAATCATGGTTTGTGTATTCAGATATGAATATCGTATCTATTTTCTTCTTTTCTGCTTTTTACATTTGCTTGTTCTTTCACTATAGCCTCGCATTGCGGCCCCGATATGGCTTGTATCGCGGTATCTTTTTTACGATGTATATAATTTATATTGCGGCCCCTAAATAGCTTGCATTGCTCTACTGATATAGAGCTGGATGTTTTTCTTATGTATATAATTTAAATAGCGGCCCGTAAATAGTTTGTATTGTGGTATTTTTATCGCATGGCCGTTTTTGGGTACATTCTACTGATATGGGGCTGGATGTATATAGTGTGCATTGCGGTCCCCATATAGTTTGTATTGTGGTATCTTTATTCCTTATCCTTTTTGGTTTCTTTTGATTTTCATATTTTCGTCCTGTTTTTGTTTGATTGTTTGGTAGAACTAACCGCTATAGGGCATGATGTATGTATTTTGCATTGCGGCCCCTGCTTTCAAGTTACTTCTCTAAGATGGCGCCGCGTCTAGTACTTGTGTTCTTTTCTTTACGAACACATGACCTTACTGATTTGTTGGTCACGTGGTATGGGCATACTTATTTCTACCAGTGAGAGGACAATGGTGGGTACTTTGAACTTCTGGCGTTTCGCAGACCGATATTTTGTTACCAGGTACGGTTTCGGGGATTTTTGCTCTTCACTCTGCAATCTTCGCTTTGAGTGATTACAGATGCATGTTTCTGTATTGCCTCCCAGTGCCAAGGGGAAGGGTGGCGTAGTTATATGTACGCTCGTTTCGAAACTTTCATGTTAAAAATAGGTCTGTGTGCTTTTGGTCAGACCATGACGGTTATTTTCTTTGCAGGTCTTGTAGAACCCTATATATATCTAGTTACTAGTAACTTGATTATGTCATTTAATTACTTGTGTGCGTATTGTCACCGGCATTATATTGGTTTACCTCTAGGTGGGGTCATATTTTTGTTTATTTTATCTATGCCTTCAATTACTGGCTTTACAGTCCACTGTTCTTGTTCTTTCTACCCACTAGGATATTCCCTTATTATTGGGAGAATAATACTCAAGCCGTGAACAGGATTGATACAGGCACTACTATTTGCTGTCCTTTATACTCATTATAGGTATGTTTCCATGAGCGATTTTCTATATGTGGCGTCATTTTCAAATTGTGCTTTTTTAAACCCGGGTGAAACTGCGACAGTCATTCATTTTGTTTTATCTGACCCTTTGAAATTTTTCCATCTTTATATCAGTTCCTGTATTCGGCTGCGCTGTGCGTTTGTTGGCATTTACGATATTGATGTGACATTATTTTCACTAATCAGGTTGGTTGTTTACTGTATAAATTACGGGGGTAGTTTCTGATTACCAACTACCACGCAGTGTATCATTAGTATTTTATTTTGTTGTCTCTTGGTCCATACAGGGATCGGTTTATTTATTTAATTCTATGCCCCCGATCTACTTATCTTCAATCTACCTGATACAAAGACCAAGTTCCTAGGTGAGTAAGGTTCCGGGGTATTTCTATGGAATTTAGGGTGCTTGGTACTCTTATTTCAGATCAATATTTTTTTGCATAGTACAGATAGATCAAGTCGCCATCACGGGAATGATTATTTAATCTTGCTACTTTTGAACATTCGTATATTGTGATGTTTATTAAGTAAGCCTATCCTTCGTTTGTACTATCTATAGGAGTGACCATTCCTCCCCTTCTCTCGTTTTTCGGTCCATACTGCCCACCTTTGACATTTATGTTTCGCATTTAGTATTCATATATGGTTTCTGTGTATAATAGGCATGTCCTATATTTTTTATGTACCTTCTTTTGTCACCCAGATTATTTTTCTTCTCACTACAGACTGTGTTCGTCGTCAAATTACATGAACGCCTAATTTTTGGGATTAGCATGTCCTGGGCACACCTCTAAATACTTGCTGGTTTTTGGTGAGTGCCGTCGCGGATTCTTTTAATTGTGTGATACTCCTCCTTGGAATTATGTTATTCTGTGACCCCATACTTACAGATGGCTACTTTGTGCTAGATTCTTGATGTTATTTCTTATTTTTTCTTTGATTCAGACTCTCCTGCCTTTCTCTTCTTTTTCCTCACTTATACTTTTCTTCACTTATATTTTTCATTTTGCTTAGCTACGTCTTAGTCTTTTTAGCTCCTTTTTCTTTACTTATTTGTATTTTTTTATATATTTTCATTATTTACTATTTTTTTCTGATTTTTTTTTTACGCTTTCTCTGACACCTTTTGCTGATACACTTGTGTGGATTTATATATTTTTTCTACCATGTTATTTAGATTACATGCTCTTCTACTACTGCTTTAGTGATTACGGTGCTTTTTGAATTTTGTAATAATTTGTCTGGTTTGTATTCTTTTTTCTTTGGCTGTTGTTGTTTTGTCGTCTCCTATGTCAATACAACACCAATATGGTTTAGTGATTTATGTCGCTAGTGATAAATTTCTTTTTGTTCTTCCCGATATGTATGGTTGTGTCATGTTTGTTATGTTATGTTATGTTAATTATTATTTATTGAGCGCACGTACGCCCGTGGGCTTCATGGCGCTATCGAAGTTTGTGAGAACACAGCATAACATCAAAGTACATTTATGCCAGGGTGCATTTGACGCCTATTTAAGAGTAGGCCTGTCTAAAAAGCCATGTTTTAAAGGTTTGTCTAAAAATAAGAAGGGTATCACACTGTCTTAAAGATAGTGGAAGGGCATTCCAAAGTGAGGCGGCGAGGTAATGAAAGCCGCTGCCTCCCTGACGTTTTTTCTTGAATGGGGGGGGACCCTTAATAGTTCTAGATGGGCAGAACGGAGATTACGTGAGGGGGTATATTTACATACCAAATTCTTTATAAATTTAGGGCCCTTGCCCTGCAGAGCTTTAAAAATAATGCAGCCGGCTTTAAATTTTTATGTACTCAATCATTAGTGATTCTTATTGTCATTATTCTTTTTGTCTAATTTTTGGTTATATTTGTTGTATATATTTTGTATATTTATGTATTTGTTTGCTTAAGTGGTTTTATCTCTGTCCTTTCAGCCCTGATGAAGTCCCTTCAGGGACGAAACACGTTGGCTGAGGCCTTTTTACGATTTCTAATAATAAAGGAACTTTTTTCAATTTATCTCATTGTTACGGACTCTCTTTGGTGCACCATCCTTCATCCATGCAACTTGGTATCTGCCCAGACAGTGGAGCTTCTGTGCGGTTAGCTCCGGATGAGATTTGCACAACCATTTGAACTTCTTTTCATTAAACAGTGTGTAAACGTAAGTGGACTTCAGGCTTAGAAGACCAAACAATTTGCCTCTCTTCTTGTCCTAGAAGATTAAAGAAAGAGGCTAGTTATATAGACACACATATAAACAAGATTATATTATATAGCCACAGAGGAAGAAGAGAATGCTCATTAGAACAGTGAACCTAGATATATGTCATGTTACGCTAGTGAGCATCCTCTTATTCCTATAGGGCTATATAATGTTATCTCGTAAATTATTCTCACTCACTAATTTAGGAAACTCCGACAATAATCTATGTTTATGGGGATCTGGTCAGGTGGGTAGTTTTTATCATTCCATTGGCTATACCCTACATTGGTGACATTCTGAGAGGGAATTAGAACATACCTGAATCAGCGGCCAAGCCGGTAGTAAGCAAAGCAGCAAACTCATCAATATTATGTATACGAAATGAAGAGCCATCAACCACACTGTATCAATAATGTTGTGATATGGGCCTCATGGTTGCTCACAGATAAACTTTTGTCACACTTTGGGGCAGCGTGGAGCTCCCAAGTATGGTAAAATATCAGGGCAATATGGACATGTGTCTGTTTACTGAAAAGGGTTTCTTCAAAGGTAGAGGATGCTAAAAAAAATAGAAAAGATCTGTAGTGAATGGGAACAATTATTGCGGCTATAGCTACTAGCCTGTCTAACTCGAACGGTCACAGAACATAATGTCTTCTAATAGCTGCAACTGGGTCTGAGACAGACGACCCTATGTAGAATGAGGATAACATGAATTGTAAAATGCCATGTAATTGGTCAAAAATAAAAAGTGAAATCACAATGGTTCTACTGTAAAAATATTCTGCAGATCATCTACATAGCACAAATAGCTGTGTAATATCTATGATGCAGCATGTGTTGTAATGTTTATACTGAATGCAATAAAATGATTAAAATGTTAATGGAAAAGATAAATGTAATTGTTATAGCTACCTATATTTCTGGAAGCAGATAGAAGGCGGTGGTTTATTCATAGATACCTAAGGAGATATAAGCACTTAAATCTAAATAGCCTGGAAGGGCCTTGTCAAACCCATTGCACTGGTGTGCAACTCTGAAGCAAACAAGCCTAAGATAATGTGGCAGAGAAGGACATGCTGGAACATAAGGAAGTTTGTCTCCCACAGGGCAACTGATGCATGGAACTACAGCCAGGAGTAGTAGAGGAATGACCGCTAACAGAATTCACAATTACATGGCCTTAACATGGGATAATCACAACGAAACATCAAAGAAAGAGCTGGTCACAAGCCTAGAGTATCACTGCAGACAAGAACAAGCATTGGTAAACCAATAGGTCTGGCTTTCCACATATCTGCAATAGATTAAGTCATTATTAGAAGTGTCTTTAGAATTACAAGTAACAGCTGCAAGTTTTTAACAAGGCTGTAGTCTTTTAAGGCTTTACCAGATGTCCCTCTCGAGTCAGAGGTAACTGCTTAACTAGTTAAACAGTTGTTGTGTGGGGGTCACATGGCAAAATAGGGGATTGATAGGCGAATATGTTGATCAAAGGTGGGAGCAAGCAGCCAATTGCAGACTCTGGGGGCTATTTATTCACTTAAGGATGGTCCCTTTGCATGTTTCTGTATGCTCTACAAGTGCATGTTAGATGAGAGGGTACACAGCAATTCACTGAGGGAATTCCAAAAAGCAGGGTATACCAGTGAGGAGACCATGGCCTCAGTGCAAAGATGGCCCCAAAGTGAATGCAGAAAGGCAGCTTCAGATTAGTACAGGTTCAGTGTAGGTGGCTGATAACCAACAACTAAGAATACTACACTTTTTGCCAGAAGCACTCCATTACTGTAAGAATCCAATGCCAGCATGAGTGGACTGCTAAGAAACTGTCTGGCCTTTGTCTAACAGAGTAAAATCTAAATTCATGATGACACCACAAAGGAATTATCGTTAACAGTTTCACACACACAGCCTACTGCAGTACTGCGCAACCCTCTGTGGTGTATGGCCCACAGATGGAATCCATTCTACTTGGTAGTGAGTGTTTGATTTTCTGCTTCTCAAAATACTTTCAATAGAAGAAGCAATCACAGTGTGGCTTAATTTGCTTTTGATTTTCAGTGTCCATTGTTTGTTCAATCCTTCCCAGATACCCGAGGAGCTGCTTTTTCCATTGTTTTCACTTCTCGTTGCCTCTTTTTGTCATGGGCTTCAATCAATTCTCTTGTCTGTATTGTATTCTTCTCCTAAAACATCAGGACTTAGGAGTCAAAGAAACAATCAGGCCCCTTCTTATCTACACTGCCTTGAGATCCCAAAGCACAATAAATTCATCTCGTCCTGGACCACTTGTCTCGGGACTAAGAACACTGTGTCTTGTTTTTACACAATCAAAGGCCTAATTGCTTTTCCAGCCATCAATAATCGGCTGTTGTTCTGCTTATTTTAATTTCACTGGTTTGAACTTGATGCAATTGTAGAACAAATTGGTAAATGTTTGCTACAGTGGCTTCCTTTCCAGAGGGCTGATAGCGGTGGCTGGGGGCAGATTTCAGTACCAGTACTTTGACCTTGAAAATGGTACATTGAGGAGCACAACGTATTTAATGGTGGACCATTTTCAATACCCCAGTAACTTCACTGTTACCTGCATTTCGATCTTGCACAGGTTTACTCTTTTACATATTTCTAGGACCAGAGTTTGGGAAGGTGCAGTGACCCTTCTAGACTACTTACAGGAAAGACATTTCAGACGCCATGTGATGAAATGCCACTATAAAGAGATTAATGAGGGAAGACATCGGTGCTAGTGTGACAAGAGAAAAACAAATGAAGGAAAACGGATTTAACTACACTGCTATAATAATTGAAGCATATGCCTGAAAAGACAATGTATGATGTAAATATTTTCAATTAAAAAGCTAAACATTTTAGTAACGTGGATTGGATAACATTGTAAATGTTGTAACTTGTAATATGTGATATGGCAATAAAAAAATCCATTTCACTCAGCATGCTGAGCTTTGTGTGGGTGCCATGAATGCCTTGTGCTGTATTTGTACAATAAGAGTATGCAGACACCTCTAAAACCCACATGTCCTCCCCTGTCTTTCCACCTACTTTTTCTATTAAGACTCTCCTTCCAGGATTCATTTTGTGCTCTTTCTGCATCACCCACCGGACCATCCATGTGGTGAGGTCTCAGGCCTTGCCCCACAATGGAGTCTTTCAGGCAGTCCATTACTTCCCTCCAACATCTCTTGAAGCATGAGGGCTGATTCAAGGCTCTGCTCTAGCGCTCTTTGTATGTTTGTGTTTTCTGTTCCCAAGGTCCAGATAACCGAGGATGATGGTGTTTGGCGCCACCTCTACGCCAATGACACACAGATTCAGCTTGACCTCAACAGGAGCTTTCAGGACTCTTGGAGATGGATGGCTGCTTGAGGACAGCGCAGCAGTGGATGCAGGACACGTGGCTATGGGTGAAGAGGATAGGATTGTGGTCCTGCTCCTCGGCTGTGTGGATTCCCATCTTCTGCTTTTTGCACTGCCCGATTGTGTGGGCCTAGCACCAGCTCTTGTGGGTGTGACATTTGACACCGGCCTCTTCTTTAAGCCCCATGTAAAAGAAGTGTTATAAAAATACCCTCCTCCATTTCTGCTCTAACATTCACCCCAGGGCTGTCCAGTTAAACATTTGAAACGATTGTCTAACTTGGAGACAGTTCATAACAGAGCATATGGGCCTATTTTTGATGGAAATAATATGACCATTTCACACTGAAAGGCCACAAATTAGGTTGGTTGGTTAGCAAGGGTGAATGGTTGAATAGCTGCCTAATTTTATTGTAGAGTGCTACCCCCCAACTATTTGACTGATCTGATGACATTTCGAAGTTCCATGAGATGTCCTCATTCTAGCAACATCTCAAGATACTATTAACCAGATTTAACAGAGAAAAACTGAGTGTTGGGTCAGTTAATGTTGCTCATGCTAAACTTAGTAATACTCTCCCATAAATACTTCCCGAAATTCCATGTACTTCCTTTTTAAAGATCAGACTGTTTACCTTTGTCTGAAAGACAACCAATGCCACACTTGCCTGGCTGGGTTTTGAGGATTGTCAACTACTGCGCTTCCAGTGGCAGACTTTTGGGCCTTTAAAATTCTGGAGCCCCTATTTTAGGAGGTTTACTTTCGTTTCATAATTTTAGCAGGTAGGAAAGATTATAGATGTATTTATTTATTAAATCAATTCATGACTGATACAGGGTAAGTTTTTGTGTATGTGTTTTTTTATCATTTTATAAGTATATGTATCCGATTATTTGTATACGCGTCTTGAAGCTTACCTCTATTGGCAGTTAGTGAATATTAAACTAAATTGATATGCGGGAAAGGTCTCTGTCCCTTTGTATGAAGTGACCTAACTAGTGACATAATGCAAAATGGTGGGGCCACTCAGTGGAATGTGCTTAAGAACCTCTGAACGTTTAAAATACCTCACGCATCTTTAGGGTGAATAGGGGCCCCTTTGAAGCACATTCGACCTTCTCCCTCCCCCTCCCTCACGTCCCCCCCTCGCCTACCCCCTCTCAGCCCCACACCATCCCCATTCCCCCCTGGTGCTGAAGAGGTTACTGGGGCCTTGGCCTAACTAAGCCAGCAGGTGCCAATTTCTTTGCTTAGAAGAGATTATTGAAACAAATCTAACTGCTTTAAAGCCACTTGGGTTTGGTTGACAGCTATGCAGTTACTGACAACAAATAAAAACACGCCCAGAGCTTTTCGAACCATTTTTTGGGGCCGGCCGGTCCACCTTTAACATGGTCAAACATCTAACAACAACTAATGGTGTTTCAGCCGGGCCGTGGGGTAGTCGCGGGGGTCAGATGCCGGACGCGGGCGCTCCTCCGGCCTTTTCTCCCCTCTCCACATCCGAAGGCGCTCCGGGAGGTGGTGGACATCATTAAGCGAAAGCATTAGTCCCTGTATACGGCTGTTCTGTAATGCTCGGCTTTGTCCTGCTAAATAAATGGCAAACCAGAAATTGCCAGTAATTTCGCTGGAGAAGCGAGGCCGGGTAATTGTCTGCGTGAATCACAGACAGCGCGCTGAATAATGATAGCGCGCGACTGACTGAGGTTTTAAATTAAGGGCACTTATCTTAATTGAACATCTGAAATAATGTTTTTTTTAATACAAGGAAAAGGTGTAAGAAAAATTAACTGATCCAGAGCACTAACGAAGAGTCACTTCTTTTTCGGACGTTTCTTCTCCGAGTACGTCTGTACTTTAGGCCACAAAGCCGATGTTTTAAAAACTAGTTGTATGGCAGGGATATATTTTTTTTATCTGAAGAGCGTTTATGGTCAAACTCCTCCTCTTAACAGCAGCGGTCACAGCTGGAGTCCATCTCGGTGTTGCAGGAACACTTAAAACCCTGTTCAGAAAGCTGCGATGGTGAGATGTCCCTTCCACAAACATTGCAACGCCTCTACCCCGATAACAGGCTTGGAGCAGCATCAGTACCAACTGCTGGGCACTGTTGGCATAACAACACATACAGAGAGGGGGAGTATCTGATGCTGCCTGAGCAAGTCCACGACACAAAGAGAGTGTGAGACAGACAATGAATATATTGTATTGTAGCACTTATATAACGCTTAATACCCTGTTATGAGGTGCAAATACGTATTTTTGGCTGGGTGGTATCATATGCTACACCGCCGGGAAGTGCGTGGTTGGCAGTGTTGTATTTGCTATGATCCTGGGCAGAAAGCATTTTGTTGTCATGTATGAGTGACCGAAGAAGTGTTCTTGTCTTGGGGTGCAGTGCCTAGCAGTGCAATGGAGGAGGCTGCCCCGTTACCGCCACCACGGAACCAGGCTGGCACATAAAGGGGAAAGAGACAGGGGGGAGAGGCAGGAATCTACCTGGATGGCCTGTGTTATTGGAAGTCCAGTTTGGGGAAGAGGCACTAAAATTCATAGGTAGCTGTACAGCATCAACATCACCAGAGGGGACCAGTGTTCAATTTGAGGCGGTGCTTTCCGGTGCTCCGCGCCAGCACTTACTGATCAAGTCTGACACCTTTGGTGGGGCTGGTTGTCTTATTTAGAGATGAACACAACGAAAGTTCTTTATTAATTCAATATAGACCAAAAATGAGTAATAACTGCTGCCCAAGCCATACTTACAGCTTTGGGGGCCTGAATTGTCGCACTTGTAGGAGTGGGATGGTTTGTAGTATAGTGTAATTTACACTGCTGGCAGAAGAAATGGGTGATACGAGCTGAAGTAGCCTGACGAGATCCCTGGCACATTTTTTCTTTTTACAAATTAAGCACTGGAGGGGACAAAGGGTGCTTTGTCCGTGTTCAACAAAAAAGGTGGTAATCTGAGAAGGTGTAGCGGTTATACATGTAGAGATGCTGTCAGATGAGTAAAACAATGCCAAGAGGTCAGGAAAGGAAACCTTGCACCTTACTGAAGAGATGCATTTTTTGTAATCCAATGTAGGATGTAAAGACAGTGTCACTCAGGTCATATAGGTTTTATATGAAGGATTTAAAGACAGCAGAGTTATTACTCAGATCACACAGGTCTGGTAGGTAAGGTGTAAAGACCTGAGAGCTATTACTCAGGTCACAACAGTCTTGTGGGTAACATGTATGGAAAGAGTTTAGCAACAGCAAAGTTATCACTCCGGACACCCAGGCATTGCAGCAGGCAGGAGAGCTATCGATCAGGTCACATAGGTTTTGCAGATTGAGTGCAAAGTCAGCAAAGCTATCAATCAGGTCATATAAATCTTTCAGACAGAGTGAAAATATAGCAGGACTATGCCTCAGGTTAATCAGGTTGCTAGTATGGTTGTATAGTAGCATTCATATAATGTGTTGGACATGGTCATCCACAAAACTTCTTGCCTTCAGTCCTCCCATTTTTTCTGAAATAGTTTTTGTTGTCCTTAGTACTCTGCACACTTTACCACTGCTAACTAGTAATAAAGTGGTTGTGCTCTCTCCTTAAAACATGCTAGACTGGATTATACCCAATAGACAAATTTGATTTACTTGTACGTCCCTAGTAAAGTGGCACTACTTGTGCCCAGGGCCTGTGAATTAAATGCTACTAGCGGGACTGCAGCACTGATTGTGCCACCCACTTAAGTAGCACTGTTAAAATGTCTCAGGCCTACCATTGAAGCCTGTGTGTGTGCAGTTTTTAACTGCCATTTCGATTTGGCAAAAGAAACCTTTTGCCAGGCCCGAACCTTCCCTTTTCATACACATAGGCCCCCCCTGAATAGGCCTTGGACAGCACAGACTGCATGGTGCAGTGTATTTCAAAGGTAGGACATTTACTTTTAAGTTTTACATGTCCTGGTAGTGAAAACATCTTAAATTTGTTTTTCAATTCTGCAAGGCCTATCCCCCCCATAGGATAACATTGGAGTTACCTTATTACATTTTATAAGTGTAATCTCCAGCTAGAAAGAGATAATTGATTCATTTTTTGTGTCTCTGGAATTTTAATTTAAAATCCTAACTTATGGTGAATTTGGATTTTAAATTTCAATTTTGAAGATTCAACTTTTAGAAAGTTTGCATTTTCCTACTTTAGCCATGTAGTGCCTGTATCTTGTCTCTGGTCACATAACTGAGTGTAGCTGACAGTTGAGCTTTGTGTATTCATCCTAGACAGCCACAAACAATAGGGAGCAGCTTAGGTGTGTCTGTATGGGCCATTACTGGCAGGTTGGGAGGGGGAAACTGTCCCCAGCCCCACTTACACCTGAATAGGCTGTATACCTCCTGTAGTTAGTCTGGAGACAGAGAAGGGATGGCAGGATGCCTGATGACTTCAAAGGGAAACCTCTAGAAGATTCTCCCCTACATCAAAGGCACAACTTGATATAAATACTGTACCTCAAAGACCAACTCTTTAGTACACTTCTTGGCCTGTAGGTGCTCTGCCAGGAAGAAGGACTGCTGTGTTGCTACAACAATTGCCACTATGCTGGACTTTTGCTCTGAAGGAACTGCTGTCCTGGCGAGCTGACTTGCTGCCTGATGCCCTCTTGCCTGGGGAAGAACTGGACCTGCAACTTCAACTTGAACCCAAGGCCTCAGAGTGACTCCACGGGTTTGTCTGCTGGTCTCCTGGTCCGAGTCTCAGGGACATAAAAGGCCCCCAAACAGCCCTTGGACCAAACTGCAGTGAATTCCTGATCCCAATGGTGCCTCTCAGGTCCTGGACCCTTGGCGTGGCTCACAGGCTCTTAAAATCAAGATTTTTTTGCAACTGTGAACAGGCCTGTTTGCACAGAGACTGTGCCGGTCGCACCAAAATAAGAGTGGGCCACCACTAGCCCGTCTCTTAGCATAGTAGTATCAACAGCCAGTGGGAGATGGCCAATGAAAGCACCAGCCCGCCCATCCTCGACACGATGCCTGCTCTTGGCGCCACGCCGACAACCACACACAACACTCTCCGTGTTTTCCGTGACCCTCTCTAACGTGAATGGGACTCTTGGAACAAAACATGTGAAGGTAAACCTTCACAGGACTAATCTGGGACTATATTTGACTCGCACTCCATCACAGTCACCCTGAGTTTTTGACTTTGACTCGGTCCAGCGCAATAGGATATCTGTGGTTGGCACTTTATGCTTTTAGGTGCTATTTCAAAGTTTATTCTTTAAAAATTCATAATTCTGACTCTAATGATTGAATTTGTGTTGCTTTGGTCTTGTTTTGTTTATTAAATTCAGCTCTATTTTTCTAACTTGGTGTGGTATCCTTTTTGAGTGGTGTTTTCACTGTATTACTGTTTAAAGTGTTGCACAAATACTTTACACATTGCCTTTAAGTTAAGCCTGACTGCTCTGTGCCAAGCTACCAAGGGGTTAAGCACAGGTTAATTTGGGGTTGCTTGTTCCTTACCCTGATAAGAATTGTCGTTGCTGCTTGCCCAGGGCTCACACCCCATCCAATCAGTAATCCAATTTCTTACATAGTGTTTCATGTCCCTTTATGGTTGGAAGAATGTTGTATGGAGGCAAATGGCATTGTTTGTTCTGGATAGGAACAGTAATAGTTATTCTAATAACTTGTCCTTCATGGAGCATCTTCCTTTAGAAGTAACTTGAGTTTTAGGGGTGACCAAAACATTTTTAAAATATATTTTCAGCCAAATTCTTAAAAGTTGTTGATTAGGGCTGTGTGTCAGGATGCAGCACAGAATGCACCTACCATTGCATAGTGATTCTGCACCACTCACACCTCTAAGGTCATGAACAAACATAAATTCAGGGGTGGAGGAGGATAGAAGGGTGCATTGGGTCTGGGTAGACTGACGTCTTGTGTCTTAGAAGGACGTGAAATGCCTGAGTAAAGAAAAAGAGGACTACATGTACCATCAGCCCGCAGGACTCTCACAAGTCTTTTCAGGGTGGAGGTCATGTAGAAGTACAAATCCTCATGAGCGATAACAGCCTTGTTAGAAAATCGTGACACATTCCTGCGACAGAGATTTTCTGTTGGAATCCTGTTATCTTTTTTTTAATGAAATCAACAATGACATCTGGGAACTAGAGAAGCATCTTGAAAAGAATTAGCTTGCACGTGTTTGTCATAAGGAGTCATTGATAAGGATTAGAACTCTAGAGCACGTTTCTAAAGGAGTCATTAAAAGGAATAGTCAACTCTGTAGCACTTGTTTGTTTGAGAAGAGTCATTCATAGGATTGTGAATTCTATCGCACTGTTTATTTAGCAACACATCAACCGTGTGGGTTACAACCTACTGCACACACCAGTGGAAGTATATTAGCATATAACTATTGTTAGAACTGGGGGTCTCTAGTTGGCAGAGGTAGGTACCACTGTCCAAATAGGGACCCTTGCTTCTAGTCAGGGTAAGGAGGAAACCCTATGAGATAACCCCTGCTCACCCTCTAGGTAGCTTGGCACGATGCTAGAAGATGGCGCCCATGATGCAGCAATGTGATGACGATGGGATGAGGCCCTGGCATCCTTGCGACGACTATGTACTTTGGAGCCGCGACATGCCCTGCGACATGCTTGTCCGGTGATGCGATGGTGACTCTCTCGATGGCGTCACGCTTCTCCAGTGATGCGACAGCAGGCAGCTTCAATGAACACACAGTTTCCAGGGAGATCCGACGAAGGCTTGCTTCTCCGGCGTTGCGATGATTTCAGCTGCGGCGGTGACACGCTTCTTCTCGATGCATCGTGCTTCCAGCTCCCAGAGGCATGCAAGTGACTGAAGTCAGAATTCCCAGCAAGGAAATTCAGGAGGGAGCTGGAGGTGAAGTCTTTTATCCCTGAGACTTCAGCAGGAGGCAAGCACAGTTCAAGCCATTGGAGAATATTCTGTAGATGAAAGTCCTTACAAAGTTCCTCATCCTGTCCCTTGGCAAAGAAGCAACCACTGCAGGCCCACCCAGCAAACAGCACACTGGAAGAGGGGCAGTACAACTCCTGCAGCTTCCTTGGTTCTTCTCCTTGGCAGAAAGGTTTCTTGTCCAGAAGTGATCTAATTTCTTGGGATCAGGGTCCCAATATTTATACCCCAAAATCCTTTGTTCTCTGAAGGCAGAGAGGCCTCTATGTAGTCCAAACCAGTTCCTGAGCACTTTGTTTATATGACTCTCTTCTTCCTTTCACGGTGCAGGGCAGAGACATCAGATGCCCCAAAGGCGGTGGAGCCAGCCCAGGGGAGGGAAGATACAGCTCTGGAGCACTCTGTTGAAATTATTCCTCCTCTCCTTTCACAGTGCATGGCAGAGGCAAGCCACAGGAGGTGGAGCCAGCATTGTAGAGGGAAGGCCCAGCCCTATTCAGGTCCCAGGTGCACCTCCTCCCGCCCATCTAGATGCAGATCTCTCTATTTTCCACCGGGCTGCCCCAGCCTGTCTCTTGGAATCCCCCAGCCCTGTCACTCACAAACCCAGACAAGGAATACACAACCCAGCAGAGGCAGGCTCAAATGGTTAGGCAAGCAAATACCTACTTTCTAAAAGTGGTATTTGCAAACACAGAATATTAAAATAAACTTCACTAAAAGATGTATTTTATTATTCTGAGTTCAGGCATACTAAATTCGAATTTCAACCGTGTTCCCGGAGTCAGTTAGGATTATAGCAATGTAATAATCCAACTGCCCATTCTGGCCTATGAGAACAGGTAGCCTTCAATAGTGAAAAAACGAAAATGGCTGTAGTTCACTATTAGAACATGCTACACACATCAGAGCATGTCCTACCTTATACTTACAATGCACCCTGCCATTGGGCCTACCATAGGGGTGTCTAATATGAAGCAAAGGGAAGGTTTAGGGACTGGCAAGTGGGTGCACTTGGCCAAGTCGACATGGCAGTGCTAGACTGCACACAGGCCTTGCAATGGCAGGCCTGAGACACATTTTACAAGCTGCTTCTGTGGGTGGCAAAACCAGTGCTGCATGCCCACCAGCAGTATTTAATTTACAAGCCCTGGGCACACATGGCGCACTGTACTAGGGGCTGACAGATACATCAAATAACCAAATCATGGAATAACCAATTAGTACATTAATTTAACATAGTGAGCACTTGCATTGTGGCACTGATTAGCAGTGGCACAGTGCCCAAAGCATAAATCCAGCAAAAACATATCAAAACAGAGGAGGCAATCCGTCAAAAATGGAAGGGAGACTCACGCCAATGATGCCAGTTCTAACAGCGCATATGGTGGGAGGCACGGTTACCCACTGAGGGGTATATTTACTAAGAATTTGCACCATGTTTACATCACAAAAGTGACACAAATCGATGCAATTTTTTTGTGCCAAATTTACTTTCCAGCGCAAAACGCATTTTGCACTGGAAATTCACTTGAAAGTAAAGCAAAGCAGCGCAAAGCATTGCCTTGCATTACTTAGTACCAAGGGGAGCATTCCATGGGTGGTGCATGGGCATTCCTATGTAGCCACCTATGTTTTTTGACTCAAAACCCTATCTATTAAAAGAAGTAGGCACTATCAAAGAGAAATGCCTTTATTTCTCCTTTCTTTTCCAACTTTGCAAGAGGGTTGTACTGTACAACACACATAGAAAGTAGTAAAAGTTTTAAAGTTAGTGCAAGCATAGCATTTAGGACTGGAAGAGTATCCTTCTAGTACAAACCTATGCAAAACTCATGCACACACTCTTGCACTAAGGTTCAAATGTGTGGGCTGCCTGATTGTGCACTGGAGGTAGGGAGAGGGGAAGAGAGTGTCATATCTCTGAAAATACGTCCCTCTCCTGTTGTCTTCTTCTCTCACAACCCAGCACAGCTTTTTTGACCACTGCGATGCGTTACCTGAGAATTTAGAAAATCTCGGCCCGAATTTCTAGACGAAGACTGGACAACACTTTTAGCAGATTAAAAGGGGCTGAACGAGCCACAACTGAAGTATTGCTTTTTCAACATGTTTGACCGTTGACATTGGCCGCTGCAGAAGTTGCACAAACCAAGTCTTAGTATTAATTCATGCTGTTGGAAGTGCGGGTAATTGGAGTATGGCAATGTCCATCTGTTGTGGGATTGCTCGTTGCCCCGTAGTTTTTGGCAACAGGTCTGAGGCTGCTTGAAGGGAGAACTACACATGACATGACAGTTAGACGCACACCTGGCCCTTCTGCGTGACATCTCAGGCCTGCCTGCCATAACACGCCTTTCAACTGCTCTCGGCAGGGCCAACCCGGGCGTACGGTGTCACCGGAAAACAAACTTAAATCAGACTTTCCAAACCTGGATGGAAAACAGCTATGAAATGGCGTCCCATGAAAGACTGATATGAAAACATATTGATAAATGGCATGTTTTTGAGGTGCATTGGGGTTCCTTTCTTAAGAGTTGAAACCCCACTCAGAATAAGGGTCACCACCCGATTTATTAGATGCGCACTACCCGGAGGTCAAACCCAGGGCATTCCCAGCTGCTGCCCCCCTTTCTAGATTTCAGGTTTATAAATACATCTCTCCTCCTCTGACGGGTGGGACTTCCTCAGTTATTGAACTGTGAAGGTGGGAAAGTGTGGGTTGGAGGAGGGCAGAAGACTACCAGGCAGTGATGGGGGTTCTCCTGGGATAAGAGGTTTACAGATGTTTATTATGAGTTTTCAAGGTACAGAGGGAAGATATTCCTGTTTAGTTTTGGTGGCTGCGGCAGGGGGTTTGCTCTTAGAAATTTATTTAGATATTGAACATTGCACACAGTTCTAGTGTGTGGACACTGTCTGGATGTTATGCTTGCATTCATTTTACTTGTATTGATCAAAGTTCAAAGAATAATCAAACAAGCATTTACAATGCAATGGTTTCGCCTTTGGAAAAGTTAGAGCTATTGGCATTGTAAATGACAAAATTTGTATTTATGTATTGGTTTTGAAAACAGATAAATAAATGGCATTGTCATTTACAGTGCCATTAGCTCAATCTCTGCAGTCACTCTGCAGTCACTCTGCACTCCCTAGCACTCTGCAGTCACTCTGCACTCCCTAGCACTCTGCAGTCACTCTGCACTCCCTAGCACTCCCTAGCACTCTGCAGTCACTCTGCACTCCCTAGCACTCCCTAGTCACTCTGCACTTCCTAGTCACTCTGCACTCCCTAGCACTCCCTAGTCACTCTGCACTCCCTAGCACTCCCTAGTCACTCTTCACTCCCTAGTCACTCTGCACTCCCTAGTCACTCTGCACTCCCTAGTCACTCTGCACTCCCTTGCACTCCCTAGTCACTCTGCACTCCCTAGTTACTCTGCACTCCCTAGTCACTCTGCACTCTGCACTCACTACTCGGCACTCTGCACTCACCACTCTGCACTCACCACTCTGCACTCTCTACTCTGCACTCTCTGCTCTGCACTCTCTACTCTGCACTCTCTACTCTGCACTCTCTACTCTGCACACTCACTTTGCACTCTGCACTCACACTCTGCACTCACTAGTCT
The DNA here is from genome assembly GCF_964261635.1 of Lissotriton helveticus. Lineage (NCBI taxonomy): Eukaryota > Metazoa > Chordata > Amphibia > Caudata > Salamandridae > Lissotriton > Lissotriton helveticus. The sequence continues at coordinate 202,436,604 of NC_136058.1, read as the reverse complement.
GCACACTCACTACTGTGCACTCACTACTCTGCATACTCACTACTCTGCACTCACTACTCTGCACTCTACACACTCACTCTGCACAAAGATCCGATACAATTAAAATAAAATAAAACGATGTGTAAAAAATTATATGAAGTAATCTTCCTCGAGTTTTTCTAGCACTCGATTCTCTCCCTTCCTTCCCCCTTCTAGCTCCCCACCTCACCTTCTGCCCACACTTTTTCAGATTATGCTGTGAATGGGTGCAAGTATTTATTTTACTTAATGCAGTTTTATATAGCGTAAACTTTTCTAGCACCCGATTCTCTCCCTTCCTTCCCCCTTCTAGCTCCCCACCTCACCTTCTGCCCACACTTTTTCAGATTATGCTGTGAATGGGTGCAAGTATTTATTTTACTTAATGCAGTTTTATATAGCGTAAACTTTACCCAAAGTTGTCAGACCGCTTTACAATAGAACCAAGTAAATTACATAATTTCATTTTACAGTGTTTTAAGAAGACGCAAACACACTGCAGACTGGGTCTAATAACGTGGCTGCTGTGTGGCGTCTTAATTACAAGCTCCCTTGCGCCGCCCCTACGTCACTTTTGTCCATGTTTAAAAGTGACGCACTGGCGGTGGAAGGGGCTTGTAAGTAAGCCCCTCAGCCTTATTCTCCCCAAAGCATGTGACAACTTCAGGCACCGACACAATGGATTGCCGGACGGTACAACCACAGTTATGTATCATAGATTATATACTCGCAGAGGTATGGGACAGCATTACAATTACACAATAAGATATCGCCTCACAGGGCGAGCTGTGAGGGGATCTGGGTAGAGGGACAAAGGGAATGAGGGATGGCGGGCAAAAAGAGATGGGGTGAACGAGGGATGAGGGGGTCGTAGGGAGGGGGGTGGGCCGCCAAGGACGGATGGTGGACGTGGTATACAAGGACAAGGGAGGGATAGAGTTATTGGGTGTAGGGATAGGGAGGGTCGTAGGAAGTGGGTACGAAGGGAAGGGGCCGGAATGGAAGGGGGGAGACGAGGGAGGAGATGAAGAGAAGAAACGGCAGGAGAGCTGAAGGAAGGGGGCCGGACAAGCTGGCTGCAGAGGGAAGAATGGCTGAGTGAAACCGGGTAGTTGAGAGAAGGAGGGACGAAGTGAAGGAGATGTGAGAAGGATAGGATGAGAAGGTTGGAAGGGAGCCTGGCTGAGGCTCGGAAGGGAGCCTGGCTGAGGCTCGGCAGGGGCTGGAGCTGAATAACAGACGGGATGCAGCGGGGGTCTGTGTGGGGTGATGGAGGGGTAGGTGAGGCGAAGGGTCGTGAACTGATGTTGGGAAGAAGGGGCACCAGAGGAGAAGACGGATTTAGGAGAGACAGGCAGGGAGGATGGACCTTACCTTACCGACAGATGTCCTCAAAAACTCCGATTGCTTCTACTTTCCCCCGAACCAGAGCAAACTTCTGTCTAGAGGCTACTTTCAGGAAGAAACAAGGAAAGGCACGGACAGCGGGAGGGGGGGCAGGAAAGGCACGGACAGGCAGGGACGCTGCTGAAGCACTGCAATTCCTTGGATTTTGTGTTCTGGAGCCTGTTTAAATGTTACAAGGGTTTTGAACAATACTATATTAATCTCAGGGTACTGAAGCATTGGACCTTTTCAACCGTATCTATGAAGTCGGAAAAGTGTCTGATAAGGGTAAGTCACAGAGTATCTCAGCAGCCATGGTAAACAGCGGTTCAACAAAGCAGTTAATTCCACAGATGACCGGTCTCACAGACATAAGCTTGCAATGTACAGACATAAGCTTGCAATGTCAAAGTAAACAATGAGGATTGAGGCCAAAACTTTTCCAAGGCGTGTCTTTCACATTTGGCTACACAACAGCGGGAGGGGGGGCGGGAAAGGCACGGACAGCGGGAGGGGGGCGGGAAAGGCACGGACAGCGGGAGGGGGGGCGGGAACGGCAAGAAAGGCAAAGCAGAAGGCAAGAAAAAGCACTAGCACTCACCTGGACTTCTTCCGGCGGCGGTCGGCCTGCAATGACCAAAACAAACCTTCCCCCCCCAAAAAAAATAAACACGCCCACAGCCGCATGACGTGAACAGAAAGCCTAAAATTGTTGGGAACGCCCCCGAATCTGCTCCGCAATTGACGGACAGATCTCTGTTCCAATGGCTAGCCTCCATTTATGGAGCTAGCCAATGGAACAGAGGGCGGATCCCCAAGCCACATACTGTAGACATAAGATTTCGCCTGCGCCGAAAAGCTGCGCGGCGCAGCTTTCGACGAGGCGAAACCTACAAACTTTAAAATGCAGGTATTTATGCCAGTCTGTGATCCTTTTATGAATGAAACATTCTTTGGGTGCAACCTTACTGACTCGCTATCATGGAATCTAGGCAGAGTTGCATGCAATCCAGTTCTTTATCATGTTATTTTGCTAATATTTAGTACCAGTCTTTAACAATATTCTAGTCTAATTCAGGGATGGTAGCCTCTAAAATCTCCAATTAACTTCCCTCTGAGGCTGACTTGGCCCTACAGCTACAATTCTAAAGTGTGTCATCGGAGTGCTTCCCCTGTAATCTCTCAGATTTGATATGTTTAGAAATGTAAAAACCTGCGGATTTGCAGAATGATTTCATGCTGTCTTTATTTTAGAATGCCTCTTCAATTACATAGTTTGCAGCTGGGGGAGGCTTATGTGTTATTATACACTACTCCATTTTTTTATTTCTTTTTGGGAGCCAATAATATATACAACATAGAGTTAACACTTTGACATGCACTGTGGCTTTCACACATGGTTGAAATATGTTCACACCTCTGATATCTCCTAATTGTAAATTTTTACTTTTTGCCATAAGTATTGCCTCATGTGCCTCGAGGGGGCTGGAGATCATTGTGTAGGTTTGACATTGGGGGTGGGGGCTGGCGGCATTGGAAGATGTCACCTGGAGAAGGTATCTTTACCTCCATCTCGCCACTGAATGCTCACCCTCACATTACGCAATAATAGACTGAAGGTTGGTGAGCAGCACCATATCACTTAAGAAAGGTGTAATATTTCGATATAGTGTTTGGTCACAAGGTGGGTGGAAGAGTCAATAGATGTTTTCCTTTCCATTTATAATGTGTGTTTTAATCAAGGTCACTGGAATTAATGCTGTTGCAACCCAGTGTTTTCCCTGTAATTATGTTTTAACACGCTTGCCACGTAATCCACCATCTGCTGCATAGTTTGCAGATTTCAACAAAAATGTTTTCTTTCCAGCGCGGATGAAGACTTACAAAAAAAGCACTGCACATTGTGCTCCATAGTTGCAGGCCTTTTGCAGTTTAACTGGCCAGCTTTTGTAATTGAGTGTTGAACATATATTAATGAGGTGAACGTTGTCCATAAAGTATTAAAATGTATTAAAATTACAAAATGGTATAATACTGCTAAGGAATCTGTCGCATAATTTGCAATTTCTTGCCTTACAATTGAGTCATAAGTAATGCATAACGTGGTCTTCCATAGCCGCATAATTCCAGTGACCTTGGTTATAATTATAGAACATTTAAAGGAACACAGCAGTATAATAGGGAAGTTTGACAGTTGTATTTTTAGGCGGTGCCGTGTCAGCTACGGTCTAACAAAGAACATGGATACGGAATAATGCCCTTCTCACCGTGCACTTCTGTTTCACGCCTAGCAGTCCATAGAGTTCGGTTCTTGCCTCAATCGGAGCACCACCGCGCCCCGTGAGGGAAAGCACGGGTTGGCGGTGCTCAGGTTCACACCTGTCTTTAGAATTTTGACTGAACCAGCTTTTATTACTGGTAATAAAAAATTGTTCAAGTGCTTCAAAGGGTGTCGTTGTTTTAATTTAATTATGTAAGGTACTCTTTCATTTTGTTCCGGAGCATATTAAAAATACAGAATGCGGGCCGCCGGCTTGTGATCCCGGCTTCTGGTGCGCGGGGTGTTCAGTTAGGGCCGTCGAGGGCTTCCCGTCTGATCCGCATTCCGTGCATTGGTTTCATTCCCGCTCGGTGACATCACCGGAGTGCTCGCGGGCCCGGGGTGTCAGCTGACGCGCTCCAGGGCCTGAAGCCCGGTGGTAGGGCTCCGCGGTGCTTTATCTCAAGAGCTTTAGGCTAAAATAGACCATGCGTCCTGTTCGTCCTCAGAGGTCGGTGGGCCTGCAACTGCAAGGAGAACGACTCCACACACACAATAAAAAACAAGTCAGGTCCCGGGCCGGCAGCCAATCACAGCGCGGCCTGGGAATGACGTCACGGAGGTGTCCCGGGCCGGCAGCCAATCACAGCGATGCCCGGGAATGACGTCACAGGGGTGTCCCGGGCCGGCAGCCAATGACAGCGCGGCCCAGGACAAAGGGGCGGGACTTAAAAAAAGACCGAGAAACGCCCCCGAATCGCGTTTTCACGGGAAAGCGTGATTGACAGCCTCTGTCTCCCAATGGCTAGCCTCCATTTATGGAGCTAGCCAATGGGAGACAGAGGCGGAACGAAGCCCCATATGTAGGAACATAAGATTTCTCCTGGGCGGAGCTAGTGCTCCGGACCAGACGAAACCTAAAAACGAATTGAAAAATAAAAAAGGGTGGATAGAAACATGGCACCCATAGATATTTGGCAATCCTTGAGGTAAGGAAATCATTTATTTTCTAACAGGCCCAGATAGCTTTACTGTTGAGTTTTATACTCATTTTTCTAAGCTTTTAATCCTCAAGTTACACTCACTTATAAGCTTTTTTTTTTCTCTTCCAATAAGTCCCCCGGCACTTTTTCAGAAGCCCACATCAGTCTTATCCCTAAGGAAGGTAAGGATTCAAAGCACTGCAAGACCTATAGACCTATCTCACTTGTTAATATCGATTATAATTTTTTTTCTAAAGCTTTAGCCATGTCTGGATTATTTTTACTGAATTTACTAGGGAAAAAACAATCTGGCTTTGTCAAGGGTCGAGTCATTACTGATAATTCACAACTCTTTTCTGATATTCTATCCAAATCATCCCATCTCGATCACTCTTTGTCTGCAATAGCGTTAGATGCCGAAAAGGTTTTCGATAGGGTCGAATGGAAATATTCATTTTATACTCTAAAATTGTTTGGATTTGGCCCAAATTTTATAGATCTGTTATCTCTCCTCTACTCTAATCCTCGTGCAGCAATATGTGCTAATGGTTTAATTTCTCCTTTCTTTAATTTGGGCAGAGGAGTGCGACAAGGCTGTCCTTTATCGCCTTTCCTCTTTAATTTGGCCCATGAGCCGTTTCTATCCAAACTGCGCCAAAACCCCAATATCTGTGGGTTTCAAACAACGAATGTCCACGTCAAACTTGCGTCTTACGCCGATGACATTCTACTCTTCATATCCAATCCAGAAGAATCAATTCCTGCCTTTTTAGCGGAGGTGAAAGCTTACTCCTCTATTTCTGGATACAAGCTGTACAATGACAAATGTGAAATACTGGCTTTAACAAAATATACTTTTAGTTCAGAATTTCAAACCTCCCAATTTAAATGGAATCCCAATAATATTAAATATCTAGGTCTGCACTTTACGTCTTCAACTTCAGAAACAGTAATCTTATGTATGAATAAGATTAGTTTTAAGGTAAGTAATGCAATATCGAATGTTAAAAATATAGAAAGTTAAAATATCGAAGTATATAATATAGGTTATTAAAAATATCGAAGTTTTAATAATATCGAATTTTTTGTGTGTTTTTTATGTTATTATATGTGTGAAAAGTGTGTATTTATGTTATAATTAATTTTAAATAATGAATATTGTTTTTTTAATTTTTGCGTAATTTAATTCTGTAGCGGGTTGTGGGTTTATAGGGGAATATGGTGGGAAGTAATTTAATTATAATTAATTAAATATGTAAATTTATTTATTGGCATTCATTTTTAATTAATTGTTAATTTATATTTGGTAATTAATTAAATTGTAATTGCCAATTAATTTTATTTAATTGATTAATTGCTAATTATGTTAATTTTACTAATTTATTTTCTGTAGCGGGTTGTAGGTTTATAGGGGAATAGGGTGGAAAGTAATTTATTTATAATTAATTAAATAATTCCATTTATTTAATTGTATGTAATTTGAATTAATTGTTAATTAATTCTTAATTGTTAATTAATTAATTGGTAATTTGTAATTAATTTGAATTAATAGGTAACTAATAGTAATAATTAATTTTAAATTGTAATTTTAATTGATTAATTGTTATATTATATTAAATTGGTAATTACTTTAAATTAATTTTTTTATAGATATTAATTTATATTTTTTTAACAAATATATGAAGTATTTACTTTCCCTACTGTTGCACTCTCTGGAGTGGGAATAGTAATTTTTACCCCTAAGCTATCCAACGCTTTCCCTACTGTTGCACCCACTGGAGTGGGAATAGTAATTTTTACCTCTACGCTATCCAACGCTTTCCCTACTGTTGCACTCACTGGAGTGGGAATAGTAATTTTTACCCCTACGCTATCCAACGCTTTCCCTACTGTTGCACCCACTGGAGTGGGAATAGTAATTTTTACCTCTACGCTATCCAACGCTTTGCCTACTGTTGAACTCTTTGGAGTCGGAATAGTAATTTTAACCCCTACGCTATCCAACGCTTTCCCTACTGTTGCACCCACTGGAGTGGGAATAGTAATTTTTACCTCTACGCTATCCAACGCTTTCCCTACTGTTGCACTCATTGGAGTGGGAATAGTAATTTTAACACTCTTGCTATGCTACGGTAATATTATTATATATTTTTAAATAATATAATGTTAATATATATATATATGTTTTAAGAAATAAAATGGTTTTTTTTAACTTAAATTAATTATTTAATAATTTTAAGGTTAAGTATTTTTAAGTATATTTTAGTTATTTAATTTTAATATTTTTTTAATTTTACATTAATTTTAATAACCGATATTTTTACATAGTACATATTTTTAAACGATATTTTTGATTCGATATTTTTGTACTTACCTGTTTATAGATAGGACTTCGATATTTTTGTAGTCGATATTTTGGAGTCGATATTTTAAATGCCTATATTTTTGTAGTCGATATTATGTCAGTGATCCGTTTTTGCGCAAAGAACAGTGGTCTCAAGACCATAGATATCACAATCAATGTACAAATACATCAAATGATCAATTTATTCAACTGTATATAAAAATGATTGAAAATAATGTGACGTGCAGTGGGTGTGTGGTGAGAAATATATTTGGTGCTTTCATACAAGTGATACACCGGCGTCCAGGGTGGCAGAGTTTGGGATGGGAAAACCTTCCTGGAAGTGACATCCTCCAGGAACCATAGCTGTGAATCCCTGAGGGTCTGTGAAAGGACACATAACTTCGGTTACACTGCATACACTTGCTCTTGTCCTGGGATTGTGCACTACTCTCTCCTGGGGTTGCCTTACCACATATCCTGTTCACAGAACAGTAGTGAGTTCTAAAGGAGAGCTGTGAATGCTGAATGAGGACATACCAGTTCTGATGGCAGATGTTAGATTTGAAGGGAGCTGTGTTAGTGGTAAAGTTAGCTATGCATGGACTGAAATGAGCTGGTGAGAGCTGTTGAGTGTTGAAGAGAGTAATGTGTCTAACAAAGGGATGTGGTTGTGGAGGATTGATATGCATGAGTGCTGTAGACAACAGTACGTGTGAAGTGAGTTGTGTCAGTACTCATACGAGCTGTGGCAGAAAGCTTGAGTGGGTTATGTAGGTGCGCGAGGGCAGAAAGGAGCTGTGAGTCATAATGACAGATGTTACTGCTGGAGAGAGCTGTGTAAGCGCTGAAGGGAGCTGTGACTCGTGAAGACACTTCTCACTTTCTGTGTGAGACGTGAAAGGAGTTGTGAGTGCTGATGGCAGTTGTAGCTGCTGACGTGAGCTGTGTGAGTGCGGAGTCTGCTGCCAGAACCCTGGATACATGTCCCAGAGCTCTTACAAATGCAGGTAGCTCAGCTTGGTGAGGCGAACACTGCAGAGGTTTATGTGTTACAGAACTTGCAGGCTGCTCGGCCTAATCCCATCAGCATTGCTCAGTGATCTGTTGCTTCTGTTGCAGAGATCTGTGTTTAATCTTCATATCTCAGGTACTGTACTGCTGACCCTCATTAATTTAAAAAAATGCATTGGCTGAAAACTAAAATATTTTTGGGTCTCAAAAAGGACACTTTGCCATAATAGGTCCCTGGCACTTAAGGAAGCTACATGGTGTGTAGAGATGCTCCTTGTAAAAGGGCAGAATACCAATCCTGAGTGAAGTTAGCTAATGGATAAAGTGGGCTGACCTACTGCACCATGCAATGTAGATGGCACAATGTCCAACAAGTTATCTGTTAACAGATGTCTCAAGCATCGATAGTGTACAATCTGTTCGTTTCCAACATAGAATTGACCGTCGCAAACAAAAAATCATGACCACCTAAAATAAATGGTCACCCACTGCGTAGTCTGCAATTTGTTATTGATGCAGCCATCTTGGATTATACCACCGTAGGCTTTCATTATTCGCCAGATAACCTCCACAGCTATTGTCAACACAAAAAAGTACAGTAATTCAAACATGGAAGTGATACCTTTCATTTAATTTCCAGCACAGTGGCCTACAATTACCCAGGGGTGGAATTCAATCCCACAGGACACCAAAAGTGGCATATGCAAGAGCTGGAAAAAAGCAAAAGAATTAAGATTTGCACTAGCCAAGACAGAACAGCATCTGATTTGTCATACTTTAGAGTATTGAACACAACATTCCTTCCAGCGCTATGTGTTGACAGCTTTCCCAGGCAAAACTGATGTGTGTCAATCAAGCACACACAAAACTATATAAACCGGTATTTAGGCTGCAAAACGCTTCAAGCCAAGCCAAAATGTGCCTGCAATTTAATTTAGTGGATCAATCTCTGGGACAAAATGCTCTACTACTCGGCAACTGGTTCAAACTAAAGCCATCAGAAATGAGCACTTTTAAATATCAGCCCTGCCAGGAACTCAAGCAGAGGAAAAACACTCACTGGTTTCTCTCCATTGATTCCATCCTAATGGATCTTCAAATTACTCCACCTTGGGGGTGCACTACATGGAAGAGAGTATTGATTTTGAAATCTGGAGACATTGACTTTAAATTCCTCCAAACGAAAAACATGCTCCTCTGTTATTAAGCAAGTAGGAACATCTGGACCAACAAGCTCACCTGGACATTCCTCTACTGTGGGAGGAAAGTATCCTGTTTCTAAGGCCACTCCTTGGATTCTTTGAGGGGGCAGTAATACAAAGATGGACATTTTCGTTTACAGCAGAGCATGGTACCGTTGCCCCTATTAAAAAGAATCAGTCGCTCGTGTTCTTTGTGTTGGTCTGGACTTCACAATCAAGAGAAAGTGGCCTCAATGCCCTAAATTCCTTTTAGCAAATATAAGTAATTGCTTATTGGCTATTTTAATGTTTTTCATTATCACTGTTGGTATTCTTATCAGTGGATTTGTAAAATTCAAAACATGGTTCTAAAATGCACAGTCAAATTAAATGACACTCAAAGAATGAGCTTTTTTTGTTGTATGATTTACGGTATTACAGTAAACCCAATTTGAAGATTCAATGATCTCTTTCACGGTTTTATTATGTCTGCCCAACTTACTCACCCCACAATAAATTGGTTTTGGTTTTTGTTTTAAAAGAGATTTTGTATATAGTTGAAAACTCATGATGCTAAAATTGAATGGTTTTAACTTTCAACAGACAATTGTATGTCTGTATGGCTGTATGTATGTATTGCATAATGCTGTATGCTATAGTGGGAGGAAGAAATATGTAAATGCCACAAAACTAGACTAATGTATGAATAGGGCTATCTGAATCCCACTTTAAGTGGATTATCCATATTAATCTTGGTAAAATCAATAGGTCTTGGCAAACTCAAGACCTAAAAAGAAGATTATTATAATACCTTCTTTTGAGAAAGCGTTCAGGAGCAGATACAACATAAATGTATATTTTTCCTGTCTTCGTACACTGAGGTACCTATGCTTTTTAAATCAAGAGACTTTTCACCATTTTCTTCAGCAATACTTGATGTAAAATACGAATGTATGATGTTACAACGCATACATATACAATGCATGCCTTCACAACACAGTTTTTACATCGCAAAATCCTTTACAACGCATTCTTTTACATTGCATGCCATTACATCGCATTTTCAGAAACTACCTTTACAAATTACATCGCATTAAACCTTTACAACGCATACCATTACAATGCACACCATTACATTGCAATTAAGGTAAGTGTTGGATAGTATAGGGGTAATAATTACTATTCTAACTCCAGTGAGTGCAACAGTATGGTAAGTGTTGGATGGTGTGGGGTTAAAAATGACTATTCAAACTCCAGTGAGTGCAACAGTAGGGTAAGTGTTGGATAGTGTAGGGGTAAAAATTACTATTCTAACTCCAGTGAGTGCAACAGTAGGGTAAGTGTTGGATAGTGTAAGGGTACTATGCGTTGTAATGGTATGCATTGTAATAACTTGCGATGTAATGCCTGCGTTGTACTGACATGCGTTGTAATTACATACGTTGAAGTGACATGCAATGTAATGGCTGTGTTGTAATGACTTGCTATGTAAAGGATGTTGCAAAGCAATAACTGCTATGTAAATGTAGTGCTTTGTAATGCCTGCATTGTAAAGGTTGTTTCCCGTAAAATACAATACTTTGGCCTCTATATTTTTTTAACACCTTCGATGCTCATGACGAGCTGAGCTCGTCATGAGGCACGGTGCTCCGGTGCTCATGACGAGCTCAGCTCGTCATGAGCCGTGGAACGCTCACACGCGGGGATAATTCCCCTGCTGTGCTGAGCGTTCCACAGGATCGGGTGCAGCTGTGACGAGCTCAGCTCGTCATGAGCACCGGAGCGCCGTGCCGCTCGTCAAGAGCATGGGGGTGCTGTGCACTCCCCCCGCCCCCCAGCACAGTGGGGGAATTACCCCCCGCAGCGAAGGTGTTAAATCAAGGGGGATCCCCAAATTTCCCTTGGGGTGGGTGAATTTGTTTACCTTCATCACAGGTCTTTACACACCACCAGGTTTAAATATCACCATTCGCAATTTCCTCGACAGTATATCACTATGATGGGCGAAATTCAGCCTACATTTCTAGTACTTAGATTGAGTTTTCTCCAGAAATTGAATGATTTTTAGTTCCCTCCAAATAAATGAGGTCCTGAGTATTTTAAAGATGACTCTGGGCATCTTTAGCGTTCATTTGATCTACTCCAGAGATAGTAGGGAAATGTGTCACTCGCACTCTCGAAGCAGCAATTAGGAAGATCCAAAGCAAACAAATGCATGTGCAATAGAGGCATCGTGGTTTTACATAGAGGTAATGGTGACAGCTACTGTGAAGAAAGACAACATAGCAAAGTGTGATCCAATTTGATCTATCTAACTCTGACACAACTGTACTACTGAATATCGACTCCCAGAATATTATGGTACAAGAATATCAGGAGGAATCTTCTTAGAAGATATCAATCAGGCTATAAAGTTGGGCACCGAGGAAGAACCTTGATGGAAAAGATGGTAGGATGGAAGGAACAACAAAAAGGTAGAACACTGAGGAGGCAGATGAGATGAGTTCATTTATTTATTTGATTTGATTTTTATTTATTTATAAAGTTTTATATAACGCGAACAAGATCCAGAAGGATATCAGAGCGCTTTACAAAGAATGGAAGGAAGGACATAAATCCATTATCGAGACTCAAGCAGGCATAGAAGGCAGGAATAATCGCATAATTCCCAGACAAATGAATCAGGGGGAGGGATGCTAAAAACAGGTATATAGCACACTCCAAATGGGGGAAAACCATGCGGAAAAGAAGAGCATAGATCCAATAACGACACTAAGTAGGAATACATAACATGAATATTCGCATGATTCCCAGACAAATGAATCAAGGAGGGAGATACAATAAGTAGGAAAATAACAGGCTACAAGGGGAGCACACAATGCAGTACAGAAGAGCAGCATCTCATGAAGGTACAATGGATATAGGATCAATGATTTCGAGCAGTTGATCCTAGGCCAAATTAAGGTAACAATATGATTCATTAGGAATCTTTTGGCTTCCAGTTTGAAAACAGTTGTTGAAGAGATTCTGCATAAAGATGAAAAGGAATTCCGTTTTAAAGGTGTTGAGCAGTAGATGGTTCTCGGTTAACCGATTTTGCGTAGCATTAGGGTAGTGTTGAGTGAGATGATGTTGCCCGGGGAGGAGATTTTCAAATAAAGTTGTGTGTCTTCTGCGTACATATGGAAGTACATATGGAAGAGAATGTTCGTGGAATAAAAAAATAGTTTGCTAGTGGTTCCAAGAAAAGGTTGAAGAGGATAGGAGATAGGGCTGACCCTTGAGGGACACCCATGAGTACTAGAGAGGGCTGGGAGAGGGAGTGGTCTGCCTTTATTCTTTGTGATCTGTGGTGAAGAAAGGACGAGGACCATTGTAGCACCCGACCCGAGAAACCCATTCTATACTTCAAAATGGATAGGAGATTGTCGTGATTCACCATGTCGAACACGGATGAAAGGGTCAAGGAGGATTAGGAGGCAGGAATCATTTTGGTCCAGCATTTTTAAGATGTCATCCATAACGTGCCTGACAGCCGATTAAGTACTGTGTCCCTTCCTAAAACCGGATTGATGTTGATCTAGGAGTTGGAAATTCTCTATGTGGGCACAGAGTTGGGATTGTACACATTTTTCAAGTAGTTTGGCTAGAGTGGGGATGTTGGAGACTGGGCGGTAATTGTTGAGGTCATTTTTATCTGCGTTAGTTTTTTTTAGTATAGGTGACACTTGAGCTGCTTGTAGGACCTCCGGGATCGTGCCTTGTGATAGAGAAGTGTTTACGATCCTTGTCCAGGTGGGGATGAGTACATTCTTGATTTCTTTGAGATGGCAGGTGGCAGTGGCTCACTGAAGTGGTTAGATGGATTGATGTTCTGGAGAATCTTGTTGATGTCTTTTTTACTGAATGGGGAAAAGGTGCCCCATGACGCATTGTTCTTAGTGTTCAGGCTGATAGGTTTGCGCTTTTCTGAGAGGTCAAGGAGTGATGCGGATGGCAGTAGAGCCTTCTTAGAGGCGAATTCAATTTGAATGAGTCTTGATTTCTCGGTGAAGAAAGCAGCAAGATCATCACAGGAAGGTGGGCTGCCTCCGGAGTCAGAGTGGTTTGGGCCTACCACTGATTGCTGTTTGACCAACTCAAAAAGTTTCTTGGGGCAGTTTGCAGCTTGATCATGTTGGTGTCTGAAATAGTCTACCTAGGCGCTCTTAATTTGCTTGCTGTAGAAGCTTCTAACATCTCAAAGGAGTTGTAGTTGTTCCAAGTAGGGTTTGGCTCTCCAGGAACATTCAGCTGCCCTAAGGTTGCGGCGCTCCGTGCTTAAGTTGTCATTTTACCACGGTTTGGATATTTTTATTGAAGCATTTTTGAGGTGGAGAGTTGCGATGTTGTCCATGATGTTGGAGATGGTCAAGTTGTAGAAGTCAGTGAGTAAATGAACCTCAGTCAAGTCAGCTTGGGAGGAGAGGGCAGATTTACAGTGGGCTGTTAGTTCAACTGCGTATATTGATCTGAGGTCCCTTTTCCAGATCCTTGATTTCGTTGGTTGAGCCTTCCTCAACGAAACCTCCCTGATAATATAAAAGAGGATGCAATGGTGATCGGACCAATCACAAGGGGTAATGGTATATAATGTGATGGACTGCCCTTTCGAGATGATGAGGTCTAGAGTTTCTCCTTTAATGTGAGTTGGTTGGTCAGTGCTGAATCAGCTCATGCTCACTCAGAAATGCTTTAAGGCAAGTTACCGCATGGTCATTAGGGTTAGACCAGTGAAGGTTGAAGTCACCAAGGAAGATTTGGGACACGGCTGAGTCGACATTAGCAGAGATGACTTCCATTAGTTGCTCAATGAAAGAGAGTTTATTTCCCAGGGGGGTGATAGGTTATTACTTGAGATGGTGAGACAAAGGTATTCACAGGAGGAGGCCGAAGAGGACTCCAAATGAGAAATCGAGAGTGTGTTCCTAGGAATACACGCTAGGCCACCCCCCAGCTTCCGAGCTCTGTCTAGCATAATTATGTCGTGAGTAGGAGGTACTAGTAGGTCTAGGATTGGAGTGGAGGCAGGATTTAGCCAGGTTTCAGTGAGGATCTCTTACCCTTTGCCACACTGGGAAGTTAATTTAACTTAAAGGGATTGAAGTGAGACATGTCATAAACAGAAACTGGATAGAAACGAGGCAAGGATGATAAAAAATGTTCTATCATTTCTCCCATCATCTGTCCTAGAGGAATTTGAGTCATAAACAGAGAGAACACTTCAAGGAAATTGAGGTACTATTGTCATAGAAAGGATGCCCCTGAAACAAAATCTGCATTAACATTTACTCACACCTCACACTGTGTCTTCTCGAGTTTTGTTGGGGCAAATCATAAAATGCACATCCAAGAAACTGCTATCTCCACAAGTATTAAAAAGAAATTGCTGCTCCTCTAACTAAAAATGAAAACAGCTAATCAATATTCTGAAAAACGTCCTGGCCAAAAATATAAATTGTGATTCAGCTAATAAGCAAGTGGAGACTGATGAAGATCCAAATATAAAGCTTACCTGCGAAGAGATAACTGAACTACAAATGTGAAGGAAAGACAGGTTTTTCGGGGGACACAGATATTGAGAGATAGGAAAGCCAGAACTATCAACAGGGAGATGATCTTTAGTGTTCAATGGAAAATGGAATTTTGCCTTTGGAGGTCTCCCCATATATTAATAAAAAGGTATTTTTTCTGAATTATGTTGGAAGTTCCTACTTCCTACTGTTTGCGTGCATCATATGGAAGAGAAAGCCCTTGTAGTAGTGTTGCTGGGTGCAAAATTAAAAGCTTATCTTTGTAGTTTTTCCCTTGAAAGACTTCAAAGTTACCAGTAAATACTCAATTGAAAAGGCAAGCATGTTTCACTTCCTTTGATGGGGAAAAACAGATCAGGAAAACAAAACACAGAGAGGGCAAATTTACAAGCCCCATGCAACACTTTTGCACTGCTGTTGTGTCACTTTTTGTGACGCAGCAGCGGCGTAAACAATCCACCACGTAGCGGCCAATTTATGACATGACGCATCTAGGGAGATGCTTCACCTTGTAAAGCCTTGTGCCACATTATACCTGCATCAGGTATAATGTATGAAGGGTGGGCGTTCCCATGTAGAACTGACGCAGTGAAATTTACAACATTTCACTGCTTCACTCTACGCCTTCACTGCATCAAAATCCCCACGCCTGCTCAGACCAGGCGTAAGGAATGATCAGGGCTTTTTGAATGAGACTCACCTATCTGTTGTGGTGCAATGCTGGGGTTGCGTCACTTTCATGAGCAACTCCAGCAATGCGCCACTTTTGGGCCAACAGATGCATCTGTCAATCCTTGTGCCATGGTGCTCCGTTTTGTAAATACGGCACATCCATGGTGGTGCAAGGGTTTCGTATGGAGGCACAGGGAAACTGACGCATCTGGGCCGATGCGTCTGTTTCTTGTAAATCTGCCCCAATAATTTTAGGACAAGGGAGAAGTTGACCTGGAAAACCAGGACATGAAATAAACACATTTTACATCAGAGGAACCGCAGTCCCCATACCGAAAGAAGGATCCAGAAAGATGTAAAGCTACAGGGAGGTCACCTGACGACACAGAGGGAACCGAAAATCCAGCTCCATAGTGGCTGGTATCCTTATTATAACTTGAAAGGATCACAGACCACAACCATCCGTAGAGAAAACGGGGGTCTTAGGAGGGGGAAGTGTGAGACGCTGTTTCATCGTGTTTGGTACAGAATGATCTCAAACTATGAGAGGGAGCAGGCTGGGCCTAGTCGAAAATAATAAATAGAAACACATATTATATTTAATATTCATGGAAGCGCCTACACATGAAACCTGTCATTGCATTCCCCTGTCCGTAACACAACACCGTTGAATCCAAATGGTTTTCAAAAAATTGAGTCAGAAATTATCTCAATTGTACAAAAATGATAACTGGTACCAGAGAGTCGAGGAGCTCCAATTGATCTATGCAATTACCAATGCTGGCTGATGCAGTTTTATTTCTGTACAGAAAGCTGGACGCAAAGGCACAGCTATATGACCGGTATAATTACTGCTCCAGCCACTCTTATGCGAATGGCAGAGTGTCAGAGGAAATAATAGTCCGTGCGGCTGGAAAATGACCCTATTTTTGGTCTGAGGATGCTCCGACAATGTCGCCCCTGAGCCCATTTCTGAAAATCAATGATTTCTGAACGACCCAGGCAGTTTAAAGGCAAACACTTTCAAATGACAGCGCGTTCAGATGTAGCTGAGAAGATGTCTGCGCTTCAAGCTCGTAACATTTTTATGCTGCATTGTGGCGCTCAAAAAGCGATCGCCGGAAATCGCAACTGGCCTGATGAGCGCATTAAATGTCCGACACGTCCAGGCACACAGAGATGGCAATCAAGAGTGACGCAGTCATTGAATGTACTGCTTGTTTGTGTTCTTGGCCCTTGGATCTAGCAGCACTGGCTGGGTCTGAACTGCACAAGGCTGCTGGAAAGAATGCAGCAGCCTTATCTGTGCCTGGTCCTTAGTGCTTAATTTGTAAATAAATAAGTGCCAGGGCACTTGACAGGACACCACTGCAGCTTACACCAATCATTGCCTCTAGGACCACTGCCAGTGACATAACCAACACAACTACTAGCCATTGCACTCCTACAAGGGTGACAATTAGGGCTATTCCAGGCCCCCAAAGCTATAAGAATGGTTTGGGCGAAGGATGTAAGTAATTTTTTATGTTTAATGAATTAATACATTGTTGAGCTCATCTCTAAATTAGGCTAACAATGCCACCATCATTGTAGACTGTCATAGCACCGGTGTTGACAAATAGGTGCTGGTGCTGAGCACCAGAAAACACTGGCTCAAATTAAGCACTGCTCGTCCTCCAAACAGGCCTAGCCTTTTCGGACCCCGCTCTGACATTACTGGACTGAGACCGCACCACCTCGCACTCCTACTTCAGAGCATTACGTATTGTTGCAGGGTATGCTAGATGGTATCCCAATTGTTATAGGTAGTATTTATGCCTCAAACTACAAACAAACTGGTTATCTCATCGGCCTAAATGCAGTACTATCAGATTTAGTTGCTTTCCCCTGGGTCCTAGGTGACGCCGTCCTGGATGTTCAACTGGACCAATCAATCAATCAATCAATCAATCAATCACATGTTTGTTAAGCACCACTACTCACCCCTGAGGGTCTCAAGGTGCTGGGGAGGGAGGTTTTGCAGGTTCCTGTCCATCTATTAAAGAGCCAGGTTTTGAGGTTTCTTGTGAAGATGGGGAGAGATGTTGTCTGTCTGAGGTTGAGAGGGAGGGAGTTCCAGGCTCTGGCAGGGAGGAAGGAGAAAGAGCAGCTGCCTGAACTGATCTTTCTGGTGCCAGATACTGGGAGATGTGGCAGTGTCTTGGCAGGCTGAGGACTAGGCTTGCGGCGGCATTCTGGATGTTCTGTAGCTTGCGTGTGAGGTTTTTGTTTATTTCGGGGTAGAGTGCGTTGCCATAGTCGAGTCCGCTGTTGACTAGGGGTGTTCGCGGTGGATCCATTTGAAAGTCTTGGAGCCGGGGGAAAATGAAGCAAGAGGACTAGGCGGCATTGATCTGGCAGTCCAATTTGAATTCGGAGTCCAGGATGATTCCCAGGTTGGGTGCGTGCTCCGTGGGGGTGGGCGGACTTCTGAGGGCAGGGGGCTACCAGGTGTCGTTCCAGGCATAGGGGTATGGGCCCATGTTGAGTACTTCTGTTTTGTTGGTGTTTAGTTGAAGGCAGCTGTTTTTCATCTATTTGGCGACGGCTTCCATGCCTTCTCAAAAATTGTGTCTGGCGGTGTTGGGTTCGTTGGATAGGGAGAAGATGAGTTGAGTGTCGTCTGCGTATGACACAATGTTGAATCCGTAGGTTCTGACATTGGGGGAGAGTGGAGCCATGTAGACGTTGAAGAGTGTAGGGCTGAGGGATCGATCCCATCCCCTGATTCATGGTGTGACTACCATGAAACTGGCAGAATTCCTGCAATCCTGGGCTATGGATTGGACACTGCATAACATATGGTGCCTTCAAAATCCATCTAGTAGGGAATACTCCCCACCATATCAGGTACATACCAGGTTTGACAGAATATTTTGCTCTGCATATTTGATACCCCAGATTTCCTAATCTGCATATTTTGGGAAAAAGCTATCTGATCACAATCCACTTGAGATTATTTTAAAATGGGAGGATGTAACTACCGCTGTCCCAAGGTGGAGACTGTGGCCACAGACCCTAGAAGATGCAGTGTTCGGTAATGCATTGAGAACAGCAATTGCCAACTATTTCACCAAGAATTATGGTTCTGCGTCGTCTCGTCTGATCGAGTGGGATGCTTTTAAAATAATAATCCGGGGCACGGCCATAGGGGCAACTGTAGGAGCCCTACAGGAAATACATAAGGCACTTACTTCGGTCGAGGCTAATACCGATCCATCTAAACAAGAACATTTACAAGAAGCAAGGATTAAACATGCTGAACTCCTCGAACAACTTTGCCTAATAGATGATAGGGCATACACCCAATACATACATGTGGAGGTGGATAAGTCTGGCACTCTACTGGCGCGTATGATACAAGTCACTCCTCCTCCAGAGCCAATACCAGAAATAGCACTCTTAGACGGCACTAGAGTTTTCACTCATCAGAGATCAATCTGGCATTCAGTGCTAATTACAAAACACTCTATAGTGACCCAGACACTGCATCCCAGGGACATATAGACAATTTCCTGAGTGATCTCGCATACCCTAAACTGACACTGGATCCTCAAAAAGAATGACAAAATCCTATTACTAGATCCGAAATTAAGGCTGTGATTAAAGAGCTCACGAATAATAAAACGCCGGGGTTAGATGGATTATCAGCAGAATTCTATCCTACATATGCGGACAAATTAATCACACGATTAGAAAAGCTATATAAGACGGCCTATGAGATGCACTCCCTACCATTAACTACCATGCAAGCACTAGTCACGTCTCTGCCCAAGCCAAACAGAAATCCCAGAGACATGTCGGGTTATCTCCCTCTCTCCTTATTGCCCACCGAGTTTAAAATACTCAGCAAGATACTAGCAGGACGCCTCCTTCCTTATCTCCCGAGATTGGTTCACTTTGAGCAATGTTGATTTGTGCCTGGACGGTAAACTTCCATCAACATTAGGAGACTACTTTATATACTGGAAGCAGCCTTCGAACTCTCTAGTAATGCTGGAAGTATTTAGCTTGATCTCCAGCAAGCGTTTGACACGCTCAATTCAACATATATGTTCGCAACAATGAAGAGATATGGAATCCCTAAGGGGTCTCTAAATTGGGTTAAATTATTATATACCGCCCCTACGGCGAGTGTGCGGACGGGTTCCCATATTTCTTACCCTTACCCAGTGGCGAGGGGTACACAGCAGGGATGTCCCTTGTCGCCACGATTATTTGTTTTATCGTTAGAGCCATTATTCATTAAACTTCGCATGGAGGTTGCAGCTCTGGGGATCCAGATAGGCCAATCAACACATGTAGCATCAGCATATGCTGATGACTTTATAATTTTCCTGAAAGATTTATCCACAACTATAGCACCCATTCCGTTTATATTTCAACAGACCTTGACTTTTACCACAGATCTCCCGAGGCGTCTCCGGGAGCAATGCACCATTTTAGCCTGCACAGACCTTAAGGTCGACGAACTTTGTGTATCCTGGTCGCGCATCGGATATTGCGCACTGTAATACTTTTAGCTGCCCCCTCACCTGCACGCGCCCCAGAGCGCCTCCCGCTTATCGTCCCCTCCTTGCCGGTCTGGTTTTCGGAGCAGGGACGGGCGAGTCCACCATCTTGGGCGGCTCTGGGGTCAGCGCTGCAGTCTTTTGGCCCCTCCCCCCCTGGCAAGCATTTCAGGCGCCCGGCGGATCCCGCGCCTACCTTGACTTTTACCACAGATCTCCCGAGGCGTCTCCGGGAGAAACGCACCATTTTAGCCTGCACAGACCTTAACCACTTGGATGCTAATGACAAGGGTAACTCGTCATGGAGTGCCCATTCATTTCAATGGAAATTACAGTAAATGTCCAGGCACGGGCTTAGCATCCGTTAAGGTCGACGAACTTTGTGTATCCTGGTCGCGCATCGGATATTGCGCACTGTAATACTTTTAGCTGCCCCCTCACCTGCACCAGCCCCAGAGCGCCTCCCGCTGATCGTCCCCTCCTTGCCGGTCTGGTTTTCGGAGCAGGGACGGGCGAGTCCAGCATCTTGGGCGGCTCTGGGGTCAGCGCTGCAGTCTTTTGGCCCCTGGCAAGCATTTCAGGCGCCCGGCGGATCCCGCACCTACCTTGACTTTTACCACAGATCTCCCGAGGCGTCTCCGGGAGCAACGCACCATTTTAGCCTGCACAGACCTTAAGGTCGACGAACTTTGTTTATCCTGGTCGCGCATCGGATATTGCGCACTGTAATACTTTTAGCTGCCCCTTCACCTGCACGCGCCCCAGAGCGCCTCCCGCTGATCGTCCCCTCCTTGCCGGTCTGGTTTTCGGAGCAGGGACGGGCGAGTCCACCATCTTGGGTGGCTCTGGGGTCAGCGCTGCAGTCTTTTGGCCCCTCCCCCCCAGCAAGCATTTCAGGCGCCCGGCGGTTCCCGCGCCTACCTTGACTTTTACCACAGATCTCCCGAGGCGTCTCCGGGAGCAACGCACCATTTTAGCTTCCACAGACCTTAAGGTTGACGAACTTTGTGTATCCTGGTCGCGCATCGGATATTGCGCACTGTAATACTTTTAGCTGCCCCCTCACCTGCACGCGCCCCAGAGCGCCTCCCGCTGATCGTCCCCACCTTGCCGGTCTGGTTTTCGGAGCAGGAACGGGTGAGTCCACCATCTTGGGCGGCTCTGGGGTCAGCGCTGCAGTCTTTTGGCCCCTCCACCCCCTGCCACACCCCTCGGCCCTCCTCCCCTATGTGTCCCTATATCTTGGTTACGCGGTCCCGGCAGCGCAGCGGACGAGCGCAGCGGGCGCGCAAAAGGCGCGCCGAAGTTGCGCCTAAGTCAAGCCCGTCTGCGCCCGTCCGCGACCGGCCGGGACCAGGGGCCACAGACTCTGCCCTTCCTCTGGTTTACACTTCAGCTCAACTCTCTGCACATCTTGCTTCCTCCCTTCCTCCCCCTTCTTTTCTGCATCGTCTTGATTCTCTTGGTATTCTTGGCCCCCACCCTCCCCGTCTGTTCCCTGTCACCCACAGCCCTACCTCTGCTCCTTCTGATCCCTCTCCTGTCATTCGCTCTTCTCCTGTCCCTTTGGCAGCTTCCGCCTATTTGCTTAACACCCGCTCTGCTGCCAAACATCAGACGGAACTCTTCAATCTTCTGAACACAGACTCCCCAGATTTTCTATTTCTCACTGAGATCTGGTTCTCCACTGATTCCCTTCCGGATCTCCTGGCCATTCTCCCCGATACCTATTACGCCCTCCGAGCAGACTGCCCGGATGGTAAGGTAGGGGGAGGCGTGGCGATGATTATCCGTTCTACTCTGAAATTCCAACTTCCTGCTCACCCCCCATACCTAACGTGGACTACTTGGTGGCCCGATCACTCAGTCTCTCTGTACCTCTCACCGTAGTCCTTATGTATCGTCCCCCTCAAGCCATGCCTTCATATGTAGCTACTCTATAGGATATTTTGGCCACGTTGGTGGTCAATAACTCTTCGGTTCTCCTGCTTGGCGACTTCAACTTTTGGCCGGGTGACCCCAGGGAAGATCAGTCTTCTAAAGACTTTTCTGCTACCCTTCAGTGTTTGAACTTCTCATCCCATGTCTCGGCCCCCACCCATGTCCAGGGTCATATCCTGGACCAAATCTGGTCATCACGCTGCGACGTTTCATCCCCCTCTATACTCCCTTGTGTCTGGTCGGACCACTTTATTATATCATTTTCCATTCACTTGGGTTCGGCCGACAAGCTCCCTCTACCCAAAAATATTCTGGCTCGTAGTTGGAACCAGACTGACCTTAACTCTCTTTCGCTCTCCTTGGCTTCCTCAGCTCCTGATCTTACCGATCTTTCTTTGGATTCTCAGGCAGACGCTATTAGTATCTGGCTCTCTTCTTCCTGCGATCAGGCCGCCCCGCTCAAGAAGGTCAAAGCCGTCCGCCCCTATGACGCGCACAAATGGTTCACCATTGAGCTTAAAGCTCTTAAACTCGGTCTCAGGCGGTCGGAACGTCATTGGAGACGGAACTACTGTCCCACTCTCCGCGCCAAATACAGACTCCTCCACAATGATTATAAAAGAGCGATCCTCGCGGCTAAAACTAAATATTTCACCGAGAGAGTTGCCCTCTCTGCCAATAAATCTCGAGAAATCTTTTCTTTGGTTCATAATCTTGCTACCTCTGACCGCACCAGCACTAGTCTCGTCCCATCTCAGATCCTCTGCTCCTCACTTAATGACTATTTTATTGATAAGATCGCCAACATAAAGGCCAATATCCCCACTGTGCTTCAACCTGGTTTCTCCTGCTCCCTCCCCTTGCCCTCCTCTTCTCTGGATCATTTTCCACCCATCTCTCTGGAGCTATTCCTTAACCTGCTTGTAAAAGTCAAGTCTGATTCTCCTGTGGACTGTGCTCCCGCACGGATTCTTAGAACTCTCTTCACTAGCTGCCCCGCCCCTCCTCTCGCCCTTCTTAACGCTTCTCTGGCTCTGGGTTCTGTCCCTTCATCTTTCAAATCTGCTATAGTTCTTCCCATTCTTAAAAAAACTGGTTTGGATCCCTCTCTTCTTCCTAATTTTAGGCCTATCTCTCTTCTCCCTTATCTGGGTAAGATCATTGAAAGCTACGTCACATCTTGTCTGTCCACCTACATCGAGGAGAACCACCTCCTGGCCTCCCATCAGGCGGGCTTTCGCCCAGGCCACTCCACGGAGACTGTGGTCCTCGCGTTCCTGGTCGAACTCAAGGGGAAAGCTGATATCAACCTCCCCCAAGCCCTGGTCCTCCTCGATTTGTCCGCTGCGTTTGACACGGTCGACCATTCTATCCTTCTCGACCGTGTCAGCGCAGCGGACATTCGGGGCTCCGCCTTCTCTTGGCTTGCGTCCTTTCTTCAAGGTAGGTCCCAAGCGGTCCACCTCTCAGGTTTCTCCGCTCCCCCTCCCTTGATTACCTGTGGGGTCCCCCAAGGCTCTTCCCTTTCCCCACTTCTTTTTAATCTTTATATCCACCCTCTTATCATCTCTCTTCTCGAGCTGGGGGTCTCTGTGTATAACTACGCGGATGACCTCCAGCTCGTTTTCGATCTCTCCTCCCCTTCTGATTCCCTCCCTAAGTTCTGTTCCACCTTAGTTTTTATATCCGAGTGGATGAGCATCAATCACTTGAAGCTCAATCCGGACAAGACGGAGCTTGTCCTCACGGGTGGTCCATCAAACCCTTGGTCCTCGGTTCACTGGCCCCCTTCCTCCGGTTCCCCTCCTTCACCGGTTTCCTCTGTTCGAACTCTGGGCATCAAGGTCAGTCATGACCTGTCCATGCATGCCCAAATTAGCTCCGTCGTGTCCTCTTGTTTTTTGTCCCTCCGGCTCATCCGTAAGATTTCCCGGTTTTTCTCTGCGAACGCCCTCAAAACCATCGTCATGGCTCTTATCACCTCCCGCCTTGACTATGGGAATGGCATGTACGTGGGCATACCCGCTTATGAAACCTGCCGCCTTCAGGCCATTCAAAATCAGGCAGCCCGCCTCATTCTCCGTCTCCCCAAATCGTCCCACATTACCCCTGCACTCAAGTCCCTTCATTGGCTCCCTGTGCGCCTTAGATCTTTTTTCGAATTGGCCTGTTTGGCCTTTCGGGCGCACATCCGCTCAGCTCCTCTCTTTATCAGATCTCTCATCACTCCTCACGCCCCCAGCCGCACTCTCCGCTCCTCTTCTCTCTCCCTTTTGCATGTCCCCCGCTTCCGCAAATCCAGAACAGGGGGCACCCGATTTTCGGTTCTGGCCCCCCGGTTCTGGAACAGTCTCCCTCTTTCCATTCGTTCTATCCCCATCTATACCCATTTCCGTAAAGCTCTCAAAACTTTCTTGTTCTCCCAGGCGTTTCCCTGCTAGTCTCCCTGGGTCCCCTCTGTGAGTCTGGTCAAGTCCCCAGCGCCAGGAAGCCCCTTGGCCGCAGTGCGCTTAATCAAGTACTTTTTTCATTTCATTTCAGTTTGAGCAGGTGTCAGGGTTAGCAAATTAATGCTCCTAAATCACACGCATTTTTCATGGAATTTAGGGACGACCCAGATCCTATTAGCTTTGGTGAACTTATTATCTCCACTGCACAGCATACCTTTAAATATTTGGGCATACAAATATATAGATCCTCACAAGATCTATTGGATGGCAACATAGTGAAGACGATTAAATTCTTGCGGGCGCAAGTCTCTATTTGGACATCCCTACCCCTGTCGGTGATGGGCAGAGTAGCCATTTCCATAATGGTGATGCTCCGAAGGTTTTTATATTTTTTCACTAATTCACCAATACTCATTCCTGCACACATATTTCCTATACTTGATACCCTTGTAATAGTACTTGTTTGGGGGAGAATTTCGTGCATATTGGATGGCCAGTCAGCTACAATGGCTTTCTTATTTGTTGGCAGGGCGTAACATGCATGAGATTGATTACCCGCCAGAACTCCTTAATCGAGGTACACTTCATACATTGCTCTTGCCTAATACTAAGCTACCTCACATGGTTCCCCCTTTGCTCAAAACGGCTATATTGTTCTGGAAGTGGACGCTACAATATACTAAGCGGGACCCCCGTATTTGCCTAATATCCCCATGCTTGGGATACCTATGGCTACTGGGCTGATCACTACCAGTCAACTCACACAATGGACACAGGAAGGAGTGGTGACAATCGGGGCACTGTTCCTAGATAAGGCATTAGCAGATCATGAAAATGTCTTTTGTACACATGGTGTCCCCCAGACCTTGTTTATTCTATATGCTGTCATCTCCCATTTTATTAAACTACACTGGTCCGCAGATGGCGTGGAGCTTCTACTCATGAACTAATACATGCAGTACATTTAATGGGTGAAGGGCGACACCTTACCCTCTGGTTATATAAAGGTATAAGGGCACATGCCAAAATATCGCTCACCCCTCTGCGCGCAAAGTGGAAGGGAGACTTGGGCAGGAATTTTAGGGAAAAAGAATGGGCAACTATATTAGAATTTCCTAAAAAGGTAACTAGGAATGCTAAATTTACTTATACACAGTGTATGACCTTACATAGGGCATATCTTACGCCACACCGCATTAATAGTATGTTTCTGGTTGCCCGATTCCCTTGCCCCCGATGTTAGGAACCTGACGCAGATATACTCCATATGTTGTGGGGGTGCCCGTGTCTAAGGGTATACTGGCACAACATAGGATACCTAAAACATGAACTAACAGGAACGAATGTCTGGACTACACCAGAGAGATGCCTATTGGGTTTACACCATTGCCCGAAAGGGAAGAAGGTACATTATAAGTTTGCGTACATGGCCATCCTTATAGCAAAGAACACTATTACTCTGAGATGGAAATCAACCCTTCCCTCCCACACCACTCACCTGGCACACAGAGATGACTCACTGGGGCAGCGCAGAGAGTGCTATAATACGTAAAGAAGAATCCAGAGGCTTACATAAAATACCCATATCTATGGACTTTTTTATTTTATTTATTTTTATTTGAAAAGTTTTATACAGCGCTGGCTAGACCCGGAGGTATCAGAGCGCTTTACATGAGGATCAGCGAGTTACAGGTTACATAGTTACATCAATTAAATAAAAAAATCACAGTGGGAGGGGAGAGGGAGGGAAGGAAACACAACAGGGAAACAAGGAAAACAGTGTCAGATGACCGGCTGGGTAGGTGACGGTCGAGGGGGTGAGACCAAGGACAGACTCCTCTATAGCTGCATAAGACAGCTCCACCGGGCATCAGCAAAGGTTGCTCATGCACAGAGGTAAGTACAAATAGTTTTGGTATCCGCCAAGAGTTACAGGTTACATAGTTGCATCAATTAAATCAAAGAATCACGGAGGGAGGGTGAGGGAGGGAAACACCAAGGGGGAACGAGGAAACAATGTCAGATGACCAACTGGGTAGGTAACGGCCGAGGGGGTGAAACCAGGGCCAGACTCCTCTATAGCTGCATATGACAGCTCCACCGGGAATCGACCAAGGTTGCTCGTGCACCGAGGTAAGTACAAACAGTTCTGGTATCCGCCCAGAGTTACAGGTTAGATAGTTGCATCAATTAAATCAAAGGATCACGGAGGGAGGAGGAGGGAGAGAAACAAGGAAAACAGTGTCAGATGACCGGCTGGGTAGGTGACGGCCGAGGGGGTGAGCCAAGGACAGACTCCTCTATAGCTGCATATGACAGCTCCACCGGGCATCGGCCAAGGTTGCTCGTGCACCGAGGTAAGTACAAACAGTTTTGGTATCCGCCCAGAGTTACAGGTTACATAGTTGCATCAATTAAGTCAAAGAATCACGGAGGGACGGAGAGGGAGGAAAACACCAAGGGGAAACAAGGAAAACAGTGTTAGATGACCGGCTGGGTAGGTGACGGCCGAGGGTGTGAAACCTAGGACAGACTCCTCTATAGCTGCATATGACAGCTCCACCGGGCATCGGCCAAGGTTACTTGTGGACCAAGGTAAGTACAAACAGTTTTAGTATTTGCACAGAGTTACAGGTTACATAGTTGCATCAATTAAATCAAAGAATCACGGAGGGAGAGGGAGGGAGGGAAACACCAAGGGGAAACAAGGAAAACAATGTCAGATGACCGGCTGGGTAGATGACGGCCGAGGGGGTGAAACCAGGGCCAGACTCCTCTATAGCTGCATATGACAGCTCCACCGGGAATCGACCAAGGTTGCTCGCGCACTGAGGTAAGTACAAACAGTTTTGGTATCCGCCCAGAGTTACAGGTTACATAGTTGCATCAATTAAGTCAAAGAATAACAGAGGGAGGGAGAGGGAGGAAAACACCAAGGGGAAACGAGGAAAACAGTGTCAGATGACCGGCTGGGTAGGTAAATGTAAAATGTAAATTGATACTTGTATAGCGCACTACTCACCCGCAAGGGTCTCAAGGCGCTTGTACGAATACCGCTGTGGAACCCATCCTGGCTTTCCCTGTGGGGTGTCCACTCCTGGGCACCCCCAAGGTGGAGGCCAGGCATCCTTAGCGTTGTGGGGGCCGTTGTGGAGATTAAGCAAGCTATTGCCCAGAGTTGCAGAGTGGGACTCCATGATTGGAATAGGCACCGAGGCGAGAATTATCAGGTCAGTGGAATTTTGAGCCCAAGACCCGCCGAGGCGGGGAATTGAACCCTGGTCCCGGGCTAGACCTCTGCTTCAGGGTCTGCCGCTCTAACCATTGAGCCACACTTCTCCACGTGACGGCCGAGGGTGTGAAACCTAGGACAGACTCCTCTATAGCTGCATCTGACAGCTCCACCGGGCATCGGCCAAGGTTGCTTGT
Organism: Lissotriton helveticus; assembly: GCF_964261635.1. Lineage (NCBI taxonomy): Eukaryota > Metazoa > Chordata > Amphibia > Caudata > Salamandridae > Lissotriton > Lissotriton helveticus. Next base: position 202,408,803 of record NC_136058.1, on the reverse strand, counting down.
GCACCAAGGTAAGTACAAACAGTTTTAGTATCTGCACAGAGTTACAGGTTACATAGTTGCATCAATTAAATCAAAGAATCACGGAGGGAGAGGGAGGAAGGGAAACACCAAGAGGAAACAAGGAAAACAATGTCAGATGACTGGCTGGGTAGGTGACGGCCGAGGGGGTGAAACCAGGGCCAGACTCCTCTATAGCTGCATATGACAGCTCCACTGGGAATCGGCCAAGGTTGCTCGTGCACCGAGGTAAGTACAAACAGTAATGGTATCCGCCCAGGGGACATCGTTAAAGGTCCATCAAAAGTTCCATCAAACTTCCACCAGGCATGGGCCATTTTGATCTGGCTCCATGCTATGCATAATGTTCATGGTTTCAGTCCGGGGGCATCGTCACAGATCAATTGGCAGCACCCATCCTGGAGTTACTGGGAAACTAAGACTTACTGTAGGGTTGATAGTCGCTCCGCATGTCGTCTCCTTAGCCTCCCTTTGCTTGCTATTCACACCCAGGGGATGATTCAGGGCAGCGGCACAGGCAGCGGGATTGACTACACTTTTCCACGCTCTCTGGACCATCCCTCTGCTTAATGAAATATCTCTGTGTTCCCACCCGCACTTTCCTGCAGCAGTGGGGCTTAGGGGTGTAATGATATGTCCCTACTAGCCCGTCACAGGTGCCCCAGTACAGCCCTGTGTCTGCTCCGCGCTCCTCATCTGCCTCCTCGTGGTCCTCCTATCCAGCGCTCTGTGTAATTCAACATGCACGCACTCCCAGTCTGGCAGCCACTTTTCACCCCGCAGAGTTGCTGCTAAGTTCTCCCTATGCTGTGGGGTTGCCCCAGTGCTTTCTCATCTCTCAGTGCTGTAATTCAGGCTACGGAGCGCACGCTCCAGCGCTCCTCACATTGTCCACACATACCGGGTTCCTGATCGTCTGGTGTCCATTCACCATACCTCCCTGGTCTGCCGCGCACCTCCGCTGCCGTCAGGCCCCGTCACCGCAGCGCACATACGCCATTTTCTTGGCGCAACACAGCGCCGCAATGACCAGGAGATCGCGCCCATTAACCACGTCCCCAGACCCGCCGCTCCTACTGCATTCCACCACAGGTCTGTACGTCTCACCCCCTCCGGGCAGCTCGCCCCCACAGCTCAAGTCCACCGCCTCCGATCTCGGTGTAGGGCGCGGTCTCAGAACCCAGCTACCATCTTGGAGGCTCCGCACTCGGTGCTCAGGCAGGGAATTATCTGCTTTTTTCACCTCTGCAGCGGGACAAAACTTCCCGCTAGCAGCCCAACCTGGGCACCAGGAATTCCACCACCAGGATTGCGGTAAGGAACCTCACTGTTGGACCGAGATCATCGCCGGCAGGGGAGAGCTGAGGATGGACCTCTGGAGTCCGCGGCTCTCCATCTCCACCTCCAGATGCTGGAATCACTAAAAACTATAAATCCACTGGAACGCCCAGTTTCCCAAGGCGTAGTTCCATCTTCCTCGGTAGCGCCTGCCAATACGATTATACCTGATTAAAGTTATATACTGAGAGAAACCGTAATGCTTAGACGACGTTTAAGATACAGTATTCTCAAATCCTACAGCTATGTATGAGATCACATACCTCCTTAGAAAATGTTAACTTGGGTGGAGGTCAGAAATATGGATGGGGGAATCCTTAGATTAAGGAATGTTAAGTTGTAATGTTATGAGTAGAAATTAATCACATAAACCATGGATGTTTGGAAACTGTGATGGACACTTAATATGGATGTATCACTTGGACACTGAATATTTAGATTTTATAAAGAAAAACTGCCTCCGCATATGTATGTACCATCAAACAATAATTACATTTGTATTTCATTTGTTTGTAATAAAATAAATAAAAATGTGCTCTATCACTCCTGCATTCTTTTTCACCTTTTTCCTGATTGCCTCATTTACCAATATCACTGGTGCACTCTCACTTCTGCATCCTACTTCACCTTTTGGCTCTTGGTTTCTTTTTCTTTTCTCTCTTGCACTGTCACTTAATGACCGCTGCACTACGGATATGCTACTTGTTGGAAGTGGGGGTCCTTATCGCTTACTGCCGCCACCAAATCCTGGAGGCGGGAGTCCCCGACCCCTCTCTTCAGCGCTATGCTAAGTAAGGACACCGTCTAAGACAGCCCTGATCACCCCCTTAGTAGCACGAGCAGCCACGCTCATCTCCAAGGCACGAGTGTACAGTATGTGTAACCAAGCTCACAGTAACCCAATGATGTCACCACAAATAGACCACACACGATCTTTTATAAAAATGAGTATAAACTTTATATAAGAGGTTATACAATATGACCACACCCTACAAAATCAACATACAAGAATAGGTAGTATTCTTTCCGGTGGGGTGGTAGGTTCTAATCCCAACCACCACTTCTAACCTACAGTTAAGATCACTTCTAACCATTTCCAAAACGTTAGGCCGGTCGTCTTGCTAGAATCAAACACTTTGCAAAAGAAAAAAAATACTGCTATGCGTTACGATATTCTCTTGTACTGGGCAACAGAGAAACAATGCCATACGTAGCGCCACAGTCATTTACTTTGCAAAAGAAGGAATAATGCAATGCATATCACTACCAGCATGCCCTGTACCAGGAAGAAGCAAAGCAATGCATCACAATACAATCCTGTACTGTGCAATGAAGAAATAATGCACAGTGCCATGTTATAATCAGATACTGTGCAATGAAGAATTAATGTAATGCATCACGTTACAATCAGGTAATCTGCAAGGGAAAAATAATGCAGTTGTAGCGCACCAAGCATGTAGTTCGTCAGGCACAAATGAGGTCAGGTGTCATATGACAGTTTGATAGAACGTTGGCAGCAATAATGCAAAGTGTAATACGACAGTTTAGGTGCTACTACTGTGCCCCTAATATGGATCAATGATAACACAAAAGTAATGCTTCCCACTCTGGCCCCAGTACTGGCCCTCCTTGGGTCAGCACGGGCCAGGATCCGAGCCGAAGCAACAGGCTCGCACAGCTGACAGAATTGAGAGGCTGAGAGAGTGTCCCCCTGGGCCCGCACCTCACCCCTGGTGGTGATCTACATTACCTGGGGGGCGCAACCCCACTCTCCTCTCCGACGTCAGCGACTTTGGCCTTGATCCAGAACGTGGTCATAGGTGCGGCGAGCTCGGGCCGGCGGATCAGCTCCTCCGGGACTGCTAGTCCTCCGAGGGCTGAATGACTTGGCCCTCCTTCCGGCAGTCTCAGGGAACACTGAGACTCACCCTTGGCACTGTGGAGACCTTACTTCAAATTCAGTGCACACCCGGCCAAGGCACTCCTCACCAGCGCCTCAGATTGCACCCCGACAGGCACACTGCACGTCCGAGACTGGCCTCTTCTCTGGTGCTCACGATGACCTGGCACTCTTCACCAGTGCCTCTGCTTGCACCTCGACATGCACCCTGTGTGCCCGAGTCTCTCCTCTTCTCCTAGTGCACACTATGACCAGGCGCTCCTCACCAACGCCCTGGCTGAACCACGACACGCACACTGCGCATTTGAGACTCACTTCTTTTGGTGCACACAATGTCCAGGTGCTCTTCACTAACGCCCTGGATGCACCACAACATGCACTCTGCACGTCTGAGTTTCACCTCTTCTACCGGTGCACACGATGACCAGGCGCTCCTCACCAATGCCCTGACCTGCACCACAACACGCACCCTGCACATCCGAGTCTTACTTCATCTCCCTGTGCACACCATGACCAGGCACTCCTCACCAACTCCTTGGCCTGCACCACAACACACACACTGCATGTCCAAGACTCATCATTCTCCTGCATGCCCACGATCACAAGGCACAACTTCTGAGGGTCTCAAGCGGCAAAAGCACGTGCACACCGCGTTGCCTGGGACTTCCTAGGAAACTTTTATGGTCCTGCATTTCCAAACATGGAGCCAGCTCACCTCGGGCCCTTTGCGTTACAAGACACAGCACATCACAGTCTTCTTCAAGCAGGGTGACACAGCGCCTCCAAGCACAGTCCCCACAGCCTCTCCCTTAGTTAGAACAGCAAAATGCAGACCAGCCCCAGATCATGAAGCAAGAATTGGTCTTTCCACAGCAGTCTCTTCAGTTGCTCCTTCGTTAGAAGAGGTTCCTCTTGACCACAGAATGGGTCCAAGCCTTTTCAGTCTAAATCCATTACTGTTTCATTCCAATGTTCAGGGGTTTCAGCTCTCATAGTTATACCCCTTACTGTCTTTGAGGTTTGTTTGTGCTCAGGGGTCCCTGACCCCTCCCGAAATCAGTCACAGGTGCCTCCCTCCCAGTGTCACATCTCTTCCTTTGATACTGGGAGTCTGGATCCTTAATCACTCAGCAGGAGATGGGTAAATTGGTGTAAAGCACCAGCACTGGCCGTTTTACCTCCTGGGCTTCTCCTCCTCCAACTCTCCAGATGCAGGGCAGCCTGGTGCTATCTCAACCCCTCCCTGGGTCAAGACCTCTCCCAGCTCCTCTCACCTTTCAGATCCAGACAGACAATCCACATTTCAGCAGATACACCCAGAAATGCCTAGAGCACAACACTCTCTAAAATAGTGGTTTCTGAACACACAGTGACAAAACCACCTTCGCAGAAAGATGTATTATGACACTGTGAGTTCATTCATACTAAACTTCACCTATTCCATTACAGGAAACTAGGCTAACAAACACAACACCTAGCCTCCCTCATTCTGTAAATGTAAATGTAAATTGATACTTGTATAGCGCACTACTCACCCGCAAGGGTCTCAAGGCGCTTGTACGAATACCGCTGTGGAACCCATCCTGGCTTTCCCTGTGAGGTGTCCACTCCTGGGCACCCCCAAGGTGGAGGCCAGGCATCCTTAGCATTGTGGGGGCCGTTGTGGAGATTAAGCAAGCTATTACCCAGAGTTGCAGAGTTGGACTCCATGATTGGAATAGGCACCGAGGCGAGAATTATCAGGTCTGTGGAATTTTGAGCCCAAGACCCGCCGAGGCGGGGAATTAAACCCTGGTCCCGGGCTAGACCTCTGCATCAGGGTCTGCCGCTCTAACCATTGAGCCACACTTCTCTGTCCTATGGGCTGGATGGACTTTCAGCAGTGAAAAACTAAATGGAGTGTTTTTCACTGTCAGAACATAATACACACTTTGGTATATATCCTCCCTTTATCTACACTGCACCCTGCCCAGGGATTACCTGGGACCTACCACAGGGGTGCCCAATGTGTATGTAAAAGGGAAAGTCAGGCCTAACAAGTGGTTGCACTTGTCAAAACAACATGCTAACTTAGCATTCTGCGCCCAGGCCCTACACTGCAGGCCTGAGTACCCTTCTCCCCGCCTCTTACATTACTAGCCCTTGCACACACAGTGCACATCACTAGGGACTTTGGTAGTAAGGCAAACATACCAATCATGGCCAACCAATTACCATTACATTTTACATAGGGAACACTTGTACTTTGACACTGATCAGCAGTGGCAAAGTACCCAAAGCATCCAAATTGGCAATTCTATGTCAGGAAAAGGGTTTAGGGGGAAAGAAAAAAGTTTAGGGAACTTTAGCCAAAAAGGCCAAGTCCTACACTTCTGACACGCCAAAGATGTGCCCAAGGCAAGCCCTTCTGCACATGTCCATAGCCTGCATACGCCCAGTGCCAGGACCCCTGGATTGTCTCCCACTCACCACAGCCCAAGACACCGCTCAGCCACTGATTTCCAATCCCTGAACACCATACACCCATCTAGGCACTGCACACGGGCCTCCACCACCAGCACCCCAGGGGCCTTCTCCAGCATCGACTGCCACTTCTCCTGTGTCTCACCCTGCCCCTCTTCCCACCAAACCACCAGATGCAACTGGAACAAGATCATTGAGGAAACCTGGACCACATAACTCTAAACCTTGCAGCCCCCAAACATAGACAACCTCTTCCTTTCAACCACTCAAATAAGTTCATATTTCACTATACTAATTCACCACTAATCCTTTATGGGTTCCGGAGTAGCCTGCTACTCACCGAAAAAATGCTTTAAAACCCCTTCAGAGGTAACAAGTGCTATATGAATGCAAACTTTTGTCCCTCTTCTATCCCTCCACTACCCTTCTGAATCCAAATAACTGACTAACCTATCCACCATTCAAATTACTTTCATATTTCACTATACTAATTCAACACTACCTCACGTGCTACATCGCAGGCAAGCTGGTACACAGGTGGCCTACAACTCTCGAAATGCCACTGCAAGCAGCTGGATTGCTGATGGTGACACACCCACAACAACAATAACAGAAGCACATATAGACAAGCCCACTGGGTGTACCTCCAGCCTCTCAGATCCACTAATTGTTCAGGTCTGACCAAACAGATTGAAAACCGCACTAAAACTGTACTCCATATTGAAAGAATTCACCTCACCTACAGTCAGCTCCACGACAGTCACTCCCTCACATGATCTCGCCAGCCTGTCTCTCACGACTTCCGCAACATAATTATCAACATATACAACATCTCATCCCAGCTAGACCTCTACACCCTCGCCGCCCTACAATCCAACAAGAGGAAGACTACAGAATTGCCTTGATCTGCCAGCCAATTATCACCCCTCAGAAAACCACCACCACCATACAATCTTTTCGCTCAGGAACTCCACCAGATCCATGTAAACACTCCATCCTCAACAAAGGACTTAACCCCATTTGCACTGCTCTCTCTCTGATACTAACAACTTTCACAAAACTGTCACCTTACCAGATGCCTGGAAACATGCCACTATCTTACCTCTACTGAAAAAACCATCAGCAGACTCAAAGTTACTGCCAAACTACAGACCCATGTCCTTGCTGTCCTACTCGGCATAAGTCCATGAAAAACTCATAAAAAGGTATTGCTTGACTACTTTAAAAAAACACATCCTGGACCCTTCTTGCAGACCCATAACCCTTCTCAGTCTGTATTCCAGCCCAACCATAGTATCGAGACCCCCTCAATACTGCCACTGACATTTGTCTTATCATGAACAAGGGAGACACAGCGGTACTCATTCTTCTGGACCTCTCTGCCATTGTTAAAACCATCTCCCACCTCATCCTCCCCCAACACCTTCATGAATCTGGATGACTTGGACTTGTACTCCGATGGTTCACCTCCTTCCTCTCAGAATTCACAAAGTCAATCAGCCTAGCCCCATGCATCACCTCTGCCTCTAACTTGAGCTGGTATGACAACCATAGATGCTACCCATAGATCTAGGAAAGATAGGGTATGAAATAAAAGCAACAAGATTCAAGAAGAATCAATAAGAATAGTTGCTTTTCAATTAATCCTATCAAACACACAAATAAATGATGATGTCCTTGGTTGAGGTCCTGTAATTTATTTAGTAATCCATTAAGTAGCAAGATTTTAGCAGAAACTAAAAATCCTACAATGAAGAGGGTATCTTGGCCCAAGGGATTGCAGGGAAGGGGAATAATAGAGGAGCTAAGAGACTGTAATCTTGACAAAATAAATATGTTTTTATAGCTTTCTTAAAACAAGATAAGTCTGAAAACAGAAACAGCTGTAACAGTGGATTGATCCACAATTTGGGAACAAGGAATTAAAAGGCATGTCCACCACAATGGATGCTACAGAGGACCCAGAAGACTGCCAGAAGGGAGTGATTTGTGTATCAGAGAATTCTAGCAGGCACCCAAGGTCTCACCAGATTTTAAAAAGTGATAAAATGCTGGCTGAGTGAATTTTAGGAAGTAATGTGCAGCAGACACAATTTCCAAATAGCCTAATCCCATGTCTTCATAGTATGAAGCCTTTGCAATTTCGTGATGAGGGTCCCAGGCAAGCGGAGATTTACATTGTTACCTCTGTTGAGTCATGACAAAACGAAAGAACACACCGTGGTTCTGTGCCTCTTCCTTGCAATGAAGGGCCGAGTACCTTGTCTGCCAAATCTTCAGAATCCTCACTCTGTTTAGAGTAGTGGGAGACCACCATGGTTCCAATAGTGTAACCTACACTGGCACTGCTGGCAGAAACCAGTGACTGATGACCTGACTAACATTTATTCATGTTTTCTTCTTAGGGACCGCCAGCATAAGCTTAGCAGTGCCAAATAGAAAATATGAATATTAATCCTTATAAACTGGGAAAAACATCCAATGAATGAGAGATATCAAATATTTGCTTTTGCAAAAACAAACTCTGTTCCGGAATTTGTTTTTGAAGGAACAAGGAACATATGGCCAGATGCAAGAAGCATTTTACCAGCTGCACATGGCCCATTGGGCTATTTGCGACCGGTGAAATGCAACTTGGTAACTTGTTACCTTATCGCATTTTCCTTTTGCGATTCGGTATTAGGAAGGGGCGTGTTTAGGGCGTCCCTTCCTAATACCGAATAGCACTAGTATGTATGAATGTCCGGGAATGGGGCCGCAAAAGGAGTGGCAGTTATCACCAACTTCAAGTTGGTAGTAACCCATTCGCACCCTTTGTAAATATGGGCACCTAAATTCTTTGAGAGCCGGCAGTGGTTCCACAGACCACTACCTGCTCTTAAAAAATGAAAAGGTAGCTTTTCATTTTTAGTTTTGAAATGCATCCCATTTACATTTAAGGAAAACGTGTTGCATTAAAAAAAAGAATATTGTTTATTTAAAAAGCCATCACAGACATAGTGGCCTGCTGACCCCAGCAGGCCACCGTCCCTGTGATTGTAGTCATTCATGGGCAAATTGTGGCCTGCCTCATGAATATTGAAGAGACAGGTCCAATTGCGAGCCACTCCGAATCGCTAACAGTGTCAAACACACTGTTGTACATCGCAGTTTGCCATTTCCTAATAGCGAATCGCTAAAATGTTTTATCAGGAAGTTGCAAGCAAGCAGTTTCGTACATCTGGCCCATGGTGCCCACACAGCAAACCTTAGTGCATAAGATACAGGATCATAACATAGCGCACCGCATTGGTTGTTTACTGCATTGTACTGAATTGCACTGTGACACATTACCTTATTCCTTCCTTGCACGGGGCATGCTGGTGGTGATATGCATTGCATTGTTTTCCTATTGCACTGTAAGTAATTGCAGCATGACACATTGCTGTATTCCTTCATTGAACAGGGCATGCTGGTAGCGAACTGAGTTGCATTATCTTGTGTTGACTCAGTACATGATCTTGACGCTACGCATTGCATTGTTTCACTGTGGCAGTGTACAGGAATCCACCATTTAGTAGTGCAGTATTCCTTGTATTTTGCAACATGTGTGAATCTAGTGATACCACATACATAACCTGTTGAGAACGATTAAATGTCAGTGTAACTGTTGGTTAGAAGCGGTGGTTGAGGATTAGAACCGCCCAACCCACCGGAAACAATATTACCCAGTGTATATATATCTGGGAGTTGTATCATGTGGTCATTTCGTATATCTTTTTATATAAAGTATACTCGTTTTATACAAACTCATGTGGAGTCCATTTGTGGTGACATCATTGGGATTGCTGTGGGCGTGGTTGCACATACTGAACACTCGTGCCTTGGAGATAAGCCTGGCTGCTCATGTCAAGCTACTAAGGGGGTGAGCAGGGCTGTCTCGGACAGTATCCTTTCTTGGCCTAATGTGGGAGCGGGGTGGTCTTGGTCGCGCACTTGACAACAACCTTGCGCACGGGAACGCCGGCTTCTAACAGTCCACATCATGAACTGCCATCTGTTCTGGATCAGGAGCTAGTGTAGTTTATTGAGGTGCAGTGTGATGTAGGTCCATCTACAGAGGTCAAGGATGGGCCTTGCAGCTGAGTTTTCTATTGTCTGTAGCCTCTTCAGGAGGCGTGCAGTGATTTCTATCTAGAGCATAGTCCCATAGTACAGCCTGCTGGTGACAAGTGCCTGCATGATGACCCTTCTGGTGTTGACTGGGAGTCATCTGAAGATCTTGCAGAGCATTTGTAGAATGTGGAAGCAGGTGAATGAGACTACATTTGCCTGTTTCTTCATGGATAGTTTGCTGTCCAAAATTATTCTGAGGTTATGGGTGTGGTCTATTAGGGGAGGGGGGTGGTCCGAGTTCAGCAGGCCACCATCTGTCATTCCACACCAAGGTGTTGTTCTAAAAGATATGGGCTTCTGTCCTGTCCGTGTTGAGCTTGAGATATTTATCCTTCAACCAGTTGGCTATGTTCATCATATGTCTGTGAAAGTTGGCTATGGGGGTGGAGGGTCTTTTGACAGCGAGAGGATGAGCTGGGTGTCGGCGGCGTAGGAGATGATGTTGAGTCTGTGCGATCTGATGGGGGGTCATATACATGGTAAATAGGGTGGAGCTGGGGGACACCGTAGATAATCTTCATGGGTTTCGAATTGCACAGTGAGAGACAAATCTTCTGGGTTCTACAGGTGAGGTATTGTTGTGTAGTTTCTAAAAATACATAGCATCTGGACAATTATTGGACAACATAAACTGAGGGTTTGGTATCTAGACTGACTCAGGACACCCCCACTGGATATGTCAGCCTATAGTCCAGCCAGCTCACAGTGCCACCATAGGCCCCCTACCCTTACCAAGGAGCGAACAGTCTCTGGTAACCATTGAACATGACAACTCTTCAGAGATTAGGGAAATAGAACAGTACTTTTCGCTCAGTCAATTGTGCTCACTTAGACTCAGAGAGATACACAGAATAAACATTGGGGATATTTTCAATAAGCATTTATTGAACCAGTGTCATTCTAGTATAAAACTGCGACAATCCATAGACAGAAGCTAACATAAGAGATTACAAGCACCAACACTGTAAATAGAAGGTAGAATTGTACCATACTGCTAAAGCAGTGAATATATGCAGGCATATAAACATGACAGTAATCAAGCATACCCCTACGATGCGGACCCTACCTAAGTGTACCTAGCATGTATGTGAATGTGAAGCCAAGAATCTGCTAGGAATGAGCCAACCCCATTACCTTATGGGAGAGAATAAAGGGCCCCATCTTGGTCACGAGTTGGACACCCCACAAGGGATGTCAGACCACTGCGTGTTGAAGATTCAGCGTGCAGGGGCCTCTGTGTCTTGTGTCAGTATGGAAGCTTCTCCTCTGGTTATCTAGGGAAGGTGCATTTTTTTATATCACAAATGTAGCCTCGGGGTTCCTACCACAATTGATATGCTGTGAGTACGATTATGTAAATGAGCCCAAATAACGAATTGTAATTATGCAAAGTAGCTTGTCCCCCTAGGACGAAGATATCGATGACTTTTCTACAGAGTATATTAATACTGTTATGTAAGTCATGTGCAGGGGATTTTATTAAGAATCCTCATGCATAATAACTTAGGCTAGTTTCAAGGAAACCAATTGACATTTATTCAGCACATAACTGGGTAAAAGGTTAGTGCTAGAATCATTACGCAGAGCAAGGTAGGACAAATGTAGGTAAAAGGTCGCTTTGCTACTTAGGCCTAGGTTGGGGAACATAATAGTATGAGGTGATCCATTTGAGTGCCACTCCTTGGATTCCAATGTGATGGAGTGTGCTTATCAAGATGGGGTAGGAGAGGGTGTAGAAGGTGGCTGACAGGTCCATAAGGATGAGGGCTGCAGTTTCACCGTGTCCAGGAAGGCCCTAATGTCATCGGTGGCTGAGATCAATGTTGTCTCAGTGCTGTGGTTGGCTCGGAATCCGGATTGAGATGGGTCCAAGAGGTTGTTGTGTTCCAGGTGTTCGGTGAGCTGCTGCTTGATTGCCTTCTCGAGAACCTTCACTGTGAAGGGGAGCATGGAGATGGGCCAGTAGTTCTTCGGTTCTGTTGGGCCGGTGGATGGTTATTCAGGAGGAGCCTCACTTCAGTATATTTCCAGTAATCAGGAAAGGAGACAGAGGTGATGGAGTTGTTCAGGACTTTATTGACTGAGCTTGTCGCCAATCGTCTTGGTCTCAAGGTTGAAGGTGTGGTGGGGACACGGGTCTGTGGGTACTCCTGTGTTCACAGACTTCATGTTGGAGATTGTGGCTTGAGTTGTGAGAGGGTCCCAATGGGTGAGCAGGTGTTCAGGGTTTTCGTTCAATGGTGTGGGCAGGCTGGTACTGTCAGCAGCAGGGGGTTGGGTTTTTAAGTCTTCATAGATGACTAAGATCTTGTCATGGAAGAATTTTTCCAGGGTATCACAGTTCTTGGTAGGGGGTGATGCCATTCTTGGTGGATGCAGGTTTGAATTCCTTCACCATGGCGAACATCTCCTTGCTGCGGTTTGTGCTGACTTATATGTGGGGAGGGGCCTTGCAGCTGAGTTTTCTATTGTCTGTCGTCAAGGTGTTCTGCTTTGTTTCTTTGAGGAGACGGTGGTACTAGTAAAGTGCTGTCTTGAAGGTGGTATGGTCTCCTGTCTCTTTGTTTTTGCAGCACTTCCATTCTAGTTGCCTGCAGCTGCAATCGGTGATTTCCATGCCATGATAATCCAGCTGGCTCTTCTGGCAGGTACTTTAGATATGGCTGGCTTGGCGGTGGCGATTGTGTCTATACTTTCTGTGATTTACAAGGAGGAGTACCTTGCAGTCTATTTTGGGTTGGATGTTGTGTCTGGGAGGTGGGAGCGTTGTTTCATTGTCCTTCTTATATGTTTTTCCAGTTTCTGTGTGTCGGACAGGAGGGCATGGCGCTTGTGTTGGTAGGTCCTGAAATGGTGAAATGGACGCTATAGCGGTCGATCCAGGTGAGATGTGAGAGGTTGTATTTGACTCTGTCGCTGGATGTGAAAATGTGATTGAGCGTTTGTACTGCAATATGGTTATGGTCGTTCACAAGTTTCTTGGGGCCGATGTTGCATGTACTTTCCAGGAGTTCGGTAGTGTTGCTGTCTTTGGGTCATCGAGGTGAAAGTTAAGATCCCCTAGGAAGATGTAGTCCTCTGAGTCAATGGCGATCTAGGCGATGAGGTCATGGAGGGCATTGCAGAAGCTGGGGCGTGGTCTGGTGGTCTGTAAATGCGTGTGCCTCTGATGCTATTTTTCCATCTGTGTGAAGTTGGAAGTTGACCTGCTCCATTATTGAGTTGCTTTGTTTGAGGAGGTCAAGCAACGTATGGTGTCCTTGCAGATTATGGCAACTCCTCCTCTGTGTTTGTTGGTTTGTTTCCGGTGTGTTATCTTGTAGCCTTCAGCTGTGGCTTTGGTGATTCCTGGCGCAGAGGCAGGGTTCAGCCAGGTGTCTGGGAGAAAGATGACATCTGGGGCGAGGGATGCAATCGTATCCCAGATTTAGAAGGTGTGTTTGTCGAGTGTTCGAGCGGTGAGTAGAATGCACTGGCGGTCTCGGTCAGCGTGGTGAACACAGGTGTGTTTGCAGTGTTTCTGGCAATGGTGGTTGCTTCAGTGTTGATGGTGCAGCAGCAGAGATGGCTGAAAAATGGTCCTCTTGTGATGCTTGGAGATCTGCAGTAGCAGTTGTTGTTGTCGATACACTTGTGATCCAGGGCACGGAGGTCTGCAGCTGTCTAGGCTTGGACAGGCACAAACGGGATTGCCTTTGGCACAACAGCAGTGCTACTGGGCTGCATCCTCCATTAAGTAGGTCCTGGGAGGAGGGGCACTGGGTGGGGTTAGCAAGAGCTGGGAAGCGGGCAGGAAAGCATGAGTGGGCAAATAAATGCCCAGATTAAGATAATACATAAACAAGGATAATAGTGACAGTGGGGAAAACGATGGTTAGAGCAAGATTAATGGTGCAAGAAAAGACAATGTTTAAAGGAAAAAGGAACAAGAGAACACAGCGAGATTAATGGTGGGAGAAAAACAATGGTTAAAGGAGAAAGGAGGGAGAGAACACAGTGAATGGCACATGTAGTGTGGTGGAGCTCAAGTCGGGAGCACAAGCTAGACAGCGGCAGTGGGGGAGCCGCCCATCCATGTGCTGTACCTGGAAACAACTGGTTCCTGATTTCTCTACTACAAATAACAATTAACAAACTACAAACACAGTCTACTAACAGTGCCAGAGACTCAACCAATTCTGTAAAAAATAAAGTAAGACCATTCCTAAGCCCAAAACGTCTGGTAAATTATTCAAATAATAATTATATCATGCTGTGACAAGGGAAAGACAGCATTGAACTGGCTCCAACGTTTGACGAAATCACACTTTTGCTGGAAGACATCTGCTGGCTTCCGACTGAAACCTGAATCAAGTTAAGACTAGCATGCCGCATCTTCAAAGTAACAAGTTGTGAACATACAGCATATCTCAAATTATAAGTAAATGGCGTGAAGGGGTATTTATTGTTGGGAAGTGCTAATGAATGTATACTCGTCTTTTTACCTGTGCTTTTATGCTACAGAAATGTAGTGAATAAAGAACTTCTGATTGTTTGATTGATAAGTAAACAATATTTGACATCAGAAATTAAGAAATTGCGTTTCCATCTAGATGCGTCAAATGTTTTTCACTGAATACTTTGCATCTTAGAACTGCCTTATCAGACAGCTCTGGATCCTGCTTCAATGTAGGAGAAAAGTGAAAATCTCATGCCCATTGAATATCTTGCCAGTTAAGCACTAGGCTCCTCACCTGCAATTTATATAATTGTATCTTTCTAATCCTATAAAGACTCTATATCCAATTTTCACTCATTCAATTTATGTATCACCCTCGTATCTCTCCCTGAAACATGTAATTCTTTGCATGTTGCCATTCCATACAATTGAAGTTATAAAACTGTACTGTAAAAAGAAATTTGATTTTATAGAGTTTTTGTGTACAACATACTAAAGCCTTTGATTAGGTGGAGCAATTGTATATAAAAATTAAAATAAACACATAGACATTCACCATGTTTAATATTGCTGATAAATGACATATTTCAGTAAATTAAGTTCAACACCAATTCTTGTTTGAGTTTTCTATACCCCAGTTGTTTTTGTGGAAGGATCATATGGTTTTCATCTAAAAAAATCTAGTAGAAAAAAAGCATAACCAAAATTGCAACTAACACAGTAAGAATATACAGGAGGAAATAAATGTACTATTCTAAACTCTACATCTGTGCACTTTGAAAAAATAAGTAGAATAATAAAATATATATATTCAATGGAAATAAATAAAGATTACAAGGATGTTATGGTTAGGCTCAGATTTCCCTCATACAAAACCAATGAAAATCAGCAGTTAAAGTTACGTGAGCTAAATATATCTTACATCCCGCAATGTACTACTTATGACCTCACATATTACATCACTCATGACATGGTCATTGACATCACTGATGAAATCATCCAGTGATTGTTTTCTAAAGGTTTATGAGTGTTAACCATTTATATTAAGGTACTACGAAAGTTAAATTACTATACTTTGTGTACTACAAATGAGTGTTATTATTTCTATCATATATTATGTGAGTGACTGTGACTGTGTGTATCCATGTGTGAAAGGATGTCTGACTGGGGGTATACATTTGTGAGTGGATGTGTGAGTGGCTGTATGGGGAATAAGTGGGTGTGTGAGTACCCATATGGTTGACAAAGTGGGTGTATGGGTAACAGTATGAGTATGAGAGTGACTGTGTGACTGGCAGTACGGGTGAGTGAGTGGGTGTTTGTGTGGCTGTATGGGTGAGTGAGTGGCTGTGCGAGTGGTTGTATGGATCTGTGAGTGGATATGTCAGTGGCTGTATTGGTGACTGAGTAGCTGTCTGAGAGTCTGTATGGATGAATGAATGTGTGTGTAAGTGGCAGTATGGTTGACTGAGTGGCTGTTTAAGTGGGTGGTTGACTGAGTGGCGGTTTAAGTGGGTGTGTAGTTAACAGATTGGTTGTCTGAGTGGCTGCATTGGAGAGTGAGTATCTATGTCAGTGACTGTATGGGCGAGTGAGTGGCTCTGTTGAGAGGCTGTACGGGTGAGTGACTGAGTGTGTATGTGGTTGCATGGGTGAATAAGTGGATTTGTGAGTAGGTGTATGGATGAGTGAGAGGCTGTATGAGAGACTGTATGGGTGTTTGAGTGGCTGTATGGGTCTGTGCCTGGGTGTTTGAGTAGCTGTGTGGGTGTGTGAGTAGGTTCGTGAGGGCTGTATTGGTTTGTGAGTGGGTCTGTGAGTAGGTCTGTGGGTGTGTGAGTGGGTATGTGAGTCCCTTTATGGGTTTGTGAGTGGGTATGTGAGTGGCTGTATGGGTCTTTACAGTGGGTGAATAGGGAAGGCAGGGCCTTCAATGGGCACGCAACAATTCTGCTGTGTGGGACTTACTGGTGGTAACAGGAGGTGTTCTTGGTAGGGATGGGCTGAGTTCATGGAGTTGCACTATACGGAATTCCGCTCTGATGAGCTGCTTCTGGATTCCCAATTCCACAGGGAACAGGGGCCTCACTGAGCCCCACGAATGGTTCCGCAGATTTCAGAAAATGTAAAAAAAAAACAAGTTGACGTATTTTAACATACAAAATGTATGCTTTTACGTAACTTATATTCCCCCTTGGGGTCAGGGAGTCTCTACCTTGACCCCTTCATAAATATTACAGCCCAAATGTGAGCCCCGGGGACCATTTCCTGATAAAAGAAAATGACGGCTGCAACTTTTTTGTGAAGGTGCGGCCAGCCAACGAGGTCTTTACTAACCCTGGGCGAAGCACTACGCTACGCTCGCGGAGTTTGCGAAGTTTTCGCAACTTCGCACTACGCGAGCTGCACGTAGCACAGTGCGAACATGCGTAGTGCAGCGTAGCGTAGTGCAGCGGTCATTTTTTGCTTGTTCGCGGTCCTGAACGGCATGTTCGCGACCGCGAGCAAGCAAAATGACATCCCGGCGAGATTCTCAACGCGAGGAGGTCAGGTTTCTCATTGTGAGTGGTTGCGCATGCTCGCGACCGCTCTCAATGAGAAACTACCTGTTCGCGTTGAGAAAGCTGCCGCTCGAGTAATAATCTACTCGAGCAGCAGAAAACTACAGCTCGCACTGTGCAAGATGCCGTTTTCAATGCTTGCACAGTGCCGGATGCTTGTCCGCACTGTGCAATCATTGAAAATGCATCTTGCATAGTGCGAACATGCTACTATGCAGCTCGCGTAGTGCTACGTGAAGTTCGCGTAGTGCGAAGTGCACTTCGCGTAGCTTCGCGTAGCGCTATTTCGCGAACTACGCCCACCCTTAGTCTTCACTTTGGATCTGTGTATTCCTGCCAGAGTATCCACGTCCCTAGAGTTCTATAGTTTATGCTCTTTAATATCTCTAAACTACTGAATGGTTTTGCACCAAATTTAAAAAAGCATACTTTCTTGACCACCAAGGGACAGCTTTCTGACAAATTTGTTGTAATCCCGTGCAGCAGCTTGGGCTGCAGTTGTGTTAAAAATTGCTATGGGAATTATAATGGGAAAAATGCATTTTGGGGCCTACCCTTTGTCTCGACCCCCGCTTGACGGATCACTTGGAAACTTTCAACACAGCAGCTGAACCGACTAAAATATACGTTTTGACAATTCGTGAAGATTCATCAAGCGGCCCCAAAGGCATAGGAAACACAAAAAACCCTCTTCCTATGAGTTCGGAAACCTAAATCTATAATTGCCTACTTAGGTTATCATTCCAAATTCTGGATATGACATTTTTGTAGGGCAATAGACTGGCAAAAAAACACATTTCTATTTTCCTGATGAAGGGTCTACATGTCAGTGTTGGAGTGGAAACCTCACCATGCCTACCAATAACTAGTGTAGTTATAAAACACTGTCATGCTATGTGTCATAATGTAAATTTGCACAGCCATTTTACAAAGAAAGCTTAGACCTTTAGAGTCTATGGAAAGCTTTCTCAAATGTATATTAATTAATGCATTACTGAAAAGGTAATCAGAAGAGGTTACATACTCAGACCAAATATCTACTCTAGAATAGATAGCAGCATTAAACTAGTGTCTTTAATGACTGCAAATCTAATTGCCGCAAATACAAATGGGAAGTAATCCAGAATATATAGAATAGTGTTTCTCCATACTAATAATATAATACAAACCAGTTAAGGCACCTTTGGATCCTGTAGTATGAACATCCGCTGTAAACGTCACTCAATGATCTATACAATGGAATAGAAAACTAAATATTGCCAAAATAAGCCTAAGCAGAACCACAAATCTGTTGAGTTGAAGTCTTGCCGGGATTTGCCTTTTTACCAGGTAGCAACGTACTCTTCTGACATAAATACACATATGAAAGGTACAATATGATCAATTGAACAAGCAGTAACTACGTTGGCCACTTGCTTTCAGTGGCGGGACACTGCATGGAGAAAGGGTTGTCCTCGTCTGCCACACTAGGTGAATATATTCATGTGAGACAGCACTTTGTAGACAGCAGAGATAGCAAAATGGCTACAAGAAGAAAGAAAGAATACAATCTAGACAAGCAGTAGATAAAAGCACTGATAAATAAGTTCAAATGTTTTCTTATGTGAGTAGCTGGAACTAGATTCAAACTAAGAGCAAAGCTTAAGAAGTAGGACCCGAAGGTGTTTGAGTCCTTCTTGTGTATGGTTGCATACTGTCAGCAAGAGTATCTGATAGAAACATTTTAGTAAACTATTATTTATAATGAGTGTAGAGTTTCTAATATTAGCTCAATTGATTCAATATTTTTGGAAACAATATTTAGAAGACTATATGTTTGATAGCATTTTTTGAAGAAATATTCTGTTATGATGCCATCTGAGTGCCTGACTATCTTTAACCACACGTGAGACCCGAATAACAGTGACCCCAATTTCTTGTTGATTTCTGTTCGGAGCAAAGAGTAAAGTGTACACTTGAGTGTGCAGTTTTATTGTTGAGAATGCAGCTTTGTAAACCCAGAGAAAGGAATTTGTTTCACTGTCCACCCTACCACCCAGCTTATCACATGCAGAAACGGTACACTTATAGTTAGTAGAGCTAAAGTGAAGGCCTCACCTATCCTGGTTAAAGAAATGAAGAAGAGTCCAATTTATCACCGGTGGGTTTCAGCACATCTCCTTGAAGTAAAAGAGAACAAGCTCTCAGATAAATCTTAATATAAATATTTTGCTACATTAGGGGCTGACCTCAACTGAATATTTGGGATTTTTGGGAATCCGACAGATTGATATCAGATGTGGAAGGTTTTGGTGGACGCCCAACTCTTAGATTGACAATTGAAAGACGTCCCGGAGTTTTGTCACCTGAACTGACAAGGCTCAGCTTTTGTTCTAGTCCTGGGTATTATGGGAATGTGGAATAACGAGAACCTCATCTGAGGAAGACATGAGTACATTAAATCATTCCATAGAAAATTCTAGACACAACGAACTGTGGCCCTTCGTGCAAGGTCTTTCCAAAGAGACATGAAAGAAATCCTTTGTCACCCCCTTTCATCCACAAAAGTGGCATGAGAGTGGGAAGAGTTTGTTTTACTCCACTGGCTTTGTCGAGTAACTGAGATGCTGCAAGTAAAAGATTCGGTTACTCTCGAAATCACAGTAGTGTCTTGTTCCAAAGGATTTTGTGCTAATTGGAAATCTGTGGCCTCTTAATCTCTTGAGTCTGGACTTTGGCACCCTTAATGTGTGTTTTTCTACAGTTTTGAGTGCCCAGATTCAAAAGTATGGTGATTTCTTCTTATTTTGCTATATCTGATGCAGTTGCAGTTGCAGAAATAAAATAAACCTATGATATTAAAGAAGACCAATTTCCTAACCAGTATCACATGCATGGCTCTCACCAGAGGGTGTAAATATTCTAGCCTTTCTATATTAAGTTTTCCCATGCTGCGTCATTTTGAACTTCCATAGTAAAATTTACCAAAGCATCAATGACGTGTGTAGGCCTTTTAAGACAACTCAGGAAAATCTCTCATCTTTTGTCCCCAACAACATTGAGGCGTGCCGTATCAGCCATGATTCTGTCACGCTTAGACTATGGCAACTCACTGTACACTGGCCTACCCCAGCATCAATTGACTGGACTACAAACAGTCATGAATGACGCAGCTAGACTGGTATTTGAAAAACCAAGGAGGACACATGCAACACCACTACTGCGTAAATTACACTGGCTACCAATCAGACAAAGAGTAATGTTTAAAGGACTCTGTATCACGCACAAAGCCCTATATGGTAACGCGTCAAGTTACATTAAAGCGCGTTTGGTCCCCTATACTCCCAGTAGGGTTCTCCGCTCAACTGATGCCACCCTTTTGGCATGCCCATGTTTTAGACTTGCTACAATGGGTGGGCGTGCATTCTCAAATGCGATTCCAGTGGCCTGGAACAACTTGCCAATACATTTGTGCAAAGAACCAAGCCTCCTGCCCTTCAGGAAGATGCTTAAAACGGTGCTCTTCCGGGAGGCATGGGGCTCGATTTAAGGTCGCTTTGCTGCAGGAACATTCTGTCTGTACATTTGGACAAGCGCTTAGAGACCCCTGGGTGATAATGCGCTATATAAATCTAAATACATAAATAAATAAATAACTAAATTCTGCTGGTTGGAGCCAATGACAGACAGTGCTCTTCACAGCTGTCAGATTGAAAAAAAGATCCTTGATATATGGTCCAAACTGAGAAGATATAGATTGTGGAAGGCACTATTCATTAGCATAAATGAAACTCACTACAGTCATGTTTTCTCATGCTAACAAAAGTGTCTGTCTCTGATGGGTCAACCTTCCTTTTCCTATTTTAGCTCCTAGGATGAGATAATGTTGACTAGCTTGCTCAGTCAAATTGTTTACATACTTGTAGCAATAGGAATGTCATGTTCTTCCATTCTCATTTCCTGTCTTCAGACACATGTATAGTCTCTTGGTTTGAATATATCATGCACCTCTATTGCAAAGTGGGTGTATCATCCTAAAAATTAGGGATTTGCTTTTGTTTATAAAACTCACTTCTACACAGACTTCCTGGCTGACTGACTCTGTGATTCATGCACTATTTGTTTTCTTTTGTTAATAAACCTTTTCAGATTTTAATTTGTACATGAGCATATTTTCTTTAACACCTTAAAGTACTCCTCTTGTCCGGAACTCCAAGAATGTTCACCCTACCACTGAAAGTGGTTTGAAGGAAATAAAGACTCAGGCGATAGGCCTGAGCACTAATATATTTGCCAGGGGCCCCAAAGCAGATTCCCAGTCTTCCCATGCAGTTTAAGTTTGCTGGTGGACATACACCTGTTGATTTACTAACGCCTCAGTCAAAGTGAAGAGGTCCACTAGGACTGCTAGGTTTAAATCTGCAACCCTTGGGCCTACAGCAAAGTCCTAATCGGAGGGAAATAGATAATAAAAATAAAGAAGATGGAAATCAAGCATCCCTGTGACACTCCCCAGGGCACAAGCATCGGGAGTGTCCCGTTGTAGCTGGTCTTCATACACTTGATTAAACTACAAAGCTCTGCAGCGGCTACAAAACAATTCAAGCAAACAGCCTGTCAGGTAGCATAAGATGTCTCAGAACTTTAAAGGCAGCAGAGAGGCGCTAAAACAAGAATTGGCAAGTGCACATCTTCTGTCTATTCTAATATGAACTATTGACTGAACAGGTCCGGATCACCATTAGACCCATGCCCTCACCACATCTTCAACAAAGCCAGCACAGCCATCACACCCCATCTTCGGAAAGTAATCAACATCTCCTTCGAGACAGCAACCTTCCCGGAAAGCTGGTAGCACGCTGAGGTCAACGCCTTACTCAAAAAACCCAAGGCAGACCCCAAGGACCTCAAGAACTTCCGGCCCATCTCCCTGCTCCCGTTCCCGGCAAAAGTCATAAAAAAAGTCAACAAATAACTAAGCCGCTACCTCGAGGAGAACAACATCCTTGACCCGTCCCAGTCCGGGTTCCGCAGCAACCATAGCACCGAAACCGCCCGAATCGTCGCCACTGATGACATCAGGACCCTGCTAGACAACGGAGAAACAAAAGCCCTCATCCTCCTGGACCTGTCAGCCGCCTTCGACACCGTCTGCCACCACAGACTAGGAACACACCTACACGACGCCGGGATCCAAGAGAAGGCCCTGGACTGGACCACATCCTTTTTCTCCGGCAGAACACAGAGCGTCCGCTTCCCCCCTTCCGCTCCAATGCCACCGGGATACCCCGGGGCTCATCCCTCAGCCCAACGCTGTTCAAAATCTACAAGGCACTCCTCACCTATGTCGCCCAACAGCACAACTTCAACATCATCTCCTATGCCGACGACACCCAGCTGATGCTCTCCCTCACCAAAGACCCTCACACTGCCAAAACCAACCTCCACAAAGGAATGAAGGCCATCGCCGAATGGATGAGGAACAGCTGACTGAAGCTGAACTCGGACAAGATGGAGGTCCTCAACCTCGGATCCACCCCTTCAGCCTGGGACGACTCCTGGTGGCCGACTACACTGGGAACAGCTCCAACACCCACCGACCACGCAAGCAACCTAGGGGTCATCCTCGACTCCACCCTCTCCATGACTAAGCAGGTCAATGTGGTCTCCTCCTCCTATTTCAACACCCTCTGCATGCTCCGCACCGAAATGAGAAGAACGGTCACCCAGGCCCTCGTCACCAGCAGGTTGGACTACGGAAACGCCCTCTATGCAGGTACTTGGGCCAAACTCCTCAGACGGCTGCAACGCATCTAGAACACCTCTGTACATCTGATCCTCGACATCCCCTGCCGCGGCCACATCACACCCCACCTGAGAAACCTGCACTGGCTGCCCGTCAACAAGAGGATAACCTTCAAGCTCCTCATTCAACGCACACAAAATACTCCACAGCACCGGACCAGCATACCTCAACAGACGACCAGCTCCGCTCCAGGCCCTCGCCACAGTCCCCCGCATCCGAAGAACGACTGTCGGTGGCAGATCTTTCTCCCAACTAGACGCCAAGACCTGGAACACCCTCCCCCCACCCCCACCCACCTACGGCAGACTCAAGACCTGCTGACCTTCAGAAGACTTCTCAAGACCTGGCTCTTCGAGCAGTAGCAGCACCTCCCTACCCCAGCGCCTTGAGACCCTCACGGGTAAGTAGTGCGCTTTACAAGTAATATGATTGAATGATTAATTGATTAAATGCATACCAGATCTTGGAAGACATTAAATAAGTCATTTCAACAATTGACAACACGACTGTGTAAAACTCCACGAAACATGACCACAAACTATAAATCCAGAGATGCATTTGATATTTGAACAACTACATCAATATTGCTAGCATAAACTGTGATCACTTACAAACTCTGCATTATGACTTCTTTACTGATAACATTGTGTGATTAGATATGAACTTAGAACAAAAGAGAGCATTTAATTTCACAAGATAGGTCCACTATAAAGATAATACATTCAGCAGTCCTTAAAAAGAAAATCTAATAATTATGTATTGGCACTGTTAACCTTAGCTTGTGCCTGCTGTCTTTTTATAGTTAGAAATGCCACAACCTTTTTTTATGCGGTCTAGAGCAATTAACGTTTTACCATACCATACAATTGCCAACACGCATTTTGAAATTGTTTTTGAATCTGTAGCAGCTAATGTTTTAAACTCATTTGGCTCAGTTTAAGCACAGGATGTGAGTTTAGCTAAAATCCCCTTTTTTGGCCCTCATTAAGAGCTGGAAGGATACTTGGTAAGATGATATTGCGAGCCAGAATATGTGATTCGGGCTTCCATCCTGGCAAAATAGTCTGGCAAGTATGAGTTTTTCCAGGGACAGGGAACAACCACACATAGTTAGAGATACTAGACCCTTTACCATGTGTTTACCACTGATTTCGGAGAAAGAACTGTAACATTTTCTGGCTGTTCTGAGCAAGTGGTATTTGGTAGGTGTCCGCAGGAGGGCCTCTGGGCTGTGAAAGCGTGGGTATGGAGAGCAGGGGTGCAGGGCAGGCTTAGACTGGCTTGGGAGGCACTGTCTGCTCCACACACTGCTGCAGCAGACAGGTGGGGGTCAGCCCTTTCAACTTCAGCACCTGAAAGGCTCTTCTGTCTCCAGCTCTGGAATTATCAGGTACAGAATCTGCAGACCCAACAATTCCGGTCCTGGAGACAGTTGGAATTGTAAATTGGGGTATTTCACCAGTATTTCTCACTCCGGGTGAAAATCCCCAACTTGTTATGAGGGCCTTACTGCCTGAAATGGGTCCTGAATGATGAGTTGTTGGAAAGGACTATACAATCCAAGATGAAGCTGCAATGGGCAGTGGTAGGCGACAATAGCTGGAAGATTGAAGAGGCTGTTGGGGGCCGGACATCAGCTTTATACCTTTGAGGAGCGGAGGAGGGTGATATTCGCTCACTGTTTGGCCTGATTTTCTCACTCATTAACAGTGCTGCTAATGAGGCTGTGACCTCCTTGTCTGATTTAGTCTATTCAAGCCCTCTCTATTGAAAGTCATAGAAGATATGAGGCCCAAAAAGGTTGATTTCTTCAGCCCTGCTGGATGGCTAAAGAACGAATATCAAGGAGAACTACTGTCCAAGGAGGAAGGGGAACAGGATCTTACCCTGGCGTAGGGCATGCTGATGCGTACAATTTCTGAAATGAGATACATGATAGTGGGCACCACAAGTAACCCTGGGCGGAGAGCTCTGCTCCACCCGCGGAGTGTGAGGAGATTTGCCTACTTCGCGTTCCATGGAAAGCGCAGAGTAGGTAAATCTCTGCAGACTCCATGGTGGAGCGGAGTTGACCAGCCCTCGCCTCCCATCCGCCCTATTAACAATTACATACAACTTTTAAAAAACGACATTATAGTAAATAAAAAACACCTTACCTTAGCTGCGGCGTCCCCGGGCTGTCCTCCTCCTCTTCATCACGTTCTCTGTGAAAACTGCACAAGCGCAGGCACAAAGGGCGGGTGGGAGGCGGGTGGCGTAGCGGAGCTCCACAGAGTTTGCTATCAACTCTGTGGCCCTCTGCGTAGCTCCGCTACGCCCACTGCGTCCGGGGTTAACCACAAGCAGATTTCAAAAAGCTGTGAGTTAGAAGACAAATTCGAGAAACTCTGAAGCAGAATGGCTGGTGTGAAAGCATTTCTCCTTCATAGTGCCTATTTGAAATGGGCGCTATTTTCTCACTCTAAACCCTGTCTACTTTTTTAAGTAAATAGGGTTTAGCATCTGAAACTTTGGCTATGTACATAGTGCCCACACCGCCATGCGCTCCCCCCGCTTGCAATACACACTTACATTTCCCAACAGAAACTCAGGAGACATGTTTATGGGCAAGAACTGCTGCAGGTTTATTTCATACAACACAGGTATGGTATGACGTTCGTTATGGTGGGTCATCTTACAGGCGATCCAAAGCAGGCAGCTCCTCGCTGTCCCGCTTGCCTAAGGAGCCATCTTGCACGGCGAGACGATGCTCTGATGGTGCTTTTATTCCACTTTTGTTATACTCCCGCCCCGCCCCCCCAGTCAGGGCGGAGCGGTAGGGCACACCCCCGGTCGGTTCAGGCCCCCTGACAGCCCGAAGGACTAACGGGGCGCCGTCGCGGTTTCCCGGAACCTCCTTCGGCTCCAGGTCCTTGGCTAAGGCACCCTTACTGTGCCAGGCAGAGGTACCCTTACTGTACCCTTCTGCCGCAGAGGTACCCTTACTGTCCGTCTGCTTCCAGATCGCCCTGTACTCCGCCACAGCTCTGGAGGAGGCCCCCGTCGATGACAGAGCCCCCCACCAACCTAGCTACTTTCGGTCGCTGTTTAGTGCACCTTTATCATAGTAACCTTCCGTTTTCTCTTCGTATTGATACCTGCCCAATGCAACACAGTCCTCTCTTTCCATGAACTTCTGCCTGGATCTGACGACCCTCTTGCGGGGATGTTCTACCGCTACCGGTGATCTGGCCCTGCGAGGAACCTCAGACCACAGGAGCTCGCCCGCTCCCAACCCGTTCCCAGATGAAAGGTGGGGGTATTGTGTGGGGGCCCCCCGTACGCAGGGTGCTGTTCTAGTTTGAGCCTCAAATTGCTCTATTACATAATGGATACCACGGTTATCGCATGGTAACGCCCCAACTGATCCTGCATGCACTCGATTATGCTACAAGGGCAGGTCTCACTCTCACAGGACTAGTTACCAACAACATGGATCTTGCCACCATAGGACCTGAATAACCCCTATTCACTGACTCAGGGCGCCGGCTTAATCGTGTACCTGGCCCAGGGCCCTCCACCGCCAGTGAGCCCTGCAGTTTGAATTAAGCTGTTTGGCATTCAATATCTACAAGAGGATCCACACATCCTCGCTTGGTCCATGCTTCTCTGTTGCATAACCTGGATCGGCTACCATAAAGCTTCCTTGCCTAGCCGACCCCGCCTCCCCAGCGTGACCAGAACATTCCCTCCCAGGTGAAATATGGGGATATTGGGAGGACCACCCCTCCCCGCCCTGCATTGCTCTAGCTTGTAATGCAAAGCAGCACACTACTTTCAACTGTTTTCCAGCGCTAAAAAAGTTTTGCGCTGGAAAGTAAACTAGTAAAAAAAGATTTTACATGTTTTGCGTCTTTTTGTGAAGCAAATGCGGTGTTAAATCTAAGTAAATACACCCCTCACTCCCGCGTAGGACACTTCTAGGACAAACTGACAATCGGCAGGTGAATGAATAACTTCAGCACATAAGAGCGAGGGTTAAGACTATCAGTATATGCAGCTTAAATAAGTGCATGCACCAGGCCTGCCTGAAATCTGTTGTTTTCTATAAAGTTGCCATGTTAAGTCATGGGGAGTATAAATGGTTTCAGAGCACGGGATACAGGCAGCTTGGAAGTCTGTTTTCATTGGGAGATGCACATAAGGAATTTTTAGGGCCCACAAACTACAATGAGGCACTGGGAGTTGCTCTAACACACGAAATATCCCTTTAATTTGCATAAAACATGGACAAGGAAGTGTTCCTGCTCTGTACATGCAGTGCCAAAGAAAGAATAAATACATACGGAGAGCAGGGAAAAAAGGAACCCACAAGCGTTTTAGAGCAATCTTAAGAAGTGAAATTAAAAATTCCAGAACAAAACGGCAGTCCACGTTGGGGCCGCCATTGCAAGTACAGGCAGCTTTGAAAGTCCATGCGCCGAGCACACAGATGAGGCGACTCTGCTATGATGAGAGGTATAGACAATCAGATACACAGTGGCAGAGAAAATGGCTTCGCATTCGGAACACCTTGGCATTTTTGTTGTTGTCCCTGTGAAAATCCATGCCTGACGCAGAGGCGGGCACGGAGATGTACCGCAGCTCAGGCATGAACCTCAAAACACCAGGCACGCGCCGGATAAAACAGAATTATCATCTGCGGCGTAATTATTTATGAAGCGCCGAAGGAGGGCCTGAATGTCACCGGAGAGGGACAGGTAAACATTCAGTTGCAGCTGGCTGCACAGTACACGGACATTAAACAGCACAGAGATCACGGAAGCAGGCAAGCCCGGTCACTGGTGTCACACGACAGCGCACAGCTGCCCCGATAAAATTCAAATCAGACCAAATGGCTGCAGAATGGCTCATAAAGTTGGGACATCAGAGCAGGCACTGATTGTAAGTGATGTAATTTGAAGACGGAAAATAAACCCCCTCAAGGCTGACGTTTCCTTCAAAGCCCACCGAATACAAAGCATGATTTGTGCCAGGCACTCTGGCGGGAGTTCTGCATTTAATGCCACAGATGCAAGGGGCGATCAGGTTCAGTGTCAGTCGCATTGGGTCGAAAGCGCCTGCAATCCCAGAGGTTTCGAAGATTGCGCAGGTATCCTGGATAACCACAGAAGGGCACGGTGCTTCCAATCAGGACAGCAGCGAATCACAGAGTGTATGCCTGCGGATAATCATGCCATTTGCAAATCAATTTATAGTGAGAAGCACTAGGATTTGATTTGCAATAAATAACAGGCAGGTTCTGTTTAGGATACTGTTCCACACTAAAATACAGAGCAGTTGAGAGAGGCGAGTTATTCTTAATCCTGAATCATATGTTGTGCTTTAAGATATATTATATATATATATATATATATATATATATATATATATTCACTGAAAAAACCATAGGTTATAGACCATATATAGTTAGGAATTAGCATTTACAAAACCTTGAAAATTCACTGAAAAAACCATAGGTTATAGACCATATATAGTTAGGAATTAGCATTTACAAAACCTTGAAAATTCACTGAAAAAACCATAGGTTATAGACCATATATCGTTAGGAATTAGCATTTAAAAAACCTTATTTTACTCACACAAAACCATTGAAATTCCATATATAGTTAGTTGCACTAACTATATATCGCGCACCCGCAATCCACTGCTGATGATGTCACATATTACATCATTCATGACATGGTCAGTGACATCACTGATGACATCTCAAATGACATCACTGATGAGATCACTGATGACATCATCCATTGACTGTGTGTTTCTGTAAAGTTTAAATATGTTTTACATATTGAAGAATGAGTAGATGTATAAGTGTCTGGATGAAGGATTTAGGTGCGTGACTGACTGTATGAGTGAGTGATTAAATGTGTCTCACTGAGTGCATGGGTTAGTGACTAAACTGTCTTAATTTGTGCATCATTATGTCTGTTGTTCTGTAAACTGCTGCATGTGTTGATCAGTAGCTATATGAGTAACTATATGGGTTATTGATTGATTGTCCAAGTATTTGTATGGGAGACTGAGTGTGTGTGTGGCTGGCTGGGAGATGTGTGACTCTGTGCAGATCAATGTGTACTTGTATCAATGATTGTATAAGAGAGTAAGTATGTGTTAGTATATGTTTGAAAATGTAAGGAACTCTATGTTTAAATGGAAAATGGAAAAAATAGAAAATGGAAGTGTGATTGATTCTTTACAGGACTGACTAGGTGTGTGAGTAACTCCATGGATGAGTGGCAGAGTGTGAGTGTCTGTATAGGTGTATGAGTGCATATGATTGTGTTGTAAAGATGAGTGATTGTATGTATGAATGATTGTATGGGTGAATGAGTGAATGTGTGTGTAGACGTAGGAATCAGTGAGTGCGTATGTAGTAACTAGTATTGGTGTGTCAATGGTTTCAAAAATTATACTCTGTATTTAACACTGGGTGTAACAGAGGTTATATTAAAGTGTGAGGAGATGCATTGTATTGTCACATGAATGATATCATCAGTGATGTGGTCATTGATGTCAAATGAGATGTCATCAGTGATGTCATCAGTGATGTCATTTGAGATGTCATCAGTGATGTCATCAGTGATGTCACTGACCATGTCATGAATGATGTAATATGTGACATCATCAGCAGTGGATTGCGGGTGCGCGATATATAGTTAGTGCAACTAACTATATATGGAATTTCAATGGTTTTGTGTGAGTAAAATAAGGTTTTTTAAATGCTAATTCCTAACGATATATGGTCTATAACCTATGGTTTTTTCAGTGAATTTTCAAGGTTTTGTAAATGCTAATTCCTAACTATATATGGTCTATAACCTATGGTTTTTTCAGTGAATTTTCAAGGTTTTGTAAATGCTAATTCCTAACTATATATGGTCTATAACCTATGGTTTTTTCAGTGAATTTCAATGGTTTTTTAATAGCAAATATCATAAGCTGTCGAATGTCAAGTACGTGGTAAGTAAAAACATTTTCGTGTTTATGCACACTGATCTGCTTTGAATGCTGCCCCCCCCCTCATTTCTATTAGGAGTACTCTCTCTTTGCAGATAGTGAAGGGTAGTTAACGCAGGCCTTTGCCCCCGTTGTAATCCGTCGTGCCTGCTTCTCTCTCCATTTGATTGATTGTTCTCTTTGGTTCATTCTCTATTTACAAACAAGCACAGAGTCGCAATACTCTGTTTAGTCTTTGCAGATAGCGAAAAATCGTGTAAAAAAACAAAAGGAATCGAGCAAAATCAGTAGGCCACTAATGGGATCTCTTTTTGACCTCGCTAAAATAGAAACATTAGGTACAACCTGTTGAAAATAGCAATGTGTATGTACATAAGCGGCGTTCATTTGTGTTCACAGTACCCCTTGTTGATTGTTTGAATCGAGCATTGAATTGTTCGAAGTTGGTTCTCTTAAGGATCTTCTCTGCCTGCAAACGAGGAAGAATAGGAATATTCTCTCTCCCTTTGCAGATAGTGAAGGGTAGGTAACGCAAACCTTTAACACGTCGTGCCTATTTCGTTCCTCATTGATTGATTGTTTTCCCGAACATTGACTGTTTGGGAATTGGTTCTTTTTGGAGGTATTCCCTGTTTGCAAATAAACGTAGGAAAATCTTTGCAAGTAGTGAAAGGGTAGGTAATGCGGACCTTTCTCCCCCGTTGTAATCTGTCATGCCTATCTACTCCCCACTGATTGATGCACCTGTTTCACCCGGACCATTTACTAGAGATAGGTCATCTGGCCCGACCAGAGAGCACCCCTAGTGAAAAGGACATATGCAATAATAACGAAGTGATCACTGTATCCTGTTAACAGAAACTTTAGCATGAAACAACCTGGAAAGAAAGGAATAGGAAAACGAAAATCAGTAGGCCACTGATGAACTTTTTATTAAATAACAAACAAAGAAACGATAACAATACGTAATGATAAAACCTATTATTGTCCTAGAAACAAGAAACGTTAGAAGTAAGCCCGTAATAAGAAACCTGAAAACAGTAAGAGAAACCAAGTGTGACATTGCAACGGCCACAAGGCAACGAGGCTTCATCGCCCCTCACTGCCCCAAAACGTGTCTGTCCCACCGCCTGCCACGGCCAAATAACGGCAAACTGGGAAAGATACAAGTCAGCAGACATCCGCCCCATTCTGGAAACTTCCAAAGTGCAACAGGTTTCCGGCTACGCCCAGCCGGAAGCAACACATATAAGGCGGGTCCTGCTGCCAACCGTCGGCCAGGAGATCATCACGTAAGGAGTAGCCGGAGGAGAGGCCGAGGCCAGCGGGACCCGGCCAGGGGGATTGACAACACTGGAGAGTTGCAGGGGGGGGAATGTCTATGTCCTCGACCCTCCCCTCTCTCTCCCAGTCCGGCCGCGGTGGCACTTGAGAGTTGCAGGTTGTCCCCCCACTCTCTCTCCCGGTCCGGCCACCAACGGCCGGGGGCTGGGGCCGATGGGATCCGGCTGCAGCCGATGAGCCAAGGAACCCGTTCATGGGGCCAGAGCAAAGGGCGTCCGGCCGCCATCCACCGGAGGTCCGGCCCAAAGACGGACGGGACATTTCTTCTTTCTTTTATAATGGCTGCGACAACACTGGGGTCGGATGTCTTGCACATGCCTCCGACCCCCCCCCCCCCCCCTCGTCCTCATCGCCTGGTCCGGCCATAACAAATGTCAAGCGAGACGCCGTGGGGTGCACTGGGTGGGAGAGACGGTGCGAACAGGCCTCTCCCGCCTCCCCAGGTGGAGGCTTCCCAGCTGCACCCTCAGCGCTCCAGGCGCCCGGAAAAGGGTTCTTCCACTGTGGCGATGCTGCAACGTCTCGCCCGGCAGGGTGGAGCCCGTCCGCTCATTTGACCCCGCGATCGCCAGTAGCTACCGAACTCTCAAAATGGCGGTCGACCTGGCAAGAGCGGGCCCAGCATAAAGAAATGGCCCGGTCACTGGTTGACTCCTCCACCGTAGTCCTCCACGACCTTGAAGATTCTAGAGGAGCCGCGGGAGTCCCCGACCCCCGCAGACACCCCCGATGGGGAATGACTGCCATGATCGCCCGTGGAGTGACGAAACTGTAGCCGCGGGACGTCGGCGCTCCCATGCTGGCGCCAGCCTCAGTTTGAATGACTAGAATCCTGCAGACATCAGTTCCGGTGAAAGCACGGTGTGACCCGGTAGGAAAAATTGTTGCACCCCCTCCCCTTTTTGACTGATGGTTCAAACCACCGATCCTTTCCTTTGCCCTTTTAACGGAACTTTGGACTGCCTCCCCCCCCCCCCCGCGGCGCCCCACGCCGTTATTTGCTGGGCGGCAACTTACTAGACATCACCTTCGTGCCATCTAGATTTCAGCGCGTTCTGCTGCCTTGGAACTATTCGCACAACAGACCGCTACTGACGACCCACCCCCAGGCAACATCTTCTGAATTTTCATAATTTGAAAGAACTAGTAACATGTCCTCATCAGGAATTTCCTCTTCAATCATCTCATCAGGAATCTCCTCATGAAAAGTCTGCAATGATGATTCTTGTAACTCTATGGTCTCCAAACATTCGATAAATTCGCCATCAAGAGATAATTTCATTAAATGTAGTGGATAATTCAAAAGAAATTGCCACGGTCTCTTCATTGTTTAAATGTTTTTACTGTTTTTGTTTTGTTGTATATATTTATAAGTTATTAAAGTTTTATATTCCTACTACTTTGTTGGAGTGCTATATATTTTTAATGTGACACATAATTGTAAAAACTTTGATGTACAAAGAGTCATCCCTGGAATCTTCCGCTTCAGGCTCAGTCCCCTCCCCAATCACAATACAGGATGGTTTTCAGATAGTAAGAACGTGTGTGGTTTGACGGATCTCATCGGGTGTGGGCCTTGATCTACTATAACTCCTTTGAAGAGGGGTGATTCTTTACAGCTGGGGCCATAAACTACATCTGCAGGGCTAGCTGATAGCCTGGACAATCGGACACAGAGGAAGAGGAGTGTCAGAGGGTGCGGTAGTGAATAGGGCGAAAGGGAGGTGTCGGGCGGGCACAGAGTGTGATTCTCAGGGAAGAGCAGCGCAGATGGGGGGAGGTTTATTGCCGATGCATAAGACAGAGAGCGGGGGTGTCCAGTGCCTGGGGAAGATGCTTGCGAGGGTGGGGAGCCATACTACGGATCAACAGCGTGCAGAAAGTGGGTCTGGTCAAGGCATCTAAAATGGCTGCCGTGCACGACAAAAGTGTGGCATTTCAAAAAAGGCAAGATGGCGCAGACAATGTTTTTCAACACTTCCTCATTTCCTTCGAATCGAACGTTAACAGACGTTGGTGCATATTACCAAAGTTAAGCGATATTTATCGCTAACGATGCTTAGCAACGAATTTTTTACCGCTAAGCATCGTCAGAAATTATCGCAGATAAACCTTGCTATTATCAAGGTTTATCGCAAATGCGATAAAAAACGGCCGCAATGCATGAATATCGCTAAAAAGTCAGCGATATTCATGCATTACCGAGCTAATGCTCTTAGCCATGTTATCCACCTCCCATTGGATAACATGGCTAAGAACTGCTCAGGGCAGGTGTTAGTTTTTGGAGATATTCGCGCTTGGCGCGAATATCTCCAAAAGTTGGTAATAGGAGATAGATATCTTGCATGTTGTAATGCAAGTTATTGTGGTATATGGAACTCATACCATAATCTCTCAGGAAAACAGAAACTGATCCTTTTGGGACCGCCTGAGAAGGCCTAGGGGGTGAGGGGTACTCTACTTTGCCCCCTTTTCACGTTCCAAACTATTTTATTTTACTCTCTTCTATAATTACACAAAATGGCAGCGATAAGATGCATCAGAGACAGACAGTGAGAGAAATGAGGCCGGAGATGAAGAAGAGATGTCAAATACACATTGGAGATAATATAGTGGGAGAAGGGAAGTAAATATGAGTAAACTTACCATGTAACATAAAAATGTTGCACTCTATACTATAAGTCTCATTTTATACTACAATCACTTCGCTACAACCTCATAAATTAAAAATAAAAATGAATAATGTCTCAAACAATTTTTGATTTCTAAATATAAATTTATTCTTCTGAATTTTCAAAATTTGAAAGAACTTGTAACATGTCCTCATCAGGAATTTCCTCTTCAATCATCTCATCAGGAATCTCCTCATGAAAAGTCTGCAATGATGATTCTTGTAACTCTATGGTCTCCAAACATTCGATAAATTCGCCATCAAGAGATTGATCAAAAAAATCATTCAAGTCATCTCCTCCTTGTGAGAATACTTCATTATTGGTGCTGTAAATTTCAATAAATGTGGTGGATAATTCAAAAGAAATTGCCACGGTCTCTTCATTGTGAGCCATTTTATTTTGAAATTGCTTGCTGTAAATTGCAGAAAAAAATAATCACTTTCATTTATCGTTTTTAGTAATACATAATATA
Organism: Lissotriton helveticus; assembly: GCF_964261635.1. Classification (NCBI taxonomy): domain Eukaryota; kingdom Metazoa; phylum Chordata; class Amphibia; order Caudata; family Salamandridae; genus Lissotriton; species Lissotriton helveticus. The sequence goes on along the minus strand of NC_136058.1, from coordinate 202,374,658 downwards.
AAACTAACTTTATCAAGTATTTAGTATAACAGAAGGACTGTAAATAAATAACAGAAAACATTTTTCAAATTATCTTAAAGTGTACAACATAGTTCCCCTTACAAATTAACAACTCACCTTTTTAAAAGTAGGAGAAGTGTTAGTACTGTGTAAATCAAACACCAGAAATTGAGCACCAAAAATTCCTCACAAATGTACCTCAGACAGTAGTATCACAAAATGGCTGTGGTTTCCTCTCATTTTAGATATATACATAACCAATTAACTTTCATCACACACAAATACAAAACCAAAGTAATATTTTAATTGGTTCTAAATTTCAACACTTTCAAATGTGTTTTCCCCATGCAATTTTCCATAGGACATTTAGATACGTCTACAGCCTGAATGGCTGAACGGAATTACACCAAACTTGGCAAAATGGTACATCAAACCTAAGAGGTCAGGGAGGATCTACTATGCCCCCTTATGGTCATTTGCCCTTTCGCTTTGGCCTCCTCTTGTCTCTCGATCCTACCGAGAGACAAGATGGCTGTTTGGAATGTTTACAGACGCCGGAGAACCAATCAGCTTCGCAAAGCTCCGTAACGCGAAAAGTACGCGAAGCGGAGCGCTGTTACAGATATATATCTTTTTTTGAACGTTAATTTCTCAAAATCCACTGGAACACATATATTGAGACCTAGCAAAGGCACATCGGGCTACCAGTCCCTACAATTTTGCCAAGTTTCGTGCAAATCCATTCAGCTGTTCGATTATTATTATTTATTTTTTTTTTGCCCCGCGGGGCCCTTTTAAAACCTCCACATCAAACCTAGGGGGTCAGGGAGGATCTACTATGCCCCCTTATGGTCATTTGCCCCTTCGCTTTGGCCTCCTCTTGTCTCTCGATCCTACCGAGAGACAAGATGGTGGCCGCTACGGACTGTTTGGAATGTTTACAGATGCCGGAGAACCAATCAGCTTCGCTTCACAAAGCTCCGTAACGCGAAAAGTACGCGAACTGGAACGCTGCCCGGTCCGCAGTTACAGATATATATCTTTTTTTGAACGTTAATTTCTCCAAATCCACTGGAGCACATATATTGAGACCTAGCAAAGGCACATCGGGCTACCAGTCCCTACAATTTTGCCAAGTTTCGTGCAAATCCATTCAGCCGTTCGGGCTAAAAGTGAGGCCAACCGCCCTATGGAAAACTCAATGTTAAAAACACGTTTTGGGACCCCCCTTTTTTCTCGGCCCCCCCTTGACGAAACCCCCCCAAATTTTCAGAGGCTGCTCAGAAACAGAATGTTCCATTTTCCTGAACATTTCAGCCAATTCCGTCCACAAACGCCAAAGTTATTAGACATAGAATTTTCAAAAATCCCATAGAGAAAAAATCCTAACTATATATACCTACTCGCGACCGCCAGTAGGTAATATATATATATATATATATGTATATTCACTGAAAAAACAATAGGTTTTAGGCACGTTATAGTTAGGAATTAGTATTTAAAAAACCTTTGTAATTCACAAAAAAAACAAAGGTTTCAGGGACGTTATAGTTAGTTGAACATTTGACTCATATAAAACCAGAGAAATTCGCCTGTTATAGTTAGTTGAGCTAACTATAACTTGCGTGCCCCCAATGCACTGCTGATGATGTCACATATTACATCACTCATGACATGGTCAGTAACATCACTGATGACATCTCAAATGACATCACTCATGACATCACTCATGACATCATCCAGTGAATGTGTGTTTCTGTAAAGGTTACATACGTTTTTTTATATACATATATATATATATATATATATATATATCTCAATTTCACTCATGCATCTTTATCTAGCGCAAGACATTCATGTTGTGGATTTATTTTGGATATATATATATATATATATATATCCAAAATAAATCCACAACATGAATGTCTTGCGCTAGATAAAGATGCATGAGTGAAATTGAGAGAAAAAGTAATATAAACATTTGGAAATACTTAAAAATACAATGTCAGAACAGGATATATACATTTAGTGGTGTGAAGTATGAAAACTTTATTTAACAGTTGGTGTTCCTGTGTGAAGGTACACGTGAACAAGGCTTTCTTGCTGAAACGCGTTGTGTATTAAACTGCTTTCTTAAGATCTTTGGATCCCCTGTTGCCTTTTTGCCCGAGAGCGCAAGACATTCATGTTGTGGATTTATTTTGGATACTAATGACCCGGACTGCTTCGCCGGTATCTGCGCCACCTTCCAGTGGGTTCCAGCACTCCAGCAGAAGCTGTTTGTTTTTGACCAGATTCATAGAGGAGTGCACCGAACCGGCCCAGCCAAGTGATATACACCCATATTGAGGAATACTTCGTGGGACCCTCTCGAGGTAAGCCGAGTCACTATTTGGTCCGTCCCTTGTGCGGAGACAGCGGTGCGAAGGGTCGGCGGACCCGAGCCTGCTTCTCTCCCCGGGGCAGCGGCTGAACGTGCAAGCGACTACCGGAGTAAGAGGTGTCACCAAATATCTTTACCGCTACTCGGTCGATTGGAGAGGAGAACGGTATTTGCCCCTGGACTGTTCTAGGGCATTTGATACAATTTTGCTGGCATTGTGGCAGAAGGAACTTCCCATTCTGGGAAGGGGCGTTCAGGCAAGGGGGATCAGTGACTATATTATAACACCTGCAGTTTAACACGAGCAACATTATATTATGTCAGAAGAGGAATCATCACGAAGAGCGGCTGCTCTTGCTCTTTTCTCCAGAAAACCTGGTGGTATGTCTAATACCGTTAACACTAAAGCATCAGAACCAAAAAATCAGCCAATTGAACTAAAAATTAAAAAATTGGAAAAACTCAAACGAGCTGAAATTGGCAAATGGTGGGAAGCAATTTCCCTACAAAACTATGTAGATCAGTCAATGGTACCTCGCGGTTTGCGAATTTTCATCACCCCCACTTATGAGGCACCTAATCCGCTGATGTTGAAGGCTTGGTCTGATCATTCAGCTGCAAGCTCAAAGGGAATGTTGGAGATTTTAATCCAATATGCGTGGATTGACAGAGACAGCCTGCTGAGAGAAATTGGGGATATAATCATAGACTTAACAGCTCTCATGGACGAAGATAACTTGAAAAAAACCTTAGATGCCATGAAAGAGAGACTCACTAAACATGAAGAAGAGATCAAATTACGAAAACAGCGCAAAATGAATCGCGACTATGCCGATTACGACTGTGGGCGAATACTGACCTTCAGCCGAAAATATGACTATCTATATAAAAAAGATGATGCCTCCAGAAGCTCTGGAAACATCAGTGGAGCTTTAGAAGAACATCCATCCATCAGTGACACCGAATCCGATGTAACAATGGGAAGTGTCTCGAGTGAAGAAGTTGTACGTCGAAAGAATTTTTTAGACGAGTTTCGGATGATGAAGGAAAACCGTCACAAAGAGAAACACAACCAGATGGAATTCTCATCTCCCAAACCGAGAGGACGTGGACGCGGAAGGGGCAGAGGCCGGGGAAGAGGAGAAATCGGAAGAAAAGACTCAGACAACGGTGGGAATACCGACAAAACAAAGGGCGCAGTGGGAACCAGAAAGACGCGCTCCAACAAGAACTACTAATGGATGCACAAACGGTAAACAAAACTGTGGTTAATCTATCTAATAGATTTCTGTCTGACATTGACAAAAAGACACTCTGTCTAGGTCTTTCTTTCTGCCCCACAACTAGACTAAACTTTATTGACACCCGTATAGAGGTCTTTAAATTTGTACGAAAATTAAAACTAACAAAATGGCATAAACTGAAAAGATCTAGCCATTTCAACACTATTGATAACAGTGCTAACAATGTCTCTTCTAACTTAATCATTGGAGATGCAGATACTTTAGCAGTTATGTCTGATTTAAATGAGATCCATGACATTTCAAATGAGGACCAACCTATCTCTATCACCCAATGCCTTGATGACATGAATCTAACACAAGATGCACATGCGAAAAGCAACTTCAGAGTAAAATCGACTTTTATGCCTGTACTTCCACATGACTGCATAGACACTTTTCACGATTGTATTGTGAAAGGGCTGGTGAGCCTCAGGAAAAAGAATAAGATCAAACGTAAGAGGGGGTTTAGAAACAACCTAACATTTTCTCAAAGAAAGGCACTCAAGGCACTCTACGATGACACTAATATAGTGATACGTCCTGCAGACAAAGGTGGGAATATTGTTGTGTTGGATCGAGAGAACTACATCAATGAGGCAATTAAACAACTTAGTGATACTAAATTTTATACACCTGTTAAAATTGATGCCTACAATGTAAGTATTACTGACATTTGGGAGAAGCTAGAGACGTGGAAAGACAAGGGGCTCCTTGTTTGGGAAGAATATCGTTATCTGAAAAAGGACTTCCCAAAACTACCCATCTTATACTTACTACCGAAACTCCACAAAAATGCCACTGATCCACCAGGACGCCCCATAGTGTCCTCCATCGGAAGTATCAGTGAAAACATTTCTAAATATGTGGATCACTTCCTTCGAGACTATGTTATCTTATTACCCAGCTATATAAAAGACACGAAAGATTTTCTTTGTCAGATTGAAAAAATAATATGGGAACCTGAATTCATGTTTATTGTGCTAGACGTCCAATCTCCGTACACTATCATTAACCACCAACATGGCATTGAGGCTTGTGAACATTTTCTAAAAAATAGACCTCTATGTTATCGGGAACACTCCAAAATGGTAATTGAGATGATGCATTTCTGCCTTACAAATAACATCTTTTCCTTTGACGGCGCCCTCTACAGGCAAATCAGTGGTACTGCCATGGGTTCTTGCTTTGCTCCTAGCCTTGCGAATCTGTTTATGGGATACTGGGAGCAGGAAATCCATGACAGTGCCACTTTGAGGGAAGACTTTGAGAAGGTCGTCGTGTGGCTACGCTACATCGACGACCTCTTCATTGTCTGGAAAGGCACTAACATTGAAGCACAAGACTTCATCACCAAACTGAACTGCAACAGTTACAATATCTATCTATCTGGTAATATTAGCAACAGCCAGACTGAATTCTTGGATGTAAAATTAGAGATCAAAGAACAAAAAATGTGCACCTCGTTGTATCGCAAGGCTACAGCCGGGAACAGTGTTTTGCACGCCCTTAGCAGTCATCCTGAGGCTCTCAAATGGAGCATCCCCTACGGGGAACTTTTGAGGGCTAAACGTAACTGTAACACCAATGATTCTTTTTTAAGGGAGCAGGAAACCATCATGATCAGGTTCAAAAGTAGAGGTTACCCCAGTTGGGTTCTCAAAAAAGCAAAGGAAAGAGCAGAGAGAATCGAAAGATCTGAGACACTGGGTAATAACCAAGTATCAGACACCACCGAAAATGATGAATCTACCAGACTCATCCTAACTTTCAGCTCTGAATCTCAACAAGTCAAAAAACTTCTTGCAAAAAATTGGGACATACTAAAAACTGATTCTGTTTTAGGTAACAGCATCCCAGATCGCCCTATGATTACTTACAAGAGAAGCAAGAACATACGTGATTTAGTGGTCAGAAATGACATCACCCAATATACTAAAAAAGACACTGAACATGGTCTAGTAGGCTTTTACCCATGTGGCCACTGCAAAGCCTGCAAACATAGTAAATATAGAGGATCTGTAGAATATAACAACATTACTAAAAATCTGACCTTCTTTCTCACCTGCAGTACTACTTTTGTAATATATGCCATCGAATGCTCCTGCAAACTTTGGTATATTGGCAGCACCAGCTGCGCTGCCAAAAAAAGAATCCTGGAACATCTTAGGGCCATTACCAACAAAGACCCTAAATACCCTGTTGCACGTCACTTCGAACAACTACACTTTTCCAATATCGCTGATTTAAATTTCTTCATATTGGAACAGGTCCCCAGGCATCCGAGGGGGGGTGACCGGTTATTAAATTTGAGACAACGTGAGTCCAAACTCATTATCGAATTTCAAACCAGATTCCCGGGAGGCCTGAACATTGATGAGGAATTAGCAATTCATCTAAGAGAATAATCGATATCATTGACCAGCACTTATCCTTTGATATCTGCAGTAATCTCTAAATGTATATATCCTGTTCTGACATTGTATTTTTAAGTATTTCCAAATGTTTATATTACTTTTTCTCTCAATTTCACTCATGCATCTTTATCTATATTTCACAAATTGTATTCTTTTGTTGTTTTCCCTAGGAGGAAAGGAGGGGGCCCATCACTGGACTTCACCTGCACGGGCGCACCCAACCTTTGCACTCCAGGAATCACTGCTCGTGGTTATATCACATTTTGAGACACCAACTACCAAGGTCAGACCTTTTCACTATGTAGAAATAATACAGCCTTTGGCTGACATGGCACTCCTGACTCACCCAGACAGTAGCAGGCTTGGTACTGCCTTCTCACTACGAGAATCATCTATGGAACTTTTTTCTCGGTTTGGCACTCCTCATTAATAGGACACTTGCAGCAGTAGGAATTACAATTGCATTTTATTTTGTTACACTATACCTAGTGTATGATTCCAACCACATTTGCACTTTGCATTGTTATTGGCTTATTGTTGGATTCTCTTCATGTTGCATGCACTATTGCGCCATACTTATGTCACATTTGCCGCATATTTATAAAGATGCATTGTGCTGCACTGGACGATTGATTACATGCATTGACGCATATATTATTAACTTCATTTCGTGTTACACATTTCATCAATATTATTGCTAGTATGACACACGGCTGCCAACATTATGTTTTTTCCCAAAAGGACTTATTTTCCTTAAATTGATCTATTGTGACCGAGCTAGCATTACGTGTATTTCGTCACGCATCGCGTCCTCCCACTGGGCCATTCCGGGACAGACTAATGTTTTTGAGGCTTCAGAACACCAGCGGTAAAAACACACCGCTCCAACATATATTTACAACTGTGTTATTTATTTGTTATTCACATGTTGACAATTATGCTTATTCCAACCTGCTTCATTAATACTATTTACAAATTGTTATTTTACAATCAGGCCTCTTTGTGACCATGAACAAATGTGGGTTTTTGCTTTTTGTAGTCAGGAACAATGTAGTTAACACCACTCCAATATGTCTGCCACGTATTATCTTACAGTCCGACCTTTATTTTCACTAGTGGTGTGAAGTATGAAAACTTTATTTAACAGTTGGTGTTCCTGTGTGAAGGTACACGTGAACAAGGCTTTCTTGCTGAAACGCGTTGTGTATTAAACTGCTTTCTTAAGATCTTTGGATCCCCTGTTGCCTTTTTGCCCGAGAGCGCAAGACATTCATGTTGTGGATTTATTTTGGATACTAATGACCCGGACTGCTTCGCCGGTATCTGCGCCACCTTCCAGTGGGTTCCAGCACTCCAGCAGAAGCTGTTTGTTTTTGACCATATATATATATATATATATATATATATATATATATATATACCAAGGTGTATTGAAGAATGAATGCATTTACAAGTGCCTAAAGGAATTATTTCGTATGTGCGTGACTGACTGTTTAAGTGAGTGATTGAACGTGTCTTACTGAATGCATGGGTTAGTGACTAAACTGTGTAAAAGTCTGTATTAGTCTCTCCGTTGGTGTGTAAGCAACTGCATGGATTGCTGAATAGCTATATGAGTGTCTATCTAGGATATTGATTTGTAGTCTGAGTATCTCTATGGGTCCTTGAGTGTCTGTGTGGGTGGGTACGTGGGGGGGGGCGGTGTATGAGTCTGTGCATAGATGTCTGAGTGGGTGATTCAGTGGTTGTACGGATTAAAATGTGTATCTGCAAAGGGCTGTATGGGTGAGTTAGTGTGTCTATGGGTGTGTTGGTGAGTGAATAAATGTCTCAGTGGTATATCTGTGACTAACTACATATGTTTTAAGGCAGTAGATGTGAGTGTTGGAGTATATTAATGACTATACATGAGAGTAAGTTATTTTAAAAGTGGGTTTATAAATAAGTGTCTGCTTCTATCAGTGATTGTACAAGACAGTAAATATGTGTTAGTATCTGTATAAATAAGTGATGTGGTATGTCTAAAAATAACGAAGTTGGTGTGCATAACTATATACATGAGTAAATGGGTATGTGATTGATTCTTTGCATGACTGACTAGGTGTGTGAGTAACTCTATGGATGAGTGGCGGAGTGTGACTGTATGTATAGATGTATGAGTGCATATTATAGTCCTGTATTGATGAGTAACTACAAGTGTAAGTGACTGGATGTGGGTGTAGACCTAGGAAATAGTGAGTGCTATGTAGTGTATGCCATTCGTCTGTGTATGGTTTCAAAAATAGTAGTCAGCATTTTAGAATGGGTGTATCAAAGTTTACATTAGAGCATCAGTATGTGCATCAGATTGTCATATGCATGATGTCATAAGTGATGTCATGAGTGATGTCATCAGTGATGTCAATGACCATGTCATGAGTGAGGTAATATGTGACATCATCAGCAGTGCCTTGCAGGCGCGCAAGTTATAGTTAGCTCAACTAACTATATAAGGCGAATTTCTCTGGTTTTATATGAGTCAAATATTCAACTAACTATAACGTCCCTGAGACCTATGTTTTTTTTGTGAATTTCAAAGGCTTTTTAAATGCTAATTCCTAACTATAACGTGCCTAAAACCTATGTTTTTTTTCAGTGAATTTCAAAGGTTTTTTAAATGTTAATTTCATATTTTAATGTTTATAAAACCTATATTTTTTCTATTATATTTTTTAATATTTTCCAACTCTATTATACTTCTTTGTTTTAACTTTAAAAATTCTGTAATGTTTTATATCTTCCCAAAAAATATGTATTTTTTTTCCGGAGAAAACTGTACTCCCATACCGGTAGCATACTAAGGTCCATCACCAAGCGAATCTTATCCGCCATATTTCTAAACTCGTAAATGATGCGTATTTCGGATCCGACGACTTCGTGGCACCGCATCCCGCGTAACAACATATAGCATGACGTCACCCCAGCTGCTACTTTGGTATCCCACGGGTACACAGTACCAAGCCAAGCGTTACCTCATGTACGTATGGGGTCGCAACTACTGCGCGTTGCGTATGCGACAAGTACACGCTGCCAGGCCCTGTGTTACCTCACAGACATATGGTGTCGTGCCAGGAACATCAATCCCTCTTTTTTTTGTCTCAAAAGTATATCTAAATAACTTTAAACAGAATATGAGAGCAACCGATAATCTAACATTTTTCAAACATTTATATATTTCTAACTGTAATAAACTTACAGTATGATAAATATATTTTGTCAATATAGCGTCAGGTGCGGCCTTCTCACGCGCTCGGTGCACGATTGCCATGTGACCTTAAAAATAAGCATTTGATTGCTTCATAACATTTCCCATTGCAACAGTTGGACGACCCCACCCATTTTACTCATTCTCTCTACAGCGTTTGATAAGAGACACCTCTTCTGCTTAGAGAGCTTTTTTGAAAACTTTTTTTGCTGTGTACACATATCTTATACTACACACAACATGCAACAATCATCTTGATCAATATTCATGATCTCTACATTAGCCTTCCACGTGTGATGGCCAAGCATCTGAAACGTTACATCAAAAAACAAAGGTGTGTTACACGATGCCCCTGGTGTGTGTTTGCACATTATTGAGCTCCCTTTCGTCCTGGGTATTCATGACTCTAAGAAGTATCAGGAGCCACGGGCAGAGTGCACATCCTAGATCACATGTGACAAACAGTAAACAACAATGTGTAGATTTCTTTTGCTGTACGCTCTGTTGTCAGGCTTTACCAATATACTAATGTGTTATATGTGAGCTTTTCAGTTTCACATTTGACATGTATTCCTTGACTGTAATGAGTGTTATCACTGTGTATGACGTAGCCTCACTACTGATCCTCCCGCCATCCGACCACATTCACATGTGTATGCTTTGCGACAGCAACACTTTCAATAATACCACACACCATTGACATGTGTGTCTGCGCTTATCCACAACCTTGACAACGACATGTATTGTTCACCATTCAATCTTTTCAAACACCATCTCATTAACGATAGTTTCCGCCCTCCCAACACATGCTACAGTAATCAAAAGTGCACATTCTGCGACGTCAAAACTGCAAAAGAAACACACATAAGTACACTTCCTGGCCAGACAGGAACTGAACAACGCCCAGGTCCCCGGAATAATTATTCACACCCCTACGCTGGCCTGGCGTACGCAAGTTCAGCCCACTTTGCGTACGTATAAATAGGATTACCTCGACGACGCATGTCCCTCTTCTTCCATACTGCCTCAGGTGATATGGCCAGCCGCGGCCGGTAGTGGGAGTATCGGCCGGGCGGTGACATGGGGAGGGGGAGGGGCAGGGTGGGGGGTAGTAATGTATGGATTATGGACTTTAAAAGGTAAGTAAACATAAAAATTAATACAACGAATTTCGTTGCACACACTGCATCGCGTTTGGTGATGCAGTGTGTGCAACGAAATTCGTTTTATTAATTTTTATGTTTACTTACCTTTTAAAGTCCGTAATCCACGCATTACTACCCCCACCCTGCCCCTCCCCCTCCCCACGTCACCGCCCAGCCGGTACTCCCGCTACCGGCCGTGGCTGGATATGGCTACATCCACCTTGCATATCGCAATGACCAATAAAGAAAAAGGGATCCATGAGGTGTACACCATCCTGGCAATCAACATGGGCTCTAAATTGTGAGCCCTCCTGCCCGTCGTCTATAAAAGGGATCCATGAGGGGTACACCGTCCTGCAATCATCACTCCACCTAAATTGTGAGCCCTGATTCAGTCTCATCTCTGTCTCATTTTAAGGACCTGTTGTACCATACTGTAGGCCTGAGCCTGCGGGCAGCGCTGCCCTACAGACACCTGTTGAGCGCGATGCTGCGGGAGGCGTGGGGTGCATCACCCTGAATGCGCACATGTGAAAAAGCGATGTTGCCGTGCGTAATTATGTGATCTCTGACCTCATTCAGTCACATCTGTCTCATTTTAAGGACCTGCTGTACCATACTGTAGGCCTGAGCCAGCGGGCAGCACTGCCCTACAGACACGTGGCATTGGCTTTTAGGGCACTGTTGTGAGCTCGTTACTAAGTGTACATGCACACAGGCTTCCGCCACCGCATTACACACGCACATTATGCTTCTAGCATGCGCTCTCTTCCTTTCTATATAAACCTTCGTATAACGTTTAATTATTTAACCTTGTGAATTCTGTAGCACTCTAACTCCTCTTTGAACCACGATTACCACTAACAGTTGGTAGATCGTACTTCAAAAACGAAGGATGCACTCAACTCCTGTTTTCTATCAAGCTTGAAATAAACCTTCATTTACCTCCAGACGTTTCCACCATTAAATTATTTCTCCCATTTCAGACATTAAATTGATTGCCTCAAGAAGGGCGGAGTGGGAGCTGACCCCGCAATGATGTCCTGGGCATTCTGACACCTTCCATCGTGGTATCAAGACACCGTCCCTGACCGGAGACCTGGTCTACCGTACAAACGTACCCCGGACTCGGAGCTTGCACCAACACGTCGTGGGACACACCGGTGGTGGCAGGTGAGCAGTGAAGCCTCGGTGTGCAAGACCTACAATTGAGCACAGTGCGGGGGAAGGGGCTGGGGTGGAGCACCCTGGGTACACGATTGCATGCAAGCGATTTTCCCGTAGCTAATAATTTAGGACTATATTATCAAAGAACGGCGACAACATTATCGCCACTTTAGCGACAGGAAACTGCCGCTAAAGCGGTGATAATGGGCTTGATAATATGCCCTTGTGAATTCCCATAGAAGCCCAGGTTCACACCAGAACCTGGGCTTCTATGGGAATTCGCAAGGGCATATTATCAACTCCTTATTGCCGCTTTAGCAACAGTTTCCTGGCGCTAAAGCGGCGATAATGTTATCGCCGTTCCTTGATAATATGGCCCCTCATCTCTGACCTCATGTGTTTAATTTTAAGGATTAGCTGGACCACACTCTTTCTCACGGACCCCAGCGTCCTAGACAAATGGGTGACTGGAGGGTAAACACTAGGGGGCTGGGTGCAGTAGACCAACGCTCTGTCTCCTCCTCCCTCTCTTCTTTTGAATCTCCCTTCCCTTTCTCCCTTCCATCCACTCCCCCTCTCTTCCATTCTCACTATCGTCCTTTCGTTCGGACTACCTTTCTTTACCTCTTCCACATAGCACACATACTTATGTTTCATTTTTGTCTTGCAGGTTTCCTACACTGCTTCCATTGAGTCCAACCCTCGTTTTTTATATTATACTGTTTGTTCTATTAAAGTTACGTTTCTATTTATTTGTGTTTTAAAAAGGTTACTTTTTTCTCAAATAAATAACTGATTGTATAGGTCTTCTTTTTCTGACAACACTTGTCTATTATTTATTGTGAAAATCATCTATTTATAGGAGATTTTAGGGACAACATTTTCTAATATTACAGTGCAACTACCAAACATAATCTAACTGACTATTAGAGAAATGAAGCCTGGGTAATTCTACAACTGCAAGAGTTCTATGAGTGTATCACTTTACAACACCAAAAGTACTGCCCGTGTGATTACCGAACAAATAAGGCACTGCCTAGGACCACCGAGGCTTCAGGGACTGCCGAGGCCAACCCTGCATATTTAAATGAAGCCCCGGAGTGTGGCGATCCCCGAACTTCAGTTGGCCTCGAACTCCCTGAACAATTAGTAAACAATACCCGGGAAGGTGTCGGTCCACTAGGCTGCAAAAAGTCTCTGTGCCCTTCCGCGCCTAATTTACATGTGACATTAAGATCCCCAGTCCTACAAAGGCCCCGCAATATAATAATTGGATTGGCCACGGAACATTACACACCAGGGGCCTCATTTAAAAGACCGGTGAGACCCCACTTTTTTTTTTTGTTTCTTTTTTTCTCTCCATTTTTACCATCCGCATCCCCTCTATTAAAGCGATACGAGGTTTTCCTCCTCTCGCTTCAAGTAGTCAAACAAGTATTTGCTATCACAGGGTGGAAGCCATGCACCAACCCTCTAATAGCAAACACAAATGTCCCGCAAATGCACACCCCGGGACATTGTCTGAGCTGCGCCTGACATGTTGCCCTCCCTAGGACCATGATGCATTTGTTAGTATAAACGCATACTAACACTACTTACACACATGTAGTACAGCCACCAGAATGTAGTGAAGAAGCAGAGGAAGCGCAAAATTTAAAAAAATAAATCCTACCAGAAGTCGGATGACATAGTTCAATGAGCCGACGACCATGGCATGAGTAGAAATAGTTACACAAAGAAAACGGGTCTTCAGCACAACGCAAGCAATTTTTAAATATTGGTGAGTGCTGCTTTCTTTTTACCTTCTCCCGCTCGTCGCCAAATTTATGTAGTGAAGAGTCAGACAGCAGTGGATCCAATAAGTAGATTTATTACAGAAAACAAGACACCTGAAACAACTACCAACAGGAGCAGGCAGCAAGGCAACAGTCTTCTCCAGCACCGATAACAAACTCCACAAGGTTCCCCTGATGACAGCCCTATATTCTAACATTACATACTTAGATTCTAGTAGAATTACATACTAACATTCTACTATGACTTACATTGGAATACTACAAAGAGCACATGACTTTACAGCAATGAGCTCATGGTTTCAACCACGAGTCCGGTAGGGGTAAGTATTTTGCTTCCCACTCCCTATATTCTATAAACGCAAACTAACACTACTTCCACAGGTATGTTAAAGCGCCCAGAGCACATCACTTTACAGCAATGAGCTCACAATTTAGGCTCATGGTTTAATCCCTGAGTCTTCACACCAGTAGGGGTAAGTAGTTTGTTTCCCACTCCCTATATACTATAAACGCATACTAACACTACTTACACACTTTTACTACAGCGGCTAGTATCTTACAGCACCCAGAGCCCATCACTTTACAGCAATCAGCACAGTTTGATCCCTGAGTCTTCACACCGGTAGGCGTGAGTACTTTGCTTCCCACTTCCAGTATAGTATAAACGCATGGTACCGGTCAGTAGTTTGCTTCCCACTCCCTGTATGGTATAAACGCCTACTAACACTACTTCCACATGTACACTACAGCGTCCAGAGCCCATCCTTTTACAGCAATCACCTCGGTTTCAACCCCAAGTCTTCACACCGGTAGGCATAACTACTTTGCTTCCCGCATCCGGTATACTATCAACACACGGTATCGGTCAGTAGTTCGCTTCCCACTCCCTGTATGGTATAAACGCCTACTAACACTTCTTGCACACGTATGCTACAAACACGACACCACATCACTTTACAGCAATGACTTCATGGTTTAGACTCCATATCAGCACCATGTCACTCTGAGCAACACCACACTTTCAGACCGGTAACAGTGACTAATTCGCTTCGCAATCCCCCACAAAGCTTACAGTGCTCCTATCCTCCTTTCCTACTTTTTCCGTCATTTTTTCCCCTTACTTGCTTCAACGGAATCACAAAATGGCGGCCATAACTTCCTAGTTGCAAAACCATCACAGCCAATAAGCAGCAAGCTCCTACATGTAACGCCTCAGCCAATCAGATGGCAGAATTCCCAAATATCAATATCTATAAATTTCAATATTTCTCAAAGACTACTGAACGTATTTACACCAAATAAACAAAAGCATGCTTTCTACACCAAGACCCTTCTCCATGCCAAATTTGAGGCAATTCCGTTCACCCGTTCGGCCTGTAGCCTTGTCTAAACTTTCCTATGTAAATTAACATTGAGAAACACGTTTTGGGACCCCCCTTTTATCTCGCCCCCCCTTCACAAATCACCCCCAAACTTTCAACATAGGAGCTGATATGAAGAAAGAATCATTTTTTCAAAATTTCATGAAGATTCATCAAATGACACCAAAGTTATAAGCAAAACCAAAACTGATCTTCCTATAGAAACTTGGTCCTAACTCTATAACTACCTACTGGCGACCGCCAGTAGGTAATAAAGAACACATTAGAATAGTTCCTTGATTCTTTTAGCTTTCAAAACTTCTCTCTATTACTGTCTTTCTAATTTTCCATATAAACAATTTTATTAATGTTCAAGTACACATAGAAGTCAGAAATGCAATGTATTCTATCAACACACTTTCTAAAACAGTCTACAACACGTGGAGGTTAAAAGTTCATCAATTTTTTCAAACCTAACAATATTTTTTTTGCAACATTTTCTCAGACATTTAACGGCATGTGCAGGTTAAAAGTTCACGATTGTTTTAAGTAAGTTTGAACTCTGCATTCCAAATGCAAGTAGCAGGTGTGGTGGAGTTGATCAAATGTTATCCTATAATATGTACTCCACGTTCAAACTGCTTTTTCTTAACCAATCACAAAGATGCTTTTCCACAAAACGAATGTGCACCCTGCTTTTAAAAAACAATGCTTTTTCATCTCCCAATTAGGTACCATTGTGTATGCGAAAAGAAACTAGTTCCCCATCTTTAAACATATCTCTTATTCTATGAAGGAACTGCATGAGCTACAGATATCTTTCCATACCTTTCAGCCATACCTTCAAAATGCTAGTGTGGATCGTAGGACATAGCTATGTTTTCTGGTGCAAGAGTTATGCAGAACATAGACGTATTGACTTAGACCTAGGTTTACAAAATATGGACATTAAATGGTTTGGACAGAGAGGATTGAATTGGCACCAATTGTTGGCTTTGGTTAAAACCTGTTTGCATCTCCAACACCCTGACCTCATGATTGTGCACTGTGGTGGAAACGACCTAGGCACATTGACTGGGGTAGGTTTGGAAATGCTTATGAAGGACACCTTTGGACAATTGATCTTACTTTTGCCTCAAACTGTCTTTGTATATTCCAATATATGCCAAAGACAGAAGTGGAAATGGTCCAAACTATTTTGTCCTCAGATTGAAAAATCTCGGAAGAAAGTCAACAAAGAAAATGGGCTCCATCTACAACAACAACATGCGTTTTGATATGGCGGATATATACAGAAGTGATGGAGTACACTTCACAGATCAGGGAAACCGAATTTTCCTGAATAACTTGAAGCTGTGCTATTTTAGGGCCAGATAACGGAAACTCCCGGACCCTCACCAAAATGTATTCTCCACACAGCTGTGGCGCAGCGGCCATACCATCTCACTTTGCAGCACAGACCTCATGCTTTTATCCCCGGCTCTACTCACCCATAAGGGTGAGTAGTTACTTTACAAATACCGTATTGATTTACCTTCGCACTCTCTATACACCACCTAAGCACCATATACGAATTTAACACGTGTGACAAACGCCCTGATCACATGACTTCACAGCATAGCACACACAGTTTAGGCTCATGGTATCATCCCCGAGTCCAGCAGCAGCTCAATTTAACAGCATGACACTCTAGGCAATACCTCAATTAATTTCTGTACCCAGCACTTTCAGACCGGTGGGGGTCAGTAGTTCAGCGACTTTACCACGACTCTGGTAGCAGCTCAGCTTACGCCCCGTAGGAGTGAGTAGTTAGCACTTCACAAATACCGAATTGATTTGAAACACGCAAATTTACCTTCGCACTCCCTCTATAACACCCCAAAGCACCATATACAAGCTACATTGTTCAAAACAAAAGTTCATCCAAGTAGCTATAACTACATGCTGACACTACTTGGCACAGCGGCCAGAGCACATGACTTCACAGAATAAGACACACAGTTTGGACTCACGCTTTCATCCCCGAGTCCGGCAGCAGCTCGGCTTAGCAGCATGAGACTCTAGACAGTACCTCACATATTTTCCGTACCCGAGGACTTTCAGACCAGTGCGGGTCAGTAGTAGTTATAAACACATGCTGACACTACTTCCACAAGTGTAGTGCAGCGGCCATGGTACATGACTTCACAGCATAAGACACACAATTTGGGCTCACGCTTGAATCCCCGAGTCCTGCACCAGCTCACCTTAGCAGCCCCAGACTCTAGGCAATACCTCACTTAATTTCCGTAGCCTACCACTTTCACACTGGTAGGGGGTGTGAATACTTCACTTCGCACCCCCTCTATAGCACACCCTAAACACCCCACAGAGGTCCTACCCTACTATTTCCCACTTTTTTCACCCTTTTTTCCTCTTACTCGCTTCATCTGAATCACAAAATGGCGGCCAACACTTCCTAGTTGCAACCGCCCGCAGCCAATCAGCAGCGAGCTCGTACTCGTAACGCCTCAGCCAATCAGATGGCAGAATTCCCAAATATCAATATCTGTAAATTTCAATATTTCTCCAAAACCACGGAACGGATTTACACCAAATAAACAAAAGCGTGTTGTTTAGACCAAGACCCTTCTCCCTGCCAAATCTGGTGTAATTCCGTTCACCCGTTCGACCTGTAGCCTTGTCTAAATTTTCCTATGGAAATGAACATAGAAAAAGCACGTTTTGGGACCCCTTTTTTCTCTGCCCCCCCTTGACAAATCACCCCCAAACATTCAACATAAGAGCTGATATCAATAAATTGGGAATAGAATGTTACAATTTACCTATGGTAACTAGGTCCTAACTATAACTACCTACTGGCGACCGCCAGTAGGTAATATATATCTATATATATGGCTGATTGAAGAGGAATTAATTCCCCAACTTAAAACGCACCACGGGGTGAGTTTGCACAGTGGTGAAGGGAGGGGGTGGGGCCTGAGGTGACATGTGTGCAAACACGCCCAGTGGCGCGTTTTAAGTTGGGGACTTAATTCCTTTTCAATCCTGAGGTCCCCTGGGGCCAACTAGCCCACCAGGTACCTCCAGTAAGCGCCACGGAGCAGCATTGCAGAGTGTTGTGAAAAGGGGCGTGGCCTCTGAACACCTCTCTGCAACACAGCTCCCTGACGCATACTGGAGGTACCTGGTGGGCTAGTTGGCCCCCACTGTCCCTCAGGATTGAAGAGGAATTAATTCCCCAACTTAAAAACTCAGGTGCTTCCAGTAAATGACACTGTGCTGCGTTGCAGAGAGGTGGTGCAGGCCGTGCCCCTTTTTACACCTCTCTGCAACGGCGCTTACTGGAGGTACCTAGTGGGCTAGTTTGACCCTTGGGACCCTCAGGATTCAAGGAGACTTAATCTCCCAACTTAAAACAGCCACAAGGCGCGTTTACAGTGGTTTAGGGAGAGGATGGGGCCTGAGGTGGCGTGTGAAAACACACCCTGCGGCGCGTTTCAAGTTGGGGAAATAATTCCCCTTCAATGCTGAGAGCCCCAGGGGGCCAGCTAGCCCACCAGGTGCTTCCAGTAAGCGCCACTGCACTGCATTGCATAGAGGTGTTCCAGGCTGTGCCCCTTTTTACACCTCTCTACAATTCAGCTCTGTGGCGCTTACTGGAGGTACCTAGTGGGCTAGTTTGCTAGTTGGACCCAAGGGACAATCAGTATTCAAGGGGAATTTATCAACCAACTTAAAATGGCCACAGGGCGCGTTTACACAGTGGTGAAAGGAGGGGATGGGGCCTGAGGTGACGTGTGAAAACACGCCTGTAGCAAGTCTTTAGTTGGGGAAATAATTCCCATTCCATCCTGAGAGCCCCAGGGGACCAACTAGCCCACCAGGTGCTTCCAGTAAGCGCCACTGAGCTGTGTTTCAAAGAGGTGGCCCCGGCCGTGCCCCTTTTTACACCTCTCTGCAATGCAGCTCTGTGGCACTTACAGGAGGTACCTAGTGGACTACTTGGACCCTAGGGACCCTCAGGATTCAAGGGGACTTAATCTCCCAAATTAAAATGGCCACAGGGCACGTTTACACAGTCGTGAAGGGAGGGGATGGGGCCTGAGGTAACGTGTGCAAACATGCCCTGTGGCATGTTTTAAGATAGGGCAATAATTTGCCTTCAATCCTGTGGGCCCCTGGGGGCCAACTAGTCCACCAGGTGCTTCCAGTAAGCGCCAGTAGTCCAGGCCGTGCCACTTTTTATATCTCTCTGCAACGTAGCTCTGTGGCGCTAACTGGAGATACCTGGTGGGCTAGTTGGACCCAAGGGACACTCAGGATTCAAGGGGACTTTATCCCCAAAATTAAAATGGCCACAGGGCGTGTTTGCACACATCAGCTTAGCCCCCCTCCCTTCACCAGTGTGCAAACGTGCCCTGTGGTGCGTTTCAAGTAGTATAAATATATATATATATATATATGTATATATATATATATATATATATATATATATATATATATATATATATATAATTATATATATATATATATATATATATATATATAATTATATATATATATGTATATTACCTATACCTATGAGTATATTTGATAGTGTTCTATTGATCATTGACAGCATATATGAGTGAATATATAGGTAATTTATTAGATGTGTGTGTAGATCTAGGAATCACTATAATTATATATATATATATATATATATATATATATATATATATATATATATATATATATATATATATATATATATATATATATATATATATATATATATATATGTATATTACCTATACCTACTGTTGGTCACCAGTAGGTAGTTATAGGAAAATCGTTTTTTGATTTGCTAATAACTTTGCCGTCATTTGATGAATCTTCGTGAAATTTTCAAAAAAAAGGTCTATCCAGGTCAGCTCCTATGCTGAAAGTTTGGGGGTGATTTGTCAAGCGGGGGCTGAGAAAAAAGGGGGTCTCAAAAAGTGTTTTCTCCATGTTAATTTCCATAGGAAACTTTAGCCAAGGCTGCAGCCCGCACTTCTGAATGGAAATACACCAAATTTGGCAAAAAGTGTAGCGCTTGGTTTAGTAAAAGACCTTTTTTTCTAAATGGTGTAAATCCATTCAGTAGTTCCTGAGAAATTAGAAAAAGAAAAAGTTTCGATATCTAGGGCAGCAGTGGGTTCGCGAACCCTCCAGAGCACGAGCTTCACTGTGATTGGCTGCCAACACTCCAAATCAGGAAGTGTTGGCAGCTATCTTGTGAGGGGGCAGGGTAGAAACACCCTGACCACCTAGGCCTGCTCAGCCAAAAAAAGCATTTTTTTTAAAAAACATATCAGCCAAATTTGTGCTGGGGTCGCGGATCAAGCCGAGAAAGTTTTTTAAAAACCATGCGCGGTCTCCCGTGCTTCGTTGTATTTAAGCCCCTGGGTGGGCCAGGTCCCGGGGGCACTGAAAAAAAGACATGAGGGAGATCCCAATCTCCCGCACCCTGCCCCGGGGACCGCCACCTCCCCGGGGCTTCATTTATGAGTTGCGGGGGGCACGCAGCCTCCCCACAGCCCCAGGGACCCCCACCTCCCCGGGGCTCTTTATTTGAATAAAAACAAATGTGTGGGGAGGGCACAAGCCCCCCCACTCACCCCGGGGACCACAACATCCCCAGGGCACTGTATACTCAAATTTGGGGGTCTGTTATGGACCCCCAAGCCCCAGAGACTACTACTTCCCGGGGTGTTGAAAATTAAGGGAGGGGGGCCATACGGCCCCACTATAGGAGCCCTTAATGGGCCTGGGGACCGCCACCCCCCAGAGCCGGCTCCTGCAGTGTCCCGGGATGCCCACCCCGGGACACTGCTGTTTGGTATGACAGGGCGGGAGCCGGACGGCTCCCGCCCTGTCATAACAAACTCTGGTTTGAATTTTCGCTTACAAAATCCAAACCAAATTGCTTTTCCACAAGGGGAGCTGCATGTTAGCAGCTCCCCTTGTGGAAAAGCAATGCTGGCTCCCGGAGGAGGCGGGGAGCAGGAGGGACCGTGCGAGCATTGGGGCTCCCTCCACGGTCCCCAACGGAAAGGGCTGGCCTGGGGAATGGGGTAACTGAGGCCAGAAGTGGCCCAGGTGGGGGGCCACGCAGCCCCCTCCATCAAAAAATAACAAATAAAAAGATGAAATGAGGCACAGCCTCGGGGACGGAGTCCCTGGGGCCACTAGAGGTCTATAGAGGGGGGCACGCAGCCCCCCTCCTTTAGAAATAATTTTAAAATGTGGCCATGCCCCGGGGTATGGGGTCCCCGTGACCAAAATTGACCTCGGGAGAGGGGCCTCGTGGCCCCCTTCCTGTTTGAAAAAAAAAGAGCAGGCCCTTGATGATGGGGTCCCCAGGGCCCCAATTAATGTAAAAGGAGGGGGACCACACAGCCTCCCTTGTAAAATAAAATAAAAAAGGCCCCGCCCCCTAACTGCAGCACTCAGAAAACGCACCGCCTGGCGTGTTGTAAGTTGGGGAATTAATTTTCCTTGAACGCTGAGGGTCCCTGGGGCCAACTAGCCCACCAGGTGCCTCCAGTATGCGCCAGGGAGCTGCATTGCAGAGAGGTGTTCAGAGGCCATGCCCCTTTTTACACTTCTCTGCAACGCAGCCCTGCGGCACTTACTGGAGGTACCTGCTGGGCTAGTTGGGCCCCACGGACCCTCTGGACTCAAGGGGAATTAATCTCCAATTTACAACACGACAGGGGGGGCGCCCTGTCACTATCCATGCACTCCTCCAATCACCCAGCGAGCACCATGTAGTTATCCAATCACTCTGCCAAATCCCAAGCACTTATACATTCACCATGCACTCCCCTTGCAGAACTCTAATCACCCAATCAGTACCCATGTACTCATGCAATGGCCCAGGCACTAACACATGCACTGCTACAATCCCCTGAGCACTACCTATGCAGTCCAGCCATCGACCTGTCACTTTCTATGCACTCCTCTAATCACCCATTCACCACCATGTACTTATCCAATCACTCTGCCAAAATCCAAGCACTTATAATTTTACCATACGCTCTTTTTGTAGTATTCTAATCATCCAGTCAGTACCCATGTACTTATGCAATGGCACAGGTACTAGCACATGCACTGCTGCAATCCCCTGTGCACTACCCATGCAGACCTCTAACCACCTACACAGTACTGATTCACTCCTGCAATTACCCAGGTTGTACCCATGCACTCCAGCAATCCCCATCACTACCCATGCACTCCTCCAATCACCCATCCAGCATCATGTACTTATCCAATCACTCCTCCAAAATGCAAGCACTTATAAAATCACTATGCACTCTCCTTGCAGTACTCTAATCATCCACTCACTACGCATTTACTCATGCAATGGCCAAGGCACTAAGTCATGCAGTGCTAAAACCTCCAGAACACTACCCATGCAGTCCAGTAATCCCCCTGTCACTCCCTGTGCACTGTTCGAATCACTCCACCAGCACCATGTACTTATCTAATCACTTTGCCAAAACCAAAGCAGTTATAAATTCACCATGCACTGTCTTTGCAGTACTCGAATAGTGCATTCACTACCCATGTGCATTGGCCTAGGCACTAACACATGCACTGCTACAATCCCTAGAGCACTACCTATGCACTCCAGCAATCCCTCTGTTACTCCCTGAGCACTCTTCCAATCACCCTGCCAGCACCATGTACTTATCCAATCACTGCGCCAAAACCCAAGCACTTATAAATTCACCATACACTCTCTGTGCAACACTCTAATCATCCTGTCACTACCCATGCACTCATGCAATGACCCAGACACTAACACATGCAGTGGTACAATCACCTGAGCACTGCCCATGCAGTCTTCCAATCACCAAGCCAGCACCATGTGCTTATCCAATCACTTTGCCAAAACCCAAGCACTTATAAATTCACCATGCTCTCTCCTTGCAGTACTCTCTTCATCCAGTCGGTATCCATGTACTTCTGCAATGACCCAGGCACTAACAAATACACTGCTACAGTCCCTTGTGCACTACCTATTCAGACCTCTAGCCACCTACACAGTACTGATTCATTCCTGCAATTACCCAGGTAGTACCCATGCACTCCAGCAATCCCCCTGTCACTACCCATGCACTCCTCCAATCACCGACCCAGCATCATGTACTTATCCAATCACTCCGCCAAAACCCAAGCACTTATAAAATCACCATGCACTCTCCTTGTAGCCCTCTAATCACCCAGTCACTATGCATGTCCTCATGCAATGGCCAAGGCACTAACTCATGCAGTGCTAAAATCTCCAGAACACTACCCATGCAGACCAGCAATACCCCTGTCACTCCCTGTGCACTCTTCCAATCACTCAGCCAGCACCATATACTTATCTAATTGCATCGCCAAAACCAAAGCGGTTATAAATTCACCAGGCATTGTCTTTGCAGTACTCTAATCTTGCAGTCACTACCCGTGTAGACATGCAATGGCCAAGGCACTACTACATGCACTGCTACAATCCCCAGAGCACTACCTATGCACTCCAGCAATCCCTCTGTCACTCCCTGAGCACTCTTCCAATCACCCTGCCAGCACCATGTACTTATCCAATTACTGCGCCAAAACCCAAGCACTTATTAATTCACCATACGCTCTCTGTGCAGCACTCTAATCATCCTGTCACTACCCATGCACTCATGCAATGACCCCGGCACTAACTCATGCACTGCTACAATCCCCTGAGCGCTACCCAGGCAGCCCAGCTATCACCCTGTCACTACCCTTGCACTCCTCCAATCACCAAGCCAGCACCTTGTACTTATGCAATGGCCCAGGCACTAATACATGCACTGCTACAATCCCTTGAACACTTCCCAAGCAGACCTCTAACTACCTCCAAACTACTGATTCACTCCTCCAATTACACAGGTAGTACCCATGCACTCCAGAAATCCCTCTGTCACTACCCATGCACTCCTCCAATCACCCATCCAGCATCATGTACTTATCCAATCAGTCAGTCAAAACCCAAGCAGTTATGAAATCACCATGCACGGTCCTTGCAACACTCTAATCATCCAGTCACTACCCATGTACTAATGCAATGACCCAGGCACTAACACATGCACTATTACTACTGATGCAGTCCGGCCATCTCCTTGTCACTACCCATGCACTCCTCCAATTACCCAGCCAGCACCATGTACTTATCCAATCACTCCGCCAAAACCCAAGCACTTATACATTTACCATGCACTCTCCTTGCAGTACTCTAATCATCCAGTCAGTACCCATGTACTCATGCAATGACCCAGGCACTAGCTCATGGCAAATACAGAGGAGGTAATGCTAATCACAGAGGTACTCCAACGCACAGTGTTCCCTAGTGTATGTAGGTGTTTTCACTGTATTGTAAGTATCCTTTAGCATGGCACTGGCTCTAGGCCTGGTTAGTCAGAGTCAGTTACCACCAGTACCCGTCAGCAAAAAGTTGGGGGCAGAGGAGGACTTTCTGCTCCTCTGTGGTTCTTTCTGCACATCTCTTGCTTCTTTGTGCACTATTCTTCTTCTTTCTGGACTTCTGTTGCCTCTTGCTGCATTTGTCTTGCTTCTTTCTGCGCTTTTCTTCCTCTTTCTTTACATGTCCTACCTTTGTAGGCATAGTTAGAAATTAGCATTTAAAAAACCTTTGAAATTAGTGAGTGGTTATGTACTAACTGGTATTGGTGTGTTTATGGTTTCAAAAATGGTAGTCTGTATTTTAGAGTGTGTGTATCAAAGGTTATATTAGGGTGGTGCATCAGATTATCATGTGGATGATGTCATCAGCGATGTCATTTGAGATGTCATCAGTGATGTCACTGACCGTGTCATGAATAATGTAATATGTGACGTCATCAGCAGTGCATTGCAGGGGTGCGAGTTATAGTTAGCTGAACTAACTATAACGGCCACATTTCTCTGGTTTTGTATGAGTAAAATGTCCAACTAACTACAACGTCCCTAAAACCTGTGGTTTTTTCAGTGAATTCCTATGCTTTTTTAAATGCTACTCGCAAATAAGGGATACTCCCCATTCATTCCTAAGGGCCTCTTGGCCCATAGGAATGAATGGGGAATTTTTGCGAGTAGCAAATTGCTACTCGCAAATAAAGAACATGTAGGAATCGCTATTTAATTAGCAATTCCTACATGAATGCCGTTTTGCGTGTCCTCAATAGCGAATCGCTATGATTCGCTATTAGGGCCACGCAAAACGGCCTGTACATGAATCAGGCTGTTTGAGATTAAGTGATTTTCCCAGAATCACAGGATGTTTGAGCCTACACCAAGATTCAAATCTGGTTCTCCAGTTTCAAAGTCGGCAGCTGTAGCCATTGAGCCACATCCCCATATCAAGATTGATGATAAAATTGCAAGATAATAAGAAAGAGAGCAAGGGGCAGAGAGAACCAGACTATGAAAAACAGGAAGCAGGAAAGGGAGTGCAGACGAGAGAGGGCAAAAGAGAATCAGAGTGAGAGAGACAAAGGACTGACCAAAGATTAATTAAACAGCTCTGAAGGAAGATAAACCGAGGCAGAGTTTTTGAAGTGAGACTTAGAATGGGAATTGAAAGGGTGCAATCCGAAACTCAAAATAGATCCGATCACCACCTTTAGGACACTCATGACCTTTGATATTTTCTGTCAGCAGGGTAGCATATGGGTTACCCCCCTCAAATATAACCATTTCTTTGAGATTTTTATATCCTTATACTAGCCTGGTGTGAGAAGAAGAAAGAAGCCCTTTCCATCCAATGGCTCTTACAGGATTTACAACCCCTAAAAAGGTCCGCTGAATAGCTAGAATAAAAATTTTGCAAACGATCAGTTGCAACCAAAAAAGCTGCTTTTAACAAGTGGTTTGCCATATAACATAAGGCCACCTATAAAGGAAAAAAATGTATATGAGGCCAAGTCACGGGCCATACAAAATACAATTAACACTACTTATTTTAGTTCAGAAATAGGTCAGCCACCAGGCAGTAACACATTGGTCACCAGTCTCTGTTGAGAATTCCCAGGAATCATTTTATGATAGTGCTCTACATATAATGGATGTTACTGAAACGAGTGATGAACGCAACTCAACCTTAAACATATTTTCTTCTGGCGTGAATCTCTGCAGGAATACTTCCCTCCCTTTGCATTGCACAGTTCCTACTGAAAACTCTTTCTCATACTTTAAATGGTGGCTAAACCCAGGGAATCTTCCATGATAGGCTGGTCAGAGCTTTGCCCAGCACATACACTCAACTACCTGGTATTGACAAGTGTCTCTTGGAAAGAGGGAAGGTTTCTAACTTTCCAAAGAGGGTATTATTCAAGAAGGTTCTGAAGAAACAAGACTTAATGTAGGTAAAATGTCTTGTAGTCACCTTATTACCTCCCTTCTGCTTCTTATTCAGTTGCCGGATAAGGTGGTGGTTTGCAAATTACAAAAATCATCCCACATCTCACCTTCTCTACTGGCCACCCATGGGACAGACAGATCTCTGATCTGTGTGGGATGATATTCTGCCTATTGTGGTTGGGAGGAAAGGGAGGATGCTGCCATGGGACCTGTCTACAGTCTCTAGAATGGCAGAACATTTAATCTTACTGACCAAACTGCAAAAGTTGGGAAGTGTAACCTCTAAGACAATACTATGGTCACCCATTGTCTAGAAAGGTCCAGTCAACAATGCAAGGTCCCACCTCTACTGGTAAAGGCTCCCTTATGGTGTTCCCCAGGGGTCCTCAGGTCTCCCTATTGCCCCAATAGTGTTCAATGTTTTCGGACTCCATCTTTAACCCCATGTATTCAACTCACTGGGCAAGAACTCAAGGGTATGCAGAGGATACTCAACATTTAAATGGGTTGTCAGTTCCCAGAGCAAGTACTTTGGTCTGACTTTGTATCTGGCTGCATTTAAGAAGTGAATGCCCTGCCGGCAACAGAATCCTATAAAGACTCTGCTTATTCTTTTTGCTCCTTGAGATTTCCTGACTCAGGAATAGCATATGGTTTCCTTCTTCTATTTTTGGAAAATATTTGACTATTAGGTACAAGGTAAAACAAAATATGGCAGTCTAAATGGACAATGTGTTGAGATTGAAAAGTGTACATCTTTTTATCCCTATTGACCCATCATTTATGTAACATAGGAGAGTTGAGTATGTGCTGTTGTTCAAACTCCAGGTTAGGTTACTAAGGCAGTCTCTTTTCTCAGTTAAACAGGAAACCACGGGTTATTAGTTTTCAGTGGGCTCAGATTATGGAGAGGAGTGGGTGGCCAGAGAAAAATTGACATTGCATGTGTGTAATGACTGTTAAACCTCAAGCAGGAGGGAGGCGGAGGCAGCTGCAGCCAAAACAGACCTTGGTCTTTGACTGCAGAGTAAATGTGGCAAGATAAGAGCAGGATTGACAGCCCTTTCACATCAGAGCTCTGTAAACCACAAGTAAGTTCATGGATAAGGAAGGTGCACTCAAAAAAGTCATTCAAATAGACAAGTATGATCTGTCAATATTATTTATGCAAAGTGTTGTTTAAAACTGGCACACAGCCAACGCGTTTTGTTCCTTGATGCCAAAGGATCTTCATCAGAAATTAAGAGTAAAATGAGGATTAGGTACGATGACAACCAATTTTTGGTATCCGTATCGTTCAGGTAATAAAGTCACATGAAGATGGAATAATATCCAATAATATCCAATCAGGCTTCAACTCTTCGGTATATTTCAAATAGTTATATACCATCCATAAGTTAACTAGACAACGGAAATCTTGAGAGTCCAGTCAGAGAGGAGGGTATTTCAATCCCTACTGCGAAATTTATAGGGCTTAGGAAGTAGGGAAAACTGTAAACCACAAGCACTGGTTTCGACTGCTCCCGCTTAAAGAAAGAAATAATGCTCACAAGTTCTGAGTAAAAGCACATGTAACAGGGGCAGTCCTTGAAAATGGGCAGAGGATTTTAAAGCCCATATCCTGAATACATCATGCCTTGCAGAGACAGCGCAAGCGCTCCCTAGGTGAGAACTAAAAAGTCATTTCTTAAAAGTAAGAAGTGGAAGGACACAAGACGGCCAGTCAATAGGCTGGTAAAGTGATTACGCTACAGGTTTTTGCAACCAGACTCCATAGGCTATCTGGCAGGTTTGACCTAAAAAAAACACGGTCAACCCTGCAACAGGTGCGCAATGGACAGATGTTTATCCGGGTTACATTTTAACCCGAAAGTTCCTTCAGCAGCGAGGAAAGCCGCTCGTGGAAGCCAACGCTCCTTGGAACGATTTTTCACAACAGCTTTGCGGGTTACTGCATCTGCTGCAGAAATTTGTTAGCAAACTGCATGTTACATATTAGAAATTTAAGAAGAGGTGATGGTAACTCGACCTTTGCAGGTCAAGAAACCGGAGGACTGCAAAATCCCATATTAACTAGGGAGGAAAATATCATTTTAAACGCATTCGTTTTACATTAATACATTTGGTCAATCATTTAATTACATTCATTTCGTAAGGCACAATTAGACGAAAAAAACTGAGATTAAGGGGCTTTTTCGCCTAAAACCCCCAAAAAGTGCTAAACGTCCTGGAGTGATCAGAAACGCCACCACTATTGGACATCTAGAGAAAAATAAAATGTCATGATAGCATGCCAAACCTATTACGGAAACAAAAGTCCTTACAGGTACATGTTATTCCGGTGAAGCACTTAGAACACAAGCATTTGCAATGCAATAGGTCTCGCATTAGGAAAGTTTGAGCTATTGGTATTGTAAATGACACATTTTTTATTTATGTGTTGGTTTTGAAAATAGCGAAATTAATAGCTTTGTCATTTACGATGCCAATAGTTATAACTTTCGCAAATGTGACACCTATAGCATTTGTAATGCAATATGTGTTGTATTTACGTGAGTTACATATATTGATATTACAAATAACAATGGCTTTTACATTTTTTTAATAATTAATACTTAAATAAAAGTTGTTGTAATTTGTAATGGCAATAGCTTAAAATTTTGTAAATAACTTTTGTGAAGATTATGTTCAGTGTATTTTATTGTGACGAAAATCCAAGAACAGAAGTGAAATATTAACATCTTTTTGTGACATTTGTAATAAAGCTTGAAACATTCAGAGAACATATTTGAACCAGTTGTTGTTGAATGGTTGAACAGATTGATGCTGTGGTGGCGCTGAGTGATGTTGTGGTGGCGAACGAGTGATGCTGTGGCGTTCAGTGATGCTGTGGTAGTGCACAGTGATGTTGTGGTGCCCCTGAGTGATGCTGTGGTGGTGCTGAGTGATGCTGTATGCTATGCTATGTTTTGTTTTACTATCCTGTGTTTTGTTTTGTTATGCTATGCTATGTTTTGCTATCCTATGCTTTGATTTGTTATGCTATGCTATGCTGTGTTTTGTAATGCTATGCTATGTTTTGTTATGCTGTGCTATGTTTTGTTATGCTATGCTATGTTTGGCTATGCTATGCTTTGTTATGCTATGCTATGTTTTGTTATGCTATGCTATGTTTTGTTGTGTTGTTTTTTATTATGCTATGCTTGTTTTGCTATGCTATGTTTTGGTATGCTATGCTATGTTTTGCTATGCTATGATATGTTTTGTTTTGTTTAGCTATGCAATTTGTTGTGTTTTGCTATGTTTTGTTATGCTATGTCTTGTGTTTTGTTATGCTATGTTTTGTTATGGTATGCTATGCTTTGTTATGCTATGTTTTGTTTTGCTATCCTTTGCTTTGTTTTGTTATGCTATACTATGTTTTGCTATCCTATGCTTTGATTTGTTATGCTATGCTCTGTTTTGTTATGCTATGCTATGTTTTGTTATGCTATGCTATGTTTTGCTATGCTATGCTTTGTTATGCTATGCTATGTCTTGCTATCCTATGCTTTGATTTGTTATACTATGCTATGTTTTGTTATGCTATGCTATGTTTTGTTATGCTATGCTATGTTTTGCTATGCTATGCTTTGTTATGCTATGCTATGTATTGTTATGCTATGTTTTGTTATTCTATGCTATTTGTTGTTATGCTATGCTAAGCGTTGTTGTTTTTTCTTATGCTATGCTATGTTATGTGTTATTATGCTGTGCTATGCTTTGTTATGCTGTTCTGTTTTGTTGTGTTTTGTTATGCAATGCTTTGTTGTGTTTTGTTATGCTATGTTTTGTTATGCTATGCTATGCTGTGTTTTTTGTGTTTTGATATGCTATGCTATGTTTTGTTATGCTATGTTTTGTTATGTTATGCTATGCTTTGTTATGCTATGCTATGTTTTGTTTTGCTATCCTTTACTTTGTTTTGTTATGCTATGCTATGTTTTGCTATCCGATGCTTTGGTTTGTTATGCTATGCAGTGTTTTGTTATGCTATGCTATGTTTTGTTATGCTAAGCTATGTTTTGCTATGCTATGCTTTGTTATGCCATGTTATATCTTGCTATACTATGCTTTGATTTGTTATACTATGCTATGTTTTGTTATGCTATGCTATGTGTTGTTATGCTATGCTAAGCTTTGTTGTGTTTTGTTATGCTATGCTATGCTATGTTTTATTATGCTGTGCTATGCTTTGTTATGCTGTTCTGTTTTGTTGTGTTTTGTTATGAAATGTTTTGTTGTGCTTTGTTATGCTATGTTTTGTTATGCTATGCTATGCTATGTTTTGTTGTGTTTTGCTATGCCATGTTTTGTTATGCAATGCTATATTTTGTTATGCTATGCTATGTTTTGTTATGCTATGCTATGCTGTGTTATTTGTGTTTTATGCTATGCTTTGTTGTGTTTTGCTATGCTATTCTATGTTTTGTTATGCTATGCTATATTTTGTTATGCTATGTTTTGTTGTGTTTTGTTATGCTATGTTTTGCTATGCTGTGCTATGTTTTGTTTTATTATTCTATGCTATGTTTTGTTATGTTTTGTTATGCTATGCTATGTATTATGTTATGCTATGTTTTGTTATGCTCTGCTTTGTTATGCTATGTTTTGTTTTGCTATGTTTCGTTGTGTTTTGTTATGCTATGTTTTGTTATGCTATGTTTCATTGTGTTTTGTTAAGCTATGCTTTGTTTTGTTATGCTATGTGATATTTTGTTGTGTTATGCTATGTTTTGCTTTATTTTGTTATGCTATGCTATGTTTTGCTATGCTGTGCTATGTTTTGTTTTCTATGCTATGTTTTGTTATATTTTATTATGATATGCTATGTGTAATGTTAGGCTCTGTTTTGTTATGCTGTGCTTTGTTATGCTTCGCTATGTTTTGTTGTGTTTTGTTATGCTATGCTATGTTTTGTTATGCTATGCTATGTTTTGTTGTGTTGTGTTATGCTATGCTTTGCTTTATTTTGTTATGCTATGTTTTGTTATGCTATGCTATGTTTTGTTATGCTATGCTATGTTTTGTTTTGTTATGCTATGGTATGTTTTGTTATACTATGCTATGTTTTGTTGTGTTTTGTTATGATATGCAATGCTATGCTTTGTATTGTTATGCTAGGTTGTGTTATGCTATGCTATGTTTTGTTATGCTATGCTTTGTTTTGCTATGCTATGTTATGCTATGCTATGTTTTGTTGTGCTATGCTACGCTCTATTTTGTTGCGATATGCTATGCTTTGTTATGCTATGCTATGTTTTGTTATGCTATGTTGTGTTCTGTTATGATATGCCATGCTATGCTTTGTTTTGTTATGCTATGCTATGTTTTGTTATGCTATGTTTTGTTGTCTTTTGTTAAGCTATGCTTTGTATGCTGCTAGGATTTGTTTTGTTATGCTATGTTATGCTATGCATTGTTTTGTTATGATATGCTATGTTATGCTATGTTTTGTTATGCTATTCTATGTTTTGTTACGCTATGCTATGTTTTGTTATGCTATGCTATGTTTTGTTGTGTTTTGTTATGCTATGCTGTTTTGTTATGCTTTGCTTTGTTTTGTAATGCTATGCTATGTTTTGTGATGCTATGCTATGTTTTGTTGTGTTTTGTTATGCTATACTATGCTTAGTTTTGTTATGCTGTGTTATGTTTTGTTGTGTGTGTGGTTGTGTGTGTGGGGTTGTGTGTGGGGGGTTGTGTGTGTGGGGGGTTGTTTGTGTTTGTGTATGTGCGGGGTTGTGTGTGTGGGGGGTTGTGTGTGTGGGGGGAGTTGTGTGTGTGGGGAGGGTTGTGTGTGTGTGTGGTTGTGTGTGTGTGGGGGGGTTGTGTGTGTGTGTGGTTGTGGGTGTGGGTGTGTGTGGGGGGGTTCTGTGTGTGTGTGTGGG
The DNA here is from genome assembly GCF_964261635.1 of Lissotriton helveticus. Taxonomy (NCBI): domain Eukaryota; kingdom Metazoa; phylum Chordata; class Amphibia; order Caudata; family Salamandridae; genus Lissotriton; species Lissotriton helveticus. The sequence goes on along the minus strand of NC_136058.1, from coordinate 202,342,529 downwards.
GTTGTGTGTGGGGTTGTGTATGTGTGTGTGTGGCGGGGGTTGTGTGTGTGGGGGGGGGTTGTGTGTGTGGGGGGTTGTGTGTGTGGGGTAGCATAGAAAGCACATCAAAAGTGGGCCTGGCAGAGTGTAAATTAGACCGTGAGCAGTAAAGTTTTGCTTACACTTGAAACCCCATCAGCGGCGACAGTAAAGCATTATTAAACTGAACCGAAAGTGTGGGAGAGAAGGGACGTGAGAAGCAGGGGCACAGAACAAAGATCTAGGGCGAGAAGAGGAGGAGGAACAGAGGAGCAAAGAAGTGACAGAATGAGACGAAGGGATAAAGAAGAAAATGCAATGACACGGCGAATGAAGGAGAGAGGGGAGCATGTAAATGGGTCTAAAGGGACGTTAGTAAGAGAGGCAGAGAACAACAGAAGTGAGTGGAAGGCAGAATGTTGAGAGGAGAAGAGAAAATAGAGAAATATGAGGTGTTAGTGGGAGAAGAAGGGAGGGGACAGCAAGGCATAAAGAAGGAAAGAGGAATAACAAGAAGCATTGCGTTTTTGTTCAATAGAAAATCACTCATAGAACCAGATATATATTCTAGCGCTGTGGGCAAGCCAGGCGCTATACAACCCACATGGGGAGGGTTTGAGCAGGGTGGAAGGTAACTAGCACATGGCATATTGAAGACATCTTCTCTAAACACTTAGCATCGAGAAATACTAAAAGAAGAGACGGGGCGTCGTCATATAGTGTAGTGAGTGCGTTTCAGAAGCTTGTTGGGGCATCGCACGTCATACATCTACTTTCTCAAGCCACCCCATCCCTTTTACAAAAATATAATATCTGCTCAAACAAGCAAGTGCCATGTGGTGCCAGTCTCTCTGCAGGATTCGGTGCCCATGGGCAGAGAGTTACTGTAGACAGAGTGCGCGTGAAAGAAACACCAGCGGCACAGCGAAGCGATGTTTGCTTTTCCAATTTCTTGCCATGGCGCGATTGCATGGATGTATTACAAACACAACGGACACAGAAAACAAGGGCAAATCGTCTGTCCGAGTAGGGTGAACTTAGAGACGGGTGCGGGCCACTGGTCTGCCAACTGCAAAGGGTTTGCGGAACGCCACCATCAGAGGAAATGTGTGGGAAAAGTGTATTGCAGACTGCCAAGCAGCGGCAGTTAATTTCTTCAACGGTTAATCATCTTTACAGAGGAATGAGCTTCTGCATATTTTATTTGCATCTCATTAGAGCCCAATTAGCATGGGGCACTTGAAGCCTGTCCAGGAGGAGTGCAAAGTTGGGGGGGAGGACGAGGTAATAAGCTTGCAGCACCAATGAGTCACAAACTGCAGAGCCACAGCCTTGGTGAAAGATCGCTCATTTACTTGGGCAAGGATCTCTAGCTTTGAAAACCCTGAAAGTGGTGGTCCGATGCTGAAAGCTACTCATTTCAGAGAAGGTTAAATGAGTGACGGGCAGTGAAAGGAGCATACAAGGAGACTCTTTGGTATTTTCGGAACGCTATGATTGACAAGCTCTCGGCATTGCTGTGGCGGGGGCGGGGTGGGGGAGCGGCAGCCTTTGAAGTCTGATGCCGAGGCACAGGCAAATGGTGGTGAGGGATGTGCACGTGGGCGGGCGGGGGAGCGACAGCCTGTGAAGACTGATGCCGAGGCACAGACAAACGGTGGTGTGTTATATGGCTGGCATGCACGCGCATAGATCACATGCGATCCGCAGCCGTTTTGGTAGACTTTTCTTTTCCGCTTACTATAATCTTGGTGGAGCAATGCGCAAGCGCATTGGCTCAGGCGAGACCTAAAAAGCATTGGCAAAACCAATAGGTATGCATTGGCAAATCCAAAAGGCAGCTCTAAGTGACAAGCACAAATATACTTAAAAAAAAGAGTCACATCTTTATATTTAATTTGTCTTCTATTCTGTAATAGTCCAGTTATATTTGTTTTATGTGCTCTGGAAAATGATATCGAATGGTGAAAATGCCCGTTAAAAAGCACTGGCAAAAGCCAATAGCTCTGGTCCTGGCAAACTTGTACAATGGGTACATATATATATATTTTTTTTGCAAACACATGCCGCAAAAAGAAAAATAATAATATGCTGCTGTGTAAATTTCATCTACTTACAATAAAAAATGATACATTAAAAAAAAAAGTTAATCATCACAAATAATTTTAATAGAATGGAAAGCTGGGTACTCTCTAGCAGCTACGTGTACTTCAATCAGGCGTAGAAACCTTTTTAGTTTTAATTAGCATCAAAGGTAGATATGGTTCCTATTGGCGGCACATAAAAAAGGTATTATTAATGGTGTGGTTGACAGACCAAAATCTGATTGATAGTTGAACAGAAAAAAAGGATGAAACTAGAGATGTCTACAGGCCAAAAGTAAACAGAGCTGACAAATCCATCGGACTGAACCACACTGGTGTTATATATGAGTTTTTGGGGGAATAGTTGGTTTGGCTATAGGGAAACTGTGAACGTTCCTGACAGTCTTGAGTCTGTAGATCTTTTATTTTTAGGAGTTTTATATATCACGAACTAGACATCGGATATCAGAGCGCTTTACATGAGCACCAGTTTCGTTACAGACGGACACATTCATTTTTGTTAGGCACAAGAAGATTAAGTAATTTGCCCAGAATCACAGGATGTTGAGCGTCGTTGCCAAGACTCGAACCCGGTTCCCCAGCTTCGAGGTCCACAGCTGTAACCGCAAGGCTACATCCTCTCCCCGTGGTCAAATTTATATGGCTGACTCTGCCCCGGCCCTCGCAGTCCTTCGTCCTCTCACCATTACTCTATAGTTGTACTTGGCTCTTTCCCTGGATGGCTGGAGAGCCTCTTCCACTTTAGGAAGATGCGTGGGAATGGGGAGGTGAGGCAAGTGGGTAGAGATGGTTTAATGTTGGGGCGGATGGAGAAGTGACTGAGCACGGGCAATTAGAAGCCTGCCTACTGTAAAGCATCGACAGCAGCACAGACTGGAATCATGTTCAACAGCTGGGCACCTTAGCTCATGCTGAACAATTACATTTTAGATCTGATAACGTGAACCTAACAAAAGGCGGTGTCATCACCAGGGTGCTGGCAAGCCATCTGAAGGGCATTGCCAGCTGCCTTTCTGCCCTTTCTTTTTCGAGAGGAAGGATCACTGTACCAGGAATCAGCAGGGCTGTCACTCACCCCAAGCATTCTCTGGCTCAGCTCCTGCTCTTTTGAGGTCAAGCCTGGGCAGCGCATGTGCTGCTCTGTGAGGCATGCTGTAATGTACATTGTGGCTTGAAAGCTCTTCTCTTTTTTTTATTGGTTCCCGTTTGTGCCATTTAGAAATGCATGTTTTTGTTTTATCAGTATGTCTAATTATTCCCACCTTTCATTGATTTAGATCCTTTTTGCTACATATGGTTTTCTGCTGTCTTTAATTGATGTGATTTAGGTCGCACTCCTTTTTAGGTCAAGCCTATAGCGGCAGGGCGCATGTGCTGCTCGCTCTGCGAGGCTTGCAGTAATAGAGTATGCAGTGGAAGCTCCGCCCACTCTCCGCCAATGTTTTTAATTGGCTCGTGTCATTGTAAATGCTGCCTTCCAATTGATTATGCGGCTTGTTAGTCCCTTCTTATTATGGACATGTCGTCATTTGTACCCTCCCATGGCTACTGGCCCCTTTACTTCGAGTGTTACATGGTAGGGTACGGGATACATAGTGCCAACAAAGACTGCAGGTCAGGTACACTGCAACCAAAAGTTTAATGAGGGGCCCTCTACCCGATAGAAAGGTGTTGCCCCGGTTTGAGGGCCGGAACGGGTAGAATACAAAGCGGTAGGTTCGGGGTGGCCGCAGTCAGGGTGCCGCAGAAGTATTGTTAAGGAAACCATAACCAAATTTGTATCTGGGCATCGGTCAGAAGTCAAGAACAGGTGTGTCTGCTGTGGGCCAGTAGAGGTGGGATCCAGTGGCAGGGAGACTAACGTATTTCAGTGTGGTGATCCGCATCACTGCACTGAAATGCAAAGTCACGCATTTATAGCGTCTCGTCGCGGCTGTCAACAAGCCAGAGCGCTGCTAATAGCACAATGAGAAATATATCAGTGTGTGTTCCACGCCGCTTGTGGCAGGCTTGGGGGCTAGGTCAACTTACTCTGGGCTCAAGCAGGCTACAATGTAATAAGTTGTTCGTCATGTCACGGCCCGCAGCAAGATCACTGACAGACCTGACGTCATGTGTGCCGAGTTGCGTGAGTCAGTCTGCTTAGCTAATGACTACTGCCAAGACGGAGCCCCACAGACACTGATAGAGTGTGTCACATGCACATATAGACGGGCCAGGCCATTCGCGGCAGACTTGACTGTTGTTTCTATTTTCTCGGCCAAGCAGGCATGTTGTTTCTGTTTTCTCCGCCAAGCAGGCAGCCTGATGCTGGCTGTACACCGCGCAGTGACTTGTGCCTGCAGGCTGAGGCTAGTGCTGAAAATAGTTGACCACCGGACCCGTCACCTACAATCCTGTCTAGTGATGCCTCTGGGACATTTCAACCTGCAGCACTGAGCAGCTATGATGATCAGAATCATGGCACACGGCAACAACCGCGGTCGATTCAAGTCCTGGACCGCAGCCACTACTCATGGTGCATGGCAATTCACTTGTCACAGTCACCCCGTGATCACAGGACTCAATCCCATTGGTGCTCATCTGATGCTGGCACGCACAACGTGAACATTTGTCGAGGCAGGGAGTTGACGTTCAGAGGCCAAGAGTGTCTGAGGAGGTGGGCAGCCGGCCCGTAAACCGGTGTTCACCTTGAGTAAATGGCAGTGCTAGCGGAGTGTAATCTACATTTGCTTTTAGCAGTGCAGCGCCGTGTAATCAGCAGCTGCGTGCTGGTCGGTGTTACTGCAGTTCTGCCTGATTTACTTTACCCCCTTGGCCAGCCAACAGTGAAGCGCATGATAATATCCAGCTCATGATAGCGAAATGTGGTGTCAACTTCCCCATAAATCCACTCCAGACACCGTCAGTGAATAAGTAACGCAACACACTTTATTAGAAACCCCCCCCCACCAATTAGGCCAGCAAGCTCCAACTGTCCTTTTAAGCAGCTTACCTGTGACACTGGCTGCAGGGCTGGGTAGGTAGCATTGTGCCAACCTGGGCAGACCGCTTCGGGATAATTTTTACTAAGGTTGAGAGTGTCGTTTTTGAAATATAATAGTCCAGCGCAGTGGCTTCCGGCTGTGACCTATCTATGTGAGGTTGAGCGCGCCTCGGCCTGACACTTCCCTGACAATTGCCTAATGCCCAGTGCCTACCCGCGAGTCAGCTGACTGTGTTGACTCACTTAATATGTAGCTGACGATCTGTGTCGTGCATATTGGGGTCTCACATCAGGTCATTTGCATTGTCTGTGCTGCTCAGTCTTTCCACGAGGGAAGTCAAATGCTTCTTTCCCACTCAGCATGCCTCTTGCCACCCTTTTACTTCCTAAGTGCTCTTTTACTTCTGGTGCTTTGTAGTAGTTTTAAGATCTTTTTAAAGTTTCTCTTGCTCAAATGGGTGTAATTTCTGATATTGATATGTTTCCCTCGACTTCATTGCTTGATTTTGCTCGAGAGAGAGAGAGAGTCGTTGAAATCTCACTCATATTTACAGTGGTGTCACTAGGGGGCGCGGGGGGTGCGGACCGCACCGGGTGTCACCCCATCATGGGGTGACACCAATCTGGTTAGTTAGCCAGCCTCGCACCCTCACGGTACCTCTCTGCTGCGGCTGCCTGCTGCCAGTGCTTTTTATTTTGCCGCCGCAACTTTCTCTTAGCGCACCGTCGCACGTCACGAGTGCACTGCTTACAAAATAAAAATACGCACAGTGCAGTGAGTGTGCACTGCAGCACGTCGCCATTGACCACGCACGCACGCACTGGTGGGGTCGGTGATGATGCAGATGCACGGCGTACCCAGCAGTCTTTGGGTCCCAGGGCCGTCAATCTTTAGCGCTCCAATGACGGCCCTGGGACAGCCCTCGCGTGCTGTGCTGAGCTCCTCTGACGCGTCGCGGTCACGCGCCAGGTAGGAGACGAGAGGGCAGCGCAGGGGAGTGCGTGCGGTGCTGCACTGCTCCTGGCTGCCTAGAATAAAGAATTAATGTGTGCCAGCACAGCAGCAGCCAGCCATCATCTTCTTTCGTCTCCCTCCCCTTCAAATTTGGGACAGTGCTGAGACTTCTTCTTGGGTCCGGAGGCAGTCGAGTCGAGTCGGTCACGGACGGTCACGGTGAGAGGGACGTGTCATGAGAGGATTAGAGTGTACAGAAGTGATTGAGGTGTTTTAACTGCAGGACACATGGAGGCATCCACCAATAATGTACCAGATGGTAGGAGACAGGAGGCTAAGACTCATTTTTGAAAGTGCCTTATTATGATTGGGAAACTTTTAAGGATGAGTTATCAGAGGTGATAATCATGTTGGTGGGGACTATGAGTGATGAGCTTCCAGAAAATGAGATTTTATTAGTGGGGTCTTTTGGTCAGGAATTTTGTCCGTGTAAGGGGAGGACACCAAGTCTAGCCCTCGGCAGTACCAGACCTATCTGCAATAGTGCTAGTGATCTCACTGGTCACTTGAGGTTTTCAGATAGTGGTCATCGGGGTGGCCAAACACAACCAGCCTCATCTTTGGAAAAGTGGATTCTGTGATTCCATTCCTTAAGAGGCTCTGTGGGCTGCTTCTTGTCTAATCATCATGGAAAACATTCTCACAAGCTCAGTCTGATTGCCCTGGTAATCCTGGGACCGCGCAGTCAGGCGTTTGTCCGGAATCAAGAGGATCATTACTGCACAAACATTATCTTGGCACGAATTTCAGCATGGAAAATCTAGCGAAATGAGCGGGAATATCCAGTATATTCCTAGATTTTCAACTCGGAATGAAGGAAAGAATACATTATTACCCGGTCACGCCCCATTCATAGATAACTACCTCGGCGTAATGCAGTAATACCGCATGAAGGAAAACTCGACCCCTGCGGTGTTACCGGTCCAAAATACCACAGGCAGCGAAATGAGGCTTGGAATATTCAGCAAGTCGTTCACCACTTTTTAGCACCAGTAATGGATTCCATTAAAAAATAGGATATTTTTCTAAGAACTCGCAGTGCACATTCCCTTTTATTTCTGACCGAGGATGAAGGGAGGATTAAAGAGTGTATGCATCAGGAAATCAATAGCGACAAAAAAAGAGGACAAAAAAGAGGAGGGCATTAAAGGCCTTCGGTAAACAGAGAGGCCAAAGCTCGCAGGCTGGCCTCTCCTGGGACACACCTCATCAGGCAGTCCTTGGCTCTGATAAACTATCCAGCCAGCAGAATTATTCCCAGGGATTTTAAAGTGAAGAGTTCACGTGTATATTCATAAATATTGAGGCAAAGGTAATTTGTTACTATAATTTGTAAATCGCCTGAATCCTCCCCAAAGAGGTATCTCTGCGCTACTACTATGGAATCTCAGGCAAGTAGTGTTAGTTACTGAGTGGTGCACTCTTCAAATAATAGTGAAGATTCATGAACTAAATTTACAAACGTTACTAAGGATTCTGTATGGTCCCGTTATTTGCCATCTGTGTCCACTGGCGGACTCGGAGCGGAGGAGGTCCATGCGGTAAGTCGTGAGGGGGTGACACCATGAGTTACCCGCACCGGGTGACACCAACCCTAGTGACGCCACTGCATAATTACACTGAAAATATGAACATGTCACACATGGCAATCTCAAACCTTGGCAGCTATGGAGAGGCCTGGGGACCGTAGAGGATTGCATGGAAACAGGTCTTCTTGGTCAGAGCCTTTGGGAAGAGATCCCACCTATTTACGGGTTGGTGTTCATGGGTTTTGAATGTGCGGGGATCCTGTGAAGTGACCCCCGTTGGTCGAGAGTGGTCCTTGTTGGGGGTCAGACTGTGTAAATGTATACATCTTCATGTCGCTTAAAGCTGTTAGTACTGATGGGCATCTGCTGCCAAAGCTGATACGCAGCGTTAACAAGCTATCTCCACCACCGACGGTCTTTGAAGGAAGTGCCCACTGACTCAGTGTTAAATCCACTGGAGGATTCAGGAATGGCTTACTCTGCTACGGTTTGGATTGCTGGTTGCTATGTTTAAAGCCGAGAAATTGTCCCTGATTCTATGTTTATGAGGGGGGCATTCCAATCCATTTTTTAAAACCCAACACGTGTTAAATGTAGTCATTTATGTACACTGGCGATGGGCAAATCGCTCTTGTGACCTTCTTAGTACAGCATTTGGTGCCAATGGCCTGTGCCTTTATTTTTAAGCGGTTTGTTAGTTACTTTGTATGTGTTTAGGTGAACCAATAAAGGCATACCATTTCCTGCTGAAAGGCAATATTTCTCTCCATGTGTTCCCATACCTGGCATGTCACACAGTTTGGTGCTTACTTCCCCCCATGTTAAAGAACAGTTGATGTTTTAGCACCCAGGCTAATGTGCTGCACAGCTAAATACATATATGGTCCCAAAGGCGAGACCGATTGCATTGCAAATTCTTATTTTCTTTGTCAAAGGAGGTATCGCTTTCTTGTCATAGATGCCGCACTTCTGGCCCTCTTCTCCAGCAAGTTACAGGCATACTTAATTCACTTTGTATAGAGGGTTAGAGTGCAGCTGCAAGGTGACCTTTCCCAAGCGAGGTTTAGGTGTTTCGTTTTTTTGAAAAGTAAAATTGCTCTTTGAACTATAATAAGAAGCATTGCTTTTCCAGTCGCTCTTACATTTTATTCTGAATATCTTTTAATTGTACAGACCTCCTCCCAGCTTGTGGGTCGGTGACCATTTCTCAAAGGCGCTTCATGTTTGGGACGCCGTTTCTCACAATCTCCTGTGCCGTCTCCCATGCCCCTCCCAAAACATTGCTTGTTTGTAACAATATTGGACGTGGTCATTTTGAATGTTATGCTTTTATTTTTTGTGTTAGTCTAAACACTGTATTACACTTTTACATAGTTCTCACACATAGGTGTGCCTAAATAAGCACTGTGCTGCATTTTGTATTTTCTTCTCCGATTTTTTTTTCCAGGCCAATACTTTGAGATTTGAAAGAAACTTGACAATTCAAAGATGTTTGCCAGGCTTCTCAACCATTATACAGAGGCCTTCTTGTTTCGCTGACCTTCTCCTTGCTTGTCTCCTTTTGGTGCCTGCTGCTCACGGGGCACCCCTGGAATGTGCGGCGATCCCCAAATCTCATTTGTCTCCTTGGGAAGGTTTCCGCTCGCCCCTGATTGGGTCACTCGCTCGCTTCAGCTGGGTTCAAGGTTACCGCACTGATGCCAAGGATCCGGTAGTTGGTAAGAAGGGAAGGTTGAGAATGAGGTTTGGGGATTCTTTAAGCTGTTGTGCTTGGTCCTGGGTAAGAGGTCATGCATATCATCTCGGTACCCCACAGTCTTCAACAGGAACATATAGCTCAACGGATAGACAGACGGTTTCACATACCCGAGCAGATAACATGCTAGTAATTTTCTAAGGCAATTATTCTTTTAAGATTTTGTTGAACGGAAGCGACGGTGATCACCAGCGCATTGACACTACATTTGGCAATAAATTAAGCTTGTGGGTGATCATCAATACGACAATCTCAATATGAATCGAAGGCATTAATTCCTTCAAAGTCTTTATATAACAGACGCTACAGTGGTTATATTAGAGAAACATCTTGGTTATCTTCAAAAAGACAATTCCAACCCTGATGAAGTCGATGTTGGACGAAACGTGTTGGATGGGCTGATGCATTTGACTGCAAATAAAGAATAATTGAAAATAAGAAAGACTCCTTGCACTCCTTTTTTGCATGTATTTTGTAACATTTTGTATAATTTGTGAAAAAAATGTTTAATTACATGTTTGTGCATAATTAATGAAGGTATTACGTTCAATTGTATGCTTCTTTTCAGAACCTAATTAGTTTGAGAGAAAGTGTTTTCACTTATATTTGTGACTTCTTAGCGGTGGGGCCACGGGAACTTGAGCATCACTACTATACATATATGAGAATGAAATACACTGGTGCAGCCCCTATTGCCAACACTGCTGTTTGCATAACTTCAAGGAACATTCAGCTAGCTCTCTCACCACTTCTGGGATTGAATACATGTTCATAACCCTCAGGCCATCGTCCACCGAAACTTGACACATCACCAAAAGATACACATTTGACATTTATGCTATTTCGCCATTGACTTTAAAGCTCCAGTCTTAGATTGTGGCAAAATAAGCCATGAGTTCACTACTGACTTCTCCCCTTGACACGTTTGAACTTGGTAAAATCACATCTTCTGCGTCAGTTCATGGTGCCACTAAAATCATGAGCCCTTTGGAACTGTCAGGCACTGATATTAACTGTGTACGAACTATAAACATGCGTTTTAAGTGTAGTAATCTGCTAGAGCTGTTGTCAAGTGCACAATCTCAAATTTGTTTACTTTGCTTTTTAGTTCTTAAATTATCAGTAGTCCTGCAAATTTTATCCCCTGTAATTATTGACGAGATGCCCTAGGAGCTTTTATTAATCAAAAAGGTAATATACATTTTTTAGATTTTCTTTAATTTCTGTTTAGCCTGTAATAAAGTAGTTTTTGTCAGTGGAATCAAAGGCCATTGGCCAATCACTTTTGTTTTTTAGTTTGTTCTCAAGAGAGAAGTTTGAAGTTTGCCTTTGGATGAACGAGAGGACTTTTGATATGGTATTATGGATGTTGTGTTTAAGCCTGAAGTATTCCATTATTTCCAAGTGGTCGCACAATGATCAGTTTGATTTTATTCACAACCACACACACTTGTGCCACTTTACAGAGTTTGCCAGCGATGTCCTACTTTCATTTTCGTCTCTTTTTTTTAAACAACTTTGTTTTCCTGTGTGGGGAAATACACCATTCCTGGAGGTACTGCAATACCTAATTGATGCCTAAAGTGGTAAACGTTAAATATGATCCTTATCAGTGGTTTTCCTTATTTTAGTTTATAAAATGTGTACTCTTTAGTTTATAAAAATATATAAGTGCTCAGGGATGCAGTCTTTTTAAACCATACAGTTTACATTTTGTAGGGATATAAGTAATGGACAAACAAATCCCTGTAGTCATGTTCTCAACTTTTCAGGCAAAAACACTCCGGGGCATATGTAGGAAGGCGTTTGCGATTCGCAAACGCCCGAATTCGTGAATCGCAAACGGCCTCTTGGTATGTAGGTGCCACATATCAAAATAAGGAATTGCAAAAATTGTGATTCTTTATTTTGCTCAAGCATTTAAGGAATCGCAATTTTGCGATTCCTTAAATGCTATGTAAGGGTGCCTTAGACATTGCGATTTTGGCCTAAGGAATCGCAAAATACCACCTACTCCAAGTAGATGGTATTTTGCAATTTCCTGTCACAATGCATTTTTTCCAAATATTCAAAGTGCCATGTGGCGCACAGACATGCCCTTAGGGCATGTATGTGCGCCACATGTACTTACAGGCACATTCCAGGGGTGCAACAGGTGTCCTTTGGACACCCTGGCACCCTTGGAATTGCGATTCTCAAATTGCGATTTTCTCATAGAAAATCGCAATTTGAGAATGTATCCCCATTCATTCCTATGGGCCTCTTGGCCCATAGGAATGAATGGGACACTCATTCCTTAATTGCGATTTGCAATTTGCTAATCGCAATTAAGGAATTTTAGAGATTTGCAAAAAAATTGCAATTTTTTTACTTACATTCCATTTTGCAATTCTCAAATAGCGATTCCTTAAAAATCGCTAATTGAGAATCGCAAAATGTGAATTACCTACATATGCCCCTCCATGATTTCTAAATAATAGGTGTAAAAGCCTTAAGGCAACTATGTTGTTTCTGCTTACATTTCACATGCTTTACTTAATCTTGCACTGCCTATAAGTGTTTGCTATTTCTACAATGTTATTACTTATTTTTCCAGCCAGCATATTACTCTTGTCTCCTTTCTCTCATAGCCTATTTCCCATTTTCTGGTTCTCCAGCGCAGTAAATGACAATAGCACCCTGCAAATATCATCACTCAAATGCATAAAAAAAGTTTAAAATAAATTATCAATTTCAACACCAAGAGTCAGATGTACGACCCTTTTTTGCGGGAGCCTCCCGTTTGCAACCGCAAAAAAAGGGTAATGCCATGTACACATGCTAATTTGTGAGTCACTGACCCGAAAGTAGCATTTGCAACTCTCGCTATTAGAAAGGAGCGTCCATTCCTAAAAGCGAGTCACCATGCCATGTACTATTGTTTTGAGACCGCATTTGTGGCCACAAAATACTTGCACGTTACCGCCTACTTCAAGTAGGTGGTTAACCACTCACAAATGGGAAGGGGTCCCCAGGGAACCCCTTCCCCTTTGTGAGTATGGAAGAAAATATTTTTAAGAGCAGGCAGTGGTCCCAGGGACCCCTGTCTGCCCTTAAAAAAATGAAACTGAAAAGTTTCATATTTCTTATTTGAATGTATCCCGTTATCTTTTAAGGAAAAAGGGCTGCATTAAAAAAAAAAAAAGAAAAAAGGGTGGCCAAGCAAGCCGGCATGGTGGACGCAGCCTAAGACAGCTCCGCCCCGCCGAAACCTTATCCGACGAATTATCCTGCCTCCCATACCCTGTGGCGCCCTTGGGGAGCAGCGCTGGTTGCGCTCCGGGCGAAATCCCGTCTCTCCACGGCCACCGGAGACGGAGGATCGAGCACTGCGGCAGTGAGGCCTACTCCGGGCTGTGGAGCCGGGGACCTCGAGTTTGGCGATCTCCCGGCGGAAGCTGAGATCCGGTGTTCTGCGGTGGTCTGGGGGGAGTGGAGGTCTTCCTGGCCGAGCGGATTCGGCCCTCTGTCCTCGGCGGCTGACCAACCCCGGACCCCCTAGACGGCCGGGGGCCGGGCCATGGGGGGAACAGCGAGGAGGTGCGGCCTACTTGCTGCCAGGCAGCCGGGACCTCGATTTTGGAGCAGTCCAGCCGGGCCTGGCAGACTGCCCGCTGGATCGTGGACTCCCCGCCACACACTGGGGTAAGGAGAAGCACAGTGCCTGGGCAGCCGGGGCCCCGGTTTCGGCGGCCATATCGGGCCGCAGTGGTGAGACGGGGCCCATCTCTGGGACGCACGGGGGGCCCCCCTCTGATGCTGGTCGGCCAAAGCTCCTGGAGCTCGGGGGAGGAGGCGGCACGGTGGCCGGATTGCTACCCGCCATTTCACTGTTGGGCAGAGGAGGCGAAGTGGTGGCCCCCACCCATCGGTCGTCCCTTAAGTTACAGGGGCAGCAGGATACCCAGTCCAGTGACCCTACTGTTCGGTGGCTTTGTCGGGCCACAGCCCCCCAGGAGGGGCCCCCGCTTATTCTTGCCGGTTCGGCGGTCGGGCCGGACCGCGGCTGGGGTCCGGGTGGCCCGCGCCTTTTCTCCTGGGGGCTCTCTTTCTGGCCAGATCCGGGGACGTGCGGAGACGGACCGACAGGCGGGGGACGTAGTGAGACCGCGACCTGGAGTGAGATTGAGGCGGCTGGGACAGTGAGGAGCTCCGGGTGGTGACTCTGATATCGATTCCCCCATAAGCGGTGACCCCCGGCGTGTGCGAGACAATGACTCGAGGTGGTGGAGGGGGAGGCCCCAAGCAAGGCCCAATTGATAAATTCACCGGCCCTAGTTGGGGCGCTGGGGCATCTGGAGGCCGCCAAGACTCCGGACCAGACAACGCAGCGTTAATGGCGGCCATAACGCAATCTAGGGATGCTTTGGATGCAAAGATTGGGGCCGTCGGGTTCGATGTGACATTCCTCCGCCAGGACTTGCGAAATGCTGTGAGTCGCATTACGGAAGCCGAGACACGCAGCTCCGGTGTTGAGGATGATGTGGAGACCCTGAAGCGCAAGATGGCGAGCATGGAATCCATCCAGAAGGGCCTGGCGCTCCGAGTGGAGGATGCGGAGGGGCGCGCCAGGCGGAATAACCTGCGCTTCGTGAGCCTGCCGGAGGGTTGCGAGAAGGGCGATATGGAGGGCTTCCTATCGAGGTGGCTGGAGAGCTGGCTTCCGCAGAACTCCCTCTCCCGCTGCTTTGTCATCGAGAGGGCGCACAGGGCCCTAATGCAGAAACCACCGGAGGGGGCGCGGCCGAGTCCGGTGATTGCTAAGCTCCTGAACTATCATGACCGGGACACTATCCTCAAGCTTGCCAGGGACAAGGAGCTGCCCATGTTTGAGAACCACCGGATCATGATATTCCCGGACTATACGCGCCTGGTGCAGCAGCAGTGACAATCATTCATGGCAGCGAAGGCCCGCTTGCGTGAGTTGCGGCTCCCCTATGCCCTCTTGTTTCCGGCCCGTCTGCGGGTGGTGTACCAGTCCCGTACCCACTTCTTCGACACCCCGGAGGAGGTGTTTCGCTGGACTGATGAGACGGTCCCAATCAGAGTGTGTACGCCACCGGGGTTGGATGCTGACTCCGATCGGACTGGGGCACAGACACGGACCACTCAAGGAGCCCGTCGGAAGGGCAACTGGAGATCCCGCTCCCAGCAGCGCTCGGCATCGGTGAATGTGACGGAGAGACAGCGGGAGGTTCGAGAAGATCACACTGATGGAACTTGAACTGCAGCTGATGAAGCTTTGGGTTCCTAGCCTACGGAGATTCGACCATTTCACAGTATTTCAGACTATATGTGGTTCATTTTCATTCTAGTCCTTGGTCTGGTTGTGTTCGGACAGATAAGTATTGCCCACCGTCTGGTCTGTTCTTTGTGCTATGCTGCGGGGTTTTGGGAGGGGGTTGGGCGGGGGGCACTCCAGGAAGTGCGTTAGTTAGGCCAGGGGACGGAGGAGTTTGGGAGAGTTCTGGGGATCCATTGGGGTAGGATGCTGCCAGCATCCAGTTGGGTGTTAGTAAGTTGCTGCTCCGCGACAGGTACTTCACTGTTTTTGAGGTATGGGTGCGGGGGAGGGGGGTTGGGAGTTTTCACAGTTATGGGGAGTTGGGGGGGAGGTGGGGGGTTTGGGGGGGCAAGTGGGTGAGTTCCGGGGGGGACTCGGGGAAAACGATTGCACGACAGTTCCGGTATTTCCTATGTATCTGTATCTCTTTTGGTGTGACCCGCTGTGGGGCGCTCTCCTTTCCTGGACTTCAAATGGCGACTGCTGAGACAAAGGCCCTGAGCCGTGGGGCCTCATTGCGTATTCTGTGCTGGAATGTGCGGGGTATGTTGGATAAGATTAAGAGGGGGGCAGTCCTGCGGCAGGTGAAGAGGGAACGCGCGGACATATTGTGTCTACTGGAAACCCACTTATTGGGCAATAAGATATTATGCTTACAGCGCTTTGGCTATCAGCAGGTCTACCATGCAGGCTTTGTCAGGGGGTCTCGGGGGGTAGCCATTTTGAAACATCGCAGGCTCTCATACATTCACTCCGGATATATGACGTTATAACGCATACTTTTACAACGCATACCTTTACAACGAAATTTTTACAACGCAAATACTATTACAACGCATGTATTTACAACGCATGTTTTTACAACGCAGGTACCTTTACAACGCATACCATTACAACGTAAGTATTGGTAAGTATATATTAATTTTTTAATTGTAAATTAATTGAAATTAATATAATTTAATGTAATGTAATTTAATTTAATTTAATTTAATTAAATTAATTTAATTTAAATTTAATTTTACTTTATTTTTACCCTGTACCCCTTTACCCAAAAACCCAAAACTGACCCTGAACCCTAAAAATACCCCTTTACCCAAAAACCCAAAACTGACCCTGAACCCTAAAAATACCCCTTTACCCAAAAACCCAAAACTGACCCTGAACCCTAAAAATACCCCTTTACCCAAAAACCCAGAACTGACCCTGAACCCTAAAAATACCCCTTTACCCAAAAACCCAAAACTGACCCTGAACCCTAAAAATACCCCTTTACCCAAAAACCTAAAACTGACCCTGAACCCTAAAAATACCCCTTTACCCAAAAACCCAAAACTGACCCTGAACCCTAAAAATACCCCTTTACCCAAAAACCCAAAACTGACCCTGAACCCTAAAAATACCCCTTTACCCAAAAACCCCAAACTGACCCTGAACCCTAAAAATACCCCTTTACCCAAAAACCCAAAACTGACCCTGAACCCTAAAAATACCCCTTTACCCAAAAACCCAAAACTGACCCTGAACCCTAAAAATACCCCTTTACTCAAAAACCCCAAACTGACCCTGAACCCTAAAAATACCCCTTTACCCAAAAACCCAAAACTGACCCTGAACCCTAAAAATACCCCTTTACCCAAAAACCTAAAACTGACCCTAAACTCTAAAAATACCCCTTTACCCAAAAACCCAAAACTGACCCTGAACCCTAAAAATACCCCTTTACCCAAAAACCTAAAACTGACCCTAAACTCTAAAAATACCCCTTTACCCAAAAACCCAAAACTGACCCTGAACCCTAAAAATACCCCTTAAAAAACCCCAAACATATAACATTTTAATTATAATTATATACTTACCAATACTTACGTTGTAATGGTATGCGTTGTAAAGGTACCTACGTTGTAAAAACATGCGTTGTAAATACATGCGTTGTAATAGTTTTTGCGTTGTAAAAGTTTCGTTGTAATGGTAGTGCGTTGTAAAACTTGTGTTATAAAGGTAACCCAGAGGGTAGATACACAGGGCAGGTACATCTTCATCAGGGGGAGGGTGGGAGAGGAGCCCCTGGTGCTGGGTAGCGTATATGCCCCGCCCCCGCTGCAATGGTCCCTAGTGGAGAAGTTGTTCACGATCTGGGCGGATATCCCCGAGTCTCCGGCGATAGTGGGTGGGGACTGGAATGATGTCATGGATAGCCGATTGGATAGGTGTAGGCCCGGAGATGGCCAGCTGTCATCAGGGGGCACTAAATTAGGGGACTTGGTGGGGGGCCTGGATTGGGTGGACACCTGGCGATATCTACATGCACATGGGAGGGAGTATACCTATGTCTCAGCGGAACACAAATCCTTCTCTAGGCTGGATTACATATTTGTCCCCCGTTCGGTTATTGGGAGGGTGGAGTCGGTGACAATTCAGCCTAGGGGGCTCTCAGACCACTCCCCATTAGTCTGGATTTTGCTCTGGATAAGGGGCGTCAGCCGTTCCGATGGCACCTGTCCACGTGGCATCTCCAAAACGAGGAATACCAGAGACATATGAGGGAAGCCATAGCACTCTAGTCTCCCCCTCGCCCTGACTACTTGAGGGCGGGAGTCTCTCGCGTGCAATCACTAACAAAACGAAGATTGCAGCGCTAGCGCTACACCTTTACTAGCGCTAACTTGCACCAGAATTGCTACATATAACTTCTAGCTTTTTAACTGAGCTTTTTAGAATTTTAAAAACAAATAATTTCGAGTGTGAATAATTGTGTGCTTTATATGTAATTCTGTGCTTTAAAAACTTCAGTTCTGCCCATACTTGCAGTTTGCTCCTTCTCCCCGGTCCACCACAGCTTCTGTGCTGTTTGTTGTGGAGGGAGCTTTGGAGCGAAATCACTTCCTGGTTTTCTGGCTGTTCCATTCCGGGCCAGCCATTTTGGAGAGGTCGGCGGACTAGTCTCCCCCTCGCCCTGACTACTTGAGGGCGGGAGTCTCTCGCGTGCAATCACTAACAAAACGAAGATTGCAGCGCTAGCGCTACACCTTTACTAGCGCTAACTTGCACCAGAATTGCTACATATAACTTCTAGCTTTTTAACTGAGCTTTTTAGAATTTTAAAAACAAATAATTTCGAGTGTGAATAATTGTGTGCTTTATATGTAATTCTGTGCTTTAAAAACTTCAGTTCTGCCCATACTTGCAGTTTGCTCCTTCTCCCCGGTCCACCACAGCTTCTGTGCTGTTTGTTGTGGAGGGAGCTTTGGAGCGAAATCACTTCCTGGTTTTCTGGCTGTTCCATTCCGGGCCAGCCATTTTGGAGAGGTCGGCGGACTAGTCTCCACCCTCACCTAATCTATAAGACTCCCCACAGACTAGCGCAGCGGTGACGCGCAGCGGTAGCGCCGAATACGCGCCGAAGAGGCGCCAAAGAGTAGCCAGTCTGCGCCAGTCCGCGGCACGGAGGCGGACGGGGCCGGACGGCTTACGCATATTTTCGCTCTTTGTGCTAGGGACACTATGTGTCGCTGTACACTTACGTACTCCAGTCCCCAGCTTCGCTCCCTATGCCCCCCGTGTAGTCGCTGCCATCATGTTTTTCCAGGAGGGCGGGCTCTGAGGAAAGGCTGTAGTACTTGTGGCTGGCGCCTTCCTGATCGGAAATCTTTCATACAGGTCAGCCCACCTTTTCAGCATAACTGCTTATTATTGAACACCAGATCCCTACCCGGCCACTCTTTAGACATTTGGAATATGTTACAGGATTCCAACATATCCTGTCTGTTCCTTACGGAAACTTGGCTATCCGATTCATCCTCTCCTGATTTGGCCAATGCCGTACCTTCTGCCTATAACATTTATAGGAAAGATAGGTCATCCGGTAGAGGTGGTGGAGTGGCTATTATAGTCAAGAAGAATATTGTATGCCATACGTTCGCAGTAGATAATATACAGGGCTGCGAAGCATTAGGCTTTACTCTCCAGCTCTCATCTTCCCAGGCCTGTACTGGTATCCTGGTCTACAGACCACCAGGATCGGTGGGGCTGTTTTTGGAAGAACTACAGGCAGCCCTATCAATACCATGCCTTAGGTCTAATCACTGCATTTTATTAGGTGATTTAAATATCCATATGGATAATAGTTTAGATCCGGACACTTTAAAACTGCTAGATATTACTTCCTTGTTTGGCCTATCTCCTTATGTGGCAGGACCATCTCATAATAAAGGCCACACGCTTGACCAGATCTTTTCCACCGTTCCTATCTGTGTCGACCCCCCCATGCCAGTTCTGTGGTCAGATCATTTTCTCATCACTTTTTCCATCTCTGTCATGGCTCCATCACGGTCCCAACCAGTAGGGTCGCTTAAGCCTCTCTCCAAACCTTTCCATCTTCTTACCAGAGAGATGCTATCAAATGTTTTAACTAGCCTCCCGTGTCCCACCTCTAACAATGTAGAGGAGTACATCGATCTCTTCCATAATTGGTTCACTGACCGTCTAGAGAGCTTGATTCCAGCAAAGAAACATACTTCTGCAGACAAGAGAACATCTGCTCCTTGGTTTACCCCTCACCTGAAAAAAGCACGACAAGATCTCAAGAAAGCAGAAAGAGCATGGAGGCGATCCTATCATCCTTCTGAGAGATTAAATTTTAAGACGCAGACTCGGGCCTACCATAAATTAATTTGGGAAGGTAAAAAGTCCTATCTGGAATCCAGAATCAATGAAGCGGAGCATTCTAGCAAGGAAATTTTTAGGGTGGTTAAAGACTTCACCTCTCCCTCTGCTTACACTCCGACTCATGTTCACTCTGAAACTTGGTTGAAGGAATTAGCTGTCTATTTTGTACAGAAAATCACCTCTATTCAATCTTCCCTCCAGGCCACTTTCCAGCAGCATACGACAAGTCTGGCATGTCCCCTGCCTGATCATGGCCCCTTTCTGTCCAAATTTCCCCCATTAGATCTAGAGAGCTCTCTTGCTATTCTGACAAGTCTCAAATCTGGATCTCCACTGGATCCTTGCCCTGCAAAGTGTCTAGCAAACATGGCACCTGTTCTTAATGACTTGATAAACCCCATCTTGAATCTGTCACTCTCTTCTGGGATAGTTCCCAAAGCTTGGAAGAGTGCCATGATCTTACCACTTATAAAAAAAACGGCGCTCGACCCTGCAGTTCACGCAAACTACAGACCCATCTCCTTACACCCTGCTCTGGCGAAAGTGACAGAAAGGTTTGCTCACAGATCTATTTCCGATTTTATCGAAGAAAGGGGTCTGTTGCATGGTACTCAATCCGGCTTCCGTGCAAATTTTAGCACGGAGACCGCGCTCCTTGAAGTCACAGATGCCATCAGGGAGGAGTTGGATGCTGGTAAAAAAGTGGTATTGATTATGCTGGATCTGTCGGCGGCGTTCGACACCGTTCCCCACGTACTTCTTCTTTCCAGACTTTGGGACTTTGGTCTACGGGGAACGGTGTGGAACTGGCTCAAGTCCTTCCTAGCCGACCGCCGGCAGACAATCTGGGCGCCTCCTTTCTCTGCTGAAATGTCACCGCTTGAAGTGGGGGTCCCGCAAGGTTCCATCTTAAGCCCCCTCCTGTTTAACATCTTTATGGCCCCCCTGGCGGTGACGGCGGAGTCTTTTGGCGCCCGGATTGTCAGCTATGCTGATGACACCCAGCTCCTCTTTGTAAGTAACAGGGATGGTCAGTTTGATGGTGTCCAGGTCAACGGATGTTTGAGTGCTATTTTTGAGTGGTTTGGATGCCATGGGCTGAAGTGCAACGCCGACAAGTCGGAGTTGCTCTTCTTTGGCTGTACATCTGAACCCGACTGGAAAACCTGGTGGCCGAAAGACATGTCTCCTCCCACTAGCTCGTCTGCGAAAGCCAAAAATCTGGGAGTGGTGATTGACAACAAGCTATCTTTCGGACCACATATCTCATCTCTCACTGGGAAATGTTTCGGCATCTTGCGGATGCTTCGCAAATTTCTCCCCCTAGTCTCTATCCAGCACAGACAAATTATTGTCCAGGCACTGATTTGTTCCAGGCTGGACTATGCAAACATTCTGTTTTTGGGACTTCCCAAATATCTGGTCAGGCGTTTGCAAATCGCCCAGAATTCTGCAGCCCGAGCCATTTTTGGCCTTCCAAGGAAAGCCAGAGCTACGGATCTTCTTGCCACATTGCATTGGCTACCAGTTGCAAAAAGGATTTTATTTAAAACACTGACCACGACTTTCAAGGCCCTGCATGGCATAGGCCCCAAATATATCTCCAAGCGACTGTCTTGGTATACCCCTCTCAGATCTCTTAGATCCTCGTCCTTATCAAAAATGAGTGTTCCCACTATCAAACGGGCAAGAGTAGGAGGACGGTCTTTTCGGCACTTAGCCCCTCATGCATGGAATGATCTTCCAATCTCTTTAAGACAGACTTCCAGTCTTCTGTCTTTCCGCAAGGCCCTTAAGACTTGGCTCTTCCCGTAATCTTTGAGGCTGTTTTTATGTCTGTATGCTCTTTTGGTGTTATGTTTTTTTCTCTCCCCATCTTCGGTTGGGAGTCTTCGTCAAAGCGCCGGGATACTCCAGTGGAGTGGCCGTGCGCTATAGAAGTGTACAAATAACATAACATAACATAACATAACATTGGGCAGAGAACGCCGGACCTGGCATGAGGGCCGGTACTCTGGGGGAGGCTTTGAAGCCCACGCTCCGGGGAATAGATATTGCTTGGTGTGCGGCTGAGCGCAGACTAAAGAAATCAGAATTGCTTCAGGCGGCAGCGGAAGTAGAGGCCCTAGAGAGCCGCTGCAGTATCAGTGGCGATAGTCAAGCGGTGGGGCAGCTTCTGCTGGCACAACAATCATATGCGTCACGGTTGCTGGATGAGGCGCGCCAAGTATGGCTGGCGACGCGTAGCAGAGTATATCAGTGGGGTGACAAATTCGGGACAATGTTACACCGCATCTGCCAGAACACATTTCAGGCGCAGGCCCTCCCGGGACTTCTGGATACGGCTGGAGACCCGATCACAGACCCACGGGCGCTGGCGGAGAGCTTTGCGACGTACTACGTGGCCCAATACGCCCCAAAAGAGTGTATACCGGCCTACATGGTAGACAAATTCATTGAGGACTTGCCGCCCCGGGCGGTGACGGATGAAGTGCGGGACAGACTGGAGCTCCCCCTCACAGCAAAAGAGCTGGGGCAGGCGCTGGGGGAACTTAACACGGGGAAAGCCCCTGGGCCCAATGGGTTCCCCAGTGAATTATTTAAGTACTATCACTTGCAGCTCGGTGCCCACTATGGAGCAGCCCTTGAGGAGGCAAGGGAGAGGGGCACACTCCCAGCAGATTGGCGGCATGCGGAGATTGTGGTCTTTCAGAAACCGGGCAGACCTCCGGAACGACACGAGTCGTACCGTCCTATATTGCTCTTAAACATTGAGGCTAAAATCCTGGCCAAGGCATTGGCTAACCGTCTCCTGCCCCATATCATGGAGCTTGTGCATCCGGACCAGGCCGGCTTCATGCCGGGTAGGGCCACCAGACATAATATACGTAGAGCACATGTAGCCGTGGCGGCTGTGCGGAATGCTGGAGTCCAGGCGGCGCTTCTCCTCGCAGATACTGATCGAGCCTTCGATTCCTTGAGCTGGACTTATTTATTTGCGCTGCTACCCCGACTTAACCTGGGGCCCCACTTTATGTCATATCTGAGACTTCTATATACAAATCTGATGGCGTCGGTTAGAGTAACGGGGGCGACTTCCACAAAGCTTTCGATTGCGCGTGGTACGCGTCAGGGGTGCCCCCTTTCCCCTTACCTCTTTGCCCTGGCTATGGAGCCGCTTGCGGCCTGGGTGTGAATTGATGCACAGCTCCACGGTTTCAATTGGGGTCGGGGCCTGACAAATAAGATCGCCCTGTATGCCGATGATGTCTTATTCTTTCTTACACGGCTGGACAGATCGGGACCGCGTCTTTTAGAAATCATGCAGATCTTTGGCGAAACGTCAGGTCTCTACTTAAATCCGCGAAAATCGACTTTGTGGGTCCTGGGGGAAGGTCCAGGTGTTGGGGACTTGGCTTCCATGCTGCAGATGGCCGAGGACAGAATTAAATACCTGGGGGTGTTTATCTCCACGAGTCCTGAGTTGTCCTGGGAGCGTAACATGCTGCCGGTTTGGGATAGGGTCCGCTCGGAGATGAAGACCTGGTCCCGGATGCCCCTCACCATATACGGACGGTCGGCCATCTTCAAAATGGTGGCTCTCCCCCGTCTTCTTTATCAACTGCAAAACTATCCATACCCGGTTATGCCTCAATGGTTCCGCCAAGTGGATACTACGCTGGGGTGATATTTGTGGGCCGGGGGGATGGTGCGGGTAGCGCTGCGCACCTGCTTTTTGTCCACCTACGATGGGGGATTGGCGACTTCGGATATACTGTCCTACTACCAGGCTTCCCATTTGCTAGTCCTCAATGAATGGTGGTATGGGGATAGAGGCGATCCGGCATACGCCCTGGAGAGACATCTCATGGGCTCTAACATGCTGCACACAAT
Organism: Lissotriton helveticus; assembly: GCF_964261635.1. NCBI lineage: Eukaryota > Metazoa > Chordata > Amphibia > Caudata > Salamandridae > Lissotriton > Lissotriton helveticus. Next base: position 202,319,238 of record NC_136058.1, on the reverse strand, counting down.
CCTATATGCAGCACGGCTGCGGAGAGGACTACCACCGGCCACTCAGGTGGTGTTTCAGGTCTGGAGGCAGGCTCTGCGTCGTATGGGTTGGTGGGACAGACTAACGCGAGAGAACCCGCTGTGGGGAAATGGCCGCTCACCGGCACTTGCGTCCCTCCAAGGGTTTGGTGGGTGGGAAGCCATAGGCATTTCGTCCCTGGGAGATGTGATGTCTGGTACGACACTCAAATCCTTTCAGGATCTGCGAAGGGAGTATGGTATGTCCAACTTCCAATTTTCCGGTACCTACAGTTCTGCCATGCCATTTCCCCGAGTATCGCCGATCTGGATTCCCTGCTGGAGTTCAGCCCCCTCGAGGCCAAAGTCTTTATGGGAGATATAGGAGATAAGAAGATATCCCGCATCTACCGCACATTAGTTATACCCTGCTCGCCACCCCTTCAGAAACGTCGGGAGTCCTGGGAGCGGGATGTGGGGGCACTGGAGGAGGAGGACTGGAGAGAGGCACTGGAGGCACAGAGAGGTGCCGCCATATCAATACGGCTGCGACTGATCCAATTTAAATACTTACATAGGGTCTACTTCACAAGAGAAAGACTGTGGTGGGCAGGCCACATAGCATCACCGGACTGTCTCAGGTGCGGGGTAGAGGTGCGGACAATGATCAATACGGTGTGGAGCTGTGGTAGGCTGCTTAGATTCTGAATGGGTGTGTGGAATTGCCTGGATAGGGTGCTGGGATGGGAACTCCCTCGTACCCCACAACTTGGGTTGCTGCATGTTTTGGACGGGGTGGGGGGTTAACATTTATGAGACATCTCCTACTGTTGGGTATCACCCTTGCCAAAAGGGACATAGCGCAGGCATGGAAGGACCCCCGCCCTCCCTCGGTCTTGGTATGGAAGAAGGGCCTGGACTTCTGTATGTGGTTAGAACTACCGATATTTGAGGCTCGTGGGTGTCAGCGAAAACACTACAAGATATGGAAGAGGTGGGCGGAATATCGGGGCCTTTGGTTGGAATCCCCAGTGGAAAGGGAAAGGGACCAGGAGTTGTGATAGGAGATACTGAGGCGGAGATACACACACGCTACTGGTATGTAGGTATCATTGGAGACTTTGGAACATGCTGTCGTGCACTCGGGCTGGGTGGGATCCGGGGGGGGTTGTTGGGATGGGGTTCGGGGGAGGGCTGGGGAGGGAAGGGTGAGTTCATTTTGCTGTAACATTTGATACTAAAAGACTGTGTGGATTGCCGATCTGAAATGAGCCATTTTATTGTGCAGTTGACCTCGGTGTGCGAGTGGGCTGCTTAATCTGTGCAATCTCTCAATAAAAAATTTGTTTAAAAAAAAAAAAAGGCTGCTTTATTAAAAAAGCAGTCACAGACATGATGCTCTGCTGACCCTGCAGGCCACCATCAACTGTGAGCGCTAGTCATTCCTAATGGGGTCACAAATTGCGCCGGCCTCATTATTATTAATGAGGCATGCAATTTGCGACCCCATTACGAATTGCAAACATTGTCTGAGACACTGTTGCGCATCCCAGTTTGCGGGTAGCAAATGCAACGCAATTTGCGAGTCACAATTCGTAGGTCGTACATCTGGCCTCAAGAGCTCTAACTTTCATAAATCCAAAACTGATTGCATTGCAAATGTTTTTTTATACACCCCCTCCATTTCAAACCAAAACACATGGGTAGAAATAACTGTCATTTACAACGCCAATAGTTCTAACTCTCTCAAGTGCAAGCCCTATGGCTTTGCAAAGGCTTGTTTTCACAGTGGTGCCATGATCTCCACTTTCAAAAGGTAGTTTATTTATGAAGCGCTTACCCTGCCAACGAAACCACCTCTAGGAACTTAGGGGGTCGTTACGATTGCGGTGACAATGAACACTAGAATGCAATACTACACCATTTGTCCTGTTGTTCGGTAGATTCGTCTGTGTAACCTACAACAGTCAGAGAATATACTGCGTCAGAGAATATACTGCATCTCTCCTGGGCTATGAGCCAAAGGTACATGTGCCGACCATCGGCTTCAGGTGAGCAGAGTGCTCCACCATGTACGTCCCCTACATTTCCCTGCACCAGGTGTCAGGCACCGCGTGGTGCCTGCCACATAGTGCAGGGAAATGCAAATAGTGCATTTAGGACATTGCGGCGGGTGCACCCGCCACAATGTTAGAGATACAGGATGCGACCGCCACAGTGGCGGACGCATTGTTATCTCATGTGCGGGTTTGCCACCTGATAGGCGGCTGGTCCCAATCCCCGCAACGATGGCGGACGGACTTCTGTCCATCCGCCATCGTAATCACCACCTTAATTCTGATTATTGTAAAAGTACAATCTTAAGACAATAGAAAATAGAACAGTTGTTACGTTCTACAGCCGGTGGCCCAAATGAGTCAGCTTTAAACCAACATAAGAGCACAATTCTAAACCAATGCAGGATTCTACAGTCGACCCAAAAGCTGAAAGCATAAATGTGTAAGGTTGATCCGGTTCGTCGTTGAGTAGAGAGGAACCCTGGTCAGAAACTGCCTGGGTCTGTGGTGATCAGCAGGTGACAAAATAAACGTTTATTATTACACTTTCGAACACAGTACTGGTACATATTACAACATCTGAGGGGAAATGTCAGACTCACTTTTATTGATAGACACCTGGTAACACAAGCATTTGCAATACAATAGGTGTCGCATTTGAAAGTTTGAGCTATTGGTGTTGCTAATAATAATGCAACACCAGTAGCTCAAACTTTCAGTAATGTGACACCTATCGCATTGCAAATCAATCACGGCACTCACGCTTTAAAAATCTTAAGCTAAAGAGCGGGTGCCGCTATTGCTTCAAAAATAAAGAAATAGGCAAAAACATTTTCTTTTCTATTTCTTTACTTTTGAAGCACTCGCAGTATCCGCATTTTAGCTTAAGATGTTTACAGCCAAAGCGCGGGTGCCGCCATTGCTACAAAAGTAAACAAATAGAAAATAAATGGCAGCCGCATATTTTTTTTCTATTGATTTACTTTTATTTGGATTGTTTCAAAAGAAAAGAAATAGAAAAACAAGCATTGGTAAATGCATTAGGTTTCACCTCTTTGATTAATAATAAGCTATTTTTTGTTGTAAGCTGTAGCTTGCTGAGTATATATACAATATAAGTTACAGAAAGTCTGTTAAAGTGTTATGACTTGTTTATGTACAAAAAGGCAATATATCGTGCTTTTACTAGTAGTATAGTGCAGGTAAGTAATAGCAAAAGTTTGAAAAACTAAAGGAAAGAGGGAAATAATAGAATTAATTGATGTAACAGCAATATTATGTGTTCAGAGGAGTTATGACAACTTTTGGGCCCAGTGCCACTGCACCTGCTGCACCATTCAAATCATTACCCTATCGCCTGTAAGGTAACTGCACTTGTGACTGCCTGTTTAGTAGTAATACATTGCAATATTTGGTGTTAAGAGGGAATCCATGATTTTTGTGCCCTGGTGTCACTGCACCTGCTGCACCACTGAAATCATGGCTCTAGTGCTTGCAGTGTAACTGCATGTGTGACTGCTTATTTAGTTAAATATAGCAATATTTGGTGTTCAGAGGAGTCCTGACAACGTTTGGCCCAGTTGCCACTGCACCTACAGCGCCATTCAAATCATGAACCTGTTGTCTGCAAGTTAATTTCACTGGTAACTGCCTGTTTAGTAGTAAACTATAGCAATATTTGAGGCGATTAGTGGGGTGCCTAGAGCTTTTGGTCCTGGTGGTACTGCACACGCTGCACCCTTCAAATCAGGACCCCATTGCCTGCTAGATAAAGGCAGGTCTGACTGCCTGTTTAGTTGTAAAATGTAGCAAAAATCTGTGTTTAGTGGGGCGTCTGGAGCTTTTGGCCCCTGTGCCACTAGAACTGCTGTGCCATTTAAATCAAGCCCCTTTCAACTGCAAGGTAGCTGCAATTGTGACTGCCTGTTTAGTAGTAAAATATATCAATATTTGGAGTCTAGAGGAATACTATCAACTTTTTGGCCCAGTGCCACTGCACCTGTTTTACCATTCAAATGATGATAATGTGTCTTAAAAGATAACTACACTAGTGACTGCCTTTTGAGTTGTACAATATAGCAATAATATGTGTTTAGTGGGGTACCTGAGGCTTTTAGTCCCCGTGCCACAGCACCTGCCACAGCACCTGCTGCACTATTGAAATCATGACCCTAACAAATGCAAGGTAACTGCATTGGTGACTGCCTGTTTAGTTTTAATTTTAGCAATAATCTGTGTTTAGTGGGGTCCTTAGAGCTTTTGCCTCATTGCCACTGCACCTACTGCACTAGTCAAATCAAGCTAATTTTAACTGCAAGGTAACTGCAATTGTTACTGCCTGTTTAGTAGTCAAATATAGCAATATTATGTGTTTAGAGGAGTTCTGACAACTTTTGGGCCCCGTGCTACTGCACTGCACCGCTGCACCATTCAAATCATGACCCCGTTGTCTGCAAGGTAACTGCACTTGTAGCTGCCTGTTAAGTTAAGTAGTAAAATGGAGCATATCTCTTGTATATTAACTTTATTTGTAGTGCACAATGTTTATTACAACATTTAAAATTTGATCATAAAGACCAAATAGATTAAGTTGAAAAAATCAATCCCATAATGCCTACAAAGTGCAAAGAAAGGTACTGAGGCATGAATAGGAAATGCCACAATGTTCTAAGGCTAAAGCATCTGCTTTACACAGCGAAGTAATAAAGAGCAAACATTACAGCAAACTGTTAGAAGCTGTCAGCCTTTTCCATGGGAAGAGATCTTATCTTGACAGTAAATGGGCCCTAAACAGTGTGAGCAGCTTAAGTAGAAGTATGGTACATGTGTGCATCTAAGGGAAGTTAACAAAACCTCCACACAAAAGCAAATGAACACAGTAATTTGGTAATGGGAACTGATAAGAGCCCCTTTTAAGATATATTAAATACAAAAGATTTGACAGGCAAAACCTAAAAATACACAGGAACGCATTTGTTTTCTATTTCTTTACTGTTTAAGAAATCACGGCACCCTTGCTTTAGCTTAAGATACTTGAAGCTAAAGCAGTGCGTGCCGCCATTGTCAGAAAAGTAAAAAAACTGAAAAAAAAGAATGCAGCCGTGTTCAGAGAACAGAAGAAAGGCGCAGCCGCCAGTATTCCAGCTGATTAAATATTTGGAGTATAATCTTTTTGTTGCAAATTAAGTTGCACTCCTGAAGATGGTCTTATAGATGACTACACAAGATAAGACCGAAACGTCAACACTCTCAACCCATTTTCATCTATATTTGAATGCAGAAGTTGTACATGGTACCTCAATGATGTTTTCCCTTTCTCTAAGAACAAGGAATGGGTTAATACAAAAGTGTTCGTGAGAAAAGATTTGTTTAAAAATAAGTGTCCTTCTTAGCTGCTTTTGTAGATGTGAAACGCTTTTTGTACCCTCTTTTGCTGTATTTATATACATTTGTATTCAAGAAGCATACACCCTCTTCTGTATTTGTATTTCTTGCCCCTATCTTTTGTCTTTTTTTTCTGTTAAGTTCATTTAGAATTGTTATAATTAATTTCGTAATTTATTTATAAGAGGCTAATAACAAGGGGTCTCATATTAAGTTTTGAACTCCTTGAAAAACTTTGCATACGAAAAAATCCCTGTGGGCACCATTACTTTATACTAATTATTTCAGCTGAGGCGTGTCATGCTGGTTGCGGGAGAGCGTGCAACAGCAGGCAGGAGAAAGCCATTTAAGAAAATAGTTTTCTAAGGCTGTAATTAAAATCATCACGAGTAACGGGTGTCCTTATAGGAGGTTGCAAGAAGAGAAAAAGGCGGTACTAAGGAGGGACTACTAAGCCTCTTGACCAATTCAAAGACACCGTTTACAAAGGACAGTGACAGGAGCCAATTAAAAAAATGAGCGGAAAGTGGACGGAGTTTCATACCCATATCCTGAATACAGCATGTCTCAAAAAGACAGCGCAAGCACTGCCTAGGCAAGACCTAAAAAGGCACACAACATGCCCATTTCCTTCCAGTGAAACAGCAGCAAAAATGAGAAAATTCAAATACATAAAAAATGATAACAGTAAAACAACAACACTAACAAAAAGAATTATAAGAATATTTTTAAATGTCTCAGACATAAACAGCTTGGGGCAGTCAAAGACTTTCAGATGTGGCATAAAATACACATTAACCCCTCTCACACATACTCACATTTTCACACACACATACAAAATAGTAAAGAAGCACATGGGAGAGTAAGACACCTTAGAGCATAGGAAAATAGCTGGCTGCCTCCTGAGGCCTCAGGCAAAGTCGAGGGCAATACCCTGACTCTGGCTTATGTTTAAGGCTATTGTAAGAGATTTTAAATATATCAACTGTACGTAGCAGTAAGAATGTGAAAACTTAATTACAGTAACTGAGAAAAATAGATATGTCCATCAGCAAACTAGGTACCAAACACTAAAGAACATCACAAACACAAGGAAAATGAAGAAATATGTCATCATGCATTCACCACCTTCCAAAAATGCCCACTGCTCTTACATGTGTAGCTTTTAAATCCCTTGTCCAGATTCCAAGCCTGCAGGATCGGAAAAATAAAAGACCAAAAGAATGGTGGTGCCTGTCCTCCCTCAAATATCAGCCATTGGTGCCACCAGTAACAATGTCTTTCGAAGATTTCAAAGGCATGCAATATGCTTGCTATGTCCTCCATGAAGAAAGCACACACAGGTGCCAACATAATGGAAGAATAGAATACAAACATCAATGAACGGCTTCAACCTAGGGGTCCCAGGACAGGATTTGTGGTCACCGGCAATGGCAGTAACACTGTCAATCTCATATCAGATGGAGCGCTCTGTTTACCCTAAGACTTGATTTTGTAGAACATTCACAAAATGGGAGGAGTCTAAAAAGTACTGGTAAACTGTGAGAAATTTTGCATGCATTTCTACAATTCCTTTAAAGCCATGAAGAGCTTGAGAATCATCATTCCACAAACTAATAAAGTCCCTTTAAAAGCCCTCATGCAGATGACTAAAACCTATTTGACCTCCATCTTGTACTTGCTGTTTGAGTAGTACAAGTCTATACATATTTTATATGCTACTAAAGAGAGGAGCTACTACCACCACAGTCAGGGCTCAGGCACAGCCCGTGCAGGGTGTTATACCGGGGCGGTGACGTCAGGCAGGGGAGGGTCAGGGTGGAGGGTTGTAAAATGCGGGATATGGACAATTACAGGTAAGTACCGAAAAAAAATAATAATAATTTTGTTACCTGCGCTGCATCGCCAAATGTGATGCAGCGCGGGCAACAACATTCGTTTTATTTATTTGGTAATGGTCCATATCCCACATTTTACAACCCCCCACTCTGACTCTCCCCCGCCTGACGTCACCGCCCCGGTATAACGCCCTGCACAGGCCGTGCCTGTCAGGGCTGGACTAGGAACCATAAGCGGCCCTGGCAAAGTGCTCGGCCGGCCCCACCTCCCCCCTCGGGGTCGGGGGGGGGCGGGTGTGGATGCCGCCGAGCTCTTTGTCAGGGCCGGTTTTCGGACGATTTTGGTACAGGGACGATTTTGCAGCTATGCTGCAAAAACGGCCCGGTAACAAAAACGGCCCCCAGGGGCCCAAAACTGGCCCCCACCCGTGCGGCGCACTGGGGGATTGCCCGGGTGCCCGCTATGGCCAGTCCGGCCCTGACCACAGTGTCTGATCAAAATACTTACTCCATTTTAGACTTTAACACGAAAAGTCAGCAAGGAAGATTGTACAAGGAACTAAGCCATCCTATTGCTACATTTCTGTTACTTTTTTAAGAGGGAAGACACATTTACCAATGGTAATGAAGAGGCAACTGGTTTGGTCAAGAGCCTTATCGACCATCTGGAGACAAATATCAGGCTGCAATGATAGAGCGTGTTCTCTGAAGAGTACATCTTTGCCACTATTCTGGACTTGTGGTACTAACATGGGCTGTAGATCTTCTGCCTTTTTCAGAGCTAGATGCCTCCATTTATGAGAATTGGATCACCAAGAAAATGTGATGGAAGAAATGCATGAATTCATCTCTGCCACTGCATACTCTGGCCCCTGTACCAGAGTATCTTTTTTTGACCGTCATCTCAGAAATAAACCGAGCCATATGAAAATCAGCCTTGGCGGTGTCTCGTTCTTGTTCCAATAGGAACAGTCCAGAAAGAACTGCTGGGTCAGGTCCTCTTTGAACTGTAACACAAACCTAGTTTCAGCCCAGTACGACCTTGCCAATGAGGAACAGCTTGAGTCCTGCAGCATAATGAACATAGGACCAATGTCTGGGCATACTTGTCACACTGAGGAAAACAAAAAAGTGATGGGTGGAATGCACAAATTAAACTTAGCTACTACTAATAGTGCCATCGGTTTTCTGCCCACCGTGCCATCTCAGGCCGGAATCAGTCAAACTCAAATCAGCATTGGTCATGATCCAATAGAAACAGTCTAGCTCAAGCAGCTAGGGAAGGGTGCCTCTGAACAATGACACTAACACTGCCTTATCAGCTTGAGTCCTGTAGAACAGTGAGCAAGAAACCTAAGATCTGGGCACACCTGTTAGACTTAGGGCACCGCTTTGAAGAGAACAAAAAAGTGATGGGTAGAATAGGCTGCATCTGAATCCATTGTGTATTAGCCTACCAAGCTACCTCAGACTGGATCCAGCGTTATCTAAATCAGTCTTGGCTCTGCTTTAATAGGAACATTCGAGTCTGAACTACTGGTTCGGTCATCTGTTTTTGCTTGGTGGCACATTTGATCCCCACCAGCACTGCCGCATAATGGGGTGGGAGATTGCCACTACTGATCGCCATGATTTGTATCCACTATTGTACCCTCAAACATGACCACGCTCTCACTTACCTTACTTAAGTAGTACTGTGCCATTTTCCAGCTGCTCTGCAACATCAATCAGGCAAACGTTGGTTCTATAGATCATTTATGTTTAAGAAAATGGCAACCAGATTCTCCACCATATTCACTGTTAACAGTCCTCCTAGTATAAGGTAATAGTGACCAATAAAATACAGCATACTTCTCATCTTGGGTTTGGGTTTCACCAACAATTGGTAAATAGATTAATGTGATTAAAAGTTCCAATGCAAGGTTTGCCATGCACCAGAAGGTGGGTTTCACTTGTAAGGGATTTCACATTAAAGAACACCCCAATCTCTGCCAAAAGGTGTCTTGACCATGTGGTTATTGAATTCTGAACGTCCTCTGTTAACAATGACTCTGAAATTTCGGACTTGCTCAGCTAATTTCTAATTAAATAATGCATTTATTTCTCAAATTAATTTACAGAATGTTAGAATCTGGGATTCATAAATCCTTAGTTACTTATAAGTGAGGCTTCATTCATTCATATGTTTTACCCTCATGTTGTTATGGGTTTATTTGTACATTACATTGTTAAACTTATCCATAGCAACTTTGGACTGTATGAAACGGTGAGAAATATCTACTGGTTTTGAATTATCCCACTGGAGGTCTAACTGAAGAGAACAGTCAGTTCAAGTGACCATCTACCAACTCTGTGTGAGGATGAGCGCCTTTCTACAAAAGTTGCGTGGCGAACATATGTGGCAAAAGTAGCTCTCCTTATCAGGAGTGTCTTGGTGCTGTTGGCTGTTTTGGAATGCAGACTGCTGTCTGTTGGTTGGGGCTATGCCAATAGTCTCAATAGAAAGATCAAGTCTTGTAACCTTCCATCAAACCTGTGGAAGAGTTACAAGATTATCATGGATATATAAACTAGGTATGTCTAGCCCAACACCCTATTGTGTTTATATCTTTAGAGTCATAGTCGTAGTAACTTGTTCAAGGTGATCTTTGCAAACAAGCAATATTTTGCTAACAGGAAACCCTATCCTAACTTCTTGAAATTCAGTCCAGTTGAACAAGATCAAATGAGTCATTTCCCAGAATTAAATCCACACTGCCTCATCATGACAAATATACATTTTCTGGTTTGGTTATCATGTATTGCAAACCAAGCATCCCTGTTTAAAAATGGTCATTCAATATGCTTTAAAGGTTCATTCCGAATAATGATATTGCTTCACAGTGCAGTCAATGTGTGTTTCGCATCTTGCTTTCTTTTTTGGGAAATTTATATTTGTTATGTCATTGAGTGACTTTCCAGATGTGTGTCTCAAGATTTTTCCACTTCTCTGTGTCAGTATATTGTGACCCCATTGTAATGTTTCCAAGTAGTATTTTTTAACATAGCTTTCACAGAAGGAAGTTCACATTAACCATCATCCCACATGTGAAACAAGGTCAGACAAATGGCGCTCTGTAACACAGCCATTATCTTCAACAGCCAATAGAACAACATAGTGATCCTTCCTACAATTATCTCAGCTGGTGATTCGAGGTCACATCCGCTGGTTCATATTCATCTGAGAAGTTTTTCATCTATCTGCATTTAAGTCTTACCAGTTCTCAACTAACCAATTCTGCATGTGTAAGCTGATTGAATTTCACATTGTTCATTTAGCACAGCGTTCAAAGAAAGAGCATTGTTCGCGACATTGGACTGCGAGCACGTAAGTATTCTTTTTGTGCATCCAAGGGTGTTCTGCTAATATACTTCCCTGATGGAACTGAGAATTGACTGACATTTCCATTTGAAGAAGAGTTAAGCAATGAAATGCAAATAAAGGGTTCTATTACACCCAAGCGAAGCTTCAGAGCATGTTTTTTTTACCCTGACTTATGTAAAACAGTCTTCTTTTTAACAAAATGAAGGGTTCTGTTTAACCATGTCTTCCAATACCATACTCTGTACTTATGTGAAATTAAAGATTACCTAAACCATTTCAGAACAGTGGATCACAATAAATAAATCTGATAGCTTGACAGTTTTTATAATTGTATCGGATTCACAAATGTTGTGGTTCTCTGCCTGGATCAGACAGAGAAATGGATAGCGTATTCAGTTTGATAGACATTCAAAGGTGTATTTGCAGAATCACAACATAAAATCCTTGAATGTGCAACTTTAACATTCATGCTGGGAGATGTTACAGTGCGCACATCATAAATATACAAAATAAGTCAATTAAATGTTTCAGCAATTTCATTTATGACAGGTCCAAAGGATTTCAGTAAGGGGTTGGCTATACAAGTATGATCATATCACAGATATCCTTCACCCCCAAAATCCAGAGCTGTCAACCAGATACTACCACGGTCCTGGTTTGGATCATAGCACTATCCATAGAATTAATTCAAGATTGTGAGCCTGATTTGGAAAGCTATTGCATGTGAAATTCAGACCTATGTGGGCAAATGGCATTTTGTATGAGTGCAAAATTCAGAGGCGTTGATATCCGCTTTAGATTTACTCATCTGAAAATTTGGTGTAGGCTGGGGAGTGGTTGTTAGGAGTAAAGAGCAGGAATGCCCTGTAAGTTTGTGAACAGTCACAAGCTTACACGTTTGTTGAAAAACACAATCTTCTGTCCAATCCATCCTCATCCTGGAATAGGTCTGAAATGTGCTTCCAACAAGGGTAAGAGTAAATCCCTCAAAGCAAAGGGGCAGGATGATCATCAAAAGTGACAGTGGAAAGGTTTTGCCTGAGCATGGGTCTTCTGTAGCAAAAAGCTCTTTTATAACTTGTAAATGTAAATGTATGTAAATGTATAGGCATTTATATAGCGCACTACTTACCCGTAGGGTCCCAAGGCGCTTCGACTGCTGCGAAACCCTTCCTGGCTTCCCTGAGAGATGGTCCCTTAATGGGTATCTCCAGGGTGAGACCAGGCATCCCCGGCGGTCTGGTGGGGCCGTTAGTGAAGATGAGGCAAGCTAATGCCCAGAGTTGCCGAGTGTGATCGCTGATCAGAGTGGGCACCGAGGCGAGAGAATTATCGAGTCCGCTGACCCTGGTCCAGAAACCTGCCGCGCCGGGAATCGAACCCTGGTCCCGGGCCGTCCTCTACTCTCGGGTCTGCCGCCTCTAACCAGTGAGCCACACTACTTCACTAACTTGTCAACCGTCTAGCGCCACACACACCTTTGAGACAGGCATGACTGCCATGTGCATTAGGATATAAATACATTGTATGAATCTTGCTCTTTTACGTGATTGGAATTCGGAATGCTCATCAAGAGACCACTCATGTTCAATGCATATATTTCCATTGTGATAATGAAAAGGCGCTGATGTGTCAAACACCCAGCTTACATTAAAAAAGGTGAAGCTTTTAAAAATACCAATCAGCAGAGGTCACTGGTGACCGCTGAAAAATCAGCCTGAGCACACAATTACTATTGTTTCCACTCTATGAGGAGAGTGCACAGCACTTGTTCTTCAGAAAACTAGAAATGCTTATCCATAATAGGTAACCTCCTAATTTGTATCAATGGTGCACGCTCTTGACCTTTAGACAAATAAAGGATGGGTAAAGGCATTGATGTACCATAGACATCAGTAATACATACACTAGGCATTGATAGTAACAACGAGAAAACTATGTATATTTAGTGGTCTATTTAGTAAGATTTAACTCTGTGTTTGAGTCCCATAATGACACAAAATTACGTTGAATCTTTTTGTACTAATTTACTTTCTAGCGCTAAACTTGTTTAGTGCTGGAACACATTCAGAAAAAGAGCTGCTTTGCATTACTTAGAGCCAAGTGGGCGTACCATTGGTGGTGCATGGTTTCTGATGCTAAACCTTATTTACTTAAAAAAGCAGACCGGGTTTTGTGTGAGAAAATAGCACCCATTTCAAATAGGCGCTATGAACGAGAAATGTTTTAATTTCTCCTTTCTTTTCTGACTTTGTATGTGTGTTGCACTGTACAGCACACTTAAAAAGTGGGAAAAGGTTTCACGTTAGTCTAAGCATGGTATTTTGTACTAGTACAAAGCCTATGCTAGACTCATGGAGACACCCTTGCACCACAGAGCAAAGGTGTGTCTGTGGCACACAGCAGCAAATGTCTGTGCTGGCACTGGGGAGAGGGGGGGATGCCATATTTCTGTAAATATGGTGCTCTCCTGCTCTCTCCTTCTCACGCAGTGCAGTGCAGCATTTGCAGCTGCTGCACTGCGTTCCTTGAGAAACTAGTGAATCTACCACTAAAACTCCCAGTGGAACACAAGAAAATACTAAACATTGAAGAAAAATAAATTTGAGGTATGATTTTCCATTTAAAAATGTACTAAAGCTGACATATCATGGAAAGGAAAACTGATTTACCAAGGCCACCACCATTTTAACATCAAGGCAGGACAAAGTATTTGAATATTCAGAACATGGCAAACTTGAAATTCAAAATCTCATAAAAAAATAACACAGGGAAAGAAGGCTCTTCCATCTCTGTTGGATACATGTTGGTTTAAAATGATAAGCAAGGAACAAATTCATCTGCAAAATTATTAAGAGGTGCCATAGCACCCACTGGGTCAGAGAATAAAAACTGGCAAAAAACTTTTGGAAAAAAGAAATACAACTTTAATCAAATTAATACAAAGTACTACTAAAACATGGGCAATGAAAATTACAATTACACTAATATGCTAATGGAGCAGGTAAAACACCCACAAAAATAGAGGAAACAAAGCCCAGAAAAGATAGAAATCAGCAATAGCAGCGATTGGCAAGCTACAATCAAACAAGTCATGGGAAAGGTGAAAAGTGATGTCTTAAGAGCTGGACCGCCAGACTCGCGGTGGCAGTGGTCTGTCCGCCGTATTCCGACTGAAAAATTTGTCGCGGTGGACGACCACCGGCCGCATTAGGGAAAAGTCGCTCTCTGATTTGCTTTTATTTCAGATTTAACTGCATATCCTCTGCAAAGTTTTCACTGGAACCACTGAGATGTATGAAATATATCAGAACAGTGGAATGTTGAGTGCTCCATTGAAGACAGTATAGCGGCTCGGGCCTCAATGGCTTTATTTTTCTGTTTCTCCTTTTTTAATTTAGAACATTCTAAACTCCAGAGGTGGAATGTTGTATTAGCATTATAGCCCTTCTGCCTTGGCCCATACTAGTTTATTAAGGCCTTCTCTTCATAATAGACCCTCTCCAGTAATGCCAATAGCAGCGGGCTATAGCTCCATACTACCTTGTTAACCTTATCAGCTTTTTGCCCAGAGACCAATGTTGATTTGTTGGCCTGAGACCAACTTTGACTTGTTTCAATGCATCACATAGAAACACAAAAACACTTCTTTAAAGGTAAGTGATATGCTGGACTGTTTTCATATTACTTGAGGCATTTAAATAATTTAAATACATGTCACAACTGAAGGTGCCGGGTTCCATGTTCTACATTTACTCAGGAACCCCTGGCTTATGTCTCTTTTTGTCAGCTTAAAAGTGTGGAGGGGAGGAAAAATCATTAGCCAATTATGCAATACCGTTCTTATGAACCATGACACTGAAGAATCACAAACTTTTGGTTTATTACAAAGCCAAAAACTGTTGGACATATAAGCACCTCAAAACGAGTGGTGTAGAAATACATTGGAACTAATACACTGCCAAACGTATTTGTGAAATTAAGTCGGTGCAGTACGCACAGAGAAACCAGTTCCAAAACTAGGACTCAGAAGGATAATGGCCCCAACATCAATAGTTCTCTTCAATGGAAGTTCATAGGTAAAAAGCATTTAATCTGTCCCTACACTACTACTAATGTGACATCCCTACTTAGCATTCCCCAGGCAAGTTCTATAAAGGTGTCAGCAAGTGAAGGCTTCCTAAGAAGTCCGATCACTTTGAATGGGTCAAGTAGAATAAAGCTACAGAGCTCGTTCGAAGATGCTCTCTTTCTCATGGCAAGTCAAAATCCCCCAGACTCCGTCCCTAGCCTGAACAGAGGAACCTGTGCAAAGACGTCCCAAAATTCTATGTAAGATCACCCCGTCCATGTAAGGAACATCCTTGTAGGTAACTTTCAATGCGGCAGCGATGCTCTCAGGCCTTGGCTCAAATGCCTTGATTCCCATGCTCTCTGGTGAGAAAGAACACTGTCCCACATTATCAGTATCGCTGTTTAATGTATCTTCTCCTCCCTGAGTCTAACTCCTAAAACAAAGACATTATTCTAACTAACAAGGATGAATTTCTTCCACCTACAACAGAAATGTGAGAAAGACAAATACTGCATACACATGACGTTCACGAGCAAATCTTGACTAGAGAGCCTCAGGGAGAAATACACTTTAGGCCTACAGAATTCGACCAACATAAGAAATGACACGTATTTTCATAGAGCACACGTATATAAATCAACATTATTACTGAGTATGTTCACTAGCACGTTACATAAGCACACTAATTGTGTGGTTAGCAAAAACATTCACAGGTGAGATCCACACGTTAAAGTTTTCATCTAACCACATGTAGTTTCACTGTGTTTCTTTACCTAACACTTAACTTTTTGTGTTATGACAGTACACGATCTAATGACCCAATATTAGCACAATAAAAGATTATGGGCCAGATGTAGGTAAAACCTATTTACCGATTCTTAATTACCGAATTATACCGATTCGGTAATTAAGAATCGGTAAATAAGAAGTGGGGGTATGTAGGAACATCCAGATGTTCCATTTACCGAATCGTTAAGAATCGGTATTTACCGATTCGGTAAATACCGACCGGTAATGCTCCATTCATTCCTATGGGCTTTGAAGCCCATAGGAATGAATGGGGCATTACCGGTCGGTATTTACCGAATCGGTAAATACCGATTTTGACAAGGGTGCAGGGGGTGTCACTTTGACACCCTCTAGCACCCCCACAAAAGGTTCGGGGCCATATGGCAGGCAGACCTGCCCTAAGGGCAGGTCTGCCTGTCATATGGCACAGGTGTGCATGCACACATGTGCATGCACACCTGAATCGGTATTTTAACATCAAATACAATTTGATGGTAAAATACCGAA
The DNA here is from genome assembly GCF_964261635.1 of Lissotriton helveticus. Lineage (NCBI taxonomy): Eukaryota > Metazoa > Chordata > Amphibia > Caudata > Salamandridae > Lissotriton > Lissotriton helveticus. Next base: position 202,303,227 of record NC_136058.1, on the reverse strand, counting down.
TTTGTAGGCCTTGTGGGACTCAGAAGAGTCCCACCTACATATCAATTTTACCGATTCGGTAAAAATACCGATCGGTAAATTTACCGACCGGTATATTTACCGATTCGGTAAAAATACCGATCGGTAAATTTACCGAACGGTAAATTTACCGATTCTGTCAACATATGCCCCCTACATATCTATTTCCATTTACCGGTCGGTAACGGCCGAATTCGGCCGTTACCGACCGGTATTTCGCTACCTACATCTGGCCCTATATGCGGCCGCAGACTACTTAAGTTTATAATGCTCCCTTACAACTGAAAGAGCAAAATCTGAGCTCTATCACAACCCTACATAATTTTCACACAATTTGAGCTTAACCGTGCGTTTTTTAATTTTGTAAACTAGAGCTGCATTATGACTGGCCAGACACTAGCACTGGACTGCCTTTTAAGGTGTTAGCAGATAGACTAAGCACTGGATGATTATCACAGTCCTGTGAAACATTTTGAGCTATTGTAGAATTTTCTGTTGTAGTACAAAAGTGAAAAAGAGAGTGTTTCAAGTACGGATCATTTTTTTTCTCTCATTCTACGATATTCCTTTATAATTTTACTGCCATAGGAAATATGTTTGTGAGAGCGTGCATTTTTGCGTGGACACCCCCACTTTATTGTGGGCTGATGGTGCTGGTTTTTAACTCTGTGCACAGGAATACTACTCACCAGTCCCAGTGCATGTGCTCTGACCTCAAAAACATGTCTAAAGTGCTTACTCCTAATTGGCAATCTTTCTAAAAGGCAATAGTATATGGCATCTCAAAATTTGCTTATGGAATGGAAAGTTAAATGTCACCCATGATCTATAGCACTACTGTGCCACCCACTAGTGTGGCAAGACAATCATTTGTTCAAGCCTACTACTCTGTCATACCTGCTGCAGTTTTACATCTGTAGTCCATCCTGCCAAAATGACCCTTTTTACAGGAGAAAACCTCTCTTGTCTGTATTAAAAAGTCATCCCTATGAAGGCCTTGTAGCCCATAAGGCAGGGTGCATGGTGTTCAAAAGTAGAAATTTAATGTTAGCATGCCCAGGGTGGCTGTCTCATAGAGAAATATCGGGAAGCAATATTAAATATTAATACTGCTATCGTAAGCTAGGGACCAGCTAAAAAATAACTATTTTCAATATTTATTACGTGTCAAGTTTAATGGTGGAGTCATATTTTTAATAAATATTAGAGAAATTGAACTTTTAGAAAGTTGTCACAAGCAGATGTCAGATGATACCTGAGCAGGCCCCTCCCTTTGTCATTTCAATCAGGCAGACACCAAACCCAGTGGAAGGAAACTGCCTGAGAAATGGTACAGAGTGCCCACAGAGGAGGGGCTACTCACTACCTTGACCACACCTCTGGGTGGGCACACATGTCCTACACAAGGGGAGAACGGTTTCTGCATCTTAGATTTAGTGAGTGAGGTGCGCTGTGGAATTATTTTCAGTATAGGGCACATTAAAACTGCTGCAAAAGTGGGTTGGCATACCCCAGGGAGCTTTTATCCTATTGGTTAGGGAGGGGCCAGGTGTCACCCCCACTCACAAGCTAGTGCAAGGCATAAATATGGCACCCCAAGACACTTTCCTTAGCACACTCTGGACCTGAGAAAAAACAGAAGGGCCACAGCTTCTGTATGAGACTTGTGAGACCTAAATTGTTGGAATCGCTCCCACTTGCACTCAGGACAAAGAAGTGCACTCCAATGGTAAATTGACTAGGCTCCCGTGTGGCTACAAAGACACAACAAGCTACAAGAGGCCTTTTTCTGAAGTGCCCAGCTGGCCAATACAGACTAGACCTTACCAGGATTCTGCTGGTGATTTCTGCTGGAGTGAGTCTTGACTCCAAGTGCTGTTTTTGAGGTCCTGGGACCCTTGGCTGTTTCTAACTGGTTCTCCTATCACTATCGAAAACCTGGGACTCAGAAAATTTAGACCTGCCAAGGCAATCCACCCAAGGAAAGACCTTGCAGGGTTGAATAAACAGATCCCCTCCCCAGTGCTTCTCTAGAACAGCAAATCCATTTCAGCTGAACCTTGGCAAGATGATATCTAGTCTCATAGAGGTCTTGTTGGACACAGCTCACAGCCTTGCCCCACTGAAGGGTTCCAAACTCCAATAAAGAGACAACGCCTGAAGATACAAATCTTGACTAGGCTAAGGCTCCAAAAGTATCCGGCCAGCGAAATTATTTTCCTAGGTGCAAAATTTGTAGGGCCTAACTTAAGACACCGACTGCAGTCTTGTAATGCTGAAGTATTCTGAATTCTAATAAAGAGTCAACTCCCGAAGGTAAAAATCTTGACTGGGCGAAGGCACCAAAATTATCCGTCTGGCGAAATAATTTTTCCTGTGTGCGAAATTCAGATTTCTCTGCTTTGGGCTTGTCCCGCTAATACCAATGGCTACACTGGGACCTTAATCATTGCCTCTCTGAAATTGTGGAGCCCTCCTTGGATACAGCCTGTTGCCTTGACCTTCTGAAGGATTTTGACTTCCATTTTTGAGACTCAACGTGAATCCTTCAACTGGGTCATCCTGGCTGATGTATCTGATCCGCACTCTATCGGAGTCAGCCTGAAATTGCACCTTGGTCCCGCTCTACCATGACCTGTTGGCCCACGTTATGCTTTTTGGCACTGTTTATACTTAAATCTTCTAACATTCATATATCTCTTAACTAAACAAGGAATAATGACAGCATGATTGCACACAAAACAAAATAAAATGGTTACTATTCTGAAACTACTGATACAGATTGCTTTTTTTGAAACAGCACTGTTTTTTTAATGCATGTGTTCATAACACACTACTACTTATTAATGTTAGTACCTAGTGCTCTAACACGTCTCCTGGTGTTCTCATATGTGACCGTCAGAAACGTTTTAAGGCATAGGGGTAAAAAGGGCGATTGCCCAGGGACCCCACCTTCCAAGGGCCGCCCTGGGAAATTGAACTTTCTCTCTAGCTCACTTCTGTATATGTCTTAACCTTTAACATATAATTCAATATTGGCAGGCAACATGGGGCTTGGATTAGTGAAAAACTAAAGGGGGCAATAAAATTTAAAGCTGTTCCAAACATGAACACCCAAAGTATTTTTTGCCCAGGGCCCCCAAAATTCTTCAGATAACACTGGTGACCTTCACTTGTTATTATCCCTTTAGTTGATCTCTCCATTGCCAAGCTGTACCTTTCTCTTCACCTTCAGCTTCTGTCGCAAACTTCCATTTTACAATGGGAGATTGTGCGGCAAGCCGAAACCGCCCACAGTACAAGCTCCCATTGTAAAAAGGAAGTTTTTGCACATCCCTGCACTGTGTGGCAGGTCCCTCAGAGTGCCTGCTACATGGTGCAGGGATGTGAAAGGGCCACAACCGGAGGACCAGGGGAGAAGGGGGCCCTGCTAGGGGACCCCAAAGACACTTTCCGACAGCAGTTTCATGTCATAAAAGCCGACATGGAACTGCTGTCGGAAAATGCCATCATAATCCCAATGGTGTAAATGCCATCCATATGGGATTATGAGGCCCTTCCAACTGGCCAATAGGCTCCTTGAGCCCATCGGAACTGAGTCAGATTCCCTGGCCGGTTTCGGTTCTGGCGGTCAGAGTGGAAACCTACGATGTCGGTCGGAAAGCATCCGACCAGAAATCGGAGACTTTCTGACTGACATCGTAATCAGGACATTAGTGTTGTCACCTCTAGAAATGCACACTAATATTCCTCTTAGCACTGATTTCATTGTAGTCTTGATACCAAAAAAAATTCAACCTTCTAATTCTACAAAGCAATTCCTCCTGGATATAGCAACAATAAAAGAAAAGAAGAAAGGTTACAGCAGGTTTCCAATCAGTGGAGGCCTTCTGTGTACTTGGTCCAGTGCAATGCATACAGTATACAAGTCTGGAACTAACCCGTAATAGTTCTACACAGAACAAGCATTGACAAAGTACTGTTGATAGCATTTTAAAGCCAGACCCTTCAGTTTTGTCATATATGTGTTTGTGTAAGGCATAAGCATTTCAACCTCTTTGTTGGTAATCTCTCTGTAAGGAATACAGACAAATAACATGTTGCTTTGTCAGCAGCACTTTCACTTTTGAGCAGTAGCCATTATTTGTGGATTTTTACGTTAAGTAGAACAAATTTTCCAGCGGGCCATTATTTACGCAAAATAAATTGTGAGGTGAAAGGTTTGTGCAAATATATTTTTCTGAAATTACACAAAGACACCATATTTGACCTCTTCTTGTCACGTTTTTAATATAAAGACAAATATTTGTATATGTTATGTACAATCATATCTTCAGTATAAGCATGGAATAACATCTGATGTGTCTGTGGTTTTAAACTGCTCCACACTTGGCTGGGCAGAGCAACAGGAAGGTAATATCGACATTTAAAAATGGCATTTTCTGTAAAATAGGGACAACATGGCACCTGTACTGCTTGAGGCTATGCAGGGAGGAGGGTACGTTCTACCATACCGTGTGGTAATGTCTGAAGATCATGGAGTATTGGGGAAAGGTGATGAGAACAATATCGCAAGCAGAGGAAATGTCACTAGTGCCGGAACCCAAGAGATGTTTGCTAACTGTTTGGGAACGGAATGATCTTACTCGCCCAGCACAGGTTTGGGCCACACTGGGGATAATGGTTGCAAAGCGCAAAAATGGGTCTCGAAAGAGTCACCAACACTTGCCGCGTGGTGCACAGATATGGACACGGCTATGGTGGCCGAGAAGGAGGTGTTTATCAATCAAGGCTGTCCTCAAAAATGGAGCAGAGTTTGGGGGGCCTGGAATAAATGACATCTGTGAGCCACCCAGGGTACGGGCGGAGGAGGGTTCTGATGAAGAAAATGGCGGGGAGACACGAGATTAATGTGTGGAATACTGTCATTTGCTATACATTGAGCACAATCACTATGCAAAATGTCATAAAAATGTTGATGTCTGGATGCAATGTATGTACATGCTGTCTGCTTAACTTGTGCCTTGATTACAATAAAAAGATTTACAACAAAAAGTAAAACAAAATTGCATTTTCTGGAGGTATCTTGTTACATCATTCTAAGCTTCTGTGGCATTACATTATTATTATAGAAGGATGAGCTGTGTATGTGGGCGGGTGTAGGGGGTGTATGTGTGATGTGCTCTATATCCAGCCTCCTGAGTGGCAAGATGGTCCACCATAAATAGTTGAACTCTTAATTAGGGCCGGATTTTTATCTTGGTGGTAAATAAAGTTTGTTACAATGGTAAAAGAGTATTCATACCATCAAGAGAAAGGTCCACCCACCCGATTTAGATGCAAGAAAACCATAGGTGTAATCACGGCAGGGACTATTCCATCTCTGCTGTGATGAAACCTCCCTGACGGCCCTGCATAATAAGGGCTATTGAAGGCAGACCTTTAATTTCACCCACCTCATTTAGATGGGTGGAATTAGAGGTTGGTTTCACTGACCGTCGCTGCCAAGAAAGCTCTGGTGGTAAGGGCATTAAAAACTGCTAAATTCTCCCCTCTCTAGTTATTTTTATTTTCAAAACATTCAAATTCAAATAAAAATAAAATCAATTTGGTGACAGGCTCCATCATGTTGACAGAGTTGTGCACCAAACTTTAAGAAGTATTGACAGCAACCGCCGCGGTGGCCGTTACTGCCATTGTTTTACAAAATGACCGCCTGCTTGACGGTCATTTCTCAGTTTGGTGGTGGGCAGCGCTACACCGTCTCCCTGCTGAAGAAATAGGGCATCCGCCAACATCTAAATAAGGTCCTAAATTCCTAGTTTAGGTCAGTTACAGTGTTTCATTCAATTCACTTTCTACCTGCTCTGCTTCTCACGTTTTGATTTTATCTTGTGGACCTTTCTTTTAGGTAGTTGGAGAAATAAGTTAACAACACAGTCTCCACAACAACGGCACTACAACACCTTCTAACAGCAAAGAAATGGCCATTCACAAGGAAAGGGTAGCCAATAAAATTAGGATGAGAGTTGGATAGAGAAAGGAAGTCTCCTCCTTCTATCCTGTCTTAGTCCAGAAAACATTTGAAACTCTCTATTGCAGGACAGGGCATCTGCACAGGACAACTGGATCAAATCCTCACCAAGAATAGTGCAAGAAGCTTTGGCTTCCATGCAAAATTTAAGTTGGAGGATAATAAACCAAATACAAAATCTTACATCTCTAATATTTCAAAAACTATAATGTGGGTCAGAAGCAGTTTGGGCTAGCAGATGACAAATTATGCAACTGTATTTTAAAGTAACTACACGGCAAGGAAAGAGACTTTTTGTGGCATGGAAAGACAAATTATGCTGCAAATTAGCTGGAATTATTCTCTAATTATTTGGATATTTTAACTTACATCCATTCGCACGGGATCCAAATGGTGTGACAAGACATTGACCTCTAAGGATCGAAAACTATACACACTTAGCAGATCATATTCAAAACGTTGTTCAATAAAATCAATAATGTTGTCTTCTCAGGAAGAAAAGAACATTATTTTATTAACACTCTCCTTTGTACCTCCCAGGGAATGATTTGTTGTTTAAAACATATACTTTGTTGCACTCACAGAACACAATTGTGCATATACACATTTACTGTACTAAAGGATGTTCCCCACACCATTTATTCCATTGCATTTTATAGGATGGGAGGGGGCGGGATAAAAGGAAGAGGAAGAAGAACAAACGACCCAAAAGTTCAGTGGAGTCCACCATCGTCACGACAAACCCGAAGTCAAACAATGAACAGGCAGTCGTCAACTTGAGTGACCACATCTTGTGGAACTGGAGGTTCTGAATGAGGGCATGGTTCCTATCAATGTATGTTGGTGATATTTTCTCCATCAGGATAGAACTGGCAAAATTCTTCAGAAAAATATTACTTTAGTGCTTCTTCAAATCCATTGACATCACTATAGTCAAGGGACAGAACACAGGATTGCAGAATAAATCCACATTCATTCTGCAATTGTAATATATTTCTCATGAAGTATTCACCTTTGAACAGACCAATAAGATCACAGAAAGGACTCCTGGGTACACCAACACCATGCAGGGAATTGTAAGTCACTGGCAAGCACAGTCTTCTTCTTTTTACAGTGCAGATTTATTTTATTTTTATTTATTTGCAAAGTTTTATATAGCGCTGGCTAGACCCGGAGGTATCAGAGCGTTTTACATGAGGATCAGCAATTTACATCCATTACAGGAGCCAAGTATAGACATAGGAGAAAAACATGAGATTACCCAATAATATGGGTAATTAGCGTGTAGTATAGCCAAGACACACGTCCTATGGGGAATGGACGGTAGAGGGGAATGGTAAACGGGGAAGGAATGCAGATAGAGTCAGACGGAATGGCAAGGGGGAAGAGTAATTCAGGGGGAACAAAGCAGTAAAAAAAAAGCGGGGAGACGAGGAAAACACTGTAAGATGTCTGGCTGGATAGATGACGGCCGAGGGGGTTACCAAATCCAAACTCCTCTATAGCTGCATAGGACAGCTCCACTGGGCATCGGCCAAGGTTGCTCGGGCTCCCCTGTAAGTACGAACAGTTAAGGTATCCTCCCAGGGGGCATCGTCATAGTTCCATCGAAAGCACCGGTCCCGTTGTTACTGGAAAGCGCCGTCCACCTCGTCCTCCAGCTCGCCCCCAGGTCAAGAATGGGGAGATGAGAGATGCAAGGCACAGTTGAAAAGTGTGCAGAATTGTGGGACAACCCATCGTTCTTGCCTTCAAACCTCTTGGCGGGAGTGAAACTGAAGAGGAGTTGTGCATAGAAACCTGATCCTCAGCACATTTTAGTCCTCTATAGGCCCCCAAAGTGACATTGCAGATATTGTTCTGGGCGCCATTTTAGAGTCAGGCAAGCCCGGGCCTGACCTTTCCTTGAATTAGCACCTCTCACTGCCATCAGTACCCCATGAACTACCCTAGAGTCAGTCAGCCACTGCTGGCTCTGGGGCTGCTCACTCCCATGATTATTCCCACGAGGATCAAGGCAGACTTTGTGGCGTGGGTCGGGGGGGGATCCCCACCCCCTCCAGGCCGATCGTGATGCTATAGTTCTTCACGATATAGCTAATCTGTACGTGGCAGATTTTGAAAACATCATTGTTAGCAATTATCATAACCCCTTCAGACATATGGCAGCAGTATACAGAGAACATTTTTTTTCATCTGGCATGGGGGAGGAGAAGAGCTAGTTGGCTTTGGTTGAACATTCAAAGAAGTAATCTTAAATTCACAACCAATCAGAGCAAGACTGAGATCACCTACTTAGACCTCTTAAGGAGACATGATTCAAATAAACCCACTACCCTTTATATAAAAAAGAAACTATGGATGCTAACTAATTACTTGGTACGATAGCATCCATCCTTGGGCCTTTAGAGATAACCTCAATATGGGCAGTTTCTGAGTCTTAAAAGATGATATTACATGAAGCAAGACTATTTCAATTAAGTTGACACATTATAGACCAAAGAACCGAAGAACTTTGAATCGAAAGGATATCGTAGACCCTAGACAAACCATTTGCTGAGCTTCCAAACGTGGCTTCGTATTGTATGTCAAGTTGCTTGCAGAAGTGATGCCAATGTCTTTTGTCTAGCAGGCACGCTCTAACAATCTTAACCCTGATCAGGAAAGCAGCTTTGGCAGATTTGAGCCTCCATCATTGATGCAGTTCTCTGAGTCGAGTACATTAAAGACTTCTTGAATGTGGAGAAATAGGAAATGTTTGCCTTCCGTCTCCAAGCGACAGAAGATTTAAAACATCGGACTGCCTTTTCTTTCCTATTGACTCAAAACTAATTGCTCTGGTGGGCCCTGCACATGCTCACACACATGCAAACAATCAGTGCATCTGTAACCAATTAGAAGTCAGAAAACAACCTCTTAAAGGCACAACCTCTTAAGGGCGTGTAAGGCAGAGGAACGCCTAGCATTAGATACAACCTGATACGCTGTTCCTGTTGCTCAGTTCTGCTCCTGCCTTTCTGTCTTCCCTACTTTCTTCCTGCCTTTGACTGCTTAAGTAATTTGATCTAATACTAACTCTGTTTAACTTTCTACCTTTCTCTTTTTCCTCTATGAGTAGAATTACCTTGGTTCTTGTTTCTCCTTTCGTTACAACCCGTCTTGTTGCATTGCGGTTTGGCCCATTGACTCCGGATTCAGTGACTCAACTTCTTAGGCTTCGCTGTGACGGAAACCATATTCCTCTATATCAGTCTACTGCTTCCTGTCTTATACCGAAGGAATTGTTCATCAATTATCAGCGGTTACTCTGTGGAAAAATATTATTATCAGAATTCATTTCTGGATGAGGTAGTTCACATTGGAAGACTGGTGAGGTACAAAGACAACCATTATACCTTAGGATCACCTTAATGATTGTTGTCCTTGTCTCATTTCCCTACCCATGGGAGAGACCTGTCATTGTCCAATCTAATATATACTGGCAAGTAACAGTCCTTTAAGGGGGTAGGGCGACTTTGCTTCAGATTCACTCTTGGTGTTATCTGTCTCGAGCCACCAGAACCAACACTCTTACATCCCAAAGGGTATGTGTTCTACAAACACCACATGAATGCATACACCTATATACACAAACAGTTCAAAATATCTGAATATGCATTGGTATTTCCAATTTAGGAAACAAGATATTTCCCCCACATCTAGTTATATGATTGCTAAAGGGGCTCTCCTACCAAACCATGCCAAGGACTAACCAAACAGTCCATGCACCAGCAGCCACACCATTCCCATTTTTTTTTTGTGTTGACCTTTTTTTTTATTAAATTTTGAAGGTGAAAATACGAATACAAATGTAGTAATAAATCAGAATAATATAATGGTAAATGAAGGAAAATACAAGTTAGAAGAAAACTCATATAAGATATTACAAATATGAGAAAACAAAAATAACATATATTCCATAATCCTATATGTGGTAACAATAGGAAGAATAATAGGTAAATTATGTAATAGAGGAAAAGAAAAGAAAGAAATAAGAAAAGAGAGGAAAAAAGAAAGAAAGAAAAAAGAGAAAGGAAAAGATTACCAGAGTAACAAGAACAGATAAGATGAGAATCGGTACAAAGAAAGGGGAAAAAGCAACAATAGTAGAGTAACAGGGAAGGGATCCTGGAACGAATAGAGTTAAGCAGAAACAGTATGTGAAGAAGAAGAAGGAGTATTAGCAGAGTCATCATCCACAGTGGTTTCTAGGAAAGGGGACCAAATTTGGAGAAAAATGGAAGCCTGATCTTGTAAATTATAAATTGTGCGTTCATGTAAAGCTGTTTGCATCATTGCCACCAACCACTCTTCCTGAGAAGGAGTCGAGGAGGATTTCCAGTGACGCAGTATACAAATTTTGGCCGTAGACAAAGCAGTGTGAAGAAGACGAATTTGCAGTTTGGAAAGTTTCGTGAAACCTTGAAAATCGTGTAAAATAATGTTGGCAGGTGTAACAGGTAAAGGTAATGACATTGTAGAAGCCAATGTCTTCCTTACAAAAATCCAAAAGGATCTAGTACGAGGACAGTCGCAAATTATATGTGTACTATCACATCCGGAGGCAGAACATCTCCAGCAGGAAGTATGTGATAACAACTTAGCTTGGTGTAATTTAACAGGAGACCAATGCCATTCATGGATAATTTTGAAAATACAGAATTTGAGACGAGCTTCCCGAACCCCCTTATGTAGCCCTTCTAAAATTTGATCCCATTGAGTATTGGGATATACAACTGATAAACGGGATTGCCATTTCAACTGAAGAGTTTGTGAGAGAGGCTGCGAAAATAGAGGATACAGAAATGTCTTGTAAAGACCAGAAGTGACACCTTTAAGATTTGCCCATAACTGCAAATAAGACAAAATAGGAGATACTGAGAGTAAATCTGGCGGAGAGCCTAATTGCTTCGTGATAGCTTGTTGAAGTTTGGCATATTTATAGGATTGTGTAGGAGGCAAATGGAATTCCTCGCTAAGTTGGGAAAAGGGTTTAAAAGTTCCATCATGAAAAAGTTGATCTATAGAATTGATGCCAGCTACTTGCCATAAAGGCCAGGACAAAGTGCGACCACAAATGCGAATGGCTGAATTACGCCATAAAGGAGCTTTAACGTGGACTCGCGAATTAGATTTAAGTATACGATGACCTCTCTGCCCAGATTTATGCATTGCAGACAAGATAGGGTTTTTAGGATCGGAAGAACTAGTCCCCTTGCCATATAGAAGGGACAAACCTAAACCAGGAGCCAAAAGGTGACGTTCAAGTGGAACCCATTGAGGTATATCTTTAGATTTGGGCAGAAAAAAAGTGAGTTGTGAGATATGAAGGGCAAGTGAATAATGCTCAATGGAGGGAAGACCTAAACCCCCATGTAGTTGATGAGCCTTTAATTTGGCCAAAGCAAGGCGTGGTTTAGCCGTACCCCAAATAAAAAGCTTTATTTTGGAGTCAATGGATCGTAGAGTAGTTAGGGGAATGTGGAGAGGGAGCATACCTAGAACATAAAGAAACCGAGGTAGAGTAACCATCTTAACCGCCTGAACCCGTCCCTAAAGAGATAATCCCAGAGCTTTCCATTTATCAAAGTCTCTTTGCATTTTCGTGATTAAAGGAGTCAAATTATCCGTGATCATATTATCCAAACCTCTATTAATTAATATTCCTAAGTACTTAAGCCAGGATGGTTGCCAATGAAAAGGAAAGCCAGAGATTGCTGCTTTTGTAGTACCAATGGACATGGGCAAAGCTTCACTTTTAGCCCAGTTTATCTTGTAACCTGAGAAAGAAGAGAAATCGTTGATAATTTGGAGGAGAGCGGGAAGAGAACGGGGAAGATCAGTAAGGGTAAGAAGAATATCATCTGCATACAAATAAATTTTAGAATGGCCAATTGGAAGAGGGACGCCTACTACTTCAGCAGATTGTCGTATTGCTGCAGCCAAAGGTTCCATTACTAGGAGGAAAAGGAGAGGGGAAGTGGACAACCTTGACGAGTACCACGTCGAATTGGAAATGGGGTAAACAGAAAACCACCGCAGTTAACTTGAGCTAATGGGCTATCGTAGAGCAGACGCACTTTATCTATAAATTGATCACCTAAACCTAACCTTTTCATGACTGTAAAAAGATATTCCCATTCAATGCGATCAAATGCTTTTTCAGCATCAAGAGAAAGAAGTAATGCATCATCTGCAAGATGTTTAGCTGACCATAAAGCATGAGATAAGGTACGGAGATGATTTCGAGACGAACGACCTGGAACAAAACCTACTTATGAGTTATGAATTAAAGAAGGTAAAACTTTACGAAGACGCGATGCAAGAATGCCAGCCAGTATTTTAATATCAGAATTCAAGAGAGATATAGGCCGATAACTACCGCACAACAAAGGATCTTTACCAGGTTTTGGTAGAACAGCTATAATTGCTTTGTTAGAAAGAGATCCGAGAGAGGATTCCTCACCGGCTTCTTTAAACGCGGCATGTAAGGTATCAATCATGCTCTGGCCAGTCCATTTATAAAATTCAGGAGTAACACCATCGTCTCTTGGAGCTTTATGGTATGGTAAGGCAGTTATAGCAGAAGAAATCTCATCTTTTGTAATGATACCATCAAGTAAAGCCCTACTATCATCTGAAAGTTGTGGAAGATGAATTGCATCTAAAAATTGGGACATTTTGAGTTTATCTATATGAGTGCTTGGAGAGTAAAGAGATGTATAGAAGGAAGCAAATTCTTCAACAATTTCTTGTGGTTTAGTAGGTACATCGCCACAACTGGATTTAATAGCTGGAATCGGCATAGCGGCCTCCCTTTGACGCAGTTGCGCAGCTAGTAACCGACCAGCTTTTTCCCCCTGTTCATAGTGTCGCCCTTTCATTTTTTGCAAGGCATATTCAGCCTTTGAAGTAAAAAGACTATTAAGAGACATTCATGCCTGTTCCAACAATTTACGATTCTGGAGGGTAGGATTTGAGATATATGAGTGAGAAAGCCGTTGAATGTCGTGCTCAAGATCTACTTGTTTGGTAGCATTGTTCTTGTTAATAAGAGCAGCATCGCGCATTAGTTGACATCTAATGGTCGCCTTAGCAGCTGACACCATTCCCATTTGAGGAACTAAAGAATCTGTGCTTACATGTGTTAGAAAACAAGGAGAGAACTGTAGTGTATATCAGAGAAATATCTCATGTTTCATACGTAGTGGTGAGCGAGGTAATAGTTGACAAAAAAAGGAGAACTATTACAATTCAAGAGCACCAGACCATGCTCTATATGGATATAAGCTAGGCATAAAAGAGAAACAAACGTAATTGAACAGATTCAAATTGTTTTCCCACATTAGCACTGATAAGTGATACAAAGCAAAAAGTCCAATATGGAAAGGTGTACTATGGAACAATTAGAGACTTTTAGTATTCTCACATTTGGTGAAAGTCGAATAAACTTAACAGCATAGATAAAGAAACAATATTACATAAAGATGAGAATAATTTAAGAAGAAAGTGGGGGTCAAATAAAGCAATTCAACCTCGGAGATGACTCTTTTGCATTACTAGCTTCAAGCTCAGCAGAGGAGCATGTCATTGTTACTGAAAATCAAAAGATTGGTATACTCGCTATTATGAATAATTTGTGTTCAGCACTAACTTTATGTTTCACAGACGAGTCACAATGATTAACATTGACAGAACCGCCAGAACGGTGGTAATGTTACTTTGATTTGCCGCAAATATGAAGGACTACATCTTTTCCTTACTTTTCAAATAATTACCTGCAAAATCTAAAATAACAGTGCTCGATAAAATGTTATGTTTCTCAGTCTTTTACCTGCCACTAAAAACAAAAAAATGCGTCATTTTTGGGATTACTCCTTGACCTGAAAAAATACCCAGTGATACCAACTGTAACAACTACTAAAATCAGTCAACTAACATGAGCTATGTATAACGAAATTCTACAAACTCTATAGCTAATAATATCAGACCACTGCTGGAAGCAGATTTCCATTGAAAGGAAGAGATTGCTCACATCACAAGTGTACTAAGAAATATTGAAGGCTGAATATATAAGGGTCACAACATTGTGATCAGAATATCAGGGGCAAGCTCCACAAATACATACCATGAAGATGCATATATCACCAGGGTACATATATGTAGTGTTAGATATAGAATATCCACACAAACTCACCTTTCAATATTTTGTACCTTCCTTCCATCATGGTCACACTATTGGGACCTTTTGATATTCTTCTGCCTTTGACCTTCCAGACACATACCACACATTACAAATTTGTTAGTAACATGCCAATGGTTGAATCTTGAATTGCCCTCTCACAGTTAATCCGCAATTCCTAAAAATGGATGAAAAGAAAATGAAGGACGCAGCTATCAAGGAACAGCTGGAAGAAGCAAGAACGAATTAAAAGAAGTAGAAACCCCTATCAACAGGGCCAGGGGAATTCTGGCTCCAATTTACTCCCTATCAATAATAACTACTTTTGTTGTTCCAACAAACTTAAGGAGTCAACATACTTCAACCCACATTAGGGTTTTGCTCAAAGGCATGAGCAAGGCCCCATGCATGGGCTGCAATGCATTGAATCCCATTAGCTGTGATCATGCTCAACCAAAGCACTGTTTGATTTAACTTCTGGAACTTGCGGCAATTCTACCTTCCAGTAGGAATCTTCTCAAAATGACTGGGTTACCAGCACCCACCAACAAGCATCGACTCCATTACATTTTGTAAATGATTCTCCATTTGAATGAAGAGACAACATTAGTAAATGATGCTTACTCTTCTGTGTGTAAGGAGGCAGGTGCAATAGTGCAATATTTGGTACTTTTTTGCACTTGGCACTCTACAAGGTCACACAGACCTTTCCAAACAAGTTACTTAATAAATTGCTCATATGAGCTGGTTCTCTTTTTTTCAATCAAATAACCATGGAATGAAGTGGCCTTGTATTAATTGAAACAGCCAACCATATTTTATTAACAATGAATCCTGGTACACCAGGACGAGAGGATGACCTCCTCCAATGGAAAAAAATTAATTACACAAGAGAAAAATTCCCATCTTTCAGCATCAAGCACACAGTGAGCCCCCATTGGAATACTCAAGAACAAAGTAAAGAAATAAAATACATCTGTAATTAAAAACTGATTTACCACAACTTTAGGAGTTGCCAACATTATCAGCAAATATATCAGTAATTTCTCAATTGGAACGCCTCCACATTACTGCTGATACTATCTCGGATGCTTGTCTACCATCACTAAGAAAGCGCTTGGAACCAATCAAAGTGCAGGATCGATACTCTTCTACCCACTGGAATATGTCCCCCACACATGTCAGGCAAGACAAGCCAAGGGGCAGCAAGTGCTTCTGCCTCCATCCTAAACAGAGGAAAACATGCATTGATTTGTGTAAGCACGCAATGACGTTTTTCGCTCCGATGTCCAGGACATATTCTGGAAAGACTGTAAAGATCTAACAAAGGTAATGAACTACACCATACACCTATCATGGCAGGTATGAATAGCATTTTAGAGCTTATAGAGAAGCCAGGGGGCAATGATGTTAAGGCGTATATAGATTCAGTGGTGTAACAAGAGGGACATGGATCCTAGAGCTAGCAAGGAAAATGGCCCACCATAGCCTAGTTTGGTAGTAAAAACAGCTATATAATTGGGGCACAAGGGGGCCCTTACACCCCCTAGGGCCTGGTGCCACTGCACCTAATGCACGATTGATAGCTATGCCTCTATGTGCAGCTATATCAGCTGTCTGTTAGAATGTCAAATGGTTGCATCAATTGAAACTACAAAAATGAGGCAATGGAAATATTACGTTCTAATCAGGTGGTACTTTAGAAAACCAGCATTACTTTTACTGGCAGTTCTCACTGCCCGCATAGAATATACACATTTTCCATCAAATATCCAATCATGAAGAATGTGTTCTCGCTCTGCGTCATTTTGCTTACATTTCGGTTGTACATTATTACTAACTGCAAAATCCTCGAACGTTTTTCTTTTACAAGTGCAATTTTGATTTGATTAACACTGTACATCTTGCTATCATAATCAATTTCCCTGTAAAATGTCACTGTTGTACAAGTCAATATTCCCCTGTTCCTAGGCAAACTTTGCACAGATGATATTGTACACGTTTTAATAGTGTCTGGATCTTCAGCACAAGTACCTGCAGATGAAATGTCAAGTGCTCTCAGCTCTCTTGCTCGGCAGCGCCTTGATTTCATACAGTGCCCCTCGCCGCCGCCTGTGCGCTCCTAGAAGAGCTTTAGGGGAGTAAGTGGGGTGAGAAGGAGGGAGGAGCAGCAATAGGCTCTTCCCTGCCTTTCCAAATCATCTTAAATGCCTTTTGTTGCAACTTTAGTATTTTTTTCCACATTTCTCATTTCCATTTTCTTCATTTTACAAAAATATATTTCAGACACACAAGAGGGGAATGCGCTTTTCAAGATGAGCTCCTATGAATAAATGATGTGATGTCAAGGAAACAGAGGTTTATAAAATGTCAGCCTAATTTAGACTTTGGCGGGAGGAGTATCCTGTCCGCTGAAGTCTAGATGTCATAGGATATAATGCACTCATAATAAAGCAGGTGTGATGTGTCCTCTCCGCCAACCTCTGAATCAGGCCATTTGTTCTTTAAATACAGAGGTTCGTGAGAGATGGTTTGAAAATATTTGGAGCAATTTTCTTGACTTATTAAAGTTTCATACTGCTTTCTATTGATGACCTGTAAATGCCTTTCCAGCTTTGATCTTATACTTGTACAGAGCTCTAACAGAGGGGCTCATTACTATGGCGGGCGGATCTGAGTCCGACCACCATTGTTGCAGTGTTAGGGACCGGCCGCCAGTCATGCGGCAGTCCCACCACATAAATTGCGATGCACCCGCCAGTATGGCGGGCGCATCCCAGGCTTTTAACATTGTGGACGGTGCAGCTGGCTGCAGCACCATTCGCAATGTCAATATGGCATGCACTGCAGTTCCCTGCCCTACGTGGCAGGAACCACGCGGTACCTGTCACTTAGTGTTGGGAAATGTTGGGGGGTACCACGGGTACCCCCCAGTGCACCACCCCCCCAAACAGAGAGGGCCCCCGAATCTAATCACCACCAGCCTTTCCATGGCGGTTGTACCGCCATGGAAAGGCTGGCTCTAGCCAGCATTGTGATCTGCCGGACGGTGCCTGCTAGGCACAGCCACAGTTTACAAGCTCCTTTCTGCTCCACCAGGCAATCTTAACGATTGCCTGTGGTGGAAGCATGGCAGGCGGTCCTTGCGCCCGCCACGATTGCGGAACGATTCCCCTCGCCATCGTAATGTGGCGGGGAAATTGCCAGCCAGATGGTGGAGGGCCCACCACCGCACGGCTGGCGGTGACGGGCCCTCTGCCATCATAGTGATCCCCAAAGTTACAAGTTCTTGTCAAGTATAAATGAGGCAGTCCCACCATTAAGCCCTTTTTCTGCGGTTACGGAATCACTGCGGATATTTGATCCTTAGTGGAGGTTCAATATGCAACTCAATATTTCTTACACATGTGTGTTGATGTAATAACTCAACTGGTATGCTTTCTAGGTCTATAGTTAAGTTCCGTAAGGAATTAATAAAATAAATAATAATAATGGAAATAAAGTATTGAAAAGAAGGTTTGCTACACTCTGAAATCTCCAGCAAGAAAGAGCTACAAATCCTATTGTGACACCAGTGGACGCACTGGTTCACGGCAAACAAACTCAAGCGGATCATTAAGATTGATGGGTGTGCTGTCCACACTACTGGGGGATAAATTACCCAGAAGTTGAACAGAAAGCAATAAATGTGGGGAAAATCAGCAATTTAGAAATGGCAAATTGTACAAGACGCAGGTACTAGACTGCAGTAACTTTTTATAATTGTTTGACAGCCATTTCCCCAAAAATATTTTGAATGAGACTGACCAACATGCTATAAGAAACGACTAACCCAGGAAAACAAGGAGGGGCAAAGAAAATGAAAGGCCCTTTTTTTTGTTTTATGGTGGACCTGGATAGCGGTAATATTTTACAGGAACTGCTGGAGAATGGAGAAGTAATCCGGAGCTCACCTAGGCCACAGCTCTATTAGTCGAGTTACTAATGGTGTAACTCGAGCATGAAATATCCTGCCACTCATTAAGGGTTTTCTGGATCTCCTACCAGTCAGGGAATAAACAAATTGGTTCCTTCTCTGCTCAACATTTAATATACACAGTAGCAGATAGTTTTGAATAGTATCCAGCTTTGGCACTCAATTGGAAAGCCACTCCACCAATCCCAATCTTCCTGATTAAATGGACGGAGCCAAACATCTAATTTAAGGTTGTGGGTTGACCAAATTTTGAATAACACTCATGTGGTCAGTTCTATGGTGCCAGAAAATGTAGCCCCTACTGTAACATCAGCTTTGCGAGTAGAACTCTGCAGTGAGTTACTACTACACTTCCAAATAAACAGTTTTAAGGGTTCTAACTGGTTAATGTGTTGCTTAGCCAGAACCTTCAATCTTGTCAAATTTCATAGAAACAAAACAAACTGAGAAATCATAAACTGCCCCCTTGCTCTAGCAACTTATTTATTAAAATACGTTTTTGCATTTTTTTTTTTTATATATGGCACTTGCTTTAAAAATGTCCAAAGATGTTTCAGTTTCATTGCACTGAAAATACTAGCTCAATTGCATTTTGTCAACATTCCAGTTACACATATCGCTGAAGCCATTTGAAAGGCTTGCACTGCTTGCTCATCTTCATTTCACACTGGAGATAAGTCCTTCCAAAAGACTCCACCACAGAAAGAGACAGTCTATGGCACCACAGCAAAGCTCAGTTTCAGACGGACAATATTACAACACAGGAACCAGCTGCCACCATGTTTGCTCAGATAGTACTTTTCTTTTCCATCTCATTGCCTTCCCGATCCCTAAATATACAACACAGAAAAATCAAGATTCAAAGATGGAGAGGGCAGAGTGTCCCCACAGTAGAAGACACACATAGATAGCCTGTATTTATAGATAATCCCTTTAATCTCTGGGGAAAATACAGTGGACTGGCTCCAACAAGGAAAGCTTGCTTCCTGTGGGTAATTTTGGGACACGGATATTGGATCCTCACTTTGCTCATTCCAAGAAGCTCGCCCGGGCCCCTATATGGTCAGTGATCAAACATCTTTTTCACTTACAATAGCTTGTTTTTAATACAGTAATTCACGCTCCGCTGACTTCTCTAAGGGCTGTTACTAACAGATGTTTCTACTAGCAAATTTATGGCACTCACTTCACTGACCCCGAAAGGATGGAAGACTGAGTCCGCCTTGCTGGGATTCGAACTCATGACCTCCAAGACACCGCATTTGTCACCGAAAGTGGCGATCTGTGAATCACGCGTCCTGTGCAGCTTGTTCTACTGTGAAGAAGTGCGAAGCAGAAGCCATCAGCACGTAATTAAAATGCAATTACTGTCCCCCCACTGCAATCCCTGGACAGCCGTTCCATCTGTGTGATGTGCAGTGGAAAAAACTCGAATTTTTGCACTTTTCGGGCTCCATTAAGCTCATTCTCTTTCTGTTAATTAATCTCACAGCGCTAACAGGTCGCACTTGTTTTGCAAGCTGCCTTGCCACAAACTACGTGCACGCGAAGACGGCTACTGCATGAATTTTTTAAAACTCGGCAGCATCCCCGTGACATAAAACCTTAATTACTTCTGACTAAATCTGTAATTAAAATATATCACCGTGGCAGTTTTACCTGGGTGCGTGGGAGTTGGTGCGTGCACTCCCGTGACTGTCACAAATGAATCTTCCCTAGACGGTGTTCTTTAAAAATTCAAAAAAGGACATTTGCATGTACGGCAATGAATGCAGAATAGGGACTTGAAAATCAAACTAAAGTAGCAGTATTAAAAAAGATGTTAACCTTCAAATGCAGAACAGATATGTTAACCTGTTTGTTATCGAGTTAAAAATACCTCGGGTGAAGCATTATGGCATATAAATATGTTGTGGTTGGTTCTTTTCCCAGGACGATTGAGAATTGATTTACTTCTGCAATATATATATATATTACACAGTGGCATTCACCACTATGGAGTTATTGTTAGGAGCTAGTTACCACAGGAAATAGATTTTTGGTTTGGTAAAACCTTTGGCGCGTTTGTCAAATCTTCACGAAACTTTCCCCCAAAAAGTTTATCCACCCCAGCTCCTTCATGGCATGTTTTGGAGTTACCTGTCAAACGGGGGCCAAGAAATAGGGGGGCCCCAAAATGCAAATTCCCCATGCAATTTCCTTAGGGAATTTTAGAAACCGCTACTACCAGAACGGCTGAACGAAATCACACCAAATTTGTCAGATAGTTAGACCTTTACCCAGAGACCATGTGATTTGGTCTACATCCATTCAGTTGTGTTTTTTTGAGAAATTAAAGTTCCCAATTCATAGATATCTGGACGGTGAATGCTGAAAATTGTGCCCAATGGAGGCATTGGCTGCATGTGATTTTTAAAAAACCAGAAATTCACTGAAAACAAAAAACAAAGGTTAAACTGACGTTATAGCTAGTGTTGAATTGAGATAAAAACTAATATTTTAAAAGCCAAAAAATGCTGAAATCATTTACTGAGATAACCATAACTTGTGCTCAGCTATGCACTGCTTATGACTTCGCATATTATATCACTCATGACTTGTTAAATTACATCACTGAGGACATCTCTAATGGCATCTCAAATGACATCATTGATGGAATCATTCTGTAATTGTGACAATGTCATATAGAGTTTGCGGACTTGAAGTAATTCAACATACTACATCTGTGGTCAATGTTCTATTTTCTAATTGATAATGGACATAACATTTGACAAAATGCTGGCCACATAGTATATCTGTCAAGTCACCTATATTTTTCCAGATGCAGCCCTCTTTTTACCTAATAAGCAAAATGCTTCCATAAAGTTTAATGTAAGCACCCTTTTTAACATTGAACACCATCCAAAAAAGACTATTCACTTTAACGTATCAACCCCTTCATACAACCCTCAATTTTAGGACAAAAGATTGACAGAAATGCATTTACCACTGATAAACCATCTTCTGGCAGGCCTTATGGATAACCCTTAATAGCCTTATAAAATAAACTACACACATTCCTAGGATAAGGGCAATATCCTAAAACCTGAAATCCCAGTGTGATTTAAACCACCTCTCTGTGGCTCACCCCTTCATTGAACATTATTCAACAATCTGCAATATAACACAATATTCAGCAACATCTGGTAAGAAACATCCACACATTTTGAACATTTGTGTTACATATAAGTTTTCTATAGCACTGCATTACAACTATTTAACAAGGGAGTCTGCCCAGACATCCACTGGTGGTTAATCTATGTGAAAATAAGCTTAGGCTTTCCTTAATGATTTTTTGCAACATGCTTTGGTTTTAAGACACATTCTACCTTGAAACATACATCTGCAATCTACATCAGGTCTACTCAGCCTTTTCCTTGTTTAATATTGAGGACTAATTACATCCCACACTTAAGGGGTTTCTAAACAGTGCACCATATAAGTTTCAACATGCACAATCACACCTGCCTCCAAAGCGTGTGCTATTTCTATGCTATGTACCTACACATAATTATATGTGGTTATCAGCAATCAATGGCTTCATTTTAAACTTCATGACTGATGTAATATGTAACCCTGGGCGTAGTACTACGCTACGCTCGCAGAGCATGCGTAGTTTGCGCTACTATGCGCTACGCGAATTGCACGTAGCACAGTGCAAAAGCGCATAGCATAGCAGGCATTTTTTGCTTGCTCGCGGTCCTCAACGGCAAGTTGGCAACCGCGAGCGAGCAAAATCAACATCCCGGCGAGAATTTTTCCTCGTTCGCGATCAGCAACATCAAGTTGCCAATCGCGAGCGTGGAAAATAAACCTCCCAGCGAGATTCTCAACGTGGGGAGGTGAGGTTTCTCATTGCGAGTGGTCGCGTATGCTCGCATTATGAAACTACCAGTCCGCTATGAGAAGGCTGCCACTCGAGTACAAATCTACTCGAGTGACAGAAAACGACCGCTTGAACTGTGCAAGATGCCCTTTGCAATGATTGCAGTGCGGACAAGCATCCGGCACTGTGCAATCTGTGCGAACAGCATTTTTCCTACCGCGCTACGCAGTTCGCGTAGCTACACGTAGCGTGCGTAGTGCGAAGTGCACTTCGCGTAGCTATGCGTAGCGCTACTACACGAACTGCGCCCAGGGTTAGTAACATGTGAGATCATAAGCAGTGCATTGAGGCTCAGGTTATAGTTAGCCCAATAAACTATAATGTATGAATTTCTGTGTTTTGTTTGTTTTTTAAATGTTCGTTTTTTATCACAGTTCAACAGTCAGCCGGAACCCCCACCACAAAGGCCAAGAGATCAGGGGACATCTACTCTGCCCCATTACACCTTAATTTATTTATTTTAATTTCAGGATACCGGGACCATGTCTCCAAGTCCTATAATGTCAACGGCAACATTTCTTCTGATGTTGCCACCAGCCAATGAGATTGTTCAGTACCACGAGACCAGTACTGGTCCCATGGTACCAAAACAGCCGACAGGAAAAAGCCCTATTGGCGCAATTGGAATGCTCTAATTTTTTATTTGTGGCACCTCGTGGGTACTGCGGGACCAATTGTTCAGAGAGATCTATATTTTTAAGCTTAATCTCTCATAAATGCCTAAACAGATTCAGACCAATTCACACAAAAAATCGGAGAAAAGATCTAGCTTTCAGCCGAATTTGATGGAATTCTATTTTTTCTCTATCACTTCTCAAAATTCTTCTAGTAATTTGCATGGGAAAAACGCATTTTGGGACCCTCCTTTTTTCCATGCTTTACAGTGGTGATAAAAATAGGCAAGCCCAATATTCGGCCCTTAATTTTTTTTTCTACATAAATTAAGCACTAATAATGCTGCCTGAGATCAGATTGTTGCTTAAACTTTGAGAAGTTAACTCAATGTTCTATTACATACACTTCTCACTAGCTCTGGTTCTTTAGACTTTAACTTAATCTAGGAAACTTTTCCTTCCTGCTTCATTTGTGTACCTTATGGGGGAGGGAGAGTAAATATTGCATTCAATGAAATGCTGTATCCACTGTGTTCTAAAAAGAGGACATTTGACCCATAGCTGATGCACATTTAGTCCTTGACCTCTCTTATGCAACCTGTGCTGCTGCACACTATTTTTATGGTGAGGTTTAGGAAAAGGTGGAACATAGCATAAGCACTATAACCTGAACTAACATCAAGGTAATCAGGGAGACCCACCAGAAACTGGGTCAATATTATAAGTCACAAAATAATATTGTTTTCTAGTTTTAGGATGAGTCACTTGCTTGCCCATCACCTCCAATCTGTATTCAGAGTCTGCTTATTAGAGATTACTGTTACACCTCGCTTTTTCAGTGGGTTTATCCCCAGGCTTTTTGCTTTTTGGCCTTCTGCTTCCGACCTGTTTTTGTTGGTTTTATGACTCTGGATACTTTACCACTACTGATCAGTGCTAAAGTGCATTTGCTTTCCATGTAAATTATGGTTATGGATTGGTTTTTCCATGATTGGGTATTTGATTTACCTTTAGGTCCCTACTACAGTGCACTGTGAATATGCATAGGGCCTGTAAGTCAAATGCTGCTAGTTGGCCTGCAGCACTGATTGTGCCACCCACACAAGTATCCTTTCAAAGGGTTCTCAGACCTGCCACTGCAGTGTCTGCGCGCGGTCTCTACTGCCAATTAAACCTGTCAAGTGCACCCACTTGCCAGGCCTAACCTTCCCTTTTATTACATGTGAGTCATCCCTAAGGTAGGCTCAATGTACCCCTGTGGGCAGGGTGCAGTGTATGTGAAAGGTAGGACATGTACTGGTTTGCGTGACATGTCATGATAATGAAATACAGTGTATTTCGCTTTTCACTGTTGAAAGGCTATATGTCCCACAGGATAGAATGGGAGTTTATTTATAACTTCTTATAACAATAACTTCCCACTGGGACAAGATGGAAAGTTGGAGTACAGTGTGCCTGAACTCAGAATATAAAAATGCATCTTTTAGTAAAGATGATTTTTATATTGTATGTTTGAAAACACCACTTTTAGAAAGTGGGCATGTTCTTGCTTAGCCATCCTGTGTGCCTCTGCTGGTTTGCGTATTGACTGTCTGGCTTTGAAGGGACAGGGGATGGGAATGTGCATTCACTGTAGACAGCCACTCGGGGTTGCGGTGTGTCCTGCCTTTCCTAATGAGTCAGGGCAGGGCTGAATAGACCTGGACTGCATTTAAAGTAGCGGGAGGAGATTTCTTTGCACCTAAATGGACCTAGTCTGCCTTACAAAATGCTGTCTCCACCTCCTGCCGGGAAGCTGGACCAGGGAGGACAGAACTGGCTTTGACTGAGCACAGGGCCGCTCTGTCACAAGAGAACATAGAGAGAATGCTGTATAAATATTGGGACCTAGACTCCAGAACTTTAGGATACTTCTGGACTCAAGAGGAGCCTCTGCCAAGGAGAAGAGCTGGGAAAATGGAAGGAGAAGTACTGCGCCTTTGCTGTGTGCTGTCTGGGGTTGGTCTTCAGTGGCTGTTTCTGCCAAGTAGAGGACCAAGACTTTGCTGTGTGCTGTGTATCCTGCTTGAAGAAGATCTCCAAGGGCTTGGTGTAAAGCTTGTCTCCTGTTCTGCAGTCTCGGGGACACAAAGACTTAATTTCATCTGCCCTCCTGCGCCTGGGGCTGCTGTTTCAGCTGCCACAGTGGGAAATTGCAACACCGATGCTGGTGAGCGATGCTGTGACCTGCAACGAAGCCGTGGGCACCGCTCGTGAAGAGCACGAGGCCCCACGAAGACCTTATTCCTCCAGTAATTTGCAATGAAGTGTGCTGGCACCATACCTGTTGGAGCTTCTTTGGGGAGCCTTGCATGAGCCCTCATTTATGGAAAGTTTTTAACCCTCAAGGCCCTGCTCTTTTGTCCTTCCTAGTCCCTGAATATTCTGATTGATGAAACCGCGTGTGCTCGGGAGCACACAGATGCGGTTTCACCAAACTGTTCAAATCTGGTGGCACAGCATCCCCTTGTGTCCTATTTGTTGGCAGGCTACTAAATACACATATGTATTTCATTAGGAATTGAAGACCTGTGAGGATCCGTGGCTGGATATAGGTGTGGACAAATAATTGCAGTAATATAAGAATGAATCAAAGGGACGATAAATAAATAGCATCACAAATGAAGAGAATGATGAGTGAATGAGTGAGTAACGGCATAAGTGATAGTTGTAGGGCATCGAGTGAAGGCGTGCTCCAGTAAGCAAGGTGTTCTTTTATCACTGTTTACATATGTTGTCCACTCCGGATTGTTCCGATTACAGAGATAAAGAGTGTTTCCATCATGCTGCAAGGTGAGTTGCATGACTCATTTTCATGCCTAATTGTTCCAATTAGAGAGAGATAAAGAGTGTTTCGTATCATCCTGCGCTGTGGGTTGCATGACTCATTGTAATAACAGCAGAAATAAAGGACACATTTTATTAGAGATTTTGCAACCGATTTCATGGGTAGATTATATTACCCCACCTTTTGCTCTAAAATAAAAGTGTGTTGGAAAACAGAACTCCAAGTACACATGCTCTCGACTTCAAATCTGTTTTG
The DNA here is from genome assembly GCF_964261635.1 of Lissotriton helveticus. Classification (NCBI taxonomy): domain Eukaryota; kingdom Metazoa; phylum Chordata; class Amphibia; order Caudata; family Salamandridae; genus Lissotriton; species Lissotriton helveticus. The sequence goes on along the minus strand of NC_136058.1, from coordinate 202,277,357 downwards.
GATAAAAATGGATACACTGTCTTTAAAAGCGCCGAATCACATTAAAAAATCAGGGAATGCATGGGCAGAGATTGGTTACATACTGCTGAAACGGAATGTACTGCCTGGGAGAATTTGGCAGTGTCATGGACTGTGACATTTCTTGGTATCTCCCGCCCAGTGGCGTAACAATTGACCCCGTGATTTGAGGGGGAGGGGGGTCTCCCGAGCTCCAGGGCGCCCCTTCTGGCACTGTGCATGGGTGGCGGGTGGTGAGCCACTTATCTGACGGCTCCTGACTGGGTACAAAGGGGGGGGGCGGGTGGGGCTCCATGTACTTTGCGGGGGGGGGGTGGAGGGGGCACCCTCAAGTTTCGTTACGTCACTGCTGCCGGCTACAAAACAAAAGATCGGTGCACAAATGCACTGTGAACAAACAGTGGCAAAGTGGGTCTCGACCATGAAACATATTGGCTTTACTCCTGGGGGAAACAGATGCAAGAATTCGGAGGAAAGCCATTGAATCAGGAGCAGGAAGTGTGACAGACGGTAAAGCTGTCCAGTCATGAGCAATTGACTGACCCAACCCCCTCCCTATGTATACGGCATATATTGGAAACAATAGGTCTCTCCACAAACAACCGAATCTTTGGGTAGCCAAGACCTAAGAACTACCTTCACGAGGGCTGTTCAGAGAGATGACTGTACAGCTGGTCAAAGGCAAGGAAGCTGAAAAAGCAAGATGCATGGTTCAAACACAGCTTCGAAGTCATTGAAGGCAATCTATGTAGTCGGAAGGGCCGGATTCATGCCAGGTTTTCAGACTAACCACTCACTATATGAATGAGTTCCTTCTAGATTGACTTAATGCACGTGTACTTTATGAGGTTATCCTGAAAATATGGATGTAAATATCCTGAAATTAAGACATGGGTTCTAACAAATGTTGAACACCTCTGATGGTAGTGTGTGTTTGTGTATACATCACAAATGTACGATTTAAGGTGTATTAAGAAATTTCCTTTCAGTGGTCAGTTAATTAGAGTGATACAAGACTCACAAAAGGGTGGCCTCTTCTACACAATGTATACAAACGTTAAACACGAGTTAATCAGCAAAACATTATCCCTGTATTTATAAAAAGTGTTACAATTGTAGCTATACAATTAGGTTACACTTTGTGGTTTAAAATGTTTCTACAGTTTTGGAGCTATACCTCACAGCTTGATGATTTAAAACAAATAACAACATTTGATCAAAGTGTAAATATAGGTAAAGTACTTTAAAAGAGAAATATTAATAATATATTCTACACGTTGTAAAAATTATAGTTAATATCGGATATTTCATATAAGAATACAATTGACCTAAGAGCTAAAAACGCAAGATTTTATATTTCAATTTGTTTACAAGATTTCTATCTCAAATTAAGTAGCACACACTTTATCTACATTTGAAGTCACATTTAAGTGTATCTACCATTCCCAATCTAGCTTTCAGTTAGGCTGCATAACCATTTTCTTTTCACAAACATATATAATAGTCAAAAAAGAATGAACGGTCCATGTACTCTAGTAGCATATACTGTCAAGTCCTTTATAAAGCTCCTGTCTCTCTCTCTCCACAGATCACCACACAAAGAGTTCTCCAGTACCAAGAAGTTGAGTCAATCAGTGAGCTCCATGTGAAGCAGGCACACAGCTGCAAGGATCCCTGCACTAGGACAGCCCCTCCCCAGTGCCCCAAGAACCAACCTCACAGAAGATTTTGTTACATAGCCAGCCCCATCTTGTGGGCACAACCGGTTAGCTAGCATGCACCTCAGACTGAGCCATGACACACAATGATAGAAAAATGTTTTGAGACAGACCTCCCAGAGGATTTGTATATATGCAGATCTTCTTATTGGCCATGATGAGTTATGGGTGTTTTTGAAGTAGGTATTAGGCACCCATTCCAAATTACACCACGAAATTAGGAATAACATGCTAAAAACATGTGTTTCCCAGTTCTGATAAGCAAAACTCAGAATATTTAAGTATTTTAACACACTACTTTAGGACAATTTTTCCAGTCAATATTTCTGCTGGTAAAACAATTGGTTTTTGTTGTGCAAGTTAGTCCAAACTTTTCCGAGCACAAACTTCAGGATAATAACGAACACTGGGGCATATTATCAAAGGGGTTTATCTCTGCTTTTTTGGCTTTAAAAGCCAAGAAAGCGGAGATAAAATTATCTCCCTATTACCTAGCTGTCGCTAACACCAGTTAGCGACAGCAAGTAGGAGATAGCGACCATCTTGGGCCCCACTTTGCATGTCAGTGATATTTATCACTAATGACATGCAAAGTGGGCGTGCCAAGATGTTAGCGACTGGAAACAGTCGCTAACATCGCTATCTCCTATTACCAACTTTTGGAGATATTCGCGCTAAGCGCGAATATCTCCAAAAGCTAACACCTGCCCTGAGCAGTTCTTAGCCATGTTATCCAATGGGAGGTTGATAACATGGCTAAGAGCATTAGCTCGGTAATGCCTGAATATCGCTGACTTTTCAGCGATATTCATGCATTGCAGCCGTTTTTTAGCGCATTTGCGATAAACCTTGGTAATACCAAGGTTTATCTGCGATAAAAAGCGCCGCAGCTCAGCGGTAAAATGTTGTCTCTAACCAAGCAATAGCGATAATTATCGCTATTGCTTGGTAATATGCCCCACTTTAATTTCAGACCTGCATGTAAAAAAATATGCTTCAAAATGCACTTTTAGACCTTACACTATTTAAGTAGTATTTACATTTTCCACAACCCTGTATATTTCACTAGACAGCGCCATCACTCTCAAAACTGTCCCAGCACCACTGGAGGCCAGCAGGCAGAGGAGGGCAAGTGGCAGAAGAGCCTTATGAATGGCAGAGCTGAGGAGCAGCCAGTGAACAATGTCTAAGGAGACAGGTGGCAAAGGAGGTCGGTGTGGGGAGCCAGTGGGAGAGATCATAGGCAAACTATTTGTTGGGCATAATAGGATCCAACTGTGATTTATTAAAAATAATTCATAAGTTCCAAACATTCTCAAAACAATCCATGCAAAATGCTTTATTTGTATATATTTTTAATATTCATTGTCTTTGCAAGTATTTTTTATAAAGAACCCTCTAAGTTTTTTGACAAAGTAGCCCGTGCTGTATCCACAAATAAATGCAATACTAGCGGTGTACAAAATGTGTGTATTTTATTTTCGAGTAATTACCTGAAATGTTGAGAAACCTATGCAAAATGATGCTTAACCATGTCAAATACAAATCCGTCATTTAGCTATATACATTAGCGCGAAATGTGAGGCTACATTTCACAGTAAATAAAAAAACTTAGCATAAACAACACAAGTGTCACGAGCAACAGCCGCTCACGTACTGACTGTGTGTAATTCCCAAGCACTCGCAGTAAACTTATGCTGTGAACAGCACAGAAATACACAACATGGCAGAATTTTAGGAAGCTCATGTAACAAATATAATGCGAAATCCACAAAATTACATGATTTATGCAGTGTGATTTACATTTGGTCCAAGCCGATACAGTACTAAACACCAAAAAGAACCCCAAAGAACAGTCTAATTCATGCAATCATTACCACTACAATAATGAGGTATTGGAGGCAAGCAAAATGTTTACAATCTTGAAACTCAGTAACTACTCATTCAAAGAGCAACAGGGCCATCTGAAGTTCAGGAAAGGTCTGTGTTGCTCTGGTGAGGGTTCTACATAATTAAGCAACCCTGAAGTGAAATGACGAGGGACGTAGTAAGAATGCCATGGACCCTGATGCAAGCAAGGTAATTGTGCCCCAGTGTTCTGGTTGGGTATTAAACTACAGCCATCACTGGAGTCTAATGGGTGCCCAAGGCCCCCAGGTGCCAAACTATTGATAGCTACCTTGGCAAAATTCTAATGTTTATTTGGGTTTACCACATACCATGCATCATATGCAACTTTGTGTGCCAGCATCATCACAAAGTCATCTTATTCTGTCACTAATAATATAAAACTAAATCAGGCTACATCTGCAAACATATGCTAAGTAAATGTTTGAGACTTTGTGATAGTAGAGCTAGTGCCACAAGTCTCTTCAAATAAGAACTTAACTTCAATTGTGTTCATGTATTACACTTTCCTATCAGGTTCTTGCCTGGCCAGTGTGTTTGGTTGAATTGTGTTTACACAGTGGACACAAAATTATCTGTTGAAAGCTTGTTACAGAAAATGTAATTGCAAGAGCAGGGCAGTTACAGTATATTATGCGCTGGCGAGGCAAGTGTAGGAAAATACCCCTTGCTGCATGGTTACCCCCATGTTTGCTAGATTTTGTTGCTCGTTTTGTGATTCTGCACACTTGCTTATTGCGGTCCAGTTACCATTGTATGTGCTATGACCCCTAGAAACATGTTGGAATGGTATACACCGTTTGGCATATATTTAACTTACCTATATGCCTCTAGTATATGGCATAAAGTGTACACATGGTATGTGAATAAAATGTCACTAATGTACTGCAGTACTCATTGTGCCACCACTAAAGTGCAAGATATACTTGGGTGCAAATTTTGAATGTCTCCTGCTCAGAGCTTTCCAAAAAGTCAATGGCTTCACAAGTAATTCCTACGACATCTATCTTGCCTTGTGGAACACATCTCATGCCACAACCTGCTGCCTTTATCTGCTGTGGATTGTTGACTATCATCTCAGAAACTAAATCAGAAGGTAAGACTTCACACTGGGATGAACCCGGTCTCTGTATCCTATCCATGCTCCACTGCTGTGGGCCTTTACTCACGCCTAGCTCCTGATCAAGCACAACTAGAGGAATGCAGTTGCTGCTTATCGCTGTTTTGCACTATTTTTGTTTAAAATTTGAATATTTATATCTTATGTTCCCCTTATTGAGGTTTTAGTTGTTTTGATGTCATTTTGTTAATTAAAATGCCCTATATTTTTATAAAGTGGAGAGGGACATTTATTGTTTGTGTATTTGTCTTCTGTAACTGTTTTGATACTTCTAAATGCTTTATACATTTTTTTACTTTTTTGGGGAGTTTTATGTAGTGCAAACTTGACCCGAAGGTATCAGGTATCAGAATGCTCTACGTGAGCTCCGGTTGCGTTACAGAAGGGTACATTCATTTTTTGTTAAGCACGGGGAGATTAAGTGATTTGCCCAGAACCACAGGATGTTGAGTGCTGTTGCCGAAACTCGAACCTGGTTCTCCAGATTTGAGATCGACCACCCTAGCAGTTAGGCCACATCCTTTCCCCAAGTTAAACCTATCTGCTCTGTGCCATAGCTACCAGGTGTTGACCTTGGGTTTAAATTAATGAAACCTTTTCTGGACCTTACAAGAATATTGACAGTTTTATTGGTGGCAGACTACTATCTGTGAAGTAGTGTGGCTCACTGGTTAGAGGCGGCAGACCCGAGAGCAGAGGACGGCCCGGGACCAGGGTTCGATTCCCGGCGCGGCAGGTTTCTGGACCAGGGTCAGCGGACTCGATAATTCTCTCGCCTCGGTGCCCACTCTGATCAGCGATCACACTCGGCAACTCTGGGCATAAGCTTGCCTCATCTTCACTAACGGCCCCACCAGACCGCCGGGGATGCCTGGTCTCACCCTGGAGATACCCATTAAGGGACCATCTCTCAGGGAAGCCAGGAAGGGTTTCGCAGCGGTCGAAGCGCCTTGGGACCCTACGGGTAAGTAGTGCGCTATATAAATGCCTATACATTTACATTTACATTTACATATCCACCCCAACTAATATTCCACTTTCTCACAGCAAGCATTGGATAACCTGTACACATAAGTCCAAAATGAACACACTAGGCTGAATTTTGAATTTTAGTGCAGATGGTTGCATGTGGGTATTTTTTGTTTGTCTTCTCTTTTTCTTCTGTCTCTATCTTTCCTTTGTTTCTAAAAAAGCAATATGAAACTGGCAGTGATGTTGGTAAATAAGTCGAATGTATTTTAAGTTGAGACAGTTCTGTCACCATATGATATGGATATATTAGATACTCACATTTGGGCTTAAATAAATATTAATTAATTCCTCTTCTATTCAGCAGGTCCTTATCCTAAGCGGCATAGACATGTGTTTTTACAAAACTGTGGTGTGCACCTCCTGCTGGAGGCTCAGCGCAATGCTGGGGAGTGCGTGACCTACAACAACATGAATGTACTGTGCCCCCGACCTACATCTTATTGACAACTCCAACTCCAACTGTGCCAGCGTCACAGACTCTGCTTCAAGTGCAAACCAGAGGCAGATTAGCCCTGCCATGACCCCTCTTTGCAAGCACTCTTTATTGCAGCCCTTAGAGGTCCCAGGAGGAGACTTGCAAGTGACTTCCCTGACACGGAGGGGTCATGGGGTCACAGCTGACTCTGGGTTTTACTTTAGATCCTGAAAAGGAGAAACCTCTTTCAAAGAAAAAGAGTGTGATACCAAAGAAGGAGACAATAGATATGGTGCAGGCTGTTTTCCTTCGATGCATGGACAGAAGCATGTCCAAATACATAATATGTAATGTATAGCGTACACAGGTGTATTTGAAAATTAAACTAATAATGCCCATAGACATAGCACAATAGAACTATTTATTGGAACTTACTATCCCACTCAATGGCATTGATTTTATGAGTGTCAGAAGAATGAAGCCCTGTGCAGATTCAAACTTGTGACAAGAAAGTCACATGTGGACAGTTGCAGCAGGCCCACAACCCACTGGACTACTTTCCAGAAGCAGTGCCTGTGAACTGCAGGTTGCACACATTGATGTGTGGAAGGTACATTGACATTGCGATTAAATTGCAAGCTAAAATGCAAGCCTGTGATAACGTGTTACATGTAGAAACTTTCCAATGTAGGTGAAAGAGATGCTCCTGTGGACAAAGCTTAAAGTGTAGGTTTTGCCCATAGCAAAGTGCTACCCTGGGAGCTGCAGGTTATAAAGTGCCTGAACGCACAGTCAGTGCAGGTACGTGGGCACTCCATGGAATGTGGAGTATGGGAGAGGGTGCTGGAATTCACATCAGAGGTGTGGCTGAGAAAGGGCCTTTGTGGGGCGAGGAGGGGTCTCAAAGAAATGTGAGGGCCACAGCAGGGGGGATACGGTTCTTAGCCCTCACAGTGAGGGTCTAACGGCCAGCAGAAGCTCACTCCTGGGCTGAGCGAGAGGTTGGACGGGCCTGCAGAGGCAATCTAGGGAGTTCTGGCAACTGGCATGATAAGAGTCAGTCTCTCTGATGGCCCTGAGGGCCTGCCAGGGTCAGCTGAGTGTCTGTAAGAACTGACTGAGGGCATGTGAGGCTTAGGTAAAGTCTCTAAGGGCAGGCTAATGGTCCCTTGAGTCTCATGAGGCGCAGCTGAAGGTATCACATGAGTGTCTGATGGTCTCTTTGGTCTTGTGTGGGTCAGCAGACGGTAACGAATGGTGGTCCAAGGGCATGTTGAGGTGGCCTATGAAAAGGCGGAGGCCCTATAGAGGGCTATTGGCAGACTGAACTATGGCAGAGTGGGTTTTAGCACTGGCAGAGTAGGTCAGAAGTTCAATTGATGAGGAGTGAGAGCCAGTGGACAATGTGAGTATTAACTAACAATATCTTAAGGCTGATTAATACCCCAGACAATGATTTGTAGCAGTGTGAGAGTCTCCAAAACTGGGAGAGACATAGTTTGAGAGCACCTAAGGGTAGATGAGATGCCTTAAGGAGAAGATGAGAGTTTAAGAGGGCCAAAAAAGCTAGCTGGAATAATGTGAGGGCCAGTTACAGGCCAGTGAGAAGAGTAGTTGATCTATGATAACATGAAGAGCACACATTTAACAGCGGCCTCAGGGTGATTGAGTGCAGGCCGATGGGCACATAGGGGCAAGTAGAAGTCTACAGGGCTAGTTTGCCTGCAAGTGCTGTTAAAAGGACACCCAGCAGGATCTATTCCCAACTCTACGAGGAGGCTTTCGCCACTCCACCTCTGCATACATGCACTGCTGGGGGATGAGGACCCCAGAATCAGATCCTGCACCCGCCCTCTATCTGGTGCACATGGTCAGCGATAGAAGGGTCCCAAGGGGTTGGAGTCAGGTGGCCCCACAGGGCTTCCATGTGTGTTGTTTTGCAGTCTGCTTTATATGTTTCTGTCTGTGAGATACGTTTGCCTTGCCGCTCCTCACACCGTACCTGGTTGGAGTATGAGACAGCCACCTTCCCTGTACCCTTCTGTGTTGAGGGGAAGCTTGCACTGCTGCTTGACATACTGTACCTGTTTCATGTATGAGAGAAGCTCGCTGCTGCCACCTTCCCCGTACCTCTTTCATGTTTGAAGGAAAGCTTGCACTGCTGCTGGACATACTGTACCTGTTTTATGTATGAGAGAAGCTCGCTACTGCCATCTTCCCCGTACCTCTTTCATGTTTGAAGGAAAGCTTGCACTGCTGCTGGACATACTGTACCTGTTTCATGTATGAGAGAAGCTTGCTGCAGCTGCCCGTATTGTACCTGTTTTGAGTGTGAGGGAAGCTCGCTCTTGCTGCCCTCACTGTACCTCTTTTGTGTTTGAGAGAAAGCTTCCAATACTGCTGCCCATACTGTTTTGTGTATGACAGACGCTTGCTGCTGTTGCTTCCAATGTACCACTTCTGCGTTGAGGGGAAGCTTGCACGGCTGCTGCCCATACTGTACCTGTTCTGTGTATGAGAGAAGCTTGCTGCTGTCGCTTCCAATGTACCTCTTCTGTGTTGAGAGGAAGGATGCACGGCTGCTGCCCATACTGTACCTGTTTTGTGTATGAGAGAAGCTTGCTGTGGCTGCTTTGAGTGTGAGGGAAGCTCGCTCCTGCTGCCCTCACTGTACCTCTTTTGTGTTTGAGGGAAAGCTTGCACTGCTGCTGCCCATACTGTACCTGTTTTGTGTATACCTATTCTGTGTTTGAGGGAAAGCTTGCACTGCTGCTGCCCATACTGTATCTGTTTTGTGTATACCTATTCTGTGTTTGAGGGAAAGCTTGCACTGCTGCTGCCCATACTGTACCTGTTTTGTGTATGGGAGAAGTTTGCTTCTGCCGCCTTTACTGCCCCTCTTCTGTGTTTGAGGGAAAGCTTGCACTGCTGCTGCCCATACTGTACCTGTTTTGTGTATGGGAGAAGTTTGCTTCTGCCGCCTTTACTGCCCCTCTTCTGTGTTTGAGGGAAAGCTTGCACTGCTGCTGCCCATACTGTACCTGTTTTTTGTATGGGAGAAGTTTGCTCCTGCCGCCTTTACTGCCCCTCTTCTGTGTTTGAGGGAAAGCTTGCACTGCTGCTGCCCATACTGTACCTGTTTTGTGTATGGGAGACGTTTGCTTCTGCCGCCTTTACTGCCCCTCTTCTGTGTTTGAGGGAAAGCTTGCACTGCTCACACACTGTTTGAGTATGAGAGAAGCTCGCTCTTGCTGCCCTCACTGTGCCTCTTCTGTGTTTGAGGGAAAGCTTGCACTGCTCACACACTGTTTGAGTATGAGAGAAGCTCGCTCTTGCTGCCCTCACTGTGCCTCTTCTGTGTTTGAGGGAAAGCTTGCACTGCTCACACACTGTTTGAGTATGAGAGAAGCTCGCTCTTGCTGCCCTCACTGTGCCTCTTCTGTGTTTGAGGGAAAGCTTGCACTGCTGCTGCCTGTTTTGCACTTGCTATTTGTGGGATAGGAAGGTGTGCACTGCTCCAGAGTTCACTGCGCCTGTGTGGGGCCGCAGGAACGTTTCACATGCTCCTCTCTATACTGTGCTCTATGCACTCCTGCGTAAAGTTTGCATTTGGAGGACAGGACTAGGATTACGCACCGATGAATGTCATGTCTGCTCCAAAGCCTTTGAGATTACCCCTGGCATCCCCTAACTTTTCATGCTGTGCCAGCAGTTTTCAATGTTCATTGTTAAACATGTTAGCATAGTTGTGATAGCCAATTTATTTTCCTCAGGAGTGGCTTGGAATAAAAAAGTTTTAAGACGACTGGTCTAGATGTTTCACATTCTCACTCACCCCTGACTCCTTAAGATTTCAAACCTGCAAGATTCGGCTCTACGTCGGCATGTACCATGAGATTGCCCAATAGTGACTTTACTGGTTTTGTCTTTCTATCATCCCTTTCTAGCCATCCAGCTAAAAGTACAGACTACTCACTCTGACCTGGGGTGTCCTCCAGTCACCTTTGAAGGCACTAATGTTAAGGACCAGCCATGCACACTTATAAAGTGGGCACAGGTCATGCACAGCTCCCATCTATTGTTGTTTCCTTCTCAACTCCTCATTTCCCACAGAATCCCGACCGAAAACATAACATGTGTATTTGTAAAGTGCACGTTCACCCCAGCAACGGGGCATCTTGGCACTGAAATAACAGATGTATATTGTTACCCAACTCAATGGTACTCATTTTATCGACCTCAAATGGATGAAAGGCTGAGTGGACCCGCCGGGATTTGAACCTGTGACCATGAGGTGGAACATAGGCCCCTGCAGTGGATGAATTAGTCCACTAAACCACCAGAGCTGCATCCGTTCATCCTATATAAATAATAGAGCGCCTCACTCTGCTTCATGCTGCTTTTAGGTGGCACACTATTCCGATATTACCCATTCCTACTGGTTCCCTACTCACTACTATAGTTCTACTGCCATATTTACCTACAGTAGACAATGTCCTGCACTACAACCTAACATGAGCTTTCAGGGCATCAAATTCACCAGTATTTCCTTATTCTATAGTATCAACTGATAGTATGGCCCTCTACATATCCCTATACCAATCACTAGTCACCCCAGAAACCTGTACGAATTTCTTAGCCTCCTAGTTGTGCACTCTGAAGCCCTGTAGGTACTGGTCACTGCAGCTACAAAGTTACTCCAATAGGCACTATTTAAATCCATTAATTATACTTATGCAATATTCCTACAAAGGTGGATTAGAAAAATCAATTGCACTCGTAATTCATTAATTAGAACTAATTCCAGCTTTTATATAGCACCTTCAGTTTTGACTAACTGTTATTACTGTTACCGAGCTCCATGATGATCTGTTTATCAGCCTCAGAAGAATAAAGGCTCCGCCAACCCTGCTGGAATGTACATTACATGCGGAAGTTACCAGTAAGCTCGTAACTCACGGGTCTCCCAGTTACACCAGCTTGCACATTACAATTAAATTGCGTAGGTTTATGTTACGCAAGTGAATTTCTGCGAAACGACCGCGTACTGGGCGTAATTAATTGACCACATTCTAAGTTTCCCTTCCTTTACGACTACAACTGGTGCTGGCAGTCTCTTGTAGTTGTACACTGCTGCTTGTGTAACTTAGCTTCGCCTAAACTTGACAATCGCCAGGGAGAATTCATGTTTAAAAAGGCGGAAATGGAAATAATGTAAGATTTAAAATATCAGGGAAGTCTCAAAGTTTCACAAGAAACCCCGATAGTGTATAACGTTGGCATATTTTTTTGTAGTTTATGCAAGAAATACTAGGTCACGAAAACAATCTTCCCAACTTCGCACACCATTACATACAATGCCAATTGTCACAGAAACCGACTCAGTGGCATTATTAAGACCATATTCAAGAAGCAAAGAAATCTCCCCAGCCACCGCTCTTCATTTTAATACTTCATATTCCCATGCAGCATCAACGATATCAATCAAGGGCAAAAGGGGCATTAAATGTGACGATTGAATTCTGTGGCATTCAAACGTATGCGCCAACGGAGCGGTATTCATCTCCGCCCTGCAGAAGAGCACACAGAAAGGCGCACGGGCGCCCAAAATAGCTCCCTGTCCTTTCTCCGTATTCTTCTCCCAGCTTACAAAAAAGAAAACAAAATGCAAATGTGTTTGAAGCGGAATGAAAATCACTCGGATGACTCAAAGCGCAATAGGAGACTCCATTTTCGCCGAAGCTGCTGCAGCGGAGCAGGCGGTGATTCAGCGGCGCAATGCTGCCCTCCCGCTACCGGCCTGTGATCAGGGTGGCGCGGTGGCGGGAAGAGTTCTGCTGCTCCCGCCGATGAAAGTGCTATTGACTGCAAATGTGATGAGCTAAAGAGCGCGGGGACTCGCCGAGGTAGCTGCCAAGACGCGGGGCGCGAAATAAGCTTTCAAGTCGTGTTTTCCATCCCTCTCGCGCCCTGGGGGCGCTCTGATTTACGCACCTGCGTCCGTATTTGCGTTTTAGTGCTTCGATCTTTGAAATGGACACTCGCATTTTCATGACTTTATATTGACGTTTAGGGCACTTGTTTAATGTAAGGCTTTGGAAAACAACGAACCCTTAAAAAAAAATCCATTCTTTGGCGGGAAACCTCTGAAGATTAGATCGTGCCTGAGCGCTGATCTGCAGAGTTATAGCTTCGGTTTCTTCAAGGGCTCTTTGGATGCTTTTATCACTTTTAAGCACTGAAAGTGTGATGAGAGTCAAAGAGAGTGCGGATGAGACCGTGGCATGCGCTGTGCACACTGCAGCATGTGTTGAGAGTTAACTCTTGAAACAAAGTGGAAAGGTTTCTGGCTACATTACCTGCACCAACACAAGGTCAACATTGATAACAACTTACACTTCCAACAGCTGTCCGGAACACAAATTACACTTCCCACAGCTGTCCTAAACACAACTTACACATTCCCACATCTGACCGGTGGCACATATAGACATGCAGTGAGTCGGTGGGCTTAGTCCATATCCCCTTAGGGCGATGTTTATTTTATTAAGATCATCGTCGCCATTGGTACCCAGTGGAGTGTTTGTTTCTAATCTCCCCAGAAAGTGGCCCATCTGAAGAAGGGGAATTGATGCTCCAGTGCAATGTAAGGAAGCCTGCACTACTGTATTCTAAATAATCTTCAGATACATAGCATATTGGTTTCAGGTTTCTCAATCTAGTTGACGTGAAAAAAACTCTATTCAAGTAGAGCCATTATAGGTACAAAAATAAAAAACGAAACAATCAGTATTCTAATGCAGTCTTAGTCTTCAAGGGAGTATATCATAATACTACTGTAATGTGGATGGGGCATTACCTTGAATCTACCCAGAGTCAACAGTGAACACAATCAAACAGAAGAGAGCAGAAATAGGCTAAATAAAGGTCATAAATGAGCAAAATGAGGCAATATAGAGGTAAAAAATGAGCAGCTAGAGGAAAAATAAAGGTCAGCAACAAGCAGAAGCAGGCAATGAATGTTGAGAAAAGATCAGAAGGAGACTGAATGAAGGTCAGAAATGAGCAGAAAGAGGAAAAATAGAGGTCCGAAACGAGCAGCAAGAGGCAGAATAAAGGTCAGAAACAAGCAGACAGCATAATAATAAATGTCACAAACAAGCTGAAAGAGGCATTAAAAAGGTCAGCAACAATCAGAAAGTGGCAAAATGAAGGTCAGCAAAAAGCATAAATGGGCAACAAAAGGTGGGAAAAGTGTAGGAGAGTAGAGTCTGCTTCCTATGGTCACCCCCACTTTTTGCTGTGATTTTTTGATTTCTCGACTTTAGTGTGGCTGTGGGCCTGCTAATCAGACCCACAGCTCAGCTGTTCTCTCTCTAAATTGATACCATGTACTTTAGGTACATACCTGATTGAGTATTGCTTCACCTTTGTGATCCCTGTATAGTGTACCATAGGTACCCAGGGCATAGGTGCATCCAAGGCCTACCAGGGGCTGCTGCATGTATTAAGCCACCACTGGCTGGCCATCCAAACTGACACCACAGGCTGATCACTCAGCTTGGGCAAGGTGGTGTAATCACTCCTTGCTTAGATATAGTATGCCTATATCTACCCTTATAAATAGACACATATATACCTATAAGTCACTCCTATGGCAGGCCTTAACAATCCTGGAGGCAGAGTGCTTGGTTTCATGTGAGAGGGTGCCCTAGCATGAGCTGAGCCCCTCTGCAGCTTTCGGAACCATGTCCTTATAGCTGTTCTATGATATAGCCATACCATATACGCTTAAGTGCATTATAATCCTCGCGGTTAATGCTAACTTTAGTTTGGCTTTATCAAAACATGTTGTGTAAGGTGTCAAACACTTGGAATACTACCCCCGCCAATTCTAGTGGTGGGGGTAGCATTCCACCTTTCTAGAGGGAGAAGACATGTAGTTGCTGCTTTACCCGGTTAAAGTTAAACAAAGCCTCAGTATCACAAAATGGATGCTGCTGCCACAGACACGAGTCTGACCTCCTGCTGCTGGACGAAACTCCGGCAGGGGAGGCCTGGGCAATAGGTTTCCTGCCTTGGGTGGTGCTATCACCTCCCCAGACAGACTTTTAGTGTATTGGGGCAGGGAGGGCTGCAAAATGAGACACTGCCTGGGGCACACAAGGTGCTCCATGCATAGCCCAGTTCAAACCAGTTGCTGGGGCACTCCAGCCCCAGCTCTGGCGCGAAACTGGACAAAGAAAAAGGGGTGTAACCACCCCCTTCTCAGGGTCCACCCGTAGGAGGGACCTAGCAGGTAATCCAGCCCTTTAATTTGGTATAAAGGTAGGAGCTGTGTCTAGAGACATTAGATTATACTGGGAAAAAAATTTGGAATTAAACTTTTGGACCTTCGACGTTCCATATCGTTCCATATGAAGACTGAAGACTGAAGACATCTCCCTTGTGGTCAAGGAGTGACCACCCTGTTCAAACAGGCACCACCAGTAACTTGCCGGTTTGCTTTGTCGACGCTCCAGCAGGAACCCGATAACTCAGCGACTCAAAAACTGGACTTCCAGACTTCTCCGACTTTGATCCACGTCCCCAGCAAAGCTTAGACCCGTGGCGGACACGAGAGACGTGGGACCGGTTATCCTGGACTACCTGCACTTTGCTAATTGTGCCACGACCGAGGCACCCTCGCAGTTGTGCATTGGGGTAAGAGAAGTCCCAGACCGGAGCAGCATCTGCACCAAAGTTCAGCCCTCCACACTCCACGAGTGCCGCCTGGGGCCTGCTCCTGCATTTCAGCTCGACGCATCTTCCCGGTTGCTAGCCCGTTAGCTAGTGAGCTCCCCGAAGATGATCCTTTGCATTTTCAATGCTTTCCTGGTTGCTCTGGGCTTGCCCCAGCTTCCTTCCAAAAGAGAAGCTCCTCAGACCTTGCTGGTCTGAACTGAAGTAAATCTTCACTTCCTGCGTGGGTTGCGGTTACCAAGGCTTGTTGGATCCAATCCAGATACCGACATCGCAGTAAACTAGAGCCTTTGTGGAACAGCTCGACTCCAGCTCTTGGTTGTCGTCGACACCTCCTGGTCCTCATGGCTGCAGAGACAAGCTTCACCTCTTTACCTGTTTGCATCGCGACATCACCTGGTTCCATCCTGGTTCCATCCTGGTCACTGGCTAGTGACCCAGACTCTGTCCCCTCTGCTTTCAGGTTCTCCAGCTCCTTGATACACCCGGACACTCTTCCTTCGGCCACCTGCAGCACTTCTTTTGCAGGTCTCCATTGAGAGCATCGACGAAACCCGACACGAAAAGACACCTATGCACCCGGCTTCCCTGGGTGAGGTAACTCGAGTACTCCGGTGTTCCCATGGGTATTGACTATCCAAGTGTCCTAGTTTAAAGGGGTTTCACCGTAGTCCACCCGGAAGTGTCCCTAATCAGTAACTGTGTAACTTCTTCGTTCTCCATTGTAAGTCAATGGTAGCTTGTGTCTGTGTAACCACACTGCACGCGTCTCCTGTGGGTCTCCTACTTCCAAACCTTTGGTCCTGTAGTGTAGCCCCAGCGATTCCCTAGGCCTTAGGCCTATTCACCTTTCCTGAAGTGGCTCTTATACCACTTACTTAGTATATGGTTCGTGAGGCCCCTAGGGCAGAATTGTATTTGTGCAACTTATAGTATGCTTAATGAGTAACTTGTAACGTATCTCAAACTCTGACCTCATAAAGAGTGTAGAGGGGTTGGTTGAGTTAGTAATAAATACATATATATTTGATATATACCTTGTGTGGTGTCCTTTCATTTGGTATTCAAGGGATTATATATGGTAAAACAGCTGTCTTCACATGCTCTCTGAAGTTTTAGCCTAAGACTGCTTTGTCCATGCTACCACTAGGATAGCTGGTCTATAAGGTTGACTTTACAACCATCACCATAAGGGTCATTTGGACTGGTGCAAGGTGCCCACTAGAATAGTGGACATCATATACCAGACCAACTTCTCACAAAAAGGCCAGAAAGTGGATGAATGGAGGTCCGAAACGAGCAGCAAGAGGCAGAATAAACATCAGTAACGAGCAGAAAGAGGCAGAATAAAGGTCAGAAATGAGCAGAAAGAGGCAGAAAAAAGGTCAGCAATAAACAGAAAGAGGCAAGATAAAGGTGATAAATGAGCAGAAACAGTCAAAATAAAGGTCAACAACAAGCAGAAAGAGCTCAAATAAAGGTGCGAAAAAAGCAGAAAGAGGCAGATTAAAGGCAGAAGGGAGCAGAAAGCAGCAGACTAAAGGTCAGCAACGAGCAGAAAGAGTCAAACCAGAGGTTAGCAACAAGCAGAACAAATCATAATAGAGATCAGAAAAGAGCAAAAACAGGCAAAATAAAGGTCAGAAAGGAGCAGAAAGAGGTCATAAATGAGCAGGAAGAGGCATTCAGACACATGCCCACTCACAGACCCCCACAGAGACTCATGCACTCGCTCACAGACCTATTCAGACACTCCTGCATCCAATCACACACCTGCTCACATACCCAATCAGTCACTCACACACTGACTCACTCAAACACTCATGCACCCACTCACAGACCACACTCAGACAATCCCACATCCAGTCACAGACCTACTCAGACACTCACACACCAACTCACGGATCCACACAGGCACTCCTATACCTGCTTACACAGTTATGTACACACCTATACAATCATTCATACACCTACTCACAGAACCATATAGCCACTCAAACAACCACAAACCCTCTCACATCCACTCAAGACCCAAACAGCCTCACACACGCCCATTCTCAAAGGTTACAGTTAGGAAATACATTTAAAAAAAATATTTCAATTCACTGAAAAAACAAAGGTTACAGGGACACTATAGTGTCCCTGTAACCTTACAGATAAATAGATTTAAAAAACTTACACATTTACAGAAAAAAACAAAGGTTACAGGGATGTTATAGTTAGGAAATATAATTTAAAAAAACTTAGAAATTCGCTGACAAACCAAAGGTTACAGGGACATTATAGTTAGGCTCAGATTTCACTCTACTAAACCACTGAAATTCAGCAGTTATAGTTACATGAGCTATCTCTTACGCTCCCGCAATGCACTGCTTATGACCTCACATATTACATCACTCATGACATGGTCAGTGACATCACTGATGATATCTCAAATCATATCACTGATGATATCCTCCATGAGTTGAAGGGTGATAGTATTTCTAATATATGTCATCTGTCTGTGAGACTGTGTGAATCTGTTTATGAATTGCTCAGTGAGTTGCTGTATAGGAGTGTGAGTGAATGTCTTAGTGACTGTATGGGTGTGTGAGTGGGTGTGTGTGATGTGGGTGTGCTGCAGGCCGGAAACGCAGGCAAGGAGGCCGAATATAGTGGACTATGCTGTTAGTTTATTGCACAGAAGGCAGAAATGAATGTCACAACAGAACAAAGGGTTCCAGGGGATGAGGTCTGCTCCGGGTCTTCGGTTCGGGTCCAGGTCTTCAGGAAGTCCGACGACGGCTCCGGTATAGGGGAGGATCCACAGAGGGCAGTAAGAGAAGAAAACAAGGGACCGTTAGCCCTATCTTGGGCCTCAAGGCACAATATAACGATCACCGTCACCCGGGCAGTGAGGGGGGGGGAAGAGACAGTGAGGAAAAGGAGGTATCGGGATGGAGGAAAACAGGGCGGTAGACAGAAAGGGTGTTGAATCGGGTCGTGTGGGGGACGGTTGGTTACGCTGTGAGGGTGCTATACAGGTATGATACAGTGCAGGGAACGTGGTTCTACAGAGATGGGGGATATATACAGGGACTATACAGCGAGCTCCTAGCGAGCAGTGACAAGGAATTCGTAGGGTACTCACACGGTCCGCCGCAACTCTCCTGTGAGTCACGGCCGCTCTTCAGCCACCTCCTGAGGACTCCACCACTCTTCGGTCCACACGTTTTCGTCGTACGCCTGCTCTCCTTCTTCCGCTCCAGTCTGAGTGTCCTGCCACGATGCTCCGACGGCGTTCTGCTCCCTGGTCTCGGCTTTTCCCTGTTCTGGCGCTGCCACAGGGGCGGGACTTCTGGGGTCAGAGGGGTGTACTTCCTCTGGACTCAGGGTTCTGGTTGGTTCCTGTAAGAGAGAGAAGGGCGGGGGTCCGTTTGTTATGGCTGCTGCTCCGAGTCCCGTTTCCGACACGGGGAAGTGTTCGCGGGGATGCAGTCCCGGCAGGAAGGAAGGAGGTATGTGTGTGGGAGGGCGGCTTCCATGTAGGGGGGCCCGCGGCATCGTCTCACAGTGTGTGAGTTGCTGTATTGGAGAGTGAGTGGCTGGTCAGTGGCTGTATTAAAGTGACAAAACGGGATTAACCTACTTACTGGGTCTCGGCAGCGGGGGAACCGCCCAAGCCTTCCATACCCTTCATATGTAGTAAAAGGAGACACAGGAGCCTTCGTCTGCAGGAGGAACCCAGATTTATTCAAATAGCCCAGGGTATGGAACAGAGTCCCAAGCTCGTCAGAAACAAGACAGAGGAGGCTGCTGCTTTACTCCGCAGCTTACAAGCCTTTTATACTTTTTCATCTCAGTCTTTTGGCTGTTAGTTCATTGTTCAATCAGGGCAGTGTTTGCAGTTGATAACCAGATCCAGACGACGTTTGTAGATGGTGACCTGGTCAAGGCTTAGTACACAAATCCTTGTTCACTAGGCTTGACAAGGCTCAGTCTTTCAGGTCATTGTTTAATCACCTTGATCAAAGCCCGGTATTTCAGGTCATTGTTTAATCACCCTGATCAAGGCCCAGCAGTCAGACCATTGTCCAGACAACCTGATCACGGTGTCAAGGATGTTTACCAGGCTGGGAGAAGGAGATGGAAAACAAATCATTTACACAGGGTGTGAGTGTCTCATGGCTTTCTGTTGAACTGCAAGAACAGGGGGGGTTGGGTGTGCTACGGCCTTCTATCTGTATGTGCTGATAAGTCACTGCCTTCAATAATAAAAGCTTAAAAACCCTGTATGTGTATGCATGAGACCCCAGGATAATCCTACTACCTCACTAGACCTTTCTGCTGTGAAAAAAGGGGAGGGAGGGTTGGCAGAGCCTCACGGGAGCAACAGGATATGGCAGGCTGGTACTCGCCTGGATCCTCACGTTCTCATCATCAGCTACTGCCAACCAGAAAAGAAAAGGGGATAAAGGCTATGCAAAGAAAACAAAAACCGTTATGTGTTACAAGTGTTAGTGACCCACTGTGGTATGCCAAACTTCTTGTGCTCGAGATCTGGACCCACCACCTTAAAAAGAGCTGAGCTATACTGGCAACTACAACTTTATTCTGTGCTGTATGCCCGCTCTAATAAAAAACAACCGACATGTTTCATCGCCGACATTTACTTTACCAGCGATTTCATCAGGGTTTTTGGGTCAGCGTAAGTCTTGCACGTCTTGATTCTCCCTTTATTGTACCAGGTGGCACATTTGGTTGAGCCTACCAGGCCCCCGTAGAAGAATCTGGGACTGTCGGACCCTTTAGACAGTTAATGGGTTCCGTGTACCGCCTTTAGGTCGGTGTTGTAAACGCGCATGCGTGTGGCCTCCGCTCACCCTTCGTCTCTGAAGATAGAAGGCCGTAGAGTACCCTCTGTTTGACTAAACAAATATAGTAATAACTAGGGGTCGTCGACCTCATAGTGTTTAGGGGCAGGCCATTGATTGTTCATGACGTTGTGAGTGGGGGGCGGCCTGTTTCCCTTGTTCCTTCGCCCTGAGGCTCCTGGTAGTACAGGGGGTTGGGTGTGCGACAGTTCCTGGGCAGAAATGCAGGCTGCAAGATGGCTGTTGTCGTGTTAGTTAGATTTTCCTCAGGCATCAGCAGAAACGAACAGGTGGGTCGTGTGGAAGTGTTTGACACGAGATGGCAACGAGAAAGCAATGGAGTCTCGGTACAAATGATGCCGATCAGAAGAACCCTTTTCCTCAGACCCTCCTTTTGCCATTGAGTGGCAAATACTTTAGGAAATGTCAATGTTCATAAGGCCATGGGTTTCTTGTTGGAGCATCATCATCATATTGGTGTTGTGAATGTTAGAGGTTGGAGGCTTGACGGTCTGGACACACATTGTACAGAGCACTGGCAGACACTGAAAGCCCAAACAGCAGGAGACCAGGACACTTACTCCCAAGGCAAGGAAGATGAGGATCCTCCACCCCCACTGGGAAAGGAGGCCCCAGATCCAGCCTGTGAGGGACCAGTTGCCTTCATCCAGATGAATTTCGGAAGAAAGGCTCCGGTATAGGGGAGGATCCACAGAGGGCAGTAAGAGAAGAAAACAAGGGACCGTTAGTCCTATCTTGGGCCTCAAGGCACAATATAACGATCACCGTCACCCGGGCAGTGAAGGGGGGGGGGAGAGACAGTGAGGAAAAGGAGGTATCGGGATGGAGGAAAACAGGGCGGTAGACAGAAAGGGTGTTGAATCGGGTCGTGTGGGGGACGGTTGGTTACGCTGTGAGGGTGCTATACAGGTATGATACAGTGCAGGGAACGTGGTTCTACAGAGATGGGGGATATATACAGGGACTATACAGCGAGCTCCTAGCGAGCAGTGACAAGGAATTCGTAGGGTACTCACACGGTCCGCCGCAACTCTCCTGTGAGTCACGGCCGCTCTTCAGCCACCTCCTGAGGACTCCACCACTCTTCGGTCCACACGTCTTCGTCGTACGCCTGCTCTCCTTCTTCCGCTCCAGTCCGAGTGTCCTGCCACGATGCTCCGACGGCGTTCTGCTCCCTGGTCTCGGCTTTTCCCTGTTCTGGCGCTGCCACAGGGGCGGGACTTCTGGGGTCAGAGGGGTGTACTTCCTCTGGACTCAGGGTTCTGGTTGGTTCCTGTAAGAGAGAGAAGGGCGGGGGTCCGTTTGTTATGGCTGCTGCTCCGAGTCCCGTTTCCGACACGGGGAAGTGTTCGCGGGGTTGCAGTCCCGGCAGGAAGGAAGGAGGTACGTGTGTGGGAGGGCGGCTTCCATGTAGGGGGGCCCGCGGCATCGTCTCACAGTGTGTGAGTTGCTGTATTGGAGAGTGAGTGGCTGGTCAGTGGCTGTATTAAAGTGACAAAACGGGATTAACCTACTTACTGGGTCTCGGCGGCGGGGGAACCGCCCAAGCCTTCCATACCCTTCATATGTAGTAAAAGGAGACACAGGAGCCTTCGTCTGCAGGAGGAACCCAGATTTATTCAAATAGCCCAGGGTATGGAACAGAGTCCCAAGCTCGTCAGAAACAAGACAGAGGAGGCTGCTGCTTTACTCCGCAGCTTACAAGCCTTTTATACTTTTTCATCTCAGTCTTTTGGCTGTTAGTTCATTGTTCAATCAGGGCAGTGTTTGCAGTTGATAACCAGATCCAGACGACGTTTGTAGATGGTGACCTGGTCAAGGCTTAGTACACAAATCCTTGTTCACTAGGCTTGACAAGGCTCAGTCTTTCAGGTCATTGTTTAATCACCTTGATCAAAGCCCGGTATTTCAGGTCATTGTTTAATCACCCTGATCAAGGCCCAGCAGTCAGACCATTGTCCAGACAACCTGATCACGGTGTCAAGGATGTTTACCAGGCTGGGAGAAGGAGATGGAAAACAAATCATTTACACAGGGTGTGAGTGTCTCATGGCTTTCTGTTGAACTGCAAGAACAGGGGGGGGTTGGGTGTGCTACGGCCTTCTATCTGTATGTGCTGATAAGTCACTGCCTTCAATAATAAAAGCTTAAAAACCCTGTATGTGTATGCATGAGACCCCAGGATAATCCTACTACCTCACTAGACCTTTCTGCTGTGAAAAAAGGGGAGGGAGGGTTGGCAGAGCCTCACGGGAGCAACAGGATATGGCAGGCTGGTACTTGCCTGGATCCTCCTGTTCTCATCATCAGCTACTGCCAACCAGAAAAGAAAAGGGGATAAAGGCTATGCAAAGAAAACAAAAACCGTTATGTGTTACAAGTGTTAGTGACCCACTGTGGTATGCCAAACCTCTTGTGCTCGAGATCTGGACCCACCACCTTAAAAAGAGCTGAGCTATACTGGCAACTACAACTTTATTCTGTGCTGTATGCCCGCTCTAATAAAAAACAACCGAC
Organism: Lissotriton helveticus; assembly: GCF_964261635.1. Classification (NCBI taxonomy): domain Eukaryota; kingdom Metazoa; phylum Chordata; class Amphibia; order Caudata; family Salamandridae; genus Lissotriton; species Lissotriton helveticus. The sequence goes on along the minus strand of NC_136058.1, from coordinate 202,255,013 downwards.
ATGTTTCATCGCCGACATTTACTTTACCAGCGATTTCATCAGGGTTTTTGGGTCAGCGTAAGTCTTGCACGTCTTGATTCTCCCTTTATTGTACCAGGTGGCCCATTTGGTTGAGCCTACCAGCCCCCCGTAGAAGAATCTGGGACTGTCGGACCCTTTAGACAGTTAATGGGTTCCGTGTACCGCCTTTAGGTCGGTGTTGTAAACGCGCATGCGTGTGGCCTCCGCTCACCCTTCGTCTCTGAAGATAGAAGGCCGTAGAGTACCCTCTGTTTGACTAAACAAATATAGTAATAACTAGGGGTCGTCGACCTCATAGTGTTTAGGGGCAGGCCATTGATTGTTCATGACGTTGTGAGTGGGGGGCGGCCTGTTTCCCTTGTTCCTTCCCCCTGAGGCTCCTGGTAGTACAGGGGGTTGGGTGTGCGACAGTTCCTGGGCAGAAATGCAGGCTGCAAGATGGCTGTTGTCGTGTTAGTTAGATTTTCCTCAGGCATCAGCAGAAACGAACAAGGTGGGTCGTGTGGAAGTGTTTGACACGAGATGGCAACGAGAAAGCAATGGAGTCTCGGTACAAATGATGCCGATCAGAAGAACCCTTTTCCTCAGACCCTCCTTTTGCCATTGAGTGGCAAATACTTTAGGAAATGTCAATGTTCATAAGGCCATGGGTTTCTTGTTGGAGCATCATCATCATATTGGTGTTGTGAATGTTAGAGGTTGGAGGCTTGACGGTCTGGACACACATTGTACAGAGCACTGGCAGACACTGAAAGCCCAAACAGCAGGTGACCAGGACAGTTACTCCCAAGGCAAGGAAGATGAGGATCCTCCACCCCCACTGGGAAAGGAGGCCCCAGATCCAGCCTGTGAGGGACCAGTTGCCTTCATCCAGATGAATTTCGGAAGAAAGGCGATGCAGACGTTGGATGGCATCGTACACTGTAAGTGCATTGTCTGGGATGTACACGCAGCAGCTGGAGCCGATCTATTTACAAATACCACCACGATCAGCAAGGATGACATCTAGGACCATTCTGTTCTGGAGCGTTATGAGGCGGTCCGCCTGCATCTCTGCAGTGATGTTGGAGAGGGCACCAGCTGTTACTGTGATGGTGGCTTCAAGGACCCTGGTCAGTCCTTGTACAGCCTGACCTTTGGACATGGGGCCCCAGAAAGGAAGGAAACCTTTAAAGAAGTCCCGGTTTCCTGGCCTGCTGTATCCTCGGCTGATATGACGCCCCTTTGTGAGCGGCGCAGAGTGCCCTTCATTGACAGGCGGCAGTGCCACAGATGAAATAGGTGTTGGGAGATGCCACCAGCTTTGGAGGAGATGTGGAGTTTAAAGCTTTTGTGATATCACACATACTGGTACCAACTTTATTAGTCCCTAGGCCATGAATGCAGACACGGCCTTGCACATTTATGACATTCACAGTGTCTCGTTCATCAGGCAGTATCTTTCTTGTGCGAAATCTGGAAAATGTTCGTCGATTAGTTGAGTTGAATACTATCATCTCACTGAGTTCATCTGGTGATAGTAGCTGTAAAGATGACTTCAATGCAGAATGGGTAATTAAAGTTAGTCTTTAATGGTCAGAAGTAAAGAGACCTCCAGCTCCTTCCACAGCTTCCTCTGTACTGTCTCCTATTCAGACTATAACATTCTACGTTCCTAGCAACATGCTCACAATTCCATGAAGCATAGATCCCGACACATCTCCCCCATTACAATATCAGAAAAAATACAAGATACAAGATATAGCGAATACAAAAAAAAATGAAAGTGACAATTAAGGGGAATTACATTTTGCAACATTGCCACAACTCCAAGCAGAACCATCATTTAAGATGAGAACATTTTTTTACATATTTAACTTGTTTAGGTTGTGAAAATGTACTTTCCCCTTTAATTATAATACCTCTTTTTTTTGTCACAACCCAATCACCAACATTTATGTCTGAATCTCTCACCCTCATTCTTAAATTGTATGAATGTGCAGAATCACACTGTCTTTTGACAACACCATCTTTCACACTTGAACGGTCAACCCAAACACATTCTTTGTTCTTCAGCCAACCCGGAACCTCCTTCAAACCTGGCTCACGCCCTTTCAGAGAAACAAATGGAGGGATACCAGTGACTGAATGCGGGGTTACTCTATATGACCAGACCATCTTCTTAAGCTCCTCAGACCATGCTAGACCATTCGCCAAAGATAACTGAATGTTCTCCATCAACAATCTATTAATCCTTTCCACAAGACCATTGGCCTGTAGTCTAAACAACGCAACCTTCTCATAACAAATTCCCATACCATCCAAAAATTCCTTCATTTCTCTCGAGACCAACTGCACACCATTATCTGATATCAAAGTTTTCGGAATACCCTCGTTTAAAAATGTTCTTTCCATAAAACTTATCAGTCTTCTAGTGTCAATGCTTCCAGTAGACTCCATTACGAACCACTTTGAATGATAATCCACAAGGACCATTATAAATTTATTCTGAGCACCCAATTTGGAAATTGGACCTAGGAAATCAATCGCCAATTTCTCCCAGGGACGTGCTGGAAAATCAACGCAGGAAAGAGGAGGTTGCCTGATTACTTTCGTCTTATCACTTCCAGCACACGCATGGCAATTCTTAACCAAATCATCTATTTCACCATCCATGCCCGGCCACCAATATGATTCACGGATCCTTCTTTTAGTCATGTTCCTTCCCAAATGACCTTTGTGTGCTATATTCATGATTTTGGGCCTGAGATTACACAGTGGCACCAACCTGTTCCTCCTCCACAGCTTACCCTCAGAAACACTCAATTCAGCTTCTACATTGAAAAAACCTTTCAGACGAATATCATTAGAGTATTCCCTAGACCATCCCCAGAAACATTTTCCATAACTAAAGGAATTAGTTGATCATCTGCCATGGCACTCTCCCATTGTCCCTTATCAAATGCTAGAATTTCATCACAACTAATCACTGGATCATAGATTTCCGATTCACCAAAAACCAAATCCACAGGCATCCTAGACAAACAGTCTGCAATAACATTTCTCTCTCCCCTCATATACACCATCTGAAAGTTGTACTCAAGCACAGACAAAATCCACTTTGATATTCTTGGAGTGACATTTCCCTCCAAACCTCTTCCTCCCTTGAACAAATGCACAAGGGGCTTATGATCTGTCCGCACTCTGAAAGGTAAGCCCCAAAGGAAATACCTGAAATGTTTAATTCCCCACGTACAAGCGAGAGCCTCCCTCTCAATAACTGAGTAAGAAACTTCAGCACCTTGATGTCTTCTAGAGGCAAAGCCTATAATTCTTTTCAAAACATCAGATATTTGAGAGAGCACAGCTCCAATTCCCACAGCACTCGCATCAGTGGTAACCAAAGTTCTGGCCTTAACGTCAAAGTGACCTAAAGTAGGTGCATGAAGAATTCCTATTTTCACACACTTCAAAGCATTCTCACAAGCTTGATTCCATTAAAAAACCACACCATTCTTCATTAATTGCCTCAAAGGCTCAACTACATCCAAAAACCCTTTAATAAACTTTGAACAATACTCAGCTAATCCCAGAAAAGATTTTAGCTGATCTTTAGTTGTTGGCGTAGGAGCATCGTTGATTGCAGAAATTATACTTTTTTTAGGTTTAATGCCCAGACCAGATATTTCATGACCGAGATATGTTACATTATCTCGCTTCAACTGGCATTTTTCTTTTTTTATCGTTAAGCCATTAGTTTCCATGCGTTCCAAAACTTCTGTTAATATCTTATCATGATGATGACAATCTTTCCCAACTACCAATACATCATCCTGAAAATACAAAACGTTGTCGATACCTACTAGAACCTGTTGCATCACTCTTTGGAACACCGCTGAGGCTGACGCCAAACCAAACGGCATTCTGCAATAACGAAATGCCCGCAGCGGTGTTACAAAGGAAGTAAGGTGTCTTTGACTTCTCATCCAAATCTATTTGGTGGTAGGCTACAGACATGTCAATTACACTAAAAAGCACACCTCCACCCATGACACTTAACATTTCAGAAATATTAGGTAAAGGTTGTCTATCAACCCATGTATTCTTATTTAAATCGCGCAAGTCCACACAGAGCTGAATTTTGGCTCCACCATCCTTTGGCGCAACTACAATGGGGGCGAGCCATTCAGATGCCTCAATAGGTTCTATAATTTTCAGATCTAACAACTTATCTAATTCTTGTTTGAGAGGTTTCCTCATTAAGTGTGGTAAATTCCTTACTTTGTGAACTACTGGTATTGCATTCTTCTTAAGGATGATTTTGTGAGAAAACCCTTTCAGCTTTCCTAACTTATCTGAAAAAACATTAGGAAACTTCTTCATGACATCAGTTTCAATAGTATCAACATTGAGAACAGAAAATGAAGAAACTGGTTCAGCTGCATTGGGATTTAAAACAATTCCTAAATCTTTCTGGTGACGCCAGCCAAGCAAGTTAGAACCTTGTTTAGTAAGATATACTCGTCCAAAAACCCTCTTATCTTGAAAAGTTATTACCATCCACTTCAGCCCTAGAATGTCTATGGTCTTCCCACCATATCCTACTGCTTTTATGTCTGGTGCACTCCAAGAATCAATGTCACAATCATTCTCCCAAATCTCAACGTAAACATCCTTGGGTATATAAACTTCCAGAGTCCACTAACATGTTAACATTTCTAGTTTGAGGATGTTTAGAATCTCTACAATCAAAATTAAGCTTATCAGTGCTCCCTGTGGCTACATCAATAAGACATATAGGTTTTTGTGTGCAAGGACAATCTTCATTTAAAATTAATCCATCTACACACAACATTAGTTTTTCAACATTTTCACAACAATCGTCAATTTCATTAACATACTGGGTCTTAGCATTACAAGCCTTAAGTATATGCCCCCTTTTTCCACATCCTCTGCATATAGCATTCCTAGCTGTACAACGTGGACTGGATGCAATGTGTCCAGGAGAACCACACCTATAACATTTGACCAGACGTGAGTTATTTTGTTGCCCAAAATTAGTAGGACGGTAACCTGATGGCTTATTCGTAGTTTTAGAATCGAACTTCCCAATATTTTTAACAATTTTGGTTTCATCAACAGAAGCTTGTGTCTGAGAACATTTTGCACTAGATTCTGGTTCTTTCACTATATTGTCTTTTGACATAATAGAACTAGTGCATTTATCCATTTCTTTAATCCATAAGTCAGTATTCTCTAGACCCTTAACAACCTGAATCGCTTCTTCTAACGTACAATCTCTTATAAGTAATTTCTCCCTCACTCTTTTATTGTTGGTGCACCTGACGATTTGATCACGAATTAGGGAATCCGTTAAATCTTTAAACTGACAATTCAGAGATAAACCCCTTAAGGCTGCTACATAGGTTGCAATATCTTCATCATTTTTTTGAGCACGACAGAAAAACTTATGCCTTTCTAAAACAGTACTGATCTTTGTAATAAACCTCTTCTCTAACATCAACATACTCATTTCATATACATTACTAGCTTGTCCATCTCCCACACCTAAAGATATTTCAGGTAGATCTTCATACAACCTTCGGCCTTCTACTCCTAAATTGTGAAGTAAAATTGCTTGTCTACGAACAGGACCATATTTGTCCGCACCAGAAGCTAAGATATAAGTTAAAAATAATTTTTTCCATTCCTTCCAAGGTATTGAAGGTTCACCTGGAGAAGGCAAAAAAGAAGGAGGTGTACAAAAGGTTTGATCACCCATAACGATGGACAGTCAAATACAACAATAGGAAAGGCAGTCAGTGAAGTAAGATTAAAAGTGGAGCACTTGTCGCAGTACAATCTTGTAGGAAGTAGAATGTTTATTGCAGTACGTTTAGTTAGAAGTAAAATACTCTTCAGTACACTATTCCACAGATAAAATACTCCTCCCAGTATTCTTCTTGCCAGAGATGAACAGAGCATTCAAAGATCCAAAGCCGATATTTTCGAAGAAACATTTATTAGCTTTATTACCTCAAAAATAGGTCCGAACACAGGAAATACGAGTTGTATCAAATTAAAGCCGATGGAGCTTCAAACTTCAAATTTGAGGATAACAAAGATGGCCACCACGTATGGATCACGCTAGTGACGCTCTTGACCCCACGAAGGTTACGTGACGAAAATCAGCGACGCGACGTCCCAGCTGATGATGCAGAAGGTTTGAAGACTCCGGAGGCGAAGACTCGAAGAGTGAAGACTTGGTGATTCCAACGGATGGCAAGCACGTGCAAGCGAGGCAGCAGAGGCTTTCAAATGATGCACCTGAGTCGCGTTGTGCAAGTAAGGCAGCAGAGCTTTTTTAAATGATGCACTTGAGTCGCCCTGAGTGAAATACGATTAGTAGCGCTCAAAGAGCAGAGCGCAAACAGGATCAGGAGTGCACAAAGCAATCGCAAACTTGAGTAATATATTTTCAGTGTCAAGTATCGAAGTATCCTTCAAACAGGAGAATTTAAATTTCAATTCCAATATGTTCAAAGTTTCCTCAACAAATTCAGAATAGTAAAAAGGAAAATGTACATACCGGCTTGATAAGCACGTTAGGAATGAAAATAGGAAATACAAATAGAGGAGTAAATTGTATACCACTGCAAAATCCAGTAGTATCATCCAGGGGTGGAGGTCACATCACAGTCTCTGTCCCCTGCCAGAGTTCAGGATCCCATCCTCGTCGCCAATGTAAAGATGACTTCAATGCAGAATGGGTGATTAAAGTTGGTCTTTAATGGTCAGAAGTAAAGAGACCTCCAGCTCCTTCCACAGCTTCCTCTGTACTGTCTCCTATTCAGACTATAACATTCTAAGTTCCTGGCAAAATGCTCACAATTCCATGAAGCATAGATCCCAACACAAGCGTTGTGGATGAGCTGGTCGGGCAATAAGAAGCATTGACTTGGCCAGACCTGTTCCGCCAGAAGTCATCCCGAAATGTTCCAAGGGCAGAATTGGCAGTACCATTGACAGTGTTGGCCTCCTGTATCAACATCCACCATGCAAGACAAGACCCAGAGATGGAAAAGGGGTAGGGAAAGAATGGGACAGGGTGTATCATGAAATGCGGCATCATTCCACAAACCCAGCAGTTGGAAGTGTTCATGATCAGCTGGTGATGATGCAACATTTGGATGAAGGTGTTGTTGAAGAATTCTGCACGGCAGGGTAATTCGTGGGCTGGTAGCGTGAAATACTGGTGTTCTGCAGGAGTCGGGATAGGAGTTGGTGAGGTAACAGGATGGTAGATTAGCAACAGCCAACCAAGGATAGACAGGATGAGGGAGACAAACAACGTCACCACGGTGGCCATGAAGCATTTACTATGTCGGAGACTGACATCTTGGGCCTTATTTATGAAGGCCTTGCGCCGCCGGTGCGTCACTTTTAACATGGGAAAAAGTGACGCACCGGTGGCGCAAGGCTTTCATAAATAAGGCCCCTTGTTTCTGGATTCGGGTGTTTTGGACGGCTGCCATTGTGCTAAGCCAGGGACTTCTAGTGGCAGTCTGTGATTGGTGGTTGCTTCACTGGGTGCAGGTGCCAAGGGCCCTATGGCGTACCTTAGTCTGACACACCAGCACTACCCTCAGCCGGGAAAGATCACAGCCCTACAGCCTATAGGTACTTGGCGAAGTCAAGGGCAAGCCTTCCCTTGGGGGCACAAGTTGTATCGGTCGAAAGTAGGGACAGTATGGTCGGGAAACAATTGTTCTTGGTTTTGAGCAGAGTTAAGGGAGGGTTCCACCCTTCCTTTCAGTATGGTGTCACTCTCTGCTTCCGTGGATGTAGAATTGAGTCTGGCATCGCTGAATGGGACAAATGTTAGGACTGTTTCTGTTTCTGAGTCTCCTAGTCCTTCCCTCACCCTCCGATCTTAGGGGAGGGGCAGAGGCACACGCCTGCAGTGCGACAAATGCACCCAATTCTTCCGACCTTCTACTTTCACTGCGGTGCGGGTGCCAGTAATACCTGACGGGGCTGTGTCCAGCGGGGCTCGAGGCTCTTAGTCCGTTTAAAATTTTTCACTAAGACCCAATCCCCAGGTTGGATGACGTGTCCTGAGCCCTCGCTTTTGTCAGGTATGGCCTCATGCACCTGGTGATAAACAGTATGAAAGGTATTAGTCAGACTGTTCAAAAAATCAGTTAATACAGGGTATTCAACGTCAGACAGTTTCTTAGGCCGCGGGACACCCCATACATTGGCAGACCTCCCAAACACAATTTCATTGGGGGATAGCCCTATTCTGGTGTGGGCCATTGCTCTTGTGGACTGTAGGGCTAAGGTCAGAGCATCAACCCAAGTGACACCTGTCTCGGCTACTATTTTGGCCATTTTAGTTTTCAGGATGCCATTGTACATCTCCACTAGACCTGCTGACTGGGGGCGGTTAGCTGCATGACATTTTTGTTGTATACCCAATGCTGTACAGACATATTCCATAATTTGAGCCGTAAAGTGGCTCCCGTTGTCACTCCAGACCAAGCGGGGCAAACTGAATCGTGGGAGGTACTCTTTTAATAGCACTTTGGTGGTAGTGATAGCAGTGCAGTCTTTGACGGGGTAGGCCTCCACCCATCGGCTGAAGGTACAGACCACCGCTAGGACATATTTCAAATTGTTACATCGGTCCATCTGGATGTAATCCATTTGGAGGACTTCAAAAGGGAAGGTAGGAGGAGAGAATCCTCCCTTAGGAGTAACTGTGCCTTTTCCTGGGTTATACATTAGGCAAATCATGCATGTTTTAACCAGCTTGTCAGCATATGCTGGTATCTTAGAGTTGTACCATGTAGGTTCCGACAGTTTACATATCCCTTTTGCACTGATGTGAGCAGGACCATGGGCCATCGTAACTACTGGTAGCACGTGACTGTCAGGTAACATCCATTGTCTTTCCATAGTCGTACGGACCCACCAACCATCAATTTCCTCCTTTGCTAATTGCTCCTTCAACACCCTTAGTTCCTTAGGCGTAGTATGGGACTGAATATCAATCACACTCTGTACTGTGTTTTCAACCATGCCCTCATCTGCCACCCACCTAGCGGGACCTCCTACATACATTCCTTCCCTTTTCCTAAGAGCTGTTTGTCTGGCCGTCTGGTCAGCTAGGGCATTGCCTCTCCCAACATCATCTGTCACTTTCTTATGGGCCTTACATTTTATAATGGCCACCTTTCTGGGGAGCGTCAGGGAGTCTAACAATTGGTGAATTAGGGGCCCATGTTGAATCTTGGTCCCATGGGAAGTAAGGAAATTCCTTTCTTTCCATAACCTCCAGAAGTTGTGGGACACCCCGAAGGAATATTGGCTGTCAGTATAAATATTTACAGTCATCCCTTTGCTTAACTCACAAGCTCTAGTGAGTGCCACTAATTCTACTGCTTGAGCGGAGCACTGCGGAATCTGAGCTGTTTCTACTACTTGCCCTAATGTCGTGAGGGCGTAGGTGGCTGAGGTGTTACCATCTGGCCTTCTGAGACATGATCCGTCCACATACAGTGTACCTTCTGGTTCTGCTATCGGGGTGTCCTGTAAGTCAACCCGTCCCTTCGTCTCCTCCTCTGTCCTTAATATGCAGTCATGTAGGTCTAAGCGGGCATCCTGAGTATCCAGTGGGAGTAATGTGACGGGGTTTAGTACAGTACATCTTTTGATGTTAATGTGGCTTGCAAAGAGTGTCAGTTCATATCCTGTGCGTGTGCGCTAGTGAGGTACTGTGTCTTGGTGTTATTAAGGAGGGTATCTACAGAATGGGGGACCATCAAGTCTGGGGGGAGTTCATGACGATCACCACACTCTGACGGACCATGAGGGCGGCCGCAGCGGTTGCCCGTAGGCATCCTGGGACAGCCTTTGCAACAGGATCTACGGTAGCTGAAAAATAGGCACATGGCTGATGGTGACCTCCGAACATCTGGGTCAAGACAGCGCATGCACAGCCGTCTGTCTCATGTACAAAAAGAAAAATAGTTTGTTATAATCAGGATACCAAAGACTGGAGCAGTACACAGAGCCTTTTTTAAATCTTGGAAGGCCTGTGCATGCTCTCTAGTCCATGGAAAGGAACTGTCTGATATGTCTTTAGTGGTGAGGGCAAGAAGAGATTTGACCATGGCCGAAAAATTGGAAATCCACTGTCTACAGTATGAGGTTAGGCCTATGAAGGCTCACATTTGCTTTTGTGTTCGTGAGGCCATCATATCATTGATAATGGCTACACGATCAGCGGTGAGCTGCCTTCCCTCCTTCGAGAGGAGATGACCTAAATAGGTCACCTTCTCTTGACAAAACTGAAGCTTTTTCAAAGAGACTTTGTGATTATGGAGGGCAAGGTGGCGTAACAAACAGAGAGTAGCTTCTTTACATGCTGGGGCAGAATTTGCAGCAATGAGGAGGTCATTTACATATTGTAATAGTGTGGAATTATCAGGGAGTTCCAAGGAATCTACTTGACTTTTTAGGGCTTGACTATAGATACTGGGGCTCTCGGTGAAACCTTGAGGGGCGCGGCAGAATCTAAAGCTCCGCCCACCAAGGGAGAAACCCAAAAAATGTCTGCTGTCAGGATGTATAGGAATGCTGAAAAAAACATTCTTCAGGTCTATGACAGAAAAGTGTGTGGCGTCAGAAGGGACCATCGTTAAGAGGGCTGTAATGTTGGGGACAACAGGATATTGGGAGATTGTTATTTTGTTAAGGGCTCTCAGGTCAATCACAAATCTGTATATTTTAGGGGGGAGAGCATCTCCATTGGTCTTTTTAAGAACGGGAATAATGGGACTGTTACAGATATTGCCACGTGTCTCCTCCACTACGCCCTTGTCCATTAATTCAGATATTATTGTTAAAAGGGCCATTTCTCCTTCCGCGGGCAGTCGATACTGCCGGAGGCGGGGGAGAAGTGCACCTGGCTGGATGCGTACCACATGAGGGGATATGTTGAGACACCCTACATCAGTGTCTGATGATGCCCAGAGGGAGGAAGGTAAAGACACAGGGGCCTTCGTCTGCAGGAGGAACCCAGATTTATTCAAATAGCCCGGGCTATGGAATAGAGTCCCTAGCTCGTCAGAAACAAGACAGAGGAGGCTGCTGCTTTACTCCGCAGTTTACAAGCCTTTTATACTTTTTCATCTCAGTCTTTTGGCTGTTAGTTCATTGTTCATTCAGGGCAGTGTTTGCAGTTGATGACCAGATCCAGATGACGTTTGTAGATGTTGACCTGGTCAAGACTTGGTACACAAATCATTGTTCACTCGGCTTGATCAAGGCTCAGTCTTTCAGGTCATTGTTTAATCACCTTGATCAAAGCCCAGTCTTTCAGGTCATTGTTTAATCACCCTGATCAAGGCCCAGCAGTCAGACCATTGTCGAGATAACCTGATCACGGTGTCAATGAGGTTTACCAGGCTGGGAGCAGGAGATGGAAAACAAATCATTTACACAGGGTGTGAGTGTCTCATGGCTTTCTGTTGAACTGAAGAACAGGGGGGGGTTGGGTGTGCGACAGTTCCTGGGCAGAAATTCAGACTGCAAGATGGCTGTTGTCGTGTTAGTTAGATCTTCCTCAGGTATCAGCAGAAACGACCAGGTGGGTCGTGTGGAAGAGTTTGACACGAGATGGCAATGAAAAAGCAATGGAGTCTCGGTACAAATGATGCCGATCAGAAGAACACTTTTCCTCAAAAGAGTGAACAGATGTTTGAGTGGCTGTATAGGTGAGTCGGTGGCATGGCCGGGCCCTGGGGGTTGGGTTCTCCTGGGCCGTAAATGGCCTGGGAGGGGGTCTGCATGGCCACTGTCCCCCTCCTATTTAATTGTGGGCCCTGGGGGGGGGGGTGGGAGTCCCTGGCCTAGAATCAGCAAGGGGAAGGTGACACATGCACCCCTCCCCCTACATGTATATGGCCTGGCCCCGGTGGATGGCAGTCCCTGCAGTCAAACGGTTTGGGTAATCATGTTCTTTTACCTTGTTAGAGAGATTTGCAGCCTCACAAAAGTAATCTTCTTTGGAAAAACAATTGCGTCTGATGCGTAAGAATTGAGAGTATGGCAATGAATATCTAAGGGCTCGCGGATGATCGCTTTCATACCTAAGTAAGGTATTCCGCTCAGTGTTTTTTCTGTATAGCTTGGCAAATAATTCACCATTAGAATGGTAAATGGTGAGATCCAGGAACGGGATCTGAGATCTGTCATGTGTAAGGGTAAAGTTGAGACCTAGACAATTATTGTTGAGCCAGTGTAGGAATTAGTTGAGTGTTTGTTCATTGTTATGCCAGATTAGAAAGATGTCATCTATGTACTGAAGCCACAATGTAACGCCGGTCATGAAGGGATTGGTAGTTGAAAGAATGGTCATCTCTAGATGGTCCATGAACAAAATTGCTAACTTAGGGGCAAAAACAGCACCCATAGAAGTACCCTTAACTTGCTGATAGTATTCATTCTCAAAGTGAAAAAAAATCCTAGTGAGGCAGAGTTACAATAATTGGAGTATGAACAAGGTGGGGACCAAATGTGGGCAGGGTGTTGACTTAAGGACCCCTTGGATCACATTTAGTGCCAAGACCTGCGGGATGTTCGTGTATAGCGTTTCTAGATCCATTGTGCAAAGCACATCATTAGTGGGGTCAAATGGATGGTGCTTGACTAGATTTATCATGGCCATACTATCCCTAACATAGCAATGAGTGACAGGTACTAAGTCTTTGATGAAATAGTCAATGTATTGGCCAAGGGGTCAAGTATAGAGATGCACCCAGAGACTATGCGATGTCCTGGGGGGTTCATTGAGTTTTCATGTACTTTAGGCAATGTGTAGATCACTGGCATGTCCATTCCTGGCATCAGGTGGCTATTTATAGCATATGGTGGTGTTGGCCATCCCTAGCATTGGATGGCCATCACTGGCATTTGGCAGTCACTCCTAATATCTAGTGCCACTCAAATGCATCTGGAGTACACCTCTGGCATTTGCTGGCCAGCATATCCTTGGGATATGTTGATCACTTCTGGTAAACTGGAACTAGTTTTGGCGTATGATGAATATCCATGGCATTAAAATATATAGCATACAGTGATAACGATCAATCATTGGCATTAGCTGGTCCAAGCACTTAGTGGACACTCATAATATATAATTGACAATATGAGGTTGAAGCACAGCATGTATTGGTAGTGCATGGGTAAAGAAGCTGAACTAGGGAATGCAAGGCACTATCTTGTCCATTTGAGACAGTAGTATACAAGAGTACTTGATAAAAAAATGACTATCAATATTTTGGAGATAAAATTATTGTATTTACTGCAATTGAAATGCTGACAGAGTACAAAAAGTGCACTTCCTGAAAATTGCACATCTAATTGGAAAAATGCTTAATTCCCAAAAATATATTTTATGCTATTTTTTACTTATAGGTTATTGTTGCTTTGTGGGCTTTAATGCTGATGCTATACTTGTATTTTCTTCATGTCAGGGAGTCTTACTTTCTGTGGCCAAGATTAATTTATGGCTTGATATAACAAGCATTTGCAATGTAATAGGTCTCGCATTTACAAAACTCTCGTAAATGCGAGACCTATTGCATTGCAAATACTTGTTCGTCAAAGCGCTCATGTGGCGCTTTCACTTTAATGTCGGTCACGCGCCTTTCCTTTGACAAGCCGCATCTAAAGAAATTGGCTTGGCCGAATTTAAAGTGAAAGTGTTGCATGGGGAGCTTTTACAAAAAAAGAATCTGTCTGTCAAGTTGACAAACAGATATAGTTTTTGGTCAAGTTGACAAACAAATATTTTCTTTTGTAAAAGCTTCTCATGCCATACTTTCACTTTAATGTTGGCCATGCCCATTTCTTTAGACGCGGCTCGTGTAAAGAAAGGCGCCTGGCTGATATTAAAGTGAAGGCGCCGCATGCAGCGCTTAAAAAACATAAATAAAGCATTTAGGGGCAGATTTATGAGTTCTGGCGCATCTCTGCAAATCAGCAGGGATGCGCCAGAACTGATGCGTCACGCAATTCCCTCCTTGCGGCACCAGAGATGCGCCGCATTTACAATGCGGCGCACCATGGTGCAAGGAAGGGCAGATGCGTGACGCATCTTGTGGTGTACGGGCGGCGCATTGCTGGAGTAGCGTCGCAAGTGCAACGCAACTCCTGCAATGTACAGAGGCCACCCATACATAACGTGGTGCGTCACTCCTTACGCCTGCTTCAAGCAGGCGTAAGGATTTGACCCAGCAGCGTCGTAAAACTGACTCAGTGAAATCTTGTAGATTTCACTGCGTCAGTTTTACGGGGCTTTCCTACGAGGGAACGCCCACCCTGCGACAGAACGCCCACATGGCGCAGGGCTTTACAACGTGACGCATCTGCCTAGATACGTCACGTTGTAAATAGGTCGCAGGGAAGCACCACGTTTCCGCGCTGCTGCGTGACGCAACGGCGGCATAAACATGGCGCAAGTCCGACATAAATCTGCCCCACAATAAATAAAGAAAGGAGCACATCCACTCTATTCAAAGCGGACTGCTCTGGAAAAATAAAGAAAGAAAGGAGCGAGGCCGCTCTATTGGAAGCGGAACACGCTGGAAAAATAAAGAAAGAAAGGCACGTGGCCATAGCAGGAAAGCATGTTGTGTCTGGAGTAGGACAAAATAATGAAAGAAAATAGTTCTCACAGACTAAATAAACATACAGTGTATCCACACAAGTTAAAGGTTCAGTCCTTATGAGAGGTTACAAATTCAGACAAGGTGTTACTAAGGAGGGACTAACAAGCCTATTAATAAATCAGAAGCACCCATTTATAAAGGACAGTAATAGGAGCCAATTGAAAAGATGGGCGGAGAGTTGGCGGAGAGTGGGCAGAGCTCCAAATCCATACCTGAGTACAGCATGCCCAGGCTCGACCTAAAAATGGCTGTTCTTTTAGTTTTTTCGTGACTCATGGAGGTATGGGAACACTTATTTTAATAGCCTTCATGGGACTATCAACTGCTGACTGCAGACTGTGCCTGAAAGACCGGTGTAATCTAATGGGAATGTCATGTCTCTGCAACCTGTAGCCTCTTCTCCAGCCCTGGAGCATTACAATAGATAATGACACACAGGAGCTCCAGTTAAGCATTACTTTATTCTCCAGCAATCACTCAAACTCTGCGTATTACATTATACTTCTCATAACCACACCCTAACACCTCCCCGCATATCACCTAGTTCCTGTTCAGGGTTCGTCCCAGAAACACTTGGGTTTTGGGACGTATAACATCAATATGCTACATCAGCCCCTTTGTTAAATAAAAAGTGACAGACATCATTAAAAATTACATCTTCTCAATTAGTCGGTGAGGGGGCGTGGGGCAGGGGAGGGGCACGGTGGGGGGGTTGTAAAAAGCGGCATAGGGACGATTTTAAGTAAGTAACGAAAAAAAATAAAAAATTGTTGCGCGCGCTGCATCGCCAAATGCGATGCAGCGCGCGCAACAAAATTCTTTTTTTTCCCGTTACTTACCTGAAATCGTCCGTTTGCCGCTTTTTACAACCCCCTCCTCCCCCACCCTGCCCCTCCTCCATCCCACGTCACCGCCCGGTGGCACGCCCTATACAGGTCGTGGCTGTGTGATCGCCTTACTATTGGCTAAATGAAGGTTGGCTATGTACTGGAATGACAAGAAATACCCCACATGTAAACAATGGTTACAAGATATGATATACTGTAAAGCACATTGAAAACTTATGAAGAAGAGCTTCCATCAGGATCGAAACCATGAGACTATTGGCAACAGTTAACGCTCTACCTACAGTCCCATTTGATTGATTGATTCCCCCTCAGTGTATACTGTGTTGTGTTCTGGATTGTGTATATGTACGTAATGTAAGGACCATTAAATTGCATTACTTTGTCTCACCCACAGCTCGCCAATTGAGAGATACGAGTATGTTCGCCTGTATGTTTAATTTGAATATGATTTCTCTTTTTGTTTTGTAAATCATCCAATGTATGGTTTTGAATGAATATATAATAAACTTTAATAAACATTTTTTTTTTAAAGTGTTGAGGTAAATGCTTAAAGTGGGATGTGTCCACATTGATGGATTTTCGAGGACAATGTGCTGTCACCATGTGTCCCTTACATGTAACGACCTGCAGAGGATCAGCAGGAAAAGGAGTGCCCATTTTCCACTTTCATCTCTGTTTGACCAATACCCAGTCTCCTTTGTCAAAGATTGTCTCATGAGCATGATGGCGCTGAGCTGCCTATGTTTTCATTTTTCTTTTACGAGTTGCGTCGGTGTCTCAAAATTTGTCAGTATTCACTGATCTATTGAGGTAGTTATGATCTGATGGCTCTCCCAAATAGCAAGGTGGCTGGACTCTCCCCAGTTGTAGATTGAGGAGCTGAGGAATAGGTCTGGAGGGCCAGGACAATGGCTTGGTTCTGATAGATTACCGTAACCAACAAAGAGAGAGAAAGGGTTAGCAACAAGGGACACTCCCATTCCAGATATATTACCTCCATGGATGCCCTTTAAATGGCCTTCTTGAGGATGCTTATGAATCGTTCAACTACACTATTGGTGTCAGAGGGGTGTACTCTTTTGGTATCTTACATTTAGTCGGACAAGAAATTCTTTGAAGTCTTTGCTATTAAAGGGCAGGCGATTATCAGATTTGAGGTTCTTGGGGACACCCCAGGTTGCAAAGATGTCATTAAGCCGTTTGTATGACTTTGTCATGGGTTGTCAAAGACAGGGTTTCCACAAACATGAATATTTATCGCTGACTACCATGAGATGTTGTCCATTTCCTTAAGGCCCAAAGAAGTCAACTGCAACTATCTCTGCCAGGATCAGGCAAGAAGGTCAGACATTGTCACTGGGTGGTGCATCACTTTGGGGGAAAAACAATTGCAAATGTGGCACGATTACAGCTTTTTCTATTTGCTAATCTAGTCGAGGGAACCACACTCAATCTCTTAAGGCTCTTTTTGTAGCTACAATACTACAATGTCCTTCATGGACCAGCTCAATGACCCGCTGACGTTGGCTCTCAGGTATGATTCTTCAGCCCCTTAATAATTCGCCTTCTTGGGTAACTGCCAACTCTTCCTGTACATTTTTGAACTTTTGAAATTCAACATAGTCAGTGAGGAGCAGGGTACTTTTTCTCCATGATTGCACAGAGTTTTTTGATGATGTTCATGCCTTTGTATGTCTTGCTGGGAGCAATGATTTGTTCCACAGACAGAGCTGCTGGTGTGTTGGACCTCACAATAAAATGTAAATATTCCTGCGCCTTCCTGGATGTTGAACTGTGACGATGTAGGGGCACTCGTGAAAAGTGATCTGCTAGGTTTTGTTCCTTCCCAAGTTTATGTACCATCTCATAGTCATATTCTTACAGTCTTAACCCACACATCTCGATGAGAGGAGGCATCTTAGCCTTTGGGTTTCCAGAGATTGTTAGCAAAGCCTGGTGATCCATGATGACGGTGAATCATTTTCCATCGAGGAATACATGAAAATGTTTGCAGGGGAGGAGGAGCTTCGCGCGATACCAAGATGGACGCGTGAGCTGAGGGCTCCCGATACCCCTTCCGCCTCCCGCGACTATCCTGTGCAAGATCCTGATTTTGACGATGGGTGCTCTTTATTGAAGCCCTGCTGATGCCAGCGTTCTTTTCAGAAATCGATTTGGCCGTCGGATACTGGACCTGCTGCGCTTTGAACTTTGAGGCCTATATCGTATGCCAGCCGGGGGCTTGAGTCCCCGAGGTACCCAGGTGGCAATCAAACAACAACGGCGGATAAGCCACGCCCGCTGCCCCTGGTGTACTTTCGGTTTCGTTTCTTCTCTTTGTTGTGAACGCTCACTTCCAGATCCGAGTTCCGATTCTGCTATCGCTGCCAGCCTGCTGCTTATGCTGTGCCCTTATCCACTCGCAGTTCAGAGCCTGCCACGACGGAGTTCGCTTTGCCTTGATTCTACAATTCCCGTTGGAGCTCCTTCCACGACATGACGGGCAGAACAGTCGTTGAGAGGCGCGGCAATAGAGGCTCGTCCCGAGGGGGGGTCACCCAATCTCAGACCATTGATCGATTTACTCGACCACGGGGCTCCCCGGGCGGATTGAGTGGTGCCCTGGAAGAAGCTGGGGATGGTGCTCCTGATGACGAGGAGCCAACGTTGAAGGACGTTATGGGCGCTATTGCGAGTGTCCAATCCGCCATGGGTCAGCAATATGAAACTCTAGCGGCTAAGATTGATACGGTGGCGATTGATGTCACCCTCATCAGAGCGGACCTTGGGAAAACGAATGAGCGTGTCAAATCTCTCGATCTCAAGACTGCTAGTTTGACCACGGATGTCTCGGACCTTCAGACCATGGTCCGCCATCTTAGGACTACTTGTGACCTGTTTGCCAATCGGTTGGAAGATTTCGAGGGCCGGGCCAGGCGCAATAACGTCCACATTGTGGGTGTCCCGGAGACTTCTGCCGACATGCCTGTTGATATCCTGGTGGAGGACCTCGTGTTGAAGCATCTGGTGCCGAAAGGCCTCAGTAAATTCTTCGCTGTGGAGCGCGCCCACCGTGTTCCGGGTGGCAAGCCAAAGTCGGGAGCCGCTCCGCGGCCCATAATTGCTAGACTTTTCAACTTTCGTGATAGGGACGCTATCCTGCAAGCTTCGCGCACCAATGGGCCCACTAAATTTGAGAACGTTTCAATTAGTTTTTACCCTGACTTTACTCAGGCAGTTCAGAAACAGAGGATGGGCTTTACGGGTGTGAAGAGACGACTCAGGGACCTGGGACTGAAATATGCTATGCTCTTCCCGGCCCGCCTGAGAATCGAACATGCTGATCGTGCATTCTTCTTTGACCGCCCTGAGGTGGTTAGTGAATGGTTAGACACTTTGTCGACGCATCATGAGGGCCCGGAGGACTCGAGAGGCGCTGAGGGAGGCGTGGAGGGCCAGGAGCAGTGAGTCTACATCGGCGAGCCATCATCCGCTGCAGTGGCTTAGAGACTTTGTTTCAAGCATTGTGTGAATGCCCGGGGGTGGGGGGGGGTTCGGGGATCTTCCTCCTCTGGGGACTTTTTCTCTCTTTCTGTAGATTAGTTCAATGGGGCGACAGGCACACTGCAAGTTGGGGTGGCTATTAGGTCTACCGCAGGGGTGCAGGGAGGGGGGTTTGAATTTGATGGGTTCCTTGGGGGTGGTGGTGGGGTTCTTTTCTTTTTGTCGGTTTCGAGGCTGTGCTTTGCTTTACAATTGCTTTCATGTGTCTGTTTCGGGATGGGAGGGGCGGTTGGTCTTCTTCCGGGATGGGGGGTAGGGGACTCAGGGTGTTGAGCTGGAATGTTAACGGTCTTGGGGACAGGATAAAACGTGGGATTGTGCTACAATATTTGAAGAGACACACCCCAGATGTGGTCTTGCTTCAGGAGACCCATTTGGTGGGCAATACATGTCATGCATTGGATAGAAGAGGCTATCGTTTGGTGGCACATTCCGGCTTTACTTCGGGATCAAGAGGGGTTGGTATCCTGGTCAGGAATTCCCTTCCCCTGGAGATAGATAGCACGGTGCTGGATGACAGGGGCCGCTATGCTGGCATTACGGGGAGATGGGAGGGGAAATTGATTTCCATACTGTCTATTTATGTCCCGCCTGGGCTGCAATCTACCACATTCACCGACTTGGGTGAGGTTGTCCTTGGTTTGCCCGATGGCTTACTGGTGTTGGGTGGGGACTTTAACTCTGTGGCGAATGGAGAGAGTGATCGTAGCCCCCCCCAGGCTCCTCCCTGCCTCGCAGTTGTGGTTGGGGAAATTCTTGGATGCCTTTGGTTTGGCCGACTGCTGGAGGCAGCTGCACCCTGGCCGGCTTCAGTACACTTTCCACTCGGGGGCTCATGGCAGTCTCTCGAGAATTGACTATTTCCTCGTGCCGGTGGTGCAGTTGCTCTCTGTGCGTGAAATTAAACACTTGGCTAGAGGGATCTCAGACCACTCCCCGATATGGCTCCACTTGGATATCTGTTTGGGGAATGGGGGCCGAATTGCCCCGATAAATCCATGGCATTTTCAGGACCCTAATATCAGAGCAGAGGTGGTCAAATGCATGAATTTTTATTTTGCTGAAAATGAGGGATCGGTGTCTTCCCCAGCCTCCTTATGGGAGGCCTATAAAACTGTTATCCGTGGTCAGACTTTATCCCTAATTGCTGACAAGAAGCGGCGCACACAAGAAGAGGTGGTGAGATTGGAGTCTGAGATTACTGTTTTGGAGGGGCGGTTGGAAGCTGAGGTTACGCCTGAGACGCTGCATGTTTTGGCTCTTAAGCAATCTGATTACAGAGCCTTGGTTACTACCTCGGCTGAGGCACTGCATCGTATGCAACAGGGGCGTCTGTACGACGTGGGTGACAAAGCGGGGAAGTTGATCGCATGGCTGGATAAGCGAGACAGACTGAATCGTGTGGTGCCATTGGTTGAGAGAATTGATGGAGTGCGAGTCGTGGACCCGGTTGAGATAGTTGAGGTGTTTGCCCAGCACTTTCGGGTTGTGTATGCGCCGGTTTCGGGCTTGCCGGAGGAGGACTCGCGCTTGCTACTTCGTGATCTTGAGCTGCCCAGTCTCGCGGAATCGGACGGGGTTTTAATGGAGGCTGATTTCTCCATCGATGAGGTCGCGCTCGCTATTCGCTCTCTTCGTTCAGGAAAGGCTTCGGGCCCTAACGGCATACCGGTCGAGCTGTATAAGCTATGCCCGGATACAATGGCGCCGTATCTGCTGCGTATGTTTGCGGCGTCGCGTGACCTCGGCTGTCTTCCTAGAGACCAGAGGCTGGCCTCTATTGTGGTCATTCATAAAGACGGCAAACCCCGTGAGTGCTGTTCCTCGTATCGCCCGATTTCGCTTTTGAACGCGGAACCCAAGATATTGGCGAAACTACTGGCAAACCGACTAGCCACGGTGATTAGCGGACTGGTTCACCCTGATCAGTCCGGTTTTATCCCCCAGCGTAATACTGCGCTCAATCTTCGTCGACTGCATGGCGTCATAGCGAGGGCGGGATCTCTTGGTGAGCCGGCCATCTTGGTTTCTCTTGATGCTTCGATGGCTTTTGATACGGTTGAGTGGCCATATTTGTGGGCTACTCTCGCCAAGTTTGGTTTTGGCCCGAAATTTATTGCATGGGTTAAACTCCTGTATGAGCAACCGTTGGCGCAGGTGGTGGTAAATGGTAGAGCTTCAAGGCCCTTCACTCTTGGGCGAGGCACGAGGCAGGGATGTCCTTTGTCACCGCTGTTGTTCGCCCTCGCGCTCGAGCCGCTGGCCGCCTGGCTCCGGTGGGAACCCTCCTTGAAGGGTATTCGGTGGTCCCCTGATTTTGAAGACCGTGTTTCATTATATGCCGACGACATTTTGTTGTATTTGACGTCCCCCCGTAAGTCATTGGGAGTCCTCTTTGATGTCCTGCGTTCCTTTGGACGTAACTCCGGGTTGGTTATCAATTGGTCCAAATCCTGTATTTTCCCGCTTACCGGTGACCCTCTCTCTTTGCCCCGAGTGTGCCCGATCCCGGTCCGCACTGAGGGTTTTAAGTATTTGGGTATTTATATTTCACTTGACCCTGTGTTGCGCTATGATCGGAATCTGTTGCCTCCACTCGCCCGACTTCGGTCGGACGTCGCGGCTTGGTGTAATCTGCCATTATCCCCCCTGGGACGGGCGGCCCTGTTTAAAATGATGTCTCTTCCCCGGTTCTTATATGCTGTGCAAAATACACTTGATCTAGTGCCGGCTAGCTATTTCCGCGAAATTGAGGGCCTCCAAAGGAAGCTGGTATGGGCTGGCCGGCCTCGTATTGCGTTGGCTAAGCTCACGTTACCCTGGTACGATGGGGGCATTGCGTTACCTGATATACGACGGTATTATTGGGCATCTCAACTGAGTGCTGTGAATCATGCTATGTATGGTCCAGTTCCGAACCCTGCTTACGAAATGGACCGGTGGCTCTTGCCCGGGGGAAATTATTACAGGGCGTTCTATTCTCGGGGTGCTAGGAAGAACTTGACGGGACCCACTGGAGTGGCGGTGCGGGTATGGGGCAGCGCGACCGCGGCTACCGGATGGACAGATAGGCTGACCAGAGCGACCCCTCTATTTGCCGCGGAGAGGCTGGGTGAGTTGTGGACCTCAAAAGGGTTTGATAGATGGGACCTCATCGGGATCAGTAAGTTGGATGACCTCTGGGTTAAGGACAGGGTTAAGTCCTTTGCTGAATTGCAACAGGAATATGGTTTGACTGATTCGGAGTTTTTCCGGTACCTTCAGGTTCGTCATGCCATTGGGTCGGTTTTTCCGGCTGGGTCTGCCATCCCGGAGAGCTCCCCCCTGGAAGACAGGGTGCTGGATGGACATGTGCCGGACAGCACTATCTCTCTTATATATAAGAAGCTTATTAATACTCGGTCGGATTTGCTTCTTCATCTGCGTACTTCCTGGACTGATGACGGACTGGAGCTGGATGATGAGGATTGGCAGGCCGCGATATCCTCTCCTAGGGAGGTTGCGATTCCGGCGCGTCTGCGACTCGTTCAGCTGAAAATTCTACACCGGGTCTATGTCACGGGTCCCAGACTGATGCATATGGGTTTTTCAGAGGATGGATTGTGTCGGCGGGGCTGTGGTATGCTTGCTACCTTCCTCCATATTATATGGGAGTGTCCGGAGGTTGTATCTTTTTGGAATGGAGTGTATGCGTGATGAGTGAAGTTACGCATGTTCAGTTGCTGCCTGAAGCCCGGCGTTGTCTTTTGAATGTATGGGAGCCGACTGATTGTAATGTTGCTCAGACTCAATGGCTGACGCTGGGGAACATGGTTGCAAAGAGGGACATTGCACAATTGTGGGGATCTCAGAGGGCTCCATCAGTCTCCGGGTGGGAAGATAGTATGGACTGGTGCATGTTCAAGGAAAAGATTGTGTATGTCTCCCGTGGCAGGCCCAAAAAATGGGGTAGGATATGGGGCCAATGGAACTCGTTCCATGGGGATGTCTGCGACCCCCCTTTCACTGATCCCCCTGATACTCCTTGTTCCCCTTAGCTGTGTGTTTCGGCTCTTTCCCGTGCTGTATTTTTGTTAGACCACTGGCGCTGGGTCCCCCCTCTCCCCCCTCTCCCCCCCTCCCTTTTTCTTTTATCCTCTGTAGATTCTCCTGTCTTTCCCTGCTGTTTTAGGTCTGACTCGCCCCGCATCTTATGAAACAGACGTAACAATTCGGGCATAGCCTTGTCTTTTTCTTCTTCGTTTGTTTAGTTGTTTTAAAAAATGAAACCTTTTTATATCCTGTCGTTTTGTGATTGATCGATGTCATGCACCATGGCTGCCGGACCCCTGGTTGTCGGCTGATGAGCTGTGTACCTTAACGTTGTTTTGAGATGCTGCACCGGCCGGCCCAGAGGGTTGTAGGCACATCTTTGTTTCTATTTGTCTCTTGCAAATAAAGGTTTTTACAAAAAAAAAAAAAATGTTTGCAGGCCCACACCACAACCAGACTCTCCATCTCCGGCTGAGAGTAGGCACATTACGTTTTAGACAGGCTATGACAGGCATAGGCCACCATGTGTCTCTGAGCATTCGGGTGGCCATTGTGTGGAGCAAGAATTGATCCCAGCCTCACCGGGCTTGCATCAACTGTTATTTTGGTTTGCACCTTGGAGTTGAAGTAGGCCATTTATGTTGCATTCTCACTCACATGTTTTATTTCTTTGAAATGCTCATCAGATTCAGGAGACCACTGACATGGGCAATTTTCTTTGTCAAATCTCTTAAAGGGGCACTCACTGTAGCAAAGTTGCGAATGTATCTTGAGCAATAGCTGGCCATGCCAAGAAATGATCGCAGCATGTAAGCATCCTGGGCGGGGGGCAAGTCGATGGCAGAGCTTCCACCTTGTCAGGGCCAAGAGCCATTTCCCCATCAGACAATATGTGCCCAAAAAGTTCATGTTTCGTTTTGTGACACACTTTTCTGCATTCAGCATAAGACCTGCACCAGCAAGTAACTGGCACGTCTTGTTAAGGGCTTTGTTCGGTTATTTCTGTGTTTTCCCAAAAACCATTATGTCATCACTGTAATTGGAAGAATGTGTAACAGGTTGGATTACTCAGCAAGTAACATCCTGAAATATCACAGCAGCCGAAGATACTCCAAAACTCAGTCTCTTATATCTGAACAAACCAACATGATTCAAAAAAGTAGTTATATGCCTGCAGCTCTCTTACAGCTCAAGTTGATGGTATCTTTTATTCAGTTCAAGACGGGAAAAGGCTTTGGCTCTATTTAATTGCATGATCATGTACATGTGTGGACCAGGCTGTCTCTCCCTCTCAATTGCTTTGTTGACTTGGCGCATATAAACATACATGCGCATCACTCAGCCACTGTCCTTTTTTTGGTAAAACTACTATGGGCAAAACCCATGGCATGGGGCCTGTGGAGTGTTCAATGATGTCGTTCTTGAAAAGTGTTTCCAACTCTTTCTCTATAGCTTCTTGTAGATAAAAAACAACTCTATACTGTGGCTGAGCAACAGGGCAAATATATTTATTGATATGAAGCTGCACTTTAATTTTCTTGAGTTTTCCAAGGCCACAGAATAGCGACACAAATCGGCTCATGATCTCAGACTGAGCACAGACGTTCTAGTTGAGGGATATCAACCCCCTGTCACTAGCGGTGGAAAAACTGAGCAAGCATGCACTAGATGAGGTCCCTTGTAGAACATGAATGGTGGCCTGCACTGACATCTTTTTGTGTCGCATTGTCGCTGTGAATGACCCGTGGCTTTGTTATGATTTAGAGACGGCCCAGGTATATACCTTCGTGCCTGACGAGTATGGAAGGGCACAGGGCATAGGCTGTCAAACCTTTCCACTAGCATGATATTAATTGATGCACCACTGTCTATGATGAAGGTCATCGGGTAGCTGTTCACTATTAAAGTGATTTTGGGACAGTGTCCAAATGAAGTTTGTCACTTTGTTTGGTGAGTTTTTCTTAAACGGTGATCTTCTGTACTGGCAGCTAACCGCACATATGCACACCATCCTTTACTAGATATCATTAGCGCACACCTATCTTCTTCACTGGTACTCAATAGTGACATTGAAGAACTTTTGGACAATGAACTTAACAACAATTGATTTTGCCTGTTTTCTACTTGTCGTAGCTGATATTGCTTTTTTGGTTTTGTGGGCATGGAATAGTGTTTCTGGAATGTTCTTGCGTCCATCTTTTCTTTCCGTTGTGACACTCGAGATTTTTCCTTGGCTTGGCACACAGTTATGAAATGGTTCTCACAACCTTCGCAGACTAGAGTTGGACATTTACCTTAATGGGTAAACAAAAACCCACATCCGAAGCATAGATTTGATTTCTTCGAAGACGTTGACTTACATGCATCTGGCTTGTGCCTGCTTTTCATGGTCAATGCTGATTTATTGTGTGCTCTTACTGCTTCCATGTCAGCAGCTTGTCCGTCTGCTCGTTCATCTGCTCTTGCAGCCATCAGCATTTTCTCTAGACGGTGTGTTTGTCTCAACAACCGCCTTCTAAAATAATCTGAAAGGCAGCCATCGATGAATCTGAGGCACATGGCTTGTTGTTCGGTGAAGTCACAGAACTTGCAATGTTTAATGAGTGCATCAAGTCTTTCAGCAAACTCAATAATTGTTTCACCAACCTGTTGTCATGCTTGGTTGAAGATGCACCTTTCATAATAGACATTCAGCATTAGATTGAACTTGGCTCAAGTGCAGGCCCGGACTGGGAACTGAAACCGGCCATGGTAAAGAGCTCGGCCAGCCCCAGGGGGTGGGTAGGTGCTAGCTGAAGGTTATGTGCTGCTTTTGTTGCTGGGGGGCAGTATTTCAGTTATTCTGCAAAACTGGCCCCCGTAACAAAAACAGCCCCCCAGAGTAAGCCTGGGCATAGTTTGCGTAGCATAGCTGAAGACACTGTGTACTTGTCTGTACTGTACTAAAATTGCAAAATAATTGCCAAAAGCTTCCTGTACATGACCAGATATGAGAAAATAATTTTTTATATCTTTATATGCTAAAGTGCATATAGTACTTTCACAATAGTGAAACTGAAAGATTGTCAAGCAGTGGGAGATGTGATGATTTTGGGATCCTCCCTAACCTAGTGAGAGTACCAAACAGATGCCTTGAAAACAAAAAAGCACATCTTATTGAATGATTTAGTTGTGGTCCCATCCTCTTAGGACAAACCCAAACACAGTTATTGGCAAAAAAAACATTCCCAACCAAAGGCCCTGCAAAGCATTATGGGATGAAATTAGCAGTGGGCAGTGAATATTATATAGTATACAATATCAAAAGAATTCTACAAAGAGCTGCAGTTCCACTGGTCGTCCCTAGATGTCCCTCACGAGTCAAATGCAAATGCTTGATGAAAGGGTTTCAATGGTTTTGCATTTCACTCGTGAGGGACATCTAGGGATGACCAGTGGAACTGCAGCTTGATGTAAGAATAATTTCAATGCTATGCATTTGACTTGTGAGGGACATCTAGGGATGACCAGTGGAACTACAGCTCTTTGTAGAATTATTTTGATATTGGATACTATAATATTCACTGCCACTGCTAATCTTGTCCCATAATGCTTTGCAGGGCCTTTGGTTGGGATTGTTTTTTGCCAATAACTGTGCTTGGGGTGGTCCTAAAATGATGGGATCACCACTGAAGATCAACAAAATGTGCTTTTTGTTTATGCTCTTTGTGTTCAAGGCATCTGCTTGGTGCTCCCCCTATGTTAGGGGGGGGCAAAATCATCAGCTCTCTCATTACCTAATGCTTTCATTGTTAAAATTCATTTTTGTGAATTGGTTATATGCTGTTAAGCATTTAAAATTACTTTACATAGCATCTGAGAATATTGATGCTATGCTACATGATTAAAGCGATACAAAACCGTCTGAACTGGGGTGGCTGAGTGAACTAAAGAATGGTGATGGATTAAACCCAGATCAGTTGACTGGGGGTGAGTGTTTGATTTGTTCAAACGCTCCGTCCATCATCCCCTTTTGTAATGCTACATGATTAAGCACAGTTTTGGTACTGTACTACGTGCAATTTACGAAGTGCGAATTAGTACAAACTTTGCATGCTCCATCAGCTCCATCAGCGTAGCGAAGTTTTAAACCCAGGGTTACCCCAGAGGCCTAAAACTGTCCCCCACCCCGGCAACTCACCGAGAAAATGCCGGTGCCCGCTACAGCCAGTCCGGCCCTACTCGAGTGCTTCTATTACTTTTCAGTACACAGTCTGTGAAACATTCTTTAAAACTTCTTTTACTCCATCACCTGCAAGGTTTTTCAAATATTTGATGATCTTTTTCCTCTAAAGCATGTATGAAGTCATTGAATTTTTTGATCCACGCAGCCCACCGTGCACAAATGTTCTATTTCTTAGAGGTCTCAAAAGGTGTTGGTGGCTTAAGGAACCCAGTTGCATTGCATTTCATGCTCCCTTCTGCCGCCATTGTGTTGGCACATGCCATTCAGGCAATCGCTGTGTAGGCTGGCTCTAACAATTTCTTCAAGCAGAATTTGCTTTCAAAGCATGTGTTGCAGTATGTGCATTCCTGTGCCTTCTTGACATTATTGTTATTTTTTTGCTTCATCTAACTTATTGATCTGTATTCGGGGAATGGCACAGTGTCTCTGTCGACCCCCTGACTGGTGGTTTTTCCAGGCATCTGAATTTGCCCATTTGCAGGGCCTTTGGTTTCTTCTACTGCCGCGTATGGGCTGGAGCAGAGCTTTGACTCCATATATGCTGGTCCTAGACTTCGCTGCATCAATTCTGGGCACACACGGCGCACAGGAGCTGTTATTCATTCCATTGCAAACTCTCAGGGACAGCGGTCTTGTATTTCTTGGGCATGCATCACCTACTCATCACCAGTTGTAGCGTCTTCCCTAGCTCTGGAGCATGCAAATAGATTACACCACACAGAAGCTGCGGTTAAGCATTATTTTATTCTCCAGCATTCACTTGCACACTGTGCATTACGTCATACTTCCCATAACCACACCCTAACCCTTCCCTGCATATCACGTAGTTCCTGTTCAGGGTCCACCCCAGAACCACGAGAGTCCTAGCATGTATAACATCAATATGCTACACAAGCCAGGAAGTCACTATGCTCTCTTATTCTGTAAGATCTGTTTAATCAGATACTCGGGCCTAGCATTGTTAAAGTATATTCTTGATGAATATCAGGTCAGGCATTCTTAAATCTGTTAGAGCACATTCTTGATCAAAAAATAATATTTGCTTGATGTCATCAATGATTTGTGCTTTACATTTATTGTGTAGGCCAAACTAGGCCCT
This sequence comes from Lissotriton helveticus, assembly GCF_964261635.1. Lineage (NCBI taxonomy): Eukaryota > Metazoa > Chordata > Amphibia > Caudata > Salamandridae > Lissotriton > Lissotriton helveticus. The sequence continues at coordinate 202,226,504 of NC_136058.1, read as the reverse complement.
CATACCATTTTGAAATTCAAAACTTGACGGTGTTTTTATTTCTTCTCTCTCCTTACATAACACAATATATACAGAAATATTACATGCAAAATGTTTTGTGATGTTGTTTATTTCCTATACATTTTATGCTGTTTTTAGTACGCTCCGGAGGAAGTTGTTCTTTTCAAATGTTACTATTCAAGTTACTATTGGAAGCCTAGTGAGTTTATTCATTTCTTAAGTCTGTTATTGTTTTATGTGTAACTAGATTTGTACAGTCACATTCGATGACATTATGGCAACATTGGCCTCATTATTATTCATTTAGGGGACAGTATCAGGTATTGTTGCATGTTATTCAGTATTGTTGTTTGCCGAGTCTCTGTATCATATTGTCTACAGTATGGTTTTGCTGTGTATTTTGCTATAGAGGAGAGGTAATTCTGAGAGTTGCCTTTCCCTCAGATTTGCACTGGTCTGTGTCATCCTCTGGACCTTGATTATTTTATGTACTTTGACCAGGGTAGATCTTAAATCAGATCATATGCTGCATCTATTTATTTAATGCTAGGCCAAATGTCTTATGCTAATTCCTTATGTATGCACATTGAATGATTTTGAAACCAATAAATGATTGCCCATATTTTTGCCTTCTGTATTGGCCTAATTCTTTCATGGTTTCTAACTATACTTTAATACTAAATGCAGTCTGTCGTTCCTTTCAATTGATGAAATAAAATGACATCACCAAGAATTTAGGGATAGAACTTTGCAACGCAGACCTCATACCAGGAACAAGGACTATGTTTAATATCATGAAGTAGGCACAAGGTATGGAAATGAAACATCAGCATGCCACATTAAACCGAAAGTACCACATAATTATTTTAATGTGGAGGATCGTTTATTTTTGAGATGGCAGTTTTGAAAGTGCACTGCAAGAACTAATGTACTTTGGTTAATCTGAGAAGCACCTGATGTAGTCTGTGTAGCATTAAATTGAGTTATATGTGTGTACTATCCTTAGACTCATTGTTATAGAAGAACAGATGTTTGATAGTAATGAGCAACCGCTTTGCAATAACATTGGTTCTCTTGGGTAACTTCATCTCCTCACAGATTAACAGCATCTTGAATATCCCTCTGCATCAGGCAAGTACCTCGGGATGCTTTCAAAATTTAAAACAAAAAAAAACACCTGGTGGTATTCAGTGCTGACGCTGCTTTCCTTAAATTAGCACCAGCGGACCCCTGCTCCCTGGAGAAGCATTACACTTTTTTAAAATCAAAATAAAACAGACAGGGGCGGATTGCTGAATCTGTGCATCAATATAATAAACTAAAGAATGCACTAAATATCTCCGCATTTTGTGGACGTGATTTCTTCAAAGATGAACACAATACTGAATGCCAATTTGGAAATTAAACTGAAAACAATTGATATAATCAGCCATATGTCTCTGCACATCTCGGTGAGCTATGTCAGCAGTCTCAACCTGGTGTGGCTCAAAATGTGGCATAGTTACTGTACACATCAGCATGAAATGGAAACACTCACAGTAGGAACCGTACACAAATCCGCTGCCCTCTGCAAAAACCAAATCTATTCATGTGTAGGCATGGGCGGTGAACTCCACTCCGTTTTCGGAGTTTGCAGAGTTTTTTGTGCTCCGCAGAGCCTGCGGAGTGCAAAAAACTCTGCTCCACGTAGAGCAGCTTAATTTTTTACATTAACAACAAGGGAGGTAGAGGGAGAAAGGCTAGGGCTCACCCTCCAAGTATTAATAAGTCACACAAGATCTCTGAGGACAGAGATCAAGAACCCAGCTGTAGTCTATGACTTCATTCCCAAAACACACTGGTGTTGGAATAGTGACAATAGTTCCAAGAAAGAAAAAAAGGGAAAAATATATTCCTCTTTTTAGGTGTCCCCTCACTCACCAGGGTTGCCCCACGGTGACATGCTTCATCATAGGGGTCAGCCCAGCCCTCTACGGACTGGGGCGTGCTGCGACTTGCGGAATTACGTAGGAGCACTTACAAAGGACTATGTGTGGTGCAAGGAATGTGATGTGAAGGAGTGGAGTTCATGTGATAAGTTAAAATTACCTGCCTAGTGAGTTGCAAAAACTTTATTCTGGCTCCTAGGTGGTAAAGCTAAAAATGGGGTAGAAATGGTAGGATACCTAAACTGTGATGGGTTTAGGTGTACCTAACAACTCCTGTCTGCCAACATGTTTCGTGCGTCCCCCTAGCACTTCCTCAGGGCTACACAGGGACCAGCCCTGTGTTCGCCACTCCTTATTTAAAGCCTAATAAGCTATTAAATACAAACTGATAATAATTAATTCAATGCTGCAAATACAATATCCTGGTATATTTGCTGCCGGGATACCACAATCGGTACATTCGGACCGGAGGGGTTTGCCTAGGTGAGACCGATTGTGGTATCCCGGCAGCAAATCTACCAGGATATTGTACCCCTACCGATTCCATGGGGCACAGTTAAGCCTTTTTTCATGACCACGTGATTAAGTTTGGTTGCGTAGGTACCAGATGCATGCCTCATTTATTTGCAGCATTGAATTAATTATTATCAGTTTGTATTTAATAGCTTATTAGGCTTTAAATAAGACTTTATGAACATCTATGAAGCCCTCAAACATCTCACCATGAGATGATGGTGGGCTGCCCAAGAGTTTGACTTATCCTGGTGTAGATGCTAGGCAGGCACACCCCTCAATGCAACACTTTTTTTCTTTTTGTCCTTTTCATTGCTCTCTTTTGATTGGCATGTGCCGGAGTCAAGAACCTCTTTGGCTAGTTAGCTAGTCAGATCCTGGGATTTTTGGGATCCACCGTGAGCCCTAAGTCCATCCAGGCTGTTGCCCCAGAGTCTCTCTTGACACCCCACATTTGTGCCATCGAATATATACCATTTACAACGCATGCGATTACAGCGCGGTTGGTATAACAACTGCGTTGTTACATCGCAGTACATTACAACACAAGTCGTTACAACGGCTTGCTCTAGATGGTGCACTGGACTTAGGAATAGTATAATTAACTATTTCATCTCCAGTGTGTGCAACAGTAGGGAAGGCGTTGGAATAGTAAATTATACTAGTCCTTAGTTTAGAGCCCAACCTAGAGTAAGTCATTGTAACGACTTGCGTTGTAATGTACTGCAATGTAACAACGCAGTGGTTGTAAAGGTAACACAATGTAATGACTGCGTTGTTAAGGTTGTTCCCCGTGCCATCGGTGTATGTGCATAGAATCTAAAATACTAATATCTTCCTCTTGAGGCATCTTTGACACTGTCTGTGAACATTGAGGTTTGAGATCCTCTTTAAAATAACAAAGGGAAAAAAATACTCAATTTTAGCATGAAGGTTATGTTTAATTTCGAGCATTTATCTAAGAACATCTTCATGCATTGAACAACAGCTGTCTGCGAACCGTGCAATTCCACAACTAGCATCGGTTCTGTGGCTTATCTCTCCAAGGTTTGTCATTAACTGATCATAATCCATACATAATGCAGTTTAGAGAGGGGCTTTCCACTCAGTATTGTCTTTGCATCCATATTAACTGCTGTCCGGTAACCTCATATTAAATTGCCATTGCCATTGTGAGGGATTAACTAATTGTACTATTACTACATTATATATAGTATTGTATTTAGTATCTGTCTAATATTGTGTTTTCTATGAATTCTGTTGCTTTTATGTTGTTTGTACTTACAAATATTTTATATGTTTGTGTTCTTATCAAAGTGTCATGAACACACAACCATAGCTGGATATTCATTCTTTTCTGTCACTTTGCAAACTGTGTTTCACTTTACTTAGAATCACTCCATAGCCCTGTCTTTAGTTAATCCTGGAACTGCTCTCTAGCCAACGACACTGAGGCCCAGATTTATCAACACCTGGCCCAATTCAACAAAGCAAGACACCTGGCTGCTCTGCACTCAAATGAAGAGATCAGGAATGTGTCATATTTATTAACATATGGCGTATTCCTGCTTGCTCTCTACAGGCAGGATTGTTTTTGTTCAGGAATGGGCATCATCCTTTACAAAAATAATCCTCGTTGCCATTTCCTCTTTCTGTGTGTGCTGCAGAATGTAGCACACTGAGAAGGAGGAAATAAAAAGGAGTAATAAATATATTTCTTCTCATTAACCCCTTTCCTGCGGGGCTAATTCCCCCGCTGTGCTGGGGGGAGGGGGGATGCGTGCAGCGCCCCGGTGCTCGTGACGAGCTCAGCTCGTCATGAGCCACAGTGGCCGAGTACTCATGACGAGATGAGCTCGTCATGACCACGCCCGTTCCAATGGAACGCCCAGCACAGCAGGGGAATTATCCCCACGTGGGCGCGGCGCAACGGACATGGCGCACACGGCCACTGTGGCTCATGACGAGCTCAGCTCGTCATGAGCAGGGGGGGGTTAAGCTTCTGTTGTGATGGCGTACCATTTTGATGCATTCCTAGCTTTGTTGTTCTTAGTAAATGTAGGAATGTGCCAAAATTCATGATTGGATGCGTAGGAATGCCAACACTCCACCCATGGAACGTCTTCCCTAAGCAGAGTAACGAAAGGCAGCAACTTGCTCTGTCTTGCATTACTCTAAATTTACTAAGTTAAGCAGAGCCACGCAAGGTGGCTTTCTGTGGCTTAGTGAAGCTGACTTAAGGGCTTTCGTTGCCTTGCATGACACAAGGGTCATTAGACATAATTCTATTGTCGGAACCAATCAGAAAAATCCATTACATATTACAATCCTTCAGAAGCAGTCACATCGTTTTGGGGACATAATAAGGTGATTCACCGTTGCTCATAAAGACAATAATATAATCCACAATTCGAGGGCAGCTCAGTGGGACACAAGTTGTATTCGTCTCTCCTAACATCGACTAGTATCCCTATTATGGTGCTCTAATCATCAACAACAGCAGAGGTAAGCCACCGTACTTAAGGTTTCCAAATGTCTTTCGGCTGTGATCTGGCCGACATAAGTTCCCAATAGTTGGCCAGCTGTGCCCTACAGTATATCACACTTGTCCAATCCTGTACCGCAGGAGGTCTACTTGCTCCCCAGTGTATAGCTACCTGTCTTTTCGCCATTAAGAGTAGTATTTCCAGCAGCTTACGCATTTTAGGTGGGATTGTCTCAAGGACCCAAGCAGAGTCGCCAGTGGTGTGCAGGGGAGAACCAACCCAGTAATATCGTTTATGTGGCTCAGCACAGTCAGCCAGAAATTTGCAATTGGTCTGCACTGCCATGCTAAATGCAAGATGGTCGCTCTGGGAGCACCGCAGCGCCAGCAACAATCATAATCACGGAGCCCCATTTTGCGCAATTGGATGGGTGTATGGTATAGCCGGTGTAGGTATTTAAAATGTATTAACCGAAGACGATAATTAGATGGTAAGCGCTCCAGTTGTTTATAACGTAAAGACCATTGTTGGTCTGTAATAGTTATACCTAGCTCCTCCCACACCCCACATGAAGACGGGATAGCAATTGGAGACGTCTTTTGTGTGATAGGGCAACACAAGTCCTTAGAAACCTGGGCCTCAATTCACAACCAGGCCCAGAGTTACTACAATTGTGCCTGGAGTTGCATCACTTTTTTTGGCACAGCCCAGATGAAAAAATCATTTTGAGATTTACAAAGCCAGGCAAATCCAAATTTGCGTGGTTTTGTAAAAAAAATAATGTAAAAAATTAATGCGGCATCGTGCGTAGCATGGCGATAAAGCTTGTAATCAAGTGATATGGTAGTTACCCCAAAACATGCAGAAACGGCATCTGCTGTTCCAACTAAGAGAAAGAGTGTAAGCAGCAAAAATAACACAATATCACATTTATTTCTATTCCTTCGTGCACACTTTATACAGTGCATTTAGTATGCACAGGTAGAGCTATGAAAAAGGCGTTCAACACCAATGTACGAGAACATCATACTTAAATGTTTATAAATGGAAAAAGGACCAATTTATGCCTTAGTGGGAAGGAATTACTAAAGAAAAACTGAATTGTTACAAGCGTGAGTATTCACATTCAAACAAGATGTTACTTACCTGTGTGAATTTGCTGCAAAATGATTTCCTTTGACAATGTTGAAAGTAGCTTTGGACAGCAGTAGTCTAGCAAAGGTGGCGCGGCGCAGATGTCAGATATCGCGGGCTCCTGCTCTGACGATAGCCTCTGACAACTACCACTATGTTTTTGCTTCTCATTTCATATAGCTCCAAGGAATAGTGGAAACTTTCACAGAGAACAATCTCCTACCAAAATCGAACTGCTGATAAATCATCTAAGCCTGCTCCTGTCGGGCATGGATGGAGGAAATGCACTGCCTGGAGGCCCCTATAAAGACTGCCCCTCATGTTGTTACATTTGCTATGAAACGATTATGCCAAATTGACATTGTAACGCCCATCCTGATCAAGTTCTACAAGCTCCCTCTCTAATCTTGTATCACCTTGAAGACCAGCGGCAGTCTCTACAAGGCAGGGAAATTGTCCATCAGGTTTCTCAAAACCAGGGGGCGTGGACTCAAGTGCAAGAGAGAGATCACTTACCAGGAGACACGCGTTTGTGATCAACACCTCCAAACTGTGGAACTCCAATCTTTTACCATCAGAGGAGTGCTTAGATTCTGGCAGGGCCGGAAACAGCACCGGATTCATTTTCTGAAAGAGCACATCTTCCTTGCATCGTTAAACCGCTCCAGAACCAAACCCTCAGCTCATGGACACGGAACCTCTTCTCTTCCCCACCTCCCTTTACCACCACCACCACCACACCCTTTTTTGCTTCCCTCTCTCTGCTCCCTGTTCCGAATTTACCACCTTCCTCTCATCTTTCAGTCTTTGCCAAAAAATACATCACAATGCAATGATAAACCCCTATGTCGATGCCTTATTCAGCTTGTAGGGGGCTCAGTTGGGTCCAGGAGCTACGTTCGTCCCCAATAAATACTCGAAATACAAAATACGAATTTGAGGTGCTGTACAAAGAATGCCATGGTCTTTGGGCTCTGGATTAAAGAAAGCAGGATATGATGAGAAACGGGGAGACACCCAATGTGCCATTGCTTTTTACATACTTAATATAGGGGTGTGAAAAGTTTCAAACTCCTAGGCCTTGCAAAAATCTGAAAAATTATTTATTTATAATTTGCAGGCTAGGATTAAAAAAAAGGGGGCAAATACTGCACTGCAGCCAAGGGCATAGGAGACAGTGTATTTCGCACAGGGGGATCCATGGCGAGAGCCAAAGCACGAGCTAGGACATCAGTTGATGTAAATCAGGCAACAAATGTCATGTAAATATGTGATGAAGACTTTAAAATTATTTATTTTTTTCAAAATTTCTAAGTGTCTGAATTAAGTATAAACAATAAACGATTATTTTACAAAATTGTGACATTTAATGGTATTAATATTTTTTAGACATGAACCATTCAAGAATATCTTCATGCCCAGATAACAGTGCCACAATAAAATGCATTTGTCATCTCTCTATTTTTATAGTCTATATTGTTATTAAATGGGAAGCATGATTGTTTTACAATACCAGGATTGCATGTTCTGCAGTTCTGAGACTGTGGGTACACCCTTTCCTCTTTCATTCAACACCAATGATGAGTGTTTTATGTTCAATTATTATTATTCCATGAATAATAGTATGGAGTTCAATAAATACACTTATCACAGCTTATATCAAACTGATGCTATCCAAACATATATACATGTGTGTAGTCATAAGATTTAAAAGTGCGCTTTTCTGTTTGGAATGTTTCCACCGACAGTGAATATCAAACACTGTGACAGAACATGCCTGCATGCACTTCGCAAGCATCTCCTTGAAGAGCTATAACCTAGGGAGCAAACAATGTGGGGACCCCAAGATTCTGTTTTTTTCTCTAATTATTTAATTGCATGTCCAGCCAGTCCTAAAATCGCTTTTATTCAAGTCAGTGGAGCCAGCAGTCATATTAACATAAAATATCATCTCCTGGATGTTATGTAGTCAGCAGTCTAGTGGTTGGGGGGTGGAGCCAGCTGGGGTTGAGGGGAAGAGGAGGAGCGTAAGGGGATCGAGGCAGTTAGAGTAGGGACAGGGACAGTGAAGGAGGTATCTAATAAAGCTCCTACCGATACATATATATTTGTCTGTCATCTTTGGGCCTAGACACGACAACTGGCGACGAGGGTGGGATTGGTGTGCCTACCACTCACCGAACCCTGCAGGAGCGTCCCGTCCCGAGCAGCGTCCAGAAAGTGAAGCGGCGCTATGCAAAGTGAAGCTGCCGCCTGATGTGAGAGGCCAGCAGCAGGCGACCCTACCCCCAGTTAGGTGACTGTGAGGGAGCCCAGAGGAGCCGAGGTAACGAGCGCCGAGACGCTTGAGAAAAGAAGAACCCGTTCGCGCCAAAATGCGACTCACGCCTAATGCGTGCAAGTTGGCACGTACTGAAGAAGCAGAAGTCGGGAGCCCACTCCGACTCTGCCTGCCACCCACAGCCACTCGGGATTGCCCTGACAGGGAGCGCTGTCCCTAGGAGGCCTGCTGACCTGTGCCAGTTAGCGTGGTGACAACGGAGCACAAGTGGCACACGACATCGAGGTCTCACCCCCGATGCGTGAGAGTCGGCACAGCGTCGCCGAGTGAGCGCGAGAGTCCAAGAAGCAAGGTGGGAGCCCACCCCAACCCTACCTGAACGTGGCGGCGGTGGCACGAGGTGTGGAGACCTGGAGAAGTACTGCTGTTCCTGAGAGCGGCGGCCGGTGAGTCCCGATTGAATCGGTCCTGGTTCGAATGAGCAGAGAGAAAGTCTTGTGTGTAGTTAGACTTCAGCAATGGCGGCCATTTTGAGGTCAGGCAGCCTTAAGGACAGATCCCTGTGCCGTGTGGGGGCGGCCATTTTAGGGTCAGGCGTGTCAAGTGGCAAGCAAGAAATGACACACGCAGAATGCAAAGAAGCAAAATAAGCCTGAAACAACACAAGGGATCAACGCTAAACAAGCACGAGCAGCTGCAACACCATAAACAAGCACAAGTAAAGCTATACAACGTTGACTAAAGACAATAGTAATCGATCGACCAGAGCACCTGGGCTCAGGAAGTGACAAGCCAATAAGAGTCAGAGAAAAGGGTGAGAAGCACGTGATATCACGATGGTGACTCCGAATACCTCCCCGCAGCGAAATGAAGTTAAACCCATTGTCACAGGTGTATCGCATCTGCGACCCCCCGGAACCTTTGACACTGACCACGGGAGGAAGAATGGGCCCCAGGTGGCAAGAATGGCTTGAAGACTTCAAAGACTACATTAAAGGGTCCAAGGTAACAGTTGATGAAGAAAAATTGATTGCCCTCCGCAACCTAGCAGGTCGGGAAATAAGCAAGATAATCAAGGATCTTCCCCCTGCAGATGTTGGAACATATGATAAGGCACGTGAAGCCTTAAACAAGAAATTCCTCCATAAAAGAAATGTTGATTATGAACGTCACTCATTTCATCAAGCACGCCAAGGAAAGGACGAGGCAATGAGTGCATTCATCACCCGACTGCGGCGACTATCGAGACACTGTGAATTCGACAACTTCTCAACCGATGCCGCCATAAAATCGCAAATCATAGACGGATGCCACTCGGAAACCCTCAGGAGGCGACTACTAAGGAAACCCCATGAACCGGATGACATTGAAGAAATGACTCGCGTCTACGACCAGGCCGAGGAACATGCCGCCAGCATCGAAACAGGACGCAACGTAAGTCATGAACAGGCGCGTCGTGTCCAAGCCAGCGGCAGCAACCGACGAAACTCGAAGGAAAAGCAATGGAGACCCCGACCGTCATCTCGTCAAAGGCACACTGAGCACCGGAGACGAGACCCTGGGCGAAGAGAAAAAAGGCCGGAAAAGACAAGAAGATGTTATAGGTGCGGATATGACTATCCACATGCAGATGCCTGCCCTGCCATGGGTCAGCGTTGTAGGAGATGTGGGCGGACAAACCACTACGAAGCAATGTGTGGGGACTATCACAAGGAGAGGCGAAGCGAAACGACGAGGTCATCTCGTTCCGACACCAGAAAACATCACATAAGAGCCGTCCAAGGCAAAGCTACATTGTCCTCAGGCTCGTCACACTCCAGCCGAGAATCACACAGATCTTGATGGGAGCGGAGATCACCATCCCGAGACTCCAGATCATCATCATCCAGAGACTCCGAGTACCCAGTGGAGTACGTGAATATGATTGCGGATCCCGACCAGCTCAAGAAATACCTACGCCTGGATATAAAAGTAGGGAATCATGATACCAAATTCGTGCTGGACAGCGGGGCTTTGCTAAACTACATCCCGGTCACGGAATATGAGAGAATGAATCCTAAGCCACCACTCACTTACGCCCCGGTCCGAGTCTTCACTTGGATGTCTAAGAAGCCGCTCCCTTGCTTAGGAAAATTTCTGACAACGCTCAAACATGACACTGTGACCATACCTGCGGTCATTCATGTCATCAAAGGCCCTGAGGCGGATTGCTTACTCAGTCTTCCAACTGCAGAGCGCCTCCGCCTCGTTGAGATCCTATTTAAAGTCAGTGATGGCCAAGACATCGCCAGCAAATTTCCCAGGCTGTTTCAGGGGCTAGGGAAAATGAAGGGATGCCAAATCCATCTGCACATCAATGAACAGATCATACCTGTGGCACAACACCCTCGACGTGTACCATTTCATCTACAAAAAGCTGTGGAGGATGAACTCCAAGACCTCCTCTCAGCAGACATTATTGAACGGACGGATGGTCCAACCCCATGGGTATCGCCAGTGGTTATCGTGCCAAAGAAAGGCACCCCTGGCAAGGTGAGACTGTGTGTCGACATGCGCCTACTCAACACGGCAATAGAAAGGGAGCGCCATCCTGGGCCACATCTAAGCGACATGATTTCGGCTTTGAATGGGGCGAGGGTGTTCTCGAAGCTGGATTTGAACAAAGGCTATCACCAGCTGGAGTCAAGTCCCGCGACATTACAACATTTGCGACTCACTTGGGACTTTTCAGATACAAGCGACTGAGTTTTGGCGTGTCCTCGGCCGCTGAAATCTTTCAAGAGGCAATCCGTCAAATCATTCAGCACGTCCCTAACATGCTAAACTACAGCGACGATATCCTTGTGTATGGCTCAGACGTTCGTGAACACGACATGGCCCTGGATCGAGTCTGTCACGCTCTGATGGACGCCAACCTGACATTGAACAAAGATAAGTGAGAGTTCCACCAGTCCCCCTTGAAATTCTTTGGTCACATCTTTTCAGATGCAGGGATGAAACCGGATCCAGATAAGATAGCCAGTTTGAACAACACCAAGAGCCCACAAGATGTTAGTGAATTGAGATCGTTTCTAGGGATGGCCAGCTATTGTGCCCGTTACATCAGAGACTATGCGACCATCAGCCATCCGCTTCGTGCCCTCACGAAACAAGGCCAATTGTTTGCCTGGATGCCCCAGTGTGAACAGGCGTTCAGAGAGATCAAGCTGACAATCTCTCATATTTTAATCCTCGTCGGAAAACTGGGGTTACTGTGGATGCCAGCCCTGTGGGGTTAGGGGCGATTCTGGCACAATATGACAATGACTCTGACCAGAGACGCATCGTTGCCTATGCCAGTCGCAGTCTGTCTGATCCCGAAAAGGCTTATTCACAACCTGAAAAAGAGAGTCTTGCGGTGGTGTGGGCATGTGAACATTTTCATGTTTTTATCTACGGCAAGCACTTTACCCTGATCACCGATCATCAGGCATTAGTCACTATTGTCCACAAACCTGGGAAGGCGGAGAACCTGGCTGACTACATGTCACGTCACCCTCACGCATCGTCGGACTCCAAGCCCTCCATTGCTGAGGAGTACATCCACTTTGTGGCGGATCAAGCACTGCCACCTGCCATTCCCATGGAAGCCATCCGAGAAGCCACGTCGTCTTGCAGAAAGTACTACGTCGGATTCAGACCAACCGGTGGAGACATGACTCGGAAGGAGACGACAATGATCTGGCTGTCAAGCAGGAATTGCAAGCATTCCGACACGTCTGTGATGAACTGTCCGTCACTATGGATGGAGTGATATTGCAAGGTTAGCGGATTGTTATTCCTGGTCAACTACGACAAGGCGTCATCAACCTTGCTCATGAAGGTCACCGAGGAATAGTGTCAACGAAACGGGCTCTCCGAGAACGAGTGTGGTTTCCCTTCCTTGATCAGATGGTGGAGTCCATTCTGGGGGATTGCCATCTATGCCAGCTGACCAGCAAAGGGGATCTACCGGCCCCATTACAAATGACCACCTTACCCGACGGAGTGTGGCAGGAACTCGCCATGGATTTCTATGGACCATTACAATCTGGAAAATACGTGGTAGCCATAATTGATTAATACTCACGATTTCCCATCGCACAGTTCGTGCCATCCACAAGTGCCTTCAGCACCCTCAAAGTGCTAGATGAAGTGTTTGCAGCATGGGGTGTCCCCAGAGAGGTGAAAACGGACAACGGACCTCCGTTCAATGGACACAAGTTCAGTGAGTTTGCAAAACACCTAGACTTTAAACACAGGAGAGTTACACCCCTCTGGCCGCAAGCAAATGGCACCATTGAAAGATTCATGGCCACGCTCAAAAAGACATTTCAGCAAGCCACTGCGGAAAAGAAGGACCTGCAAGCAGCCCTCAATGAGGTCCTTAGAGCATATAGGACAACTCCTCACTCAACCACCGGAAAGTGTCCTGCAACACTGATGCTGGGACGCCCCATGAGAAATCGCATCCCAACCTGGGAGGGGGCCCTGCGGGCAGTGTCGCCACTCCGCAGCCATCAAGAAGTGATGACAACTGATAGTTGTAACAAGGACAAAATGAAATCATATGCAGATGCTAAGAGGAGGGCGAGATCTCCATCTCTGCATGAAGGAGATTATGTCATCGTCAAACAAGACCAACAAAGAAAGACTGACTGTCGTTTCCGAGATGAACCTTTGCTAGTCACCCAACAGAAGGGCACCATGCTAACGGCGGAATCTGATCAACGACGAGTTACCAGAAATGTATCACATTTTAAGAAATGCCCTCAGGACATGAAAGGAACTTTGGCGAATGCAACTGGGGCACCTATCCCTGAAGAGTCTGACCAAGGTGAACAAGAGAGCGGGAATCCGATAAGAAACACTCTGGTAGATGATAGGACTGGGGTCATGCCTATGCGACCCCGCCGAGACATCCAGCGACCGAAAAGACTCATTGAAGAAATCTGATCTGGCACACTGTTCTGTTATTTTGTTAAGAAAGGGGGAGATGTTATGTAGTCAGCAGTCTAGTGGTTGGGGGGTGGAGCCAGCTGGGGTTGAGGGGAAGAGGAGGAGCGTAAGGGGATCGAGGCAGTTAGAGTAGGGACAGGGACAGTGAAGGAGGTATCCAATAAAGCTCCTACCGATACATATATATTTGTCTGTCATCTTTGGGCCTAGACACGACACTGACTTCCCATACTCTACTGGCTCAAGGGGCTTCACAAACAGAATGATTTAAAGAGATGCTTAACACCTCAATGTGGTTTAACGGCTTGTAATGCTACCGGAAGTTATTCATTGTGAGATCAAGTATTGACAATTGACTCGATTTTATTCTAACTACATTTTGTGAGCACAGTTTCATCTTGAGTTTGTCTGACCCTACCTTTCAGCTGCGAACGCGGGCAGGCCCAGGTTACTTAGGCACACATAGATTGTTTATGTTTGTCACTTCACTGAGTGAGTGAGATAAGAGCAGACAGTGTAGGATGCGTACAGTGTCCAAGGATGAGCATGTGAATAATTCTGCCTCAGCTCTCATCAGAGCCTGGCCAGCTCCACTGAGTGACCTCGGAGCAGAAAGTGTAGCCAGCACCTACAGTGCAGATGAAGAGAGGGGGAGCTTCTAGAAGTCTCTCTCCATGTTAGTAAAGAGTATAAAGACTAAGACCTCTTGGCAGTTTGACAGTAACTCTCATGGGAGTGGACCCACTGCCCAGGGCTTTGGTTCCTGTCTGTGACCTCCTGCTGAGACAGACTATCAACAGGTTACCCAGTCGTGTTGGCAAGGATGATGCTAACAGACAGCCAGTGAAGTATTCCAAGTTCTAATTACTGATTCTTGTGTACAAGCAGTTATCTTTCTATGCATTTATTCCTTTGTATATACATTCACCATATGCATTTATTTTACATGTGCCATTTGATATATGGGCACTTGCGGCAATACATATTCCCCTTAACTTGGCAAATGTGTGTTGAGCTTAATATTGTATTTGGGTATTCTAAAGTGTGTTCACGTTGTGTCCTGGTACTTTGAAGTCAGGTGTTCTGAAGAGTAAGCAAGACACGGCTAGAGCAGCTGACCTTGAAGCTGTGGAACCAGGTTTGAGTCTGGTGGGAGGCTCAAGCATCCTGTGATTCTGGGCAAATCACTTAATCTGTGAGTGCCTAAAAACGAATGTGTCCATCTGTAATGCAACTGGTGCTCATGTAAAGCGCTCTGATACTTTCGGGTCGAGTTTGCTCTATATAAAACTACAGAAATTCATAGCTATTGAAAAAAACCAGAGAGCTCATGGAGCCCCCACAGTGTTCATGGCGGAGACTACTGCACCTCAAGAAGACTTAGGCGATGTGCAGCATGACTTCAGAGAGATACGGTCTGTCTGCCACTGTTAAAGCTTTAGTATTCCTTGCAAAACCTGGAGGAGGGAGATACTGTCCCCCTGCACACCCTCCAATCTAAAATCTGGGAGAGAGCCCCTCATGCCCCATGAATTCTTCGTCCATGACTGCAGTGAGATGTCCAGTCCATGTTAGGCAGGACATCTGGTAGCAAAAAATGTGCTAAGCGAAGTGGAACTATGTCTTGTTTAAAGTTGGGGCCTGTCAGCCTTCTTCACAAATTTCCCCAATTTGGCCGGCATAGTCTTTCACTTTGCCCACTCTTAATTAGAACAGAAGTTACTAGATCAGCAATATTGGCAGTAAACCAGGTCTCTTTAGCATTTATTATTTCTAGCAACTGTGACAATACCTGTACTTCCCAAATGTCACCAAACTCTGAATGATAAAATATCAGTCATGATAGTGCAACCAAGTAACTGTTGATAAACATTATTGGTATGTCAACAATTGGCACAGTTTGTTGGTAGAATAGCTCAGAATGTTTAGCACTCACAGTTGAGATCTGAGAGTGATATGAAGGTTGCAAACTCAAAACCCAGCAAGGTCGAATCAACCTTTCCTCCTCTCATCCTTCTGGATCACGCAGCACATTGTCAGAATGGCTGTATGTTTAGTTCAAGAGATTGTGTGTTTTTAGGCTGAGATTGTGACTTAGCACCGACAGAACATTCTGCACCAGTCTAGGGCTATGTCTCTGTGGGTCCTGGCAGCGAGACATTGAGATCTGCTCCAGCTCACAGTGCCAATACGAAATTTGCATCAACTGACCAGTGGAAAGAACATTTTGAACTACTTGATCAAGGAAAATGTTTCTAGACTGGAGCAGAATTGCTGAGCCCTGATATAATTTACGCAATCTGTCTCTAGATCTTCCTGGATTTGGTTCTAAGCTGTAGCCGAGAAAGTGTGTGACCTTGAGCAAACTCCTTTATAAAAGACAGACGCTCATTATCAAATGCAGCATGGAACTTCTTCCAATCAAATGAAAAATGCAGTAAAATCAGCTGCGGCCTCCAAAACAGAAGTGGTGGCTTGTTGAGAGCTGCTTCAGAAATGAAATATGAACCACGAGAAAAGCGCGAGGCGTTAATGTTTTGGTTTTTTCCACTTGCTGATTGCATTATTGATTTGTAGGGGTGGTAGAATTGTTTTTATACTCCATTACTGAGAACCTTTCTATCCTAAGATAACGTCAGCCGTTTAATGTGGGTGTCACCGAGAGAGTGCTTTATGTTGTTAATAAAAAGAAGAGCTTGAGAGAGGGACAAGAGCAAAACTAGAATTTTTGAAGCTCGCCACAGTTTGACATGAAGCCAGCAACCTCCTTTTTCATTGCTGTGCATAATAGTGCCATAGAAGGATGTGATAACGCAGACAGAGCCCCAGGACAACAGAAATGTATATGTTTATTTGGGCTTTTTTTGTATAATGCGCTCTGCATTAACTTTTGGCCACTTCAAAGCGCTAAGATATTCCATACAAGCTGCTAGCGAGCACGATTCTGGATGCATGCAATCATTCTGTCAATTGCATTAAACAAGCCACGTGGAGCTGCACTACCCGCTTTGAAAAATACACAAGTCATAAATCTGCGGCTGTCAAATGATCTGTGTCAGAAGAAGACTTTAAACTGGTCCTGATTGTTCAGCTCAGTAAATATCTCCTTCCTGTTGTGGAACTGCTGAAGAGCTTCTTTTTGTCAACACTAGGGGGACCTGCTTTTTGAAAGAACGGCGGCTCCACCAATCACCTTAGCGTGATGACGGCACTACTATTTTGCCCCCACACCCTTGCTCCTGAAAGCCAGTGCAACAATTTTTGAAAATCTATGCAAAATATTTTTTTCCTGCTGCCCATTTGCAGCATAAGGCCAGCATGCCTTCCTCACCCTTGGCTTTGGACTATGTACTTTTAAAAATTTGTCATCGTTTAGGTTATATTTGATAGTCGGCCTCCTCAGCGCCCTCCACCTATGCATGATGGACTACTGGTCCTACATTAGTAGAATGTATGACAGAATTCTGCATGTGTTTTTCATGCATTCCCTCAGAAACTCTGTCATTTGATGAATGCATCTTTTAGCACGCATTTGTTCTTCACGCAAGTCGTTTTAACTCGAGACGGTTCTGCTCATGTTACTTGCCTTAGGGGGACTGGATATTTCAATAGTTTAATTTACTATTCAAACTCCAGTCTGCGCAACAGTCGGGAAGTTGTTGGACTTTAATTCCAACACTAGTCCAGCACTGCCCCCTTCTAAAGCAAGTCGCTGTAACGACTTGTGCACAGAACGATTGTATGCTAAAGACGCATTAATTCAGTTGCTGGCACTGTGCAGGCACAGGGTGATTCCGGCTTGGTCCTAAAGGACGTTTGCCAAATTAGCAGGCTGAACTATGCCCTGTCCCTCTACTCACCTCTCTTTAGATGTTCCCACAACACAAAGCGCTTTGAGGCCAGTGGAGAGTGGTTAATTGGGTTTTACAAACATTTTAAAATAATAAATCAATAAAATAAAATACTACAAATTCTGCTAAATTAAGTGCACATAAACCCGGCCGGCCACTTTCTGGAGATAATTATGTTTTTCTAAACTCCGGAAGCAATAAACACAGTTTATAATTAGTTAAAAAATATAATTAGTGCCATCACGTGAGGTGTAATTGTAGTCAACCATATCTACCAATAAACTCTGAGACTGGATTAGCTCTGCAGCAACATGTTTTATTTTAACAAGCAAAAATTTAAGGAAACATCTCAGCATAGTCTGCT
The DNA here is from genome assembly GCF_964261635.1 of Lissotriton helveticus. Classification (NCBI taxonomy): domain Eukaryota; kingdom Metazoa; phylum Chordata; class Amphibia; order Caudata; family Salamandridae; genus Lissotriton; species Lissotriton helveticus. The sequence goes on along the minus strand of NC_136058.1, from coordinate 202,208,970 downwards.
CTCTCTGATCTGTGTTTGGACAAAATATCAGATAAAAATATTGTAATACAAAAATATTGTGTCAAGAATATCGGAATGCCAAAAATATAATTGACAGGAAAATTGCAGGTAAGAATAACGTTTTCAGTGTTGTTTTTAATATTGTTGTAAAAAATATCAATTTAGAAAATATCTTTGGACGTAACATCATTTGTCAGTGTTATTTTCTGTGTAATTTATTGTAGTCTGTTTGCTAATATGTGTTCAATGTTTTTTTTTATTTGTGTTCTCAGGAAGATCATTTATTAACTATGAAATTGTTGAATTTAGTATTCGCAATTAATTTTATGAGTATAAATGATGGCAGCAGGATATTGGGTTTTTAGGGGATAAAGGTGGGGAGATTATTAAAAAGTGGGTAGTTGAATTTAAATATAATGTTCATTATTTTAATGATATATATGATGGTATAGTAAAATGTATAAATTATTTTTTGTTCCATTAATAATTGTAATAAATAATACTTTCGTTATAATTTCGGACATATATTGATGATATTAAATATAAAATATTATTTAATTGTTCATTTGTAAATACATAAAAAATACAATACATTTATGAAAACAAATCTATCAAAATTAATAAAATAATGTGATTTTTTTAAGTTAAAAAATATACAACAAATTATAATGTAAATGTAAAAACTGTTTTGGAAACTTTTATTTTTATATTTACAATTCTTTGAAATCTTTTCAAATGTTTAATTATAATATAAAACTGATATAAATATGTATTAATAAAGATGTATACATTCATATTTTGCTGTGTATATATACATATATATATATGTTATTGATTTATTTATGAGAAAATGGTTAAAGAAATCAAGAATCGAAACACATTTTACTTTTCATTATTTGAAAACAATGATTAATTTTTGTAAAGTTTTTATTACTGTGAATTTTGGAGTATGCAATACATTTTGTTTACGTTAAAATATTGATTGTTTATATTACGTTTTCAGTGTGTAGCGCCTTGCATAAAATCTTTTAGACTGTAGTGCAAATAGCAAATGTCACCCATTCGGTGTCCAACAATTTCTTCAAAATAGTTTGCTCTGGAGTGGGAATAGTAAATGTCACCCCTCTAGTGTACAGCACTTTCTCAAAATTAGTATAGACTGGAGTGGGAATAGTAAGTGTCACCCCTTTAGTGTCCTACTGTTTGTGTTATGTTAATTATTTTTTGATGATTAAATGTAATATATATATATAATTTTAAGAATGTAATAGGTTTTGCGGGTGGATTTTCTTGTTTACTTTACAAGGTTTTAGTTTACTAATTTGTCACATGGGCATTGGGAGTGGCTGTTTTATTTTTTTTCAGGAATCACTTTTGGTTAATAATAAACCATTATATTTAATTTAGATTTGGTTTTTTGATGTTTCCAGAAGCGTTTCTGTTTTCTAAACACTTTTTTCAGGGTTTTTTATGGTTCCTCGATACTTTGGATTGCTTTAAGGGATCTCTTATGCATTTGTTTAATTTTTGCTATTTTTTTGGAGGCTTTTTGGAAAATTATTCTCCTGTTTTTGGTGATTTATTATTTTTGCAGCTACAGAACAGTAAGTTATATATATTTTTTTCATTTCTGGGTGGGAAAAGTTATCTTTGATTGTTTGTATAAATGTTGTGTGATTGGTTTTTGGAAACGTGATTTATGTGTTGTATTTATTTTACATGATGATTGTGTTTGTTATTTGAGTTTTTTTTATTGAATTTGAGGTTTAGATTTTTCTTGTAAATATTTTATATAATATTTTATTATTTTAGTCTTATTTTGGAGTTTTATTTAATGTTTAGACTGCTATGTTTCAATATTATGTTTATTGCTTATAGAAAAATGATTTGTAACATTGGTTAAGATTTTGCTATACTTTTTTGGGAGTTTTGTTGGTTAGCATTTATTTTATAATATTCTTTTGCTATTATTTCTAAGTATTCTACTCCTTTGTTGCTTATGAAGAGATTTACTTCAAATTTTAGCATGTCGTAAATTCTTTTGGTTTGTTTAGGTGCAATTAGGGTTACAGATTTCTCGGTTTGTAGTAGTTTGGCAGCTTTTCTCTTTTTGTAATGCTTCTCTAAGTTTTTAGAGAGTAGGTTGTGTGGATTGGAAGGAATTTTGCTCCCCTTCCACTGTGTGGTTTGTTTTGGCGTCTTGTGCCAAGGTGCTCTCATAGACATTCCACCATCGTACCTGGAATTTGGGTTGGCATCTGTGTCTACAACGATGATTGGGGGAGGTCGTTCCAGGATTTGGTGGCTTGGAAGGAGAATGATTTTCATACCATTCTGCTTCTGTGGATGCAGGGTGTGTGTGCGAGTGAGAGTGATGCAGACAAAGTTGTCTGATGGGTCGAGGAAGAGAATCGGTGATTGAGGTATGCATGTACCATGTTATGTAGTGCCTTGAATGCGTGTGTGAGAAGTTTGAACTGGCAGTACTTTTGGATGGGGAGCCAGTAGAGCTCTCTGAGGAGTGGTGTAGGTTTAGCATGGGAGGTCAAGAACACATCTGGAGGTGGCGTTTTGGATGGTTTGAAATCAGTGAAGAAGATGGGTTGGGATGCTGGCATAGTGTGCATTGCCGCAGTCCAAGCTGTTTGTGGTTAACGGCTGTGATGATATATCTGGTGTCTAGTAGGAGCCACTTGAAGATTTTATGTAACATGTGGAGAATGTGGAAGGATGAGAAGGTGACAGGCATTGACCTGGGACTTAATTGTGAGGTTGGTGTCCAGAATGGGCCCCAGGTTCCTAGCTTGGTTGGTTGGGGTGGGTGTGGGTTCAAGTTTGGCGGGCTACCAGGTGAAGTCCCAAGGTGAGATCTTATTTACAAAGATCACCACAGTTTTGTCGGTGTTAAGCTTGAGACAGTTTTCTTTCATCCAATTGGCCATGGTGGTCATGCATTGTTTGAAGTTTGTCTTGGTGGTGAAGGATTCACCTGAGGTGGAAAAATAAACTGGGTGTCATCAGCCTATGATGATTTTGATTCCATAGGATATGATGATGTTAGCCAGAGGAGTCATGTATATGTTGTTAAGTTTAGGGCTGAGCGATGATCCCTGTGGGACTCCACAAATGAGGTTGTGGGGTTCTGATGTGAATGACGTGAGCCTGGCCCATTGAGTTCTACAAGAGAGGAAATAGGCTATCCATTTGAGAGCTGGTCCTTGTATGCCCCGCAGTGTGTAGTCTGGCAATGAGTGTGTGGTGGTAGATGTTGTCAAAGGTGAAAGAAAGGTCGAGGAGGATGCTGGCGGTTATCTGTACATGATCAAAGATAGTGCATATATATATATATCTGGGGCATCGATGAGGGCTGTTTCTGTGGTTCATTCAGTATACTGATTGCAAGTTGGCCAGGAGTTTGCAGCATTCTAAGTGGTCAGAGAGTTCTCTGCTGATGGTCTTCTCGATGACTTTGGCTAGCAAGGGGAGCAGCAAGCTGGGTCGGTAGTTGACGAGTTCATCCGAGGCCGGCTGACACGTTTTTGAGAGGGTGTTGAGTTTACTGTGTTTCCAACTATCTGTCTTGAGGGAGGTGATGATGGAAGTGAATGCAGATCTGATCGTAGCTCTTCCCAGCTTGTGGATATGGTGGCAGCAGGGATCTGTGGGCTCCCTGAGTGAGCAGTTTTCATTATTGCTGCAGTGTACTTGATGGATAGAAGGTTCCATGCTGTCAGTTGGTTGTCTTTGGGTGATGAGGTTATCAGACAGGGAAAGTTGATGGGGCATAGCTGGAGTTCGAAGTTGCTGTAGATCTTAGTGATTTTTTCATGTAAAAAGTCGGCAAGGTTGTTGGAGAGTTCTTGTGTAGGGGTGATGGTGTTGGATGCAGCTGGTGGGTTAGTGATTTCCTTGAAGATGGTGAAAAGTTCCTAGTAGTTATTGGCGCTAGATTTGATTCTCAGGGTCATGGTATTTTTCTTGGTCTCTATAATAGATGGTGATAGTGTCTGTGGGCCTTATTACGAGGTTGGTGATCCGTGAACAGCTGTACCCATGGTTGTGGTGCGAACATCATGAGCTCAGCGGTCCAGCAGTAGTATTACAAGAAGTGTAGATTGTATTTGGAAGGACCGCGACTGAAACGCCGACACCGCCAGCTCACCGCAGACCACTTGGATCGCAATTAGGGAAAATCTGCTGCCATAGCACGGTACAGGGAAGTTTCACCGCTGTCTGTATTATGAATTTGCTTTCCCATGAACTGACCATGGCGGTGAGACTGCCAGCTGCAAGTCAACGGAAATAAAGGGTTTGAAAGGCATACTCACCCCTTTCTTGTTCTTCCCATCAGAGTTTGATGTGGATCCCTTTCTTCAGGTCCCCCCTTCACAGCAGTATCTTCACCCTGAGGATTACGACCCCGTTACTGGCGATGTATAGATGAGTCCTTATTGTACCGCATCCCCACTGCCTGGACCGCCCAGATATGGGCCAGACTCCAGCAATGGGTAGGTGGTATTTGTTTCACATGTATCTTGCATATGTGTGCATCCGAAACATATGCAGTCAAAATGTTCACACAGACACCGATACATATGGAAAAGTATTCACCACCACTGCAAAGTCTTCACACCACACTGCAGGCACCATGGTAAACTCGTAATATGGTGGCCAGAAGACCGCTGGCGCTGCAGGCTACTGGCAGCCGCGGTTGAACCGCTAAACTCTTAATAAGGTCCTAAGTGTGGCCTTTTAGGTAATTCTTGCAGTGGTTCCCTGGGTGGTTCTCTAATTTCTTTTAGAGTTGTTTGCAAACTCTCTTGGATTCTCTGAGTTCAGCATTGTATCAGCCAGATTGTTTGTTGGATCTTTTGGGTTACATGCTTTTCAGTGGTGTCAGGGTATTGGTGCAGGTGTCCATTCATTTGTTGAAGTTGTTATCTGTGTTGTTGGTAAGGTGGGGTCTGGGTAGTTTGGTTGGGGGGCATTGAGCCATTTCATTTCTGTAACTTTCTTTAAGCTGTGGTTTGGGTGTTGTTAGACTAGACCGTAGGGGTGGTTAGTGTTGTTGTTATGTGGAAGTGGATGATGGAGCTGTCTGTCCATGTGAGTGCAGTGATGTAGTTGACTTTAACCTTGTCACTAGAGGAGGCAGTGGGGTCCAGGGTGTGAACAGCGATGTATATAGGGCCTTGTATGAGCTGGATGAGGCAGATGTTCTGTAGATTTTGAAGCAAGTCCATGGAGTTGAAGTCCGTGGGGTAGTCGAGATGAAAGTTGAGATCATCTAGGAGTATGAAGTCATTGCTGCCCATGGAGAAGTGAGCAGTGAGTTCGGTGAGGAGGTTGCTGAAGTGGGTGAGAGGTCCTGCGGGCCCGTAGGCGAGGATGTCTTTGATAGTGGTTTTACTGTCTGTCTTGAGCCTGAAGTGCATGTGGTCCATAAAAGTGGCTTCTGGGTCAGTGTAAGAGGTACACTAGACGGTGACTTTGTGGATGATGACGAGTCCCCCTACTGGTTTATAGGGTCGGTCCTCGGTCAGGATTTTGTATTCTGTAAGGATGGCTTGGGTAATGTCCAGTGCCAATTTGAAATTGAGCCAAGTTTTCGTCAGGAAGAGGAGGTCTGGTGCGTTTGAGTCAATACAGTCCCAATATTGGTGGAGTGCTCGCGAGTGAACATGTGTCGAGAAGCATGCATGCAATTGAGTGTTGTTGTGTGGGGTGGGTGTGTAGTGCTATGTCAGTGCAGGTCTTGAGTTCTGACTTGGTGAGGGGTGTAGTGTGTGTGTGACAGTGGTATGGCCAGGTGAGTGGAGGCATGTGGAGTGGCAGTGCAAGCACATAAAGGGCCCCACCATGGACTGAGGTGTGGCTCAGCAGCAGCAGCATTTGTGGCTGTGTCCAGGGCTGAGGGGGTAAAGTTCATCTGAGGTCAAGCGGCAGAAGATAATTGGACTAGGGTTCCTGGTGCTGTGCCTGGTCCAGGCCTAGACGGGCTTGAATTTTGTGCACCGGTAGCACACCAGTAGCAAGGCTGCACTGCAGACTCCATTCAGTACAGCGTTGGAGACTGGGAGGAGCATGGGGGCACATACTCAGCAAAAGCGTGAAAGTCTGGCGGGTAGAGAAAGAAAGTCTGGTGGGAGCAACAAGATGGGAGAGCATGATCAGCAGAGCAAGCCAGGGGCAAAAACTGACAGAAGCGAGCAAGCTGCAAAACAAAGCAGTAAGAAGAGCAAAAGATGCAATAAGGGGCAGTTAAGAGGTACAAAGGATGCACAAATGAGCAGTTTAGCAGAGACAGAGGGGAGATAGAACAGACAGCACAAACGGAATGTAGTTACTGAGTCTGGGTCAGAACAAGCAGCTAACAGGAAAAAAGGCAAGAGACAGACACCAAAACAAGTCAGAGGGGCAAAGAGAGGTCATGGCTGTACTGAAGAGGAAGAGAGATTTCTTTGAAATAATCAATTTTCGGGGCTTAGTTTGTCTTAGTTTTGTTGGTAGAAAGGACTTTCTAATAGTAATTGTAGTGGTTAGCTACCTCTGTTACAGAGACATAGAATAGTGCTATCAATTCTTTAAATCAAATGCAAATTGACTGTTTGCAGCATATTCCAGACTACGTATAGATTTTTGGAGGTGTCTTCTTATGCTTTGATTGAAATGGTAGTATTAGCCTTGTTTGACTGCATGGCGGTATATTTTTTTAATGGTTTGAATCATGTCTTGTTCAAAGGCAATGATTCTTTTTTGTGGACAGTAGTTATTCATTTGTTTAATGTTGGTTAAGAGTTCATAGTAAGTGCTGCTTTATTTATTTGATAGTAGGGCATTTATAAACGGGATATTGTGTTGTGCTATTCACTCACTGTATGGTGTATATCTGAGTCAATGGTTGGGGACACTCTTTGAAGGTCTGATCCATCATTCAGGTTTTACAATTGCTTAGCCTTAGTAGGTTATCTGCTGTAGAAAAATATTAGGATTAGTTTATCATTGTTTAGGTTGTCATATAGCACAAAAGGCTCCTCATTAAATGTCATTTTTAAATGTTCAGGTATTTCTATGACTTGGTATCTTCTTGGGGCAGGAGTAACGCTGGGTGCTTTTTTAGTTTGTGTAATTTAACATTTTAAAGTAAGGAAAGCTGTTAGTTGGCCTGTGATGTGTTTGGGGACTTTAGCGAGTGTATATTTTAATATTTTGGTTGTGGGTTCCCGGGAGCTAGTGCTTGCCTTTATCATATCCTGCAATACCTCACTCACTATTTCTGTCTTTGGGAGTGTGGTTGTGTCCCCTTACATGAATTACATTAGCCTTTGTAGTGGCTCGCCGATAGAATGCCTTAGAATAATATTTGGTACATTTCCAATTCACATTTTCTGTCAATATGCTTTCTTGGTTGTAGGTATAGCCCATATTACTTTTTAACTGCTTTACTTTCTGGGATGTTATATATTTAGCTCTCTCTTTCATTGCGTCTGCAAGTAGTGTAATAGTATAAATAAATACAATTTATTATTTTATATGGTTGCTATTTTTATATCGAATTATGCAACTACTTCTAATATTTATACTTACATGTATGTTCTTTATAGGTGTTTTCTTTTCTGATAGAAAAAGCATCAGTTTAATTTAAAATGTTTATTTTATTAGTAGTTTGTAGAGGTAGAGTTTGTTAGGTTTATTTTTACTTGCTTTGCGAGTGAGCTTATCTTTTTAAAATAATTTATGTATACTTACTTTGTTATATCTTTTTGATGGCTTGTGGTAGGTGCTTTGTTCAAGCAGGTTATCATTTTTTGAAGTTGTAGTGCATTTTTTGAGGAAGTACATGTAAAGAGATAGAAGATGGATAGTGTTTTGTTAAATATTTGCTATTTCACATTTTTTATTTTATTTACAAGTAAGTTTTAGTTTAAATATAAGTTTTACTTCTTGGTTAAGTAGTTAAGGTATGTATATATATAAATATATACAATTAGAGCAAGATGGCCGTCCAGTAGGAGCCTCCCGTAAGAGCTCCCGGTTTGGGGATTACCTTCGGGTAGTTTATCCGTGTTAAAACCACTGCAACTGGCCCCAAACCCTTCGGCTGGAGGACCGACTGCTCACCACTCTGGAAACCTCCCCTGAAACAGATTCCTTGATCGACTCACCTGACATATTGATCGTCGCTGCTGCCCGTCCTCAATGCCCGGAGCCCGGCACTGCTGTGTTGCCCCCTTGACCAGGACCTTTCTGCTGCGGAAGGTGCACATCCATGAGTGTGATTCCCTCGTCGTAGTCACCCCCTGCTTCTGCTTGTTCGCCTGCATGATGACCTGGTCGGGGTCCCTGGCTGCCAGCACGGTGACTCCTTTGTTCTCAACTGAAGTGGCTGGTGAGGAGTCCTGCATGGCTGCCATCGACCCCCCGTCCTGCTGCTGAAGCCTGATCCCCGATGCTGTGAGGCTGAGCCTGGGACAGATCAGCTGTGGAAGGTGTGCACATCCACTGCTGTGAACCTTTTGATGACATTGCCTGCTGTTCCTGCACTTTTGCCCATTCTGGTCACTAACAGGATTACTGGGTAGGGCCCCCCTGCTACCAGCTGGGTTGCGTTAGCTCCACCATTCTCTACCAACATCGCCTGCGAAGAGGTGCTCCTGGCTGCTGACGGTCTGTGGCCTGAGGTCTTGCCTGGAAGCCTGCGCTCGGCAACACCTTTCCACTCTGCCTCGGGATGTACAGCTGGATGATCGCTGCGCTGTTGGCCATTTGGCACCATCACCATTTTGTGGACTCTCTCTCTCATCAGTGCCCGTTCTGCTCGAGGGCTAACTTCGGCCATATTGGCCTGCTGGGGGCCCACCTGTCCTGGTACCTGCCGGCCCACTGAGTGACCTGTGCTTGGGGAGCCTCAAGGGACTCTGTGGTTTTCTGTTGCACAGTACAACTTTTGTTGTTGCACGCTGATTTCCCCGAGTGTCCCGAGGCTGTGCCTCCCCTCAGTGTCTGGTCTGCCCTGAGACAGCGAGCCCATCAGGCATGTTGCCTACCATCCTTATTGATGCACCCGGCTATCTGTGAAGATCTTCACGATACGACCGCTACTCATTGCCTCGCCCAGCACTTGACTAGCCAACTTACGAATCAAGGCCCTCAGCTACCACCAGAGGTCCCCAATCTCGACGCCAAGCCTCCCAGCATCCCATGCCGAACAAGACTTCCCGAAATGCAGCGGCTGGCAGGAGTCCAACTCCACAGTACCCAATGCATGTCGCCCCCTCCACACTGCCCGACTGCCACTGGCTTTGTAACTGTAACAGCCTACAGTGGGCTCTACCCACTGATTTCCACCTGCAATCTGTGGCATGTAGAATCTCCTTCAAGCCTTATTTTACCTAGATATTTTAAAGTCCTTGCAATTTTCACTAGGACCAATGCAGACATCCTACGGCTCGATGGAGTTGCAACACAGACAGTGATCTATGACGTTGCCCCTCTATGTTGACGGAGGAGCTGCACAAAACTTGTTCTTGCCATTTTTTTAGATCTGTCTGTTATCACAAGATTAATCAGAGACGCCTGTATTATTGGTGCAATTGAAATATTACCAAGGTGATGCACAAAACCTGCCTCTGTTAATTCAAAGACCTGGTTAACCACACTAGGTTCACTGGAGACACCTGTATCTCTGGTGTAATTGTAACTTTGATGTGTGCCCGAGATGCTGCTGCGCCTTGACGACCAAAGAGTTAAAGACCGGAAAAACCCCTGGGGCCTCCATAGCCTGGAACATGACCCTGATCCCACCTTCAGCCTGTTCTCTCAAGTGAGCCTTACCATGAGACACTCAAGGCTGCTGGGATATGGTCACCTGACCTCCCTACTTTTAGAGACCATTTCAGTCATGCCCTAGCTTGGGACCGCGGAGACCCTCCCCTCTGCTGCGTTACTGACACTTTTCATTCTTTGGTGCCCCACCCTTGCCACCATGGCAGGTCCTGGTGTGGCCGCCACTGGAAAAAACTGGAGAAAACTCATACACCCTGGTTTACCCCCCAACCTCTCCAAAACCACTACAAAATCCTTCAAGCACTCCACCCTGAAAAATCACCCTGCGACATTGATCTCTGACCTGCGTTACAACACGGACATCGGCACAGTCATTAAAGACCTCATTTTCTACTCCAGAAGAACCTCCTCTTGGCGCAAAACCTTTGCACACCTCCTCAATGTACATGCAACCAAGAACATTCCATACAGCACCAAGCTTTCAATAGAGCACTTCTCTACCTTGCGAGCTGACCTCCCGATCACTCACTACAAAAACGGCATTGTCTTGATCCAAGTAACAATCAAAAACCTAAATACATTTGCCGACCTTTTCACCCTCTTCAGAAACCACGTGCACAACACTGGCAGGGTAACTAACATCCGCCCTGACAAGCCCATGACCAGCCCGTCTAGCATGAGTAGCATGACCAGCCACCCTCAAACCACCCCTCTAAGGTTTCCCAACACAGCTCATCCTAACCCCTTCTGCATGTCTCCCGGCCCTGCCAACAGAATCGTCCCTAGACCTTTGGTCTCCTCCCCGCTAGCTCCCCAATATGACTGTGAGGCAGGTACGTCTCCAAAGATCTACAATACAGGTCGAGCTAGCCCCTCTAGTTTGCAAATCTCCCCTCTAAGGGTTTAAAACGCTGATCATTCTAACCCCTCTAGCACATCTCCCAGCCTGGCCAACAGAATCGCCCCTAGACTGTTGGTCTCCTCTCCGTTACCTCCCATTCTAACCATGAGACTGATATGCCTCCAAAGTTCTACATCACAGGTCAAGCTAGTCCTCCTAGCCTATCTCCTATGTATGCTGACAAAACTGCTCCTGAACCATTGCCCCCTGTGCCCTTTGGCGCCCTCCTCATTCATGGATTTCGAATCTCTGCACTCCAGAGCGGCCAAACTAACTCAGAGAATCCATACCTCCATATTGGATCTTATGAACCTCCTTCACCAAGCAGAACTCTCCTTCACTAACCTCAAGCCCCTGTTGAACTCCACCCCCCATAGATCACTAAGTTCTCCAAACACCCGCTGCCGCTTTCCGAGAGACACCTTCGTCCCCGCAAGCATCCATGCCACCTCTCGGAGGAAGAAACCCTAGCTCTCGTCTTCTCCTACAACGCTACCCTTGTCACACCTTGTCCGCTTGACCTCACTGAAATGAAAATCCTTGCCATCCTCTGGGACTACAACTCTGCCACAGCTACCCCCTGCCTACCGGACGTGATTTCCGAACAAGCCATCGGCATGGTCTCTATCAACCCCAACAGATCAGCGACCCTCTGAAACAGAAGTGTGGTCAAAAACAATCTAGTGACTATTCACCTGTCCGCCCCAACTCCCGACACTCCCTCTGACCCCTCTCTGTGTGGTCTCTTAATCCAGTGCCGATCAGCAGCTAAGCACACCGCCGATATTGCCGATCTCATCCTGAACAAAAATCTTGAATTAGCAATCCTAACAGAATCATGGCTCAACGAATCCTCATCTCCATGCCTGGACGGCCTAGTCCGTCCCATTTATAACATCGCATGGCTGAACAGGCAATCTAGCAAGAAAGGTGGAGGCATCGCCTGAATCTACAGTACTAACCTTCTTGTCACTGAACTTTGGACGGATACCACTGACTCCTGCGAATACATTGCCCTCTTCATTTGCAGCAACTCCACCCAACTGTGCAATCTGCACATATTTTACAACCCCCCAGGCATGAATGACTCATTCACTGACCACATCATGGAAATCATCACAGCTATGATTTCCTCCAATGCTAAAAACATTTTTCTTGGTGATTTCAACCTACACTTAAATGATCCCAAGGATCCCCATGTCAACGCCATCAAAGACCTCCTGGCTGACCAAGCCCTGACACAAGCCTGTTCACTCCCAACACACTCGAAAGGGGCCACTCTAGACTGGTTCATCTCTAAGGAATCAACAGTCAAGCTTATATCTATAGACCCATGTGACTGGTCTGAGGACCACGCCATTGCCTTCCTACTACCTGGCACCCACAAGACTAGGGCACCGCAACTGGTTATTCCTAAACGCTGGGTCAGAGACACCAAGAACCTGGACCATAAGGAGCTGGAGGCTTGCTACAAATCTGACCTCCCCCCCTTGCGTATCACAATGGTCAGTGACCTCAACAATCACTACTCTGCGACTATATCGAATTTCTAGATGACCTAGCTCCACTAAAACTGAAAGGAACCCAACTCAAAGACAGAAACCCCTGGTTCACGGGATCCCTTAACAATGAGAGGAGATCCCTCCAGCAATCTGAAAGAACCTGGAGATAGCACCCCTCTGCCGCCCATCTAAAACTTCTACGCCAGGCCAGAAATACCTACAACAGAAACATCCTCAACTCAAAAAAAGAATTCTTCAGAGCTGAACTGGGGGAACGCCTAGAACAGACACGGCAAGCTCTTCAAACTGGTAAAGCACCAATCTAATAAACTGGCTAAAACACCGAAAGAAACCCCAAAGTCTCTAATATCATCAGAGGAATTCTCCTCTTTCTTTGCGGCTAAAATCACAGCCTTAGGAAACGATCTCAGTCCCGCCATATACTCTCAAACCCTGCTTGACATGCCTCCTCCTTCCGCGCCGCCCCCACCAGATTCACCTGAAAATCATGCTCACTGGACCGACTTCAAATTCTATGATGAAGCCTCTGTCTCTCAAATACTATCCACCCTAAACCCGTCAAACCATTTTAATGACCCGCTCCCCTCCAACTGCCTTACTGCTGTTGCCCAATCCAATATTCCTAGCTCGACTGCAATAATTAACGCCTCTCTCTGGCAGGGAGCGATTCCCGCCTCTCTGAAAGCTGGTCAAGTCCTCCCAATTCTGAAAAAGCTGTCACTTGATCCAGCTTCCTCAGACAACTTCAGACCAATCTCCAACATCCCTCTCTTAGCCAAAGTGCTGGAGAAGGGTGTGCATCAACAGCTAAGTCAACACATCAACAACTTCCACCTACTCAATGACTTCCAAACCGGATTCAGACCTGGGCACAGCACTGAAACCACCATGCTCCACATCGTCGGTGATGCCTTCCAAGCCCTTGACAAAGGCAAAACCTGTCTTCTAATCCTCCTAGACCTATCCTTGGCCTTCGACACGGTCAACCATGAAAAGTTACTTGAACACCTCAAACTCAGGATGGGATTGGATGGCCCAGTTATCCAAAACCGTTCACAGAAATTTCTAATTAATGGCAATCTATCTGCTCCCTCTCCAGTCATGGTTAGAGTCCCTCAAGGATCAATCCTGTCCCCCACCCTCTTCAACCTTCACCTAGAACCGTTGGCCAAAGTACTACGCACTACGAATATCTCCTACCATATGTATGCCGACAACACTCAGATCTACATAAAAACTTCATCTCTTGATGAGATGCTTTCCCTGAACAAGGCCTTGAAATGTACTGTCCAATGGCTCGCCTCCAATCAACTCAAACTCAAGGTAAATAAAACTGAATATCTCCTAATTTCCCCTCCAAGAACCAACCCTGATATTCAAATATGGATTAAGGCTATCACAGCCTTAAATTGCCCACCGACCATCGTGGGCTCGGCCAAATCCCTAGTAATTACCCTGGACAGTACCTCGAACATGCTTGACCACATCAACTCGATGGCCAAATCAGCCAGATTCCATCTCAGGTACCAAAGGAAACTGAAACCCTTCCTCGAGGCTCCTGACCTCAAAATGGCAGTCCAAGGTCTAGTCATCTCCAGACTGGAATATGAGTGTTCTACCCTCTCGGGTTTACCCAAGGTCTCCCTGGCTACTTTAAAAGCCTGCCTCAATGCGGCAGCCAGACTAATTACCGGCAAAAGGAAATTCAACCACATTTCTCCACACCTGAAAGCTTTTGAACTGGCTTTCCCTTGAGGTAAGAATACAGCTTAAACCAGCATGCATCACACACAAGGCTCTATATTCGAATTTGCCTGCATATCTTTTTTAGAAACTTGTGGTTTCCGGAGAAACCAGAAACTCCTGGTCTGCCAAAGACCTCTTGCTCTAACCTGCACGTTTACGAAAACAAAAAACCTACAACCGTGCTTTCTCTGGGGCTGCACCAAGAATATGGAACTCTCTCCCGCCAGCCATCAGAGGAATCCCTTATCTAGCACGCTTCAAAACAGATGCAAAACCTTCCTTATCGGTAAATTCCCCGTTTAAACTCTGCCTTCAACCACCACTGATACCTTAATCTACCTCCGACCATTGCCGCCCCTCGAAGTAACTACTCAGCCCACCAAGAAACCTGGGGTCTTGTCTGGAGTATTTGTAAATGCAAATCGTACTTACTACCCCTTATGTATCCTGCACGGGGTTCCTACTGTGAGTATTTGTAAATGTAAACTGTACATACATGTTCCATCCATCCTCCCATATATCCAGCACCCCTCCCGCTCCTAATCGACTGTAAAGTCCTTTGTTTCCAAGCCTTTTGTACATTTCCTTGATTCCTGTAAAGCGCTCAGATACCCTAACGCTGAAGTTCGCGCTCTATAAAACACAAAATAAATAAATATATAAATGTCTTGTTTTAAAGTATGGCCAGAGAATTCAGCAGAGTTTCCTTAACATGCAGCATTTGTAATTTTTGAAGTATTTGGTTTATAAAATGAGTGTGCCTTTTATATTGTTGACTTAATTGTTTGTCTGATTTTATTGGATAAGGATCTTTATAGTTTGATTTTATTGGTTAGTTTAGTTTTAATTTGATTTTGGTTTTATCAGTTATGTCCTTCTATGGCAAACACTAATTATAATGTTTGATATATAGTTTGATAGTTTTAAATATTATTTTGTTTATATATATACATATATATATATATATATATATATATATATATATATATATATATATATATATATATATATATATATATATATATACTTTTATTACGATTTAGATTGTTGTATAAAGGTTTGTAGGTAAGGCAAATTTGATTTTGGTTATATTGTTATGAATTTAGGTATATATTTTATTGGGCTAAATGAAAAATATTTTGGTGATGTAATATATTTATTGTTAAATAGTACCTTTAAATACAATGTTTTATGTTTATTTTAAACAATTGTTTTACATAAAAAGTGCTTTCTTAAAATGATTATGTAATTATTTTTTGAGATATTATTGTAATCAATTATGTATGAATCAATATTTTGTATGCATTATACGTTTATTTAAAGGTGACAATGTTTTTGATATTTTTGTTTTTGATATATGTAAAAATTCATGTTTTGTGTTCTCAATATGTGTGTTTTTATTAGTTTTACAACTGTATAAATCAATGCATTTGAAACAAACTGTTACTGTCTATTGCCATACAAATGGTATTGTATTTGTAGTTTTAATTATAACCAATGTGAAAGTCTACACTACAACAGTACAGTGCTTATTAGAACTGCTCTCTCAGCATTAGTGCTCTACCGTAATAACTCAATACAGTGTTCTGAAGGACTAATTTGATTCCATTAATTTGTTTCACTATGAGAGCAGTATGTCTAAAAACATATAACATTTCAACATACAATTATCTCAAACAAACAAGTGGATCATATAAATAAAGCTATATACTTTCCTCCTTATCTCTAAGATCACAACATAGTCAATTTAATGTTCTCTTTGTATGTATCCATATTCTTCATTTTCCAGGACACATATTAGAATCCTTCCTTAGCTCTTCATAAACATCACATTGTTATCTCACAGTAAATGTCTAGGAAAAGTCAAGACCGTAAAGCTTAATGCAAACTTCATTTTGATATACAAAATCAAAAGTATTAGTACTAAAATAAATTACTGCAGAAAGTCATAAAAATCATTCTTTCTAGAGTAGAATGTTGGTTACTGGCAAAAATAGATATAAACCACAAGAATGAATAACTCATTTCAATCTTAATTGGAATTTCATTCTCATTAAGCCATCTTTGTTTTAACCCAAGAGCATATATTAGTTTAAAATCTACCTCAAACATATAAAAAATAATCCAAATAATTATCAATGTATTCATCGTTTTAGGCCATGTGCAACAAAGTATCCACATTTCATCTTAGAATACTTGTAAATGAAAACAAACAGGACAACCTGACTTAGCTCATATATGCAGGATATTCAGTTAACTTCACACTAATCCAGATGAAAAACGAAAAACAGGAAAGACCTATACACAGCTAGGAGGGATATTTACCTCCAAAAATATTGCTAAACATGGACAGCACTCTTGTTATATTTCTAATAAACGTTCTCGTCTTTACTGAATAAGACATCCACAAATAACTTTGCAGAGATGTCCAAACCTTTAAAACAAATCTAATGATTGTAATGTGTTTCATTAGCAGATAATACATTATTTGTTGTAAGTAATTATTCTGTACATGTTCCTTTAGTTTACCTTTGATTGTATTGGTCAGGACTAGTTTTCAAAGATGTAAAAGTGTTATTTTGTTCTGGTAAACAGTTCTTTATTGGCATTTGAACATTATGGCAGAGCAACAATAATCAAGGCATCGGTGTAATATTACAGCCATGTCGGTCACATCAAAACACACAATACAAAAGTCACAGCCTGATAAAATTAAATTATAGGGCATCACTGAGGAACATCTGTAAGAGGCAATGCCCAGAAGATACAGGAGTTGATCCCACCTCCTGTGAAAGACAGGGAAAATAAGTTAAAAATACATACCACCTTTCTCTCCGAGCAAAGGTGCCCACAATTCATGCTTATGCTACAGTAATGACCAATAAAGTGTATAATTCAAAACAATTAACAACCAAAAACAGTCAGCAGGGGCAATCATAGTGAACCATGGGAGCCAATAAAGCTGGGGTTAAGGATAATGTATTATATTAAAATGTTTAAGATGGTAAAAATAAATCTGCCATTCATAGATTAAGGTTTTGAGACTATACCCAGGGATACATTGTTACTGGCCGAAAGAAAGTGATAAAACTTGAAAAACAGTAAAGAATGTGTTAAAAATAATTGAATCTTAAAAAGAAGATTAGAACTTGTTTGCATGCCAAATGTTTTTCTGATTTTTTCAAAACAGAAATAATGCATATCGGTTTACTGGTTAAACACTAATATGGTTAACTTGTGGAAAACATAAATGTTTAAAAAATGATGGTCAGGAACATCTCATACATTTTCACAAAAGTGGATGCTCCTAATCATGGAAACCCTTGAAGTTTTGATATTTCTCACCAGAGAAATTGAAGTCTAGGGGAATAAGATGATGGAGGACACCATATTAATTGATAGCACGAAGAAGAATTTGGAGGAATGTAAAAGAGAGGTAAAAGAAATGCAAAGAATATCTATTAAAGCAAAGGATTAATAAGCTAAGAAAAGATGAGAAACATCTCTCAAAAAATAAAGCATATCCATATTTAAGAAAGGATCATTACGAGACTTAGAAACAGGGAACCACTTGGCAAGAAATTCTGAGAGGTGTGTAGAGCTAAAAAGATAGTCACATTCTCAGAGTCATCATCAAGTAGGACACGCTCAGGAAGAGAAACATAAGTATCCACAGAACAACAGAGCTGAGACTCCAAGGGACTTTATTCAGACCTAGAGACACGCACGTTGGCAGAATTGGTAAATAGTGCTCCCATTGTCAACCTTTCAAAACATAAGGCCTCATTACGATACTGGTCAGATTGACTGTACGACCGCCATCTGCATGAACCCTTTCCAACGATCGGGAAGTTCCCCCGTCGCATTACGAGGCAACCTCTGCTACCTCAGCAGTCGCATCCACAGTGGAGCATATATCCCCAACTATGTTGCTGCAAATGTGTACAGAATCACAGAAAACATGAATTGTACACACATGCATGGCACATGTGGGGGTATGCCTTGTGCACCGTGCACCATGCACCTCATTGCTGGAGTGTGGCAGAATGTGTATAGTTCAGTCAATGGGGATACATAACGCAGCGGGGCTTACCTTGATTCCGGCATCCACAGGATTTGAGTTACGGGGTTCATCTACCCAGGTGTAGGAGGGACCTGGAGGAAGTGAATCATGGCCGAGGCTGCTGGAGAGAAGTAGATTTGTATGACTATGCACCCTAAATCTTTTGTTTCCGAAAATTGTGGCAGCCAGTCAGACCACCACGATTGGGTCATCGTAAATTTATATCATAATCCGGACGGCTCGTCAAAGATCCCTGTACAGCCCTACGGATGCAGTTTTTCTGTCGGAGTTGGGGTTTTTTGTTGTTTGTCGCAGTACACAATGCATACATCGTAATCCGGCAGTTGGACCGACCGCTTCCAACAAGACTGCTGCAGTCCAACCGCCTCCGCCAGGACCGCGAAAGCGGGCCAAACCGGCATCATAATGAGACCCATAGTATTACTTGTGAAGAACAATCTATTCCGGAAGCAGCCTTGCCCCATCTTCTAGCTACTTTCCTGGATCATTTTCAATTAATCCAAGGCATCTCTAGGCTTTTTAGAAAAGTATGATGAAAGCATTTTTTGACACTACAGACTGAAGAGAAGTTGATTGATTTACAGTATATTGCCACCCTTCCCACTTTACTCCCATTCCAGTTGGTTTAGGAAAATATATGCTAAATGGAGTCAATACGTTTTTTAAAAAATCCAAAAGAGTAGCCTTCAGTCTGTCCAAGAGGGAAACAAAGCGCTTAGATGTTTGAAATTTCAACATGACCTAATTGTGAAGTCAAAAGTATAATATCAGGTCAATGCTCAGTAATAGCCTCCACAACCCAAAAATACGATCTGATAAGTTATTTAGTTTGAAAGAATATATTAAACAATCTGACCTATGAAAGAATTTTCTGGAATAGTTATCAGAAACGGAATGTGCGATCTTGAACAGTCAATCTGCAAGGATGACCAGTGTGTGTGGGCTACCTAAAATTCACAAAAAGATTTTAAAAATCCCCCGTTTGTACCCTGTACAGCCAGTATGGGCTTGATGACCAAACTTATTTCTAATGCGTAGACTTTTTTTAAAAAAATCAATTGCGAAGAAAACGTCATACTTATTAACATAACTAATAAGATGATCAAAAAAGGAAAAAAAACTTTGATTTGGATAGAAAAGGGTCACTGGCTTTAATATAGGTGCCCTTTACACCAACATGTCGCAAAAAAGATGTGATAAATGCAATATTGTCGATTCTGGAGAATGAACAACACAATTTACCCATACCAGATGGTTTTTAATTTAAACTCTGGGAGATTGTTGTATATAACAACTTTTCCAATTTGAAAATGAATTTTTCCTATAAATTAAAGGGAAACTGGTGGAAATTATTTGGGCCCTTAATTTAGTTAATTTGTTAATATCATAGTTTGAAAAGAAGATTTTATTTAATCGGATAGCCCCTGTTTCTGAGAATGGAATCCAATGCTCCAGAGCCATCAACAATATTGTTTTCATATAGGGGGGTGATTTTGAAGGCTTTGACACTGATGTAGACTTGCTAAATGCTTGTGATGAGAATTGTGAGTAACAGGCACCAAATCACAAATGAAGGCACCACTCCTTATGATGGGGATCAAGGAGGAAGATACAAAGCTTGTCACTTATGCGAATACAGTATTGTATTAGAAGAGTAGTCTCCCAATCAGCCAGAAGGGCCTTCTTCTCTTCAGCCAATTATTATGACTCAGACATAATTTACCAATGTAGGAGGCTTTCTTTTCCATGCCAAACATTTGAGTTCAGAACTTGTGGACAGAAAATATCCTTGTAGAGTTATTAGGAAAACTTCAAGACATGCTAGATATTATAACAGAGAGACACTATTTGAACCTAATGGTCATCAACAGGAAAAAGTAAAAATTGTAGATTTAGTGACGTTTACCTCAAAAGTAAACTAGTTGAAAAACCTAATAATCTTGAGGTGCCACAATTCCATAGGAGGAGAGAAGACTGAAAAATCTATCTTTGCACTTAAATGCAACAAGAGTTTGAAAAATCGTCTGGTCCAAGTTGATATTAATGAACCTGAGAGAGATAACCAAAGCCATTTGTGGAGCAATAAAGAGAGTCTCTGTCCACTTCAATGTGGTACATGTATTTCCTGTTGACTTACAGCAGAGGGAGATGAATTTACAAACAATGGAAGGACATACATGTATAAGACTTTCACAAATTGCAGAACATTTACTGGTATATATGTTATTGTGTGTCCATGTGGATTGTATGTTGGTGAACTAAAGAGATAGGTACTGTTTCGCATCAGTGAGCACCTAAGTGATAGTTGTGTTTAGATGCTCAACTGAAGAATGGGTCATGTACATTAGAGGTGAGGTCCCCACCTTGTTTACGGTTTATTATTTTAAGGTATCTCTTAACGATCAGAATGTTTTCTTTGAAAACGTTTGTATTTTTGATTTTTCATTGAACTTAATTTTATAAATATGGACATCTTGGTAAAGTACTCCATTGGCATCTACTTCACTAAGCACAAGAGCATATAATAAAATATTATGAGGTTGTTATCCATTTTTAGCAATATTTTTGGCAGAAGATAATGCTCTGAGTTTTTGTGGGTGGCATGATGAGATACTGTAATATTAGGCCTTTCTGCTTTTCAGCTGCATTTATCTGAAGTTAACACAACATCCAATGTATATAACAAAAAATGGTTGTCCTATTTGATGACATTTACAAGCATACAGACACTGTTATACATGGCCTAACATTAAAGATACATACTTTATTAGAGTGTGAGGTTTATGTTATGGCTATATTTATCAGGAACTGTGATTCTAGTCTATGAAAGCCAGGATTTTATGAATTTCGGCAATCATTTATTGTATTACTTAGACATTGAATTTTATATATCACAGTGATGTTTGTGCTTAGCATTACAATCCCAAATTTTCCAACTCATTAATTAGGATAAAACGGCCTGTTCATGAAGGAATAGGAGAGGATGAACATATGTGGCCTGAAACAAGAATTACAATGATATGTAAGAAGAGTACATTAAAGTAATTATGTTTGAAATCTTAGAGATAAGGAAAAAAGGTGATATTGTATTTACATAATCACAATTTCTTTTTCACATAATGGCATAGAGATATTTTGTATGTTTTAGGTATATGAACTGATGAAAACAAATTGGTCGTACTGATCCTCAAGAAGGTTCCAGTGAAGTAATACAGTAGCCACAATGTTGCTAGACAAATCAAAAAGCATTGCACTGTAAACATCAACGTGGATTGTACTTCAAATGACAAATATGAGACCATTTGAATGTCAACAAACAATACCATTTGTTTCCAATTATTGATTTATTTAGATTTAAACGTTTACAGGTGGTATTTCGGTGTAAGCTTGTCAATCTTTTTTGTCCTTACCTTACAACATTGCCTCTTTAACAGCTCTTTTAACTAGCTGGTGTTAATGCTTAGACTGACTATTTTTCAAGCACATTTTTTTTTCTTTTTGGTTAAGTACTCCACAAAAGTATGTGTGTTTTCCAGTTGTCTCCCCAGTGTGCTTCGCTTCCCCTCTTTGTGCTGTACTCACTTGCCTGTGTGCCTCTCACCCACCTCTTCCCCCTACATTATGTCCTTGCCTTGTGTGCTATCTCACCTGTACAGCATGGCAACATCCATTAACAAAAGCAGTAGGTCTCATAGGTGAGACGTATTGGCTTTGCCAATGCTTGCATGCAGATGCCCATGTTGAGGACCAAAAGGATCAACCACAATTAGGTTCCTTTCCTCTCTGCCACTTCACTCCCCATATTCCCCCATTCCGACTCATTCTCACTTCCCTTTTTCCTACCATCCCATCATGTACTGTCCACTCATTCTCATCCGTTCACTCTTCTCTCTTAGACTGCCATTTCTGTCAGTGTCCCCTTTTCATATCTGCTATTCCCTAGAAAAACCCTTTCTGCTAAAATCAGACCTCTTTTCTACCAGGTTGATAATATATGGCTCAAGAGTTCATATTCTGATTTCAATGACTGAGTGGTGCTATAAATAAACATAAAAGATATCCATAAATCTGTGACAATGCTTGGCTGCATTGCTTTATAAATACCACTCAAGCTGGATTTAGCTTTATTTGCAAATAGATGCAAGCTGAAAATGACCCCTGTTAGATCCACTCATCAGTAGGATAGCTGAATGGGTAATGTGCCAACTGGAGTCATTTAAATATAACCTGCAGGGAACAACAACAGGTTTGAACCCTCCGGGTCGACTCTGCCTTTTATACTTCTTCTGCTTCATGAATAGATTTGGGGCTAAAGCCCAATAAACCTGATGTCCAGATTAAGGCTGTGGTTGAGGATTGCCCTCAACTGTGGAAGCATCTAGCAATGTTCCACGACTTGCACAGAGGTAGCGCCCTCAGGATGGATTGCACTTCGAGGAGGATTGCAGTGGAATGAACACTCGACACAAAGAAAAGCAGAATCAAGAGCATGACACCTATGTGATTCACATAGATATTTGTTAGCTATTTTTACACAAACTAAAATATTTTTTCCCGTGCAATAAAAAAACAATTTTGGGATTCTCAAAAGTTGAGTTTGGACTTGCAAATGAATTTTCACACACGAACATTTTCGTGTGATTAAATATACCTCCACGGAGAGGAAGTGGGCATTAGCGTAGATTATGAAACTCTCACAAACCTACCCATTTGGGGTATTCACAAACTTGTGGCTGACCTATTCCCACTACAGAAATATCTGAGATTTAAATTGCTTTCCAGGGTTGGAGGTGGTAGGGAACAGTCCCGGAAATTGGGGGTGTGGTTTAAGAAGTTTGTTTGCACTTGCACTACAGCTGTTGCTCTTATCATACAAAAATATTCACACATATTTCAGCACATGGAAATGGAATTCTCAGTACAGCCTCTAATCGTCACAGATGTCCAGGCATACTTCACGGAATGTTTGTGCATTTCTGAAAGCAGTAAATCTGCATCCACGTGAGTTTGTAAACTTGCACGTGCTGATGTGTGACCTTCTCACCAACTCAAGTTCCGTGTTTTCCATCCTGTGCATGGTGTAAGGACGCGTTGTGCACTCCTGGGATGGAAGACATTCTTCGCCCTTGGCCCATCACATGCAGCCAATCAAGCGCCATTATTAAAACACTCCTTGAAAGCAGAGGGAGCCAGTGCTGTGGGTGATGGATGGAAGTGTGTCAGAATATTAGAGAATGGATTATTTATGTAGAATATATTTAATATGCCGCGCGCCTAATGCGATTACGAGGCTCTGTGCACTGTTAGGACGACACGCGAGATGTGAAAATGAAATGAATGGGGGCGGTGTGGGCGAAAGACAGTCGGGGGAAGAGATTCAGTAAACATGAACCCACACACCTGCTGCACACACCGGCCAGGGTACAGCGGCAAGAGTGGCATGCACGAAGGGAAGCTGCTCGAAACAGAGAACTGGGAGAAGGAGGTGATGGCTGCAGAAAAATTACTTATTCAACAAAGAACAATTAGCTTCACTATTTGGAGCGTTATTTAAATACTAAGTCACCGGATCCCTGACAATGTCCCTGTCTCGTGATACAAATATATTTAATGCTGAGGATTTTTCAGTCAGTAGTACTGGGCAGAATCTGTGGAGGGCAATGTTGTTTATACTGCTGCCAATGCTTAATTTGAGCCGGTAGTTTCTGGTGCTCAGCACTGGCACTTAATCATCAACAACGGTGCTTTTCATGAGGACCAGTTCACACATTCATTGACAGGAGATTAAGTGATTTGCCCAGAATCATAGGATGTTGAGCGGATGCTGAGGCTCGAACCTGGTTCCTGGTTCCCCAGCTCTGAGTTAGCAGATCTGACCATTACGCCACATCCTCTACCCACTTTCATGGTTAGTTGTTGGTTCTGTTTTAGGCGGTGTTAACAGGAGAAATGGGCTGGAATAAGCTGCCTCCTGACGAGAGCCCTGGAACATAGGGGCATATTAGCAAGAACCTCGTTAAAATTATCGCCGTTTTAGCGGCAGGAAACTTCCGCTAAAACGGCGATAATGGACTTGATAATATGCGTTATAGAATTCCAATAGAAGCCCAGGTTTAATGTGCAGGACATCTAACCTGGGCTTCTATTGGCATTCTGTAACGCATATTAGCAAGCCCATCATCTCCGTTTAGCGGCAGTTTCCTGCAGCTAAAACTGCGATAATTTTAACGAGGTTCTTGCTAATATGCCCCTTATTTTTTTTTATGAATGAACCACTGCTGCTGTCCCACTAACACACATAATCCTCCAACTGGGGAACTATGGTACCCTTTGTACACTTGACTCTCCAACGGTAGTGAGGGCGAGCAGTCAGAGCTTACTTCAGGAGGTGTGGAGGTTTTAGGACTCATACTATATGGCATAAAAGGTTAAACCCAATAAATAAAATATCCAGACAGAGCTATTTTTTCTTAAGGAACAGTCTTCATTCACATGTAGAGAAGTATGGCAGCTTCAACAATGTACACAATGCATGTATGAGATAAATAATTAAATGTGTGATGTTTGATGCGTTGTAATGCAAGCACTCCATGGGAAGAGGAATTGACATCCCGAAGTAGCAATAGCCTGAGGTAAGAGAGAAACATTCCTCTGGGGAGAGCCACAGTCCACTCTATTAATATCTTAAAGAATTGATAACAATAAGTCTAGCAGACAACTGCACTGCAACACCAGACCTAAGAGGAGGTTACAACACCTTCTAAAGACAGGGTAAAACCTCAAATACAATATAGCAAATATGTGATTAGGCACTACGCAACAAAGTCAAATGAAAATGGTGTCCTATATGGGAAGGATCATCAGCAGTTTTTAGGTCTCGGCTAGACAGCGCTTGTGCTGTGTCTTCAAGACTATTATGTACAACAATGGGCTTGAGGCCCACGGACTGCATAGCATTCATTTACTTTACTGCCACTCTTCTGTGCTGCTCCATAGTTGGCCAGCATGCTCCAGTCGTCATTTCCTTTTCTTTCTGTGGTGCGTGGATCAAGCACAGATTGGTTCATTTTAATTAGAGTGTGGCCGCCACTGGCGCTGTTATTCAGGTACTATTTGTTCTCCTCCCACCCAGCAGTTTTTTGTGTTCCGACCCCTGTTCCTCCACGCACTCCTCCCCATCTTTATCTTAAACATCAGCATGCACACTTTCAGCTGCCCGTGTGACTCATTTCCCCAGCTGTTGCCCGTTTATAAGAAATGTTCTTGCATGGTCACTTTGACTTAAAATGCAACGCCGCCCTATTTTAAAAACAATGTACGTACAAGGCTATTTACAATGCACATCTTTTGAACTAATGAACCTTTTAATATTCATCCCCTCTCAAAGTAATGGCCAAAATACTTTTATTTATACCCAGGCCTTCTCTCATTTACTTAACAAACACAATCATGTTTCACACAAAACATGCCACGGACTGTGTTTCCGAAATGTCAAAGCCACATTCCATTGTGGACATGAACTTCAGATCATTCCTCCAGTCACTATTACAAACTTAAGATGTCCTTTTTCCATGATGCAAGTCTGCACAAGTTTCTACAAACATGTTTCTTTATAAACAAAGAGTCTTCTTTTTACCACGGGCGGTTTAATTTGACTACGTATATGTATTGCCTTCAAAACCACCCCTTCATTTTCTGTAGTTGTATCCACACACAAATCCACTTCACATCATTCCACTCCATTCAATTCCATGCCACACAATTCCATGCCACCTAATTCCATGCCCCGCTATTCCACAACTTACAATTCCACTCTATGCCACACAATTCCCCTCAAAGCTGTATAATTCCACTCTACACTGCATAATTCAACCCCATGTAATTCCACTCCATGCCTCATATCTCCACTCTCCGCCACATAGTTCCACTACCCTCCTTGCCACATAATTCCATCCACTCCAATCAATGTCACATAATTCCACTCTGCACCACATAAGTACACTCCACACATTTCCAATCCACTACATGCCACATAAGTCAATTCCATGCCTCATAATACCAATACTACATAATTCCACGGCAAACAATACCACACCACAACATTCCATGTTACACAATTCCATTTCATGCCACATAATTCCATATCACATGATTCTACTCTACAGCACATAATCCCACTTCATACCATGCCACATAATTCCACACAACACCACTTCAAATTATTCCACACCACAGCGCATAATTCTACTTCACTTCACACCACATAATTCCACTCCACACAATTGTATTCCACTAACACAATTCCATGTCT
Source organism: Lissotriton helveticus (assembly GCF_964261635.1). Classification (NCBI taxonomy): domain Eukaryota; kingdom Metazoa; phylum Chordata; class Amphibia; order Caudata; family Salamandridae; genus Lissotriton; species Lissotriton helveticus. Next base: position 202,182,619 of record NC_136058.1, on the reverse strand, counting down.
AATAATTCAACGCCACACCACACAATTCCATGCCACACAATTCCACTCCAAATAATTCCAAGCTTCATAATTCCACTCTATAGCACATAATTTCATGCCACAAAATTCCACTTCACTCCATGCCACATAATCCCATTCCACGTCGCATAACTCCACTCCGTGCCACATAATTCAACTCCATGCCATATAATTTCACTCCACACCACATAATTCCATTCCACAGACTTCCACTTCACCTAACACAACACAATTCCACATCACACAATTCTCCGCTACACCCCACAATTCCACACCACATAATTCCACTCCATGCCATATAATTCCACTCTAGACTGCAGAATGCCACCCACATAATTCCATGTCATACCACCTAATTCCATGCCACATAATTCCATTTCATGCCACAAAATTCCTCTCCACACAATTACAGTCCATTCCACACAACAGCAGTCTGTGGCACATCATTGCACTCCATGCCACACAATTCCATGTCTCACAATTTTATTTCATGCCACACAATTCCACACCACACAATTACAGTCCACTCCACACAACTGCAATCCATGCCACATAATTCCAATCCACATATTCCCACATCACTCCACACCACATAATTTCACTCCATGCCACATATTTACTCTCCAATGCACGCCACATAATTCCGCTCCACTTAAGGCAACATAATACCACACCACACAATTCTATATTACACCACATAATTACACTCCAACCCACATAATTCCACTCAACAACATATAAATCCACCCACATCACATAATTCCATGCCATTCCACCTAATTCCACACCACACCGCCCAATTCCACTCCACACCACATAATTCAACTCCACACACTTCCACTACACACCACGCAAATGCACTTCACGCCATACAATTGCACAGCCACCATAGCAAAACAAAGCACTATGACCTGGAACCCTGCTGGTCACGCCCTAGTGCCTTTTTACATTTTCCCCACTCCACCTCCACCCTCTCCTGTGCTGTGTTGCTTGCGTCACCCATGTGTTGTGTATCTTATCCCGCCCCTCCTGCTAGACAAAAAAGCAATATGACCCAGCCAGGACTGCTCCCATCATAGTGTTTTTTCATTGACTTTCAGCCATGCTGAACATCAGCATTGCTGCTATATAACATTGCTAAAAAGACATTGATGGGGTGTGGCCTGGGAGGCAATGGAGTGGCAAACACAAGCAGATGTTGGACGGAGCTCTGAAACTTTTCAGACACTCACCCACAGTCACAGATCTGGGTTGAATCTATCATCGTTCTTTAGCTCACTTCGCCACCCCAGTGCAGACACAGCCATATGCAAATCAGTCTTGACTCTGTGCCTCATGGGAACAGTCCAGCCCAAACTGCCATGCCATGTCTTCCCTTGACTGGAAACAAGCATCCTGGGACCGGTTTCTGGCTAACAGCCCTCATCAGCCAGGCTAGCTTGAATCCAGTGGCAAAGTGAGCAAGGGACCCACGTCTGAGCATACCCTGCCAAATTAGGGCGAACAAAGCAAACACAAGGAGATGATGGACGGAATGCTGAAACTTTTCAGACATTCACCCCAATCACATATCTGGGTTGAATCCATCATCGTTATTTAGCTCCCTTCGCCACACCAGTTCAGACACAGCCATATGCAAATCAGTATTGACCCTGTGCCTCATGGGAACAGTCCAGCCCGTACTGCCAAGTCATGTCTTCCCTGGACCAGAAACAAGCATCATGTCACCGGTTTCGGGCAAACAGCCCTCATCAGCCAAGCTAACTGGAATCCAGTGGCAAAGTGAGCAAGGAGCCCACGCCTGGGCATACCCTGCCAACTTAGGGCAAACAAAGCAAACACAAGGAGATGATGGACGGAGCGCTGACATTTTTCAGACACTCACTCCCAGTCACAGGTTTGGGTTGAATCCGTAAACCCTTGCTGAGCAGGGCACACCTCTACCATGCTCCCTTGCTTCCTAACACATCCAAAACAAATGTAACCAAATTCCTAAGTTATGACCTACAGCATGACCCTGATGTCCTCCTGCTCTAGGAGACCCACTTGACGGGGGCCGACTGCCATCTTATGGCACATCTGAAATAGCCTAAGCAACACTGGACATACACAACTACCAAAACGCTGGGAGTGGGTACAGTTTGTTAGGCAAGCTTCTATACATCAGTGGTTAGAGAGGTCTGTGATAAGGAGAGTCATTATTTGCTACTACACCTTCTCCGGGGACAGCACTGATGATCCTTAATTTATATGCGCCATATATGGCGTATCCTGCGAGAGCGGCTAGAGGGGGTGGAGGGCGATTTCATAGTTTGTGGGGACTTTAACCTGGTGTGGGACCCTTCCCTAGACCGCAGTGGGATGACTTTTCAGAACACTAGGGCTTTGTCCTCACGCTTAAAGAGGGATATAGAGGACCGAGACCTCGTAGACGCATTGCGCTGTAAGCATCCTGAAACACGAGACTACTCTTTCTTATTCGTACGTCCATGCCTCTCACTGCCGCATAGACTACGCTTTCATCACTCCTTAGCTCCTCCGCCACTTAAGTACAGTGGAGCTCTCTGACGTCTCCATTTCAGATCATGGACATTTAGAGCTTTCAAGGGCTGGTAGTACAACCGACCCTGGAGACACACCACGCTGGCGCCTGCCCCCACATCTTTTGTGCAATCCTTTAAATGTGTAGGAGATACATACAGGAATCACAGACTACTTTACGCTCAGCGCACTCCCCAAACCTCCCTCCACACGCTCTGAGATGGGTTCAAAGCCACTATTAGGGGCACTATTATGTCCATAACCACTCCGCAGGGGCGGGAGGTGAGACTAATAGAGTCAAACCTATCAACAGCGATTAGGCAGCTAGAACACCTAGACAAAACGGCCTCATCCTGCCGGATCAAGCGGCAGCAATCTATCTTATGTGGCCAATTGCGCACTCACCAGACAGGCAGGTCGGAGCGAGGGCTCCTGGCAGTACAATAGCGATATTACGAGGGGGAGACAAGGTGGGTAGACTCTTAGCTCACTGGCTGCATCATGTATGTGCCAAGGCACATATTGATAAGATTCAGGAGGGTGACATGGGATGGGCAATAGCAGAAAGGGATCAACTGGAGACCTTTCAGGCTTATTACCAACAGTTGTATTCTCAGGAAGCCCCTCCCCTACGCTTCTTCACTCCTATTTAGCTGAGTGCGCATGGGATACCCTACACCCGCAACACGCTGCCCTTTTAGATGAACCGATCACAGCTGAAGAATTATGCACTCTGGTCTGGGCCCTTCCTTGAGCAAAACACCCGGTCCTGATCGACTCTCGGTCCTCTTCTACCGTCTCTTTCTGCCCCACCTTCAAGAAAACCTGCTGAGACTCTTCAACTCCTTTACATGGGACATGGGCCTCACGCCCACAATGGGATGCCACTGAAATATCCTTCATACTCAAAGCAGGCAAGGATTGGCCCTGTGAACCTATTATCTCCCCACAGATACTAAGCTTTTCACCAAAATATTAGCTGCACAAGTGGAACAATACCTACTGGGTCTCATTACCTGGGTTCAAGTGGGCTTCATTCACCACCAGCAGGGGGCGGACAATGTTCGCCGCATAGCACACTTAGTGGAAAAATTGCCTTGTTTTGATATCCCGGTGTGCCTTCTCTCGCTTGATGCGGAGAAGGCCTTTGAGAGGGTAAAATGGTCTTCTCTCCGTGCAATTCTGAATGAAATAGGGCTGGGGAAGGCTTTATCACCAAAATGATGGCCTCTTACATGGCATCAGTAGCCAATATCCACGTTAACGGGCGAACTGCGCGACCTATATCTCTTCATCGGGGTACGCCGCAGGGGTGCCCGCTATTGACCTTTCTGTTTGCCCTGGCGGTTGAAACTCTTGCCGCCTTTTGGTGGCCAAACGCATAAGATAAGCTTGTTAGCGGATGATCTCCTGCTTACACTTAAGCAACCTGAGATATCCTGCCCAGTGTTGTGGAGTGCCTGCAGGTCTAAATAGGCTGTTTCTGGTTTTAAGATCAATATGGCCACGTCGTCCGTGCTTAATCTCACTATTACGGCCCGAGATGTAATAACCCTTCCAGTGGTCTTCGGACTCCATCAAATACTTAATCTTTAACATAACCCCCAAACTCACCTCCTGATCTCGGGCCAACTGGCCCTCCCTCCGCCACTCCATCCTGGCTCATTATCAGAGATTGAAGCCCCTTCATATCTCCAGGGTGGAGCGTATAAACGTCCTAAAAATGAATGTACTTCTGCGGGTCCTCTACCTATTTCAGACATTGCGCATGTCGAACCCGCAAGACGATATCCTGCACCTGCAAAGGGACATTTGTGCTTTTATATGGAATGGGAAACAACCCGGATAGCTAACTCCTTGCTGATGCTGCCGCGGAACAGGGACGGCTTAGCTTGCCTTAACCTCCTAGAGTATTATTGGGCGGCCCACCTCCTGTATGTTTCTGAATAGGTGGTACGGGAAAGTGAGAAGCACTGGTTCCACATGGTCCGCGCAGTCACGTGTAGGCCCCTGTGGGATCTTGCTTGGAGGCTAAATATGCCCGGCCATGCAATGCATATGCTGCCACACCTGCCACACCGACTAGGATGGTATTGGAGGTTTGGGACAGGGGGGCCCTAATGAAAGGACTGATTACTTTCCCATCCCCTCACACCAGCATTACCCTCAACGCAGCATTCCCCCTGGGACTATCACCCCTTTCCTTTTGTAGCTGGAGCGAAAGAGATTGTCAGACATTCAAGGACCTCTTTATTGTAGGCACCATGAAGTCATTGACAAATACAGAGCAGAATTTAAACTCCCACCCACCACACGACTCTAATACCACCAGCTGCGGCACTGGGTACTACACCCCACAGTTTACCCTACGGGTACCTGCCTTTACACCCTATTTGAGAAGCTAGTGCGAGCCTTTGATAGTGTACATGGGCTCATATGCAAAAGATATAAGGTGCTCCAACATTCCGTCCCGATTCGCACCCATAAATATTAATCCATGTGGCATAACACCACTCAGGAGGAAATAACACATAATCAGTTGGAGACACTGTGGCAGGACACACCTATTGCTGTCTATCTTCGGGAGACCGTATATAAATTGATGTTTCAATGGTATTATACACTCACTCGCTTGTCTAGTGTTTATTTGGAGTTCTCCCCTTTCGATTGGCGCTGCAGGGAGGGAGAGGGTACCTGCTGTCATATCTGGTGGTGCTGTAGAGTGATTGCTACATACTGGAAGGAGATACTGGGCCATATTAAAGACATCGTAGGCTATCCCCTCCCCCTTTTATATTCTTTAAATTATCTTAGGCATATGACCTTCTTACTTGGCCGCAATGACCCAAGCAGACTGGACACTCATTAGGTACCTACTTTTGGCAGCATGACAGCTCATAGTACCTATGTGGAAGCAATCAACCCCTCCCTCTGTCACACAATGGTTCACTCGAGTGTGGCATCTCCTAGCAATGGGGGGATACCTCAAAACTAGACTAACACTGACAAAAAGTTCTGACATCTGTGGAAGACCCGGATATTGTTCTATATCCTTTTATAGGATTGGATGAAGCCTCTGGGGCCCTATTGGAGGAGGGAGGGGAGACTAGAGCGCTGCTCTTTTAATTTACTTGGAGTTCTGTGTGGAGCCGGAGGCTCATATGTATATTACTGTGGCGAGGAAGACAGGACGAGGAGGTAATGACTACTACTTGTTAAATGTTGACAAGGCATACTGACTGATATGGGGCCTGAAAATTTTACAAGTTGCAACCTGCAGCACTTAATGCAGCTTACACTGCTGGCAGCGTTGGTGATGGTGAACACCATGACAGTAGTGTGATCCAACTGTATGGAATCACCAGGGGCATACACTACATGTATGTAGGCTCTGTTTAACACAATGTGCATTTTTACCTTGTGTTCAAGGCTGATCTCAGCATGTGGTGCGTAAGAATGTCTGTGGACTCCTTCTGTTCCCACCAAGGGTATCATGGTGCACTGCAAGGTCATCATATTCTAGGCTTTAAAAGTTAATGTATTAAGATATATATTGAAAAAATGTGTTTTTCGTAATTACTTGTTATTCACAGCACTTTAACACTGCTTCAAGATTGAATTTCTTTTTAGTTTCTCAGATAGTTAAAACAGGGATATCGATTATCCTTCTCAGATCGTCCGATAGTCACTTTGGAACTTAAAGTCAGCACTCAAAGTAGGCTCACCCGGAGATGGCAGATGGGTAGGCTTCTCTTGGTAGATCAGTTCTGGATGGATGAAACCAAAATATTAATTGCAGAGTTTTTTCAAATAAATACAAAATCAGCCCCAATTTTTGCTGACTGGGAATCCTTTAAAGCCGCCTTTCGAGGATAGGTTATCGCCTATAAGGCCCAAGTAATTAGGCTACATGTCACCAGAATAGGCGAGCTACAAAAGGCTCTTAATGCTGCCACAGAAACCACAGTAATATGGTCAGACCAGAACAAAATTATATTTTTGAAAGCATCCCAGAATTTAAGAGACGTTGTTTCATGAGAAGAGATATGCAATTAGAATACCTTTCGGCAGATGGCTTATGAAGAAAGCCAGCAGATCGGTAAACCTTTGGCATGGTCCTCTAAGGTTAGAAAAAACAAAAAAAATAATTCAGACAATTTGTAACCCTGTGACTAAGGCTCAGGCAAACAAACCTGAGGAAATGAATGAGAGTTTTCTCCAGCATTATAAGGACATCTATCAGAATGTGGAGCAGGTTCCTTTGGATAAGCTGAAGCCGTATTTTGATTCTGCAGAGGTGCCTAAACTGATAGAATCTCAAAAAGAGAGCATCATATCGAAAATTACTTGCAAATGCCATGCTTCAGTCAATTGACATAGTACATTTGCCGCGTACAATGTCAGATCACTGCCCAATCCAATTTGTGCTACAGATTCCATAAGGAGGTGGTATGAAGTGTGGTTGGCGATTTCTGGGCGAGGCCCTCCATGATATATTCTTCCACTCACAACTTCACGACTCCATCATCAAGTTCTTTACCCTTAATGCAGGTTCAGTCTCAACACAAGCCACCCTTTTGGAGGCCTTTAAAGCCTATATTCATGGAGTATGTTTCTCCAAACATGCGGCGATTCTGCGGGACATACATTCCTAACTAGCTCGAGTCGAGACTGTGCTACACGAACATTGATCGTGAGGACTCCCAACCCCATTGTTCCCCTCAACTATACGGATGCTTGATCTTAATGTCTGAGTTCTGGGACTTGGCTGATAGGGAAATATCATGAATGGGGAAACATGTCACGGCAAGACAGTACGCTGAGGGAGAACACCCTGGCCCTTCTTAAGCAAGACTACTTCGCCCCAACCACCTTAGTGGCTACATCACCTGGCTGAATTCTCCTACAGGTGTAGGAGTCTCAGATAATGCCAGCATAATGGCTGAAATTCTGTGCTATTACGAACAACTGTACTCCTCTCATACGTCCAATGACTCGGATGTGATTGCGGCTTCTCTGGAGGAGACTGCGATGTTATGTTATGTTAAAGATACTTCTAAAGCGCACGTACACCATACAGCTTCATGGCGCTGGAGTCCAAGGGACACTACGGCTAAGTGATTCATTCATACGCCTGGCGGAACTGCCAGGTCTTTAGAAGTTTCCTGAATTGAGAATATGATGTCAACGATCTGATGTCCAGAGGGAGAGAGTTCAAAATTGAGGGCCAAGACCGCGAATCTTAGTCCCCCCAGTTTCTTGCGTTTAAAAGATGGAATAGCTAGAAAATTAAGATGGGAAGACCTAAGATCCCGAGAAGGGGAGTATCGCTGTACCTGAGAAAATGCAAACACCGGGCATTTGCCATTAAGTGCTTTAAAAGTGATGCATCCCAGCTTAAATGTGCTGCATTCAACTACCGGGAGCCAGTGTAATCTTTTCATCAACGGGGTGACATGGTGACATTTAGGCTGGTGGTAGATTAGTCTGGCAGCCTGATTTTGCACCAGTTGTAGTCATTTTGATTGATTTGCTGGTATACCAAAGTAGAGTGAGTTGGCATAGTGCGATGACATGGATAACTGAAGATCAACAGCATTTCCTAAGTGACCCTATCACCTGTGAAGAAATTATACCAGCCATTGATGCTCTTGATGGATCGAAGGCCCCTGGCTTAGATGGTCTCACCAGTTTATTCTACAAAGCATATATACATCAATTGGCACCACATCTCCTTGCCATGTATGCTGAATCTCTTGAAACAGGCATCTTACTGTACACTGTGCAGAGGGCTGTGCTCAGGCTCCTATTGAAACCTGGAAAAGAGCTACACCTATGCACCTCCTCCCACCCCGCCCCTGCCCCCTCTCCCTCCTCAACCTTGACAATGAGATTTTAGCCAAAGTCCTTGCCACTAGATTGTTCCCTTTAATGGAACAAATTATCTCTCCCATCCAATTCGGCTTTGTCCCTCACTTAATTTGTGGACGATATTTGCTGTGTTAAACAAGGTCTCTCCAGGGCAACAGCAGCCTTATTAGATGCAGAAAAGGCATTTGATTCCTTGAATGTGGTCCTTCCTGAGGCCAATGCTAACTAAACTGGGCCTTCTCCGCTGCTTCACCTCGTTCGTCATGCTCCTTTACTCCAGCCCTGTGACTCGATTAGGGGTGAACGCCTCACTCACAGGTTTTTTCACTGTGGCTAAGGGGACCAGGCAAGGCTTCCCTCTATTCCCCCTCCTTTTCATTATCGTGATGTGCCCCATGGTTCGCCACCTCCGAGAGAAACATATGCATTGTGGTCTCCAACTCACACTTGGCCATTTATTATCCATGCATGCTGATGGCATCTTACTTTTGTGCGCCACCCCTCTGATAATTTCCCACCTCTAGTTTCGGAAATTTTGCACTCAGTCAGTTGCCATAGAATATCCCCTAACTTGGAATGCTGACTCCACCAAGTACTGGGGTGGTGTCTTGGGCAAAAGAACAATGGATTTAACCCAGATCTTTTGACTGGGGGAGAATGTTTGCATTGTCAGCATTCCGTCCATCATTTGTTTACTGTAACACAATCCACCAAGTACTTAGGCATACATCTGCATATGGAAAAGGCCAGATTCTCCAGCTCAACTATGGCCCTGCCATCGATAATCTCTCAACACAGGTGAGGCGATGGATTAAAATTTCACTCTCCATTGCAGGGCACATGGAGATAATAGAGATGGTCATCTTTCCCCATTTCCTATACCTCTTTCACAATATTCCTATACCACTGACACAACATTTCTTTACCACACTATGCAGCCTTCTACTACAGTTTATATGGGTTGGACGCAAACCCTGCATTCTATGGAACACATTGATTCTCCCTTATGAGCATGGTGGCTTTGGAGTTCCAAACCCCCAACTCTATCATCCCGCTGCCCCATGCCCGGGTCCCCTATCTAAAAATGGAGAGGGATCAAATCGGAGAACCAATGTCCTCCATATTACCGATGGACATTCACATAGATCCATCTACTATAGAAACTCTTTCCACCACCAGCATGGCATGGCAGAAACTTCCTAGTGTGTTGGGAGGAGGCATACTTTATTCAGCAGCTCTGCCTCTGATCAATAATACCTGGGTACCCCGTACAAGCTAATTCAATGCACCTTACAATGCCACAAGCTGCACACCATGGGCGATCTCTTTCCAGATTGCCATGTACTTGCACACGCGGATGGCACTCGTTTCCACGATGCCTCTTATGTGGAGCACTTTGTGCTAGGCAACTCCACAATACTCTCCGCTCCCGATTACCCTTGTATCCTTTTGCTCCAGATGACTTCCCCCATTAGCGTTTATTATTTCTGAGTCTGACGGAGGGCGGTTGATTTCTAGGTTATACTAAGCCTGCATAGCCATGAGACCTGATACTCCAAGCGCACTAGGGAAGCCTGGGAAAACGATCTGGGACAACCACTTTTCGACAACGTTTGGTATTATTGCTGTACTCAAACTAAGCTCATATCTATCAATCATAAACACAAACTCCTACTTTTTATATACCTACATTGGGCCTAAACCACATTCAAAGATTTAGCATGCATCAACCCCACACACTCATCCCCATGCCCCAAATGCCATGCCTTAGAAGCTTATTTTATACACCTAACCTGGGCGTGCCCAAATATTTGACACTACTGGGAAAAAATATTCTCCCTAGTCTTTGAAAGGACTCAATCCAAAACATGTAAAAGGCCAGTCCTCCTTTTACTCAGAGCACCTTGAGTGGTAACCATGCTAGGACCATGGAAGATTCAGTTTTTCTAAACATCTGATAGATGTCTTCTAAGGAGAAAACAAATTCTTGAAACCTGAAGTTGCACCAAATATAATCAAAATATATCCTCTGAGAAAAATACAATGGAGGTGGAGAGCTGCAGTTGTGCTATACTACCAATAGAAGTCCTCATAGAAGAATACAATGGAGATAGAGATAGAAAGCTGCAGTCACACCATACTACTAACAGAGGTCCTCACAAATCAGTATAATGGAAATGGAAAGCTGCAGTTGCACTATACTACCATTAGCGGTCTTCAAAGGAGAAAAAATTGGGAAGGAAAGCTACTGTTGTGCTATACTACCAATTGCGGTCCTGACAGACCTATGGAGACAGAAAACTTGTTGCACAATAATACCAACAGAGGCCCTCACAGAAGAGTACAAGGGGTTTCATTGATCTTCCTAGGTGTCTATTTATACTGTGAAATAATGGGTTATACAAAAGGTACAGAAAAAAAATATCTGGAGAAAATACAAATGGCACTTCTTTGTACCTAATGTAATAAATTGGGTCACTGCTTAAGGCAAGCTGCAACCGCAGTCCTTGTCAGGGTGAAGCCACAAGAAAACTCTAAATTAACCTGTGCTCTGCCCTCTGGTAGTGTGGCATGGAGCAATCAGTCTTAACTTAGAGGCAATGTGTAAAATATGTGTGCAATTTAAACAGTAGTAAAGTGAAAACAAAACACAAGAAAAATCCCACAACAATGTAGAAGCATTTAGTCAATTTTTAATAAATACAACAAGACCAAAATAACATAAATCCAATCAGTAAAACTGCAGATATGCATGTTTAAAGATTTCAGTTAAAATAGCGCCCAAAAAATACAAAGCACCAACTGTTGTTATCTGGTCATGCCGGACCGGGACAAAGATACACGTTCAGGCTGATTGCGATGGAGCCTCGGCCAGCTACAGGGACCCAGTTTGGCCAGCTGAACAAGAGTACCTTAAACCTGGAGATGCATAGTACTGCATAGAGGATGTGTCCCGCAGCAGAGGCGGTGTCAGGTCCTGACGAGGAGATGTGTTCCACAATGGCGGTTCAGGGAGCTGCAAGGTGAGATATGATGTCCTTGCATGGACATGCATTGCACCGGTTCCGATGGGCTGGTTAGGGAGAGGCGAATTCCTTGCGTGATGATGTGTCATGCAGCAGTGGTTCTGATGATCCTTGCGTAGGGAAAGTCAGCGCAGCAGAGGCGATGTACCGTTTCGAGGGCAATGTGTCGAGCTGCAGAGGCGATGCATTGATTCTGCGAAAATGCGCTATGCACGGAGGAAATGCATCAGTTCTGCTGAATCCAAAGAGGGGCTGGCAGAGCACCTTCAGGTCCACTTCCAAGGATCCAGGACTGGGCTGACACCACTTGGGTGGACAGCACTCACAGATGGAAGAGTCCAGGTCCTGGGTTTAAGGTTATTGCAAGCCTGTTCTGTCCCTTAGGCTTCTGATCAGGAGGCCAGCCTACTAGCTCTTAGAGTCGCTCTGGGGTCCTGGGTTTAGAGATATAGATCCAGTTCTTCTCACCCAGGCAAGAGGGCAGCAGGGCAGCAGAGCAGCACAGTGGGGCAGCAGGTATTCTGGGTAGCAGTCCAGCAGAGTGGCAGTCCTTCCAGCAGCACAGCAGTTTTTCTTCCTAGGAAAGTCCACAGGACCAGAGATGTACTAAAGAGTTGGGTCAAAGGCTCCAATATTTATACCTGGTGTCCACTTTGAAGTAGAGAAAGCTTCTAGAGATCCCCCCAGGTATCAGGCATCACCTTCTTCCCTCTCCTGGCCCCAGCTTGTCTCAGGTCACAAAAGACTATTTAGAAACTCTTTGAGAGAATGCTGAGGCAGAGACTTCGTGATGTGCAAGTTTAGTGGGTGGCTGCTCCTCCCTCCTTGTAAGTCTGAGGGTCCAATATTCATACCTAGTGCCAGCCCCGAATTGGGAGAAACTTCTAGACTTCCTCTACATCTGGTTCTGGAATTTTTTTCCTACTCCTGCTCTCGCTCCGAGAGATCTGGGGGTGACAATAGACTAGTGTAAAGTCCTTTGTGAGTGCACTGAGGAAGCCCCTTTAAAATGCAAGTGCGGTCAGTGACAACTCTGCCCCTACCATCCTGACAAGATGGACCATCCTGCCAACACCAATCTTTTATTTCTCTCACTGTCTTGGAGCAATACACAAAGACCAACTGCCAACTACACCTAGTCATGTGACCCAGGATCAGGTTGCAGGCACCAAATGGTTAGTGCAAGAAAATGAAAACTTTCTCAAAGTGCCATTTTCAGAATTGTGACTAAAAATCTGACTTTACCATCAAAGAGGGCTTTTAATTACAATTCTTTAGACACCAAACTCGACCAGTCTATCTGCTCCAAAATTGGAAGTTATCCCTTATTAAATGTAATAAGCTAACTCAATGTTATCCTATGGGAGAGGTAGGCCTCTAGTAGTGAAAAAACCAATTTAGGAGTTCTTCACTACCAGGACATGTAAAACTTAAAATACACTGCACTCTGCCCTATGGGATGTTCACTGCCCACCCTAACGGTGACTTATATGTATTAAAAAAAGAAGGTTTGGACTGGCAAAAGGTTCATTTTGCCAGGCCAAAATGGCAATTTAAAACTGCACACACAGCAATGGCAGGCCTGAGACATGTTTACCGTGCTACTTAAAGGGGTGGCACAATCAGTGCAGCAGGCTCACTAATAGCATTTAATTTGCAGCCCTGGGCACATGTAGTACCACTTTACTAGAGACTTACTATCATGTGATCACATAAGGCCTGAGCAAGAACATCACCATTTTTCACACTCATGTTTAAATGTGATATCTTTTCTTGAATGTTGACATTTGACACACATTTGCTTGCATGCTTGTATTGATAATGTTCCATGAAATAACTTTGCTTACATTTACACATCTTCGTAGGCATATTAAGAGTGCTTTGACATTCTGTACGAAAGCTAAAGTTCACTGCTCAAAATGTTCATGTTTGTTATTGTTCACTTGGTGAAAGCTTTGTCAGGATAGAATCAATAATGACAGCCTGATTGGGACTTTTGCTCAGCAACATAGGTGATGTTTATTACATCACTCCTGTGTTTAGTTAGAGGAGCATTTCGCTGACACTGTTGAGGTCGCCCCATGCTGGATTTCCAGTCCAGCTGAATCCTGTTTACTTCCTGAGAAGGATGATGCCCAGCTCTACACCAAGACGGGCTCCCTGGTGAAACAAACCCACAGGTAACTGGGGCGTTAGATCACCCTACAGAGATTTTGGCAGATTCACCCACCCAGGTACACCAGGATAGGGAGCGCTAGGTAGGGGCCAAAATATATTTGTACTTATATGCAAGCTTATATTCTATGTATTAGCACAATGGTTGAAGAGTTCATTTTCTCTATCATTCTTATGACACTGATTACTTTGTTTTGTTTTCTCCTAGTGATGATTGCAGTGCACTTATTTTACACAAGAATCTTATTGCTTCAATAAATATTGAAATGTCAACTTGAGTATTTCTTGTGCCTTCCTTTGGACATGCATGAGCTACCAAACAAAAGGGTTCTAGATCTGTTTCCACAATTTCCTTGTGGAGTCAGAGTTGTCAAGTCCTGATGTTGCACATACCTCCTGCTACCTTGCTAGATTAGGGGTACAGATGCGGCACTGTGAACTAGCCAGGACTTAGGCCAACTTATCCCAATGGTGTGCATAGAATCAGTCTTGCCCAGATTTGACATTTATATTGTCCAAGAAACGCACAGTTTTACTGAGAAACTATGAACTGTACGACATTGCAAGTAAATTAAATAGGTAATTGGATGTAACCCAATTTTAACATGTTTAAGGAGATAGCACATGCACTTTAGCACTGGTTAGCAGTGGTAAAGTGCACAGAGTTCTAAAGGTCAACAAAAACGGGTTCAGAATACAGGAGGGTGAAGGCAAAATATTTGGGGATGTCCCTGCAAAAAGGGCTACGTCCAATACCTAGATTCAAGTTTTCCTCAAACAACTATAGACAAACATAACTTCTGCAAGATTACATTTGTCATGCACTGGCTTACACCTTTAAACCTATCCTCTTTTTTTTGGGGGGAATTAGGATTGGCACCCAAATAGAGAAGGGCAACTGCGCAGTGGTTGCTGGATGACTCTAACATTCTGGAATTTGTGTACACAATTAATACACATAATTTCAATACCAGTGTATTGGCAAGAAGTGCAAGGGGGCAAACCTGCTGTAATTTCTCAAGTTGTTACTAAAGGTATCTCTCAAGTCAGAAAAAGTTGCTTGAAATGTCAATCACAAAGACTATGGGGTGTGGCTTCAACTGAGAATATTACATATACGCTCTTGCTACTCTAATGCCTTGTGCTTGATTTTCTAAAGGATAAATAAAAATACCAAAGCTGGCTGATAGTGATGAGTCAACATTGCGACTTACCATAAATGTCTCAAGTAATATGGAAATGGTTGATGACACCCTACTTTACATAGGAACTATGTATTCACAGTGAACTATTTGTTTACTGTGTGTACATGTGCAAGGGCACAATGAAGTCACTCTAAGAGAAGGTATCCAAAGGTTAAATTGGTTTGGGCAACTGATTCTATATTTTGTGCTGTGGTGGGAGTGAAACTTATTTGAGTGTTGACTGAGAGCCTCTATATATGTATGTATTTTTATAAGGTTTGTTTTAGAAAGGATGAATCTGGCAAGACATCCAAATTTGTCTTTAGGCCAGACCTAAAGAGTGTTCTACTCTATTTTGGAAGGGTCACTTGAAGATATTAAGGGTCTAGTTCACATTTCAGCCCAGATTTACTAATTTGTCAAGAAACAGGGAGCAGTAGCCAAATATGCTGCACGGTGTTGCATAAAGGGGGGAAAACACAGCCAAGAGCAATATCTATACTTTGTAAGGACTTCCAAACAGGCAGCTTTTCACACAGCTTCTCCACATGGCACAGAGGGGATTTTGCATTTTCTAGCATAAGATTTGTATGGGAAGTATAAGATTCCTATGTCTACACAAACTCAAAAGAATCCCTCCCATTGGATGTGTGCTGTGCCCTACAGCACACATGCAAAGTGCTGATCAGTAGGCCTCCCTCATTAGACAGAGCATGCACTATCGGTTGCAAGATGTATTGTTAGTTTGCACTGGTGTTAGAGCCCGTCTATAGCTTATCGTTGGATGGCTTTATTTTCACTCTTTTGCTTGCTTCTTATTCTTTAGCATGTATGGGATTTTCTTCCTCTTCTTGTTTGTCCCTCCCCTGGAGCATGGAGTCATTGGTGTCTTCTGACACTGCTCACTTTTCAAGGTGCTTTTATTGTTTCAGCACTCCACAAGACTGCATGTGTTTTCCAGCTGTCTCCCTAGTGTGCTTCACTTACCCTCTCTGCGCTGTAGTCACTGGCCCATGTGCTTCTCAACCACCTCTTCCCCCTCCATGATGCGCTTGCCCTTTGGTACTCTCTCACCTGCGTTGCTCACTCGTCTGTTGGCTTCTACTTCCTCCCAGCTCCAAATGCTCTATCTCTTGCATGTTTCATTTTCCTCTCGTCCTCCGCATTCCATTTTTCTCGCCCTCTTGCTCAGATCATCCTCCGTTTTGCTTCCTCCCACCTGCACCATCCATGTTGCGTTTGCACCCCCTACTCGTGGTGTTCTCTCTCCCACTTTTGCCCCATGTTCTTGGTGCACCGGCCCACCCGTGTTGCTTACCTCCCTCTAGTTTTCCAAAAACAAAACACTTTTGCATTATGTTTTTCTTTTTACTTGCAGATCTGAGTTGGAACACCCTTTACGCTGGAAAGTGAATCACATGTGTGACCTTGTGTTGCTTTGTGCCAGTGCAACGTCTTTTTTAGGTAATTCCGGGCCGTCCTATTAGTTCAGTTCTTGATATCTCAGATCTCAACGCCCACAATGGCAGTGTTACTTATAGCTTATTATTCACCTAGGTGCAAGAGCCACCTTCACCTAGGCCACCTGGCCCAGCAATCTATGTAACACATTGTAGAAAGCAAAGCCAAACTGCGTTGGGTTAAAACTGACTCAACATAAAAACTCCCTAACTTGTAGCAGATCGCTCAGCTCAAAACCTGTTTTTCTTCTGCCACTCCGAGTGGCCGTCTCACATTTCTCAGAAAGCAGATCTGCAGACGAGCTCCCTTTTATGTCTAAAGAAGCATTCTGACCCCTTAGCATGTACCGTGAACTTGGCTTATGAGTCAAAAAGCTCTGCATTGCCAAATACACAATCATAACTTAATGTAATTCCAGAACATCTGCTGCTACTTAAACAAGCAAAGGCACTCTGCAAAGACAGATTATTTCGTGTAATGGGGGGTCCATTCCTCCCACCCATGCTTTCTCTCTGCATTCGCTTTTATATCTTAAATGTTTAATAAAGTACAGAGTAGTCCAAAAGGTTAAAATACTTTGCTATTGATTAGGCTTCTAATGGCATGTGAAAATGCCATCCCTTCTCGCTTTCTTTCTTGGATTCCACTTACAGGGCTGTCAGCGCATTAACTAATCAATGCTTGTAGAGGAGCGCAGCCGCTTGCACAGGAACAGAAGGTTATGTGGTGGTCAGCAGGCGGAAGACCAAGCACTTCAAGTGATATGTCAACACAGGTCACCAGCGATAATGGTGGCCCTTCTCTCAGGCCCTTCTGTTTGTTATTACAGCCTGAACAATGAACCAGCTTTCTTCGCTTTAAAGAAATCAGACTAGAAATGCATTAAGAAAACATTGGTTCCTAAAAGAATGAAAAAGAAAGTGCCTCAGCGCGGCACCGCAAGCCATTTGGCTGCGCCACACTGCAGCACTTTCAACGCACAGGGATGCGTCATATCTACAAGGATATGATGGATCCCTTTGCTCTACCCTGCCCTGGCACACAATTAGCTACCATGCATCAACGCAATTACCTTGCACCATGGTGCAAGGATGCCTGCGTCACAGGGATGATTGTTTATGTGCAGGAAAGTGTCCCTTTTGGCACAAAAACAATCAGAAATGGTGTTTTTCAACGTCTTTGTGTGCTGCATTAGCACACATGGAACTTGCAAAACATACTTTTTTTAATGATTGTTTATGTGTAGGAAGGGACACCTACATTAATCCGGAAATGTGTCAGATTCCATGGGAGTTGTGTGGGAACACCCACAGCAACATCCATGGAACGCCCCTTTCACACATAGTTCTGGATGTAAAGGGGACGTATTTACAAGGCCTGGAAAAGCCAAGCTGGGTGGCTTTTCCTATCCTTGTAAATATGGGACAGCAAAATGTGCTGCATGTGCTTCATAAAAAGTGAGCACCGGCAGTGCAAGGGGATTGTAAATAAGCTCCTGAATCTGGCACCTCGGTAGAAGCAGACAAACAAAATATGTAAGCCAGGGCTATAGAAGCATTTATCAGTTGGCAGGAGGAGTGCAGAATCTCTGTACAACAACCTCCCCCGTTGGAGCATTGGGAGAAGGGAACATCATTGATACAACTGTGTGGTGAAACCACAACCATTCCTTTGGCAGTTTATCCTATGTGCCCTACTATGTAGTAGTGGAAGTCACTTGTTATATGGAAATATGTGCTTGTATTTCAGTCACTTTTGGTCACTGGGTGTGGTGGGAGTGGCAATACTCGGACTATTGCAATAGTTTGGAGTCTTGCTAAGCCAATAGACTCATTTAGCTTCTGTATCTTATTGGGCAGTTCTTTCCTAATACATTGTCCTTGTCTTTTTGGTTGTGAGAGGCACTGCAGACGTTGTTGGATGTTGTTGGATGTCAGACACTGTTGTGCTGCGCTGTGTCGTCTCCGCCCCCTTCTCGTGGTAACCGATCGGAGGTCAGCGGAATGAAAAAACACCTACCGCGGAGGTGAGAAATTCAGCCACCATTTACCACTACCCAGGCGGTCATCTGGGAACCAACAGCCAAAGGAAAAAGGACCTATCCACTTTGAGGAATGGGCAAAGAAGAGTATGGAAGTTAGGGAAAAGAGGCTTACCCTGGCATCAGGCAATCGCAAAGTAGACAGCACAGTCAAAGCAAGCAGGAGAATTCCTGGGTTCTGACTTCCTGCAGGCAACTAAGCCGAACGCCACGGAGTCACCCGCACAAGGCAGTTCTGTCCCAAAGACCTTCATTGGCATGTTGGACCAAGTTAACTGTCCCGATGACAGGAAGGGCCATCAAGCCACCGCCAAGATACACTTTCCCTCAAACCATGACGATCTAGAGCCCTTGAACTTTCTGCCTGACAACCAGGGAAAGGATGGGTCTCCTCCAGCAAGATCTCCTTGGCTTATGGCCCAGTCTTCGATCAACGAAACAGCAGCCAGGAAGCAGTTCTTCTTCCTTTGAAGGGTCAGCACTCCTCAAATGGGGCTTCTCCTCAATTCCAGGTTTAGAGCCTGACAGCATCAGACTCAAATGGGCACCCAGTGGGCGCATACGCCTCTTCTAGCCCTGACTTTGATCAGCTTAGAAGTAATCTGGACAACTCCTGAAGCCCGACTATTTGAAAAAAAGAAGGGTCAGACGACACTTGGGACATCCTGTTACGCTCATTCCCATCAGCCATCAATGCCTTAACATATCAGTCAAACAAGTTAGATCTGCACGAAGATTTTCTTAATACTATGTCAATCTAGGTTACAGCAATTGACCCCAAAATAGGCGCACTAAACTTGCTTGTACAATGCACACAGCCAGATGCAGTCCAATTGGCTCCATCCTTCGCCTGCAGTCCAGTACTAAACAAGCTGGTCTGCCTCCCTGACATGTAAACCTCTATGCTAAAAGAAATAAAGCTTCCACTGAACCCAGACCCCTTGGCTGCCCAACATCCAACAGTTTGAAGAGCTAGCAACAGCACACCTAACAGGATACAACAAACAAGGGCTTCAAACAATGCCGGCCAGCAGAGCAATACAAGCTCACAGCCTCTGGCAGCCCATCAGTTAACCACTGCAAGTCACAATGCCTGTCTTCCTAACAAGACACAACAAATAGGGGTTCTAAATAATGTCAGTCAGCAGAGCAGTATAAACACCCAGTCTCTCATCAGAATGGAAGCTCACTGCTCTAGGCTAGTTACTGACCACCCTGAAGGAATAATGTTACCAATGAAAAGACAGTGCAAAAGGCCTAGAAAGACCCATAACTAACACTGTGCAAAAGGAGCGCTACTGAAGCAGCTCAAGCAAAGCTACTCCATCTGCAAACCCGTCTCAAAGGCTACAGCTCCTGATAACGAACTGCTAGTGGAGGAGGCCGCTCATGGGCAACTTGCCTAGTGGAACAAACCTCACTAATGAAGACAAGGGCAACATATAGCCCACCAAAACCTTTCCCTCAGTGCAAACAAAATTCTCCACCAGAGGTATTAATCAACTGTCTAGGTAGGCTCTTCCAATAAAACCAGTCAGAGAACTGAGCACAGACTAGGGAGCCCGCCCCATGGCAGCTGAAGATAAATTGCAAGATGGTCAAGCTGTTCAAGTAGCTCACAATAACTCATAACAGATGTAACCATGACCAACAACCAGCCTTGAGCACAACAAAGAGAAGGCCATCTGTCTAACTTGCGCCAATGGGCCCCTCCCCTATTTCAAAACCTGACACAAGAACTGACCCCCTGGGTTCCATAAAGCTTCAACCTCTTACAGTCCCCGGCATCTCCTCGGGCAACAATCAGATCTGACAGTCAGCAGCGTCCCCAAAAGACTTTGTAATCTAATCTTCACTCCAAAATACAAATCATGGGGGCAAGTTGATATAATCAACAGAGGCTCAATGCTCCATATGGCTCAGGAAATCATATCATCGAACATACACTCAATCACTTTTTGGAAGAATCCACCGTAATTACTTGGGCAAGCCCTCAGCTTGCTGCGCAGGTGTGGTGGAGAAACCAGTCTTCGCAAAGTGGGGCATCGAGATTGCACGCCATGAGGTAGAAGCCTACCCACACATTTTTACCCCTTAAAGCCCTGCCCAAGGACCTCCCCCTCTAATTCAACCAAGAAGATGGGGGCATGCAAGATTCACTGGCTCTTCTTCTTGAGCAACCCCAGCCTATGTCAGTCCTTTGAGGGGCTCTGAGCCATTCAGTGTCAACAGCAAGCTGCCATGACATCTACACAAATAGCAATGATGAGGTCAAATGGTCACTGAGCCATGCTTCAACCAACTGGGCATGGCTCCCGGGTAACCTGCAACCCAAAAACATCTGGCATGGGAAATTTTGACAAAGTAAGCACCTAGCCGATAGGCAAACTAAGGAATGTTTTGCAACCTGCTCGTGGAATGTAGATAAATCAATTCATCCAGGATTTGTAAAGTACAACAAATCACCTGTAAGGGTCTAAAGGCGATGAATTAAAGGGACAGGAAGAGTAAGTGATTTGCCTAAAATCACAGGATGTTGATGGCGACGCAGGCACTCAAACCTTGTTCCCACTGGCTGTGAAGTCAGCAGCTCAGGCCACTATGACACATCCTTTCCCTGTAGCGGGTCTCACAAGCAAAACTGATTAAGTGCATTGTGCATAAAGTCCTTCCACTTGGCAATATTTCAGGAAACCTGGTCTTACATGCTTTATAACTTCCAGAATTGCTTGCATCCAGTAAACCGGAAGTTAAAACTCATATGTTAGGCTGCCCTGCTGGGGGCCTTGCCATCTATGTTGCAGCCTAAATAAAGGCTAAAATAGAAGAGAATCACATTGAACATCCCAACTTGCAAGTCTTAAAGCTTTCGGAATGCTTCCTAGACAGTGCACATCCTCTGCTGATCATACATGTCTACATCCATCCCTCGCCCACCAAGAAAAAGAAAATAATTGACACTTTACTGGCCTTCATTACATTCCAAATATCTCTAAATTGTAATCCGCTTAGTCTTAATTGCTGTCCTAATATCTCTAAATTGTACTCTGCTTATTCTTATGACAGGCAATTTCAACATGAATCTGCTACAGCTAGCAATGCGTGACCAAATCCTTGAAATTCATGATCAGATTTTGCAAGTCCCCGCGTTCCAGCCATGCTCACAAAGAAAGGACAATAGATGTTGGTCTTTTGCTGATGAGGCAGAGAACTTGGGACTGAGATCTTTAAATGGTTGAATCAAGCCAGACGTTCCTACACAGCCTACATTCCATTCAGCAACGACCAACTCAATCATCAATTATACCTTCATGTCCCTCGCCCTATTTCATTTGACTAACCTTTACGAAATAGGAAGCCGCCTGAAAAGTGACCATGAAGAAATGTAGTCTTCATTCTCAGGGAATACTTACTAATAGAAAAAAGAACTTGGCACAGAAGCTGAAAATATGAAAAGACATCTTTATTAAATGTAATAAGTGAGGCCCCGTCACACAGAAGCCGTAGCAACTGAATGAGGTAGTCTGAGGAGTACAGAGAACAGAGGCCTTATATATGCTCAGGGTTACAAAACTCAGCATAAAAGTAAGGGGCAGTCCTTGCTTTTGCAAGCATGCAAAATGCCTAACATGGACATGCAAGGTCTGCCAAACATTAGCCAATAGGACAAACACCCACTATTTACAATTGTCCAATCATAGGTATTATTACGCAAGGTATCGCATAACGACAAACCCACTTTTCTGTTGTCCGGCCCACCATTAATTATACAGAAAGGCCCAACATTCCTTCTTACACAAGCCGGACAAACCCATAATAAAAGCGAGGCTCTGTGTTCATTTTAAAAATATTTGTGTCACCCTGAATACTGTGTACACTTTTAAAAACACACCTTTGCTTTGCTGAAAGCCTGGGGTTGAAAGCAGCCGATTTACTTACTGCTGAAAGACCGCCAGTGATCGTTGTTTGGCGCCAGCGCCAGCGCGCTGAAACCGGAGGCCACACCCCCTTCCAGGCCACGTCCCCTCACCGGAAGTAGCATAAAATATGTGCATGACCAGGACGCGCAGCGGACGAGCGCAGCGGGCGCGACGATTGCGTGCCGAAGGCGCGCCTAAGGCAAGCCCGTGAGCTGCCATTTCAACATCCGTCTGTCTCCGGTAACCTCGTTGACAGGCATTCTGGTGTATCGCCCCCCCGGCCATTTTGGCCCCTTTGCTAGCGCCCTACTGGATTCCATATCAGCTCTTGCCCACTCCACTTCCAACTTCACTGTGCTAGGGGACCTCAATATCCATTTTGACGATCACTTAGACACAGGGGCTGCTGACCTGGCACGAGATCTAGCTGCCTATGGTCTCCAACTACCAAACACCCGAGCTACCCATATCAAGGGTCATTTGCTAGACCCAGTCTTCACTAATGTTCGTACCCTCCTGGCCAAACCCGTATGCCCTCTCCCTTGGACTGACCATTTTTTGGTCCCCCTCTTCTTACCAGGAGAATTCAGGAAGCCTCCTAAGCCCATCACGTATACCCGAGACAGGGCATGGTCCAGACTCCCTATCAAGGACTGGGCCAATGCTCTAGAATCATCGATCCCCATCCCTACCGGGAACCCGGGTATAGCTGACAGTAACCTGAGGAAGTGGATCTCCGACTCACTTGATCCTATCATCCCCATGAAAACTCGCGAAGATAAAAGCGGAAAGTTAGGTTCAGCCCCCTGGTTTAACTTAGAACTTAGAGCCCTCCGCAAGGATTGTAAAAAAGCTGAGCGATTATGGAGGAAGGACTGGCTTCACTCCAATAAAGATGCATACCGGAGGACTGTCAGAGCATACAAAGCTGCTCTGAAAACCTCTAAAGCCTCCTACTATGACGACAGAATAAAAAATGCCACCAATTCCGCGAGAGAATCTTATCTCATAGTAAAAGAACTCCTAAAGATCCCTGAACCTCCATCACTGTCCAGTGTCACCCCAGACAGGAGTAAAGAACTAGCTAAATTCTTTGACTCCAAAATCACCACCATCCTGGACTCACTTCCACAGCTAGTCAGCTAATGATAGCACCTGACACCAGCTCAGTAAGCACCCCTGGCCCGTTTCTTAATGCCTTTAGAGCAGTTACATTGGATGAAGTCGAAAAGACCCTGGCCAAAATGAAAAGTGTCTCCCCCCTAGATCCCGCACCCATGAGGTTTCTCAAAGCAGTCGCCTCAGTGATTGTTCCTCCAGTTACGGAGCTGATCAATGCCTCTCTATCTCAAGGCATGGTCCCTCCCAGCTGGAAGGGAACGGTAGTCAAAGCCCTGCTAAAAAAAAAACAACTAGACCCTTCCGACCTAGCCAATTACAGACCAATTTCGCTCCTTCCTGGCATCAGCAAAATTGCCGAAAAACTGGTCAACGCTCAGCTGTCCCAGTTTCTCGAATCAAACAATCTGCTGCGTCAGTCCCAAACTGGGTTTCGCCCTGGCCAGGGTACAGACACCGCCCTCCTCGCTGTCATCGAGGAGGCAAGGTGCATTTTGGATTCGGGGGGATCAGTGGCAGTGATCCTCCTGGACCTTAGTGCAGCCTTTGATACGGTGGACCACCGTGTCCTGCTCCATCGGCTGGCTAGGGCGGGACTCGGGGGCACAGCGCTGGCCTGGTTAGAGTCTTTCCTCTCGGGCCGCTCTTTTCAGGTCTGGGATGGCTGCTCCCGGTCTGACTCTCTTCCTCTGATAAATGGGGTTCCCCAGGGCTCTTCACTGAGCCCTACCCTTTTTAATGCCTATATGGCCCCTTTGGAAGATGTAGTTGCCCCCTTTGAAATTAAGATTGTGAGTTACGCGGACGACACGCAACTGGTCGTCTCGCTGTCACATCTAGACCAGCGCCCAGACAGTCTTCTGCACTGCCTCCAGAAGATCCACCACTGGATGTGCGAATCTTCGCTCAAGCTCAATGGGTCCAAAACAGAGGTCATGCTGATGGGTAAGAAATGGACAACAATCCCACCTTCTGTTTGGCCCGACTCCATGGGTGAGGTGCCCACCCCCAGAAAAGAACTTAAGAGTCTGGGGGTCTGGCTTGAACCAGACCTAACCATGAAAACCCAGGCTACTAAAACAGCCGGTACCTGCTTTGGACTCATGCGGTCAGTCCGCAAGATCCTTCCCCTGCTCCCCCCTCACTCCAGGAAATTACTGATTCAAGGACTGGTTCTTGCCCGACTGGATTACAGTAATGCTGTCTATCTAGGAGCCCCCGAATCCACCCTGGGTAAGCTGCAACGAACCCAAAATGCAGCCGCTCGGATGTTGCTTGGTCTCCCTTCCAGATCTTCCGCAAGACCTGCCCTTTAAGCACTCCATTGGTTGCCAGTACGAGAGAGGATTGAGTTCAAGGCAATGTGCATTGCTCACAGGCTCCTAAATGGACAAGGCCCCTCCATCCTAGGAGAAATGGTTACCCCGTACAAAGCCTTGAGGTCCCTGCGATCGGACAGTGAACGACTCGCGAATGTTCCCAAATTTAGGAGGGCACGTACCGGAGGCCGTCGTTTCTCAGTAAAGGCAGCCTCCCGCTGGAACTTGCTCCCCCGCAGCCTGCGATTGGAACCCTGCTACCTTCGCTTTCGCAAACAACTTAAAACGCTGCTTTTCCCCAAATAAAGAGTTCCGCTCCTCCTTTCTCCCCTCTTAGCCAACCTACAGTTTTATAGCGCGGGGATGCCCTCGGGTCACCAGGCGCTCTACAAATCCTTAAATAAATAATAAAATAAAATAAAAGGACCAACACCCATATCATAAACAGACCATAAAAGAAGGAACAGAAAACAGATAAGAAGCAGGATAAGGGGTGTGTGTGTGCATACCAAACTCTACAATGTCCTGTGCTTTGATCCTCAATCTTGATCAGCTACTGGGCAAGGAACTGGCCTAACAAGGTCAGCTTCAGGCAACGGGATCAGTTCACTCAGGTCATTCAGAAGTCAGCTAAAGTGTACGTGTACTAAAGACTCGTTCGGCCGCAGTCATCGTCCTATGTGAGGGCAACCACAAAATGGCTGCCATACACAAAATGGAACCCAGGGTTCAGAACGAAATCCCCAAATACATAGTGAATCCATCGA
Source organism: Lissotriton helveticus (assembly GCF_964261635.1). Taxonomy (NCBI): domain Eukaryota; kingdom Metazoa; phylum Chordata; class Amphibia; order Caudata; family Salamandridae; genus Lissotriton; species Lissotriton helveticus. Next base: position 202,157,177 of record NC_136058.1, on the reverse strand, counting down.
TCTAACATGACGAAACCACTCGTACTTGTCGCACTCACTAGTTACGGTTCGCTACTATCAAATTCGTAACAAAACCATGACATTTATTAAGTGGGTTCAGAATTCACGAAACCTCAACCACCAACCTCAGAAAATCCTGAAAAGCCTACACTGTTGGACTCATGAGCAAGCTCAGCCAGATACCGGTACAGTCTCCACAGTCAATTATAGGAGGCTGTACTGGACAACAGGTTCCATAGCGCAGGCTGAATGTAATGCAAGGAACAAGTGGGTCCTCATATGCAAATCAACCTTCGAACCACTAAAGCAATGGGACCAGCTACCAGCACTCCTGGCTGAACAAGAACACCCCGCGGGAAACCAAAGGCTTTGTCTGTCCCAGAAGGCCCACTGCCCAACTTATAGCAAAAGAGAAACTGAACCATGCATTATAATTACTCTGAAGCAGCTCAAGCTCCTCTCTATGGAGGATGGTCCTACCTAAGTTTAGATCTCTATATAAAAAAACACATGGGAGTCAGCTAAGTCAGAGACATTCTGGTATTAGCATAAAGTTCTCACTGCCACCCAAAGAAAAGATGACATAGAGTTCTGGAGGTTGGTGAACCACATTTCAGACTCTCAGCCCCTCGCCTCTTCCTCTAACATCTTGTAAGCCGCTTGCTCTACTTATCTTCAGGAAAACTTTGGGAGCTCTGAGTCTACCCAGGGGAGCTGCAAAAGAAAGCTGCCAAACCTGGAGGTTGAATAACCTCATGATCCAATTCTTTTGGATGATGTAGAAAAAATAATTGTTTCCGGGCGTCGCGATGGGGCCCCTGGCCCCATTGGTCTACCGCAGGCGATCTTGAAAGATAATCCCCAATATTAGGCCACTCATCTGTGCTACTTGTATAATCTCCCTCTCTCATTCCAGGCTGGACGTGATAGCTGGCAGGGGTCAATCATAGCCCGATCTATAAAGCTGGGAAGAAAACACTACCATCAAATTACCCGCTGATTGATTTTTTAGACAGGTAGGCAAAATACTTTGTCAAGCTTTGGCTGACCCAACTAACCGACTGGGCAGAGGAATGCTCACTGGTCCCAGTGAACTAAAAAGGGTTTGTCAAAAATACAGGCAAAATTACTAACATCTTAATGCTCACCTTGTTAATTGACCAAGCCAGACTTCACTCCCTAAATCTACATTGGTGTGGTCCAGCATAACATCTTGGGGTCCAAGCTACTAAACTGGGGAATCTCACCAAAACGTCTCAGTACCGATCAATTACTCTACACCAACACGTGGACAAGGCTAAGGCTGGGCACAGGTGCATCTGTTTTAAGGAAAATATACACATGCAACAGACCCAAACAAGGATGTGTTCTAGTCCTGTTCTTGTTTAAACTGTACCTGGCTGAGATGACAACAACTCTTAACAACACAAACTCAGATCCCCCGGCACTATTTGGTTTTAAAGTTCCTCATATGCAGAATGTTGGCAATGTTGTGTTGATCCGCTACTCGAAGGTCTGTTTGCAAACATAAGTAAACGCAATAGCCATGTACAATGCAAGGCAAGGGCTGCAAGCTAATCTCAATAAAATGAAAAAATGCTAGGAAGTACAAGAGGCACCCAGCAGCTCAACCTTGGAATCTGTGATGGAATATAAGTATCTAGGAGTAATCTGTGACTCAAGAGGAACATTCAACAAGCAGTGTTGCTCGATACACAGGGAAAATAACTACCTAACATCCGCTTTTTGCACATTAAGGAATTCTTTAAAAGGCTTGTCTCTCAAACTACTCCTACAAGTTATGGCTGCTAAGCACGGCCTCCCCATAGCGTTTGGTGGCGAGGCCCTCAGGGGAAAAGCTGGCAAAATAATCAACAGTGCTATAATTGGCACCTACCAGCCGGTCTTCAACCTCCCTCGCCATGCCTCACCAGCTCAAATACTTAGAGTTCGGCCTTCAATTCCGGAACCTAAACAGCCTTGGTGCCTATCTAAAGTCCTGTTATGAGTTAAACAAGCATTTACAATGCAATGGTCTCGGCATTGTTAAAGTTAGAGCTATTGGCATTGCTCATGACATTATTTTTATTTATGTTTTTGTTTTTAAAACATATAAATAAATGGCATTGTCATTTACAATGCCAATAGCTTAATCTCTCGCAAATGCGAGACCTATTGCATTTGCACCCACACACAGAGCCACACACAAAGCCACCCACAAAGCCACCCACAAACACATACAGAGCCACCCACACAGAGCCACCCACACAGAGTCATTCACATAGAGCCACCGACACACACGCAGAGCCACCCACACAGAGCCACCTAAACACACACAGAGCCACCCTCACACAGACAGAGCCACACACGCACACACACAGAGCCACACACACACACAGAGCCACACACACACACAGAGCCACACACATACACACAGAGCCACACACACACAAACAGAGCCACACACACACACACACAGCCACACACACACACACACAGAGCCACACACACACACACACAGAGCCACACACACACAGAGAGCCACACACAGAGCCACACACACACAGACACACAGAACCACATACAAAGTTCAATCCAGCAACCTACCCCGTCATTTTACCCACCGTACAAGCACTTTGGCACTTTATTCAAGTCCAATGAAAAGCTCTCATAATGAACATATGTTGTAAATCACTTTTTTGGTCAAATATTATAAATTAGTTAATTGTAATGCTTCGTAGTAATACAGCACCTTAGAGCATGCCATTTAGGGCTAACTGTTATTGTAGATTTGTAAAAGTTGTAGAGAACCCTCATGCATTGTGTGTTAAACATGTCTTGCAAAGATTCTGTACTTCATGGCAAATTGTGATTCGAAGTCTGCAGTAGTTATAGAGAACCTCTCATGGTCAAAGCTCATTTATACGTTAATTTTAACATCACTTCGCTATAAAGGACTTTATAACAAATGCTTTACGGCGTACTGTAATTTTATAAATGTAAACGTTGCAGAGAACCCTCATGCACTGTTAAGGGGGTCCACAAACAGAGATTAACCACCGGGGAGAGCGGGCGCTTCCAGCAACTCGCGCCCTGCTCCTGACTTACCAGCCCATACCGGCAGACTGAACGCGGGATTCCCGCTCTCGCCATTGCCCGAGTTGGATGGCCGCCGGCTTCGTCCCCTGCACGTTTGCGCTGAGGAGAGTCGCTGAAAAGACGGACGGAGACTCCCAAGCGGCACCCTTCTCCTGACGTACCAGCCCGTACCGGCAGACTGAACGCGGGATTCCCGCTCCCGCCATTGCCCGAGTTGGATGGCCGCCGGCTTCGTCCCCTGCACGTTTGCGCTGAGGAGATTCGATAAAAAGATGGACGGAGACTCCCACGCGCCGACAGCAGGGTGGAGATTGACGCAAACTTTTCTGGATTCCACCGCTAACCCGGCTCTACCTCTTCGAGGGCAATGCACAAGCTACTGTGGCTGAAACTGAGTAAGCTGAGAGGCTTGGCTTGGTGAGCATATTGCGGTGTGGTGTAGTGGCTGGGAGGTTGAGCGGATTTAGACAGCCCTGGCATTCTGAGGACTACTGTTGGATAAGCGCGATGTGCATGGAGCAAGCAGTAGTACGAACCTCCCCACTTTTTTGAGCTAAGCAAGAAACTCTAAAAGTCTTATAACAAGCAAGCTCCAGCTGATCAAAACCATCTTTCTCCGAGGCGAAGCAGAAATGCCTCGGAGAAACCACCGTCATTTTCGGGATTGAGGGGCGTGTTTTTCGTTCTCTCCTCTTCCCATTGGCTGGAATGTAAAGTTCCAGCCAATGGGAAGAGGAGAGAAAGAACGTAAAGAAACACGCCCCTCAATCCCAAATACACGGGACGTAAACAGACAGACGCCCCTCTCCTCCGATGGCTGGCCTCCGTTTAGGAAGCCAGGCAATGGAGTAGAGGGGCGGGTTCAAGCCCCCTACTCTAAGACATAAGATCTCACCAGCGAGACTGCACAAGCGCAGCCTACGCAGGCCGAGACCTAAAAAACTAGTCAGTAGTTACACTAAGCAGCATCTGGTGGAAGGCAATTTCTGATCCTTGAAACTCCCAGGCACATGATTATTTAAACCTGGTTCCAATGACATTTCACTTAGAGACTCTTTGGGCCTTAACTCTCACTCAGCCAGCTTTTAATAGAGCCATAATCTCTGTAGCGAAAAAGCTCTCCTCTCTGAACGACAAAGCTTTACTGTCAAAAAGATCACAAGCCTCCGAAAGCCTCAACTATACCATGGGGAATTGTTTTGATTAAAGGCAAAACTCAAGCTGCTGAACCATTGGTTAGGGTGCTTCCCCACACAATGCAACTCTCCTGTCTGGATAGGAAAACACAAGAGATCACATGCCAACTTTGCCACCACCCAAAAGAAGACATCTGTTATATTGTTTGCACTCGTCCCGCCTTAAAGATAGAGCGAAAAGGACTATTGAAATAACACTTATGAGGAAGGGAATCCGCATGTGCCAGTAGGCAAATATAGCCTGTCTACAAGGAGAGGATCTGCTGCTTTGCGGGAAATTCCTGAAATGTATGAGACAGGTGGAATTAAAACTGTCCAAGCAGGCCCCATTTTGAGAGGTTACTTCTCAAACGTCCACACCCTGTTTGCACATTGGCCATCAAATTCCCTAAGGTTTTCCGCATGGCGGGTTCCCTAAACCACCCACTTGCCTCCCCTTCGTTCTTTCATTCACCCTCCCATAGCCCACCAACTCTGTCATTCGCCCTAATGCTCGCTTGTTAGCCATCTACTCCCTCACCTTTAGTATATGCACTAAGCACCTTTGCACTAACCAAGTAATAATGCTTCTGTAAGTCATGCTGTTTTAATGGGATTTTAAATGTATCAAACCTTTTTAACTAGTGAATGTTCTTGACATAGAGATTTATGTTTACAGCTGGACTTTTCATTGCAATTTTTAAACTGGCCCCTTGCGACTATTTCATTGTTTGTGTTCTAACTGAATTGAATTGACCAGACAATGGAAGTATTAAAGGACAAGGGTCTTCTTTCCCATTCATTATTACAATTATCTAGAATGCCTTCCTTTAACCAATCAAATGCCTCACTGATGATCATGCGCTTCAGCATTGTCATGAACCAACTTACTCTAAAGGACACAAACCTGATCTTATTTCATCCTTAGTTTTGAAGGATGAGGAGGTGCTAGACTGTGGTGATAATGTTTATGCTCTGGCTTTAAAGAACAGCTGTCACCAGACAATTATTTGAGCATCAGGGGAAGATGAGCATTGGCTCCACCCACACGTTGGGAACATAGAGTACATGTTTTGATTGGGCATAGGTCGTGTGCTAACACAACAAAAAGTGCTTACAATCCAAGCTGCTCTGATAATTTTCTTTATTCATCCAGCAGCCTGAGCGTCAACTTTCAGGGGCACACCCTGCAATTGTAATGATATTAAACTATCTTAGATAAGTAGATCATTTATGTTGTTTTTCTCTGGCAGTAGCACAGATTAGAGGGTCGGCAAAAGCTAACCTAAAAGGATTTTTAGGTCTGGCTTGACAGAGCAACTGTTACCTGACCTTTTAACCTATACCAGTATTATTCTGCAGGTCTTTTCTTCCGCACAAATACCTGTCCATTCCATGCTAATTACTGATATTGCTTGTCAGTATATTGTTACTTGGGAGGAAAAGCATACTTCTTACAAAAATACATACAGTTTTTTAATATCTTCTGCAAAATTATGTAAGCAGTTTGATTACTAAGGCTGCCCCCCACCCCCAACTATATTTAACACCTGAAAAGGAAGGGTGTAGGAAGTGCAGCCTGCAGCTCACACCTTCAATAGAAGAGCCAAGTGAAATGTTGCAATCACCTCGAATCAGACCTGCGTTCAGGTCCTTGGCAATCATAATCCCAACAAATTAAATCTTTCCGTACGGACCTGCCCCCAACCTCCCCAATGAAAAGGTTTTAGCAACCTGAACTTCAAGGATAAAGGGCTTGGGCACAGGTGGCACGTGGCGGGGGTCAAATATTAATCCCTGCTTCCATCCACTGTATAGGCTAACCTTGGTTTGATTCTAGAGCATCTGTTAACTGCAGACCACCCAGAATTGGAAGTGACTGCGGCCTTAGAAAATTTAAATCTATCATGTCTCTACTTACCAGCCTTGCAAAAAATGTTAACTCCAGTTAGTCGGACTGTTTTGATGGGGATTGCAGGGTACCTAACCAATGTTTGCGATCTGCCCAAATCGCAGTCTTAGGGATAGGAACACTATTGTCAAAGCAAGCCACAACTATAACATGACCCTTAAAAGGGACAAGCTGGCCCTGAAAAAGAAAGCCTGGACCAGCCTCATAAGCTCTTGGAAAGAAAAGGACTCGAGAGGCTTTTGGGCCACAGTAAATGGGAGAAGGCAAATAGAGCTCAAAGTCGAAGGGTTAGGAACTAATAGTAGAGTGGACAGTTGGACGAATCACTTCAAAGGCATTTAATCCTTTGACAATAACTGCAGTGTGAGTCTGAATGAGGACCCACCCGCCTCATTCTCCTAGACATCAGGTTCAACCTTGAAGAGGTGATTACCGACGTTTCCACCAGTCCATCTAGAAAAACACCTGGCTCAGATGGGGCCCCAATGGATCTCCATAAGGAGAACATGCACTGTGGGACCCTGTTATTACCAATACTTTGAATGGTTCGGCCCTTTGTGGGATTCCTGCCTCTTGGTAGCAGGCTGTTACTGTTCTGATAATCAAAAAAGACAATAGGCAGGAATCCCGCTGTTATCAATTTATTTTGCTTCCGGACTTGATAGTTGAAGTTGTTGGACATATAATCCTGCATAGGATAGAGGTTTGGGCCCAACATTCTTGGGTCCGCGCTAAGGTGCAATATGGTTTTAGAGAGGGACTGGGGATCCAGGAATAGTGCCTTCATCTTAGCTTATTGATTGTGACACTATTGCTAAAAAGGGCTACCTCTACCATGCATTCACGGATGAAAGAGGAGCTATTGACCATGTGAACCGCTCCAAATTTTGGCTTTTCTTTTCCACATGGGCTTGCTCCAAACTTTGGTGGATTTCTTTTGAGTATTACATTGGGGGGTTTCAGTAATGGTCAGGTACGGCATGGAGGGTGAGTGTACAGATATTTGTGGTCTGTGTCAGGTGTCCACCGGGCCTGAAATCCATCTCAGTTCCAGTATTGCTTTAGGTCGACGATACTGTTTCTCCTGTACATCTCACGGTTATGGGCTCTTGCCGAGAACTTTTTGAACTTTGTACTTTTTATGGCTAATCTGGATTTAGAAACAAATATAACTAAAACCCATTATATGGTATATGGTCTACAGAGCAGTAAAGTCAGGCCTCTCTCTACTAAGGGCAATAACATCTCAAAGGTTAATGAATTTTCTTACCTATGGGTGACCTTTGGCTCTCGGAATAGCTTTCTGCCCTGTCTCTCCAATCGCAGCATCCATTTTAATCATGAAATTGGGGCTTACTTTGATGTGTTACCCAAAGTCGGCAACTAACCAATATTGCCCCTACTGTAAATTTATACGGTTTAATGCTTACCAGTGTTAACATATGGGTCCGGTTTATGGGGCTTTCGTGATTGCACTAGACTTCAGCAGGAGGAGAATCATTTCTGCAGGAGCTTGTTAAGACTAAGCCCAGGCAGTCCTCATTACTTTTTGCACATGGAGTTGGTGCCTGGCCCACATCATCGACTACATAGGGCTGGCCCTGCTCCTCCTCTGGATCTCATTATGGAATAATCCGAAAGCAACTTGTAATCACAAAGTCATAATAGACTGCCTTGCATTGGATTTTGGGCTCAGGATCTCCTGGCTGAACTATATAAAGAAAACAGCAGAAGTTCTAGGAAGACCTGATCTATTCAATTCGCCTCATACCATTTTAAGTGTAGAGGGGCAACAAAGTGAAATAATTCTGTCTTAGGGGATAGCTGTCAAAAGAGAGGATATGGAACTAATGAAGCCAAACCTAAGGGATCTAGCTGATCTATTCAAGCTGTCCTGGGCATTGAACCATATCTTTCCTATGTGAATAATGTTTGCGACTGAGCTGTCTCGACCACATTTCCAATGCAGACTATCAGATGCTACCTATGTTTTCCTATAGGTCAATTTGAGTCTAAATCTATTCTGCTAGCCCCTTGTGATGAATCCTCTCCCCAGACCTTGGCTCATTTTCATTCTTTTGCAAATTTTACCAATCATTTAGATGGAAATACTTGGTACCAACTTTTAAAACCCATGTTTTTTATCAACATAAGCCTGCTCTTTATTTTCTTTGTATGTTGCCTGACCCTCCATTTATGCTACTCTGTGGGAGCATTTTTTAAAACCGTTTTACCCTGGTGTAAGTCTATCGATTTTTAGCCCTTTTCAATGTCTGTTTGCATTTTTATTCTCTCTAAAAATGATTGTTAATTCATTCTTAGGTAATGATAATGAATATGCTATTGGTAGATAATTATGTAAATCATATATCCATTTTTTAATACTACTTTTTATGCTTCCCTTGGCCTCTTTATATGTGTTGCAGTTGAACCTTTTATTTGCCTTTAACCGCGCCCTGCGCTTAGCCGCACATTCGGAGGCTGATTTATTTACAAGTGCATGATCTTATGGTATGGTTGTATTGATGTTGTTTTTATGTACCTATCGAATGTCAATGAATTTTACATTATGTGTGCTCTTTTATGATTGTATGCCTATATTCGAATAAAGATAATCAATTGAACAAGACAGACCTATTGCCATTGCTAAAGCTTGTTCAGTATACTGCTACTCGAAGGAAAAGTATATTTCTTTCAAAAATATATACAGCCTCATTTACGAGGTTTTGGTGCAGGGTAGGGCGGAAAGGAATCTTGCTGCACTGCGCTGCCCTGCGTAAAAAAAAGGGCAGGAATGCACCATCACACCTGACCTTTTCCCCTGCGCTGGCGCATAATGGGCTGCCATGTGCCAATGCAGGTACCTTTGTGCCATGGTGCTAGAGTGTCTGCGTTGTAGGAATGATTGTTTTTTGGGCAGGAAGGAAGATCTTCCTGCACAAAAACAATCACAAGAGACTTTTTCCTCTTCCTATGTATGCTGCAGAATGCAGCACACAAAAAAGGAAAAACAAGGAGAAATAAAGGCATTTCACCTTGTTGTATGAAACCATGTAAATCTAGGAATGCGTCAGATTCCATGTGGGAACACCCACAGCAACACCCATGGAACGCCCCTTTCACGCAGGAAAAAGTGACGTACTGGCAGCGCAATGAGCTTGTAAATAAGCCCCGTACAGTTTTAATATCTGCTGGGAAAGTCCGTTAGCAATTTGATGACTAAAGCTGCCCTCCCCCTGAACTACATTCTACACCTGAAAAGGAAGGGCGGTAGGAAGCGCAGCCTGCAGCTCACACCTTCACTAGACGTGCCAAGCCAAATGTTGCGTTTTCTCGTTGGCAGAACACAAATAGAAATGCAACCTTTTGCTTTGAACCAAGGTTGCTGTAACACATCTGCAAGTTGCCCTCTTCAAATGTCATTTTCTAAACCAAAGGCTGAATTTTTTCACAATAAAGAATGCTATTAAACCAAGCAAAATGCTTAATAAATAAGTGTGCTTTGGAAAAGCCAATAGATGTTGCCTGTTATAGCGAGTTGCAGAGCTTTTGGTGTTGACAATGAGTATCTGCATCGCACAAATTAAAAAAAAAATCCAAGATGGTCACCGTGTGCAAGCATGCTTAGGTTTGAACATGCGGCCATTTTGAAAAAAAATTTGGGGGGGTTTTGACAGAAAACATTCTAGGATGGCCGTCCAAACATAAGTAAAAATTCACATACAAATACAGCCATCTTTTTACCTAAATTCACCATTCCAAGATGGACAACAATAAATTAAAGAATACACTTTCTGTGTAATGCCGGGAAAACTAAAAGAAACGAGGAGCCCGGTATAAGTTTGCAGTGACGCAGGAGCAATACTCAAAGAGAGTGGTCCAGTGGCAATGTGCAGATGCTGGCCCTTTCAAAAAGAAGTTAAAAACGTATAAATAAATTATGAAAAATGAAAAATTATTAAAAATAATAATAATAATAATAATAATAACCTGGGGTTTGGGTGCAGCGACACAGAATCAATACACAAATGAAGGAGCCTGGTAGTAGTGTGCAAAAAGAAGTTACAAAAATAAATATGAAATTGTGCTAAGTAGAGAGTAAGAGAGCAATGCACTCCCAGCTTTTGTAGTGGATGCGACAATAACCCAAAATCAAAATAACAAGAGACCCAAACAGCACCTTCTAGTATTATAGCTATTACACAGAGTGTCTCCCTTAGCTTGTGCATTTGAACTATAGAAGAATTTGGGCCATATGTATGTAGCTATTTTACATTCGCAAACACGGCGATTCGCAGAATCTGCCCGCTATCGGACGCAAAAAAGGCTTTCCTCATTTATCAAACCCTATTTTGCAATTCGGTATTTGGAAGGGGTGTGTTTAGGCCGTCCCTTCCAAATACCGAATCGCAGGGTATGTATGAATGGTTTGTGACAGGTCACAAGATATTTGCATTTTACCACCAATGTCAAGTTAGTGGCAACCTATTCGCAAATGGGACGGGGTCCTCAAGGGACCTCTTTCTCTTTGGGAATGATGCAAAAATGTTTTGTTTTTTTTTTAAATGAAAAAAAAACTTTAAATGTTATTCTTTACACGCAACTCGTTTCCCTTTAAGGAAAATGGGCTGCTTAAAAAAAAAATCATTGCTTTATTGAAGAGCAATCACGGAAATGGTGGTCTGCTGACCCTAGCAGGCCACCATTCCGGTGATTTTAGTGATTCCTAGGGGGTCGCAAATTGCGATCTACCTCATTAATATTAATGAGGGAAGTCGATTTGCGACCCCCTAGGAATCGCTAAATGAAACTCCATCAGCCTGATTCATCAAGCCGAAATCGGCTCGCAAAGGGCCAGAATCTGAGAATCTGGCCCTTTGCGAGCGCTATTTTTGCATTTGGGATTCATCATCCCAAATGCAAAAATCGGTAATAGCGATTTCGCTATTTTGCGAGGAATTACATTTAAGGAATCTCTATTTGAGATTCCTTAAATGCAATTCATCATCCATTTAAAAATTGCGAATTCGCAATTTCGGCCCGCTATTTACCGTGAGGTCAAACCTCGTGGTAAATAGCGAAAACTTAGAAAAATGCTTTTAAAAGCATTTTTCTAAGTTGCATGTTGCACACACACATGTCCTTTGGACATGTGTGTGCCCAACACCTGTTTCAATTTGCATTTAAGGGGTGCTACAGGGTGTCCTTTGGACACCCCTGGCACCCTTTAAATCGCTATCTTATTTGCGATTAGCAAATTGCTAATCGCAAAAAAGGATTACTCCCCATTCATTCCTATGGGCCTTTTGGCCCATAGGAATGAATGGGGAGTTATTCCTTATTTGCGATTAGCAATTTGCTAATCGCAAATAAGGAATGTGTAGGAATCGCATTTCTTTATGCAATTCCTACATGAATCCCGTTTTGCAAGTCTTTAATAGCGATTCGTTATGAATCGCTATTAGGGGCTCGCAAAACGGGAGATTGATGAATCAGGCTGCATGAGATTTATACATTTGGAATAGCGATTACATAATTGCAATTCACAGAAAATCGCAATTAGGTAATCGCTTTTACAAATGTTGATACATGTGACCCATAATCATTGTAATTACATGGCAAACACAAAAAACTTCTTATGAAGTGGAGGAAAAGGCACTTTTCAGACCCAATTGAGGAAGAAGGTAACTCGTACGCTGCCCTAAGCCAGCTGAAGTGTTGTCTTTTCTTTGTTCATGCAGGGAAGCTTTCCTTCCTAAGAGCACCCAAATACCCGCACAAGGATGTTGATGCATAGTCTCAATATGTGATGATGCAAAGCACCGATAAACGGCAAACATGGGTCAATGTGGAGCTAAAAGAGATCAACACGAATCCAGCAATTCTGGTGGCACAGGCAACATTGGGAACAATAACTTCAACAATCTGCCACTTTATAAGCCCATAGGCTTGCAATATTAGGCAAGCACAAATGTTCAAGCATCCATAATGGGACAGTCAGGTCAAATGGGATACAGACTACAAAGGGAGGCACACCACTAAACCACAATCAGGGGGCAACACAAGGGGCACACCAGGAAGGAGAGAGCATGGAAAGGTGGCTTTACTTCGGTTGGCACAACTGTTCATGGACTCATGGGGAGTCGGAAGGGTGGCAGTCAAGTCCAGTTGTTCAGAGAGCATGAAGTGAAGCCCATCACTTAGCCACACTCCAGGGGCGATACATCAGGAAACTCCCCTACTCCTGGAGTATATTCCCCACTCCTTCAGGCAAGGCAGGCATTCCATCCTGCCTCTGGTATCTGCTTTCCTGCAGAGGTGTACCGAGCCAGACACGTTTGGCCGTACAATGATTTCAGGAAGTAGGAGCAAAGAAAGGGCAGTGGTAAGCATGGTATATTTTTGTGATAAATCTGTTCTGGGCACATAATTTTCAAACCGCAGGTAACATCGTTGCCTGTGAACGCCATAGAGTGAATGGCCTGGTGAATTAGATACCGCCTAATTTGATCTGTTGAACATTTGGTTGTCTAGGACCTGCAAAAGGCTAGTTTTTCGATAGAAGTGTCATAAGACGTTCTTATGACAGTCTCCCCAGTCAAACACATTCGAAAACTTTGGAGATCTACTTTCTAATCTACTTTCCATGGCCCCCCCCAAATTTCAAAAATTGAAAAACTAAGCTATTCTCTTCTGCGGAATATATATATTTGTGGACCACAAACAGTAATTGATCAGAGCGATCATTTCATTGAGAAAGTAAAACAAATACAAGTTATAACGTGTAAGTAGTTATGTGATGAAGCATATTCCGAGCTCCAATGACAGACTGGACATACATAGCTTGCATTAGGGATTATCCACAACTGACATAGAAGCTCAAGATTTTCCATCAGGATTGCACTTGCCAGGGGATGTGAGAAAGGGGCAGATTGGGTCAATTGAAGAAACCTATCCCTTAGATCACCTTTTGGCAGCAAATGCCAAGTTCAAGGTTACTCATTCAGAGGTGTGAGAGAACAACAAATTAAACAGCAATTCAGTTGCAATAAAAAAACGTAATGCATTAAATAAAAAATTTAACTTCTAGAAACCACAAAAGTGAGTCACAGCTAATGCTCAAAGGATTTTAAAAATAATAATAGTAATAATATGCAGTGCGAACCATTAATCTGAAAGCTCAACTGACCAACTTTTGTCTAGCAGAAAAGATGAAATCACCAAAAAATGGGAAAGAGTCCCATCATGCGAATTTTAGAGGAAACTAAAGTAAGATCAAGCCACATGTGAAGTGGAGGGAGCTGTGCAGGAGGCTGGAGACAAATCTTTTAGAACATAATCTCATTTATAGGGAAGCTGCTACAACAAGATGCACCGAAGAACAGCAGAAACCCCATCCACACCGTCTCTAGTGCACTACATAATTTAAAGAACGTCAGATATTAGACCTCCCCCCCAAAACAATACCTGCATTGAAACAATGGATTCTGCCACAAGGAGACCTAACTCAGCCAAACATGGAGGTAATTCCACTGCCACACGTATATATGAGTTCTGCCTCCATACCTGACAGAGTTTCCCTTATGACAGACTGACATGGAAAGTGTACCAGACATTTACAGATCGATGAACATATGTGCCTATTACAGTAGGAAAAGCCCCCTAAGCATGCTAGTAAGGCAAGGCATGTGGTCACTCACAATGTTACCCCATTTTGGGGGTACATTTCCGGTGACACATTTGTGGCAGAATATTCACCCTTCAGCACTACCATTGGTGGAAATTGTGTGAGAAGTTCCATCCCCAAAGTGGGTCCTTCTATGGCAGAGACAACCACTTGTAGAGTTCTGATAACATTCTCTAAATAAGCCTGTTCGCCTGTCCCAGAGTACAAATATTCGCTGCTGTGAGGTATACACTACAATGATTATGGGTCACAAAGATAACTCTAGTTCTCTTTGTATAGTCCTACTGAAATGACGCTCTGTTAGACGTGCTTCAACAAAGCTCATGTGTGCGATCTGCTTCTTTTCACATTACTCTCTTCTTGTAATTTTGCAACAAAGGATTAGAATTGTAAACTTTTTCCGCACTGAAGTAGGTTGTCAAGTATACACTTGAAAGAAAAATGTGGCCAGCAGATGTATATTTAAATAATAAAATAAAAAACTGTTGTAAAATCATTTTGTTCGAAGAGGGCGATGAAGACCCGCGGGAACAGATGGAACATCAGGAGGGAGAGACCACAGGGAGGGGGCTTCGCTTCGGTAGGTTGTTGGCAGTATCTTGACTCTCTTTACCTGTCCACAAGGTTCAACAAGCACAATCTTTGGGTGGTTTTGACAGCAGTTGCAAATCACTGATCTTCACAGTTTTTGCATGGTACAGTTTCTTAGTGTAGTCCCCGGCACAGCTGGACACATGTCCTGGACTAAATTAAAGCAGTTTGTCTACATCCTTCTCTGTTGAGGTAACAGCTGAAGCAAACATGGTGGCACCCAAACACGCTGGTGGGTGATGGTTCCATTGGCCCGTGTACATATCAGGTCTGTCACCATATGTGGTAGTGTTCAACTCATGACAGACTGACAGGGAAAGTGTTGTGGACTTTGTCAGATCGATGAATATTGTGGAAGGTGTGTGGTATAGTCAAAGTGTTCACATACAAATGAATTGTAACACGATAGGAAACATCAGTATACTCACACTGCACCAACCAATCGTGGGTCTTGATGCATGACACTGTACATACACATCCATTCTGTTGATGTTTTGGAGGTGACTCTCAAAGGCTGAGTAGGAACCATAAGCTGGGGAAATGCATTTGCTCAGCATTTAGGTCGCGTATTACAAGCTCAGCTCGGCATGAAGGGCAATTTGAGCCTCGCAAAAAGCAGCAAACTGTATCAAGGACAGTGGAAGTATTAAAATACACAGCTCATGCAACAGGACCGAACCGTATTACAGAAAACTAGAGGTCGGGGAGAAATATGCATTATAATTATGGACAATAATTTAACCACCTCCTTATTAAAAGTAGTTGGCCTACTGCTAATTCAATAATTGTATTTCAAATATTGTAATAAGGGATTTAAGGCCAGATGTGCAAAGCACTTTTCCAGGCACAAACGCTCCAATTTCCAGAATCAGGCTGTTTGCGACCGGACAAAATGATTTTTAAAATGTACAAAATGCAAAATATGATTCCCTAAATTGTTACTGAATTGCATTTTGCATTTCCAATTCGGTATTTGGGAGGGGCGTGTTTAGGGCGTCCCTTCCAAATACTGCATCGGTATGATATGTATTACTGTTTTGCAGCCAAATTCCGGTTTAAAACTGGTGGTAACACATTCACAGAGCAGAAGGGGTCCCAAAGGACCCCTTCCCCTTTGAGAATGTAAATACAAATATTTTTTAGGAGCAGGAAGTAGTCCAAAAAATAAATAAAAGCCTTTAAAAAAAAAAAAAAAGCAATCATAGACACTGTGCTCTGCTGACCTCAGCAGGCTACCATCCCTGTGACAGCTGCGATTCCTAATGGGGCGCAAATTTCGACCTATCTCATTAATATGCATGAGGTAGGTCTATTTGTGACCCACCAGGAATTGTTAATGAAACTGAAAAGAGTTTCTTACATTAGGAATACCGATTTCCTAATTGGGATTCAGAGAGAAGCGCAATTAGGAAATCGGTATTCCTAATGTTAGTACATCTAGCCCTTGGCTACAGGTCAAAGGCTTTTGAAAAAGCTGAAAAATAAAACAACATGCCTCTCCTGTTGTCCCTATACAGAAAACACATAGTGGCAGCTGATTAACCTCTTCAGAGTATGCATACTTTAAATAAGTCATAGTGTTCCTATTGAAGGTAGGTTAGAGAATTATAGGGGTTTATTTGTGCTGATAATAAAGGTGCCCAATACATACGAGGCTAAGGGCTAAACTGCAATACTATTGCTGGCCTGGTTATTAGATGGATAGACAGTGGAACACTGTGTTTGTGCAGCTAGATCCACTATCTTTGCTCAGCAGCAAAAAACGTTTAGTGACATATTTGGGAATTACCAGGAGTCACATATCTAATTTAGATATTGGTTATCATCAAACCATGTAAACATAAATTCAAATCTACTCAAATTTAATCATATCACAACAATTTCAATTTAGCAATATTCACATATCATTTGCTTATAGTAAACCAAACATTCACCTACAGCTTTAATAAAGGCCATCTTATCTGTGTGTATAAAGATCTCTCACACCGTAAGACACTGTCCAAGCAGTACAGGATGAGTAATAAGAGTCCGTGTCTTTCAGATATTGGGTCTTTAAATCTGTAAAACTAAGTCTAGGCACAGAGTTCCCGCTAGAGCGGGTTGTCTTGAAGAAAAAACTTTGGGGTTCAATTAGAGTTTGGTGGAATGGAAGGACTGCTGTATATCAGCGGGGCTCCCACTCCACCAAACGTATGGTTCTCCCACTCTATTTAGATCATGGGAAGGTGTTGTGGAGCCTCCACGAGCTTCGTAGTCAGAAACCTCTCTCAGCTGATGGCCCACCTTTCTCAGGGTCGTCATGGTATAATGGCGTGTGTCACACCCTGCATATTGCTTACAGAAATGTTGTCGCAAAGGGCGTACATTCTATATTATTACCTCCAATGAGATAATATTTTTGTAAACAAAATTTAGGAGAGACTGATTTAGTCACACGATATTTTGGCAATAATAGTCTTGTACCATATTGCTATGGGTATTTAATACTATGAATAGCCTCCTGCAAAATGCATAATGCAAAGCGTGCTGTAAATATGGCAAGAATTACTTAGTATGTAAGGGTCATGAACCAACATGCCAACAGCATTTCAAGGAAGGCCTCAGTGATGGCAAATTTGGGCTGGTCTCATTGACTAGGTGAGCAGAGAAGAGGACTGTCGGGCAAATGTCCCCCTCCAGCTCATAAAAGGTCTTCCAGTGCAGCAACAATGCCTCTGTGGTGGCAATGGACCATGTGCAGCAGGCAGAACAGTCTCCTGGTCCTCTAATAGATACATGTGATCTGTGATAGGATGACTGTGAGTCAATTGTTTCTCTGGTGTGTTGAGGTACTGAGGGCTAAAAGACTAAAACATGCAACTTAATCCCTACCGAAAGAATCCCCAAAGCAGGGCAACTCCATTTTGTCTAGGAAGAGCTGTAAATACATCTTCGTTTCCATTGAGAAAATACCAACCAGGAGACTTCTCCTTGAGTTTAATCCAGTCAATGATTAAAAACTGGCAAGGGCTTTCAGTTCCTGGGCATTACATTTGATGTACGCCCAAGTAACCTTACCTTTTCGTGAGAAAAAGCCTTTTTTATTACATCTTAGGGTGCAGTGTTTAGTCTTGCTTCTAGGCTAGCGCATTAACCCATGGCACAGATGCTAATGGCCTAAAACCGAAGTGTATATCTTCTTTTACCTATGAAGTTAGACAGCCGTGAAGTACTCTGAAACTTGTAAGACTTGTAAGGAGACTGGACTGACAACAGTGTCATGCATTTGACTGTATTTTTTAAGAGGGTAGCTAAACAGAGCTGCAAAGTTTGAATTGCTGACTATGTTCAGAACATCAGATACAGAATTACTGTGAGAAAATATGTTTGCCATTCTGGGGGGCTAATGAAATTGTTTGCATTGAAAAGCTTGCAGACCTTGTCAAACCATTGCCACTCAGACCACGTCACAACGCTTTTTATAACTCTTTTTGTGATCCTCTTCCCTGATTAGTCACACGTTAGGAACTTTTATAATGCTAGCAGTCAAAATAAGGAAGGCACTGAATAATTAATGTCATATTATATTATATAGTTATCAGTATGGAGGGAGATACTGTTTTGTGGTATTGCTCTGGCTATTTGTTTCCTTGTATTTTAATGTTTCATCACTGCGAAATGCTCTCTGCTGATGAGTTTAGAATGCTTTTTATTCCACTCATGTGTTTATTGCACTAGTTGTATGGTTCTTTGTCAGAAGATAATAAACCTTTCTAAGTTAATACATGAATGATTGAGGCTCAAGAGCATCCCTCAGTGCCCTGAACAGCCATGAATGAAGGAAGGACCCCCCACCCCACCCCTCTCCTCGCCCCTTCTCATGAGCGGTCAGTCCTCCTGCTCCAATCAGCCATTGGATGTGCTGGATGCTGCAGCCTTGAAGGGTCTGCATATCTATAATGTTAGAAACAGCCAGAGTGAGCAAGGTTTCTGACATAAAGACATCCCTAAAAGTGTTGAAAGTAATGAGCTTAGGTAAGCCTTTGCATGCACATGGAGTGCCTCATGAAGAACCCGAGTTGCAGCGTGTGATCAGTGTGTCATGGGTGGTTGGGACTGGAATGTTGAAAGGTGGCTCATTACAGGAGGGTGAAGGTGCTGCTGTGCTGTCCTAAGGGTGGGCTGGTTCTTGGCTTATTTTGAAGGAGGTTAGATGGCTGTGATGTGTCATGGAGAAGCAGAGACAATGTACATGATTTTAATTATCTTTATTTCAATGAATTTCAAATAGCACGATTGTCAAAGGGCTCAACAAAAATAAATAAAAGCAAAATAAACGAAAAAGCCACTACAATAAAGCAAATAATAGAAAGGCACATTCAAGCAGCAGAACTAGAATCAAGGTAATGATCTTTCATCCTGGCCACAAAGAATGAAGTGAGGCAGAAGAAGATAAATAACAGAAAACAAATGCGCAAGTGGAGACATAGAAGTACACAACAAAGCATAGATTGGGAGCAGGTAAACCACTGAAATATTTGAACATCAAACATGTGAAAAAGGAAACAAGAGTCAAATGCAAACCAACGTAATGCAGTAATGGGGCTGCTTACTGTAGAGACTTTGGGAGGCAGAAGGATGAGTTATAGATGTAGCAAAGTGGAGCAAGAGAATGCACTGAAAAGCCAATTTAGAAGGAGGAGTTGTAGTGAACAAGACAAAAGAGGAGAGTAGAGATCAGGATATCAGTAACTTTGAAGATTAGAAATGAACACAAGTTTCTGAAATTGTAAAAGCTGGAACTGATAAACGTGGTAGAGGAAATTTGTTTTGAAGATGATAGAAGGTAATCGAAAAAAGCTAAGATTATGAGTTGGGATGGCAAGCCAAGAAAGGTTGTAGAAGTCATGTGGAGAGTGGACAAGAACCAAGAGAATCTCAGTTTTACGGGGGTGGATGGGCATCCTATAATTCCTATTTTGTAAAGTGTGAGCATATCACCCATCAAGGGTTGCAAGGCGCTGAGGGTCTTCGGGGAGATTAAGTGAGCTATTGATCAGGGTCACATGGTGCTGAGCTGCCGCCGGCATCGAACCGTAAGCCCAGCGCTCGGAGTCAGCTGCTCTGGCCGCTGCGCCATGCCTCTCCCTTCTGCTAAGTAGTTGACAAACAACTATAAACCAAACTGACGGAAGGGCAAACATGAACAGGAGATAAAGATCTGATAATCATAAGCACAAGAAAAGACAGGAGAGATCAAAAGACAAGATTAGTGATGGTGAGGTGTGCATAAAAAGAACAGCAATCCAAAGGGAGCACTGGGTGACACCATTGCAGACTTGGAAGAAATAAAATGTTTTCCTGGAATAGGATACTGCGCAGTGTGACCTTCGAGGCAGGAAAGACAAGCAGTGGAGTGATGTGCCAGAAGTATCCAGGTATAACAGGGAAGGCAGCAAAATAAAGTGGTTAACAGTGTCTAAAAGGTGGAAATATCAAGAAGATATTTCCACCTTTTAGACACTGTTAACCACTCAAGAAGATCTAGAGCCACATAACCAGAAAGGCAGGTTTAGGTACAGGGGTGCCAAGTGGCATAATTTACAGTTCTAGACGTTATTCTCGCTTCTAAGTCCGGCTAGAATGAGTCTTCTGTGTACAATGTGGAAACACTTGTAGTTCTGCTTTACTGGGCCAACATGCACATGTGGGTCCTCATGCTGTGCAGAATAAGGGCCTGTTTCCACTCCCATTACCCACCCGCTATAAACAGCTATTAAATGGTAGTGGGGGTCCACATAGGGCGGGTGACAGAGGGGAGTCTGGAAGCAGTGAAAGCTGATGGGAGGCAGTGCAGCTGTGCATTCACCCCAGGCAGTAGGAGGGTGTAAGGAGTGGCCCGGGTGTGCTTGTGTCCACAACCTCTGCCTGACCCCTACTCCATTTTACTGCCTAGAGTCTCCAGCTGGATCGAGCTTGGTGTTACTGCAATCCACAATCCAGGTGCACTTATGAACAGGCAGAGCAGCATCTCACCTGAGGCTCCCACTCTGCCTGACTTGTAATCTGGCCCTAAGTAAATAGAACAGCTTGTTGTGATGGGCAGGAGTGATAGAAAGTGCGAATGTGAGCAGAGATTTTTCATTAAAATGAGCAATACCGAAATGTGATTAAGATGGAGAGAAAGGAATTACGGTCAAGATATAATGACAGCTAAATTAATATTTCTTTAGGTATTTATTTAGAAGATTTCTATGCCGCATGGTCACCCAAATTATAGAGGTGAATGAATACAACACAGGGTCTTAACTAGAACAATAAGCGTGTCATTCCGATTTGATTGATATGTACAGTTCTCAATGTGCTTGGGAAAAAAACAATGAATATATATATATAAAAAAAATAATAATAACTACTATAAATAATCAATAAAATATATATAATTTAATTACTTCCCATCCTATTCCCCTATAAACCCACAACCCGCTACGGAACTAAAAATGCAAAAATCATTAAAAAAATGTATAACTACTATAAATAATCAATAACATTCATATAAATAAATGACTTCCCACACATTCCCCTAAAAACCCACAACCCGCTACGGAACTAAAAACACAAAATGTAATTAAAAATAAATAATTATCTACTAAAAGTTTAACACATATAATAAAAATGCAAACAGTTCTTATACAAAAAAAACATCACACACATATAAAATATATACTAAAATACATAACATTAATATAAAATCGATATTTTTTAACAACTATCTTTTTAGAAACGATATTTAACACTCTGATATTTTTTAAATTGATATTACTTAACTAAAATCGATATTCTTGACCACGATATTTTTTTGTTGATATTTCTGACCCACAATATTTGTACCTAGATATTTGTGCAAATCAATATTTTTACATCAATATTTTGTCTCTGCACCTATATATAAATTCTTATATTATCTTGTATTTTTAGATTTCTCTCAGAATGCACTCCTAGTTGCTCTATTACTGAAGTTGTTTAGCACCCTGAAGAAGGTGTGACCAAGATGTACGTCTACGCATTATTAGACAATAAGACACAATCATTAGGAAATCCTATGGACGATATTTTGAGTGATGACTGTTATTAAACAAATTGACTACACATGTGTATGCGAAATAGTTGAAGACTGAAATATCTCTCGCCTGTTCAGTATTTTAATTTTGTTACCGTTTATGTGTTGCTATTGTCTGGGTCTATGATTTTTTGGTATGTGTAAAGATGTGTTCATTGAATGAATGTGGTATGAGTGGTATGAGTGGTATGGTTGACAAGTTGGAGCATTAGTGGGGATATCCCCATGGCCATCTCTGAGGGTACAGTCATTCTTTTGCTTTATATTTATGGACCTTTGGAATGTCTTGCAATGTGATATATATGGATATATGTATAGTTATATAAATATGTTTATAATAAACAGTATATATTTTTGATACAATTCTGAATGATGACACTTCCAATTCTTTATTTGGTGTTTTGAATATCATTGCTGAAAATATATGCATTTATATTATGATTCTGAGATGACTTCGTAAGTATATTCTAAAGCATGGTGAGATACTCCGCCAATTGAATTCATCAGGCAGTTTGTCTAGTTCTTTTGCTTATACATCCTGAGGGGGACAGGTGGATGACCATGATAGTGCTTTTTTAGGGTCAGGAGTTATTCCCCTTCAGAGAAAATATGCCCAAAGAATTTGGATTTTGTGAAACTTACACTTTTCTGCATTTAAAGTGAGACCTGCATCATCGAGCAGATGGCATATCTATGTAAGAACTTTGTTTGTCATGCTCCTTTCTGGTGGCCTCAAACACTAGTATTTCATCACTGTAGTTAAAAGCATGTGTGACAGGATAAATTACTCTGCAAATTACATCCTGAAAGACTTTCGCAGCGCGACGACACATCAAAACTGAATCTTTTGTATCTGAAAAAAACAACATGAGTTGAAAAAGTAGTAATGTGCCTACAGTTCTCTTCCAGCTCGAGTTGATGGTATCCTTTGGTCGTATCAAGACTGGAGACGACTTTGGAACCATTCAGCTGTGTAATAGTGTCCGCTATGTGGGAACATGGTTGTCTTTCTCACTCAGCTACTTTGTTGGCCTGGCGAATATCAACACCAAGGCGCACTGCACCTCCACTGTCCTTTTTCGGCACAACCACTATGGGTGAAACCCATAGTATTGGACCAGTAGAGCACTCGATGATGTTATGCTTTAATAATGTTTCCAGTACTTTCTCAACAGTGTCATGACCCGTAACTTTGCAATGGCGTAGAGGCAGCCCACGTGTACACTTTTGTTTTTGAAGGAGTTAGACGTGGTATCAGAGACAGCTTGTTGATCGATGCACCACTGCTATAATACAAGTTATTTGGCAGCCATTCACCTTTAGCATGATCTTGGGACAATATCTCTATATGAGTTTGGTTGTTTCACGTGGCAATCTCTCTTTGACTTGTATACTTCTTTCAAAGCAGTCTATGTGCACATTGTTCTGCGGTCGACATCACCATTGCACATCCATCTTCTTCACTGTTGCTCGATGATGATGTTGAAGAGATTTTGGAATATGAATTTGATGACAATCAACTTTGTTTGGTCTCTACTTGCCTCAATTAATGTTGCCGTTTGGCCTAGTGGGTGAGACTAGAATGCTTCTGGAACTTTATGGCTTCCATTTTCTCTTCTCATCATGACACAATTAGTTTCTCTTTTGCTTTGCAGACAATTATGAAATGGTTTTCTTTCCCACAGCCTTTACATATCTGTCTAATAGCCGGACATTTACCTTGGTATAGAAATGAGAATCCACATTGGAACACAATTTCTTTTTCATCGGAGAGATCGTCTTATGGGGCTCTACTTTGTGTTTCTGCTTACTTTCATGATCAACTCTGATTCATTGTGGGCAATTCCAGCTT
The DNA here is from genome assembly GCF_964261635.1 of Lissotriton helveticus. Lineage (NCBI taxonomy): Eukaryota > Metazoa > Chordata > Amphibia > Caudata > Salamandridae > Lissotriton > Lissotriton helveticus. The sequence goes on along the minus strand of NC_136058.1, from coordinate 202,133,762 downwards.
ACATATCAGCAGCCTGTTGATCTGCACATTCCTCATCTCTCACAGCCATGAGTACCTTTTCTGGACAGAATGTCTCTCTTAGCATGCATTGTCTGAATGAATCGGTGAGGCAAACATTAATGACTGTGAGACTATAGCTTCTTCGTCAACAAATTTACTGAACTTGCAGTGCTTGATGAGGGTATCAAGTCTTTCGAAAAACTCATCTATCTTTTCACCAGCTTCTTCTCTTGCCTGGTTGAAAAAATACCTTTCATAGTCGACATTCGGCATGGGGTTGAACTTGGCTTCCAAAGCTTCTTTTATTTGACAGTACAATACTTCATCAGCTTGTTATGTATTCTTTATCACTTCTTTCACTCCTTCACCTACAAGGTTCTTTAAGTATTTGATGATCTTTTTTGTCATCTACTTCTTCTAGAACATCTATGAAGTCATCAAAAGTTTCAACCTATGCAGCGCATTCGGTGTCAATATTCAGCTTTTTGGCAGTGTCACATGGCGGTGGTGGCTTCAGGAACACCGCTGCTCTCTACTTTGCGTTTCTTTCGACAGTCACTAAAAAATGTCACAATTACAAAAGCCTTTCCGTGTACTGGAGGCCATCTGCCACTGCACGCATCAGTGGCTCAACTGGGATTGGCCATCACACCTGATTCTAGGTCGTGTGCAATTCCCTCACTCATGCTGGTAAGCATGTTTGTACTTTCTGTACCTGGTTGTCACATTTCTTTTCCGCCTGGCCATCTTTCCATTTAGCACTTTCTGGCACCTGGCTGTCGCTGCCTTTAGCACTTCTTCATCCCTGATTGTTGCTGCCTTTAGTGTTTCTGCTTTGTATGGACGATGGCTCCTGCAGTATCTCTCCATCTGGCCTTACCAGTCGGCTTCTGGCATGCTTTCTGACTGTGCTCCTCTGTGGGAGCTTCATCTTTTTTGAGGACCTTGCCAGAGCTAGAGTGAGCTTTGACTCCACTAACCATAGACTGCTTCTTCGGTTGCATGTGTCAGGCACAAGCAGTTTTCTGGACCTCTGCCAACTCTCAGGGAGAGCAATCTTGTTTCTTCATTGCACATATACCCTACTCATTGTCCATTGTCATGTCCTCCCCAGCTCTAGAGCATGGAAATGGTCATGCCACATACGGTGCTAAGTAACATGTTTTTGTTCTTCAGCATGCACTAGTTAACTAAACGCACTGTGTCATAAACTTTAATGACCACATCCAGACATACCAAAATACCTCCCAACTGATTATGTAACTTTGTAAGGAGTCCTGAAGGGCCTCCAGGGTCCTGCTGCACATGATAACACAACACTATAGACAAGGCTTGTGTGCCATCTGGAGGCACTCCAGAGATTTCCGGGTTCACCACTGCTGCTACACATGAGGAAGTTAGAGGGAGTCCTTAGGGTGGTGGAGAACCTGCGGCACGACTATAGCAGAGTAACTCTGGGTGGAGCATGGCCTGCTATTTACCAGTAATACACCACCGTTCAACTACTGTTTACTTTCACTTTACATGGAACTCTAAATAAGAGTGTCCCTTGGAAAATGGTCACACAAAAAAATAAGTCTATTGAGAATTGACCAATCTCAGCACATATGCTTGGTTACTATGTCCAATCATCGCACTATAAAAGCACCTATTTCTCAGCCCTGTGTGCCGCAATATTTCGTTAGTCAGGAAATCCAACTGCTTTATGGCTTAAAACAAGGTCGCGTCTTCACACTTTCTTCTATTTAATTTATATATTGCAAACCACCCCACAGAACTGGATGGGTAGACCTCCCACGCCTGAAGATGGGGTGGCCATTGAGTGTTGAACATCTTGTATGCCGATGACATGTTACTTCTTAGCAACACAACAATAGGCATGCAGTGGCTACTTATTTGCCTTGGCAGATATGCAGTTAAGAACAAGTTGGAAGAAAACTGTAAAAAAACAAAAGTGATCACATTTAATAACAGCATTCTAAACAAGCACAAATGGCATCTTAGCGGAAATACAATTGATGAAGCACTGACCTACGTATATCTAGGAGGCAAAATAGATGCAAGAGGCACGTTTGCACCCCAAAGAAAGGCGATCAAGGGGAAAGCACAGGCACTTAATCATGCTTTTATAACATTGGCAAAATCTAATGATGAATACAAAAATTATCTTTAGAACATCATTGAGAAGCTCAAAATGGGCAACCTATGGGATGCAAATATATCAGGGCAAGCCTTTAGGAAAATAGTAAATAAATCTATGAAATTACAAAGTTGGATGATTGATGGAGAAAAGCTGTCCAAGCGATCACATGGGTGGTTGATCCTTAAATCTTATGTTACCTTAAGAGAATTCCCCCTTCTGGAAACAACTTTCCATTGGAAGATAAATCAGAATTTATTGGCAATAAGACTTGGTGATATTCCCGTGTTAGATTTCCTTCCAAAGGGAAGATGATCAAGGGGAAGATAAGAGCTGCAGTCTATGCCACCAGGCAGATGAATCTCTGCGGCACGTTATATGTATTTGCCCTGCCCTGTCCACACAGCGAAGAGGTTTACTGAGAAAAGAGTTCAACAGCCTAAGTGTCCGGACCTGTAGATCCAAGCTGATGAAGTAGTTGGATCCAAGGAACACAATGTTGAACAATAGACTGGTTCAGTTCCTGGACATCTTTAAAACCCTTGCCAAGACACATGTACTGTCACAGGTGGGGCAGGGAGGGCGCTGAAGAAGGCCCCCGATAGGAGGCCCTGAGTGTACCATGCAGTGGCGGGCACCTAGGGAAAATGAAGAGAAGTTGTTTCCTACCTTGTCAGGCCGAGTCCCATTTCAACATCACCTAATCTGTTCTTAGTTATTTGCACTTTTAGCATAAATCTGCACAAATGTACAAATGCACTTTAAGCATAAATTTGCCCAATTGCACAAATGTATTTATGTTATAGCAGACTGGAAGGGCCCATAAGCTTTCGCTCTTGAAGGCTGTAAAGTCAAGTACCAGTAGTTTTATTACTCCTCCTTTCCTGTGGCTAAATAGGCTTCTGCGTAATTTGCACACTGCATGGGTTTCGCCAACTTTTTAACCTCTGCACATTTGCACTTAATGCGAAATCGTCCACTGTATGTGCAGTAGATTTAGTATTAATGGCTACTCCCCAAATGAAATGAATGTTTGCTCAGGATTGATAACCATTTTTTTTAAATGTATATTTATATGTTTTATTGTGTAAGTCCTCTTATCGAGGTTTATGGTTTTAATTGACTAATAAACAAATTATTCATCATCATCAACTGCTTTATGGTTTTCTGAAGGGTGTCACCTAGCAAATATTTTGGGGCTGATAAAATTGTGTTGGGTCTTGGGGTCATGCGAAATAATTTTTTACATCTGTGTTTTGAAAGTGAAGCTGTCAAACAGACCTCTTGCTTACAATACACATACCCTCGGATTTGGGTCCACCAATTTCAAGCACCGGCTTTCTGTGATTGATTCACTCATCCATTGGCTTGAGACTTTGCCAATCACATTTTAGTTCAGTGCTTGAACAGAAGTGCGTGAGGAACTATACTCCTCTCTGTCAACTCCTGTTGACTCCCTCCCAAGGGTGGCTCTTTTGCCTTCATACGCATCCTGTTTCATTTCTTTGTCATAAAAAGGTCTGTGTTAAGGGAGATATCATTATTGGGAGATATCATTATACTGTTTACTTTTTTCCATGCCATAGAAACTACAGAAGGACAAAAATAGAAGCTCCCTTGACATCAGGCATTTATTTGAAATAGAAACAAGCACAGAACTGCAGCAAAGCAAAGAAGCGATCAGTATGCCTGTCCTGTACTGTCTGGCGTTAACGTGCTGAATTTGCATGCTGTAGCATGCTTGTCACTTGAGGTGGGCTCTCAGTTGTTAGGTTCTTAGGTGGGATGCTCAGGGTTTTTAAATATTCCTGGAAGGGTTCTTTTTCTTTGCGAGGTGGGCCATTAGGAAAAGGCACACGGCTTTATTTAACTCTATCCGGGTACGTTCTTCCATTACCTCTATGTATTATATGAATTATAAGGACGTAGGCTTTTTTCTAGTTTCTTTCCAAAAGGAGGCTGTGTTGTGTGATATACACACCCTTCTTTTTCTTGTTTGTTTGTTATTTCATCCGTGGAGTGTGTAACTGAAGGGGTCATTGAAGGGTGGCGCTTCCACTTGTGAGCTGAGATCTGCGACAGATATTGACTGGTACGGGCAAAGTCACAGCATTACTTCTGGTACAGCACGTATGACGGGCATTTTTTTGTCTCGGGGGTGGGGAAGCATTTCAGAAGGACACTGTTTTTTCTACTGTACAAAAATGTAAACATGTGTCCCGATGCTACAAATAGGTGCAAAGTGCCTGAAAGACACTGGCAGATCTGGGAGAATCCTTTTGAATTATATGAGAAATGTGTACATTGAGAAACAGTAAATGGCTACCCTTTTTTAACTCCTAAATATAGCATTTTTTTTTAATTACATGGGAAAAAAATCCAAAATATGCCTTTTCGAAACATTTGTGCAAAATTCTTGACAGGGATATGGGGTTTTAGACCCCAAAACTCCCCTTAAAGCTTGAATGTTTCCAGTACCACTACTCGCCCGGCATTTCGGGGACTGAGCGCAACTCCAAAATATTTAACGTTCTATTATCAAACGTCCCCGTGTTGAGATGTATGATTAAGAGAATTGCCCTAGATCACGCAGAGAATATGCAGGACGCTGCAACTAAAATCGTGTTACATCTCACCAGAAAGGCAGTGCCCTAAAAGCTGCACAACAACTCTTACTGTGAAGAGATTATTAATTTATTTTTCATCGTATTCATTTCTACAGTAGTAGTGTGAAAGGGGTTATATGAAATAAAACCACTGTTGCAGTCAAATTCCATCGCAGAAGCCAGGTACATTGCAAATGTTCAGGTGGAGAGAACATTTTATGAAGTCCAGTTTCCTCCTAATCTATTTTAATGGCAAAACTTGCTGTGGTAAGACAGAGTGTTATTAAATCCTGAACGCAGAGGAGCACTCAGCCTTTGGCAGAACAAGCGGCCTCAGCCATTTGCGCTCAGCCTTTGTGCAGAACTGTTCTCCTTTCTTGAGTTTCATATTTGCAGCAGAAGGCAGCGGATGTGAAGGCAGACTGCCTTGGTTGAACTGTAGACCATGCATTGACCAATTTGCTCCATTCACATACACAAAACACACTTCAAGGCTTGCTGGAATTTTAATTTACCGCCTTTGCACTTCTTGTAAAAAAGAATGTATTAAGAATGACAATACACGCATCACCAAACATCCAGTTTCTCTGAAAGACAACTCTAACTTCCGGGAATTTGGGATACAAATGAAGTGGGGCTAAACACTCCAACACTGTAAGGGGGGCAATGGAAGGGGTTATAACTTTAGGATCATGGGGGTTGATTGCGTTTTAATACTCCAACACAAATGAACACATTCATTAAACTGAATATTCGGGCGTTTCATGCGAGCCTCTGCAGCTCAGGGAGACCCCATCACTAAGGCAGCTGTACCCGTCTCCAGGCCATGGCCTTTTGATATCTGTGAGGAGCGCTGAAAGTATGCTCGATAGGTACTGGCTGTCAGTGGGTGAGGCTCGAGTTGTGTGCATTTCCAGGTCTTGATGGCTAGCCTTGATGCCTCTTTGGTACAATTAGAAGCAATACAACGAACAAAAATGAATGGGCGTGTATGCTTTTATGCAGTACTTTTTTAGCGCAACCCCAGACAAAGGCAGTCTAGTGCTTTAGAGGAGGAAACTGACCATCCCTGTCCATAAGCCTCATCTGAAGACACTAAGAAGGCCACCTATTCTTCTGGCCTCGCCCCATCACCTCTCAGCTGAAGAGGGGGCACCATAATAAGACAAAATGGTGAATGCTCCATCAACAAATGTGTGGCCAAAAACGTATCGATACCACGATCTTCTATGGATGAACACATATAGCACTTGAATAATCATGGTTAGTTAGTGAACATATAAACAGTTTGCACAGCTTGAAAAGTTAAAGTATGGTTGTGGGACACTATATGAGTGTATTTTACTGCCTCCTACAAGCACACTAAGCATTTGGAAGCAGGGAATGATCGCCAAGACCCTTCTGTACTCATCTATAGGTAGCCAGGAGGTCGAAGGTGTCCTCAAACCTGAGATCTTGTGGGGCTGATGGTGATCAGACGGGGGAGAAAAGGTGTCACTTCCCTCCAAGCTTCATAAAAAAAGCTTGCAGCCTGAGTGAGGAGCTTTCCCTGGCCTTCAACCAATCATTGCAAGAGGATGCTGGAGTTTAATCTTAGTGCTAATGTTGGCAGTGATGTATCTTCCAGAAAGAACACTTATTTTACTTGAAGGGCTGTCTCAAGCACCATGAGTGTCTTATAAATGTGCCATTGATAAATGGAAAACAACTCACAGATTACACACAAAGTGGTATTTCTCTCTGCTGAGTGGCTTAACATATGCTAATTGCCCACTTACAAATGATAAATCAAAAGGAAGGTGTATAATAAAGGGGAATATTGGCCAGCCAAAAGTGGGCATATAATAATATATGCCTGGGTCTGTGTTCTAAGCCGACACTGCAGCAAGGGCTCCCTGTTCCTTTAGCCCTCCCAGTTCTTTTGTTATATATAATAATTGTGCCTCAATGCACTTTGTTAAATACATTTCATGGGTTCATCACACACAGTGTTGCTGCTGTCCTAGGTCCTGAACGGACTATGTAATGACATGTTTCATTCTACCGAGAGCTATATGGCTCAAAGTGGTATTGGAATGAAGGCCCACAGCAGTAACTAATGCCTGCCTTCCAAGCCTTCTGATTGGCAGAGACAATCTCAGCATTCCATATAAGATGCACATGGACATATTGTTGAATGATCTTGCACGGCTTTAGACACATTGTTTATCTTTCACATAGGATTGTACTTTAAACAACACTAGTTTAACTAAGTGAAGATTAAAGAAACTCTCCTAGAAAGCTACTTAAAACGACACACAGATGGGTTATAGTGTTGTCTTGTATATTTCGTGCGTCCAAAGACCCCTCTCGCTTCGCTGCAGGAATCTGCTCTGACAGACATGAACAGCTCATGTTGTTGCTTCGTGAGAGCAGCAATTTTTCACACTAAATTACAGAACTTGAAATTAGCTTTGTTGGAAAGTATTGTACGTTTAGGAGCCACGCTTTCATAACACGTGGATAGCCCACAGTCCCATGGCATGCCAGGCCGCGAGAGCATGACGGGTTTTCACTGGAAATCAGAAACAATTTCATACTTGTGAAAGAATCTAAATTGCTTTCAAGGATCTGCGGTAGACAAATGCCTCGGAGCTGCTCCACACTGCAGTATATTTATCCTGCCTTCTTTTCGATTTCGAGCAGTAATGATTCTCAGACACATCGAATCTAGCACGAAGCTTCCAGATCAGAGAAACGCACCTCGCCTCAGCATACTGCAGCCATGCCTCCGCATCACTGCAAACAGTTCTCAGACTCACTGCAGTCGTGTCTCAGCATCACGGCAAACAGGTCTCAGCATCATTGCAAACAGGTCTCAACATCACTGCAGTTGTGTATCAGCATCACTACAGACAGGTCTCAGCATACTGCAGCCCTCATCAGCCAGGATAGCTTGACTCCAGTAGCATGGAGAGCACAGGACAACGTCTGGGCATACCCGTCCCACTTGGGGTGACAAATGCAAAAAATTATAATTGATGTAGATAATGCAGAACAATGTCATGCATTCAACCCAGTACAGAGATCTGGGCTTAAATCCATCGTTATTTGTCTCACCCTGCCATTCCAGTTTGGACCCAGCCATATGCAAGTCAGTCTTGACCCTGCGCCCAATGGGAACAGTCCAGCCCAAACTGCCAGGCCAGGTCCTCCCTGGACTGGAAACAAGCATTCTAGGACCAGTTTCAGGCTTTCAGCCCTCATCAGCCAGGATAGCTTGACTCCAGTAGCATGGAGAGCACGGGACCCACATCTGGGCATACCTGTCCCACTCACGGTACCAAATGCAAAAAAGAACAATTGATGGAGAGAATGCAGAACAATGTCATACATTCACCCCTGTACAGAGATCTGGTCTTAAATCCATTGTTATTTGGCTCACCATGCCATTCCAGTTTGGACCCAGCCATATGCAAATCAGTCTTGACACTGTGCCCAATGGGAACAGTCCAGGCCAAACTGCTAGGCCAGGTCCTCCCTGGACTGGAAACAAGCATCCTAGGACCAGTTTTAGGCTTTCAGCCCTCATCAGCCAGGATAGCTTGACTCCAGTGGCATGGAGAGCACGGGACCCACGTCTGGGCATACCCGTCCCACTCGGGGTTATAAATGCAAAAATAACAATTGATGGACAGAATGCAGAAGAATGTCATACATTCACCCCTGTACAGAGATCTGGGCTTAAATCCATCGTTATTTGGCTCACCATGCCATTCCAGTTTGGACCCAGCCATATGCAAATCAGTGTCAGACTGATTTGCATATAGCCATGTCTGAACTGGGGTGGCAGAGTGGGCTAAAGAACAGTGATGGATCAAACCCAGATCTTTTCACTGGGTGTGAGTGTTTGATTGGTTCAGATGCTCCGTCGATCACCACCCCCTTTTGTACCGCTTTGGCCGCCATAAGTGTGGCAGGGTATGCTCAGACGTGAGTCCCTTGCTCGCTTTGCCGCTGGATTCAAGCAGGCCAGGCTGGGGACGGCTGGAGTGCCAGAGGCCGGTCCTCGGAGGCTTGTTTCCGGTCCAGAGAAGGCATGGCTTGGCAGTTCGGGCTGGACTGTTCCCATGAGGCACAGGGTCAGACTGATTTGCATATAGCCATGTCTGAACTGGGGTGGCAGAGTAGGCTAAAGGACGGTGATGGATCAAACCCAGATCTTTTGACTGGGTGTGAGTGTTTGATTGGTTCAGATGCTCCGTCCATCACCACCCCCTTTTGTTCCGCATCACTGCAGGCAGGTCTCAGCATCACTGCAGGCAGGTCTCAGCATCACTGCAGGCAGGTCTCAGCATCACTGCAGCCAGGTCTCAGTATCACTGCAGCCAGGTCTCAGTATCACTACAGGCAGGGCTCAGCATCACTACAGGCATGCCTCCTCAATGCTGCAGCCGTGTCTCAGCATCACTGCAGCTGCATCTCAGCATTACTGCAGACAGGTCTCAGCATCACTGCAGCCATGCCTCCACGTCACTGCAGCTGTGCCTCCTTATCACTACAGCCGTGCCTCAGCATCCCTGCAGCCATACCTCCGCATCACTGCAGCCGTGTCTCAGCATCGCGGCAGACAGGTCTCAGCATCACTGCAGCCATGTCTCAACATCTCTGCAGACAGATCTCAGCATCGCTTCAGCCATGTCTCAGCATCGCTTCAGCCATGTCTCAGCATCACTGCAGTCATGCCTCAGCATCACTGCAGCAGTGCCGCAGCATCACTGCAGCTATGCCGCAGCATCACTGCAGCTATGCCGCTGCATCACAGCAGCCGTGTCTCAGCATCACAGCAGATAGGTCTCAGCATCACTGCAGCCTCAGCATCACTGCAGCTGTGCCTCAACATCACTGCAGCCAAGTCTCAGAATCACTGCAGTCAGGTCTCAGCATCACTGCAGCCTCAGCATCACTGCAGCCATGCCTCAGCATCGCTGCAGCCATGTTCCAACATAATTGAAGACAGGTCTCAGCATCACTGCAGCATCAGCATCACTGCAGCTATGCCTCAGCATCACTGCAACCATATCTCAGCATCACTGCAGCCATGTCTCAACACAACACTGCTGTGTGTACTGGGGTATGGGATGTTACACTGTCTCGTTGAACTACATAGCTGAGCTGTATGCAGTGGCACGTCACTGTTTGGCTTTGTTATGATGTGTATTTTGTGGAATGACACTATGTTGTCTATGTCTCAACACAACACTGCCTAGGGAACTGAGGTATGGTATGTTGCACTGTCTCACTGAACTACATGGTTGTGCTGTTGTACGTCATTGTTTGACATTGTTATTGGGTGTGTATTGTAGCATTACACTTTGTTGTATTAAGTTGTGTTTCATTGTGTTACACTGTTGCTTTATTGTGCTATTTCACTGTGTGATTGATGTGCTTTGAATCCGTATGTATTGTGTTATTACTGTTATACTGTTGTGGTTTTTTGTGTATTTATGTTACTTTTCCTGTGTAACAATTGTGTGATGTTGTGTTCGATGTCATGTTTTGTAGAATGTGTATGATATTTATTTAGCACACAGTTGACTGATCGGATATTTTCTACCAATTGTGCCTCTAATCCAAGGTATTGTGTGATGCTGGGCCTGAACAAACAATACATTTTCTTAAGTAACTCAGCTTGAAAGCAGTGTGCACTGTACATGTGGGTATCTCTACCAAATTAATCACCTTACAAAAATATCACTACGTTCCTTTCCATTATTTATTTTCATTTTTTACTATCATTCACAGTGGCATGATTCATTCGCATTAATGAATATACATCTAGGAAAGTTTAGCTTAAGGAATTTAAGTTCATGCGGTTTCCAGATAAAATGCCCCTGAAGAAGGGACTCAGTGTCCCGAAATGCACTGGGCATGAAACATTCTACAAGGTCATAACATGTTTATGTAACCATACAATGTTTATGAACGAGGATCATGCGTATATGTAATAATTAACACAATGTATATTCATGAATGTGAATGAATCATACAACTGTGAATCATGGTAAAAAAATGAAAATAAGTAATGGAAAGTAACATAATGATATTTTAGTAAGGTGATTAATTTGGTGGAGATACCCACATGTACAGTGCACACTGCTTTCAAGTTGAATTACTTGAGAATATTTATTGATTATTATAGATGTAGATCTGACAGCATACGTTGCGGTGTAGCACCATTCGTTAAATAGCATTAAAGGCTGCTTAGAAGTCATTAAACTTAGAAGTGCACCTCACACCCAAATATAATTTCAGGGCCTGAGCAAACAACTTGGCTCATTGAGCTAACCCTCGCCAACACCATCAGCAGTGATCTGAGGTCACCAGAAGCACTATTTAAAAGCAAACTATGTTTAAGATTCGCTTAGATCTTTGTAGCTGCTGGCCTGCTAAGATGGTGCACAACATTAAATTGACGATGAGACATGCAAAATTGTTTACCTAAGGTGCAATAAAATACTAAATAGACACACAGTGTTTTCAGACAGCATTCTCCTGCGCACATTCGATTTAGTACCCTGTCCGCCAAACCCTTGGTCCATCTGCTTCATTTAGATTCAGGCAGACTGTAAGTATTCTGTTGACAGAGTCCCTGTTGGCTCCGTCAACAGAATATTTCCCTGTATAAGTGATGGAGTAGGGCCCTCAGAGGAAGAACTTTACACCATCTATCCTATTTTGAGTGGACTAAGGAAAGTGTTTTTTTCCTGTCTGTCACTGCCAGGAAAAACCTTGCAGTAAGGCACAGGAAAAAACAATAATGATGCCCACATCCTGGGATAAAATGTCCAGGGTGTGGAGGAGATTCGTTTTTTGTTGCTTTTCAAAAACACACCAGAGTTTGTTTTTGGGAAAGAAAATCTTTTTGAAAAGTTTGACGGCCAGCCGTCATGACTGATGGTACCGTCCATCAAACTTCTTATACAGTCACAGGAACCACCAGGACATTGGTTCCTGTCAATGTAGAAAATTGTCTGCAGGGACGGGAGGCAAGCTGTAAATTTGGTGGACAAAGGAACCCAAGGAGAGTGGAGGTATTGCCCATTGCCATTTCGATGGTGTAAACTTCGTCCGTCAAACTATAAATCAAGCTCTAAATCATAGAGTGGGTGTGACTAAATGAAGGATCGGCGGAAATGCAGGGCAAGAAGCTAAACATGATCAGCAAGTCTGAGGAATAATGTTAAAAGTTAAACGCATCACTTTATAAATACCTAGTAGAGATTCAAAATGAATCATATATTTATTTATTTATTTATTTATAAAGTTTCGACGTTACTGTCCATTAATGATTCCAATTGCTCAATTTACAAGGAAAGTCAGAAATCCCAGGATGCCTAGACATTGCACAGGTCTAAGGCTAGTCACCTAATGTGTTAGTTACCTACGAGTTGTAGAATGTATTCTTAGTACATAGCTGTTTTCACTAACCTTAGGTGTGTAGTATTTTTATTAGGTGCAGTAATAGTACAAAGGCCTGTAAACCTTGAGCATGTGCCTGGGCATTTGAAGGTCTCCTTGGGCATTTGATGGTCTTCCCTGGGCATACGATGACTGAGGGTGGGCATTTGGTACTGTCCTCCGGTATTTGTGATTGGGTCTGGCAATTGCTTGGTTAGCGTATAATAACTGTACAATTATAAATCTGTGGCCATATCTTAAATTTGTGCTTTGGTGCAAAGCCGAGCGATGCACCTGTTTTTAAGATAATACACAGTGTAAGCACCTAAACTTCTATAAGAACTTCCCTAAGTGCATGAGTTGCAGACAGCACAGCTCAGAAACAGGGAGAGGCATCCACTGTTGCATGTTTCCAAGTTGTATTTCGTCTATGTTTTGTCCACATTTTACTATTTAGGTATAGCAAACAAATGTGTTTGTATCATAGTTGATACTGAGAAAATACTGCTTTTCTCAATTCCTAGCACACAAGCAGCAAAATGGTGGCCATGTTTTTCTTTAACTAGTACACAATTTCGGTAATGTCTACCCTGCAGTCTACACCGCTGCATACAACGGGTAAAAAATCACATTCCTTTCGGCTAAAACAGAAGCTAATATACAGAGAAGACACTCAAAGATATCTTTAGTCTTTACTACTTTCATCAGTTCAACAATGGTATGTTTAAAATTCACGAAATGTTGTCACAAAAATAAAGCACTCCCCTGATATTTGGAATTGATGATGAAGCAGCAATGTGCAGTTCTATTTTACAACCAATGTGCTAATGAGTTTTAACCGCTGTAAATTGTCATTAAGTATACTACTGGGATTGTTTCTAAGCACTTAAAAAAGCAACTTCAGAAAGCTGTCAGATACTGTACACAATAAAAAATATGTATAGTCATCAAATGAAATGTACTTTAACACAGACATTACTTGTGTTAAATTGATAATGTTTGCATAATTTGGTGGAACCTAAAAAATCTGTCCCTCTTTCTAAATTAAATAATATATCCTGCGGAGAAGCCTCTAGCAGATTTTGCCAAAGAAAAGATTAGTGTGGGGGATGTTCCATAATGGAATATCATTCCCAAAAATATAAAAAAAAAACTAATCATTGTGTCCCAGTTCACACAATGAAAAATATTGAATGATAAAAATATTGTGTTCTCAATATTGTTGCCACAAATATCGAAAGATATAAATATATTGTCTTAAGTATAGTTTGCAAAAATATCTTTTCATTGTGTATAGATGTTCTATTAAAACTTCTTTGGGGCAATGTTATTTTGTAAACGATGTTTAGGTCACAATAGTTTTTCAGACCAAATGTATTCCACTATATTCTGGAACCAGATCGAGGAGGAAGAGATTCAGATGACAGGTTCTTTCCTCAAGTTAGAATCGTCCTCCAGAAAACGAAGGACTCTTACAATGAAACTTCTACCCTCAATTCTAAGTCGCTTTCCAGTCAAATACCAATCCCTTCTGTTTATTTTTAAAACAAACAACAGGGTTCCAGAGGGTCTAGAAGAAGGTGTGAGTCAGCGGTAAGCAAAAAATAATCAAACAAAAGACCATGGACTGGCTACTAAAGGGTACACAATGACAACTCAATGGATGGTCAAAAGTACCCATCAGTCACCACTCGAGACCACCCTTCATCATTTGGGATTTTTTTGAAACCATCAATGCAAGTTGGTGGTGCACAAGCATAGGGAGACTAGATGGTAAATAGTTCTCCCTTGCTGAGTAGCAATAGTATGGTTTACCACTTTCTGAGACTGATAAGTGGTGAAGGCGTGGTGTGACTGAGGGAGTGCAGTGCAAGAAACCAAAAATAACGTGAAAAATTATTAGAAAAAAGTGTCTAAAATTGGATAAAGGAGCATAGAACAAATTTTATTGAGATGATGCTCGCTTTGCCAAGTCTAAAAATTATTATGTAAAGACAGTTTGAAAAATGCGCTGTCTAGAGGTGGAACCAGGTCAACATGTTTCAGCAATTTATGGACATAATTATCCTAGCTTTCTTCAGGACCTCATAACAATAAATTGCTACTGCAAAAAAATCAATTCATAACTGATACTAAAAAGACAAGTGCTTTAAATCACCTGCAGTATCAAGGTAAAGAGTCTTGTCCTAGCTCACAGCTCGTTCACTGTAAGGTCAGAACAAACAAGGGTCAAGCATTAGACTAATTTAGTGCCCCCCATCACTCACACAAGAACTAGGTACACATAGTATATACCTTAGAGCAAGTCAAACATAATGACTAAGGTATACCCATAAGTGGTATAGTTGAATGATCAATATCAGGATATAGGATTTATATGCCCAATAGAAAAGAAATCACATCTTACCATAGTCTGCGAGACGTGAAAGCCTCACCCCACCTGGCAGTGGCTCAGGAATAGAGTGGAGCACCGCTCTATAAAACATGTAAAACAGAAAAGAACATGTTTGCCATAATGTGCAAATAACCTTTCATCAAAAGCCCTCCAAACCTAACCGTTCGTGGAGCGAATAAAAAGGGGTGTTCTTAGAACCCACTAAGGAACAGTAAAGACCCCTTCCGATCTAGCGTATTCAACAGCTAATGTTTCTCTGATGGAGTATAGGAACAAACTGATACCTTTCTTAATGATAAATAGACAATCGTCTTCCCATCGCTAAAAAGTTATCTTTACCAAGGAAGCAGGAAAAACTTTGCGAAGTAGCAACAAGAGTGCCCAAGTAAACGTGCATGCTAAAGGCACGGCAGGAAAAGCACAGAGGAAACTCACCTAACCGTCGGTACTCCGTTGCCGGCATCTGAACCGACTGGGGAGGCACCGGACGGTTAGTGAGTGCATAGTTAAAAGGAGAATGCCGATTGGTCTAGTGTTCACGTGACCGGCACCTTCCAGGATATGATTGGCTCAGCCGGCATTAGTGCGGGCGCTCGCTATTGGTTGTTTGTAATGTTTCTAAGATCGCCCGGGTGACAGACGGCTAGAGAGTGCAGAGTTTAAAGGAGAATGCCGATTGGTTTAATGCTCACGTGATCGGCACCTTTCAAGATATAATTGGCTAGACGGGCATTTGTGCAGACGCTCGCTATTGGTTGTTTTTAAGGTTGTTTTTGACATCGCCCGGGTGACAGATGTCATCATAACAAAGGCGGACAGATTCTGAAATATTAAACGAACTTGTCCTAAAGGAAAATAAAAATAAGAAACGGTGCCTAGTTAGTGGAAGATGATAACTCATATCGATGTTAATAGGACCATATGGGGATCAGTACACATCCCTCCCACCATAAGTATGAGATCTAGTCACTGTGTGAGACACTGTGGGTGTGGTTAGCCGATATGCTAAATGACACATCGAGATGGATACTGGAGTATGAATAACCACTACAAGCACTCAATAGCAAAGAGTAGTAAATCAGTGCTCAGCCCAAAATGTGCTCTAGTTCAAGGTAGACCACGGAATGTCGTCATTTAGTCCCTGCTTATGGGTATTTAATTTTAGGACCCACTTTTGTTCCTTCATCAGAAGAAATTTGGCTACATCTGCAGTGTGAGATGGAATAAAAGGTTGTTCTAGCACAGTTCATTGAAATTCAGTGGACAAATGATTGACTTCCAGGAAATGTGCAGTAAGTTTGGTAGCCTGTCTTTTACACCGGATGGTGCTTTTGTGTTCCAATATTCTTATGCGTATCTTACGAGTGGTCATCCCTACGTACTTGAGTCCACACGGACATGTGATTAGATAAACCAAACGGTCGCTGTTACAGTTTGTGAATTTCAACTGCTTCCAAGGTCTTGATGTTCCTATATCAAACTCTGATGTTTTCTTGGTTTGTGGACATGCTTGACATGTACCGCAGGGATGATGTCCTGCAACCGGAGGGAGGTTCCATAGTGATCCAACAGCCCTGGGTTGATCTTCAAGGGGTCTAGTGTGCACTAGTCTATCTCTCAAGTTTGAACCTCTCTTGAATGAAAACAAAGGTTGTTGCAGAATGAAACGTCCGGAATTCAGAATGGGCCAATGTTTTTTGACCAATTTCTGGATCCTATTCGACATGGTTCCAAATGTCTGCACAAACGTCATCCGTTCCAAAGGCGCTTTCGGGGTCGAGGGCTCCAAGAGAGCCGAGCGGTTGTTGTTCATAGCACGTTTCATGGATTGTTTAACCAACCTTGGTGGATAATTGCGTGCAATTAACTGGTCGGTTTCTTATTTTTATTTTCCTTTAGGACAAGTTCGTTTAATATTTCAGAATCTGTCCGCCTTTGTTATGATGACATCTGTCACCCGGGCGATGTCAAAAACAACCTTAAAAACAACCAATAGCGAGCGCCCGCACTAATGCCGGCTGAGCCAATCATATCCTGGAAGGTGCCGGTCACGTGAACACTAGACCAATCGGCATTCTCCTTTTAACTATGCACTCACTAACCGTCCGGTGCCTCCCCAGTCGGTTCAGACGCCGGCAACGGAGTACCTACGGTTAGGTGAGTTTCCTCTGTGCTTTTCCTGCCGTGCCTTTAGCATGCACGTTTACTTGGGCACTCTTGTTGCTACTTCGCAAAGTTTTTCCTGCTTCCTTGGTAAAAATAACTTTTTGGCGATGGGAAGACAATTGTCTATTTATCATTAAGAAAGGTATCAGTTTGTTCCTATACTCCATCAGAGAAACATTAGCTGTTGAATACGCTAGATCGGAAAGGGTCTTTACTGTTCCTTAGTGGGTTCTAAGAACACCCCTTTTTATTCGCTCCACAAACGGTTAGGTTTGGAGGGCTTTTGATGAAAGGTTATTTGCACATTATGGCAAACATGTTCTTTTCTGTTTTACATGTTTCATAGAGCGGTGCTCCACTCTATTCCTGAGCCACTGCCAGGTGGGGTGAGGCTTTCACGTCTCGCAGACTATGGTAAGACGTGATTTCTTTTCTATTGGGCATATAAATCCTATATCCTGATATTGATCATTCAACTATACCACTTTTGGGTATACCTTAGTCATTATGTTTGACTTGCTCTAAGGTATATACTATGTGTACCTAGTTCTTGTGTGAGTCATGAGGGGCACTAAATGAGTCTAATGCTTGACCCTTGTTTGTTCTGACCTTACAGTGAACGACACGAGCTGTGAGTTAGGACAAGACTCTTTACCTGGAGACTGCAGGTGATTTAAGGCACTTGTCTTTTTAGTATCACTTATGAATTGATTTTTTTGCAGTAGCAATTTATTGTTATGAGGTCCTGAAGAAAGCAAGGATAATTATGTCCACAAATTGCTGAAACATGTTGACCTGGTTCCACCTCTAGACAGCGCATTTTTCAAACTGTCTTTACATAATAATTTTTAGACTTGGCAAAGCGAGCATCATCTCAATAAAATTTGTTCTATGCTCCTTTATCCAATTTTAGACACTTTTTTCTAATAATGTTTCACGTTATTTTTGGTTTCTTGCACTGCACTCCCTCAGTCACACCACGCCTTCACCACTTATCAGTCTCAGAAAGTGGTAAACCATACTATTGCTACTCAGCAAGGGAGAACTATTTACCATCTAGTCTCCCTATGCTTGTGCACCACCAACTTGCATTGATGGTTTCAAAAAAATCCCAAATGATGAAGGGCGGTCTCGAGTGGTGACTGATGGGTACTTTTGACCATCCATTGAGTTGTCATTGTGTACCCTTTAGTAGTCAGTCCATGGTCTTTTGTTTGATTATTTTTGCTTACCGCTGACTCACACCTCTGGAACCCTGTTGTTTGTCATATATTCTTGGGGACTGTTCACAGAGTGTGGTCTTTAAACACTCCCCTGGGTCCTACCTCACCGTATTGTTTATGTTATTTTTAAAACAATTCTGATAGGCAACAGCGTGGACGGGGGAGGTGCTGATAGCAAAAACAATAAAAATGATAAATTCCATCTACTTCCGGATATACAGAATATCTAATTCGCTACTCAATTAAGCATGGCTGTAGATACAACAAACCGCCAGAGTGATTTCACAGCTAGGCACTGCGTTGCTTTAACCTTTATTTAAATACAAGAATGCTGGAGATGACCCCTTAGAGCAGTACTGGTGAAAGGGTTGGTGGTGATCAATGAGAAGCCTTAGAGGAAATATTTCACAGTAGCCAAGAGGACTTGTATTGCATTGGGGATAATGAGGCTATCCTGGAGAGAACTGCATCCATTCTAGGTAGAATGCAGGACATTAAACCCAAAAAGGTGAACCAGTGACATTGGAACTAACACCAGCCCAGCCAAGGAACACGCTAACGAAGGAAATAAGATGCCCTGATTACTTACCACTAACCACAATTACACAGATTCTGTCTCATCCAAGGCACAAAACTTGTGTCACAAGTATGACGGTCCCATAGACAGGTATCTTCCTATAAATAAAAACGCCTCCCCTGATAGAAGGGCAGCATTCAGAGTTCATTCAAGAGTGAGTAACATCAAGCAATATTAAGCAACTATAGGATCAAATGTACTTAAGACCTCTAGAATGGAAGGAGAATATAGGAGGAAGAATAATGAAGAGTGTGACAAAGGCTGCTACAAGGTTTTGAGGGCATTACGACTTCTAAAGTGGCACAGATACATTTTACCACTAAAAAGACCTAGATGGCAATAAACAGCATCAGCATAAACTTTATGTTACGAAAATCCAAGATTTACAAAACAAGGGTAAAAAGATCTATAAAGCCAAAACAATACTGTGGCGTTTATGGCAATAATCAAAGGTGGCGGGAAAGTCCAAAGGGCTGCCTGATAAATATTCATCAATGGGCACTCCATTGCATTCACTAGATGCCATTGTTGCTGGTGGAGCAACCAATGGGCCACAGATGAAAGAAACACTTAGGGAATATAATAAATTGTGGTAATCAGATGACACACCCACCTAATCAGCATGTTCCTGTAGAGGTTTCCTTACCGCTGAGAAAAAAAATAAATGAAGAGCAGAAGGGTTTGTAGGAGCCAGGTGCATCTTGATTGACCTGTCCAGATGTACAGAAGGGAACTTTCACTTTTAAGCTGACAAGTGTTCTGGGCAGAGCTGAGGAAGCACAATGCCATGGTTAAAGTGCTAAGTAGAAATAATCGTTGGGGCAGATATTGTGGGTGTTTAATAAACCAACCCTTTGTGAGAAAAATGTAGATACCGGTCTCTGCATTTAACCTCTTTGGTGCTCATGTCGGCTCCCGGCCATCATGAGTCATGGTAGGCGTGTGGTCATGATGGCCGGGAGCCATCCGAACATTGCAGCTCATCCCATGCAGTGTTAATTCCCCGACTGTGCAGGAGAATTAATCAGTGGGGGTGTTCGACGGCTCCTGGCCATCATGAGCACACGCCCACCGTGATTTATGATGGCCGGGAGCCATCATGAACTCCGCAGCGCTATGCCCACCCCCATGCCCCACCCTTCCGCACTGCAGCAGAATTTGCGCCGTGGCGAAGGGGTTAAGTGCCAAAAGCTTCCCAAGCTGCAGACAGCGGTAATAGCATTCCAGATCACCACTTTAACAGACAACACTGTCAAGGAGTCCTCTTTTAGCAGTTTAAAAGCAGCAGTTGGAAGAGCACTAACGACAAGGGGAAACCCATGAGGGGATCTGAGACAGGGCATCCCTTCCTAATAGAGAGTCGCACTGGTATGTATGAATGTTTTGTGCCTGGGAATGCGAGTGCAAAACATTCGCAGATTACCACCAATTTCAAATTGGTGTTAAGCCATGTGCAACATTTTTTCAGAGCAGGCAGTGGTCCCACAAACAACTGCCCGCTGTAAAACAATGAAAACAAAAATTTTTATTTTTATTTTTGAAATGCTTCAAGTTTTCCTTTAGGAAAATGTGCTAAATTGTTTTTACAAACTGCTTTATATAAAAAGCAGTCACAGACATGGTGATCTGCTTACCCTAGCAAGCCACCATCCCTCTGAGTGCCAGCCATTCCCAATGGGTTTTAAATTGCGACCTGCCTCATGAATATGTATGATACAGGTCCCTTGCGACCCACACGGGAATCGCAAACAGTGTGGTACATCAGGTTTTGCGACTTGCAGATTGAGAGTCAATAAAATTCGCAATTTGTGAGTCACAAATTCTGAAGGTCGGACATGTGGCCCTAAGTCTATTGGCTGGTTAGCTGCCACCAACAAAGTCAACAATTAGATTACTGGCTGGATTACGACTGAAACGTTAATCTCATTCTGCTTGAAAACTCACATTTCCACCCAAAATAAGTTTATAAGTTTCTGGAGTTAACCACATCTGGTATTAGTAGGTGGGGTAAAACCTTGGCACAGTTCACTCAGAAAATGTCCAAGTTATGGGGGAAACATGCAAGGTTCGAAATACTGAGTCAACCTCCTGTGTCTATAAGAAGTGGTTAGCAGCTGGCTGAGAACAACTAGCTATTTCTGGATATCCTTCAGAGGTTGCTCTTGGTCGTGCCTACTTATAAGTTGTATGAACCCTTGAATGCGTAGAACCAAGGAGTAATTTCAAAGAGAAAAAACATCTTCACACTTCTGAAACCATTCTCGATACTGCCAAACAAACAGACAGTGGGGTTAAAGATGATGCGCCTGGCTCATCCATCGATCTGGGATAAAGACCGAAATTCCCAAAATAATATTTATGAGAAATTTCAATAAGGTATTTCTGATCCAGCTTTGATGTCTGACTAATTGTTCGTAAAAGGAACAATGCATCTGTTCGACAGTAAGCCATCACCAGGAGGCTAATCTCTGTAATAAGCTTCCAAGGGCATGGAGGATTGCTAAAAGAACAGGAAATCATAAACGAAGAGCATTTGGGTTGAACTAGCTTTAAGCTCTGGTTGTTACTTATGTGCTTCCTTGTGGTGTGCCCCATACGTTGAAGAAGCCCTAGGGATGCATGGTGGCAAGCCAGTGTGTTTAACATTTAGCAAGTGTAATAGCCTGCTCATTTGGTTCTAGCAGCACGAGAAAGATATGTGATTGTTAAAACATACATAGCCTTAACAAAGGGTACATGTCTCACTTCCTGAGTAGGCTCTCTGCTACTCTGCTGCAACAGCAAATCTGCATCCGTGGAGCTTCTCGGCTAGTGCTTACTATTACAAAGGCAATTCTAGTGGAAGGTTTGATCTAATTACTTATTTCGTTTTTGCTCACTTTAAGTCCGCCTCGTTATGGACAACATTTCAATGGTTTTTATGCTCTATTTGAATTGAAATGTTATGTATGTTTAAGGTTACATCTTTCTTCTCAGAAAGCTTTTAAAAAATATTCTAAAAGCTGATCGACTTCTGAAGTTTGTCTCTTTCCCTCTTCTGACACCACGCTGGGAGGCAATGTTTAGTAAACTATCTTCTGGTGATGGTATGCACATAAATTATGATACTCAACTAATTATACTGCAAGTCACCTCCAGGATGACTTCATGTTCTGGATTGCTTGTCTGCTGAGTGTAAACCTGCAGCATTAAACTCGTTCTCCGGACATTCAATATTAGGTACAAGAAGCACTGGATTTTTTTATTCTGAAGAACGTATGTATTTTACCCATCATACTTGTCGATATAAGCAGGTATGTCTGAGATTTAACAAATTGTACATAATTATGGAGACACAGGAACAAGTATAGTCATGAATCTGTTGAGATTCCTGCCTATGAACTTAACTGAAATGAAGAACGACAGATATTTTACTAAAGGTTGCAGACTGGATCAGTATAGTATTACTTATCTGAATTCTGTATTTTAATTTTTTTTGTCTTTGCTTAATAAAATGGAAAACATCCAAAAGGTTATGGTGCCTAATATGAGAAAATCTCAGATCAGGAAATTCCACAGCTGGGTTTATAATTTTTAAAAAAAGAATACAAATACGAATAGTATTGAATGACCAAAGCAAAATCTACTAAATGAAAACATTTAAAAAATCTTACTAAAATAGGTCCAATTATGAATCAACTGACCTTTAACATTTTGAAATGTCAATATCAACCACTTTGTAGGATATTAGGTTACTGGTTGTGGGCTGGGCAGTGAAAACCTAGTCAAGCAGCAACCGCAATTCTTGTTAGAGTGAAGTCACAAGCAACCTCGTATTAAAATGTGCTTAACCCTGGTCAGTATGACTGCCCGCCCCGCGCAGCTCCATCACTAAGTGCTGCCCTCTGATCTCTGAGCCCCCTGAGTTCTCCCTTTGCTGGGTGTTCGAGGTCCACCACCACCCGCAGGCTCCTGCCTGCACCTCATCCCTGGTGGTGCAATGGGAGAGCACTCTGTTCTTCTGCTGTTCTGCCTCTCTTGGCTTTTCTGTGCCCTTTTTTCTCTTTTTCTCTCTCTACTTTCTTTTTTCCCTTTTCTCTCGCTTCTCCCTCTTCTCGCTACCCACGTTGTCTATGATGCCGCTGTCCCCGTGGCCCCTCCAGTGTGTTCTTCCCACTCCTGCTTCCCAGCCCTTCTCCCTCCCCTGACCCCACCTAATGGTCATTGCTGTGAAGCCACGCTGCTGGAGTGCCAAAGGCAGGCCAGTCTGCACCCATCCACAATCCGATCGTGACCAGCGCCAGGGACCCTGGTCCTTCGGCCCACCTCCAAAACAACCCCAGCACCCTCATTGCTCTCAACTTACCAGCTTTTGTTGCCATGCCCAATCTACTGTCGACACTGCCGCTCCACCTTCACCTACCTCCGAACCCCAGCAGTAGCCCCCAGCCTTCCAGACCTCACCGCTTCCAAACCACTCAACTTCATCCTCCTCAACGTAAGCTACCTACACAAGCACACCATAGAAATCTGGGACCTCCTCAACACCCACTCGCCAGATGTCGCCTTCCTCACAGAACCCTGGACCAACGTCAACTCTGCACCCAACATCACCACCACCACTGATGAAGGGTACAAGATCATGCAGCCCCACCCGCCCAGGTGGAGGCATAGCCATCGTCCTCAAAAGCACCCTTTGCATGACAACCACAATCCCGGACAGCACTACAACCCCCATGGAGCATCTCCACTCCCAGATCCAGACCACACCTAAAATGACTCTACGCAGAACCCTCAACTACAGGCGGCCCAGCCCGAGTACTTCTTTCACCGACACCATCACGACCTCATCGCACCCCACGCTCTTGCTTCCACAGACTACATCCTACTCAGAGACCTAAGCTTCCACCTGGACAACCATGATCATCCCAACACCACAGCCCTCTTAGCGAACCTTGCCAACATAGGACTGAAGTAATTTGTCACAGCTCCCATGCACACAGCAGGACACACACTCGACCCCACCTTCACAGACGAAACAGCATCTCCCACAGCCACACCACGGAACTCCTCTGGACAGACCACCACTGCATCAACTTCTCCTTCAGAAAACCCACCATACACAAGCACACCCACCGCCTCCCTGTAGGTGGAACAAAGTCCCGAAGACCAGCTCACCTCTGCCCTTATCAGTACTCCACCACAGGCGATGCAAGACGCCAATACCGCAGCACGAAACCTCAACCACTGGCTCATGAACTGCGATGATACACTCGCCCCTCTCAAGAAAGCCATGAACTGCTCCCTCGAAACCACCACATTCCGCGATGACTGGAAATACGCCGCAGTCAACACCCTCCTGAAAAAACCTGCCGCAGACCCGACGAACCTCAAGAACATCAGGCTCATCTCCCTGTTTCCTTTCGCAGCCAAGGTCATCGAAAAGGCCATCAACACACAGCTAGCAAACTTCATTGAAGCCAACAACGTCCTGGACATCTCCCTATCCAGATTCCGCAGCAACCACAGCACTGAGACCACCCTACTCGTCACCACCGACGACATCCACTCCTTCCTCGACCAGGGCCAAGCGGCAGTCCTCATCCTCCTGGACCTCTCGGCCGCCTTCTACACCATTTCCCACCGCACACTAGCCACCAGACTCCATGAAGCCGGCATACGCAGAAAGGCACTTGGCTGGATATGCTCATTTCTCTCAGGCAGAACTCAACGAGTCAGACTCCCACCATACCTCTCGGAACCAACACAGACCAGATGCAGAGTGCCCCAGGGATCCTCCTTCAGCCCCAACATCTAAATAGCCCCCTTGCAACCATCATCAGAAACCACTGGCTCAATATTGTCTCCTACGCCAACAACACCCAGCTCATCCTCTCCCTCACCAAAGAACCCAACATCACTAGGCAAACCTTCCAAGAAGGGAAGAAAGCTGTCGCCACCTGGATGAAGAAGAACTGCCTGAAACTCAACTCAGAGAAAACAAAGTCCTTATCCTTGGCTCCACCCCTCCGCATGAGATGACACCTGACGGTTCCCGCCCTCAGAAACCTCCCCATCCCCACGGTCCATGCACGAAACCTCGGCATCATACCAGACATAGCTCATGATGAACCACAGATCAACACCATATCCTCGACTTGCTTCAACACCCTCTGAATACTCTGAAAGACTTTCAAATGGATCCCACCTGAGTCCAGAAAAACAGTCATGTACTCCCTCATCAGTAGCAGACTGGACTACAGCTATGCTCTCTATGCCGGAATCAACAAGAAACTACTTCGCAAACTCCAGATCGTTTAAAACGCCACAGCCAGACTGATCCTGGACATCCCCCATCACAATCACATCACCCAGCACCTCCGCGATCTCTAATGGCTCCCTATCGAAAGAAGAATAACATTCAAGCTCCTCACTTATGCATAAAAGGCCCTTCACAACACCGGGCCCATCTCTCCTCCCCCCGTGCCTTGAGACCCTCAAGGGTGAGTAACTGCACTTTACCAACCCCTGATTGATAGCCAGCCGTGACTCTTCCTGTTTTTGCTGCGTAGGGCTGATATTGGAATCCACGTGTTCTTACAATCGCTGGGAGCTGACTTTGGACCTGGATTTGCCCGCACCTACCGGAGAGCGCACTTTGGGGAGCAGGTTGCAGGAGTAAGCCTGCGGGTGTGGGACTGCGAGGCCCAGCATTCCAAGCGGCTTGACACTCGCCGCAGCTGGAGACTCTTCCCGCCCCGCCTCCCTGCAGCTTATCACGGCTCACGGCCCCCGCTCCGTGGGAGCCGTTCGCCAGCCGTGACTCTTCCTGTATTTGCTGCGTGGGGCTGATATTGGAATCCCCGTGTTCTTACAATCGCTGGGAGCTGACTTTGGACCTGGATTTGCCCGCACCTACCAGAGAGCGCACTTTGGGGAGCAGGTTGCAGGAGTAAGCCTGCGGGTGTGGGACTGCAAGGCCCAGCATTCCAAGTGGCTTGACACTCGCCGCAGCTGGAGCCTCTTCGCGCCCCGCCTCCTCCTACATAGCTCTGGCCATACCCGCGTACGCGGAATGCGCGCGGACGCGTGCCGGGCAAAGCCCGGGACAAGGGCGGGCCCGTTGTAGCCCGTTAGAGACCGATTGAGACCGGACCGGGCCCCCCCTCTTGGCTGTTTCACCAGGATACTGATCCAGCCACTCCACAGGGGTAAGACTTGACTCTGATTCTGCACAAGGATTGTGACCACTTGAAGTTAAGATGGCGGGTCGAGAAACTAGGAGCAAAGCGGCAAACTCAGCTGCACACACAGTTGGCGCTATGGACAATTTTATCATTAGAGCTAATTCCCTCTTGACACACGAAATTGCCACCCTGGAGCGCAGACTTTCTCAGGGAATTGAGAACGCTAAGCGGTCCTCCCTAGGCTATATAGCCAAAGCCCTAACCCCCGTTAGACAGGAACTTCCAGTGGAGGCTAACGTATTAATTATTACTCCATCGAATCAAGGAAGTACTGCGGTCCAACCGAGGGACTCCCCTTTGAACACTTCCACTATCTCAGAAGTAGTCCCATCAACAAGTACTGTAGTCATACCATCTGTAAATGAGAATGTTGGGTTACATAATCAATCCCGCCAAGGGCTTAGGGAAGGAGCAATCCCTAAAAGGAAGCGCAGGCCACATACATCGGGGGGTAGAAAGGCGAAGGGCCCTAAACATCACAATCCTACAGATAATAAGAAGGGGAGAATTGATGGCGAGCCCATACCTTTAGATACCAATATCCAAGCTAACACACAGGCTCATAACCAACCAGTACTCTCAGTTAGCTTAACATCAGCAGATGGTCTACGAGGGGTGGGTGCAGACCTAGCTGAGCATAAAAACTTGGGCAGTTTGCTTGAGTCTTTAATTCACCTGCTTGAGGATAGACTCTCGCAAATGGAGGCTAGGCTTACAAGAATAGAAGAAGCAACATGGGCTACTGCAGATTATCTTAAGGTAGCTAATTACCAACAGGGGAAGTCGGCTAACAATCATGTGGCTGATATCGTAGTGGGACCAGTTCTTTCTGTAGTCCCCCCTAACCCCGAGTATTCCACCTCCATCTTCTCAACCCCCCCTCCTCTTATTCCTCCTAATAATCCATCTCTGGGCACAACTAGGTTCAAGGTGCCTGAGGGGCAAATTGCCCGGGAGGGCAAAATCCATAGCAATAAGCGAGCTATCCACCTTCCCCCTGAGGCAGCTCCGTTTGTGGTTATCCTAAGCGGAGTTCCCGAGCTTTCTACTTCTGTTAATGAAACTTACACATCTTTGAAAAATAAGGTCTTTAGTTGGCTAAATAAATACAGACCTCTCCCTCTTGGGGTCAATAGTGAAATGATATTAGTCAGACGAGTACCATGGGTGGGTTCGACAAGGAAAAATATCACTGGTGATTGTGTCCTGATACATTTTAGGGACTCAAGGACGGTGGCCCATATCTGCAACTGGCCTCTGGCTTCACCAGACACCTCAATACAAACCCTGCCACTGTCTTCCTTCTATCCTGACAAATTTGAGCGGTTTGGGGATGAGATGGATGAGGGCTGGTCATGGGTAACACCCAGAAGACCCCGCACGGGTGACTGGTCAAGGCCGCCACCAAGAGTCCGCGGACGAGGTGACTGGATTACGCCCCATCACCAGGGCCCATATATAGTCAATTTTAAATTTTGCAGTGACGGGTGTTACTCTTTCCACTCAGGGGGGGCGATGAGCTCGTGGAGTCGAGTATGATCCTATCTACCAATCGGCGCAGAGTTAGATGGCCCAAAATTATAGGAAACCCTAAAGACATTCAGAGGTTGTACGCCAAGACCTTTTACAAAAAGTTGAAAATCTTATCCAGCAACTCCCGTCTGTAGAGAGCTACAGAGAACTGGGGGACATTCATCTGGAGCTGTGTGGTACCTTAGCCGAGGTGTTGAACCCAGTTCAGAGGGCAAAGAAAGGGAAGGGGCCGTGTGCTTCGTGGTATAATGCTGCCTGCAGGAAGGCCAAAGCTGACCTACTAGAGGCCATGAAGCAACATGATAACATTGTACTGATTAGGTCTAAGAGGAAGGAGTACAAACACCTTATCCATAACGCCAAGATCGAATGGGACAATGCCAACTGGACGGACATGATAGGTGCTCTCAAATCCAGAGATGCCTGGAAATTTTGGCAGATTGTCAAAAACGGCTCTGCTGATCCCACTCCAGCAGTTGAGGCTAACATTGCACCCAGTGTGTGGGAGGCCCATTTTCGATCCTTGTATGTCCAGGCCGACATAGATCAGCTCGGGGACCAAGTAGATCTAGTGGCAGGTTCCACTCTCATGCCATTTTTGGAGTCGGATAAATTCTCCATGGCGGAGGTAAGGGCAGCTATTTCTAAACTCTCCACAGAAAAAGCCCCAGGGTTGGACAAACTCCCTGGTGCTCTATTTAAACACGAACCTACGGTGTGGGCTCCCTACCTACAGGTGGTATTTAACCTAATTCTAGGAGGGATGTCGGTGCCTATTACTTGGCTGGGGGCGGAGATCGTCCCCATCTTTAAGAAGGGTTCTCCTCTGCTCCCAGCCAATTATAGGTCCATTAGTTTAATCGACGTCCCACAAAAGATTTTTGCGAGGCTGATCTTGGATCGCCTACTAGAATGGATGCTAGACCACTCTGTCCTGAGCCCTTACCAAGCCGGGTTCAGGAATAAGGTATCCACTATAGATCAAGTTTTCCGTCTCGCCCTTTTATTCAGGAAAACAGCACAGTTGGAGGGTGGCAGCCTCTATACTGTATTCGTTGACCTACGAGCAGCCTTTGATCTCGTACCCCGTAGGAAACTCTGGTCCGTGCTTTCTAACCTGGGGGTCCCGCAACATCTCCTAAATATAGTTATTAGACTACACCCAGATAACTACGCCCGCGTCAGATGTGGCAGGGAGGGAACTCTATCCAATAGATTCCCTGTTGACAGGGGGGTTAGACAGGGTTGTGTGCTCGCACCGACCCTGTTCTGCCTCTACGTCAACGGGGTCATTGCCCATCTGAATGGGGTTGAAAACAGCGATGCCCCCAAACTTGCAGGAAGCAGGGTGCCGGCGATTATGTTCGCAGACGACACCCTGCTGCTGTCCAAGTCGCCAATGGGGATACAGCGAGTACTCGATGGTTTCGAGGCATTTTGTCAAGACCATGGTCTTGAAATCAACGCATTGAAAACCAAATATATGGTTTTCAACCCACCATCTAAAACCCGCCCTAACCAGTATATTGGTACTAACAGGCT
Organism: Lissotriton helveticus; assembly: GCF_964261635.1. NCBI lineage: Eukaryota > Metazoa > Chordata > Amphibia > Caudata > Salamandridae > Lissotriton > Lissotriton helveticus. Next base: position 202,104,914 of record NC_136058.1, on the reverse strand, counting down.
AGAAAGGGTCCGAACCTTCGAGTACCTGGGGATTACCCTAAACGAAAGGATGTCGTGGGGGCACCACCAGGAGAAATCCCAACTAAAGCTGGCCCAAATAGCAGGTGAAATTATTATTATTTTTTTTTTTTAAAACCTTTATTTGCAAGAGACAAAAAGAAACAAAGATGTGCCTACAACCCTCTGGGCCGGCCGGTGCAGCATCTCAAAACAACGTTAAGGTACACAGCTCATCAGCCGACAACCAGGGGTCCGGCAGCCATGGTGCATGACATCGATCAATCACAAAACGACAGGATATAAAAAGGTTTCATTTTTTAAAACAACTAAACAAACGAAGAAGAAAAAGACAAGGCTATGCCCGAATTGTTACGTCCGTTTCATAAGATGCGGGGCGAGTCAGACCTAGAACAATAGGGAAAGACAGGAGAATCTTCAGAGGATAAAAGAAAAAGGGAGGGGGAAGATGGGGGAACCCAGCGCCAGTGGTCTAACAAAAATACAGCACGGGAAAGAGCCGAAACACACAGCTAAGGGGAACAAGGAGTATCAGGGGGATCAGTGAAAGGGGGGTCGCAGACATCCCCACGGAACGAGTTCCATTGGCCCCATATCCTACCCCATTTTTTGGGCCTGCCACGGGAGACATACACAATCTTTTCCTTGAACATGCACCAGTCCATACTATCTTCCCACCCGGAGACTGATGGAGCCCCCCGAGATCCCCACAATTGTGCAATGTCCCTCTTTGCAACCATGTTCCCCAGCGTCACCCATTGAGTCTGAGCAACATTACAATCAGTCGGCTCCCATACATTCAAAAGACAACGCCGGGCTTCAGGCAGCAACTGAACATGCGTAACTTCACTCATCACCGCATACACTCCATTCCAAAAAGATACAACCTCCGGACACTCCCATATAATATGGAGGAAGGTAGCAAGCATACCACAGCCCCGCCGACACAATCCATCCTCTGAAAAATCCATATGCATCAGTCTGGGACCCGTGACATAGACCCGGTGTAGAATTTTCAGCTGAACGAGTCGCAGACGCGCCGGAATCGCAACCTCCTTAGGAGAGGATATCGCGGCCTGCCAATCCTCATCATCCAGCTCCAGTCCGTCATCAGTCCAGGAAGTACGCAGATGAAGAAGCAAATCCGACCGAGTATTAATAAGCTTCTTATATATAAGAGAGATAGTCCGTCCAGCACCCTGTCTTCCAAGGGGGAGCTCTCCGGGATGGCAGACCCAGCCGGAAAAACCGACCCAATGGCATGACGAACCTGAAGGTACCGGAAAAACTCCGAATCAGTCAAACCATATTCCTGTTGCAATTCAGCAAAGGACTTAACCCTGTCCTTAACCCAGAGGTCATCCAACTTACTGATCCCGATGAGGTCCCATCTATCAAACCCTTTTGAGGTCCACAACTCACCCAGCCTCTCCGCGGCAAATAGAGGGGTCGCTCTGGTCAGCCTATCTGTCCATCCGGTAGCCGCGGTCGCGCTGCCCCATACCCGCACCGCCACTCCAGTGGGTCCCGTCAAGTTCTTCCTAGCACCCCGAGAATAGAACCCCCTGTAATAATTTCCCCCGGGCAAGAGCCACCGGTCCATTTTGTAAGCAGGGTTCGGAACTGGACCATACATAGCATGATTCACAGCACTCAGTTGAGATGCCCAATAATACCGTCGTATATCAGGTAACGCAATGCCCCCATCGTACCAGGGTAACGTGAGCTTAGCCAACGCAATACGAGGCCGGCCAGCCCATACCAGCTTCCTTTGGAGGCCCTCAATTTCGCGGAAATAGCTAGCCGGCACTAGATCAAGTGTATTTTGCACAGCATATAAGAACCGGGGAAGAGACATCATTTTAAACAGGGCCGCCCGTCCCAGGGGGGATAAAGGCAGATTACACCAAGCCGCGACGTCCGACCGAAGTCGGGCGAGTGGAGGCAACAGATTCCGATCAAAGGGCCCGATTCACAGAACTAACTTAAGACAGAATCCTAAACTTACTACTTTTGGTATTCACAGAAGTTAGGATTTTGTCTTAAGTTTGTCTTAAGACAGACTTAAGACAGACTTAAGTTAGGATTTTGTCTTAAGTCTGTCTTAAGTCTGTCTTAAGACAAACTTAAGACAAAATCCTAACTTCTGTGAATACCAAAAGTAGCAAGTTTAGGATTTTGTCTTAAGTTAGTTCTGTGAATCGGCCCCATAGAGCAACACAGGGTCAAGTGAAATATAAATACCCAAATACTTAAAACCCTCGGTGCGGACCAGGATCGGGCACACTCGGGGCAAAGAGAGAGGGTCACCGGTAAGCGGGAAAATACAGGATTTGGACCAATTGATAACCAACCCGGAGTTCCGTCCAAAGGAACGCAGGACATCAAAGAGGACTCCCAATGACTTACGGGGGGACGTCAAATACAACAAAATGTCGTCGGCATATAATGAAACACGGTCTTCAAAATCAGGGGACCACCGAATACCCTTCAAGGAGGGTTCCCACCGGAGCCAGGCGGCCAGCGGCTCGAGCGCGAGGGCGAACAACAGCGGTGACAAAGGACATCCCTGCCTCGTGCCTCGCCCAATAGTGAAGGGCCTTGAAGCTCTACCATTTACCACCACCTGCGCCAACGGTTGCTCATACAGGAGTTTAACCCATGCAATAAATTTCGGGCCAAAACCAAACTTGGCGAGAGTAGCCCACAAATATGGCCACTCAACCGTATCAAAAGCCATCGAAGCATCAAGAGAAACCAAGATGGCCGGCTCACCAAGAGATCCCGCCCTCGCTATGACGCCATGCAGTCGACGAAGATTGAGTGCAGTATTACGCTGGGGGATAAAACCGGACTGATCAGGGTGAACCAGTCCGCTAATCACCGTGGCTAGTCGGTTTGCCAGTAGTTTCGCCAATATCTTGGGTTCCGCGTTCAAAAGCGAAATCGGGCGATACGAGGAACAGCACTCACGGGGTTTGCCGTCTTTATGAATGACCACAATAGAGGCCAGCCTCTGGTCTCTAGGAAGACAGCCGAGGTCACGCGACGCCGCAAACATACGCAGCAGATACAGCGCCATTTTATCCGGGCATAGCTTATACAGCTCGACCGGTATGCCGTTAGGGCCCGAAGCCTTTCCTGAACGAAGAGAGCGAATAGCGAGCGCGACCTCATCGATGGAGAAATCAGCCTCCATTAAAACCCCGTCCGATTCCGCGAGACTGGGCAGCTCAAGATCACGAAGTAGCAAGCGCGAGTCCTCCTCCGGCAAGCCCGAAACCGGCGCATACACAACCCGAAAGTGCTGGGCAAACACCTCAACTATCTCAACCGGGTCCACGACTCGCACTCCATCAACTCTCTCAACCACAGGCACCACACGATTCAGTCTGTCTCGCTTATCCAGCCATGCGATCAACTTCCCCGCTTTGTCACCCACGTCGTACAGACGCCCCTGTTGCATACGATGCAGTGCCTCAGCCGAGGTAGTAACCAAGGCTCTGTAATCAGATTGCTTAAGAGCCAAAACATGCAGCGTCTCAGGCGTAACCTCAGCTTCCAACCGCTCCTCCAACACAGTAATCTCAGACTCCAATCTCACCACCTCTTCTTGTGTGCGCCGCTTCTTGTCAGCAATTAGGGATAAAGTCTGACCACGGATAACAGTTTTATAGGCCTCCCATAAGGAGACTGGAGAAGACACCGATCCCTCATTTTCAGCAAAATAAAAATTCATGCATTTGACCACCTCTGCTCTGATCTTAGGGTCCTGAAAATGCCATGGATTTATCGGGGCAATTCGGCCCCCATTCCCCAAACAGATATCCAAGTGGAGCCATATCAGGGAGTGGTCTGAGATCCCTCTAGCCAAGTGTTTAATTTCACGCACAGAGAGCAACTGCACCACCGGCACGAGGAAATAGTCAATTCTCGAGAGACTGCCATGAGCCCCCGAGTGGAAAGTGTACTGAAGCCGGCCAGGGTGCAGCTGCCTCCAGCAGTCGGCCAAACCAAAGGCATCCAAGAATTTCCCCAACCACAACTGCGAGGCAGGGAGGAGCCTGGGGGGGCTACGATCACTCTCTCAATTCGCCACAGAGTTAAAGTCCCCACCCAACACCAGTAAGCCATCGGGCAAACCGAGGACAACCTCACCCAAGTCGGTGAATGTGGTAGATTGCAGCCCAGGCGGGACATAAATAGACAGTATGGAAATCAATTTCCCCTCCCATCTCCCCGTAATGCCAGCATAGCGGCCCATGTCATCTAGCACCGTGCTATCTATCTCCAGGGGAAGGGAATTCCTAACCAGGAAACCAACCCCTCTTGATCCCGAAGTAAAGCCGGAATGTGCCACCAAACGATAGCCTCTTCTGTCCAATGCATGACATGTATTGCCCACCAAATGGGTCTCCTGAAGCAAGACCACATCTGGGGTGTGTCTCTTCAAATATTGTAGCACAATCCCACGTTTTATCCTGTCCCCAAGACCGTTAACATTCCAGCTCAACACCCTGAGTCCCCTACCCCCCATCCCGGAAGAAGACCGACCGACCCTCCCATCCCGAAACAGACACATGAAAGCAATTGTAAAGCAAAGCACAGCCTCGAAACCAACAAAGAGAAAAGAACCCCACCACCACCCCCAAGGAACCCATCAAATTCAAACCCCCCTCCCTGCACCCCTGCGGTAGACCTAATAGCCACCCCAACTTGCAGTGTGCCTGTCGCCCCATTAAACTAACCTACAGAAAGAGAGAAAAAGTCCCCAGAGGAGGAAGATCCCCGAACCCCCCCCACCCCCGGGCATTCACACAATGCTTGAAACAAAGTCTCTAAGCCACTGCAGCGAATGATGGCTCGCCGATGTAGACTCACTGCTCCTGGCCCTCCACGCCTCCCTCAGCGCCTCTCGAGTCCTCCGGGCCCTCATGATGCGTCGACAAAGTGTCTAACCATTCACTAACCACCTCAGGGCGGTCAAAGAAGAATGCACGATCAGCATGTTCGATTCTCAGGCGGGCCGGGAAGAGCATAGCATATTTCAGTCCCAGGTCCCTGAGTCGTCTTTTCACACCCGTAAAGCCCATCCTCTGTTTCTGAACTGCCTGAGTAAAGTCAGGGTAAAAACTAATTGAAACGTTCTCAAATTTAGTGGGCCCATTGGTGCGCGAAGCTTGCAGGATAGCGTCCCTATCACGAAAGTTGAAAAGTCTAGCAATTATGGGCCGCGGAGCGGCTCCAGACTTTGGCTTACCACCCGGAACACGGTGGGCGCGCTCCACAGCGAAGAATTTACTGAGGCCTTTCGGCACCAGATGCTTCAACACGAGGTCCTCCACCAGGATATCAACAGGCATGTCGGCAGAATTCTCCGGGACACCCACAATGCGGACGTTATTGCGCCTGGCCCGGCCCTCGAAATCTTCCAACCGATTGGCAAACAGGTCACAAGTAGTCCTAAGATGGCGGACCGTGGTCTGAAGGTCCGAGAAATCCGTGGTCAAACTAGCAGTCTTGAGATCGAGAGATTTGACACGCTCATTCGTTTTCCCAAGGTCCGCTCTGATGAGGGTGACATCAATCGCCACCGTATCAATCTTAGCCGCTAGAGTTTCATATTGCTAACCCATGGCGGATTGGACACTCGCAATAGCGCCCATAACGTCCTTCAACGTTGGCTCCTCGTCATCAGGAGCACCATCCCCAGCTTCTTCCAGGGCACCACTCAATCCGCCCGGGGAGCCCCGTGGTCGAGTAAACCGATCAATGGTCTGAGATTGGGTGACCCCCCCTCGGGACGAGCCTCTATTGCCGCGCCTCTCAATGACTGTTCTGCCCGTCATGTCGTGGAAGGAGCTCCAACGGGAATTGTAGAATCAAGGCAAAGCGAACTCCGTCGTGGCAGGCTCTGAACTGCGAGTGGATAAGGGCGCAGCATAAGCAGCAGGCTGGCAGCGATAGCAGAATCGGAACTCGGATCTGGAAGTGAGCGTTCACAACAAAGAGAAGAAACGAAACCGAAAGTACACCAGGGGCAGCGGGCGTGGCTTATCCGCCGTTGTTGTTCGATTGCCACCTGGGTACCTCGGGGACTCAAGCCCCCGGCTGGCATACGATATAGGCCTCAAAGTTCAAAGCGCAGCAGGTCCAGTATCCGACGGCCAAATCGATTTCTGAAAAGAACGCTGGCATCAGCAGGGCTTCAATAAAGAGCACCCATTGTCAAAACAGGATCTTGCACAGGATAGTCGCGGGAGGCGGAAGGGGTATCGGGAGCCCTTAGCTCACGCGTCCATCTTGGAATCGCGCGAAGCTCCTCCCCCCCAGGTGGAATTATTAAGCTTGTCAGCAAAAATAAATCTTCCTCCAAGAAGGTCGGTCCCCCATTAGAGATCTATAGAGCACAGGCCAGGGGTGCGGTTATGTACGGAAGCGAACCCTGGGGCTATGCGTGTAAACGCGACATTGTAGCAACAGAGAACAAATTTATTAGACAGCGCTTCTATCACTTCCTCCTAGTACCCCTTTGTTGCCAATGAGGCTTGACTTGGGTTTGAGACCCCTTGATGAAGATTTGGGCCTACGGCCTTTAATATTTTGGCGTAGGCTATGGTCTGTACCAGAGTTACTCAATTAAAGGAAAGAACTGCAGGAAATCCTTACCCTCCCAAAGGTCGGGAAAATTCCCTGATTAAATTAAATAAAGAACAAACTAGAGCGATTAGGACTACCTACCCTATGGTCCGATCCATTGTCATCATGCTCCAGGGTCACACGGAGGCAGCTTGTTACATTGTATCAGGAAAGCAAACTTGTTGCACACTCACAAAGAACAGGCTTGGGCACCTTAACAGAATCACTTCTATTGGCTAAGGACATCTACAGGTTTGAACCCGTTCTAGATGTTATATTTCCAATCATTCTCAGGAAATTGTATCTTCAATGGAGGTACGGCTGTTTGCCAATTCGGGCTTATACCAGTAAATGGTCCGAGTCATTGCCGAGCCATTGCCCAGGGTGTAAACTAGAGAAGGAAAGTGAGTTGCACATACTGTTTTTTTGCAATGCTTATGCGCAGCCTAGGAGGCAATGGATTGTCCCGGTGTGTAAAAACCTGGGGTTCTCCCATTGTCTGCATGCATATAGGGTCTTCAAAACTGACTTATTTGGGCCGATAGTATTTGCAATAGCCAAATATCTGGGTATAGTCTGGCATAAGAGAAGTCACCTATTAATTGGGGATATATGACAACTGCTAAATTGCAATTTATTACAGTAACAATGTTTGTATGTATGAGGCTATAATGTTTTTAATCCTGTTTTTTTAGCAGTTTTTAATGTAATGTTTCTTTGTATCTTTTATGGCAATATGTTGACGAAATAAAGTTGATGATGATGATGATGATAGATTGATGGATTGATTAACCCTCTGACAGCTTGGCACAAAAGCAATCAGGATTAACTTAGAGGCAATGTATAGTATTTATGTAGCACTTCAGACAGTGATAAAGTTAAAACACAACACAAGAAAAAAAAAACATCAATTAGGAAAAATAGAGTAAATTTGAATCAATTATTTGATAACAACAACAATTCAATCAGTAGAAGTGGAGATATGCGATTTTAAAGATGAAAGTGAAAATAGTGCTTGAAAGAACAAAGTGTTAACTCTGGTTATCTGATTGTGTTGGAACTAGACAAAGTCACAAGTTCAGACTGACCGTGATGGAGTGCAGATCAGCTACAGGGACCAAGTTAGGACCACTGACCAAAGTACCTTAAATCCTGGTTGTGAAGCATTGTAAGATCCCACGTTGAGGATGCATCACACAGTGGCTGTTCCAATGAGTTGTGGGCGGCGATGCGAGATGTATCATGCAGAGGTGCTTCTTACGCAAGACTGCAAAAAGATGTGTTGCGCAGCATCGGTTCTGTCCAAGAGACCACAACTGGGCTAGCGAAGCACCTTCAGGCCCACTTCTAAGAGGCACCACTTGTGGGCGCGATTAACAGCAGGCAGAGCTCAGGTGCTGGGTTCTAGGTGGTTGGAGCCTTTTCTGCTTCTGAGGTCCTAATCAGGAGGCCAGCCAACCAACTAGCCCTTGGAGTTACTCTTGTGGTCCTGGGTGGAAGATGTAGGTCCAGTCCTTTTCAGTCAGGCAGCAGGGCAGCAGAGTCACAGTGCAGCAGAGTAGCAGTCCTTCTTTCAGCAGAGCAGCACATCAGTTCTTCTGAGTTTTCTACAGGTCCAGGAATGTACTGAAAAGTTGGGTCTGAGGGTCCAATATTTATATTTTTAAGAAGGAGAGAGTTGTAGAGGTTTCCGCCACCATAGATGTTTGGAATTTCCTTCCTACCTGTCCTTGCCCTAGCTTGTCTAGGGCCACAAAAGACTTGTTTCAAACCCTTTGTGAGAGTGCTGAGGCAGAGTCTTTGTGATGTGTAAGTGTGGTAGATGACAGCTAAAGCCCCCTATTGAGTCAGAGATGGTTCATCCGGCCAACACCTATTCCCCCTTTGTCTTACTGTCTGGGAGCAATGCACAAAGACCAAATGTCAGCTATACCTAGTCACATGACCCAGGATACAGGCTGCAGGCACCAAACTACTGGGACAAGAAAAAAACAACATTCTATAAGTGGCATTTTCAGATTTGTGACTTAAAATTTGACTTCACCATTAAAGAGGGTTTTAAATTACAATTCTTTAGACACCAAATAAGACATTCCTACCTGCTCCCAACTGGAAGCTATTGCTTATTAAATGTAATAAGGTAACTAAGTGTTATCCTGTGGTAAAGGTAGGCCTTGCAGTAGTGAAAAATGAGTTTAAGAGTTTTTCACTACCAGGACATGTAAAACTTAAAAGTACATGTCCAAGTTTCTAAATACACTGCAAGCTGTCCTATGGGCTGTTTAGGGACTACCCTAGAGGTGATTATATGTATTGAAAAGGTAATGTTTAGGCCAGGCAAACATTTTTTTTTTTGCCAGGTCGAAATGGCAGACTAAACTGCACACACAGGCTGCAATGACAGGCCTCAGACATGCTTCACAGTCTTACGTGACTAGAAGCCCACTAGCAATATTCAATTTACAGGCCCTGGTTACATGTGGTACCACTTTAATAGGGACTTCTAAGTAAATTCAATGTGCCAATTGGGGGTAAGCCAATGTTACCATGTTGTAGGGAGTGAGCTTATGCACTTTAACACTGGTCAGCAGTAGTAAAGTGGACAGAGTCCTAAGGCCAACAAAAATAAGATCAACAAAAAAACGAGGGATAAGGCAAAACGTTTGGGGGAAAACCCTAAGGGTTGACAGGTCTAACATACTTGCTTTCAATCTATGCTCACAAGCACTACAGAAACACTACACAAATTTCAGAAACTATGATCAGAAAAGAAGACTTCTCAGTTGAAGTATTTTAATGCATGTCAACAATATTTGTTGTGTTATTCTTATATGGAGTCGGACAATCGGCAAATGGGTTTTTTGTGTGAAATATTATCCAATTCACATTCCTTTGTTTTCAGTAGCATCATATTCTATTCCAAATTCCACACATTCATCTCCACACAAAGTGACATCATTAGATTTCCCAACATCCATCTGCACAGGAAGTGACATTACTTGGTTTCCCATCATCCACCTAAACAGGAAGTAACATCACTGGTTTCCCACCAAAACTGATTTCACTAAATGGCGGCTGTAGCGCATACAAGACGCAAGCGTGCCAAAGGCAAACCCGCCTGTGTCCATCCGCAACACAACCGCCCCCAGAGCTGGAAACCTGGTCCTCCCCCCATCCATCTCACCATCTGTCACTTCTCCACTGTGACCTTCTATGCCCTGAACCCCGGTCGTATCTCCGAGCGCTGCTGCTGCGCATTGCTCCCAAACCGAAGGTGCGTTCTCCTTTATTATTATTATTATTATTATTGGACATTTATTAAGCGCCTGATTACGCCACTGGCGTGTCTCCGCGCTATGGCAAGTGGTGTGGCTGTCCCCCCCTCCTCCCAACCAAGCTATCTACTGAAACAGGTGCGTTTTAAGTTTTTTTCTAAACTGGACTTCGCAGGGTTCCAACCGAAGTTCCAGTGGCAGATTGTTCCAGCGCTTGGGAGCAAGGTATCTGAAAGATCTGCCTCCCATGCGAGCTTTAAATATTCTTGGGACTTTTAACAGCCCGGTCTGCGAAGACCGGAGACTGCGTGCAGGCTCATAATGGGCTATAAGGCTCTGGACCTCTTGTCATTTTACATGCACCCTCCCGCACCCAACTCATTCCCTCCATGTACCTTACAGAATCAACACAGACAACCACACACACCTGACTCCTACTGCACAACACGTCTCCCTCACAAAACAGGCCACCGAGATTTGAAATCTGCCACATAACCACATGTTCAGCTGCACCTCATCTACAATCATCAAGAAACATACACCAACTTCAGCAGCACCAGCATAGACTTTGTTGAGCCCTTATCCTTGACTCCTGTGCCTACATCTTCCTCGGTGATTTCAGCTACCACCTAGAGTACCTCGCTGGTCCCAACACAACCAACCGCGTCAACAACATGTCCAACCTCTGACTCACCCAGCGAGTGGAGGACCCCACACATGCCACTTCTGGACCCCATCTTTACCAGCTTCAGCAACATTACAGGAGACAAGCCACCAGTGATCACCCAATCTGACCACACCCTCATCAACTTCAGCATTCCCATTCCACACCACCACCATGACTAAACCTTCAAGAGGGGACTGGACAAACATCTGAGAAGTACCCTGATCTTCCGACCTCCTACACTACCAACCTCAAAACAACAGCAATCTCCCAGAATCCAGACCACAAGCAAGCTGGTACAAGGAAGAGCTCACACTGACCAAACGCCTCGAAAAGCAACTTGAATGCAGATGGAGACAAAGTCAGAACATTACCTACAAGGGCACCTACAAATCCCCCTCAGACAGTACCATCAGCAAATGAAAGCCACCAAATGTTTTGTGTTCACTGACCACATCAAAAGCAGCACCAACAACACCAAGCAAATCTTTGACATAATGAAACACTTCACTTATCCGGCAGCAGGTTCCACCAGCGTAGCCCAGACTCAGGACATCTGCACCCAGTTGTCCCTATCCTTCAGCAACAAGATCACCATCATCTTCAAAAACTTTGAGTCCCAACAGAACCCATCCAGCCTTGCAGCCCTCATGCCCATCTCTACCAACACCCAGAGGACCACCCTAACCACCTGGCCTGCCATCAACACTGAGAAAACCACAATGACCATGTAGTCCATACACTACTGAGCACCGTAGTACCCCTGCCTGCATTACATCTGCATCAAACAACTGAATCAAATCAGTGCAGTCCTCACCCCGATCCTGAACAAATCAATAAACACATCCACCTACCTGGATGGCTGGAAACAAACAACCCTCAACATACCAGAGATGATTGCCAATTACCAGCTTAACTCCCTAGACGATGTATGACACAAATCATTAAAAATATGATAAACAAATGCCTAGCCACTCACCTCACTAACAACTACCCCCTTGACATAACTTAATCTAGATTCAGGCCCAGCTGCAGTACAGGAAGCACTCTCATCGCCGCCACAGACAACATCTGGATGATCACGTGTAGAGGGGAGTCTGCAGCCTTCATCCTACTGGATCTTTCAATAACCTCACTATCCTGAATAAATGATAGCACATGGTCTGCATCCAAGGTTTTACATTTTACTGCATTTACACCTACCTAACAGGCTGTACCCACTTGGTCAACCTCGCTCCCTTCAACTCAGATGTTGTCAACCTCATCTGCAGGCCTCCACGAGGAACCTCACTCAGCCCCACTCTCTTCAATGCTTACACTAGTCAGCGTCATTCATACCCACAGTATCAACATCATATGCTATGCTGATGACACCTAGCCCATACTCTCCCTCTCTGAGAAGACACCAACACACAGACTAATTCCTCCTCCTGCATGAGCAGTCACCCAACAGATACAAATCAACTGCCTTAAGCTCAACATACAGAAGAAATAAGTAGTGATCTTTGGCAAGGACACCTGACTCTGAAACTCCACCTGGTGGCCTGCTGAAATCAGACACTCACCCTTCCCGGCAACCCACACAATGCACCTCCAAATAGTAATTAACAACAACCTCACCATGACTGGCCAAGTGAATGAAATCTCTGTCTCTTGGTTCCACACACTCAAAATGCTCAAGAAGATCTTCAATTGGCTCCCCATCAACATTCACAGAACTGTCATACATACCCTTTTCACCAACAAGCTGAACTGCAGCAACACACTCTATAATGGGAATCAAAGCTCAACTGAAAAGAAGGCTCAAGGCTATACAAAACTCTGCAGCCAGGCTCGCCCTCAACCTCCCACCTACTCCAATCACATCACCCAGCACCTCAAAGAGCTCCACTGGCTCTCAATCCATAAAGAGCACTCTTTAAACTCTTGTGCGCACATACAAATCCTTATACACACATTAGCCCCACATACCTCAACAGCCGCATAAACTTACACAAACCTACCAGACACCTCTGCTCAGCTGCACTCCTACTTGTACACACACCCCGTATACGAAAAACTAGTACCCGTAGTCATGCATTCTCTTACCTCACTCCTAAAGCCTGGAACATCCGGTCCCAGCATATCGGAGCCTACTCCTCAGTTCTTGAATTCCGCAAGAATGAAGACCTGTCTTTTTACCTAGACCCGACCCTGGGTCGGCCCACATAGGTGTGATATTCCAGTGCCAGGATGCACTCCCAGGTGAGTCATGTGCTAAACAAATCCACATAATAGAACATAATATACCATAATGAGCAAGATCCTCCCGTACATGTCTATAACTGTGAGCTTAACTATCTATCATTATAGCTAAAAGGAATTTATGACCACAGTATCTCAAAAGTTGGCAGCTATATCTGCCTGGTTTGAGCAAAGTAGTAAAGTAAAAGACTTTTGCATACTATCAAATTTAAAATTTATCGGATTCAGATCACCCACTCATATTCCAACATGTACTTTGCCACAAGAATTCCCAAATAAATCCTTAGCATTTGATCTACCATAACGTCCCCCTTCTGTGAATATTCTATAAAGTGTGCACAACACATGGACTGAGACGAATAATGCCCTGCAGAGAAAAAATCCAATTCCAAGCACACGACCCCATAAAGTAAGTTTACTCTTTCATAATTTCAATAAAGTACAAATTGATTTGATGCTAATGCTAGTGAGAAAGTGCCAATGATATGAAGAGAGTAGTGAAATGCCCAGAATAAAGTACAACATTTGATTGGTCACTAACTCTGTCAATCAAATAATCTTCCTGACCTATCAGAGTACAGAATAATATTACAAGAAGCACCTTGACTTCACTTGCTCTTAATGTGTTAGCTACTGACGAACCAATCCCCACTTCTTCAATATATCGACTCGCGTTTTTTCAAACTTATACTTGCGACTCTTTCATACATTTGGATAAAGAATATAAAGGATACCAGTTGATGATAACAAAACACACATAATAGTAGGTATTTAAAGATTGAGACATTAAAACACTGGTATGACCATTGAACCCCCGGGCGCGTTTCTTTTCTTTCCTTTCCTTTCCTTTCTCTTCCTTCACCCATGTATATTCTATGCTCCATGTAAACATATATTTTTCTACAATAAAAAATTACAGAGATAAAAAAAAAAAAAAGAAAACTACATTTCATTAAATGAAAACCACAGCTTTATTAATCACGGCGGCTAGTGAGGTTTGTGAGAGGTGAGGCTGGGCTTGGGCAGGGGGACGGGTGCTACGGCCTTTTTATAGGGAGGTTAGTCGCCATAATCTGCCACTGTCCACTTGCCCTCCTGTTCGCACTTCATGAGCACACCCAGGGCTTCAAGTGGTCCGGGACTTGCGGGTGCTCAGCTGCTCAGCTGGCAGTTCTAAAAAGTAGGTGCCGAAACGGGTCTCTATCGGGCTCTCCATTTTTGCCCTCACCCTGGGGGTGGAAAAAAATCTCAACTCTGCAGGGGTGCCACCCTTCACTGCCTTTGAGGTAACTTCAAAAAGACTCCTTATAGTTCTTTTACAGTCTCATCATTTCAGAATTGAAGCATTTTCAATACTATAAGCAACAAAGCCATAGTTGTTGCTTATGTATCTCATGCAACTAACAGCCATTGACAAAGCCAATAGTCCTGGTTTGTTGTAGGTGATCTTACTTCTTGTATTATATATATATATCTGGAATATGCGCGTCAGGCGGCACACTATGCAAAGGACAGATTTTTAGCATAGCGTTTTAAGCCACGCCTTTAACTGCATCTGCCACACCGATTTGAGAGACCGACGTTTTTTTCATCCCACTTAAAGCCCTAGGAGCACCAACACCAGGTGGCCACGTCACTGTGACCCCATTGAGTCCTAAATCAGATTGCCAACGTTTCCTGCCTTGTGCCACCAATGAGTAAATGGGTACTAGACCCTGGATAAGGAGCAATATGACACTGCAATAATCTCTTACATACCAAGCAATTGCATTTGGAAAAGGCCATGATAATGCCTGGTTCACAAGTCATACAGGGAAATAAGGTAACGCCCCTGACTCTGTATTTTACATTTGGGGCACTCTGAGAGTGCAAGGCAATTGTGCTTCACTTACAGCACTGTTTGTAAATGACCATGACAATAGTTCTTTACAACTAGCATATTTAACTTAGAGAAAGAGCATGGATGACAACAATGGTCTTCATATAGTAAAGCACACAAACTCACACAGTAATGGTTTACATAAATGGCAATGTGGGAACATGGATGACATACAAAACCACACCGCTCACCTAGGGCGCAGTGAAGCCCTGTAATCGAAAAGTCATGGAACTGAATTCACATAACATGTGGGCCACAAAGAAGCACATGGAGTCAGTGCTCTCTGACACACACTAAAGAGGACCCCGAGCACAGAGCCACATAATACTGTCATTTTGGGCTCCGGACCAGAGAATCCATAATGATTCTAATCTCAAGGCAATAAAATATACAAACAACTCAACTCAGTGTGACAGAACACACGGAGACTCTAAGGTCACGGCCCCGTTGTACACAGGTATACAGAGTTTAAATACATAAAACACAGGGACTCTGGTTGAATCAAGGTCGTAAGATGCGGCAGTGCTTAAAAAAAGGTAAAGGTAGCTTTGTTTGATGAAGCTCCATCTTTGAAGATGATTGATAGGAAGAAATACAGAATGAGCACGGAAAATGCAATAAAGAAATAATGCAAGTGTCCTTAATCATGTTTTATACGGATATTGTGTTTGAGGCAACATTTGAAGTGTAGACATACAGCTTGATAGAATATTTGGAACACCCAAAGGACTTATTTCTTTTTCACAAGTACTAATTTGTACCCATCAGTCCCGTGGAGCGTTTCCTCTGAAGAAATCTTTGCTTTTGGGAGAGTAAGCAGTAAGGCAGTCCTCTGGTGCCAGGGCACTTTCTGGAATCGAGCCCTTAACCTGTCTGGATGGTACAGTACTGTCCCATTTAAGACCACTCCCAGACACTGTGGTCCCAGGAGGGTTGGGTTGCAAACAGCACATGTAAAGGAGCTCTAGTTTCCGTGGCAGTGGGGCTGGAATTCTCTGATGCACCTAGAACACCTTGCATGACCTCTTGGTGGATGGTAAAAGAGGGTAGGGTGCATGTGTCATCTTTCTTCAGACTGACAAAGGTGGGAGCAGTGTCTCGAAAGAAGGAGAGCTCCATGAGTGCAGAGCTGCATGAGACTGCACACATCTTGCCTGGTTGTCTAAACCCCTTATAACGAGGCGCAGGACGTGACTCGCATTAACAGTGGGGATTATAACATAAACATAACTCCACCAGTGATGATTATCATTGCACTTAACTCTCTGACTTAATTTTTTTTTCTTCAGGCTTTGGTAAGCCACTGTTTCTGAAATACTTTTTTTTTAAACATATTTATTAAAGCTTTTCCATTTCCAATCAACAAGAAATCAAAATATTTTTACATACAGCACAGTCACTTTGTCTGAGATGCAAAACAAAAGAAAAGAAAAACATAAGAGCAGTCCTTAATCGCCACAAAAACCATAAGCATAAATTCAAAAGAGAGAAAGAACAGAAAGAACAACATAGACTTTGTTTTTAGACATTCTCCTTCCACCTCATAATAGGTTCCCATATGCGTTTCCCGAGGATTTTACCTTTTTTCCCCTTCCTATCATATATCCCTTTTTCTAAGTTGTATACTGACAGTAGCCTAGCCAACCATTGGTGAAAGGTTGGGGCTGCCTTATCCAACCATGCAGTTGCCACACAGAGTCTTACAACTGACATAGCCATGAATAGAAAGTATTGCGAGCTGCGCTGCTCATCGCCCCCACCTACCCCAAAGATAATCCCTGCTGACGTAAGGGTTATTTTAATTCGGAAAGTTTTGTCCAAGAAGGATTCAATTGCCCTATGCAGCGAATAGAGTTGTGGACATAATGCAAAAACATGAATAATCTCAGCCTCTGTGCTATCACACCGGGGGCAGCAAATTCTTGTCGTCCCACCCCACTGCGCAATCCTAGCAGGTGTGTGGTACAAGGAGTATATAGTTTTGTAGTGTTGGGCCTGCAACGCTGCTGAGCAAAGTAAAGTTCGCCCCACTCGAGAGAGACCTGAAAACAATCCTGGTCCACCTGGAGCTTGTCTGCCCATTTCCTTCCATAATTGTCCAAATCATCACTTTTAAGTACAGACAGCTCTAAGTAGAACCTCCTAATAGAACATTCTGCCCCACCCTCAATTGCATCCAAAATCCTATTTTTACAGAACCCAGCAGAGCCTCCCTGTATGTTTATTAGATAACTCCGAACTTGCAAAAACTTAAAAAAGTTATTGTTAGTAATACCATACATCCCCTGGATATCAGCAAACTGCAAAACGCCATTAACCCCCAGCTTCCTGATCCCTCGCCGCCCCCAATTGACCATATCCGAATCTGCGAATATTTCTCCTGGGAGAGAGACATTCCTTTCAATCCGAGTATAGGTGTTAAACCTACCCAGCCCCAGTTGTTTACAGAATGCTGCCCAGATTTTATAAGCTGCCATGAGTGTCTTGAATCTGGTTCTTTTAAAATAGCTGGGGTCTGTGTATTTCAAAAAGCAGTTCTCCGCATTCTCCCCGATAAGTATTGCGTATACATCTGTTGATCCTGTCTTAATCTGTGGATCTGAAGTGTCTCCCCCCATCAGCCCACACATGTACTGAATGGCTGCAGCCCAGTAATACAACTTAAAATCTGGGACTGCCAATCCTCCCCTATCCCTAGGGAGAGTCAAAAAACGAAGGGCCCTCCTGGTCTTCCCTTGTGCCCAAATAAATCTGTTAATTAGATGTTCAATTGCATCAAACCATTTAGCTACAAAAATCAGTGTAATTGTCCTAAATAAATAAAGGAACTTAGGCAAAATAATCAATTTCACCACGTTAGTGCGCCCTACCAAAGAAGGTGAAGATTGTGTATTCTATCAAGATCTTTCTTACTTTTGGCCATTATAGGTCCAATATTTTGATCTACAACCTTATCCAGGTCTGCTGAAATGTTAATCCCCAAATACACAGACGAGCTAACTACCAGAACATCCTCCCAAACCACCTGGCTGTTCTTAATAATCTGTGTCTTGGGGCCATTTAACGCACAGCCCTAAATCCGACCAAAAAGAGCAGTTTCTCTTTCTACTTCCTGGATGGCACTAGTCGGGGAAGGAGTCACTATCGCCATGTCGTCCGCATAGGCCAAAGTTTTAAAAACTTGGCCCTGCATCCTGAACGGAAGAATCTTGGAATTTAATTCCAGTTTTGGATTAAGGGGTCCATATATACCGCAAATAACAAAGGCGAACATGGACACACTTGACGGGTACCCCGTTTGATCAACACTGTCAAGGTATGCCCTCCATTAATTCTGAGCCGAGCTGTAGGGGATTGATAGAGCGCCTCAATCACCTTAATGAACCCATCACCAATGCCATACCAAATTAGAGCTGCCCACAGGGAGTCCCAGGAGACACGATCGAATACTTTTTCTGAATCCAGAAACATAACTGCCATAGGATCTCCTGAGACTTCTGTGGCATCAAATAAAGTAATGACCTTGCAGACATGCTGAGCAGTTCTCCTCCCTGTGATAAAACCATGTTGTGTAGAGCTAACTAATTGCTCTATTCTCTTACACAACCTAAGAGCCAGCGCCTTCGAATAAATCTTAGCGTCTGCATTCATAAGGGTAATAGGTCTATATGACCCTGGCTCCAAGAGTGGGTACCCTTTTTTGGAATCACAACAATATCGGCGCCTGCCCACGAACCTGGCACAGATTTTCCTAACTGGGCCTGTAAGATTGTATCAGCCAGGTCCAGGCATATTGCAGCTTGGAACGTTTTATAGACTTCCATAGGGATTTGATCTGTCCCAGAAGGTTTACCTGAAGGGAGACTGTTAAGTGCCACTATAATTTCTTCAAGATTTAATCGTGCATCAAGCGCCTCCCTATCTTCTGCAGAGAGTAGGGGTACAGCAACATCCCCCAGGTACCGTTGGATATCTGAAGGGTCTCCTAGCTGATCCTCGCTATATAGCTTGGTATAGAACTGTCTGAAAACCTGCCTAACTTCCTCAGCATCAGCAGCTGTACCCCCTTTACCATCTAGTATTTCCTTAAATTGTCCCGAAGCCAACCTCTGTCTTGTGCGGACCGCAAGGGTATGTCCCACACGCTCACTCAATTTGTGGCATTGCTCCTTTTTTGTCAAATTGATTGCAACTGCCTTAGTTGCAAAACCCTCATTTACCTCTGCTTTGATACACAGTATTTTTAAAAGTGCTGAATCTGGGGAGGCGCCAGTCCGAACTGCAAGGCACAATTCTCCCTCTGCCTCCGACACTGCTTTAACCAACTTGCTAACTCTAGTCTCCTCTTGCCTTTGTTTATACATGCTGTAGCTTAGTGTCTCACCTCGAATTCCAGCTTTGAAAGCGTCCCAGCTGACTCCTGTAACAGTGCTCCCCCGATTAATTTGCCAGAAAGTAACTATCCAATTATTCATATGCTTA
The DNA here is from genome assembly GCF_964261635.1 of Lissotriton helveticus. Lineage (NCBI taxonomy): Eukaryota > Metazoa > Chordata > Amphibia > Caudata > Salamandridae > Lissotriton > Lissotriton helveticus. The sequence goes on along the minus strand of NC_136058.1, from coordinate 202,085,713 downwards.
ATATAATCATCATCCTTAAGCAACTTCCTTTCGAACATCCATGTGTGTGCCCGTCTATCCCCTCCTGTCAGTTTATGTGTTAGAATGAGCGGGTTGTGGTCAGAGATCAAACGGGGAATCTTCTCTATCTGACTTTTGGACAACAAAGAATTAGATTAAAAAAAATAATCAAGACTGACACAGACCTTATGTGGGGCAGAATAGTAGGTGATTCCATCTTTTAATGGATTCGGCCGTAGATTCAGCCGTAGCCATGCGTCGGTTAGAGCATTATGGCGTTCCAAATTGCAAATTGCTCGGCATACCTTCTTCTTCCGGCCTCCATAGTGCTGCCCGTACTCTGTGCCTATACCCCAACACCATTTATGTTAAAATCCCCCCACAAGATGATCGGCTCAGGCCAAGAAGCCTATTCTGGGGCCGATTAGGATGGCGGACGGATGCATGACCGCTGGGCTGGAGGCGGCGGGAAATGCACTTCATCGTCCGCCAGCAGCGGGCCTTCCGTCCGCCATATTAGGAAGGGGAACTGGGCACATTTACCGTCTGCTGCGTAAAAACGTGAACCGCCGCGGGAACACACCAGACACCGCGGCGGACGGAGCCAATCCAGGCTCACCGCTGTGCGGAATGACGTCCCGACCGTCCGCAATATATATTACGATGTCGCAAACAAACCAGAACACCGCAGCGGAAACACCTCCATCTCATAGACAGCGGAAGCACCACAAAGGAGAGGGAAAGCATTGCCACGAGACCCACCGCACGGACCCGACCGCCATGGACCCAGCCCTACACGCCTTCCCGGCCCTGTTCCTACTTCACTACCAGCAAGTCATGCACCGTTGTGGACGCCACCACAGGTACGCAAACATGCAATACATACATACCACGCCACAGCATGCATGAACACTGGTACCTGTCCACACCAGACACCCTGGTGGGGACAGGAACACACACAAGTGCACCCACACCAGTCCCACCTGAGCACAATCACCCCCGACATCAGGCACACGCCGCCCACGCAACACCACAGCCAGCCCACGGACGGACTCCGCTGCACTGTCGGCAGTTGGGCCTGTTACCACGGCCACTCCGTCCACGGCGGTCAGTTTTTCTATGGTTCCGTCCACGGTTGGGGTCTTTGGAGACATCCGTCCGCCGGGGTCGGGTTTTGCTGGAGGGGAATCCTAATAGCACCGACGGTTTCCCCATGGTGCGGTCGGACGGTGATTTCCCGCGAGACTGGCGGTCCGGACGCTTTCCGTCCGCCATCCTAACCGGCCCCTATGTGTCTAGAAATTGAAAAACATCTGGGTCATCCTCAGTAGATCCGCACACTGACCCTATAGTGACTACTTTGTTGTTTATTACACATTCCAACAAGACCCATCTATTCTATTGATCTTACTTCTTTTTATTGACCTTAACATCCCTTCTTTTAGACAGAATGGCCACCCGTCTTGTCTTGGTCCCCTGCTTCGAGTACGCCAGCAAAGAGAAACTCAACTGTTCCATTAAATAACCCCTTGTCCCTTCTACATGTGTCTCCGGGAGACAAACAAGATCCAACCGCATTAGTCTCAGGGCAGCCGCAACACGCTGTCTTTTCATATGATTATTCAGCCCGCACACATTGAGAGAAGCAATTCTTATACTCATTAAAATACATCGTATACCTGTCACATCCAGATAGCCAATATGTTATTACATGATTTCCTCATCTCCTGTAAAAAATGCTTCATTCTTTTGCTAATGCACCTCGTATGACTGCTTAACTGTTTCAAGATTGATACTGTGCTACACCGTGTAAACCCCCATCCCCTCCCCACCCCCGCTCCCCAGAAAATACTAGCCCCAAGTCTCCCCTCACCCCCATACAGGCAAATAGGTTACTCATGACCTATGTGTGATGGCTTAGACTGCAGCAGTCGCAACCCCTCCTCCTCCCTAAGCTTCCACCCTTTGTGTCCCTTAATACCAAAGCTTTCCTATGGGAGATCCCCTCTGTCTAGGACACATCTCCTGTCAGAAAAAAGAAAAGACCATGGCAGACCTAACAAAAGTCGAAAGAAATCCTCCCCTAACCTTCCTTCTGCTCCTTTAGTTCTGCCAAATACTGTTGGGCCTTAATCTCTGAAAAAACATTCTGACATGCCCTGAGATGCCCCAAAGGTTTTTATCTGAGACAGTGGGAAGCGGTGTGCTCTCTGAACTTCACTTTCCCATCCCCAGGATGTCAATTCAGGGAAGGCCCCTTTAAACAAATTAATAACAAATGACCAGACATCCTGTCCTCCGACCCCTTCTGCAACCCCCAAAAGTCTTATGTTATTACATCTCTGACGATTCTCAAAATACTCACATTTCCATTGGACATCCTCTGCCATCTTCTCCTGCACCTCCTTGAATGATTGCCATCTAGAGACGTCATCTTCCAGCCTCCCCGTTCTTTCTTCTACATGAGCAACCCTCTCTGCCATCTCATCATATAATTTATTCATTTTTCTCATGGAGTTCTGGATTTTCTTTGCCGCCTGCTTGGCTCTTCGGCTTTCTGCTCTGGCTTCACCCTGCATTTGCTTCAGGGTGGTGTACAAAAGATCAAGTGAGGTGGCTTGAGGCTGGCTGCTTAAATTATCCTGGGCCAACTGTGATATAGATGCAAAGTTGCAGAGTAGTCCCAACAAAGTTTCCTGTTTGCCCCATCGTCTAGAGGACTGAGAGATGGGCTTTGATTTCGATGTTGTCCTTCTTTTCTGCTGAGGACCCCTATGGGTTGCAGGTGCCTTCTGAACTGATGAGCTTACTGCCGAATCCGAGTCCGAACTGCTACTCAGGCTGCCCTCACTTGATATCTGGGAGTACGTTTCGTCGTTGAGAGAAAAAAAGCATTCCCCATCCGGGGTACCAGGAATCCCCCTATCTAGTATTGATGCGTGAGCGTGTCCTTCGGCCCCCACCTCTCCCACACAGAAGAAGCCACTGGGGGGATTTTACCAGGTACAGTCGTTTTATTGCTCGGCAAACTCTCTGCACCCCTGGCGACCCCGCATCAGTACCAGTGACTTGATCGAGTTTAACATTACCACAATCTTCCACTCCACTTTCAGCCAATATGGTGCCCCCACTGGGAGGCTTGCCTTTTCCCCTGTTTTTTGAGTCCTGAGCATCGACTATTGCCCCCGCAGAAGCGGTGGCAGAGACATCGCTCGAATTGCCTTGCCTTTCACCAGTGATCGCCTGTAGCTCTGCTTCCGCTTGTTGCCCAGCAAACACTCTTCCAGCATCCTCCACTAGCGCGTCTCCAGAGCCAATCACAGCTATCTCCGCCGCCTTCGTGTGAAAAGATTCTTGCAAGGTAGGTTGACGTAAGACAGGTTGCTTGGGTTCCTTAGGTTTACCCCCATCTGCGCCCTTTACCAACGCCGCCCTACGGATAGCTCCGTTAGAGTCTCTTCCACCGCTAGCTACCGCAGACCCACTGCCGCCATTGCCTTGTGGGTCGTCAGGCTTTTTGATGATGCCTCTCCATGGCTGGATTGAGCCGTGCTGATTATAGACTAGAGTCATTGGGTCCTTTAGAGTCTCTTTGCCACCAGCACTCTCTTGTTGCTCCTTCTGGGCATTAGAGTCCTTCGGCTGCTTCTTAGGCCCCCTAGGTGCCATGCTTTCCTTGCCTCTAGGCCGCCACCACCGCTGGGGAAGCCAATCGAGCCGATTCACCGCAGATGCCGTAATCCGCAGCACCTGTCGAAGCAACGATATGTCATGGATCCATGCTGCTACACGGTATTTTGCTAGAAAAGGGGTCTCCAGCATTCCAACATCAGAGCTTTGGAGGAGGGAGGAAGAACTGCGACTTCTTGCTGTAATCAGTCAGCGGCCATCTTGCCTGACTCTCTTACTTCAGTTGTGTGTGGCATGGGAGCTTTCATTTTAGGGGCAACTCAAGGTGGTGCAGGTGGGGAAATAAAGGAAGTATTAAGCCATGGCTTACTGTTCATGCTACCTGTCACATTTCTAACCTTCGATTTCAAATTGCTGGCACTGTCGGGTGGCAGATTGGCTTCTGTCAAGTGCATATCTGTGCCTGCCACAGTGTCATCAGAGCACCACTAGACTGGCCTTACTGACAGTGCACAGAGTCCCTCCACAATAGTCATGCTTGGCTCACCATCTGGCCACTAAGAGAACAGGTCAGTTATTGTGACACTACAGGTCCTGCAATCAGCCCCGTCACTCTTGCAGACACTTAGAGTTTTTTACAGCAGGGTCCATAGCAAATTCATCAGCCCGTGAAGCTTGGATGCACATGCGCTCCAAAAAGCACTTAGCATACACTATCCCCGATTGCACAATTGCAGGTCCTTACCTGGTGAACTGCCTTCGGACTCCTTTCCATACCGGGTCTTGTTCACTAGCTGCTAGCACTGCAGTAAATCATTCTTGTGTCTGACTGTGTGAACACTACAGACTTTCACGTACTACTGCTAAAAAGGCATCCAACTCCACAAAGAACAAGCTTGTGCGGAAGCAGTCTCAGACACATAACAAGCTGAATCTGCGCAGACTCGATTTCTGGTCTTCCTGCCTGCCACACCCTTTCCCAACTCATCACAGGATGGAGTCCCTGTCCCACCCACACCCTGTAATAAGTTGGGGGAGGGAGGGGTGACAATGCTCTCTACTCCCTGATTGACGTGGAGGCTTGGCGATACCGTGCTTGTTTTTAAAAACGCTGCAGCCAACTTTACTTCCACATCATCAGGGGGTGGAGACTGGGCCTTGATGCTAGGTCTTTGCCGAGCTGATGACATCACAGGCCTCCGGGTTGAGAGATTATCAGCCCGGCAAATATCCACCTGCCCAGGGGTGCAAGTAGTTAAAGAGCTGTCATGTGTCCGCATTGTTGTGGAGCACAACAACAACACCGATGTCGGTGACTGTGGCAGACAGTACCCCCCATTCTAGAAGTTTACATGGAAAATTGTTTTTTTTATTAAAAACTGATTTTAACCATTGCTATGATTGCTTTGATTTTCTGTGAATGTAAGGGGGAGTGGAGGCCCGACACCTGTGCACAGAAAGTGCCGCTGCTGTTAATATGACTTTTCAGAGAAGTGCATTGTCTACATACATAAGACATTATTTAAAAAAATAAAACATAAATTCTACGGGAAATGAAAGTACCTCATGCAGAGGTATTTTGCCTATCTGAAGCATGAGAGATGCAGAGAAAAGGTAGCCTCTTGTTAGAGAAATTCCAGTTCTGATTGTCCAGCTTAACTGGGTTCCACTTCCAGCACCTACTTCAACCAGTACCATATCCAAATACCAGTTAATCAATATGTGGATAAAATTGCTGCCGGTTCCCAATTTATTGAACTTCCAGCAGAGACAATTACCACGTTTGTGATCAAATTTGCTTGTATAATTAATAAGACACCCATAACAATGTATTTTATATTTTAACAAAGTTATTTTTGTGACGATATTCACCACCATAATGTCTCATACGAACACAGAGGATCACTCCTGATTATTTTGATCCCACTGCCAATGAGTAGTTACTTTCATCATTTGCAACAACTCCGTTAAGGATAGGAACCACAATGCCCCCTGTTCACAGAGCTGGAGTTACCACAGAAAGGAAATATGGCATTTTAAGGGGTGTAAGAGTTGAAAAGTTTAATTCTGATTAATACAATAAATTGAGATATACCGCTATTTATTTATGCTTTATTTATTGATGGAGCACTGGTAACATTTTGTCATACAAATTTCACTATAGTGGTGCATAGGTAATTTAGGGAGGTTTTTTTTTCCCAAAATTTCTTTATTAATCAGAATAAACCAGTACATCAGAAAGCACTTTCTATAGTATAGCAGTCTATCAGCAATCCAGCCTTGATGCACAGTATATACATATCAGTTTCGTTTTTCAGTTTTCATGAACGGTTCAACTCTACAACTCTCCCCTCCCCCACCCTCCCTAGCACCAGTCATTACAGTACAACATTTCAGGTCTAGCGGCGCCATAATCATGGCATTCGTTGTGAGTAAGCAATGGAGTTCTCGTCTCCCTACAAATGTATAGTTTTCAATAGTGTATAAGTTCGTGAAGGTCTGCAACTCGGTTCAGACGTGAGCTCATCAGTATACAGTTCATTCACGTACCATTCAAAGTAAAGTGATCCATCATGGTAGACCACGCTCTACCTCCACTTTTGGATCTATGGATGAGCTTATTCATTGTGTTCTAGAAGTGCCTTCTCAAACTCCGTTATCAGTGCATTCCAATCTAGCGAAATGGGACGTTTCCTAAGCCCCCTACGCTCCTCTCTGTGTAGTTCCAACCCTTCCGCTTTGCCCCATCGTAACACTTCTACCTCTGGCGGCCTAGCCGATTTCCACCTCATAGCCACCGCCCTCCTTGCCAGCAGTAGTGCTAAGTCCACAAATCTAGTAGTTACACTCCTTTTCTTCTCCTTGTGACCTATTCCCAGCATGCCATATAATGCGGACGTGTAGGGTCTATTCGGCACTATCCCACCTAGAATGCGGGTAATCAAATCCCAGTAATGACCTAACTTGGGGCATTCCCAAAACATATGTAGGAGTCCTGCGTCCTCATGTTGACATCTGGGGCAAGTGTCAGCTGCATCAGGGAACATAGTACGCAGCCTGTGGGGGGTTAAGTACGCCCTGTGCACTACTATAAGCTGTATGTATTTAAATTTGGGGTTACTTGACACCTTCTTAGGCAGTTGCAACACTTTGTCCCATTCCTTATCAGTGAGGGTTCTCCCCACATCCTCTTCCCAGCGTGACTTAAGGGGTTGCAGCGAAGCAGCTCTGCCGGTTTTGATACCACCAGTCAGCCACTTTGTTAGATGGCCACCCGTCCCCATGAGGTATAGCATAGTGGTCAACGTGTTTGTGTCCGGTTCTGACCCGTCTCTCACCCAGTGTGTGGTTAGGTAATGCGTAACTTGTGCATGCATCATAAATAATGCCGCTGGCGCATGGTGTAGGTGGGTAAAGTCCGCGTGTGTCATGAGCCTACCCTCTGAGAAGAAGTCCCCAACCTGCGTAACTCCAGCATCCGTCCAACGCCTCAACCTCCTTTCCGTTAGCAAGCCAGTTCCCAGCGGGATACCCAATAACGGGATCGTGGGTGCATATGAAGAATGTCTGTTCGTGTATCGGACTGCCTTTTTCCAATACGTGATCGCCAATTTAAGTAGCGGTGGCGTCGACTCGGATATTTTAGCCTTCGGAAGCAGAAGCCGGTGTAGGTAATTTAGGGAGGTTAACGTAGTTTACTGAGATATCAGTTTAGGTTTGATTTAAGTGTGCTGCTGTATGAATATGATGTGCGATAACAACTCATGTATGAAGGTACCTAATGTAAAGGGTTGCAATATAAATATTTAGAACGGAGCAGGTTGCTTTTATAGCTTTCAACTTTCAGCAGATGTCTTTTAATGTTGTTTTTAACTATTGGAGAGAATTTGTGGAATCAATGTCAAGTGGTGGGGGAGCGTGGGAGGCAGTCGGCCCAGAATTCAAAGTAGCACAGGGCAGCATTCTTGTAGTTTAAAGTTTGAGATTTGTAAATCGTAGGTCCTGGACTGGCGTGAAATGACATAGGGTACTGAAACAGTAAATATGTGCTAAATAATGTATTACATTGAATGTAAGAGTTAGTAGTTTGTTTATAGCACTGTGCCTGGTGGTGAGTAAGGTGGTGGTATGCTGAGGTTAATACTCGAGTAAATGTATAGAGTTCTCAGAGCATAGTTTGGAGCCTCAATATCATGGGACACAGAAGCAATTGGGGCAATCTACCAGAAGACTTTTGTAGTAGTATTATCTACTGAATACTAGAGAGTTGATAAGAGTTTTGGATCTGTTGAAAGGAATGAGCAAGAATGGTATGTTATATTATATTGATTTGTATAGTGCACTATTCACCAGCGAGGGTATTCAGGTGCTTGGGTAGGTGTGGCCCCCCAGGTGCTTATTATGAAGTGTCAGGTCTTCAGCTTCTTGTGTAACTCAAGAAGTGAGGAAAGGCTCTGATGTGTTGAGGGAGGTGGTTCCATGACTTGGGTGCAATATAGGAGAATGAGTGACCTTCAGTTTTGCTTTTGTATTTACAGGAATGTGTGTGAATTACAGTAGGGCCGAGCGTAGTTGTCTGCTGGGTTTGCGAAAGTGTATGTGGATGTTCAGGTATTCCGACTTTGCATGTGTGTTTGAGAAGTTTGAATTGGCTACACTTCTGAATGGAGAGCCAGTGAGTCTTCCTGAGCTGGGTTGGGATGTGGTTCGGTGAAGGTCATCGAGCATGAGTCTTGCAGCAGTGTTCTGGATGGTCTAGAATCTGTGTAGGAGTTGTTTGGAGATTCTGCCATAGAGGGGGTTGTGTTCGTCCAGCCTGCTGGAGATGAGTGCTTAGTGACAGTCTGGCTGGTGTTTTGAAGCAACCATTTGAAGATTTTTCACAGCATGTGCATGATGTGGAAGCAGGAGATGCACACTGCGTTGAATTGAGCTGTCATGTTGAGCTGTCATCTAGGATGATCCCCAGATTTCTTACATGGTCTGTTGATGTGGGTGTTGGTCTTAGCTCTGATGGCCATCAGATGGAGTCCCATTGGAAGGTCTTGTGGCAAAAACCAGTACTTCCGTCTTTTCCGAGTTGAGCTGCAGGCATTTGGTTCACATTCAGTCTGCTACCATGGTCATGCAGTTGATGAAGTTGGTTCTGTCAGTGGTTGTTTTGTCCACCAGGAAGAGGATGAGTTGGGTGTCATCGGCATAGGAGATGACGCTGATGTCTTGTGATCAGATGATGTTGGCGAGCAGTGTCATGTATATGTTGAAAAGGGTGGGGCAAAGGGACGATCCATGTGGGACTCCACACTTCAGTTTCTTGGTCTCTTATGTGAAGAGTGGCACTCTGAACCTTTGGGTTGTTACCGTGAGGAAGGAAAAGATCCATTTGAGAGTGGATACATGCATGCCTATCTCAAGGAGTCTTCTGATGAGAGTGTTATGGGAGACACTGTTGAAGGCCACAGTGAGGTCGAGTAGGATGAGGGCCACTGTTTCCCCACGGTCCAGGATTATTTGAATGTATTGGTGGCCATGATGAGTGCTGTCTCGGTGATGTGGTTCTTTCTGAATCCTGACTGAGTGTTGTCTAGAGGCTGGTGAAGTTTTAGGTGTGTTGTGAGTTGCTTGTTTATGGCCTTCTAAATCACTTTGGCTGGATAGGGAAGCAGGGAGATGGGTCAGAAGTTGCTCAGTTTATTCGAGTCAACTGTGGGCTTTTTGAGGAGAGCGTTGATTTCTGCAAGCTTCTATTCAGCCAACAAAATGACGGGTGAGATGGAGGTGTTGATGATGTGAGTCAGGGTGATGCAGAATGGTGATGTTCCCAGGTTGTAGATGTGGTGGCGCTGGGGCCCCTGTGTGGATGGTCCGCATGAATGCTGCCGTGTTGTTTCTGGTGAGGGTTGTCCAATCAGTAAAGAGGCTATCTTGGTTGGTGGTAGGTAGGTTTCTAACGAATTCTCTGGGGTTGTGTTAGTGTGAAAATTTGCTGTACATGTTTGCGATTTTGTTGTAGAAGAATTTGAACAGGTTGTCTCAGAGTTGCTGGAAGCCAGCGATGTTGATGACAGTGGTGGAAGACGAGGTGAAATCCTTAACAATAGAGTAGATCTCCTTGCAGCTGTTGGAGCTTCTTTCGATGGATGTGGTCCACTAATGCTTTTTTCTTCGTGTTTTTTCTTTCATAGTTCTGTTAGTGGTGTCATGGCTGACTCTCCAAAGAATCTTTTGCATATATTCAAAAGTTGAAAGGGTGATGTGGTAGTTGTGATGATAATTAAGGCTTCCATTTTCATAGATGGATGAAGGAGAACAATGACGTTTTCTGCTGTGACTGTAAATGTCACAGAATCTTGGAGAAAAAGGACAGATCTGGAGAATAGAAGGGGACGTACAGAATTTAACTTTTACTGGTATGTAAAATGAGTGATTATAGTGACAGCCAGTCTTGGATGGCTTGAAATGCTTAACTGTTGATTTGATATAAAAGTTTGAAAAAAGAAAGTGTGGGTAACATTGGATAGAGGTGACATGAGAGGTCAAACCAGGAGATGTTATCACAGAGTGACATGGTATAAAGTGAGAAACAATCTGGCCAAGGATAGATGCTGGAGGGATGCCTACTGAGAGTGGGGTCGTTAATGAAGCCTTTAAGTCCCAGGTGAAGTGATTGACCAGTGGTGTCTAATGAGTCTAGAGAGGATAATTGAACAGAATAATTAGCAGTTCCCATGGCAATGGATAAGTCCCAAATTATGAGGACGGCAGGGAGGTAGTTGTGATGTGTGTAACTGATGAAGTTTGATACATGTGAGTGTGCTGTTTCAGTGGAGAGAGGAGGATACAATGCTAAGATTGTAGAAGGCTGAGCATGTTATTTGAGGAGAGGAAGTGTGTGAGGCAGTTGAAGAAAAATAGTTCCAGCATCTTAGAGAAAAATAAAAGTTGGGATACAGGGTGAAAGGTCATGGGCAATGAACAGTTAGCAGTTTTTTTGTTATTTAAGGAGAGGTAGAAACAATGCAGATTTGAAAAATGTAAGGTAGATGCTAGAATTGAGAAAATAGTTAAATAGTGAGATCTGAGTGTTGGAAGTCAGGACATGACAGCTATAGGTGTAATATTTTGATGGCTGAATGTGTCAGCTTGGATTATTGAATTTAATTTAATTAGGGGTGTTGTGGGGAAGTGTGAGAAGGATTATGGATCAGACCAAAGTTTAGTGGATGTGTATGATGGTGGTGGTGGAGCAATTGCCCATCTTGTTCTTCAGAGATCTTGTTTTATGCATAGCGGCTTCTGTAGCTTGAGGTAACACTCTGATCAATGTAAAATATTAGTAAGTAAATATTGATGTATAATAATTAAAACTGTAAAGGGAAACTTGTGCGTAGCTTATGTGTACAAATAAATCCTACTTTAGGAGCTCACAAGAGTGCTATCAGTATACATGTCTAGTAAAGTCGAAAAGACTTTGCCACATTGTTGGCCGTGCTACATGACCACATTGCTTCTCTTCCTCTGGATGGCAGAGACTTGTTGGCCCCCCTTTAACTGACTTCATTAGCAGGACATGTTAACAGTATGCTACGAAGGATAGGACAATCGACATATCAGCACAGCTACTGTACCCACATATCCCTTTGGATACTGAATTCATGGTGACTTGTTTAAACTGCGTTGTTCATTAGCCTTGAGAAAGCCCTCGACCTGCACACAGTTCAAGGGGAAAAACACAGGTTGGCTGGCTCAATTTCAAAGAAAAATCAAACCCTGGGAAAAAAAACAACACTTTTTTATCTTACTGTGGGTTTATTAAATATTAAAAATCGATTAAATTAAATACTCTTAACATTGCCAAACCGTCTACCCTACACCCTTCTAACTGTTCCGTATAATATGTTGGGAAATCAAGTTGGAAAAGTCAAGAATGGATATCGAAAGGGATGAAAGGTAGATATTAAGAAGGATAATAGACAAAGCTTTGGAGGACAGTGGAACCTTCTCACTGCCAGCACCTAACCTACTATTGCTCCCAAGACCTTCTTACCCCTTCTATACTTATGGGGTCAGTGTGCACACCGAACGGCACACACTGTCAGAGTGCCCATTCCCTCAGGAATTTAAAAGTTGAAACAAAAATGCACTGCTCTTTTCTACACAACGAGAAAATGGAATAAAGAAATCAAATTGAAGATCCTTGCCTTTGTTATCTATGGAATTTGAACCTTATAATTGGTCCTATATGAACTATTTATTTAGTGGTGCACCTGTGCATTTTTGTTTTAAATTAAGAAGGATTATGTATACATCTTGAAGTCATGATATTGTACACTGAGATTCTTGAAACTCTTTTATTAAAGTTTAATCAATTTTTATGTAAACTGGGCTGAAGTTGATCCATTTTGATTTAGTTGTACAGCACAATGTTCAAGGAATGCAGCAACAAAAAGGGCACAATGGTGATTTTTTTTTTTCCAGAACAAAAACAATGGTGATTTTTTTAACAATTTTTCCTTCAATGACCCAACCAAGGATCAGACTTTTAGGTACACTATGCAAGTACTAAAATATTTAATGACTGCCCCATCATAACTGTGATACATCTTATGGGTTTTCTTCTAGCCAGCATATTAAAAAATGTGTTGCAAATTATCGGTTTGTCCTCATTTTGTCAAAAATGTGATGCACTATGGAACTACTCAAATGACCAGAGGAAGATCAGCCTTTGGTAGGCAGTCTTTGATTTTTTAGATTATTTTATGAGTGTCCTTTCAAAATTGCCTTTTAATTTGTATCCTTGTAGCTTAATTCCTCAATTAGTGCTGTAAAACTGACTCTTTATCCCATTTGTGTTTAGATTTCCTAATAGGGGAGGGGGGGGGTCCAATCAACTCTCCACTGTGGTATTGTGTTTGATAGCTTCACTCGCTCACGTCTGCCAATCAAGATATGCTTCTTATCCTGAGGTATTTTATTTCTCTGGCTACTTCTTTGCTGTCAGTTATCCAGGCCCTGGAACACTAAAACAATGTCTGAGCAAATTGCTAGATGGTAAAATTAGGCAATACTTGTGCAATTGAACAAGTGAGTAAATCCAGCTACAAGTGTAAAAGTTAAAATCATGATTCTACACTCTTAAATGAAGGAGTGTATATATCTATGGTCAACTTAGGTGGTCAAATACTTGTGAATTGGTCTTTAAATGACGAAATGCAGATGTCGGAATAAACAATTACAGTCAAAGTGTCACCAAGGGGCTTATGTTAGACCTGTTTTGAGCCACATGTTTGGAGCAGGGTAATTTTGATTCCATCCTGAGATACTGTAGGAGTGCATCATAATCATGTGTAGTCAGCACTCGAGTATATTCTGTGTTATTAATAGTTATTAGGAAAACATGGGGCACTGTATTTTCAGAGTACTCCATGTGAAAATCAATGAGACCTACAACTGTGTGCATAGAAACGTGACTTATGAAGGTCTTTGTTACTGTTACATATTAATATTTTAGGAGAAGTTAATGTTTAGACGTGTCTCACTGTGAAGTTAATAAAACAGAATCTGTATGTGTAGACTAATGTTTAAACATTTATATGTGTAACCAGACCTTCTGTTCATATTGGTGTATTTGGAACAAAATGTTTCTATTTCTTTGTAATTTATTCTTGCATTGGAAAGTTGCATTTGCAATAGGTGTAGACATGTGCAGGTATTTGTAACCCTGTGTGCACTGTTGAATTTACATAAGTTGGGCCTCGAGGATCATTTCAGTATAAGCTCATGTTTAAAGTCTAACATTTAATTTAGTTTTAGTTTTAGTAAGATAGCAAGGTATGAGAAGATGGATTTTGGCAAGGAGAAACGCAGTAATGAGCAAGGAGGAGAGTTCACATGGAGGATGAGAAGAATGTCCAAGGACAAGTGGAGTAGCAGCTTATTGTTGTGGGAAAGGTGGTGCCAGTAACCAATTTGTGCTGCAATCATGGAAAGATACTGGAGGAGCACATTACTTACTTTGAGTGAAACTAATGTATTATGCTGTAACATGAGACATCTTAGGACATCATGAGGTTATGTTATGTTATGTTATGTTATATTCGTATTTGTATAGCGCACGGCTACTCAAAAAGAGTGTCCCGGCGCTTTTGAATAGGGAGACCTACAGCAACATAACACAACAACAGTGATAAAAAGCAAAGGGAAATACAGAAAAAAACCGAGAGAAGACAGCAGAACAGCCTAAAGAGTAAACAGCCAGGTTTTGAGGCCTTTTCTAAATGCAAGCAGACTGGTAGCTCCCCGGAGTTCTAGCGGCAAGGTGTTCCACACCTGCGGCGCCAGCAGTCCGAAGGAGCGACCTCCAATCCGGGCTCTCTTCACTCGTGGCACTGCCGCCAAGAACAGAGATTCTGACCTGAGAGAGCGAGCGGGATGGTAGAATACAATTCTCCTTTGGAGATACTTTGCTCCCACCGCATGGAGAGCTTTATAGGCCAAAGTTAATGCCTTGAAAACAATCCGTTTACGGATGGGCAGCCAATGTAGAGTCTGCAGCAAGCCCGCAGCACTGGCTCGCCTATTGAGGCCAAAAATGGCCCTCGCGGCCGCGTTCTGCACAACTTGAAGCCGCTGCAGCAGGTACTCTGGCAGGCCCAGGTAAAGAACGTTGGAATAATCTAACCTAGAGCCGATCAGAGCCTGCACAGTCAGCTTCCTATGTTCCTCAGACAGAAGAGGTAGAAACCTCCGCAGCATCTTAAGGAGGCCGAAGCAGGTGCCCGTCACACCAAGGATCTGGGCTCTTAACGTCAGACCCCTGTCCATCTTGACCCCCAAATTCTTGGCAATTTGGGAAGAACAAGACGGAGGAAACATGTGACTGGGCCACCAAGCTTGCCAGTCTGGCTCCGTCGCACACCCGAAGAAGAGTACCTCGGACTTATCGGAATTGCACTTGAGGCTGTTCAGCTGGAACCATTTAAAAACAGCCCCAAGGCAATCCCGGATACTCTCTCCATCAAAGTCTCCTCCCCTCTTACAAGAGAAGAGGAGCTGGGTGTCGTCGGCGTAGGATACGATCTGGGCCCCAAACAACTCCGCCAGTGCCGCCAGAGGGGTCATAAAGATGTTAAAAAGGGTCGGGCTCAATATAGAGCCCTGTGGGACCCCGACTCCCAAAGGCGGCATCACGGCGGAATCTGGGGAGGCCCAGACCGTTTGCCGGCGGCCAGCTAAGAAGGATGAAAACCAGCTGAGCACCGTCCCCCGTAGGCCAATCTCATAGAGTCTTGCGAGAAGGTCGTCATGGGGGACGGTGTCAAAAGCCGCCGACAAATCCAACATCACCAGCATGGCTTTGCCCCCAGTGTCCAGAACCCCTTTAATGGTTTCTGAGACCTCTAAGAGCGCGGTCTCTGTACTGAGATTCGGGCGGAAGCCGGATTGGGTGGCGTGCAGAATCTCGTGTGTTTCCAGAAAATCGGAGAGCACCGTGTGTACATGCTTCTCCAAGATTTTCGTCAAAGCAGGCAATAAGGAAATAGGCCTATAATTGACCGGAGCCTTAGGGTCAAGACCAGGCTTCTTCAGCAAAGGAATGACCATTGCCTGCTTCCAGGCCTGCGGAACCACTCCCTGGCACAGTGAGAGATTCAGGAGTGGATTCGCCAGCGGGTTAATTACTTCCGCCATTTTTGCCAAAAATTTGGCCGGGCAAGGGTCCAAGGGCGACCCTGATTTAAGATTGCCCATGAGCGCTAAGGAAGCAGGGGCTGAAATAGGTGGAAAGACGGCCAGCACCGGACCTAACGGGGCCGGAAGGTGCAGATCATCCTCAGGATTGGACAGCCCCGCGAGCGCCACCAGTGGAAAGGAATCCTGGATATGTTTAATCTTGCTGGTGAAAAAATTAGCAAGATCCAATGCCCAGGATTTGGAGGGCATATCTTGAGAAGTATTGGACCGCGGGGCCATGAATTCTCTCACTATGGTAAAGATCTCCTTACAGGAGTTGGAGGCGGCTTCTATCCTCCCTGCAAGGTAGGCTTTTTTTCCAAGGCGAATGTCTCGGTGATAGGCCTTCACCGCCATCTTATAGGTCAGCCTAGCCACTGGATCGTATAGACCTCTGCTTCTGTTTCCGCTTTGAGTGGTGTCATGCTACTTGACCCTTGGTTGGAGTGTCTTCTACTGAAGACTCTGAAAGCACCTTTCAGATGTCACCTTTATTCAATGCTTCCTAGTTTAGGGTTGTTCGGTTGTTCATGTGAAGGCAGTGTAAGGAGAGATAGTGTGCTCATTCTTACCTTTGAGAATCATTTAGTGCAATTTAATGCTCAATTCTTTTTCCTAATAACTTGCATTGTCATTATAGAACAAGTTATTTGCTTTTTGTTATATAGGGTAAACCTCTTTTGAACATTAGGACTCATTTTGTTCATTCTGTATTTCTATATGATAATGCTGAGGTTGATTTATATCAATCTGTTTTGCAACTTATGATTAAACCTTACTAATCTCAAAACCAGTTGTTGAGTGGATTAATAGTGTGACTTTATTGGTTACATTGCATTGAAATTTTAATTGTGATGGTTTACTCCCTCTTATCTGTCAAGCTGCTAAAAAGACCATATGGTTGAGTAGGAATGTTTAAGTGCGGCAAGCTCTCTCACGTTCAAAATTCCCACCTATTTCAAAGAATTTCAAATATACAAAGATCCAGATGAGTGATGCTTCTCCATCCCAAATTACAGCCTCTGTAATTCCTCCATTTTACTTCCACGCTCAAACCACCCTCATCACCTTCAGAGTGACCCTCAAAGCTTTTCTATTCATCTAGCCTTGGTAACAACCCAAGGCAGCAAGCTGTTAGTCATAAAGTCAGATTGCATAGAGGCATTATTAGAGGTGTACCAAAAATCAGTTATAATAATGCACTGTTGCTTGGTAAAGGGCTGTACATAGATACAATGCATGGTATATATTTGATTGAATGCCAATGCATATATCTACTGTTCTAGAACCCAATTTATGAATAAATACTAAAAGTTGCTTTATAAAGTGCATAAAAATGTCCAAACTAAATAGAAGTTTTCTTTTGAGTATTCATGGTGAGGTTATCTATAGCAATTGAGCAGTGAAGCCGTTTACAGAGACATTTTTAGGTACTGACCAAGAGTTTTCTTGGCCCACTTTTCTTACCATATATCTTCCTCCGACGGATCTTTCTTATACACACTGAGGGGTGATCAATCAATCAGACAATTTGTATAGCGCGCTACTCACCCGCGAGGGTCTCAAGGCGCTGAGAGGGAGGGGTCTGTTACTGCTCGAAAAGCCAGGTCTTGAGTTGCTTCCTGAAGGAGAGATAGTCGTGGGTCAGCCGTAGGTGGATGGGGAGGGAGTTCCATGTCTTGGCCGCCAGGTAGGAGAAGGATCTTCCTCCGGTGGTGGCTCTGCGAATGCGTGGTACTGTGGCGAGGGCGAGGCTGGTCGAGCGCAGCTGGCGGGTGGGTGTGTAGAAAGTGAAGCGGTTGTTGAGGTACTTGGGGCCCAGGTCGTGGAGAGCCTTGTGTGCGTGGGTGAGGAGTCTGAACGTGATCCTCTTGCTGACGGGGAGCCAGTGCAGGTCTCTCAGGTGGCCGGAGATGTGGTTGTGGCGGGGGATGTTCAGGATTAGTCGTGCGGAGGCGTTCTGTATGCGCTGGAGTCTTTTCTGTAGTTTGGCAGTGGTACCTGCGTAGAGGGTGTTCCCGTTGTCCAGTCGGCTGGTGACGAGTGCCTGGGTGACCGTCTTCCTGGTTTCGGTGGGGATCCATCGGAAGATCTTACGGAGCATGCGCAGGGTGTTGAAGCATGATGACGAGACGGCGTTGACTTGTCTGGTCATCGAGAGGGAGGAGTCCAGGATGAAACCCAGGTTGCGTGCGTGGTCTGTTGGCTTGGGGGTGGTGCCCAGGGCAGGGGGCCACCAGGAGTGGTTCCAGGCGGAGGGAGATGATTCCAGGATGAGGACTTCCGTCTTGTCTGAGTTCAGTTACAGGCAGCTGTTCTTCATCCACTCGGCGACGTCTTTCATTCCCTCGTGTAGGCTGGCTCTGGCAGTGGCGGGGTAGTTGGTGAGGGTGAGGATCAGCTGCGTGTCGTCTGCGTAGGAGATGATGTTAAGGTTGTGTTGGCGTGCGATGGCTGCGAGGGGGCTCATGTAGATGTTGAAGAGGGTGGGGCTGAGTGAGGATCCTTGTGGTACGCCGCAGATGACTTCGGTGGCCTCGGATCTGAACGGGGGAAGGCGGACTCTCTGGGTTCTTCCGGTGAGAAATGAGATGATCCACTCCAGTGCCTTCTCTTGGATTCCGATGTTGCTGAGGCGCTGTATTAGGGTGCGGTGGCAGACAGTGTCGAACGCTGCAGAGAGGTCCAGGAGGATGAGGGTTGCTGTTTCCCCATTGTCGAGCAGGGATCTGATGTCGTCGGTGGCTGCGATGAGGGCGGTCTCAGTGCTGTGGTTGGCTCGGAAACCGGACTGTGAGGGGTCGAGGCATTCGTTTGTCTCAAGGAAGCCGGCGAGCTGTTTGTTGACGGTCTTCTCAATGACTTTGGCAGGAAAAGGGAGGAGCGAGATGGGGCGGAAGTTCTTGAGGTCGGTGGGGTCCGCTGTTGGTTTCTTCAGGAGGGCGCTGAGCTCGGCATGCTTCCAGCTCTCTGGGAAGGTGGCGGTGTTGAAGGAGATGTTGATGATGTTCTGGAGTTGGGGTGCGATGATGGAGTCGGCCTTGTTGAAGACGTGGTGGGGGCAGGGGTCTGTTGGGGATCCGGAGTGGATGGTGTTCATCGTGCGGGTGGTGTCTTTGGTGTTGACCGGGGTCCAGGCGTGCAGGGTGGTGGTGGGGGGGGTTGGTTCGGTGGTGGGGTGCGTGGTTGGTGCGCCGAAGCTGTTGTGTATGTCGGCGATCTTGCGGTGGAAGAAGGAGGCGAGTGAGTCGCAGAGGTCTTGCGAGGGAGTGATGTCGTTGTTTCCGGCGCTGGGGTTGGAGAGCTCTTTGACGATGCTGAAGAGTTCCTTGCTGTTGTGGGTATTGTTGTCCAGTCGTTCTTTAAAAGTTGTTCTTTTGGTGGTGCGGATCAGCTGGTGGTGTGTGCGGGTTGCGTTCTTGAGGGCAGTCATGTTTTCTGTAGTCTGGTCGTGGCGCCAGGCTTTTTCCAGGGTGCGGCAGTTTTTCTTGGATGTTTTGAGTTCGTCGGTGAACCACGAGGCTTTCTTGCTGCCGGGTCTGCTGGGAGGGTTCTTCAGTGGTGCGAGGTCGTCGGCGCAGTTGGTGAGCCACTGAGTGAAGATGCGGGCTGCGTCGTTGGGGTCCGTTGTGCTGGCTGGAGGGTTCTGGCTGAGGGAGGTGGTGAGCTGGTCGGCGGTGATCTTGCTCCAGCTCCAGCGGGGAACTTGTTGCGGGTGGTGGTGGGTCGTGGTTCTCCTGAAGCTGAAGTGGACGCAGCTGTGATCAGTCCAATGAAGTCCGGTGGAGTGGCTGAAGGAGATGTGCTTGCTGGAGGAGTAGATGGGGTCGAGCGTGTGGCCGGCGTAGTGGGTGGGGGTGTTCACCAGTTGTTTGAGTTCGAGGTTGGCGAGGTTGTCCAGCAGGGTGGTGGTGTTGCTGTCCTTGTTGTTGTCCAGGTGGAAGTTGAGGTCCCCTAGGAGGATGTAGTCGGAGGAGGTGAGGGCGTGCGGGCTGATGAAGTCTGTGATGGCTTCGCTGAATTGTGTGCATGGTCCCGGGGGTCTGTAGATGAGGGTGCCTCTGAGGGTGGTCTTGGGGTCGATGTGTATCTGGAAGTGGAGATGCTCAGCGGCGGTGAAGGTGTCGTCGGAGTTGGTCGTGATGCGGATGGTGTTCTTGTGGACGATGGCGATGCCTCCGCCGGTCTGGTTGCTGCGATTCCTCCGGGTGATCTTGTATCCGTCCGGGATGGCTATGGCGATGTCAGGTGCTGAGGAGGCGTTCATCCAGGTTTCCGTAAGGAAGGCGACGTCCGGTGATGTTGTGTCGAGGAGGTTCCAGAGTTCGACGGCGTGTCTGTGGACGGAGCGGGTGTTGAGCAGGATGCACTTGAGGTGGTTGTTGTTGGTGCCTGGCCTTTCGAGTGCGGTGCAGGTCCGGAGGCAGGTGAACTTGCAGGCTTGGCAGGTGAAGGGTCCGTGGGAGCGTTTCGGGGTAGCACGGTAGCAGGTGGGATTCTGGTCAGGTTTGAGTGCGTTGAGGGTGGCGGCGGCGTAGGTCCGTCGTGTAGGCTGGCATCGACGGGGGCCAGGGGTCCTGGTGCTGGGCGCTGTCCAGGCATGGACGGGCGCAGACAGGCTTGCCTTTGGCACGCCTTCGGCGCACCCGCTGCGCGTGGCCGCTGCGCGTATGTGCGGGCTCCGCCAAAAGTGGCGAAGTGGGAGGGAGGAGCAGCTGGGAGGTGGTAGCGGGATGGCGAAGGGGAGAGGGAACCAAGCAAAAGGGGTGGGCGCAGGGGGGCAGCGGCAGGGAGCAGGGTTAGGACAGCGGGAAAAAAAGGCGGCAGAGCGGGCAGAATAAGACAGCAGGGGCACGATACAGAAGCAGAATCAGTCAGTAGGGGCACAGTAGAGAAGAAGAAACAGGCAGAGAATGGCACAAGGGGAGAGCGGGGCGGCAGCGAGAGGAGCCTCAGCCTCAATGGCAGTGGCGAGCACGCGGACGTTGCAGGGGGCACCGGGCACACTCAGGGGTGAGCCGCGCGGCGGGTGGAGCGACCGTCACTGGCCGAGGTCAGTTCTGGTCACCACTCACCGTCGCGCGGACAGACACTTGAATAGCCAGTGGGAGGGAGGAGCAGCTGGGAGGGGGGAGCGGGGTGGCGAATGGGAAGGGGAGAGGGAACCGAGCAAAAGGGGGGGGCGCAGGGGGGCAGCGGCAGGGAGCGGGGTTAGGGTGAGAAAGTTAGTATGTCGTCAGTCAATACCAATTAATAGCGTATCACATTTGGCCACACAATAAGGGCCAGGAATAGGTAACTATAGTTAAGAAGTTTTATGACAGATTAATAATCAAGTTCAGGTACACAAATCTTAACACCATACTATAAAGGTACAGAATAACAACAGGGAAGCCCAACCTCCTAAAGAAATTAAAGCAGACCGATATTAGGCAGACAAGCAGTCACAGCAATACATGGATTTTATGCTCAGTAAAAGGCTAACATTCTCTTGTCTATACATTGAGTAGGCTTAAACTCCTAAATCAGACTCCCAGCTAAGAGGGTGGTTCTGTACACTAAAAGATTTTAAAAATCTGCAAATTTCTATAAAGAAAATTAGAACAAGGCAGGGAAAATTAAGCAAGAGGCATCAGCATTTCACAAGCTATGTTAAGAGTCTTCTATGGGTCAGAGGATAAGCTTTAGCCTAAGCCACCCTTAGCAAAGAATTAAAGGTAAGCATAGAGGTCTAAAACTCTTAAAGTTCATAAGAAGTGTTCTAAGTATTTAGGGGAAAAGGCTCTGAAGGGATGTTACAAAGAATCTAAAAGGCATCTAAGGCCATCCAGGAGGAATCTGAATCTCCAGCTTTGTGAACACCAAGTTATATTACACAAGAGTCCTCTGCGTAACACCCCTTTGTATCTCTCATCAGGGGACTATTGTTCCCATCCAGTTCTCATGCTGCAGACTGCAGCATCAGGGAAAAATCTCACACTAGACATGGGAAGGACATCTTCTTCTCATACACAGGTTAGATCGCTACATTGCTGAACAGGCCTTTCAGGTGACGCTCTGGCTCCTTATGTTCTTTCATCAAGGTCTTCTTCTCAGATTCTCTCCTCTATCACTAGTACAGTAATGTATCTATTCTCAAACTAACAATGCATGTGAACACCTGCAAAAAGGTCACATTAGAAGAAAATGGGAAACAGTATGCAGCATGGTGAAATATGTGCCTATTAACGACAAGTTTAAAGCATTAACTTGAGATGTGTACATTTAATATGCGTGTGCACATATATATAAATGAATATAAATTTCTAATGCATTAGATTCACATTACATGTAACATACAGTAAATACTTGGAATAATCTGTGTAAGTTTGGCTAAGGACTACATTTAAATTAAATATACGTATAACATTAGTGTACATTACATAAACTTTGGTCGTTTCAAGAGTGATCACATTCTACATATATAAGGATGGTTTCTATTCATTCATCTAAACAGTAAATGTCAATTGATGAGTAAGGCACACATTAAGTAAGTCAGACTCGTTTTTATAGTGAGTTCATATCTACTAAGTAAGGATGGTTTACTAATTTCTCATTTCATTCAATTAAAACACTTAGTATAAGTAAGTGACTAGTCCTACCAGGGTTGGACTGGCTACCGGGCAGTTTGGAATGCTGCTGAGCTGGGGGCTAATTTCGTTCATGGAGACCTGCGTGTACTGAACGAAACTCGTTTTGCTTCAATTATTTCAAAGCACACGCAGGTCTCCATGAACGAAATCATCCCCCACCACAGTGAAATCATCCACCAGCTCGGTGGAATTCCAAACTGTCCGGTGGTCAGTCCGGCCCTGAGTCTTACAGTAAATGCACTCTAAAAATAATGTCAAGTGCAACACTTATTTTAATTGTTCAACCACACAAGAAACATGTGCTCAGTGCATGTTCATTCATGTATCTTTCACTTATATGTGATGTATAAATGGAAGGCAATTTTGTGCTCTACAAGTATAATATGTAATTTATGGGGAACATATTACACTCTTGCCAAGGGGCTTTGGTTCAGCTTCCTCCAGACATTGGCTTCCTGTGCTCCTGAACCACTTGAAACAGCCCACTAAAGTTATTAAGTGCCACCATGTTTCTATTGGCTCTTTGAGTGAATCATTCCACCTTCAGTTAACTACACGAGGGACTTTTTTTAACATATAAAGTAAAGTCACCACACATTTAATGTTCATCTCATCCAGGCCTTGCATACAGAAATAATTTTTTGAACATTTCTGAACTGCAGTAGGCATTGTTTATGACATTTGTCAGCATTCAAGTGATGGGTGCCAGTGCATCTGTATTGTAGCCTGGTCATTTCAAATATGAGGTGATGCTCATTAAATAGTATGTCTGGGGAGCTGGCTGAGAATGATTACAGGGTGTGATGTGGAGCCTGACCCTGTCTTAGAACTACTACTATATATCCCCAAAATCGATATTTCTATTTTGCAAAATTAGATCACATGAGTACTTTGCTGCACGAGAAAAAAACGTTATTTGCTACAATTCACACAGCTTTTCTCCTCTAATTCCGAATCTCGATTAAAACTAAGGGGCATATTACCGAGGGGGGCGATAGACAATTATCGCCGATTTAGCGGCCGTTTTCAGCCGCTAAGCGGCAATAATTCTATCGCCCCATTAGCAAGCTGTCGCTAACTGATGTTAGCGACAGCTTATAGGCGATAGTGAGCGGTTTGGGGCCCGCTTTGCATGTCAGCGATGTTTATCGCTAATGACATGCAAAGTGGGCGTACCCAACCCGTTAGCGACTGAAAGCAGTCGATAACGTCGCTATCGCCTATTAACAAGGCAGGCGTAGCGCTCCAAAAACTAACGCCTGCTCAGACCAGTTCTTAGCCATGTTATCCAATGGGAGGTGGATAACGTGGCTAAGAACATTTTGTGGCTAATGCGTGAATATCGCTGTATTCTCAGCGATATTCAGGCTATCGCCGGAAAATTTATCGCTTTGGAGATAAACATTGCAAATAGCAAGTTATCTCAGCGATAATTTCCGGCGATGCTTAGCGATAAAAAAATTCGTTGCTAAGCCTAATTAGCAATAAATATCGCTAATCGTTGGTAATATGCCCCTCAGTTCTTCCTCCCAGTCCGTGTTCTCAGCCTATATTTATCCGGGAAAGTTAAACTATTAAAACCCGTGTTAGATCCTGATCATTGCGCAGACATACCGATGGCACTTCATTCCTGCATGAAGGCTCTGCGCCAGGGCAAGGTGAAAAGGATAAAAGGAAGACGCGGGTCTGACGTCATCAGGATTGCAACGCGCACGTTTATTTCGGGCCCATGAGTCAGCAAGGTAAACAGCTGGTAGAATCGGAGGCGCCTCCGGTGTTTTACGGCTCTCCCAGGATATTATCAGACAGATAACTGTCCTGGAAACAGGGCATTATTACTGAAACAAATCTTCAGCACCCTGCCCCGGCTATGAAACAGCAGTCGGCCAATAAACAATGATAATAAAATGGTAAGCAGGCCTAGGTCTAGCAGGGTGAATAAAACCGATGTAACGGTCACCAGGAGACAACAATTACTTGCAGAGTTATGCTTACGAGCCGGCACAATGCTAATTTGATGTCCACTTTAAAACAACATTCAGATTAAATCCTCAATAGATGCATTAACGCTCAGTACAATCATTTCTTGTATATTAAATATAACAGCCTGCACCTACAACTGCCAGCGGTGGACATATAGGCACCTGCGTTGCCAGATGTGGAGAAGTGTAGTGCAACCGCAGACGCTCTCTAATTTAAGTATCAGTCATGGAAAACTTTGCAACTTTTCCTACTAAGGGAAAAGGGATACTATTTTACAATATCAATGAACAGGATAACATCAGGTGCAGATTCTCAAATGGAATATAGGTGCCTAAAATCATCAAACATTTATATACAGTGATTTTGTATATTTCTTTTGTCAGGAATATAATTGATTGAGCAAATCATACACCCGAGATGGGTATCTTGGCACCTTAGAAAAATCCAGAGATACATGGTAGAGACAGCATCAACGACTTATGAGTCACTTAGACGCAGACGGATGGTCCACTAGTCTGTCATGGGGCATGGGACCATCAGCCCTATATAATGCGCCCCGTCTGCTTGATAGGTGTCTCAGTGCTGTGACGGGATATATCACTAGCACGCCTCCCTTCGCTGCAATACAGGGTTGCCAACTGTCTGGCATGCAACTTGCTCAGAAAACTGTTTTCTTTATGGTTTAAATCTTTTTTATTGAATTAACTGCCACTATAGCTATGTTATATGGAAAAAAGGCTCAACATGTGGTTTACGCAGAACCCAGGGATGAACATTTAGCGCAGACAGTAGCAGAAGAGGTCGAACATAAAAATTAACAGTAACAATCCCCCCCCCTAAATCCACCCCTTTTCCCCGTCCACTGCGCGTTGGATATCGTGTCGTGGTGTAAAGTGTTGCTGATAAGACGGATCCCGCTGGGTAGTTGTGACTAGTGAAGTAAGTCGTAGGAGGCGGAGGTAGTTAGTTCCTGAAATTCTGGGGCTAGGAGAGTCAGGAACGGCTGTCAGAGCTCGCTAAACGTCGAGCCTTTCCCTGCCAGCGTGAGTGAAATCTTCTCCATCCCTAGTTTATGCCACAGCAGCTGAAGATAACCTGTGTGTGTGGGGATCCGAGGAGTCCTCCAATGTATTAATATATTTTGAGTGGCCGTGCCCAATGCTACCGCTATCTGTCGCCCTCTTCTAGACTTTAGGGGATATGTGAGGGGGTTGGTATTCCTAAGAGGACATAAGCTGAAAACATGGGGAGTTCCGTGTAGAGGTGTTAGTCAATTTCATCCAGGATTTGAGACCAGTATTGTTGTAGGTATTCGCACTCCCATAGGAGATGGACCAACGTTCCTTTCTTCCTACACCCTCTCCAAAGTCAGCACTGTGCATGGGATCCGCCTGGTGTAGCCGTTCAGGGGTTTTATACCAGTAGGATGCTAATTTGGTCAGTGTTTCTATTAGGCCCATATGACTCGTGGTGTGTCGCATCCTATAGTATACCCCTTCCCGTTCTTTGCTGCTGAGTTTGTGGCGGAGGTCCCTCTCCCAGCGAGCACGGCCGGCATTATATTTGCATGTGTATCGAGTGAGTAGCATTTTAAATAGGTCCGAGATCAGTTTCTTATCTGATGACCGTGTAACAAGCCACCGTTCATAAGGGATAAGATGTCTTTGCGCCTGTGACCTTTTGTCAGGGTGTAGTGCCCAATCTCGTAACAGCAGATAGCGCAGCTTTTCGGATTCGGGAAGGCCGCAGTTGGATCTAAGCTGAGTGAAGGGGATGATGCCTTCCTCATCAAATAAATGACCCAGCGCACGGTATTCTGTGGCTCTCCATTGTATAAAAGACGTCTAGTCTTGCCTATCCCAGGGCCGAAGTCGGGGTTGTCGAAAAGTGGTGTAAGGGGGAGGGGAAAGTTGTCAGTCCGTGTCTCCTACTGGTCAGGTCCCATGTTGTTAATGTGGTGTGTGTGATGTATGAAGCGTAAAGATTGGGTGGTCTCTGCGATTTCTTAAGGAAGGGGATCTTCATTAGGGAGGTGCCCGCCATGCGCGGTCCTAGAATAGCCAGTGCTTTTCCAATTCAGTGCGGCTTCATTCGACCAGGTGCCGCAGTTGTGTGGCAGTGTAATAGAGCGTGATATCTGGGATCCCAAGGCCACCTTCGTTAGGTGGAAGAGTGCTAACAGTGCTCTTCATTCTTGGCTTGTGACCCTGCCAAATAAAAAGTGGGAACTCCCACTGCACGCAATGCGGCCAGCAAGTGGGGGGCTGCAGGGTGAGCGTCTGGAAGAGGTAGAGGATTTTAGGTAGAATTGTCATTTTAATAGCTGCAATGCGCCCCAGCCAGGAAATGGGGTAGTGTTTCCATCACTGCAGATCGGTGCAGATTTGAGTGTGTAATTTGGTATAATTTACGAACGTCGTGGCCTGTAGCATAGGAGCCAAGTGAATTCCCAGGTGTGGGACGGTCTCGCCAAACCACTGTATGGGGTGCCGGCTTTGGAGGCATGTCTGTGCCTGTGGTGACAGCGAAAGATTTAGGGCAGTGGATTTCGTAATATTTACTTTGAACCCGGAGGCCTTCGCAAAAGAGTCCAGCTCCCCCAGAAAGGATCCTAGGGCGAGCTCCTGGTCCGCTAGGGTGACGAGAACGTCATCCGCATACAGGCTTATAGTGTGTATGTCGCCCCCGAAACAAATGCCTGTAATTTGTGGGTGCTCCCTAACTCTCTGCGCTAATGGTTCCATGTATAAGGCAAAGAGCAGGGGTGACAAAGGACACCCCTGTCTAATGCCTCTACTCATGGGGAACGGAGTTGAGGTGTGCCCGTTAACTCTCACTGAAGCTGTAGGAGAGTGATAGCAATTTAGGATGTGCGTCCTCATTCTCTCCCCTAGGCCTATGCGGATCATTACCTGTTCGGCCAGTGAACACGATCGAAGGCCTTTTCTGCGTCGATGGTGAGGAGCATGTAGTCCCCTGGGATGGTTGACACCTTCTCTATGAGATGCAGGACCCTCTTGGTGTTGTCACTGGTCTGTAGATGGGGAATAAAACCCGCCTGGTCGGAGTCTATCATCCCTGGCATATAAGGAGCTAGCAGAGCCGCTAGAATCCCAGTGTAGAGTTTCAGGTCAATATTTAGGAGGGAGATAGGCCTGTAGGCCCCGTAGCTTGTCCTATCGATGCCTGGCTTAGAGATGACCGCAATTGCGGCCTCCAGCATGGATTTGGGGATCGCACCTGGGGACGCAAAGGAGTTAAAAAGCCTGGTCAGTAGGGGTGCTAGTGTGGATTAAAATTGTTTGTAAAAGGCCACAGTGTAACCATCTGGGCCGGGGGATTTAGCTGGCTTAAGTCATGAAATGGCCGCTATGACTTCTTGAATTCCTATCTCCCTTTCTATATGCTCAAGCCTGGTCTAAGAGTTAGTGTGGGAAGGCGAGCCAGCGTCAGGTATGCATCTATATCCTCCTCTGCCAACTGTTGCCCATTGTACAAGTGGGCATAGAAGTTTCAGAATGTTTCAGCAATTGCTGTGTCATCCGTGGTCACTGTCCCCCCTTGATCCCTGATCTCCCGGACCCACTGGAGCTGTTTAACCTCTCTTAGTTTATGTGCTAGCAACCGTCCGCATTTGTCCCCTCCAATGTAAAAGGAATGGTGCAAGAGCAGCGCTGCATATTCTGCCCTGTCTCGGTCGATGGCAGCCAGCTGTGACCGGATTGCCGTCAGTTGGTGCTAGGTTCGAGGATCCCCCGTGCGTTGGTGCATTTGTTCCAATTCCCTCACCTACTGAGTAAGGTCTTCTCTCTTTCGTTTGCGATCCGCATTATCAGCGGACGATATGGCGATTAGTTCGCCCCTGATGACCACCTTCTGGGCCTCCCATCTGGTGGACATGAGCATTTCGAGATTGTCATTATGTGATAAATACTCGTTGAATGCGCGTTGTATCTGGTCAACTACGTCTGTGCGCTGGAGAAGGGTGTCCCATAAGCGCCACTGGCGCACTGGCTGTTTTATAGGTGGTAGTGTCAGAGTGGCTATGACCGGCGCGTGGTCGGCCAATGATGCTACTAGAATTTCTACTGTTGTGATGTCTTGAAGTGCCATAGAGCCTATCAGATAATCAAGACATGCGTAGGTTTTGTGGGCGAGTATTTCCTGAGTTGCAGGTGGTACCATCTCCAGAGGTCCACTAAGCCCAAGTCATCTAGTCTGGACAGCCCTGCGTGGGAAAGAGGGCCAACCAGACCTGTGCATTGGGCTGACCTATCTAGAGTGTTGTCAAAAACCAAGTTAAGGTCGCCCCCAGCAAAATCTTACGCTCTGGGGTAGCAGTAGCTTCGGTCAGAGCTTCGTGCAGAAACCGTTCCTGTCCTTCATTGGGTCCGTATATGGACCATATGACTAGTGTGTGTCCTCCGATTGCGAACTGATAGGTAAGCAACCTGCCCTTCATTTCGGCCACCTTTTATATCACCTTCCCTTTGAATGCCCGGGAAACTAAGATAGCTACTCCTGCTGTCTTGGAGGGCCTAGACTAGAAACATTGTGTGGGAATAATGCAGGACCTGAGTCGATGACAGTCTTTCGAGAGCAAGTGCGTCTCTTGTAGAAGACAGATGTCTGCATTAGTACTCTCCAGGTATGAGAGGATCTCCCGGCATTTGACAGGGTTAATGAGCCCTCGCACGTTAAGCGTGGGGACTTTGAGAGTGTTAGGCGCCATCTAAAGCGCCAGGCCTGGCGTGCGATGGGGTTACCTGAAATAGGATCCGAGTGTGTAGGTTATTATGCAACAGTAGGATGTGCCTGATGTTCCTATGCCACGGCTGCAGGGTTCGGAAAGCAGTGAACGAGGGACCCCAAGAACAAAAGGAGGAAAGAAAAAGAAAAAAACCCATGAAAAATAGGCACAACAGGTGCCCAGGAGAGTTTGGAGTTCATAGTTCAGTCCGTCATCCATAGACGATCGGTAGTGGGTCTTCATGGGAGCCATGTTGTGGCCGAAGTTGTCTATCTGCCTCTCCCGCCAGCCGCCTGGATTGTAGATTTAGGAAGAACATGTGGCCCATGCACTGTTCATGGGGTCTGCGCCTTTGCAAGTGCCCCTGGCAGGGCATCCAGCACTGCTCGTTGCCCTTTCGTAATTTCCGCAGGCTAGGGTCGTTTGGTGCGGTGTCATCGTCCTTGTTGCCGCCAACTTGGTTGTGTTTCTCCAGTCCCGCAGGTGGGGCTGCTGCTGCCATCTTCTTCATCTGGGATGTCGACTCCTAACAGCTGGCTTGATTCGGAGAGGGAGTGGAGTTGGAAGAGCTTGCCATCAAATCAGACAATAAGTCGGAATGGGTGCCTCCAAGAGTATGAGATGTTGCGCTGGCGCAGGTGTGCGGTGATGGGTCGGAATGTCTTGCGTTTCCGAAGAGTGAGTGCAGCTAGGTCCTTGTATAGAACTGGGTTCTGGTCTCGGAATATGATCGGGTGCATCAATCTGGCCTTACAGAGGACTTCCTCCTTGGTGCGGAAATCCTGGACGCATACCAATATGTCTGACGGGGAGCTTTGTAAGAGCGTGAGAGACCCACCCTGTGTGCTCTGTCTATTTTGAGATCTGCATCGAGCGGGTTGCCCAAGACGTGATTAAAAAGTTCTCTCACGTAAGTGAAGATGGCGCCAGCCTCCTTGATTGCTCTCACTCTGCAGATTCTAATGTTATGATGATGGGAGCGGTTCTCCAAGTCTTCGAGATGCGTTTGCAGATCTACTTGCGGATCGTGGATGCGAATGACCTCTTGTTGTAGTGTAGGGCAGTCAGTTCAGTGACCCAGTTATCACCTTTGTCCTCCAGCACCACAACTCGCTCACCAATACAGACCACATTCTTGCGTATGTCCTTAATTTCAGATGAGAGGTCGCGTTTGACCATTTGTAGGTCTTTGCGCAATGTCGTAAATAGGGATCCCAGGAAAGCCTGCGTCACCGGTTCCTCTTTAGGCTCACCCATCTGTGATGAGGTAGCATCGTCCGTCGGTCGGGGGTCCACCACTGCTCCACTCTAAGAGCGTGCAAAGAGTTTCTAAAATGTTATATCCTTCTTCCTTTGGGTAGAGGACATGTTCCTTCCCCGTAGAAAGGGGTGTGGAGTGGAAGATCAGAACCGCTCAAGGCCCGGGATTAGGACCCAGGCTGTGTTGTGGGCACGTGGAGACTCCGTGAACCGCCTCTTTGTGTATGTGACACGCTGCAGCTGGGCAGCCTTGTCTTCATCTGTCTCTACGACGGGTGGGGGATTCCAGTTCAAGTCCTGGCGCTCTCTGTGTGTTGCAGAGGAGGATGAATGGGCTAGAGTGACCCCTGTGTATACCTCCTCGATCTGGCGGGTGTCAAGTTCTGCAAGGAGGTGCAGCTGAAAATGGACGGGTGGAATCGTTCCTTGTGGCCCTCTTATCCCTGCCACCCGAAGTGTCAATGTTCCTCCTGTTCGGAAATTATGTAACCCCTATTGTGACTCCGCAGACATATTGCTATGTGGTGGTCTAGGTCAGTGCGGCTCCACTCCAGCCCCACCAGCGGTCTCAGGCCTATTGAACTCGTGCTTGGTGGCCTGTTAGTTTTCGTGGGAGGGCTGCAGGCCAACACCCCCCCAAGCTCCAGGCTGATACAAGGGCCGAGCGGGGGGCCACAAGGCATGCCCACAAGTTGCACCCTTCCGTAGACCGCCAGGCCCCACCCTCGGCGACCACCTCTAATGGTGGCCGCACTCGAGCACACCTGATTCCAGCTGCTAGCTTTCACAGGGGTGAGCTGACTCTCCACTGGTGCCAGGTAAGCCCAGGAGACTGGGTGACACCCGAGGTGCAGTGAGAAGTCCCACCTGTTTGCTGCAAAACTTATTGGGTGCAGGCGTAGCACGACTCGTGTCTGGGCGGCGTGGCCTCCTCCCGTCCACCGTGCCCGAGTGCGCTGGCCTGCGCTGCCTTCCTTTCTAGGTGCGGTCTTCTCTTCCACCCCTCACTTTAGAGACAATGAGGGGGGCTGCACTCTGAGCGTTGCAGTGACTTCTCGCAGGGCTCCTAGGGGCACGCTGCTGGGCTGGGCCGACTCTCCCCCCTCTCTCTGTGTTGATCAGGTGCTACGTGACTTCAATATAGCCACCCTCACTTGCCTGTGGTATTGTGTGGCTTGGATGTCTCAGATTGCGGGGCCTGGTCCCCACTGCTCTCTCAGCCCCGGGTTCACCACAGGGCCACGGGACAAAATGGCATGTGTGTCTCCACTGCTGCCTCCGCAGCGGGCCTCGCTGCTGCAGGGCCGCGCTCAGGGCACTTCCACGTCTATGAGCCTCCTTGGCTCGGTCGGTAGGCCATAGATACGGCCCGCAGCAGCCCACTCCAGTCTTCCCGGAACGGCCTGGTCCTCTTCTGTGTGCTGTTCCGGGGTTCTCCAACGCCAGCCTCACCAGGCAACAGCCCTGAGTTCAACCACGAGGCCCAGCCGCTCCGTGCTCCGCAGTGGATACTGGCACCTTCAGTCGTCATCCTGACGTTTCCCGTGTCCCCGGGGAGACGCTTCACTGGGGCACCTTTCCCAGTCTGTTTTAAGGCTGAAGACTGCCAGAGGCCAGTGCTTTGCTAGGCGGTCAGCGGGAGAAACAGCAAGACACGTCCTATCTCAACACCATCTTGGCCACTCCCCCAAACTCTTTTCTTTAGAGAAAATAAACTCTCAAAGTAGGTGTTTGTTTTCTCTAAACAAAAAACAAATGTTGCAAACATGCAAGGATCTTTCCCCCTGTGTTTGGGAGCCATTGAACACTTTGTCTGCCTGTGTCGTCCTCAAAGTGCATGAGACGGAACAGCAATCAATGTGGCCTGGCGCCCTTTGGCAGATGGGCCACCAGGTCACAGAGTGGCGCCATCAGCTGAGGCTCCTCCACCATTGTGAACCTGGTGCGTTCCCCAATTCTAAACAGAGAGGCATAACATGATTTTGGTGGCATGGGAGTTCATTCTATGTACAGTGGTGCTCCTGCTCCACCACAATTTAACTAAGGCCCCTACTTCTCTACCTGCTGAGAACAATTTGCTAGTTTGGAGGATCGTGGTTTAGGAAGAGTCTATGATGGCTGGTGAAAAAGTGAGCATTTCTCAGTATTTGTCAAGTCAATAGTTAAGAAACAACCACAAACGTGTACATTTGGTAGTTTTCAAGTTTAAATATAAGTTTATTTGGACATTAGTCCTTAAAAACAATACAAATCGCCACAACATCCGTAAATCACATTCATTAAAAGATCCATTTAACTTCTTGTGGGATTTAATTCGGAGCTGTCCATATTTTTCGAAGAAAATAGCAAACATCCTAAACCCACAATTTGTTTGAAAGAATAAACACTAGTTAAAAAATATCAATTTACGAAAGAGCAGAACATTAAAATCCATTAAAATTATTCATTCATGACAATCCATTTTTCTGAATGAATGTAAAAAGTGCCCACAATCCACAATTACATCTAAAAGCGAATACTCACTAGAACATCAATTGCAAGAAAGCGAGACAATGCATCAGATAATGGTCTTCAACATTTTCGGTGCTTAGTTCAAAGAAGAGGGCAGTCAATCAGTACATGCATAATAGTACATTTTCTTTGTAAAGTACATTTGGGATAGCCTTGAAGGGATTAGAACTATTCTAACTTTTCAGTTTTCTAAATGAAGTAAAGGAACTGTCAGATAATAAAGATATGGGTACATAACCAAGCTATCCAATGAAGACACTGTCATTTGGATTGAGGCTTTTTGAGATGAGTACTCCTTATCTTTCCAACAGGAAAAACTCCAGACAGTGTCCCGGAGTAACACTCTTTTGTGGGGAGGGCTCCAACTAGCAAAAACCTCAACGGGCAAAATATGATCTTTGCGTTTTTGTACAAATCTCCTGAGAGCCCGGACCATTTTTGCTCACTCCGTTGGGCTTCAATCCCACCTACTTTTGCTATCCTTTCAGGGGTAACTAATCAGATTAAAAAAATATATTTTAATTTAAAACGTATTTGTTGTCATATATGCCCAAGAAATCAACTTTGCTGCTCATCTAATACTTTGTATCATAGATCCTTTTGGGATGTTTAAGACTCTTTTAATTCACACATTTTCCAATGAGCCTGATATCCCTTTGATTTATACATAATACTTCAGACCCGTATTGTGCTAGGAGAGGGATTTTGTGCAGAAAGTCCTTTAAAAGTGGTGTTAGTGAAAGTCCCCATACTTGTTGATCTATTTTAATTGTGCAGTGTGCATTTTTTGTGGATTTAATTAATTGATCAAAAATTGCTTTGACTGACTGAGAGTCCCCATACATACTGTTAAACTTAACCAGTTAGCCCACCTGTAATAAGTTCCTAGATCATATATCCTGCAGATGTTTATTCTAATTCAAATTATCATTGAAGTACAGCCCCAA
The DNA here is from genome assembly GCF_964261635.1 of Lissotriton helveticus. Taxonomy (NCBI): domain Eukaryota; kingdom Metazoa; phylum Chordata; class Amphibia; order Caudata; family Salamandridae; genus Lissotriton; species Lissotriton helveticus. The sequence goes on along the minus strand of NC_136058.1, from coordinate 202,052,267 downwards.
AAAGTTATAGGAAGTAACTAGTTCTATTTTCGCATTATTGATATACCAAATAAAATGTGATACTTTTTTTAACAAAAGTTAGGACCTTTATCTTTTCTAAATTAATCCTCAGATGGTTTATTGAACAGTATGGTGATAGTGCATTCAGTTTCTTCTGCAGATCTCTCGAAGTATAATCTAAAATAACAACATCATCCATGTTCGTCAAACAGGGAATATGAACTGCTCCCTTTTTTCATTAAAAGAATTGGTTTAATAAAGACATGTAGGGAGATCTGCTACATAGAGACTGTAAAGAATCGGGGCTAACACACAGCCTCGATGAAGGCCATTATTGATTGTTATTCTTTTAGCCAATCTACCTGACCGATTCATCTCCACCTATGTCCAATTTGCTGTATGTAATGTCTGAATCACAGACAACAAGTCCCTCGGGCCATTCCAGGTATGCAATTTATCCCATAACTACCCCCTTTGCACACCATCAAAGGCTGTACGGAAGTCCACAAAACAACAGCACAGTCATTGATTCTTTCTATAGATTTGTTTAAACTAATCCCTATAGGCCAAAACTATGGTCCATTGTGGAGTGTCCTGCCTGAAAGCCACCTTGTTCGGTAGGTAGATGTTTTTGTCTAGGACCCAGCCTTCAAGCCTTTTAGGCAATATTTTGGAAAATAGTTTTGCTTACACAACCAAAGGCCTGATTAGCCTATAATTTGCTGTGACTCTACCTTCTCCTTTGTTTAACAACTGTGTTATTATAGGGCTCCGCCAATGATCTTGAATGATTCCTGTTTCCACTATCCATTGACACAAATACTTCAGATTTTTCATCCACCAATCAATATTAGTTTATAGTACGATTACTGGGATGTTATCCGGACCTGTGGCCTTGCTTAACTTAAACCCGGCTATCAGATTCTTCATCTGTTCTTTAGAGATAACTCAGGAGTCTCTATATCAGGATTGTAAGCATATCTCTTATTATTTACAGAGGACAGGATGAACATTTTGTTTATATGTAAAACCCAATTTTCTTCAGTAATCATGTGAGTGGGGGGACACAGCATGCATATCAGTACAATTGTTCAGCAACCCCTCAAAGTTTTTCTGATCTATCACCTGTATTTCGCTCCATTTTTTTATTATAAAAGATTGCTTTCTTATCTTTAATCGGGGTTTTTTGTTGTTTTTGCAACCGTCTGATTTTAATGTCAGTCCCCTCAAATTTGCTATCCTATGAACAGACTGTAATTTTCTTAGCTCTAATTTGCAGTTCTTACACTCTTTGTCAAACTATCATTCAATTTGTCTTTCACATGCATTATTCTATGCTGGGTGCCACAATGGCTATTCGGAGGAGTCATCCTTTTCTCTGGCCATCAAGAATCTGACTCAACATAAATTCACAAAGTCCAGTCCTTTACATGTGGCAAAGTGAATGTATTGGAAATTATGTCTATCATATCACACTTGAAAGAAGACATCCACGCGGTTCCCAGAACAATTAACAAATTATCAGTTGGTCTACTGTCTATTAACTATGTCAGTACTCTCTATTTTGATATAGGTAAGAAATACATTGCAAACTAGAGAAGACAGAAAATATAACAACAGAAATAAAAAGAGCATGACCACCAACCACTCTAGGAAGGAGGTGCCACATCTTTGGCATTTGAAATACCTTGCAATACATTATAGAAAAGCCAGAGTGAAATTTAAATGCCTGCATTTAGTGTAGTGTATGTGGGACTCAACTTTAATATTTGTGTTAAAGATATTGTACTAGCATTAAACCTCTCGTAGACTCAGATAATCTAAAAAACTATTTAAAAGAGTCCTCTTGCTCATGGTTCAAACCATACAGGTCTTATGTATTAACTTCTCGGGTCTTTTCTTGGATATTAGTCTGGAAAGTGATACACCAGCTCACACATTTAGCTTCTGATTTATATGTATTCTAAAAGCCTGGTTCTTACAAGCTTAAGGCATCCAAATAATGAAGTGCCAGAAAGAATAGCACCTAAAGAAGTTGTGTTCAATATGTCACTAAAACAAATCGCTTATGCCTTTAAAATTTCACTTTATAGGTTGATGATTTTAATGACTTTCTTCAAGGCACTCGTGCAAACCATTAGGAGACACGGTCATTCCTTACTCAGTTGCTCTGCTTAGAGGTTCACATTTCATGTACAACTATAACGCAGTGTTATTCTTTACTTCTTTAAAATTAAGCAAACAACACTAACCCTCCTGCAGTAAACACATAATCTAGATTCAGTTCCTATATATATTTATGATGTACACATATATAATAAATATATACTACAATGGCAAATGGAATTTCTATAGGAAAGGATTTTTTTCTTTCTTAATAACTTTGGCAACATTTGAGGAATCTGCAAAACATTCCTAAAACAAGTATTTTAGCTTTGTGTTGTTCGTGGCAACATGTGTGCATCCAACAAACGGGGTTACAAGAATAAGGGTAAGAGACAAAAGTGCCATTTACCATTTTAATCCAAAATGATTCTTTGCTCCTTAGTACAGATAAATGGCTTACTGAATTACACTAATTTTGAAACAAATCTAGATCTTTACTCACTGATTGTGCTTTTGTTGGGTTGGTGTAAATCCAGTTAGTAGCTTTTGAGAAATAGGGGTTAAAAGATGTTTTCGGTTGGGCATGACAAGGTTACACTTTACGTCTATCTGGACTGTTAATTCATAGATCATCTGAGCACTTATGAATTAATGAAGGGTTTGTGGCTCCATTGGACTAAGACACTATTCTCCCTAAGTGAATTGCAGATTTGCAACTCCACCTTTGCCAGTCTGCCATGCTGGTATTGGCTGGCCATCACAGGAACATTGCTGTTACAGCCGCCATTACCCAGCAAGATGCGATGAGCAACATGCTGGGAAAAAATCTAAATCAAAATGGTATTTGGGATAGGCTGAACCTAAACTGACCCCCAGGCCCAAGAGGGGGGGTCGCAAAACTAAAACAGAAACCATAAAACATTATTATCACTGGATTGTTGGGTCCCAGTCTTTCACCAGGGCCCCAGGACCATTCCAGGGTCCCAGAATTTGCAATTCCACTTGAGAATTTGCGAATCCTGATGAAATAAGGTATTTAGTTGGGTTTGACAACACGCTGTGAGGTAGAAGCAGGGCTTGGTTGTAGTCCATGTACAGCTGCTAACCGCCTACTGCGGAAGGCTACCCATGGATGGCAGGGCAGGGCTTAATGGGAGGTCAGTTCCTCCAACCAACCTCACTGCGCAAGGCCAAAGGCTGTATTAGCAGGGGTTGGCCATCTATGGACAGTTGGGTGTAGAGACTGGCAGGAGGCCAGTCCCTGAAACTTAGCCCGCTGTGCAAAAGGCCTAGCACAATGGGAATTGGCTGCCCCTTAGAGAGATGGCTTCAGGGGCTGGCTGGCAACAAGTGTCTGTGGTCAACCATACTGCACATGGCCAAAGGCTGTGCCCAGCAGAGTTTGGCTGCCTGCGTAAGTGTGGGATGTGAGGCAACCACCGTTCCGTATGGCTGAAGGCTATGCACTGTGGGCTGTCTGCAAAGAGTCAAGTGGAGTGGTTTACCAGTGTCAAGGCCGTGCAACCAACTCTGCTGCACACTGCCAAAGGCTGTGCAGTAGGGGTTGGCAACCTTTGGTGGGATGGACGCAGGCATTGGCTGGAAGCCAGGGCTTGTGGAAAACCCCCATTGTGCATGGCCAAATGTCAGAAACCAGGTCCTTCAATCAGCCCCGCTGCTCACAGCCAAGGCCATATAGAGGAGGGTTCAATCAATCAATCAGGGGTTTGTTAAAGCGCGACTACTCACCCGTAAGGGTCTCAAGGCGCTAGGGGGGGAGGGGTGCAGGTTCCATTCCATCAAGGAGGGGGTCTGTCGAAGAGCCAGGTTTTGAGGTTTCTTGCGAAGATGGGAAGCGATGTTGTCTGTCTGAGGTGGAGCGGAAGGGCGTTTCATGCTTTGGGAGCGAGGAAGGAGAAGGAACGGCCTCCCGAACTGGTCTTTCTGGTGCGGGGGACCACGGCGTAGGAGAGCTGGGCTGATCGTAGGGTCCTTTGGGGTGCGTGGAATTTGAGTCGGCTGTTCAGGTATGCTGGTCCGGTGCTGTGGAGGGCCTTGTGTGCGTGGGTGAGCATCTTAAAGGTGATTCTCGCCTCGACGGGGAGCCAGTGGAGTGTGCGCAGGTGCTGGGAGATGTGGCAGTGTTTTGGCAGGTTGAGGACCAGTCTTGCGGCGGCGTTCTGGATGTTCTGTAGCTTGCGGATGAGGTTTTTGTTTATTCCGGCGTAGAGTGCGTTGCTGTAGTCGAGTCTGCTGGTGACCAGGGCGTGAGTGACTGTCTTTCGGTGTTCGAGGGGGATCCATTTGAAGGTCTTACAAAGGAGGCGGAGGGTGTGGAAGCAGGAAGATGAGACAGAGTTGATCTGGCGGTCCATTTTGAGCTCGGAGTCCAGGATGATTCCCAGGTTGCGTGCGTGGTCTGTGGGGGTTGGCGGGTTTCCGAGGGCGGTGGGCCACCAGGTGTCGCTTCAGGCGTCGGGGTTTGGGCCCATGATGAGCAATGTTCCCTCTAATTGTTTTCCTCTGTGTGCGGCAGTGTAAGGTCTCGGTGCGCTGCAGCCAATGCTATGTACGCCAAGAACCGGATCACGCATATGGATGCAGCAACAAATATCAGTGCAAATATCACTCCAAACTTTTGCTTAAAAAAATTAAAATGCAGTTCATTCCACACATACAGCGCCACATGATGTGTCTTAAGGTAGGTTTGCAATTTACATACACACACCATTAGGTGTGTGTATGTAAGGACTCTAACGGTGGTACTAATATAAGATTTCACTAAAGATTACCAACTAGAGCTCTGTTCGTATGGTAGGGAAATGTTGGGAGCCTATACAAGATCGCATACCTGGGGATACATGCAGGAGGGCACATGTTATGCCCCCCTGTGTGCATGCACCCCCCCCCCCCCCCTGTTCCTGCACGGCATGGACTTGGCAGTCCATGCCCTGCAGGAATTTTCTTTGGCGTTCCCATATCGGTGCCTTTTTTATAGGTACTGCCGTGGTACAGCCTGCACTTTGAGATCTGCATGGTGTACATTCTTTGCAGCAGGTATATTAACCTTGGCGCTACCTTAAAACTTGCACTAGAGTAAACTCTGAGAGCCATCTTGACATATTTAATATTGCATGAAAATTGCTGGAGTCGAGGAATGTCACAGCAGGTGCTTTTAAAACAATAATATACCTGCAAACACGGCGTTCACCCCTCCCCCCCACACACACCTCCCAAAGTCAGCAGCCGGTACAGTGGCACCGGTCACACTGCCCTAGAGCTGGCACTGGCCCCGCGGCTTAGCCCTATTAACCAAAGAAATGCAGCAAGTCTACCAGGGACATCTTAAGGATTTGGGGGGCCCTAGAACAAAGTTATTTTATTTTGGGGGACCCTGTTCAGAACAGGCTTGAATTTATGATTGCATTTCAGCTCTTTCATGCCATCTTAGACCAGGTCACTGACAATATACAGGCACAATTGTCAAAATTCTAAATGTGTTTACATCTAATGTTCAGGGAAAGTGATGTGTGTTATCAATATTGTAACACATCAGCAGTTCACTAATATTACTGCAAATAATATCTGTGATGCACTCCCATTTCTCATATGTTTGTTCCTATTGCGATCTAATAGAAACCTAATTATTCAAGGTCATCGCGGCAAGACTATCAGGAGGCTCCCCTTAAAGGCTGGGGCCCTGAACCAGATCCCACCTTGGCTATGCCTTAAATCATCACTGAAGTCTCATCCCTGCCAAGTACCACGCATCAGGCGATAGACTAACCCATTTCAGTGTGGTGGTCCACATCACGGCACTGAAATGCAAAGTCTTGCATAATTGCGGGTCCTCAGGAGCGCTAGTAATCATGCAGTAATACTGACTGATTGATTTTCACTGACTAACTTTAACTGCTGTGCTTATTTTAACTGACTGACTTTAACTCCTGTGCACTTATTTTCTACTGACTACTCACTCCGAGCAAAACAAAGCTGAGTCAGAATCGTAACTTTCACTAGATGCGGGGGGGGCTAGGAATTGGGTGTGAGTTCACTTTAGCGCGCAAGAGGGGCCAAGCCATAATGGCTGAAGGCTAGAGTAGGTACGTCGATGCCCTGACCAAGCGTTGCAGAAGCATTGATAGCCCAACCTGTCAAAGGCAACCTGGTGGTAAGTTCTGAGTGACTGAGGAGGAATTACGGGGAAGGATACGTGATCATGATCATGTGCGCTGGGCAAGTATGACTTGATGGAATGGTAGAACCACCTATCGCCGTTGAGTCAAGTGTGCGACAGACGGGTTGAATATGTGACTGCTAGCCGTGCGCCTCCTTCGCCTGTTTTACACCGCGTCTACTAGGCCTCTTCTGGATTAGAATATCGAATATAGAAAATGAGAGGGCAAGTCGGCATATAATTGACAGAGCCGAGCTGGACATCCTGGTTGGGTGTTTGGTTTCCACATTGAGAAACATACCGGCAGTTTGTACAGTTTTCTTGAGAGGCCAAAGTTTGTCCCCGTGCAGCTGCTACTGACCCACCGAATCATGCTTAGGCGGGCATTTGCCAAGAGAGTAGTTACGGTCAAGCGGCCTATACTAATTACTTCTTCTCGAGAGTCGCCTCACAAAATAGGTACTGCCGCGGTGAGGCATTTCTCTTGCTCCTTCAAAATGTACTTTCAATTATTAGTAGCACCAGCGTGCCGCCCCTGGTGCTGGTCCAGTTAATTTCAGCACCAGCTCATTAAGTCAGCAGAGCCGCGGTCCTGGTCAGTGCCAGTGGTGTGTAGTTCTATGGCAGCCTGTGGCTGCTGGGCTGTTTTGGTCAGCAAGAGTTAACAAGCATCTACAATGCAATAGGTCCCGCACTGACACCACTCCGAGCCCTTGACATTGCAAACGACGCCGTCTTTTGTTTTTCTTCTGTAAAAAAAACAAAAGGCATTATAATATAAAATGTCAATAGCTAAAAGTTTAGTTTAAGCCATTGGCGTTGTTAATACTAATGCCTTTTATCTATGCTTAAAAAAACAAAAAACAAATAAAAAGGCATTGTCATTAGCAATGTCAATATTCAATAGCAAATGCCTTTTATTTATGCTTTACAAAAAAAAAACAATGTCATTCACAATGTCAACAGCTCAAAACAATGTCAGTGCGAGACCCATTGCATTGAAAATGCTTGCTTTCACAATTGCTGTTCAAGCCCAGCACCCCTACTTATATTGCAGAAAGGCTCACCGTCTCTAGTGGTTCTTGGCACAACGGCAGTCAGGGGGGAACCCATTGGACTGTAGGCTAAGAAGTGTAACAAAGTCATGGCTGGCCTTTTCCTCCTAAGAACCCAGGATCTGGAACAACATCCCCTATAACCATCAGGACCGCCCTAATGCTGCTCCAATTGAGAAAAGAGTTGAGACACACCTCGTTAAAGAACACTACAACACAATGCATTGAGAGTCCACATCTCAGCATCCTCTCCTATCACCTGTTGCCTTTGACCGGTTCGCGCAATGAAAATACCACACTATATAGACACATTATATGAGGTATTACCTGGTAGTGAAAAAAAAATCGACTGTGCTTCCATGGGGAATGCATCAGGATGAAACATTGATTTTCAGCAAGCCGACAATCAGCTCTTTGAACAAGGCCTGCAGTCCAGGCGCCTCCTTGGACTATGTCAGTCCGAGGGTCGCACGAGGCAAAGTTCCTTTTCTTGGGTCACAGCACATTGGATGATGGTGCAGGGCTCCCGGCTGGCATTTACTGCACAGGTAAAGCGACAGAGGGAGGTATTTCTTCATTAAAGCAGCAAAACTTTCATACAACTGGAAAAGGCAAATTTATTTGAGGTGCTGATCTCTGTCTTGAAGCAGAAATTTGCTTTGCATTTCCTCATGAGGACGAGGAAGAAACGAGAGGGTACCCAACCCCCAGATCACACAGCTGTAATCATATTTACTCGGTCTACCTCTGCTTGTTATGGAACTTAAGACGTGCCCTTTCACCCTTCACCGTGTTGTCATTTAAGTACAAAGTGGGGATTAAAGCTCTAGCTCAGGAAGTGACGTATGTTTTCCACTCTCTTATTGGTCCAGCGTTACGAGAGGCCTCTCTCCTTTGCTCGGCCATAGATAGGAGAGGCTCCTCTTTGTAGTCGAGACACAGACGGCTATTCTTGGTTTGTCCCCACAGGAGACACCCAACTTATCAGTTTCAGCAATAAGTAGACTCCATTAAGAGGGGGTGATCTGGATTGCGCAAAACAACTGTCTGCCCAGATCCGCCCAGAATTCTCAAGGAAGAACAGCATCAAGGAACAGAATACAGCGATTATAAGTCACTAGTTAAACATGCATTACAGACAGTTCATACACTGCTATTAACAGATGGTCACCAGTAATAACAATTATGACTATTTTCTTGACAATTATGACTATTTTCTTGGGAATGGGTACGCTTGGCCCTATCCATATGAATATTTTCTTACACAGTGCTTCACAAATTTGCAAAGTGTTCTCGTACCCTAGCTGGAGTTCAAGACAGTGCGATATAAAAACCACATAAAGATAATACAAATGCAACACTAATTAGTGTGCAGAGTTAAACGCATCCAATCGAAAAGATGACAACAAACTATTCATGAAGTAGCGCGCAACGCAGACAGAAAAATACAAAATAGCTCCAGGCAAGACCAGGAAAGGACTTTGGCAACACACGACACGTGCAGCCCCCCCCCCCCCCCGCTCTCACCTACACTTGGCTTTACTGCGCCCTTCTACTCCCACCATCTGTGTAATTATTGTGGGACTGCTTGCTTAATCGCGCCCAGCGTTAGAGACACCTCACGCTTGCCGTACTTATATACAGAAGGACAGTAAACTCGTTTTACTCTAGTAATCTAAGCAGAAATGCCACAGCCGTATAACTAGCATAAACCATCAGGAAGCACTGTTTTCATTTGCTGGGTTACTTGAAGGTGTGCAACTGGTTTTGTTGCCAGAGAATATAATACGGTAAACAGGCCCCTTTTATGTCACTTTCAAGTTGGTTTTTAAAACAACGTGCATTCGTATTTTGCAAATATACACTGCCTCCAGTCGCATTAGCAGCGCGGGGCCTGTTAGGGGCAGGTGCCCCAGCTGCCTTCCTCCTTTGATCAGCAAAATCCTGAAAGGACAGTCGTAAGCAGTGTTCTGGCGTGTTGAGAAGTACGCTGATTGGAAATCAAGCAAACAACCCTGTGCTGCTCCATGTCACGTACCACTGGTGCGTGTGATAAGGGGCCAAAGGTTTGTGCTTAGTCATATAGGGTCTCTCTTTGTGGAGGAGCTGAAGGCAAAGATGAGGAAGGTGAACTAACTGCACATGAAACAATATGGCACTCTGTGACAGTCCTTATTTATGTGGCCTAGTACAGTGTGTAGTTTTCAAACTGCTTTCACAGATTTTCTGTATCTCCATTAGCTATATCTCAAGCGTTGATTGAGCACTTAGATGAAAATTAACCCAACCTCCAGCCCATCATCCCGTGGCTTAGTTGATTTGAAAAAACATGCTTGACCAGAAACAGGTTTTCTAAATTGTCTTTTCACACGCCATTGTTGTCTAATAAAGGGACAATTTTCTCCAGATTCCTCATTTGTATTAATTTTCAAAGTATTAACGAAATATAGTGAATAGGTCCCATCAACTGGCTGTCTATATTGCACAGAACTCAGTTAGTGAGTGTAGATAATGTGAGATGCTGTCGGTTGCTGTGCCAGCCATCCTACTAATCTCATAAAATGATACTAAATTTATTTTGCTGCCATTGGCAAAGCTCCTGTTCGGCAATGCAACGTCAGAGTTCGAAAGCTGAAAGACCTACACTCCCTGCACCAGCAAGCCCTCATCATCCGAACTACCTGCAAACAGTGAGACTAGATACTACAGCTCACCTCCTCAAAACTACCCACTTCAGGCAATCCGTGTTAAACAAGAAGCCAGAACACAGCTAAGTTTGATAACAAAAAAGCAAAACCTGGAGTCCCTTTCAAGTTGGTTTTTAAAACAACGTGCGTTTGTATTTTGCAAATATACGCTGCCTCCAGTCGCATTAGCAGCGCGGGGCCTGTTAGGGGCAGGTGCCCCAGCTGCCTTCCTCCTGCCCCCACTGTGCCCCTCACCAAGAGTATAAGGCAAAGCAGAGAGCATTAGAACAGCTAAAAAAAAATTAGGACTCTAGATAAGTCTGCAGGAGGCAAAGCTGTAGATGAAAAAAAAAACGCAACATGAGAAAACAATTCAGGAATATAGTGACGCACAGGAGCCCACTGTCTGCAAAGGTAATGGTCGCACTGAAGCTGAACCCCTCAGTGATGGCACAGCTGCAGGTCATATAGTGTGCCTTTGTTAAAGTAATCATGTTAATTTCAGCGCATGACGGGGGCTGCAATTAACACTTCACAAAAGGCACACAATCTGACCGTTTTTGCGCCGCACGCATTTTAAAAGCGGCGGCGCGAAGGTCCTCAGATGTCTGTGCGCGCTCTACATTTTTAAATGCGCGCTACGGGAGGCATAGGTGCGTGCGGGCCCAGGCGCGCGGCTTAGAGGGAACAGTGATGATGAGTACTTCTGTTTTGTTGGTGTTTAGTTGTAGGCAGCTGTTTTTCATCCATTTGGCGACGGCTTCCATGCCTTCTCGAAAGTTGCGTCTGGCGGTGTTGGGCTCGTTGGATAGGGACAGGATGAGCTGGGTGTCGTCTGCGTATGACACGATGTTGAGTCCGTAGGTTCTGACGATGGGGGCAAGTGGAGTCATGTAGACGTTGAAGAGCGTCGGGCTGAGGGAGGAGCCCTGGGGGACTCCGCAGGTGGTAGGTGTGGGGTCCGAGAGGAAAGGGGGGAGTCTGACCCGCTGCGTCCTGCCGGAGAGGAAGGAGCAGATCCAGTCGAGGGCCTTGTCCTGGATTCCTGTGTCATAGAGTCTGCGTATTAGGGTGCGGTGGGAGACTGTGTCAAACGCCGCTGATAGGTCGAGGAGGATGAGGGCTACTGTTTCTCCTTTGTCCAGTAGGGTGCGGATGTCGTCTGTTGCGGCGAGGAGGGCGGTTTCCGTACTGTGTTTTTTTCTGAAGCCGGATTGGGGGGAGTCGAGGATGTTGTGTTCTTCAATGAATGTGGCGAGTTGGCTGTTGATGGATTTCTCAATGACTTTCGCTGGGAACGGGAGCAGGGAGATGGGTCTGTAGTTTTTGAGGTCGGTGGGGTCCGCTGAGGGTTTCTTTAGGAGGGGGTTCACCTCGGCGTGTTTCCAGTCGTCGGGGAACGAGGCAGTCGCCAGGGAGCGGTTGATGGTTTGACCAACCACTGACAGTTGGGCATACACCCAACCCCTGCAGTCAACTCTTTCTGCGCACAGCCAATGGCGGTGAGCTGTGCTCGAGGTTGTGAGCAGCTGGGGTTGGCAGCTAGCAATGGGTTGAGCATTGGGCCCGACCAGAGGCCAGGACCTGTGGCAAACGGCCACTGTACACAGTCAATGGCCTTGGGCTGCAGGTGTTGTCTGTGTGAAGGGGGCTTGGTGCAGGGCATGGCTGAAGGCCAGGCCCTTCAGGCAACCTCCCCCTATTCATGGTCAAAGCCTGTGAGAAGCTGGGGTAGGCCGTCCATGGAGTGTTAGGCATAAGGCAAAAGGCCATGCCTGCAGCCACACCTCTTCTGACTGTGGGCTGCGGGTGTTGGCTACAGTGGAAATCTTGACCTAGAATGTACAATGTGGATGATACCGTCTATGGAAAGTTGATCTCAGTGCCTTACCGAAGGCTAGGCCCTCTATCCAACACTACCACACATGGCGAAAGCTCTGGAGGTCAGATCCTGCAAGCACCTCTGCTACACATAGCCATGCGCAGCATGGCCGGCTGCCCATAGTGCTGGACGAGGAGCCTGACTTCGACCAACCTCCCACTACACATGGCACAGCTTAGGATGGCTGCCCATGGTGGGTTAAGCACAGGGAACACTTGCATGTTGTACATGATCAAAAAATCCCAAAAATTCACCCCAAAAATAACAAAGATTAAAGTACCTTTAGCCTGAATCACTGAACGAATTTACAACAACTGTGACATCAAAATAGAACTTTATTCAGAAATTGTGCTTTTGTTTGTTGGCGCAAGGCCTTTCAGTAGTTTTTTAATCGTAAGTGTTTAAAAAACGTGCAGAGCAGGATTTAAAAGGTTAACATTTTGGTATATCTATGTTGTCTTAAATAATGTACCATGGCTTCTGTCATTCATATTTTGAATCTTTTGAAAAATGTGATTGGCTTTGCTTTAAATGGACTCTTAAAATATTTTTTGAAACCTTCAAAAATCAAGATAGCCAAAATGTTAGTGAGTAACTTTTTCCAGATGCTGTCAAAAAACTGCATATCAATATATAATATACACATTTAAAATATACACATTTTGTATATTCGTTTTTGAGACTTTAATACAAAGTATTTATAGACACAGTAGTACTGCAGTTCCAGCAGACCAAAAGATAATGATCTGAGTGGCAGTTGTCAACATCAGCAAAGATCTTGCTGCAGCCCTATCAGGACTCAGGAGCTCAGTACCTGAGTTATGAAAAAAGAAAATAACATATAGGGGACCGGGCATGGATACCTGCTACCCCTGGGTCCAAGATCTAAATTTAAAAATATTTTTTGAGACTGGCACTGTGAACAAAAAGGGAGGATGGGCCCTTTTTTATTACAATCCTTGGGAGAGAGGCCTGGGGTCTGTGGGTTCATCAAACCATTGAATGGTTTTCATTTAAATGGGAAGGGGGTGTGCATGGGGCCACCTCTGGGGGCACACTTCTACATCTGGGGGTCACCATGTCTTCCAAGTGGTCCCAGGACCCGATGACTGGGTCCCTGAAGCAATTAGATGTGGAGAGGATGTGCATGTGGCCCCCTCCTCAAACTAAATTCTGCCACGGCAGGCCCTCATTTTCCCACGGGCTGCAACTGTTTGTAGGGGTGCCATCCCTGGGACCCCGAAGGATTACAAGTGGGGGGCGCAGCAATGGACACCTACACCGCAGTGTTCCCTCCCAATCTCCATCCCCTGCTGAGCGGGGCCACACCGCACATGCACTTCCTGCCCGCATGGATCGGGCAGGGAGCAGAAAGGTGCCGGCTCCCAAGCAAGCAGGGACTGTGCTGGCCAGAGGGAGAGCCAGCTTGGCAGCGCAGGAATGAGCTCCCCACCCTGCCATTAGAGAAAAAATAAGTAAAAGTTAGGTGCCCCCAAGTGGGACCGGGGAACCCATAATAGGATTTTAAAAGAAAAGAAGGAAAAAGCAACTCAGGAGTGGGCTCCAGGCACTGCCATTACTTTAAAAAAAGAAGGCTCTAGGTGCCCCAAATAGGACCAGGGCATCCGGAAAAAAAAAGTTAAACAAGAAAATACATTGCGGCCTCGTCGCTTCAGGATCGAAATGGCGAGGCCACTCATTCAAGATTCACTGCTTCCTCTTAGGAGCACCCAATCATGCCCTGTGCAGGCTTTAGTTGAAAATATTCTACTTCTAGGGTGCCCCCATGAGCGGCAGGGTTTCCACCAACAATTTTTGTTAAGTTCACATGGTCTTCCTCAGTCATTGACAATAAGATCTGATATTCTGAGTAAAACATGTACTTACAACATCAGCAGCCTATCAGTTGATTCCCCAGTGTTCTACTACAGATTCCCAAAGTGTTTTAATGAACAATTAGTGCACTTACATTCCTTATTGATTGACAATTTAGATATTATTGCAGACCTGAAATCAACATGGTTAAAATGTGAGGGGAAGAATGGGTTTTTAGAAATCTGAGGCACTATGTTTTTAAAGGGGTTAAAATAGTTAACGAGAAAGATGTCTGCATTTGTGCATCCCATTTCCGACTGTGTTTACTCAGCCTACCAATCTTATCAGTAGCTTCACAGTTTCATAAATTTAATAGAGCAAGATGTTCGTAGATAGTATTCTCTGACAAAAAGCAAAGGTCAAAGTGATGTTATAGTTAGGTGCTAAGCCCTTCATTTATGTTAAAAAAAAATAGCAATTCACTAGAAAAAACAATGGTATGGTGTCATTATAGTTAGGCGAAGAATGTCACCATAGCTAACAATAAAACAAAACACTGATATACATCAATTATAGTTTAGTTAACTAACTATATTCCCTGCCACTACTGTGCACTGCTTATGACCTCACATATTATGTCACTCATGACATGGGCAATCAATCAACGTAGCGTTTGACTCAACCAATACACCTATTGGCCCAATCAGCCTACTGCCCACCCAAGAAGTAGCCCTTCTCCACTGAAAATGTTTTACAACATTTTACACTATTACCAGCTTGTCTTTTTATTGCTTGAGGTCGAGAAAAATCAAAATTTTAAGTCATCTTTAAGAACAAATCTGATCATTTGTTTCTTTCAACATATTTTATATTTCTAAAGTAAATAAACCCATTGATGCAGTACACTGGCAAGGAAATTGCATCCGCTTGCTTTGGATCAATGAAATACAGGGGCAACTGTACATTTCTGGTTGGCTGATTGAAAGTGCTGACAAAATAGACTATAATTCAGACATTGCAATAGATGGGAGAAGCTCAAATAAGTCTCAAGAAAGGGTTCTCCACCATGAAGGTCTGTTCCTAGGTCAATTAGCAAAGAGAATTCCATGCCCCTAAAAGTTTTTAACCACACTGCGGGACTGGAATATGTATATGAACGTCAAATAGGGCCACCCAGGATATACAGCTATTTTTGGCTTGCTCTTTGGTATTCTAGTTACTCTAGGCCCTGCTCTTGCTAGCACTAGACTGAGGGCTCATGAAAGTGGCAGTAGGAAGAAAAAGTAAGCAGAACAGCAAAAGCCCCATTTTCTTTCTGAAATGTGCAATCCTAGTCCTTCCCTTATCCCTCAGCAGGAAACAAGAAGGTGTTGAAGAGCATGAGTCAAACAAGGGGTCAACACTTAATGCCACTGGGATCTAAGTGTATGTGTGCTTTCACTTCAGCTTCCTCTTGCATGTTGGTGAATTTAAGCCAATGAAAATGTATGCCACAAATAATCAGAAAACAATAAGGCCCTGATTTCCACAGAAAGTAGTAAATGGGAAATGCAGATTAACACATACATGGGACCGTAGATTTACTACTTTTTTGGAACTCACAAACATACCTAGAAATGTGTCTGCAAAGCTGCGCCAGAAGCAGGTTTTGTATACCTGGGTAGCTCATGCAACATACACGCTGTATGCAGGTCCCCATAGCGGAGAACTCTGCTGATGGGAAATTTGATGACCTGTGCAAGTGCACACTCTTTTTCCGTGGTGAAAATATTTTTTGCACAGAGAAACTGATCTGCTACATCGCAACCATATCTCGGGGTGAAAGAGTCTTCTTCCAACCGTTAAAAAAGTATTACGCCTGCCCTTGACGGGAGTAAAATCCCAATCCTTTCCAGGATGGAAAAAGGAAGGAAATGAGTTTGACAATGTTGTCAGACCGCCATGTTTGTGGGTATTCACAATGGTCCGGAGCTAACCACGCTTTGGAACGCCCACTTCCCCTCGTTTGAGTGGGACTTGCTGCTGGGAAAAATCTCTGCACTCATTACGGAGATCTCAGCAAACGTTAATGGGTTTACGCCTTCCAGGGATCCCTTTTCGAATTTCTGTCAGGCATGAGAAGGTAAATTTTGTGATAAACATATCTGTACGATCCAATTTACCTTTGTGAATTGCACCAAAAAGTATAATGCTACAAATACAGTATTAAACTCAGGGGCGTAGCTTGGAGAGTAAGATTTGGTGGTGAGCTTCAGATTTTTCAACAATCACGCTGGCATATAATGTTTAAAAACATTATACGGCAAACAGGGCACATGAGAGGGAATAAAGGGGCAATGGAAAGGGAGACAAATGCGGATTGGTAAGGGTACTAATAACTGAGAGAAAATATAATATTTTGCAAAATAACCAACTTTTTTAAAGACATTCAAAGCAGAGAGGGAAAAGTGTGTGTTCGTTTTTGCCAGTGTTTATGTAAAAATTAATTGTGAAATCCGGCAGACACCTCACCATATGCGACTGAAAGCACCTGTGCCCAACAATTTTCCAGAAAATCTATTTATTAGGGGGTGTAACACCCCAAGCACCCCCAACTGAAGCAGCGCCCCTGATTAAGCTGTATGGTGTCCTTAGTTACATCCACGCTCGGCAAACAAGGGTAACGAAATGTGAAGTACAATTACAAACAGTTAAAAAGAAATGGCCAGCGTCGTACTGAGCAGCTCTGCTTTTTGAACTGACTGTTCTACGAATAATCGCGTGCTGCACCGGATATAACTAATAAGCCCGCTCTTTTGTTTCCCGGCACTCTTTGCGTGCAGACGCTTCATCCGACGTAAGGTCACTTGCGTCTTTCAACAACATTCAGCTCTCATTACTGACATGCCTCAAAACTCGGCAACGGCGGCAGGCGCGCGCTCCTCCTGCATTCCAGATCTGAGAAAAGTTGTTCAATTCGCTAATGACTAATCAGGGATTGAGGTTTCCAGGCTACAAAAATCCTGTGGTGGCGAAAAAAGGCAGCAACCTAACACCCAAATCAATACTGTATTACTCTCTCCACAGGCAGGAGCTGCTGGGTCAGGAGAATCATGAAAAATTCATAGCGGAGGTGGGCAAGTCATCCATAAGAAGGGAAAAATAACGCTGCTGCGAAGGATCCCCTGAGCGATCGAAGACACTTTATAGATTTCACCGTGGATAAGTGCTGGTTTGTTTCATCTGCGAGCCTTAATACTGCTCCTGACAGTAAATGGGGATGTTTTGATCTATATTTATAATGCCCCTTATTTACGGTCTTATTCATGGCTCCATCTGCCTATTTCCCACTGGTCTCGCGCAGCCACCACCTCGGGGACAATGCAGAGAGCTTGTATCTCGAAGTAAAAATGGAACTTGGAGGGGACGGAAGGGTCATGCATGATGAATCGCTGTCACAACGACATTGGCAGAAAGTTTGTGGGGAAATACTAATCAGAGTTATTAGACAAGGTGGAACTTCTGATCACCTGCATTCTTCCAAAAGATGATGTTGGGAGGTTAAGAGAGGAGTAAGCAATAACTAAACAACACCTGTAATGAAAAGAAGGTCTCAGGGGACATAAGTATATACAAAAAAAACAGACGTTGCAGCATTCCAACAACCTATGGTCAACACTGTTAAGGGGGTCCCCGCTTAGCCCGCGGTGTAGATACTTCTAAGACTGACAGACGGTGTGCTCTGTGCTGGCAGCTGCACCACAGGTGTTATGAATCTCAAAGATTTCCTCTCTGATTCACTCAGCACGACACCATAATTTTGCAATATGTCATTGAAGAAACCTAAGCATTGGTAGACACCGAGGTACATCACAAAAGTGTCAAGCCTCCAACGTCAACTTAAACGGGGATTGTACTACTGAATATCGACCCTCAGAATATCATGGTACAAGAATATCAAGAGACAAAATATCGAAATGTAAGTGCACATCGGGCCGTCTGTCTAGGTGACCCCCCTACACCGAAGGAGGAGGTCAAGAGCCTGGGCGTATGGCTCGAAAAGGACCTGAGCTTCAGATCACAGGCCAAAAAAACTGCAGGAATCTGCTTCGGACTCCTTAGGGCCTGCAGAAAGGTCTTCCCCCTGCTCCCCGCTACCTCCAAGAAACTCCTGATTCAGGGCCTCATTATGGCGAGGCTGGACTACTGCAACGCAATCTACCTGGGTGCCCCCGAAGCCACCCTCAATACCCTGCAGAAAGTCCAAAACGCCGCGGCCCGCCTACTTACCGACACCCCCGCCAGATCCTCGGCAAAGCCAGCCTTGAAGCTCCTGCATTGGCTCCGAGTCAGAGAAAGGGTGGCTTTCAAGGCCCTCTGTCTGGCCCATAAGACCCTCCATGACAAAGGCCCACCCATCCTCAAGGATTTCATCATCCCTTACAATGCGAGTAGGGTCCTCCGCTCAGGCGGAGAGAACTTCATCACTGTTCCCAGAGTCAAAAAGGCCCGGTCCGGAGGACGCCGCTTCTCGGTCCACACGGCCAAACACTGGAACAACCTTCCTCGGAGACTGAGAACTGAACCTAATCTTCTCCAATTCAGGAAGGCCTTGAAAACCTTTCTCTTTCCTTAAATCCCCCCCCCCCCCTTCGATTCTGACCTCTCCTGAGTTCTGGTTCTAGCGCTGGGATGCTCTAGGGTTACTACGCGCTCTATAAAACCTTAAAATAAAATAAATAAAATAAGAATAGATTTAATATTCCAAACTCCACATCGACAAACATCGAAGATATATGTACGCGTAGGTACATGTATGAGGAGTTAGATACAGAAAAGAAAACCTAGACTTACTTACCTGTTGATATTTTTTTGTTTCAATATTTTGTCCTCGATATTGTCTCCCATTGATATTCTGTGGTCAATGTTCAGGATGCACACCCTCAATTGGCCCCTTGGTAACCCCAGTGCACATCCTCTGTTGCAACTAAGATAATTCTGTGTCCTGTATATCAAATAAAATATGATACACTATGCCCACTATGAGAAAGTAGCCCATTAAACGAAGACTGCAAAGCAGATTGTGAAGTGGGGTCATTTCTACAGTTGTGCTTACGCGCAACTGGAGGAATGGTCTGTGTGGGCTTTCAGGTAAAAATATTTGTATCCTTTAATGGAATAGAGCGGTGTTCACCTATTGTTCTCTCAGTGGCTGGGTATGGTTCTTCGACCACGACTGTGCTTCCGCTCTACTAGGCTGAGTTCATGTGGGAATGCAAGACAAGGAGAGCACAGGTGGCACCGAGGACGTCCCTGGAAAGACACTTATGGATCAGTGATCTGAACAACATTGATACACTTCAAAGTGGGTTCAGCATTCGAAGGGAACAGCACAAGTGTGACAATGTATTTCCTAGTAACTAATACGCCGCTCTCGAAGGGGCGGACAATGCTCATTTCTTGGTGGTTTATTTTATCGGAATACACTAAACCGCTGTACAGTTGGCAACAAAACAAATTGTATCTTGTGCAAATAGGGAAGCAAATTCTACTGAAACAAGTTCATTTGAAACCCATACAGTATTGTTCTTGAGAAGCAAAGAGAATTTTAACCCTATGGATTCTTACCTGGACCGAACTCGTTTTACTCTCACATTAATCCCACAAACCACAAGTAAACCAGACTTGTAATAAACAGATCTCTATTAACTACTCAACAGAATGATGTAAACTCCAAAACCTGTGTGATAAAAGTTCCCAGACCGCGAGAGCGATATTGTGTTATACCGATGGTAGAAAAAGGCATGGAAATGCAGATAACATAAGATTGCTAAAACATTTCTCCACAAAAAGTATGTCTATTTTTACATTTAAGGTCTTGATAGACTCTTATTCTGCGAGGCTTGTTCCACCGACATTACTTTCCAATCAGTTTTGTGCACATGCGCCTATTCACGAAATTATAAAGCAGTGACGCAGCCACAGGCATATCTTGCGCTGCAGTGTCATACTTGGAAAGCATTTACTGAAAGAACATTAGGACATGTATATTTTCTCAACAATGCGCCTCCAGACTTCCTTGGCAACGCCTGGCTCAGAAAATATCAAAAAAGAAATACTTTTAGGGGCTGGAAACTTGACAGTGTATCCTATCTCCAGCCTTCAGAATTTCTCATTCTCTCTTTTGACATTTCTTTGGCTCGCGCTACAGGACTCCAAACACTAGTGACAGTTCACAATACAAAGACAATATTGCTTTTAGTTAACAATGTTAGCTATGAATATATATTGACAGTATTTTCACTGCACATTTGCTGCCAACATAATACAAAGCAAATAGCATTCAATACGTTGGAAAGCTCTGGGGAATTAAAGAGTTTCAGAAACAAATTCAAGGCATTAAGGGCTGAATGCTAAATCAAATGAAAATGCAAATAGGACATACCGCGCATCCACGCTCTAGGCAAACTGGAGCAGTCTGGCACACAGACACGATTAAGATTGCTTCGAAACTACTGTGATAGTTAATATAACCATTTTCAGTGCTTCTTGGATTAGGTACGGCGACTCTGGAAGCAGTGAAAGGGAGTAGAGAGGCAGCACAAATAGGCAGAGCCATGCATGGAGTGAATTAATCAGTGAGCATAGGAGCAGAATCTTCCAAGCTCAAAGATGTCTGCAGCGTCAAGGAACGATCAACAACATCACACGACAAATGACGCAACACTCATGAACCCACTACCTTCTACCTGCCAATGATGCATGCTACTGCCCTATATGCACCACATGCTGGTCTTCCGCCATTCAGATTACATTCTAAAGAAGCTCTCTTCACCCAAATAATCTGTGTTAGTAGATCTACGTCATTCGATAAAAGATTTAGGGGCATATTCAAAGTATGAACAGGTGACTCCTACAACCTTAATAAAGACAATCTGGCTAGATCAAAACACAGTTCTAATAAAATCTCTCCTCAATCCCTGGTAGCTATGGCAGAAACAGGAGACGGCCCGAGAGAAGTGCCTATTAAGTTCTAGCAGTACCAACAATTTTAAAGAGAAGAACACAACAAAATGAAATTCCCAAGCAAATTTAGAAGAAAAGAGTATATTTTAATGAGCAGAACAACACCAAGATTATTAAAATAATAAAAGGGGACCTAGAGGCATTATGTTTTCAAGGCAAAGGTAATCTCCAAAAATGAAAGTGCCATTGAAAACAACAGTTCTCTATTCACCTGGACATAAGCATTATTTCAGATTGACTGTAATGGAACGTAGGTCGGATACATCAGGTGAGTCATCTTGATCCAAGTATTTATCTTCAGAATTAGTCTCTTTTATGAAATGTTATATAAAATATATAAAGCACAATTTACACTTGCAGGTCTCATGAAACTAAGGCAAAAAAATGAAGGGTGAAAAACAGAGAACTTCAGAGACAACTGCAACCAACACAGCAAATGATCTACCACCATACATATATTTCTTGAACTGAGAGATAGCAAGAAGGTTGGCTGAAGAATGGAGAGTATGGATGGGTACATAGTTGGAAAACGTAGACCTAACAAAAACGGAACATAATAAATGAGACATGTATATACTGTACACATAGCATTAAAAGGAGTTTGTTTCTGTGTGGAAATTTAGTGTAACTGACAAAGAATTGGTCTGGCTGAGAAACAGCCATTGGTGAAGACCATGGATCTGGCTGCTTGGTTCTGTAGAACCTGGAGCCGGTGTTTTTGATATTTCCACGTATAGTGCATTACAATAGTTGAGCCTTGATCATACTATTGCTGAAATAGCGACCTGTCTGGATTCTTCTGATAAAAGAGGAAGAACAGGTCAAGCTTGCTAAAATGTAAAACACAAGACTGCAGATATTAGAGCATCCAGTTTCACTACAGGGCTAACTTTGACTCTTAAGTACTTGACCGCTGATTTTGGGGGGTGGGAAAAGGGCCCAAAGACTCAGGCTAGATAGAAGAGGACCACATGATTGAGCTTTTACCATCTACTTAAACCCCTGACGTCTCTAAATTTATTTTTAACCATTTTAGGTTCATCCATTTGTCGACATCAACCAGGCAATTTGTTAAGTTCTTCTGTGGAGATATTCTTAAAGTTGAAAAATTAGTCGAGTGTCATGTACATGAGTATAGAAATCACACCTGTGTTTGTTAATTAAATAGGCCAGTGGAAATACATATATGCTAAACAAAATTGGGTAGTATAGACACTGGGGGGCTATTGTACAGAAATTAACAGTTGAAGATGTGAAGCTGTTAATAATTACTTTTTGAGATCACATCTCCAGAAAAGAGATAAACTTTTTGACAGCCTTTGACTTAAAGCCACATCACTTCAACCCAGATACCAGGATGTTATGGTCAGAGGCATCAAAGGAAGCCGATAAGTCCACAAATATTAAAGCACTGGTGAAATTTTTATCTGCTTCAATTTTAAGGCTATCCATTACCGCAAAAAGAGCTGACTCAGTACTCCTCTTTGTCCGGAAGCTGATTTGAGAACCATCTAGTAGTCTGTGATCTTCGATAAAAGAGTACAGTTGCTCTATCACTTCATTTTCTAAAAGTTTGGCTATTGCAGGGATAAGTGTATTCGTCTACATATGAAGGGTCAAGATTAGCTTTCTTTATACAAGGATTGGTAATGCCCTGTTTGAGTTTGGAGGGCTTTTCAAGAATTAAGAGAGAGGGTATTTATCTGATAATTAACCCGGGTAAGATCAGAGATATTTTTTTCAGGATTTTAATTGGGACTGGATCGGAAAGAGACCCCAATTTGCGTTTCTTGATACAATCCAGAAATTGTGGAAACAATGGGATTTTTAATTTTTCCATGTATCTCTGCACAAAGAAACCGATCTCAGAGTGAGCCCATCATGTGAATGAACAGGGAGATCGGGAGATCGGGAGATCATGGGAGAGATTTTGGAGTGAACTGATTTTGAATACTCTTCTAGACAGTGTCAAATATATTGCTAAAAGAAAGATTTTATTGCAAAAAGACTGAGAACGCAAAGAAGGTTGAATACAAGATAACCCATTTGATATTTCATTAATGATGTTGAAGGTTTCCTTATGTTTATTAGCCACTATGCTAAGGTAATTTGAATAATGTGCAGTCCAATTAGCCTTTTCTTTTAAATAAATTGTCAGCTTGTTTCTATATATTAGCCTATGGTTGGAGTAGTCGTTTTGACACCATTTACATTCAGCTTTCCTGATTTAAATTTGAAGTTTTGCACGGTCAGGGGTGAATCAAGGGGACATTCACATTTTGAGTATTCTGGGCTAGCAATGGAGCAGTTTTATTAACAATAGGCAATGACCAGCTTATATAGTTGGCTCAGCTCTTGTTGGGACAGTAAAGATTGGGCAAAAAGTGAAAATGATCTTTAGGAGTGTCCTAATTAATTTCATGCCACTTCCTGATTATTTACTAGCTGTTCTAATCCACAATATTTAAGGTGACAAAGGAATCGAATTACAATTGAACAATAGTTAAATTATCATGGGATCATCTTTTCAGAAATGGAAGTCAAAATCTACAAGCAGGGCAAGGTACAAGGCAGATGAATCTTGTGCACTAGCCAGTGGTTGGAGAAAGTCTGCCACTCAATCCTAAATACTTTTTCACTGTCCTCCCACCTCCATCTGCAGCACTTCCTCCTTGTCTTACTGTAAAATTACACAGAAGCTCCTTTTTAAATATGTCAGAACCCTTCTGCCACCAGGCAGGCCTGTCTTCAGCTCAATGGCCACTCCCTAGTTTAAATGAGATCTGATAGGGTTAAACCTGGTTCTCTCCTCCACTAAGACTGGAGCATGGCAGTCTAGCAGGGTCCTGGGCATAAATAGGAGAATCCCTCTCCCTGGCATTTCCAAGTCAAAATAGGTGGTGCTAATACTGTCCTTTTTTCTGCCATCTGTTGTTGTTTACTACCAGATACTTAATCCCACTAAGTGTAATCACTAACTTGTAGATCTAAATGTTGTTGTGGAAACGACATGGAAAACCCAGTCTCCTTTTCAGCCAAGTAAAAACGTTGGCTCAGATGTTTTTTATATTCTAAACAGAACACAAGGCTACTGTTACTCTTGAAGCAACTAAAAATATATGGATTTATTTCAGGGGGCGTGGCTAGCAGCCGATGATGGCGGCCGCTGCTTAGGGAGGCTCCCGGGAAGAAGCGGCTTCCCGCATCAATCCGTATTTTATATCCTTCCCTCACCAGCTGGGTGGGGCGAACCGGACCCAGAGACCGTGCGGCTACCGTTGCTGAAATTTTGGGTGCGACGGAGGCTTCGCCGGGAGCGGAATCGCCGACTGCTCGAAGAGGAGGAGCTGGGCCTGCCTGCAGCGCTGCAGCCGCGGAGCCACAGAACGCAGGCGGCCGACCGGAAGTGGCCTGAAGCCGGAGGAGGGGAGGCCGGAAGTACCGGTGCGCCGGGTGAGTCGCTCTACACACCCACGGAGCCCTGTCCAGTACTGTCGGGCCCTGGGGACGCTCGAGTGTGCCCCCCGTCTCACGCGCTTCACCCGGAGGGGCGGACGGCGCCTCGGAACACTCGCTCTCCCGCTGCCCCCAACAAGTTGCGACAGGGCCGGGGGCCGGCCAGTTCATCTTCACGGAGCCGGCAGTGAGGGGCCCAAGTGTGCCAGACACAGCCACTTCTCCGAGGGCGCCAGTGGGGCCCCTGCTGCCGGTTCTATTTACGAGGCGGGAGATTGGACATTACTGCACAGCAGTGACACTGAGGATCCACGAGGCCTACCATGAGGCCATAATCCGGAAGGCAGCTGGGGGGCAGATTCAGGGCGCAACCGGCAAATAGCCGAGGAGTGGCATTGGCAGGGGTGACATCCCCCCCCCCCCCCTGGTGTGTAATTGCGAGGGGCCATCATCGACTTCCTTGTGGGTCCACCTGCGCGGGCTGGTGCGACGGAAGGCACCCCTCCCCCACCCCTTCTTTGGCTGGACTAACCTAAGTCATGTCGAACAGGGGCCCAAAAAATGCCTCCGCCCAAGCCAAACTGGACAAGTTTGCGTACAGCAGACAATCACCACCCCAGGAGCAACGAATATCGGCTGGTAAAGTGGCAGAAGCGGAGGGGGCGAAGAAAGCCACGCTTGATGATGTCCTGGCGGCGCTGGCCCAGGTACAGGCGACGGTGGGTGCCACGGCGACTGAAGTCACCCTGATACGGGCTGATCTCCAAAAGATAAACGAAAGGGTCAAACAGGTGGAAGTGGTCACCAAGTCGCTGGTCGAGGATGTGTCCGAATTACAGACGACGGTGGAACGACTGCAGACGGACAACAAGCTTCTTAAAGAAAAGTTGGATGACCAGGAAGGCCGTTCCAGACGTAACAACGTCCGTATTTTAGGTGTGCCGGAATCGGAAGACACGGGGACACTTGACCTCTATGTGGAGGACTTAATCAAGACCCGGCTGCAACCTAAGGGGCTCTCGAACTTCTTTTCGGTTGAAAGGGCCCATCGTGTTCCGGGAGGAAAGCCCAAGACGGGAGGCGCGCCGCGTCCAATACTGGCCAGGTTGTTCAATTTCCGCGACCGGGACGCCATTCTGCAGGCCGCAAGGATTGCGCCAGCCATACAAGTACAAAACTCAAAGATTGCTTTCTTTCCGGATTACACGGCAGAAGTGGCCAGGCGGAGGAGAACGTTCCTAGAAGTGAAAAAGACCCTGAGAGAAAAGGAACTGCCGTACTCCATGTTATTCCCGGCTAAACTTCGAGTGGTAGCGGACAAAAAGGTGTGGTTTTTTGATAACCCTGAAACGGCCCGGGACTGGCTGGAGGGCTGGCACACTGTTGGGAGACAACGCAAGACGCATAGGCCGGATCATGATCGTAGGGGTGGCAGTAGAACAGGCTCCCAGACATCTGGTCGAGGAGAGAGACTGGAGCGGTCTCCGTCCCATGGCTTTGAAGGAGGAGGTGGGACCGAATGACTCCTACCCCGAACTCTGCATCGCTGGAGGTTACTGGCTCCCGTTGTGAATTGCTGTTTGGACTGCTGCACGTAGACTCTGGCATGGTCGCCCCGACGGCATACAGGGAGGCCGCCAGCCCGGGGAGACGCTCTCCCCCCCTACGCGCAAGTACTCTAGTTATGGGAAGGGTAAAGCACTCTGCTTGGTTGGGGTGGCGGGCAGTTCGAAGTCCGTTTGGCAGGGGGGCAGGGAGGGGGGATTGTTCAGAACTGTTCTTGTTTCTGTTAGGAATGTATGTGAGCGGTCGGGGCCACTGCTTTAACCCTTGTGTGCGCCAATGTATGTTGCTGGGAAAAGACAGCGATGCTATGCCCCCGTAATGTTCCCTTCCTCGTTGCCGTGCAGGGGCACGGCCATGTTTGCGACTCAGCCGCTCAAACGATACACCCCGACCACTCTAAGCACTGATGGCTGATGGTACTGGCCCGGTAATGGACGTGGGGTCCGCTGACTCACATTGCCCTCCCTTATGTTTATTGTCCTGGAATGTGAGAGGCTTGGGTGACAAGGTTAAACGGGGGTTGGTTCTGACTGCAATTAAGCGCCAGCGACCTACCTTGGCCCTGCTGCAAGAAACACATTTGGTAGGGGGGGCAGCGAAAGCCCTGGATAGGCGTGGCTATAAAATGTGGGTTCACTCTGAATTTACGTCGGGATCCCGGGGTTCTGGTATATTGGTACGAAAGAACTCCCGATTCCTTCCCTTGTCGACTAAGACCGATGACCAGGGGTGCTTCGCAGCTTTGCATGGGCAATGGGAGGGGAGGCTCTTCAATGTGGTGTCTGTATATATTCCACCAGCTTTGCAGTCGGTCCACCTCCCGAAACTGGGGGAATTCCTGTTGACCCTCCCTGAAGGTGAGATCATTCTGGGGGGGGATTTTAATGCTGTCATGGACACACAATTGGACAAGCACCCCGCGCCTGCGTCACAGGGGGGGGAATCCTACTTCCGACGCTTCGCGACGTCCATGGGTTTGACTGACATCTGGAGGCACTTACACCCCCGCGCGCAACAATACACTTTCCACTCTACGGTGCATGGCAGTCTGTCGCGCATTGACTACTTCCTATCACTGGGGGAGGGCCTCCGCTATGTTGATGCAATGGGGATTCACCCGAGGGGGATTTCCGACCACTCGCCACTCACGTTGTCACTCTCCACACAGGCTAGTGCGCGAAAACGCATTTACCCCATTAGTGCTACATACCTCAAGGTCCCACAGGTCCGTAAGGCTCTCACAAACACGACGAAGCAGTATTTCCTTGAAAACATACGTTCGGTGCGCTCCCCGGCAGTACTCTGGGAAGCCTACAAAACGGTTCTAAGGGGGCAAGCAATCAACTCCATCACGGGGCATAGACGGCAGCTGTCGCGGGAGGTGGATGAGCTGGAGGTGGCGCTGTTGGCCCAAACCGAAGCCCATGAGACTAACCCCTCCCCCGCCGGCCTTCACGCCCTCACCCTCCAGCAACAATTATATGCTGATCACTTGCGTCGGCTGGTGAAGGGTCACTTAGCCGACACTCGTAATAGAATTTATGAGGTAGGAGACAAAGCTGGAAAAATGCTTGCGTGGCTTGATAGGCGAGAGGGTAGCTTTAGGGGAATCCAAAGTCTGAAAGATGTGAGAGGGGTAATACACACTGATCCGCGACAAATTACAGAGTTGCTGGCGACCCATTTTGAGCGAGTATACACCCCGGAATGTATGGTTACCGCTGAAAGGGCCAGGGCCCTCTTGGCTCCGATAGAGGTCCAGACGTTGTCACAGGAGGCCTCAGTTGAGCTGGAGGCAGACATTACTGTCGATGAAGTCCAGATGGCAATTATGGCTCTACATCCGGGAAAGGCAATGGGCCCAAATGGCATACCCATTGAATGGTACCAAGCAATGCCTGAAGCCCTCAGTGTGCATCTGTTGGGGATGTATGCGGATTGTCTGGTAGGGGGTCGCCTCCCGCCGGACCAACGGGCGGCGACCATCGTGGCCATCCCCAAACCCGGCAAACCGCCGGATGAATGTTCCTCCTATCGGCCTATTTCCTTACTTAACGCCGAAGCGAAGATTTTGGCTAAACTCCTGGCACAAAGGCTCCTGCCCCATCTGTCGTCAATTGTACATCCGGACCAGTCCGGGTTTATGCCGCATAGAAACACCTCTTTAAATCTACGGCGGTTGCATGGGATCTTGGCTAGGGCGGACGATATCGACACTCCAGCAGTGATTTTGGCCCTGGACGCCAGAATGGCTTTTGATCTGGTGGAGTGGGAATACCTGTTTGAGACATTGAGCCGTCTGGGGTTCGGCCCTCGCTTCATAGCATGGATCAAACTACTGTACACCGACCCGGTGGCGCAGGTGGTGGCTAACGGCCATATATCACGTACATTTCCGTTGGGAAGGGGCACACGACAGGGGTGCCCTCTTTCGCCCCTGCTGTTTGCAATCTCTTTGGAACCTCTTGCGACCCTTCTGAGAACCACACCGCTTCTCAAGGGCATAAGGTGGAGGGGGGGTTGGGAAGACCGTCTGTCACTATACGCAGATGATATGCTGCTTTACCTGACAGACCCTGAGGATGGGGTGCCGGCGTTGCTGAATATCTGCGATGCGTATGGCAGCGTTTCTGGATATGCGCTGAATTGGACCAAATCGGAGCTGTACGTTTTGCGAGGCCCGGCCCCGACTCTGTCCGACACGTGCCCGCTGAAACGGGCGGGTTCTTCCTTTAAATACCTAGGGATCCACGTCACCAGGGATCCGGTTGAATTTGTCGATAAAAACTTGAAACCCCACCTGGACAGGCTGAAACGAGATGTCGGATTCTGGTCTGACCTGCCACTGACACTCTTGGGCAGGGCGGCGCTCTATAAGATGATGGCACTGCCGCGTTTCTTGTACGTCCTCGAAAATACACCCTATCCCGTGGCACCGCGATTCTTCCAGAGAGTCGCTGCTCTAGTATCGACCCTTCTGTGGGGTAGCCTCCCGGCACGCGTGGCACAATCAAAGCTACATAGGGATTGGTATGATGGGGGTATTGCGCTGCCAAATCTCAAGTTGTACTATTGGGCTGTACACCTGAAACCAATAAACCAATGGATTCACGCCCCGCATACCGAACCTGCCTTCCAGTTGGATAGGGATCAGTTGGGCATAGATACCATGCTGGGACCGTTATACGACCGTCGTAAGGTACGGGCTTTAGTGGGCCCCACTAAATTAACCGTTCAATTGTGGCACACGGCGACGGCGGCATTGGGTTGGAAGGGGAAGCTCACCGGGTTGACTCCGCTATGGGACTCACGGGCACTAGGTAATATGAGAAACACTAAGGGCTTTGAACACTGGGACGCGATAGGCATCTCCACGGTGGGTGACTTATGGGAGAGGAATGCTGTGATACCCTTCACCCGCTTAAAAGAATTGTATGGCTTGGGTGACAGGGAGCTTTATAGATACATTCAAATACGACATGCATTGCTCGCGGCCCTACCCCCCGACGCATCTCTGCCCGACTCCTCGCCTCTGGAGGACCGTCTCCTCACTGACTACATGTTGGAGAGGGCGACGTCGCTCACGTACCGTAAATTGCTTAATAACTCCCCGGACCCAACACTCCAACTCAAAGGGAAATGGGAAGAGGACGTAGGGGACATGGATGAACATGAATGGAATGCAGCACTGGGCTCATCCAAAGAGGTGGGCATCTCAGCGCGTATGCGCCTGGTACAATTCAAGGTGCTGCACAGAGTATACTACACGAGGTACATGCTACACCGCATACATAGGGCGCCGCATCAATACTGCCTCCGTGGATGTGGGGAGGAGGGCACCTTTTTCCACACTATATGGGAATGTCCCGGGATACAGGAATACTGGAAACAAATACTGCGTACGATCTCCCAAACTCTGAATCGGTCCCTGCTGCCCGACCCGCGGAGGTGCTTGCTTAACATTTGGGAACCCACGGACCTGTCTAGGTATGAACAAATCTGGGTCACGGTGGGTTTGATGATGGCAAAGCGAGACATAGCACAGCGATGGGGGGTGGCGGTCCTCCCGTCCAAATCCCAATGGTGTCTACACATGGATGCGGTGATGGTGACTGAGAGGGCGGTGTATTCTAGTCGAGCCTGCCCGAGGAAATGGAACAAAGTGTGGCTGAAATGGAATAGTTACAGGGGGGACATTTGTGATCCTTTAGATGAGGACGAACCAGAGGACTCTGGAGATGAGGAAGAGGGGGGATGACCTGGGTTGCAGTGGATGGGCAGGAGAGCGAACGGGGCTATTGTATGCGTCCCCTCTTTCGACGTGCTGAATGGGGAGGAGGGTGGACGGAAATGGGGGGAGAACTGGGGCATTAGCATACTGAAACTGGGGGAGGGAATATACATCTCCCGAGAGAAATTGCATTGACCTAAGTCAGACCGCACTATCATTCCTACTGTTTTTGGTTTGTAGTTTGTTATTTTTCATAAAAAGACAAAATGCCACCAAAACCACCTCTAACGTTGATAAATCTGTATCGAATGCACTTTTAATGTGTAATATGTTCTACTGGACACTTGACTACATTGTTGCTTTCTTTTCTACATTGCAATTTTGAATCATGTCTAACTTACACGATATAGCGGCCGGCCCGTGGGGTTGTTGGCGAACCGCTGTGTACTATGCTAAGTGCAATAAAGGTTTTGGAAAAATAAAAAAAAATAAAAAATAAAAAAATATATGGATTTCATGTGAATGGTATAATTCTACAGAAAATAAGACATACACAAGTTTTTCTCTGGTAACTTATTCGCAATGGTGCATATTCCACATATCAATGGCATGGTAACTTTACCTTGTTAGAGCTAAAAGAAATGCTACGAGACTAGTCTTCTTCTGATGTTTAATTGCTGTTCTTAATGGCCTATAGTTTGAGTCACTGATTAGAAACAAAGGATCACACAGCATTAGCATAGAACACTGTGTAGGCCCAATAGAAAGCTATTACAGCACAATTTTGACAGCATGACAGAATCCCAGTATATCAGTGCAGGAGACAGTATGGGGGCCAACAGGAGTCCCTGTTGGTCAGCGCCTCCTCCTGCTTCCTGCTCAGCTTCACATGTTCATCCTTGCTGTGGAGCTTAGACCAAGTACTGCTTCCAGCGATAGCATACTTGTAACATACTTTATTTTTATTATCCTGTTCGTTTGTAGCGTACCCCTCTCTACCACCAACTCACTTCCGTCCCTGCATGCCCCCTCCCCGCTCATTGCTGGCCTGCCACCCCACCACCTCTTTTTCATCACTGCAGGCCCCTTCCCCACACCGTCACTATTTGTCTCCCTTCTACCTCCATCATAGCTTGTTGTATGTAGCGCAAAGTGTACCGGAAGAAAGTGAAGTGCTTTACATGAGCGCCAGTGACATTACACAAGGACACATTCATTTTTACATGCACGGATAAAATAAGTGATTTGCCCAGAATCACAGGATGTTGAGCTGGCGCAGAGACTCGAATCTGGTATTCCAGCTCCAAAGTCAGCGGCTCTGGGCGAAATGCCAGAGCCTCTTCATGCTCAGGTTCCCAGAAAGCTACACTACACTTTGACATGCTGGAAACTGCAATGGGCATTTGTCCATGAATATAAACTGTATATTAAGTACAGGGAAAATAACAATTTTAACTTTTAACTTGTTTGTGTGTGCACAGCTTAAAGTTAAAAAAAATCACTATGACGCATTCTGGCCATGTCATATTACTTTTTTTTTTAAACTTTAACCTATGTAGTACAGCAGCTCGCACCGCTGTGCTATATTTCTTGAAAACCTATTGGATTTGCCAATGCTTGTATAAACTTAGAGTAATTTGCCCCCTCAACTGTAGCGACATCAAGTACGAGGCCTTTGGAGCAGTTACAGAAAGCATCCTTCAGCCTATATATGGGTCTCGTGGATGGCTTTACTGGTGAAGCAGGAAGATAAATATAGAGCTTCGAAAGATAGCCAGGGCAGCATAACCAGGACTGGTGTGCTGTGGGGAAAACCGCACGTGCCAAATATCAGCAGGGGAGGAGCATTCTGCACAGCATAAGTGGGTCCAAACAGTGTTTAGTGGGACCATGAAGCAGAACGTTTCCAGTATCTAGTCTTGTTAAAGCCAAAGCCTGATCCGCACGAGTGTCCATTTAAATTGTCATCACAAAATCTCAATAAATTATAAAACCCAAATCAATTATAGTAGCGCCCAGTAGAAATAAAGTCAACACAAGATGCAGCTTAAATAAATTTGAAAATATAGCACGGGTGAGCTATCACCAGCGAGAAACACAAGGAAAAAATATGTGTTTGTGATAAATACACATTTATGCATCCCCCTAAAGACAAGCAAGAGTTAAAAGTATCACAGGGAAGGGATAGCGGAGAGTTATCTACCCTGGCATAGTGTACATAATAGCACAGCATGCTTCATCGTACACCTCCCAAAACAAATTTAGAGACTGTAATACAAACGAGGCCTTAGGCTATCACTCTGGTAAGTTCAATAGCGTAAGAGAAGACTGCAGGCAGCGAAACAGGAAACACACAATAAAAGTACCATCAATAACAAGATGCGCAGAGGAAGACAGAGCACTACTGAATTGAGAAATATCCCTCTCCATGAGCATACGCAGCAAAAGGATCCAATAACTTCGATTTGACCTGCGGCAGATAGCCTAGGTTGCTGCCTCTTTGCATTTCTTATCTGGCCATAGAGTGGCCCACCTGGAGTGGACACGAGTTAATTGCTCCACCCCCTGCTTCCGGTTCCTACTGATGCAACCAACAGCAATAACCAACAGGACTTCAAGCAGTACCACTGCATAGCTGTATAAAAGTTGCACATATGGCGTTGGAGGAAACACAGCCACACCTCTGTAGTGTTTTGGATGTCTGCATGCCTCGTTACAGATGTATCCCCAGAAGAAGGAACGTGGCCGCAGAAATGCTGTGTCAGGATTTCTCCTGGGCAGAAGGTCCACTCCAAATGAGTGACTGAGAGTGATGGATGAATTGAGGTAAAAAGAACAGAGCCCAATTGTGTAAGAGTTGTTTTTATTTTACTTTATTTATTTGAGGAGCATTAAAATAGAGATACAAAAACATACACGAGGAGGCAGTTTACAATACTTAAATACGTGATAAATACCAAAGAAGAACACCAATCAATTCCCTTTCAAATTTCTTACTGGCATGCCACATTGCTGTATAATACAATAGCATAGTTTATTAGTTATGCAATTCCGTAATTCATAGATTATAGATTGCTGGTAACATACAACCTAGTTTCGCTCCTACTTCATTTCCCACCAGATCGAAACCTTGTTCTGGATTACAGCTCAAGAATTTGTTCTAACTACCTAGTTGGCCACAGGTGTCCAGACAAGAGCTCCCCGGTTTCTCGCCGTTCTGTCCTTACATTGATATAGATTTCCCTCCAGGTGATACAAGTGCAGCCTAGCTAACCACTGATGATAAGAGGGGGTACTGGATTCCGCCAGGCTGCAGTGGTACAAATACAAGCAACTGCTGTAGATACAAGCATTTGATACAGTTTCCCCTTATCATTACAAAATTGCCCTAGAAGCATCAACTGCTGCATGATCGAAATCTGCGTGTTCAAAGTAGACCCCAGAAATCTACTACTTCTGTCAGTGAGAGCGCCTAGTTTTGCACAGTTGTAAAAGATATACACTAGAGGACCGATTACGATGAGTGTCAGAAAGCCTCTGACCTCGGATCAGAGGCTTTCTGACACTCATGGTCGGTTTCAATTCCGACCAGCTGAATATGATACAGTCAGTAGGAGCTGAAACTGATCGGCCATTCCGGCTGGCTTCGGATGGGCTTCTGGATTATGATGCACGGTTTCCTGCCGGATTTCCATGCTTTTCTGACATGGAAACCCTGTCGGAAAGCATGTTTGGGGACCCCTAGCATTCTCTGGTTGAGGGCCTTGTTGATCCCTGCACCTTGTGGCAGGGTTGCAGGGATGAACACAGACACCCACCCATTCCTCTGTGGAAGCTTGTGTTACGGCCGGTTTATGGCCGTAACACAAGCTGCCATAGAGGAATGGGAGTGTGTCGCATCGTGATCAGAACCGCCTGGACCGCCGACCAGAGGTCGGTTGGTCCTGATTCCATGACTGTGTCGGGCAGACATCGTAAAAAGCCCCTTTGTCTGCTTCATTTCCTCCACGTGCCAGGCAG
Organism: Lissotriton helveticus; assembly: GCF_964261635.1. Lineage (NCBI taxonomy): Eukaryota > Metazoa > Chordata > Amphibia > Caudata > Salamandridae > Lissotriton > Lissotriton helveticus. The sequence goes on along the minus strand of NC_136058.1, from coordinate 202,018,267 downwards.
CGGGAATCAGGCCTTTTCCCCCAGCTACTCAGCTTAGCGTAATATTGGTTATATATGGTTTTATATTGATGGCACTTCAATCCTGCAGATAGTACAATCTTCTGGCCTAGCTCCAATGATTTCTGGAAATCTGTGTTGCTAGAGGTAACCGCTAATCTCTTGGCCCAGTTCTCTGCTTGCAGTTCCCGGTCATTTTGGTTTAGATCAGTTAATAAATTATAAATAACCGAGAATATGGAACTTCCTCCCGCTCCCCATCAGAAGCACTCCTTCTCTAGCACACTTCAAAAAGGATGCCAAAACCTTCCTCATGGGTAAATTCCTCGCTTACATTTTTGCCCTCACCCACCTCGGAGACCCTGATTTACTTCCGACTACTGCCTCCCCTCGGATTAGCTAGTCACCCCACCAAGGAACCTGGGCCCTTGTCTTGAGTATTTGTAAATGTAAACTGTATATACGTGTCTTGCTATCCCTTGTGTACTCAGCACCGCGTCCCCTCCTAACCTATTGTATATTCTTGCAATTCCTAGCCTTTAGTACACTCCCATGATTCCTGTAAAGTGCTCTGATACCCTTATGAGTCAAGTTTGCACTCTATAAATCACTAAAATAAATAAATAAATAAATAAATACATTTCACTGACCTTCCCATTCCGGAGCGAACCAGCAATTCAAGAAACAGGAACTGCTCTAATGAAAATTTGATCTAATCTATTTTTATTTAAAAAAATGTCTGATTTGCAAGTGCTTGAAAAAACTATGTTTAGTCAGCCCAAAGTTCTGCTGCAGCTCCTCATACAAACAAATATGATCCAAATTAAAAAAATCATCCTCTTAAACTTCCTGCTTGCTCCCAGACTATACAGTTCTTGTTGTGGAAAATGGTCGGAAGGAGTGGTGGTTGCTTTAAGGGAGTATAATAATTATACCATGCCATGCCCAGTTTCACCTTGAATTGGGTCCAGGTTTTAAATGCTGCCTTAAGCGTCATAAATGTAACTTTTTTTTAAATAGCTTGACTCTACTATTCTTAAAAAGAAGCTTATGACCTCAGTTCCCAGCATTTGATCAAAATTAAACTGAACTCCCTCCAGCCCCGGATCCTTGATCTGCCAACCAGTAATAAGAATGTTCATGTGCTGCAGCATTGGTACTCAATAATAATATTTAAAATTTGGCCCCAACCTTCTCTATCCCCTGGGAGCATTAGATATTTTAACCGCATGCGCGTGGCGCGTTTTCCCGCTGTGCGCTGAGAATCGCGGAATCCCGCGGTTCATGACGAGCTCAGCTCGTCATGAGCATACGAGAGGTGTACCTCATGACGAGCTGAGCTCGTCATCAGCGTGGAAGGGGTTAAGGTCCTTCTCACCCTTTTGTATTCCCACATATAATTATTGTAAATGGCATACAGCCTTTAAAACCATGTATGCTCTATTTAGAGAGGAATTGCATTACAAACTCTAACTAGTGTAAAATGTAGGGTGTTAATACTTGCCAAATCCTTCTTAATTTTCATCAACATTAGGTTGATGTTTAACAACATTATATCTTTTTCTACAAATAAAGGGGGAGTTAAAAGTGAAGGTTAGGTATCCTCCTTATATACACGTATTTTAAACAAATCGAAAACCAGACAAGGGAAAAAGTATGCCACCTGCGATTCCCTGGAGACCACATGCTGTCTCCAGGGAATCAAATTAGGCGAACAGGGCGAGGGCTGCCTTGATTAAGGTTTGACTACAGGCTCCTCCGCCCTGGAAAGACCATGACGCACCAGTAGGGCGTCCACAATATACGGACTGACAAAGCGTTACTGTATGTATTAATAGGGGTATGCCTTCCCCTCCCTATCAGATCAGAACCTAACCTTCTCACCTTCCGTAAACTATTAAAAACTTGGCTCTTCAGCAAAATTCCAATCTAACTTTTCACTCAGCTTCTCTTACTCCAGCCTCTCCAGCCCAACTCACTCTTTTCTATAGCGCTGGGACGCCCCTGGGTAGCCAACGCGCTTTACAAATCATCAATTCAATTCAATTCAATTCATGGCATGCTATCCTTTGTGTCCTGATTAGAGGACTGCGTAGAGTGGTACCAAAGGGATCATTTTTCCTACAGGTCCTGAAGAAGAGCGATTAGGGTAACGGCTCAAAACATGTTGACCAACTATTTCTGAAGAGAACGGACTCATTATAGTCCACCCCTTCAGCCACAACCCCTGATTTTAACCATACCGAATAGAGGCGGGAATAAAATAGGAATCCTACTAGTTAAGTATTTTTAACTCACCAACATCCGCTTTCCCACTCCATTTCACCAACGTCACCTTTATCATTAACTCCGACTATAAGTGCTCCCGCGTACACGCCTGGTCCTAGTATGCCTCAATCGTTAGAAGATTGGGATAAACCCCAATGATGAAGCATGCCACCAAGGGGTAACCCTGGTGGGTGAGGGGTCTCTAGGAAAAACACCTTTTTCCTAAATAAGTTATCCAAGTGGAGATTCATTATATTTCATACTTATTCCCTGGGCTGGTTTTCGATTTGTTTGAAATAACAACATTATATCTCCTATTCCGGCCATGATAGTCACTCCCAGATAGACAGCACTGTCTACTCTTCAATTGTCTACCATGTGGATTTCTTTATTACAGACTATTTGGGTCATGCTTTTATTCAGATAATAACCCAATATTTTACCATATATTTCAGCCTCCATTTTGACGTCAGCTACAGTTCTATCAGGATCCGAGGTCACAAGAGCAATGTCATCAGCATATACCAATATCTTAGTATTGTAGCCATGCACAGCCAGAGGCCTAATTAAGTCCTTCTACTCAAGCCACAGTAGCTTAATAAATGCGATCACATTCCCTCCCATTATTTGCAATCTAGCAGTAGGATTCTGATATAGTGTCCGAATATTTGTGTTAAAGCCGGGACCCAGCCCCTCCCTCCGAAGATCCTCCCAGAGATAACGCCAAGCAACCCGGTCATAAGCTTTCTCGATGCCAAGCAGGATCAAGGCCAGGGGGATGCCTAAAACCTCAGTCACATCAAATAGTGTGACTACCTGCCCAGGTGTGTCACGTGTATCTTAGAATAGATCTCACATTGCTAGTAATCAGTGGAATCAATCTGTATAAACTGGAATTCAGTGGAGGCTGCTCTGTTTTTCAAGTATACCAAAATGTTAGTGGCTGTTCTCAAAGCTGGGGCTGAGAATCCTCACTGGGATTCGAGAAAAGTATAGACCAAAACACTCACGAGTACTGAATAGAATTCCAGTAGGATCTAATCTGGTCAGGCAACCTTCCCAGATTCCAGAGAATCAAGAGCCGATTTCACTTCCTCCAATATAATATGGGCATCCAGGCTGCCCATTTACCTTCATCTAAATAGGCAAAGTAGGCACCAGATTATGGACCCCACTGCTTTTAGGGGCCCCGTGACAATGGATCAAAATAATATTAATTTGATCTTGAAAGAAAATTACAATCAAACTTTCTTAAATAGTTTCCAAAAGATAGAAACAAATGGACCAACTCAAAGAAACGAAAACTTTACATTAAAGGCTCCATAGAGAAAATACAGTATTAATGTAATGTGCCCATTGAATATTTAAAGTTGTATTAAAATTAAAAAATTATCATTTTTGTTTAATGACATTAATAATTGTTAAGGTTTAGTTTTGTGTAATACAATTGGTTTATTAAAATTGTTGGTTGGTAAAATCAAAAACGTATTAGGAGATAACTAGCGAGGGAAGACCCAACATTTCGACTGTCTATGGGCCTTCACATTTTTTAATCCGGCACTGTGCACTTGGTCAATAATGCTATCTCAATCTACTCAAAATGCTGGCTACCTGATATGGATGGAGCAAGTATCATAAGCACACTTTTTGCCGTATAACTAAACAAAACCGGAAATATCAAAAAGAGTAAACATTCTTATTTGAAATATGTAACTTTATGTTGGAAAGTTCAAACAGCAGTTTATTTAATGTAGCTCTTAATTCCATCCTTTGTGGTTTCTAAGCACAGTAAACAACAGGAGTCGACCTACAAACAATTTAATGGCAGTCAAGTTGTAGACCTTGAAGGACGGAAGGCTGAATTGACCTTGACGAGAATCGAACTCGTGGAAGTGTTTACGTGGGCTTTAAACTGAGACAATAATCTGTTTAGAGCCCGCATGCACCAAATAAGAAGGGGGCTTCCTGAGAAAGTCAACAGCTGAAGACTTAAGAATTGAATTGTAATCAACTTTAATCGTTAGCTAACATTCAAAAGTACTTTGTAGGGTGCTACAAATCCTTCCTCCCCTTTATATAAAGCGACCCCAAAATATGAAACCATAAAAGATGATTCTCGTTTATTTATTTTTTTAATATCCTGAAAACTACTAACTCTTTCAATCAAGCCTTACAATTGTGGAATATCATTATCTGGTTCATATCTTTCATGAATGATCTAATTAATGGTTACTTTAATTAATGATTACAGTAATTGGGTCTTCTCTAATGGCTGCAGTCAGAGATTATGCTACCAAATTAATTAACATCGCCTGGTTCCAGCGTGGCTGCAAAGCGTACTTTCTTCTGTATACCATATACATTTTTTTCTTTAAGAAAAATCTTGAACTCAAGTTTTTGATTGAAAATAAAATAAATGAAGGAAGGAACAAATTATGGGTAACTCCGAAAAGTTGAAGTGATTAGAATGCTATAGGCAAGAATAAATGTTTACATTATCAAACTCAATGGATTTCGGTGACATCGCAGATCTCCATACCTCTGAATGGCTAAACTGGAGCCCTGTGTGAAAACCCCTAAACTATGACTTGTCAGTGGAGGAGGTGGCCACAAGCATTCATTCCATCAGGTCTGCCGAGTTTAGAAACATCAGGTAGATGTAGGCTTTCAAACCACGTGGAGCCCCTCTATGTATCCGAACAGACATTGCACACAAGAGTGATTTAAGAAGGCATTGGGGTGCTAAAAAGTGGAGAAAGGTGTCAATAGAGGGTTATAACCAAGCACAACAAAGCCAGGCATTGAATGTACTTATCCAGTGTCCCTTTTGGTATGTAGCAACACCTCTTTACTCCTTAGAGACTAGCCACCCCGCCATGCTGGATTAAAAGTGTGAGTGTTTTCAAGAGGTTTATAGAAAGACCATTTTCTCAGTCATCCTGGAAGATGTTTGTAGGACATCGTAGGTCGATATTTGTTCCCCTAGGTCTCCCGAGTTACGACTCCTAGGCCATAAGTTGCATAGCGTGTCTAGTCTCTATCTACACATAGTACTCATAGTAATATTTTACATAGTATGAAGCCACTGCTGCTTTTCTTTGGAAACAATCACTGAGCTTTAAGCAGAAGTAACAGCACCATACATTATCAGATTTGTCCCATCTAGGATCATCTTTTGTTGGATGGACAAACTTCTAAATGTTTATTTTTATGAACATGAAAGTACATTAAAATGTGTATGTTGTGATTGTTAATAGGACTTTCAGCAGCTGGCATGGATGCTAGGGTTATTTTACAGGAAATAATTTAAGTGGAACTTATTCACCATGATTTTAATTCTCCATCATCACCTAAGTGTATGACACAAGACCATGTTGAATACATGTATTGTGTGTTCTTTTGTATGGTTTCTACATGACCAATTTCCTTCCTTATATGAGCCAAGAGACTACACTAAAAATGTAGTTCCTATGTTTTCACATATGCTGTTGAAAATAGTAACAAATATATCAGGCCATCCTAACACAATATAATGTTATTGGACCTGGTGGGGTTTGAAACTATGTCATGTCTTCCTCTGTGCATGCTACTGCACATGCCTGTGTCTAATGCATATATTGCTATTGCACCCTAAAGCAGGTTCGAAGCACTTATTGGTGGGACAGACAAGGGAGAGGTAAGGGGATTGAACTTTGAAATAATTTCATCTGTAAAGAACCACAGTCATGATATCTAGATGTGAGCAGACCAAAGTCTGCCTGAAGAAGTAAGCATGCAATGATTATCTCAATTTGAGAAAATTGTCTTCAGGGATTAGATGCAAAGGAAGCAAGTGGCAAAGGGAGGGGTCATTAGGATGGAATGCCTTGCCACCTAAAGTTTGTATCTTGCTGTGTGAGAGACAGGATGAAACAGGACTGCCAAACATAGGCATTTGGTCAGATGAGGGAGCTGCCGTGGGTAAGGAAGGTAGGGGATCCGCCACATAGAGCCTTGTGCACCACTCAAAGGTATGGCATAAGCACAGGTTGTATGGTTCTGGACTTCACTTTTGCATAAACCATAAATCCTCATATTTATTTACATAAATGTAGACCAATCTCCTGTAACTCAATTTTAAAAAAGAGAACTGGAGCAAAATTTGGGAAAAGCACAAATTGTGTTACCTGCAAGAGTCGTGATTGACACCAGGTGGTATGTTCAGCACGATGGGGCCTGCTTCTTGCATTAGATTAGCATGGATTAGCATGAGGGAATGTAAGGGATGGCTGTCTAGCATTATTTTCTACCGGCAGAATAGCAACAGTATGATGTTTGGTATTGATGACTTTGTAATGGGGAATCCTCTCCGGTAGCAGGATAAACATTATTGTGATGGAAATGTCCCTTTGGGAAAGTGGGCATTTTGATGTCACATCACAGGAAACTGCGGACCTCTGACTTTGAAGGGCAATTCTGGGAAAGTTACATGGGGGGTGAACTTGGTACCTTCATTCCGAGGGGCAGGGTCTTGGTCCCACTGAAGATTGTGACCAAACCTCCCGGGATAGGATGGCAGACAGGACAACATTTAGAGAGGGCATGTGCATTTCAAATATGGCCTTTAGAACTCATCATATCTTCAAAGGCCATGGGCTTGGGCCTCCGAAAGTAAAGACACTTTTGGATTTGGAACCATACTACACTGGTTCAATACTGGGACATTGACATGAGGAATCATTAGGGCAGGAGGGACTACAACCTGACTATCCGCAGGCTCATGGTGTGTTGGAGCGTGTCGTGCTCCAATAAAGGGACTATCACTTGGTGGATTTTGCCTGGATGCTGCTGGCTTGCAGCTAGTGCCAACTGTCGTGGCCTGGGTCTCAAAGTACTCTCCGAGGGCCGGTGAGCTGGCATCCTGGCCACGGGATCCCATGGACACAAAGGATCTCACTGTCTCCACGAGATCGTAAGGACCGCACTGGGTGTAGCAGAGACAGGTGGAAGTGTTTGTGGTTTGGACAAGGACCATCCTGACATACACTATCATCTTGCTGCGCAAGAGTAGTGTATGTGCAGAGATCAGCAGCCATCTGAGGTGCCGGGACATGAGGAGTTCAAGGAGTGCGGGGAAGCTTGTAGAATCCGTGGGACCTGTGCTTGCAACCAAGGGGAACTGTGCTCACTTGTGCTCCAGAGCGTGTGGTGTCCGAGGGGTGTTGTGGGAACTTGAGGCTGTCATCGGTCTCCAGATCGAGAGGACGACAGTGCCTGACATTGTGGCCTCTGTCTGAAGTCAATATCTCCCACTCTGGACGAACAGGGTGTTTTGTTTTGAAAAAACACTGACGAGACACAAGGGGTTTTGTGTGCCTTGTGGGCACCTGCAGCCACACCTTTGCTTAAGGCGAAAACATTGGTCCACACCAGAAGTGCACCAACTCTCTGGGTCACAACCTTTTGTCTACGAGGGAAAGCAATCCCACCCTCATGCAGGTGCCGTCTGGCACCTGAAGGTCTAATCGAGATGGACAACACTAATTAACTGTTTCTTTCCATGTTAGGTGGGTCTGACTGTCTATTCAACAGGGCTCCAGCAGGGCCAACATGTATCATTGGTTGGTGGAGTTAAAAGACTGAGGGGCTGGGTCAAGAGGCATAGTCGGATATAAAAGACTGATTCACCTTCCTACAATGGGAAAGTCCAACAATTGCATATAACTGTAAAGTGTATATACAATGTATCTTTTGCTGTGATTTCAATAGAGAAGTTTGACAACAGTGCATAACTACGTGTATATACAACGTGTATCTCGTTTTGATTTCAGTGTGTGTGTGTAATACAAAGACAAGTGTTTTTATACATATGGTGTGGAGTTTTTTTAGGTGAACGCAGTGTGTTGCAAGGGGGGTATGGTACCAACTTTTTACACTCGAGCTCTGAGGATAAGCCTGACTCCTGCTCGGTGCCAAGCTACTAGAGTGAGAGCACAGGTTATCAGACAAGTGTATCATACTCACTCTATTTGGAATGGTGGGTTCTGACTGGCTTCAATGCATCTTAGCCAGCCTGAAACTGTTGGGTCTAACACTGGGCTTCTGTGGCAAGTCCATTGATGAATCTTCGCTTGTCTACTTTTAATCTTCTCTTTGCTTCCTTTTTGATTTTGGTATATTCATCTTGAGCTTTTGCTTTTTCTGCTATTGTTTGGCTAAATTACACTGCAGCTTTCTTTTCTTTCTCTCTTGGATTTTGCAGAGAGTCTTGGTGGCGATCCATTCTTTATGCTGGGGTTTCTTGGGACCCAGTACCTTGTGGCAAGTTGATGTCACTATAAAGTTTGTATAGTGCCTGGGTACTCCAGTTGTGGAAAAAAATGTATGCATGGGAGCTTAATTTGAAGAACTAAAGTACAGTGCATCTGTTGGAACTCTATAATATTAGAGAGTAGGATATATGTGTGTCTGCATGTGAGATTGAGAAAAAAAAGAGACTGAGAAAGAGAGCAAGAGAATCTATTTCATCCTGTTTCTGAATGAGTAGTGTGTACTTGCATAAATGCATCGAATAGTGAACATGTTAATGTAGGTGGTGGTCCATGGCACTATTGTGTGAATCCAGATGTCTGAATTGTCTGGTATAAGTGATCATTAGATGTTTCAGATTGTTGTGTTTATGTTGTGGAATTTTTGTGCTATTTAACATGTAGAGGATCTCGGTGTATATCTGTGCCTGGGAGTGGTACGAATGCACAATGGACACATACACATCAGAGCTTTTCTTAAATGAGAATATTTACATGAGCATTTGTTTAGTGAGGGGGATTATGCGTGTTTGGCCCAGACACAGATACCAATCACTAAAGCATATGTAGAGACAGGGGTTAATGAGCATGTACAATGTGTATGCGATTAGATTTAGATGAGGTATGTGACTACATGTGTAACATGGAGCTAATCTGTGTGACATCCACAAATCCTACCATCGTTCAAGGCACAGCCACATGCGCGGCACACACACGCACAAAAACACATGCACACATACACACACACACACATGCACACTCCAACCACACCTGTTTGCGACTGCAATGTTTTTTTCTGGATCCTTGACCTATCTCCACTTCTGTTCCTCTTCCTTTCGCTGCTTCATCCACCACTATAACCACCGTAGAAGTACAGAATGGTGGGAGACCTCAGGCAGAGGGGCTAGAACTTTAAATGTATCCGAAAAAACGTTTCTCCATCGGCCATTAAGCACTGGATGTTTTTTGTGGACTGGATTAACTAATTTTACCTATGCTCTATTCTTGAAAGCACATAGGCTCTCTGCACAATTGCACCAAACAAAGTTAACATTATTTACCTGAATATCACACCAGTGACACAAGTTAATCAACTGTATCCATTAAAACAAGAAATACAGAGTTGTAACCTTGATGGTTGAACCCTTTTTAATTAGACCTCACTCTGATGTCTGCACCTCATTCTGTCCCAGATCTTTTACTTGCTGTGTTTATGCTCCCCACTCGTGCACCCGCTTCCAGATTTTTCCCTGACCCTCTTTCTTGGCATCCCTCTCTGGCCAAGGTTGTTTTCCCTACTCATCTGTGCTCACATTATATGTAATGCTCCTATTTCTCTACCCAGACTGTTCACATTTCCCTGCAGTGCTTTTGCTCTGGGGTCTGCTCCCTGACCTTGCTCTGCTGTCCTCTGAATCCTGGTTCCTGTTCTGATCCTTATTCTTTCCCAACACCCCTTAGCCTCAGAACTTTGGACTCTGCTCTTAGCTTGCTACGTTAAACTATCCCTTTTTCTCTGCAGTGCTTTACACTCTACACCATGGTCCCCATTCTGCACCTGAACCTTCTCTTGTTCCCAGCTGAGTTCCAACTCTAGTCCCACTCTGTCACTGACACTTTGCCTGATCCCCAATATAACCTCCTCTCCCTGTCCTGTCACTCATCTCTTCCCCACTCTCCTCCTTGCTATGAACTCTGAGCCCCCATTTTTTCCCTCCTCCACAGCATCAAACAGGAACTCGTGAGGCATGAACCTGGGGTGGAATCCTGTCAGGTACCCTCCCTTCCATTCCTAGAGCAACTGCCAGGGTCGGATTGGTGACGCGGGCCCTCAGGAAATGGCCGAAGGGCCGGAAGCCGAGTCCCAGCTGTGGGCTACTTTTTTGTGCAGCCTGTGGGCTGTCTGTGCTGTTAGGGTGACGCCAGCTGCCCACTGGGTGCCTGAGTGCCTTTCTAGAGGCAGATGGGCAGAGGTGTCACTCCCTTTCTCTCGCTGGGTTGGCACATTAATGTATGCTAGTTGAGCGGGGGCAGGAGGAGGCCTGAGAAGAAGTTGTCTCACTTGCATTCATATGTGGCTCAGCAGTGTGAACTAGTCTGTGCATTTTTTTTTATCTAAGTGAACTTAAAACATGCCCCCAACCCCTTTTATTTTCCTAAAACGTCCCTGAAGCAGTGTTTTGCATAAAGGCAATGTGAAAATGTGGGCCACATGTTTTTGGAGTGCCCGTGCCGATTTTTTTTATCCCAATCCTACCCTGGAATGCCTAAAGCCAGCTGAACCAAAAAAGCCAATGGCTGTAAGGAGCTGTCCAAAAGTTCATTTTTAGATATGTATATGAGAGAGCGAAAGAGAGAGAGAGAGCGCGCTCTCACAAGGATGTTTGCATCACTTCTCTAAGCACCGCCTCCACCAGCTAACCCCAAAACCATATAATTGTGCTCTTATGCCTGGGGAGTAAGGGGACCGTGGAAAAGAATTGGATATTGTATCCCAAGATCATGCTTCCATAGTGATCACATTATTGGCAACAATGCAAAACGTTGTGCATATGTTCGTGAATACAGAATGGAATGACTGGCATAAATCTGAAATAAAAGGATTCTATCAAAAAAAGTGCAAGTTTTTATTTTTATAATTTTTGTAATTTTCTTGGGAGTGTGAAATAAGGCTCTTCCTCAGATTGGTGAGATGAAGGCACTATGTGCTTTTAAAATACCCCTCACACAATAAGAACCCCTTAGTGTCATGCTTCATCATGGGGGTCTTCCCGTCCCTCTACGGGGCGGGGCGTGCTACGACCTGCGAACTACGCGGGAGCACTGTTTCAGTGGTGAAAGGCTATGTGTTAGTGCAATGTGAGTGGAATCTTGTGAGGTGTAGGGACCTTGTGATGTGAAATAAAAAACATTAAAAAATCCCTGGCTAGTGGAAAAAATAATTTTATTTGCTTCCCTGGCTGGGATTATTAAAAATGGGTTGTGAGGTAGGGCTGTTCGCACCTACTGGGTCGACATGTTTCGCAGACAGTCCCCTACTGTCTGTTCATCAGGACCTTTTAACGGTCCCTACTATAAGGTACTCAGTACTAAAGTTTGCCTAAAGACCTACAAACTAACAGCAAAAATAGGCTGGAAGTTTGTGCTTAGGGGCGTGAGTTGGCCCAAGGTGAAGCTAAAAATTGAGCAAAAATGTTCGGCGGAGCGGCACCGGGGTAGGATTAAAGCATTTGACACTGGCGGTTACTTGACCGCGCAAAAGAACCCTCGGTTTTGTCAGCTCATGAAGTGGAAGAACGTAACTTGAAAAGGACCAATGTGTCTTTTTTTGCTCAATTTGTAGCATAGAGGGACGGGAAGACCCCATGATGAAGCATGACACTAAGGGGTTCTTAGTGTGTGAGGGGTATTTTAAAAGCACATAGTGCCTTCATCTCACCAATCTGAGGAAGAGCCTTATTTCACACTCCCAAGAAAATTACAAAAATTATAAAAATAAAAACTTGCACTTTTTTTGATAGAATCCTTTTGTTTATGTAGCCTTACAAGGAGGGAGATTCTATCTTCTCCTCTATACTTCCTTTATTGGTTTGGGGATAAATCTGAAATACTCTGAGCAAGGGCTTAAGTGTAAATCTTTGTTAATAAAGTAATTCAAACCTAACTGTGGTCCTTGTGACATAAAAGACTTCCAAATCTCTTTTATATGTTCCATAAATAGCTGTACTGTCAACCACTTCTCCCTTTCACAGCAAGATGGCCGTCTCAGGTGCGGCACACAGCATGACAACCAAATCATGTGCCGTTTGATAGTGAAAAAGTGAAAACATCCAATCAAGCAGTATTCTTGCTATGCTGCCATGCTATAGGTAATTGCTCCTTTGATTGCAAGTATGGCCACAACTCAGAAGGGTCTGAACACAAAGCCTTCCTCACTCCAAAATAAAGCGCATTGATGCCTTTCTTTCTAAGCAATACATTAAATAAATAAACACGAGCGGATTTAAAGTAGACGGAAACCATAATCTCACTTACAGTGCCTACCACACTGGTGCAAAAGATTAAACATACAAAGATCCATTAAATAGAAACAAAAAGGATCTAAAAAAATCTGAGATTCCCGTAGAGGAGGAATACAGTTAAAAAGAACAGCGCATCTGGCTCTGATAATGCTTTATTTATTAATGAAGAAGCACTTAAATTGTCACCACCTAGAAAGGGCTGAAAGAGCCTTTGTGAGACAAAGGCAGCCGCAGATCCGGCCCACGGGGACAACTGCAGAAAAAAAAGTCACATCAATCAATAAACCTCGCCCCGTTTGATCATTTTGAATAAACGCGGCGGCATTAACTAATTTGATGCCACAGATTTAACTGAGGGGCAATATCAGCCAGTGCCACGTGCGGGCGGGGGTCCTGTTACCCCTGCATTCTCCTGCAGCGTCGGGACGTAACCACGTAAGTATCATGGTTGTCTGCAGAGCAGGCGCCGTGCAGCCGTTTCAGGGAGGCTGAGGAGTGGTCCGAACCAGTGACAAAGCATGGTGCCCTTTCTGATCAGAAAACTACGGGTTTCGGCCCAACAAAAGATTGCATCCTTGTCCTCAAAAAATGAGGGAAAAATAATATTTCATGCAGTATTTTTTCATTACAAGCCTCCATTAAGTGTCACAAAGTCGGCGTCTACCTCACGTTTGTGGTGTTTATTGTAGAACTAATATAGAACCTAGCAAGACCGTGATTGGTCGAAACTGGTTACCTCATGTCTTCATGTCAGAAATTTGGTTCAAGGCCTCAGAATAAGTCATCGAAATTCTACATGTATTTCCTTCTGGATTTTAAGAGAACAAAGGAAGAAGCCATCAAGCATTAAAACCCATCTTTGGCCAGTATTAGTTAAAACATGGAACCTGATTGCAGATTCGTAAATTTGCACCGCAGGTTCATGGTCTCGCATGGATGCACTTTTCGGACTTTTGCAAACCTCCAAAAGCCGCATTTTTACAGGAGTACTCCTAGAAAACGTTTGTAATGGAACATTGGGATATTGAGGAGATGTTTTCTCATTTGTCATTGGATATGGTCAGGGCTTTAAGTGGGATGAAAAAACTGGGGGGGGGGGTCTCACAAATGGGCATGGCCAATGTAATTAAGGGTGTGGCTTAAAACACATAAGCTAAAAATCTGGTGTGCCAGCCGGCTTGTGTTTTGTTGTTTCTGTCATTGCATCCAGACATATGATAGAACAAGTAACAACATACCTACAAGAAGTCATGACTATTGGCTTTGTCAATGGTTGTTAGTTGCAAAAGATAAATAAGCAGCAACTATGGACTGTATATAATATTGAAAAAGCTTCCACTTAAAGCCCTGGTGATACCACGACAAAGCTGCTGCTCCTGAGTTTCAAAAAGTGAAGGGAAACCCAGAGAGAAAATGACTCTCTACAGGATTTCCCTCCCTCTACCATGCTCACCTGGCATGAAGTCATTCTGTAACTTCTCCACTAGTGAGAAGTGAGCAGTGTGAGCTGCGCACATCGACATGCCTGCTGTCACTGCAGTCCAGAAAAAACGGACTGCCTGTGCCAGGGCACGAAACAGAGCCCGATAGAGACTTGTTTCGAGGCCCCATTTAAAAAACTGCTGGTGCTCAGACCCGGTGAGACCCGGCCCAATTAAAACCCTGGATATGGTCCACACTGGTGCATGGGAAATGCCAGTTCAATTGTGCAATGACACTTTTTTAATCACATGAAAAAAATGTATCTGTTGAGAAAGCCCTGAGACTGAGTACAGGGTAGCAGGAGTAGAGAGTAAGGTTAGCAGCCGACGTACTAGTTGCATAGCATTTTTATATGTGCTGCTGGACTATTTGGTCAATTTTTTAAAAGTCTGCAAAAATCATAAGAGGACCCCTACGATGCAGAGATTTCTGTTTTTTTTAAAGAATCTTTTTTGAAGTGGGGAAAAATGTGCATGCAGCCTCCCCTTCCTGAATCACTTATTCATGTGGAAGGACCCTTCGACTGAGTGCAAGATCCTTGGCTTGAGGTCCCTCTTGGTCCTAGCAGGTCCTTGTAAGTTACCATCATTTCATCATTACTAGATATTGATAAGCAATGTTCTGTACATATTCTGTTTCAAACATTCATGGAGAGGCTACTGGCTCTGAGTCCCAAGGGTTCTTCAGCAAACAGGCTCCAAGAAGGATGGCCGCTCTTGCCAACGCCATGTAGCTCTATGACTGGCTTATTTCATCAATTGTGACTATCATTGGAAGCATAACCTGCAGGGCGTCTGAATACCATTACTGCAAGCCCGGGGAAGTGCTTTACGAACCAAGTAGGGCTCTCTTGGTCAGTACCACGAATATTTAATTCATTTAAGAGTTCTTCAAAGGCGCACTAAGTGCTCCGTGGCATCCAGATGAGAGAGAGAAGATGGATGTCGATGGTGTCTGAACCTCCATCGACCAGCAGTTTGAAGTCTCAGGTCCTCTGCGGACAGTACATCTGCATGGCAGGCCATTAATAATGCACTCGCAGGAAAGGCTGGAGATGTATATTGGTCTACAGGAATTAATGCGTTTCCTGTTGCTGCTAGTTAAACACAAAGGACATGCCTGGAGGCCTTGCCCTGTGAACTGCTGCTGATGGAGTGGGAGGCTGCAAGGATAATAGCACCTAAAGTGCACCGCCTTCATCACTTTTCTGAAAAAAGCGCCTGATCGACAGTTCAAGTTACAGCTGTGGTGTAGGCAGGGTGCCATGGGACCTAATTCAAGCAAGGAACGACAGCAAGTTAGGCTGCCTTGAGCCCCTCAGACCCAAGGATATGGTGGTCTGTGCCTGCTTCACTACTGATCAATACACCTCTGACTCAAAAGAGTTGCAAATTAAACCAACACACTGAGGTGTAGCATAACTTTATAAGTGAAAAAGGCTGCAAATTATCAAAATCACAAATAACCCAGATCTTGCAGCTGAAGAGTGAACTAACTTGTTGTTTCTGTGTCTCCACCAATAAAGGGTCGTAAATGAGCAGAAATAAATATTGATGTGACTCATGCATGGGTCTGGCAGGCAATTCTAAAAGCTTTTTTCTCAATAAAATGGGATCCCTGTCATGGAAGAAGGTTTGGTTTATGGCTGGCATTGAACTACTTGGAGGAAAACACATGTTATCTCTTCCCTCCAAGCACTGAACCAGCTGCACACAGTCTTATGACATGAGCAGTAGGCTCTTTGTGCAAGGCCTGGAAAACCACTGAACCAACTGCTCACAGTCCTAAGTCGTGCTCTCAATGGAATCTGGGAGCAGGTGATCCGCATTTCACTACTTTGCGATACCCCCTAAAACTTTGCTCCCCTTAACAGATTTACACAACACTTGATGTTTCAAAATTCAGTTAAATATTTTATATTTTTCCAAATCTTGTGCAGATTAATCAAATGGCACCAAAGATATTAAAATAAAAATGGCCTCACCAAGTTTTGGGAAAATCCAATGGGGGCCATCAGTCAGGGCTAAGCAGAGGAGGAAGAGGAGTGAGGGCTCCCCGAATGAGCTGCAAGCTCCCCCACTGTCAATAAATAGCCACCCCACGAGGAGGAGGTGCTAAATTTACAGAGGAGCACAAGAGAGGCCCTGGTCAGGCCGGGCCCCACAACAAGGGAAGCACAGGCCTAAAAGAAGAAAAACAGCCAATCTGCTTGGAATGATAAGCTGTATGGAAGGGCCTCAGATGTGGGCCCTCAGGAAGAGAGCATAGGAAAAGGACCACAGAAGGTGAATGATGAAGTGAGGCCAAAGATGCAAATTGAGAAGCCCGCAGGCAGTGAACAGTGGAGCTTAGTGGACAGGTCAGATGGATATTCCAAGGGAGGAGACAAGTATGCAACTGGAGAAGTGGGGAGAATGAGCGGCTATATGGGTGGAATGAGAGCCCCCAAGCTGGAGTGCTTTCTACGCAGGTCCCAGGATATATGTTTGAGAGTCTGTTACTGATGCGGAAAGGAAAGCGGCAAGGAAAAAAACACCTCCCATAAACAGGAAGTGAGGGCAAAAGTGATCAGGACATCCCGCCTCAAGAACGCTGGAATTGGAAGAGTTCATGAGTGTTAATGGAAGTACATCTGCGACTTATAATGGGAGTTCAAGGTGTAGCCAAGAGAAAGGTGTCAGGCGTCAGATGCAGGTGGAAATTCACAGGACAGGTCTCATACCCGGGAAAGAGGAAGAGTTGAGAAGGAGTGATGTGTGGACATAGGCGATCAGTCCTCAGTGGTGAGCAGGACTAGAGAGATGGCTACTGAGGATTTTTAAAATCCTTGTTTGGATTCCTGGCGCAAGTTCATGGAGAAGAACACTGATAACTAAGCACAGTTGGAGGGAGACAGCATAGGGAATGAGACAGCAGAGATGACCTCAGGAAAGTCCCAACAAGAGGGAATGAGTGCTCTGGTAAAAGGAGGCAACGTGATACAGCAAAAGGAGATGAGGCTGAGCCAGAGCAAAAGAAGGGACTAGAAGGGGTCGGCTAGAGTGCGAACGATGTTAGAGAACAGGTTCTACTACATATGGATGATGCAGCCCCATTGTGACTACAATAATAACGAGTACAAAAAGAAAGATTGGGGCAGCTAATACATGGGCATTTTTAACCAGTTACTTAGGGAGAATAGGAGCAAAGAAGGTTAAAAAAGAAAGAAGAGGTAGTTTGTAACGTGGCAGATGGTGCCCACAAACATAGATACACAGACAGATGGTGTTTTTTTTCCACCTTAGCAAGCATTTTCTGTAAGAAGTACTCTGCGAACAGAGTAGCCCTCCTAAAATGCCTAGTTGTAATTTGGGTGTCACACATTAGTTTTAGTGGACTAGCAAGGCTGAGGTATGATTAAGAATTGAGGGTGACACGAGGGCTAGATTCCTCAGAACCATGGAGCGAAATCAACAATGAACTGTGACTGCATTTGATGACACCAACCAGGCCCTTTGGGCAATACAAACTGAAAGTGGCCTTCTTCTGCCCCAGATGCCTTGTCATGGCCACCCCAACTCAAGGCGGAAGGGAATCCGCACACGACTGGATCAAATGGCGGATGCTCCAAATTTAACAAGGGAACATGCTATAGAGTGGCATATCAATTTAGTGCCATTGAAAACATCCTCTGGTGCAATGTTTTGGGGGCTGGGGGTAGGAGGTGGCCCAGGCCTCCAGTGCCTGAGGAAATTGGAAAAGGCCAGTACTCAGGTTGAACTGTAAGTGAAGATTCTGTGGTTGAAAGAATACCAAGACCACGGTATTGAGCAAGCTGACAGTTGAATTTAAAATGGATTTAGGACACCTAACCTCGGTCTACGACAAGGCTTCTGGGCTGAGAATCTACCATTGGTAAAAGATAAGAAAGATACATTTGGAAATTGGGTTACTGGTTGACTGGGGAGTGAGCCCTCATCAAGCAGAAACCACAACCCTAGTCAGGGTAAAACACAAGCAACCCTAAATTAGGCAGTGCAAATCCCCTGGTACCGAGGAGTTAGGCTTAATTTAGAGGCAAAGTAAAAAACAAACATAAACATACCTTAAGTTGATGCTGCGCCCGGCGTTGCACCAGGTGCTTCCTCTGCTGTGTCTCTGCAGGCACTGGGGCTGCATCAGACCCCCTGTCCAATCGGGATTGGCCAGAGTGGGCTGGAAAGATGCTCGGTTCAGGGAGTCTGAGGCGTTTCTCTAGCCTGGCTGTTCAATGCAGCCGAGCTGAAGAAACCTAAGTGCACATGTGTGTTTTGGTCGGCCTGAGACGGCCAGGCAAACATATGCGCACTTAGAGAGTGCACATAGCGCTCCTCCAACCCCCGCCCATGCCCAGGCCCGCTGCTCCCTGCATACACTGGCTGCGCCAGCTGCTTAAAAATAAAACGATAATCAAATATCGTTTTATTTTTTAGCTGCTGGCTCCGCCAGTGGCGCGACGCTCCTCCGCCATTGAGGAGGAGCCACCCCTGGTTGCCCTCCACTTGGTCACTAGTGTGTTATCATTTTTCCGGTTTATTGTAAAAGACAACACATATTCATACACTTTTATAGAGCCCATTTATACTTCTAAGCACTATAGATGATTCCACAAGGCCTTCTCTCGGTATCTCTTAGCTCCTTAAGAAGCTGGCATTGCACCTAAGGCATTTCAAAACACTTGATAAAGGGACTAACTAATCAATTCTAGTCACAATATGCAGCATCGAAAGACAATTGACTATTCACATACCATGAGTTTGCTTTTAAGATGCTTCTGAAGTACATGTATTTGATAGGTTTATGAGATTAAGATTATGTTATTGTCACATTATTAAAACAATAACTTAAATGTTACTTGACCAGTGAAAATAAGGGCTTCTAATGGCATCCACGAACCCCGACAACTTTGTAAACCACGCAAGAAACCGCTAAGTTTATTATGTAGGGGAGTAGATGTGCCTAAAAGGGAAGAACTGCTGACTTTGTAATTAGCAAACCAGTTTTGAGTCCCGGCGCTGGCTCAACATCCTGTGATTCTGGGCAAATAACTTAAGGCACATTTAGGATAGACTTTTCCAAACAGTGTTTTTTTCCCTAATCACTATTTGGTAATCGCTATTCTAAATGTATGAAAGTTTTATTTTTCAAATAGCGATTGCCAGTGGGTGGCAAATCGAAATATCTCATGAATGTTAAAGAGGTAGGTCATAATTTGCAACCCATTAGGAATCATAGCCATCATAGGGGTGGCTGCCTGCTGGGGTTAGCAAATCATCATGTCTATGACTGCTTTTAAATAAAAAATCTTTTTGAAATGAAAATGAAATGCACAGGGCTGGATTAACCATTAAGCAAAATAGGCACATGCTTAGGGCATCGCAGTAAGGGGGGCACCACAGAAATTTTCCATTGCCGGATTTACAATAGGCCATATCATGCAAAACTGTAAATGGTGCAGCTGAACTTATAATCAAGTTTTTCCATCATTGTTTCATTTCGAAAACTAACATTTAATTTTGAGGTTTATTGTTTATATTTTGAATTAGATATATATGGGCAGGGCCGGCCTAAGGCATGTGCAAGCTGTGCACATGCACAGGGCCGCCAAACCCCAGGGGCCGCCACGCCAATATATATCCTTAGATACATATTTGCGTGGCGGCCCCTGGCAGGGATTTGGCGGCCTCGGGCCCCCTACCTACACTCCCTGCTCAGGGCCTCCGTGAGCCTAGAGCCGGCCCTGATATGGGGGCACTAAAATCTTTTGAATTCTTAGGGCATCTAAAGGTCTTAATCCGGCACTGGCTGCATTTCAAAAATAGAAAGTGAAATGTTTAAGTTTTATTTTTTAAGAGTTGCCAGTCGTCTGTGGGACCACTGCCTGCTCTTAAAAATATATTGTTTAACATTATCAAAGAGGAAGGGGTCCATCCGGTTTCCTAATGGGTTACTATCAATTTTGAATTGGTGGTAAAGTATTACTGTTTTGCGACTGGAATTCAGCCTCAAAACATTAATACATACCATACCGATTCGGTATTTGGAAGGGGTGCCCTAAACACGTCCCTGTCCAAATACTAAATTGCAAACACAACTTGGTAATTTGTTACCAAATCACAATTTGGTGTTTGTACATTGGAAAAAGCATGTGTGTGATTGCAAATGGCCTGACTCTGTGAATTGGGCCATATGCGACTACAAAATTGCTTTGTACACCTGGACCAAACATCTCCTTGCCTAATAAAAAAAACAGACATAACGAACCTGACAATGTGTATTGTAATCTGGTGCTAGAGTAAAGCGCTCTAATGCACCTGGGCCATGTAAGCGCTATATAAATCTGAGAAAAAAATAATATATAGCAATAGCACTCAAGACTTTGCAATCCTGAGCCAATCTAGTAGTATAAAAACACCTGCTATCACTTCATGTAACAGCCGGATAGAGTTAAGTATGCTGTACTGACCCACATCCATGACACTGAACACTTCATACAGCAATTCACATAGTTCCAGTTACTGAATGGAGCACCCAAGACACTTCTAAGCACTCTAAATAGAAAAGATATGTGTAAGTACCATGGAAAGACGAACATCATGTTCTTATTAAAGCGTCAGCTTATTTTGCCTATTCGTGTTATTGAACTTCTTAAACACAAAGAATATGTTATTGAAACTAAATAACAAATATGTGTACTCCAATATCCTTTGTTACTTCGATTTTTCCACTAGGACTCTAAACACTATATTATGTATCCCCTAACGATGGGTACATGAGTCCCCTCTAATAGTCAGTTGTTTGAATTCTCAATGGTGTTTATTCCCGGACAAAAACATGTGCCAGAGGCTTCCCATTTAAAGGTCTGTGGGTCTTCTCTGCGCTGTTTGTGTGTTACAGACTCTCTGTACAATTGGTTAGAAGGATCTCTGTCACTTGGGACAGCAGAGCAACCAATTAAGTGGGTGAGGGGACCTCTGAATATAGGACGGTAGGCCCTGGTTATATCAAATGGACTCCTAGAGGCATGTGAAAGCTCTCTACAGATCTCGGCCGAGTCCATCTGTCAAATTGATCTTTTGAGTTCCTGTGCTGAGGCTTCTTACATGGACCTAATGCTAAATAACAGAAACCTTGTAGAAAGACTTAGAATATCATGCAGTTGCCCCGTATAGCTAAATGCCTATGTATGAAATACACATGTACTCGGGGCTGTACCACGCAGTGACAGGCTGAAACCATCAGGAGAAAACAGTTGAAGCACACACTAAGGGCCTACCGATAGCAGCATTAAAGGTATTATCTGGCTTCGTCTGTCAGCCAGATGCAAATCCTTGGCAGTCTCTATGAAAGTAATGGGACCCCATCTAAAGTGCTAATTCACAGGTCAGGGAGAAGAGGGGGAAAAGATAACATGTAACAACTACTCCGAACATACACTCCCTCATGACCTCTCTATTTATTTAAGGGTTTTAGCCTCTTACATATAATCATGGGCATAACAAAACACAAATTTAGCTGTTACTCATTTTCATTCTCTTTATTTATCATTTGAATTACTTTTTCCTTTGTTAAATGTTTTTTATAACGCATTATAATTATTACAAAAATACAAAAAGACATTGCCTATGTACACAATTTTGGCAACATGAAAATTGCTTCATAAATTCATATATTAAACACAATATGACCAGGTAGAGAACAACTCCTGGCAGTCAACGGTCATTTCCTGGCAGAAAGGGTCAACTTCAAACTGAACATCAAAGCATTATGTGCGCAGAACCCCACTAGCTGTGGCCACAAACCACAAAGCAGCCAGCACTTGATGCCTCTCAGCTCTTTATTCTTTACCATCAGCCATTCTGCACATCGGGTTAAACAAAACATTGACAAAGCCAGTAGCTCTTTTGTAGGTGAAGCCTATTAGCTTTGCCAATGCTAGTTTGTGTAACTGTGTTTTTGTCTTCTTCTTTCCGATTGAAAGGCCATACATGTAGAAATGAGCAACCAAACTGGAATGAGAAGTGGCATAGTGGCAGCTCACTTTGTAACCATGGGGCTAATCACTTAGGGCCTAATTTAGATCTCAGTGGACGAGTTACTCCATCTCTTTTTTTTTTTTATTATATTTTTATTGAGATGGTTCCGGGTATCACACAAATTCATAATATAACGGGATAAAATCAGGTTTAAAAAAAGTACAAAAGACATTTCATAAATACAATCGTAGGAATCAAAAAGCCAAAATTGTTACAATCAATAGTACATAAGGGGGTACTTTCACTGTCATAAGTGAATCTTTAAGTTCTTCATCATCTAGTTTCTCTCCAGTTTTTCAGCGGAGCCCATATCTTCTTACCAAGTTCCCTCATCCTCTTTCCTTTAAAGTCATACAAACATTCCTCAGTATTATGAGTTCCCAATAGTTTAGTTAGCCACATCTGGAAAGTGGGAGCAACAGAGTCTTTCCAACCAGCCGATATTAAAATCCTAAAAACAGCCATAGATATAAAAATAAATGCTTCTGCTTCAAACTCTAGATTTAAGCTTTCGTCCCTGCCAATCAAAACCGTAGTAGGGGATAGAGTGATTTGTTGCTCTAGCAGCCCCGTTAAAAATCTTTCAATTTCATTATGTACAGGAATTAGATTCTGACAGTTATAAAACATGTGAGGTAAATCTGCAGGACCTTGATCACATCTAGGGCATCTGTCATTTTCTCTCTTACCCCACTTAAACAACTTAGCAGGCGTATAATATAAGTTAAAAATAGTCTTATAATGCTGTGCCTTTAAATTTGATGCTCTTAAAATCTTTTTATTCATCGCTAGGGCAAAATCAATATCTATATCTGAATCCCCTATTCTTTCCGCCCAATCTGATTCAATTTGTCCAATGTCATCCCCCAGGCCCTGCAAAAGGTAACTATAACCGATTTTAATCCTTTTGCCGCCATTCATAACATACTTCAAAATTGGGTTAAGCTCCTGAATACCAATCCTGGGTCTGATAGACTTAACTGTTTGTTCCAATTGTCTGTATAACAACCATTGGGACGCAGGTATACCAAATTTTTGCTGAAGCATATCGAATCCGAGTAGTTCATCCTCATACATAACATCACCCAGACATTTGATCCCCGATTCCTTCCATAACCTGCTATTACTATTCAGTCCAAGATGAGCGAAAGGATTTGACCGCCATATATCTACCATACTGTTAATTTTTGGAATCTTCAAATACCTCATTATTGATTTCCATGTGCCCCAGGCACTCAACATCACTCTGCTTTTACCCCTTTTAAAGTATCTACAGTTAATTTCTCTAGTAAGTAGGCCCACTGCTTTTCTACCAACTATTAATTCATAAATTGTAGGGTTTCTAGCTATATCGTTTGATACATCAATATCATCAAATTTAAACAGTACATTCATTTGCAATATTAGACAAGCCCAAAGATACAACCTTAAATTTGGTGCAGTCAAGCCCCCTCCCTCTAATGGTGCTGATAATCGAGCCAGAGATCTACGTATCTTCCCATATTGCCACACGAATTGTGAAAAAACAGCTTCCATTTTCTTCAGGAGGCCCTCTTCTACTAACAATGGTATGGCCCGAAAGAGGTACAGTAATTTCGGAAACATGGACATCTTCAGAACGTTCACTCTACCAATCAAGGATAAATGTGAGACGTCTATTCTTCTTAGCTCTTTATCGATAGCTGTGATCAAGGGTACATAATTTTCTTGTATTATTTTCTCCACATTCGCATTGATCCTCACCCCAAGATAGACTGCTGATTCCACATACCTCCGATCTGCTTTATAAATATTCTTAGTACTGAATATTATAGATTTTTCTTCATTTAGCTTATAACCCGAGCGGAGTCCAAATGTTTTAGCTAATTGACTCAATTCTACCATAGCCATCTGCGGGTTGATAGTAACTATTGCCAAATCATCCGCATAAGCCAATAATTTGGTAGTGTGTCCATTTAATATAACAGGGGTGATTTGGTCTGAGTCTAAAATTTCCCTTATTAATGGATCAATGTAAAGTGAGAAGAGTATAGGAGAGCAAGGACACCCCTGACGAGTGCCTCTCCTAATTACCACTTCCTCTGACTGTAGTCCCATAGTTGTAATTCTAGCTACTGGATCGAAGTACATAGCTTTTATTGCTTTCCTACACTTCTCTCCAAAGCCTCTACTGTCCAATACCTCCCACAAGAACTCCCAGACCACACGGTCGAAGGCTTTTTCAGCATCTAGGAGAATCATGGCCATTTCTCCCCCCATGGCAGCCGTCGCATCAAACAGCGAGATCGCACGCGAGGTGTGGTCTGTCGTGCCTCTCCCTGGAACAAACCCATGCTGCCATGGGGAGACAAGTTGGCCAATATACCCCCCCAGCCTCTTTGCCCATACCTTAGAATACAGTTTGGTATCCGCGTTTATCAATGAAATTGGCCGGTAAGAGCCTGGATTTACCTCTGGTTTGCCTTTTTTATGAAAAACCACAATGTTCGTCTGTTTCCATGAGTCTGGGATCTTCCCTGAGCATATTATTCCGTTAAAAAGGTCTAAAAGTAGAGGCAGAATTTCCTCCCCAAGAATTTTATAGACCTCAATAGGTATCCCATCTGGGCCTGCAGCTTTGCCTGCTGCAAGATCCTGTAAGGCTATCCTAATCTCCTCTAATGATATGTCTTTTTCCAGCTGCTCTCTATCCTTATCATCTAAAGTCGGACATGTAATTCCGGAATCTTGTCTAGATGGTACCCATCTATCCTCCTGATCATATAGTTTTTGGTAA
Organism: Lissotriton helveticus; assembly: GCF_964261635.1. Classification (NCBI taxonomy): domain Eukaryota; kingdom Metazoa; phylum Chordata; class Amphibia; order Caudata; family Salamandridae; genus Lissotriton; species Lissotriton helveticus. Next base: position 201,993,381 of record NC_136058.1, on the reverse strand, counting down.
AATCTTTGGAAAACACCCATTATCTCTCTTGGATCCGAATATTCTATACCATTCTCTTCAATCTTCTGGATATTGTTTTTATTGGAATCTTGCTTTATGCGCAACGCTAGTGCTCTGCCGGCTTGTTCACCTGTCTCATAACGTTTCGCTCGAGATGTCTGGTATTCCCTAGTCTCCTTTTGCGTGATTACTTTTAAAATATCTCCCTTGATCAACGCCATAGTTTTAGCTGTTTCACTCCCATCCTTGCCTAATCCTATTTCCTCTGTATGTTGGTTCTCTGATATTACTAACTCTGACATGAGCTTTTCAACCTTGCTTCTGTCCTCCTTCCTTAGTTTTGCGGAGCAACTGATCGTCTCCCCCCTTAAAGATGCCTTAAAAGTTTTCCATACCCCGTTCCGGGATGAGCTATATCTATTTATATCGAAAAACTCCTTCGCCCATTGCTTTATATGTTTAACAAACCTATCATCTTTCAAAAGTTTCCTTTCGAATGTCCATTTAGTTGTTCTTCTGGGTATATTATCTACTTTATATGTCATTATAAGGGGATAATGATCCGATACTAATCTTGGAAGTTTAGCAATTCTGACTTTACATAATTCTCTCGTTGAAATAAAGAAATAATCCAATTTAGAATATTTTTGAGCTGGAAAAGAGAAATAAGTATGGCCCGGGTCCCCGGGTATTTTTTCCGACCAAACATCTGACAGACCATGAGACCTTAAAAGTGAGCTTAGTGCTCTATATACCTTCTGTTTGCGTCCTATTTATTTACCTCCTTGGCTCCAATTAACCGAGATATTCATATCTCCACACAACACCAAAGGGGTACCCCAATTAGCTAGTTCACCCTCAAGCTCATCAAATACTGCTGGTTCATCTTCGTTTGCTCCATAAATCACACACACTGTGATGCCTAGGTCCAATTCAACCAAAACCCATCTGCCGGACCCGTCCGTTTTAGTTCGTCTCACCCCCCCCAGATTACATCTCCCCATAATGGCCACCCCTCTTATTGTGGATGTTTGTGACGAGGAGCCTAACAGGCTGTATCCAGGGATATTCAATAGTTTCCTTTTAGCCCAAGGCAGATGGGTTTCTTGTAAACACAGTACGTCAATATTATTAAACTTAACAAAGTGGCTCAATCTCTGTCGTTTCTTATAGTCATTTAGGCCCCCTACGTTGATAGTGCATATCCTAATGCATGACATTAATGATATAGTTTTTACTTCCAACCTGACTAATATCCATGAATTTACTGTATACCGACATCAGACCCTTTTCCATCTCAATTTGTTTCCCCTTTTTGCTCCCCTCCTCCACCCCCATCACCCTCCCTCTCCCCCCAACACCTCCCCCTCCTCCCCACTTCCCCTGGCCTCCCCCCCTACAGCCCCTCCCGCCCACCCTCCTCTCCACCCCACCCACCTCTTTTCAGAGGCGCTCAGACCAGCCGGTCTGTGCATGTGATGGTTCGCAGTGATAACTGAAGAGATTTATACTAAGACCATCATAGTTCCTGTGACTCTAATTGTCCCCTCCACCCTACACACCATCCCACTCCACACCCTACCCGTTCTTACTGTTTACCCTTTTACAGCCTTTATATGTGCTTCTACCATAACATTTCCTGCTCATATCAGTGGAATAGCCTAAGGACCTTGTGCATCCAAATATTCCTTCGCTTTTATCTCAGAAGGGAAATACAAGGTTCTCCCCCCATTAATTACTTTCAACTGTGCCGGATTGATAAGGTATGCCTGCATACCCTTGTCCTGAAATAGTTTAATCATCTGTCTTAGTCTCCAGCGTCTCTCCACCGTGACATGACAAAAATCCGGCCGAACAAAGAAGGAGAAGCCATCAACATTCTTTTTTGAGTCCAGTCTTGCCTTCTCAGAGATTGCCTGTCTCAGGTTATAATTTCCAAGAAATATTAAAATCGCTCTGGGCTTATCTCCTTCTTTAGCGTTTTTATGAACTTTAAAAGGGAAATGATGCGCCCTCTGAATCTCCTTTGCCCAATCCCATCCCTTCAGTTCAGTGAAGGCATGTTCAAACAGCTTTATTACAAAGGCCCTCGTGTCCGTATCTTCTGAACCCTCCGGTATCCCAAGTATGCGAAGGTTATTTTGCCGTGACCTATTCTCCAACGCCTCAAGTTTCCACTGTACATCAGTCAACTGTTCCCCTTGTAGATCTACTTTGTTAGAAGCTGCTGCCGTCTCTGCTTCTGTCGAAACCACTCTTTCTTCTAGATTGGTGACACGCTCTCCCAAATTCGTATATACTTTTGTCAATTTTCTTACCGCTCCTTGTATTTTCCTGACAGCAGCCTGTGATTTGCGGCTTTCCTGTCGAGCCTCCTCCCTATGCGCAATTATTTCCTGGTGTATCACCTCCAGAAGAGACATTTGCGCTGCCTCCCCTCCAGGGCTCTCCAAAAGGGAATTAGTCACCGACTGATCTCGTCTCTGTCCATAAATTCTTGGTCCTATATTCGATTTTACAGCAGTTGTTGGAGGGATATCTTCTTCCTTCTCAGGTTCGCCATCGGTGGCTGAACCGCAATCCTCTCGATCCAAGCTGCCCTCATCTTCGTCTGACCATTCCCCCCCCTCTGAGACTGAATAGAAAGCCTCACTGGGGACTTCTTTCTTATCCTCTGTACTTTCAATAGGCTCTTCTTCAGGAATCTCTTCCAACGCTAGGAGGGGAGTATCAGATTCCGGGTTCGAGATAGCTTTTGTAGTTATTTCGGTCTCTTCCACTACCTCAGCTTTTTCCTTCATACGCTCTTCTTCTTTTGCAGTATCGATGATCTGAGCAGCAGCCATCTTTTTCCCTTTTGGGCTGCCACCCTCCAATATCCCCACCTCCAGAGACTCGTTAGAAGGTTCTTTCTCTTTACTTATTTTCTGGAAAATATTCGAAATTGGGGTAGTGCCATGATTAATCTTAGCTGCTCCTTGTTGCTGTACTGTTTTCTTAGTGGGGGGTGTTAGATTATTCCTCTTAGTTCCATCTGCCTCCCTTTCAGACACTGACTCTGCCTGTTCAGCAGCAGCTTTTCTTCTCGCAGCTGCTTTGGCACTGGCACTCATTTTCGGAGTCATGACCTCTTTCCTCCTCTCCTTGTCCCCAAACTGCTCCTTACCACATGCCTTGTCGTCCCAATCGCTTTCCTCAGTTTTTATTGCTGCCTCCAGAGTGCCCCGTAATTTTCTACTTTCCAATTGCAACTGCGCGCTTGTCTGCGTGGATCTCAAACGTCTCTGCCTCTGCCGATTCCCGAGAAGCAAACGCCGCCCGCCTCGCGAGCTCCGCCTCCACTCGGCAAACTCCGTGAGCTCCGCAAGCAGGCCTGCCCCTGCCACGCTTCCCGACGTAATCCTTCCTGCAGCCCGCGCTAGCTCCCGCAGAAGCCGTCTGAGCGGCTGGTGACAGGTGAGAAGCATATGGCAATTTTTCCCCTCCAGCGATTACAGTGTTCTGGTTACAGTTCACGGGCTGTGCGAGGATGTGGGTTCTTAGTCCTGATTACCGCACATTGTTAAAGCCGGGATCTCTCCAGTTTCACTGCTGCCCAGCCGTCCTAAGCGGCCGCCATCTTGCCTCCCATCCGCCGACGAGTTACTCCATCTCAACGGTGATGCACCCCGAAGTATAAATCCCATTATATACTATAGGATTTATATTTCAGGGGATGAGAGTAACTACTCCTTCAAGATCTAAATCAGCCCATAATCTTCATGTACATAAAGTGTAATGTAATCAAGCACTATATAAGACTGCAAAAGTTATGCAGATTACATTAATTCCCATTTGTGCCTGCAGAGGGACCCCCATAATATTATAGCCTTCTATATTATGTAGCATCTTCTATTTTTTTTTAAACACTCAATCAATATTGAATCACCACTAAGAAGACTAAGCAAGTACCTCTGGTGACTCAGACACACACGATCCCACAGCAGAGCTGTCCCTCGAATTACATGCTTGTTAAAGATTCTTAAGACACCAGAATTATCTATACAGATTAATCTACTGTCCCAGACTGTCTTGGTAGTGTGAACTTTAAAACAGTAAGAGCTCTGCGCTCATTGAAGTGTGTCATAAATATTAATTGGCTAGCCATTCACACCTCCCACGAGTTTGAGATTTAAAAGATAATCAATGAAGGCGCCATGAGGTGAACCTTGTAAGGGACAGCTGGAGAGGATGCTTCATAGAAACACACTTTAATGTGAACTTGTGATTTCCAAATACAAACCTTTTCCCGCCTTTGTGGAGCTGTGAGGGCAATTTGAGATATAGCTAATCACATTTCATACAACTATAAAGGCATGCAGTCAGGTAAGGTTTGAGGGGAAGCAAACATTCAGCTGATACAGGGAAGGAAGCCCTTCTGCAAAACACATTTTCACAGCTTTGGTAGTTTAAAGGGAAAGTGTATTTTTGTCTGGTAGAAAGTTTGTTACATGAATAGTGGTAGGCGCTATGTGTGTCATCTTTGGAGTATGAGAGAGTCAGAACTTTTTTGTGGCCCTGGCCAAGAGCAAAATGTAGAAGAGGGAGAAAGAGAAAGGTAGGAAAACAATAGCAAAGAGAAAATTAGAGAAAGCATGAAGAAAAGAACCTGCAAAAATGAGCTAATGGGTCAGTAATAAGGTGGAATCAAGAGAAACGCAGCCTTGGTATTCAGTAACTCCGGCATTAGGTAGCACTGCTGGCAGGATCCTAGTAAAATCCCTGGACCTGTACAGCATCTTAATTTCTGGTTTATGGATTTCCTTCTTTAATGATACTCCTCAACTGTGCTAATGCAGTCTGTTCAAAACAAAGAACCATGTACACAGTTTTAAAGACCTATAAAGAAAATGTACATGTACATAGCTTTCATGTCACAGGGGTAGCTTTCATTTACAGATATGGAATTCTTAAGTCAGGTTTGTTTCACAATATAATAACTTGACCTTAATTTCTATTAGCATGTCAGTCACATTCTGTTTTCTTTTCCTGCACTGTTGATCTTACAAGTCTCACCATGCCACACTGTGATGTTGGATTTACGAAGTGATGTCACATTAGTGTCAGTATCTTTGATAGTAAAGTGTCAGGTTTTAAGGTTTTGACAGTCTCATGTACATTCCTTAAAGTGATGTCTAAGTCTGATGTCATTTTGTAGTCTTATTATCAAATGTACTACAGAAACAGAGGTATGCTCTGTATATATGACCCACCCCCTCCACCTACACTCTAATTGAGTGCATTCAGTAAAAATGTCATAATGGTTAAACTTGTGAACCCTGTTGTTTTCTATACCTCGTGTGTAGTGCTACTTAATGATTCGTGTCAGAGGGATGTGTCACTAAATCACAGAATTGCATTAAGAGTAACATTTGCAAAAATAATCTTTTTTGCTTTGGTTGTATGCAAAATTTTGCAGTGGTAAATACCTCTGATTTTGGTTGCTGCGTCCGCATACATTGTCAGTTTCCTGCCGCACATACCGTTGGCTGCAGCGCACAGAGTCCTTACACTGCGGCACACAGAGAAAAAAAACTAGAGGGAACATTGGTTGTAAGTAGTTTTTCCACAAAGTTATTCAAGATTCAGAAATCTGCTTTAGCATTGGGAGTAAGTGGTAACCTCCACAACAGAGTTGGACTATATATAAACATGTATGAACTGTCTGGGTTCTCTTTTTTCCACAGGCCTAATATGAACTACTTTTAACTTCTATGATTTAGGGTAAAAGGTGGGCCTTTGCTGTGGTATTTGTGGACATTGATTCCCTCCTGGGTGTTTGTATTGCCTTCAGTGGTACTTTTATGTCATTTTACTAGCCTAATACTTGTGGTAGAAATGTTAGAACTTCATGTGATGACACAAGGTTTGAAGGTTAATGGATGTAACCTCATTAATTGTCATATGGATCAAACGCTGTCTAATATTACTAATTATGATGTCATTGCATCAGTGGCTGTGTGATGCACTTTCATTACCTGTGCTTTTAGTTAAATGAAGAAAGTGGTCAGTACCAAATCAGGCTACCTAAAAGGTTTCTGTTGAGTAATTCAGTGTTTCCTATAGTAAAAAGTATTTTTAGAGGTAGGGTATAGCCTTCCTTCACAATATGAAGAGATATTTTATTTGGAGTAACAAGTGTAAATGATACATATGCCACCATAACAAAAGGCCCTATTGAGCAAGTTCCTTGCCTTTGGTATCACATTATCTGGTAAAGACAGGATCTAGCCACAGAGTCCTTACTTTAAAATATCCTCCAGGCATGAGACTGAATCCGGAAACATTTTTCCCATAGCACGTCCACGCGTCGGCACTCTGCACAGTGTCGTCCATCAGATGTGATGTGAACAGAGTCCATATAACTCTCTTGCTGATGTCAGTTTCTTCTGTGACTATTTTCCGCACTCGAAACACGGAGCCACCTATAAATGCTGAGAATTGGATAGTGGCCCAAATACAAAACAAAGACACCAAAGTGTCAAATAACTATTAATCCAGTATATGAATATCCCAACACCAACCTGGAGACGAAAGAGAACCCATATATGTAATAAATACTGGGCTATTCCTAACCTTGTATTTTTATTTAAAAGACCATAATAATTGAGACCCAAAAGGACTCAGTTCGCGGAGCAGGGAGGATGGGCGAGTCATTAAGGAATCAGCAGCTAGATCCTGTCTGTACCAGATAATGCATTACCAAATGTAAGTAACTTGCTCATCTGATAGAGACATCTTGCCGCAGATTCTTTACTTTAGAATCAAATAACAAAGCCATACCATCCCCGGAGGAGGGTCTGTAAATAATAAACATGAAAAGTCTCTTACTAAGAGCAACCCGGCCCAAAATAAGAGAGAGAGGATCGAACATTTATAATAATACAGGTCTGTAGAATCCATAGAAGGGGCAATAGGTAAATAAAGTTGCAAGATTCTTGAACCATTGGATTAACATACTCATGTCAGAAAGACAAGACTGTTTTTAGGTTCAAAATGATTTTATTAAGTTATTTTGCAAACAGAAAAAGTAGACAAATACAATACAGAAGGAATAAATCATACATGCGTAAATAGTGAAAATATCAGCATCAAATATAGGTAGCCAAAAATGAATAGGAATGAGGGAAAGGGAAGGGGAGGGCGATGGGAAGTACATATCGTATTATCATAAAATAAAACAATATAGAGTCACAATCATATTGAAAAAAAAAAAAAAAAAGATGGTAAAGTAATGGAAATTAATCATTAAAATACAGAAAATGAGACTTAATCATGTCAATGCAGAACATAAGAGTCAATAGGAGACCAAAAAGATTGAAATGACTGCGAATTGTGAATAACACCTTTGAGAGACAACTGAGCACCTTTTCTCGTAAAGATAATCCATGACCACCAAGCATGCACTGAAAGAGAAGAAGCATCTTTCCAACAAAAAGTAATGGATTTTAAAGCAGCTGTGATTAAAAAATTAAATAATTTAGCTTCTGCCTCATTAAGAGGATGGGAAAGGGCAACCGATTTACATATTAACATAGCATAGGAAATATCATCTTGCAAAGGCAAAATTTTCAAAATGACATTCCAGACTTCTAACCAAAATTTCATAATAACTGGGCATTGAAATAACATATGACGAAGTACCCCAGAACTCGAATTGCAATGCCAACAAACATCAGATGTTAACAGTTTCGCATGGTATAATCGAGATGGGGTCCATAAGGCATTAAATAAAACATAAGCATTAGTCTGATAAAGAGACACCGGAAGCCATCCAGAGATACTACTCAGCCATATGGAGGACCATACGTCTTCTGATAGGGAGAGAGAGAGTTCAGTATTCCAGAAAGATGATATTGCACCAACATTTGAGCCCCGGGAGGAGGCGAATTTTTTATAAAAAACAGAGACAGCTTTGGGGGAGGATGTAACAGCTGTAAGGTAAATTAATAGGTAATTAGTGGTGGACTTGGGAATACCATTGGGAAAGGAGTCCAAAATCGAATTACATAAAGATTGGTATTTGGAGAAATCCGAAGCTGGGATATCAAATTTCAACCGTAGTTGTTCAAAAGGAATAAAGGCATTTCCACAAAACACATCTTTCAGATAAAAAATTCCCTTTGACATCCATGAGGACCAAAAATTAATGTTTCTGTTTAGCTTAAGTAAAGCACTATGCCACAAAGACAAGTGGACTGTAGAGAGCAAAGGTAACTCAAAATTAGAATCCAAATCATTAATTATCAATCTAGAGGATTTGATTATAGATGATAGATGAACAACCTTAGAGACAGATGACATTGATATCAAAGAGGGGAGTGGAAAAGGACGAACAATCGAAGACTCAATATCAAACCAAATTGGAGGCCTCACCACATGTGAATGTGTAAACCATAAGGCGCTTTGTTTCAAAATAAAAGCTTTATGGTAGAGGTAAAAGTCTGGAAGGGAAAAACCAGCCTGGGATTTAGGAAATTTCAATTTCTTGTAAGCAATACGAGGTACCTTGTTAGACCATAAAAATTTAGATAACAGTTTATCAATATTTTTATAAAATTTGAGAGGAAATTGAGTGGGAATCATGGCTAATGAGTAGAAAATTTTTGGTGCAATATTCATTTTTATAGCCTCCATTCTACCCCACCAAGTGAGATAAAGGGGCGACCATTTGGACGATTTGTCTTTGATATAATCAAGTATAAAATCACTATTAAGTTTTAAAGTGGCTGGCAACGAGGAGGCAAATAGGATGCCTAAGTATTTCAGTTTACTGCTCTGCCAAAGAATATCGGTGTTTGGTAACATATTCTGGGTACAAAAAGCATTCAGAGGAAAAAATTCCGTTTTACTTACATTCAACTTATAACCAGAAACCATTGAGTATTTGTCAATAATATCCAAGAGTGAGGGAACAGAGGAAATAGGATTACTAATAAACAACAAAACATCATCTGCATAGGCTAAAGTTTTAAGAGTGACATCATTTATCGCAATACCTTGAATATTATCACAGAGTCGGATATAATTAAGAAAAGGTTCAATTCCTAATAAAAATAACAGTGGGGAAAGGGGGCACCCCTGCCTAGTACCTCTAAAGAGGGAAAATTGAGTGGAAATGTGTCCATTAATAAACAAACGAGCAGTAGGGGCAGAATATAAAGCAGAAATCATACGAATAAAATGGGTACCAAAATTAAAAGATAATAAGGTTTTAAATCAAAATTGCCAATGAATTTTGTCAAAAGCTTTTTCCGCATCTAAAGCCATCACACCCGCAGGGGAAGCAAGATGTGGGCACTGTTCAATAACATGTAATAGTGCCCTAGTGTTCTTAGCCGAATACCTATGTTTCATAAAACCAGATTGATCTGGGTGAATGATTGAGTGAAGGATGGGAGCCAATCTAGTGGCAAGGATTTTAGCATAAAGTTTACAATCCTGATTAATTAGGGAAATGGGGCGATAATTTGCAACTTGGGTAGGATCTTTATCAGGTTTGGGCAGAACAATGATCAGAGCTTCTGTAAAGGAGCCTGAAATAGTGCCAGAGGAACCAAAATGGGAAAAAAGTGCACTTAAATAAGGCAAAAGGTGAGATTGAAACTCTTTATAAAACTCAGCTGGGATACCATCTGGGCCAGGTGATTTATTCTTGGGAAGTGACTTAATAGCAAGTAAAATCTCATCACATGTAATTGGAGAATCTAGGCCCATTCTGTCTGAGGGAGAAACTTGAGGTAAATTACAATTATTTAAAAAGGAATCAATTAAAGAATCATTACAGGGGGCTGGTTGACTATATAGGTTAGAATAGAAACGTAAAAATTCATGGGCAATAGCATCATGGGAAGTAGCAACTTGACCTTGAGGACCATGAATTGAAGTTATTTGAGTTTTATCCTTCTTGATACGTAAATAATTTGCAAGAAGTTTTCCTGATCTATTGGAATTGAAGCGAAACTTTGCGTTAGACTTCGTAAGTTGGATTCCTGCTCTAGTACTAAGTGTAGCATTGAATTCATAACGAAGCTTTTGTAATTTAAATTTAAATTGAGGGTCACTAGAGGAAATAAATAATCGTTCATACTTAGCAATTTGCTTTTCCAAATGTTTAATATTAATGTTAAATTGTTTGTTCTCATGGGCCATAATAGAAATAGAGGTACCCCTAATGAAGGCCTTAAAGGCATCCCATCTATTCACAAGGGAAGTCGAGCCCTCAGGGTTAAATAAAAAATAGTCTTGAACAGCTTGTAAAAGTTTAGACTTATGTTTATCATTAAGTACTATATTCATGTTCATACGCCAACGACTTTGCTTGGCATAAGTTGAGGAAATATTTAAGACAAAAGAAATTAAGGCATGGTCCGAAATATCAATGGTACCTATAGTAGGCTTGGTGGCTGATTGAATTAGGGAAGGCGAAAGCAAGAAATAATCAATCCTGGAGTGCGAATTATGGGGATTAGAGAAAAAGGAAAACCATTTATCAGTAGGAAAATGTAGCCTCCAGATATCAGCCAACTTGGTTGTATGAAGGAAAGATCTAAAGGCATGAAAAACTTTAGGAGGTCGGTATTTTGAAGTGGAGAGCCTATCAAGTAACGGATCAATAATCACATTGAAATCTCCCCCTACAATTAAAGGAACTTGTCCCAACTTCAGAACTTCAGATGTTAACTTAGACCAAAAAGAGGGATCGTCAGCCGTAGGGCCATATATATTAAGCAAAAAGAACGTAGAATCATAAATTTTAACTTTAACCACTACATATCTACCGTCCGCATCCGTGAACTTACTAAGAACCTGGCAGTGCAACCTCTTTGCAAATAAAATAGCAACACCATTTTTCTTGTCAAGCGCAGGAGAAGAAACAATGTTATCTACCCACTTTTTCTTCATATAGCTTAAAATTTTGTCATCAACATGTGTTTCTTGAATAAAACAAATATCAGCTTTGCACATACCCAAATAATCCAAGATTTTGGTACGCTTAACTGGATGCCTTAAACCTTTAACGTTAAGTGAAACAATGTTAACATTGTGAGTATCAGCCATTAGGAGTTAGGAGGAAGAGGATAGAAGAATGAATCAGAAGAAGAGGAAATGAAAAATAGCCACGAAAAAGAGCGACTCTAAGTATAGAGCAAGAAAAGGAAAGACACAAAAGGAAGAGACACAAAAGGGATGAAAATTGACAAACAAGATACAAAGACACAAAGAAGAATACAGAGACGCACACCCGTTTTGCAAGCATGGCCAGAAAACCGTTGGAGCCCGTGAAGAGAGAAAAATTCAAATGTCAGGATAAATCAGATTATGAGCAGTCAAGTAACCGGATCATGAGTGTCCATTGATGATGAGGCTTGCTGTTCCAGAAAGAGACGTGGATCTTCAGGACGGTGAAAAGATTTAGAAAAGGAGTCTTTCCAAACTCTCATCGTAGAAGGATCAAATAGACCATACTTAAAACCAAGGCTTCTCAATTGTGGGCGGAAAGAAGAAAATTCCTTGCGAATAGCAACAGTTTCTTTAGCAAAATCTTGATGAATGAAGATTTTACAACCATTTACCAAGAGTGAAGGAATGACTCTTGCTGCTTTCCTGATAAGGACCAAGTGATGGTGTCGCAGAACCTTAAAGATCATTTGCCAGGGCTTAGTGTGGCGAGGATTTCTATGCGAAGGGATTCTATGAGCCTTATCCACTTAAAATTTTTCAGGGAATTTAATGTTCAGGAGGCCAGGTAGCAGAGATTCTAAATATAAGCGACAGTCCGATCCCTCAATCTCCTCAGGAAGGTTGAAAATACGAAGGTTGTATTGTCTATTACGGTTTTCCAACTCCAGCAAATGAGTACGCAATGGTACTATTTGACTCACTAAGGGAGTAAAAGAATCCAATTTAGTTTTATTGTCCTGAATTTTGATAGCATTATCAGAGACTTTCATAGACGTAGAAGCCATTTCTTTACGAATATTTTTCAGTTCAGTCGCAATCGTATCCATATACATGCGCAGCGCTTGAATTTCCTCCAAAATTAGATTAAGTGACTGTTCAGAAGCGTCATTAGCACTAGATTTGGATGGAGTAGGTGATACCTGTTTTTTCCTTTTAGGAGCAGCAAAATTTTTATTTTCCATTTTTGAGGTGAAAAAATAACCTTTTGCGCCAAATAAATACACAATAAGAAAAAACACCTCAAAATTTGGTAAATATAAGGGAAAAAAGGCATGAAATTCCCAAAAAGCTCTTGAGAAGGGCTGGTGCAGCAGCTAAACTAAGTTGTGGGTGTGGCTAGGCCCAAGCCAGGCCCTTTCTTTGTAATTACTCCGCCCCCTAGGGAGAGCAAACCGGCAGTAACTGAAGCAGAGGCAGGGGAGAGGAACCAAGAAGCCAGCTGAAGCACTTCCCCACGATAAAATCGCCCAAAAAGCAGTCTCAAGGTAGGAATCAGGTATAGATAGGCAGCGCTGCTAGAAAACAAAATATCCTGACTGAAAATTCGTCGTTAGAAGGCTGATTAAGCCGGCGAACTCACGGAGCTCCTGTGGTGGCGGCCATCTTGGTCGACGCGCTCGCGCGACTCCCAAGACAAGACTGTTTTAAGATCTCTCCTAACGATAACTGTGTACAGAACCACAGTAACAAAAATTATAAGGCAATAAACGAATGGGGAAGATATCACCCATGCCAATAAGACTTTGTCTTGAACCACATGGTTATATATTCAAATCTGAACAGGATGTTCAACCTATGAACCCAGAACAGCCAGCCGTTCTGCTGAACCAAACGTGTAAACCACCTATAGACAGGACTGCTCTTTAACCGCTTCCGCGCTACCACGTTTTCCCGCTGTGCGCTGGAATTTCAAAAATGCACTGTTTATGACAAAGCCAGCTCGTCATCCACGTAGCGCAGGTAACGCCCATGACGAGCTGGCTTTGTCATTAGCGCGGAAGGGGTTAAAGACCACACAGAAAATCGATCCTCTATGGAGAAAACAAATGTTTATATAAAAGAAAAGTCAAAGACAGCATTAGCCCCCTATTGACATAGAAGCAGTCTTTCCAGAGAAAATATATATGCTAAATACAGAGATGTATAGCGACATAGGAGTAAAATAATCGAATGCCTATGTATCAACAAAAGAGAATGTATTTTAAAGATAGCTGAAAGAGAAATAACCCGCAGGGAACAGTGACATAACAGAATGTGACCATAGTGGAATAATACACTTAGAAATGCAACAGGGTGAGGCAGGCCATTAGGAATGCGTATCCGGACTTCCCGGCAGAGCCCGCCACTCTTCGTGCCTTACAGGCGATGCTGGCGAGTGCAGACCGTCAGGGCCTAATTACAAAATTGTATTATGCATCACTGTGTGAGTGTGAGCAGCAAGAGCACCCCTCATTTGTAAAATGGCAGGCAGTGTTAGGAGACGCTTTCACTCATGATATGTGGATAGCATGCTGTACACTCACTGGCTGTTTGACGGCTAACTGCAACTAGTGAATTATACATTTTAAGTTTTTGCACCAAATATATTATACCCCGATGCAGCTTTTTAAGTATGGATTACGGGAAAAGGCTAATTGTGTGCGGTGTGGAGTAGCGGATGCAGACTTTATGCATGTGGCGTGGCAATGCAGAAGTGTGCTTACATTCTGGGAGGAAGTGACAAAGATGCTAACGGATATCACGCAGGAACCGGTACATTGCACCCCTGCAATTTGCTTACTAAGGTATGTCAAATGCTTCAAGCCCTGCAATAGGCGAATAATTGCTATTTCTACCCTTTTTGCAGAAAGAGCTGTTGCACAATGCTGGGGGGGGCGACAGCGAGCCCGACTAAGAAAAAATGGCTCCAGGAGCTGCTGTATTGTAAGGCTCAATTACAAACATATGAGGAAGAACTGCCTGAGGCATCCTGTCCAAAAGGCTTCTGGGCCCCACTGACAGTGTATCTACTTGCTTGTCCGGATTTCGAGTGATTGATTGTAAATGGGCCTGGGATGACTACATATTTGGGCTCCTTTATTAACCCTAGCACTGCTCCAGGGTAGGATCGTAAAAGTGCTATATTGCATTTGATGATGATTCTGTTCGTATTTTGCGACATGTCTGCTTCCAGGTCATTAGACTCTTTGGATGCTAACCTTTTGTTGATACTCAGTCAAATGTAGGATTGGACCACTTTAGATGTTATCGCTACCAGTCTTGGGTCAGGGGGGAGGGGATGGAGTGGGGGGCTTGTTTATTTCTTCTATGTTTGCTGTTGGCATATATCATAATGCGATGTGAGACAAGTTTGACTGATGTTTCTTTTCTTCATGAAAACCAATAAACATGATTTAAAAAAAGAAATGCAACAGCATCCAACCCATCAGAGTAATGCAAGTTGCCTAACAGACCACAATTAAACCATGGCAGTGTAAAATCGAATAAGATATCGAGTAAGCCTAGCCCACAAGAAGATTTGCACAAGACCTTGCCTTACAAATAGAGAGTATCATTGATGGACTGGTAAAAGCTGAAAGGATGAATATTAATTTGCCTAACCCTACAGGAGCCACCACGTTGCCAAGTGAGAACCCAACCTACAACCCCTAAAGGCAACAAATAAGGCAACGAGTTGTTTACCAGATACTACAGTCAGGTAGATAATGAAAGGAATCGCCATGTAAGAGAGCAATAATCCTGCATATCAGGTCTTCTGGGAAAGGTAAAACTACGAGGCCCACGCCTCTCTCCTCAACCTACAATAATCCTAGGTAGAAAGGAAATGGTACACCACAGAGGGAAATATTCTCAAACAACCTTCTCCAACAGAAAGAATAGATCACTAAAGATACTATATCTGTCTGAAGGCCTACAATAACCTGATATCACAGCAGGAAAGTCAGCAACCAATAATGCGGAGGGAACACGAACATGCTCAAGAACACTGGCCATAAGGCAGTACCTGAACAGCAACATAATGCCATAAAATTTCACAAGACAAGTGTTTGCTAATAATGTTCTATTTTTAAAAGACATGGAGAACCTCATCTAACACACAAACACAAGGCCTGTACCAGGGTACAAGGAGAAGCACTTAATTACAATATAGGCTTTAGGTACCTTCTGTGAAAATACCAGAAAGAATATTACGATAGACGGGATACGGCCATTACAACGAAGCCGTTTCCACGAAATCGTTAACCACGCATGCAGTACAACGCATGCGTGGTTACCACGAAAGCCTTTACCACGCATACCTTTACTACGAGGTTTGTAGTAAAGGTATATGTGGTAAAGTAAAAAAGTTTAAAAAAATGGGGGGCTTGGGGGGGGTCTCCCCCCCAAAAAAAAAACTCACCTGAAGTCACGTCGTTTAAGAGAAATCGGAAAAAACCTTCCGCTTTCTCTTAACGACGTATGACGTCACCACGCCACCAATCGAGGAAAATGTTATGAGTGGTAAACGAATTCCGTTGTAACGCATGCGTGGTAAAGGCATGCGTTGCAACGGAATTCGTTGTAACGTCATACATTCGGATAGACACCCTAGAGATGTTCCCTACAAAACATATCAAGAGCATCTTCTTTGCACCTAAGCTCATTAAAGGGTGAAATTGTACACCCCATGACTCCATTGGATTCAAGTTCAAAAAAACCACCAAGAACTGCCCTATACATAGAGTAGAACTCAGAGCACTCAACATGAGACAAACAGTGCATACGCTGAGGCAACCGCTGTCAGTCCATATATAAACATATGTAAATGTATATATATATATATATAAATAAATGCCCATTTGAAAATGCTCACAACAGCATACAAACAATACCCCACATAGAGTAAAGTATATACCAAAAGGGTATCACTTTTGAGCCTAAACACTTCTCCAGAGTAATTCAAACTGTAGGACCTGTATAACAGGGCTCAGATAAACTATATACCATAAATTAAACATGGAAAAACTGTCATCAACAGAGTCCAGCACTTCTTCAGCTAGCAGAATAACCAAGAAAACCACTTATTGTGGAACATAACTTCTGTAATCCCAAGTACCGGAGATTAAAAAGGACTAGGTATCAATAACCTTTGTATCAAGCGAAAAATTAACCTGGACATACCAGTTGAAATACATCATAACTCAGTCGTGTAGATACCTCGGTACACAAAATCAACACCAAACTCAAGCTTTCAAAATAACTTAAGACAGCTTATCAGATCGGCCCACTCTGAATTAGCCTGTTCACCAAATGAGTGGGCAACATCAAATGGCATATCTTTAAGGCTCTCCTGCACAGGCTCTGAAAACCCAGACTGATGCAGCCATGCATGTCTGCGGAGAGCAACTGACTGAGCCATGGCTCTATCTACAGAATCCGAGGTGTCCATACTACATTTGATAATGAAACTTTCTACCTCCCGGCCATCTTGCAACACCTGCAATCACTCATTCTTTGCTTCCTCTGATAGAGAATGCGGCCTCTGCACCACAGAATCCCAGAAGGCATGCAAAAACCTACCATTAACATATAAAGTGTTAAGAGATCTCAAAGTCGAGCTTACAGAAAAAAATAAAGTCCTCCCACAAACTTCTAACCATCTGGATTCCTTGCCTGATGGAACTAAAGGAAGGGCATTAGGGTCCAAACAAGCTGTAGCAGCTTGAACCAACAGTCCTTTTGTAGTAAGATGTTGCAGGAAACAATAAGGGTCCCCGGGGAAGGACGATCCCCATGGCCCACAGCTCAGTCAACTGGAGCTCTTGACACAGGCTTTGCCCAAAAGAAGGTCATACAGAGACTCAGTAAAAAGGGAGCACAGGTTCCACCCCGTCTCGCCTTCATGAAGAATATTCAGCACGGAACCCTTGGATAATTCCACTAAAGGAAATTGGCAATCCAACACCACAGCTGCCCTTTTCAATACTTCAGCCAACAAGACAGTTTCCTCCGTTGCCATACCAGAGGAGAAAGTAATTCTGAAACTGGGGAGGCCTCTAATGCACTAACCTCCCCCAGTTCAGTCAGCCAATTCCCAACCACAGGAGGCTGGACAACATCATGCAAATTATTTTCACCCCCAATAGTCTCCCCTTCATATTCCAAACTGTGTATTCCCATAGAAAAATAGACAAAGGCTGAAAAACACCATAAAGAAAGCCCAAAGAAGACGGCACTGTTGGAACAGTGCCCAGCGCGTTCCGACGCCGCTGCTGCATAGCCTTGATGTCGGAAATAGGAATAGGATCAACGTCTACTGGTGCCGCTGACATCGCTGGCTGGGCACCAAAGAGTCAGGGTTGGCATCGACTGACGTCGCTGATTTCTGTGGCTGAATGGAAGCCGAAGGTGTGAAGCCCAAAGGCCTGTGCACCAACGCTGTCTCGAATCCAGCAAAGGATTCAGAGACCCCAACTGTCATCGAAGGTGAATCCGCCTGTGAAGACCCAGTCAGGGTACATCTTGCCACCTCGGGTCCAAAGGGCTCACCAGAGTAAGACTGATAAAACCATTTGTAGGGAAAAATAATATTCCCTCATTTGGTCTAGAGTCGCCCCGGCTCCAGGATATTTAGGGAGGCACGGGGAAGACTCTTGTAAGTGCTCCTCAACTGATAGTTGGGAGACAGCATCAGACTTATGTTTTGACCATTGGGTTCTTGGAGCCTTCCCTGACGTTGACAGAGATGATCTCTCACCCAAACAACTCCTCGACCCGTCCCTGGACTTCAGTGAGGAATGACGACATCGCAGGTTCTCAAAAAAGCACGCCTCTAGGAGTTTTATACGGTGCACTTTCAATGCCTTCGGTCAAAGAAGTTGGCATTAACTGAATTCCACGGAGTTGTGGTGTTCTCTGAGGCACCACAAACATGCGGTATGCGGATCCGTGATTGACATCTGTCTATCACAATTTCCACAGGGTTTAAACCCAGATGACATCATCTGAAAATAGCACTTTGTTCTTGCAACAAGACTTTGAGATGGGCCTGAAAAAACAGCCCTGAACTGCTCCGGATCCACTGTGTAAGTGCGGAGAAGAATGAACTGACATCAGCGAGGGCGCTATATGGATTCCGTTGACGTCACATTCGGTGGATGACATCATTGCGGAGTCGCACAACGCCCTCTGCCGGAACGCGAATGTCCTCTGGGAAACAGGTTTCAGATCCAGTCCTGTGCCTGAGGGAGATTCTAAAGGAAGGAATCTGTGGCTAGATCCTTTCTCTACAAGATAATGTGTTACTGAAGGTAAGTAACTTGCTCAATATGGTTTTTTGGTGTGGGGCATATGCATCATTTACACTTGTTACTCAAAATAAAATATCTCTTCATATTCTAAAGTAAGGTATCAGCGGCTAGATGTCTCTATAGGATATTTCTTACAAGGAGTTAGACACACTTGTGGCTCAGCACGAAAGCACATTGGGGGGGGTTTGTACCTCCATTTTATTTTATTTTGCATTTCGTCTGGCAAAAGACGTACAAACTGGTTTGCCAGAAAGGAGCATTTCACTAGGCAACGCTTTTATGCAATTTTTGTCCCCTTAAAAATTTGATCTTTCAGGGAATCTAAAAATAATGCTGCGGAAGGGGCTGCAGTGCTCTCTACCCAGGGGGAAGTTTAACTTTAGCTTCAGCATATGGAAGAAACACAAACGACCAGAATGCAAGCAACTGCTGGTTGCAATGTTTGTGTGTGTGTGCTATTTTTGGGACACAAGGACACAATTTGCACAATTAAGCACAATTTAACTTAATTTTTCTGAAATTTCGAGTTGTTACTCAAATGCAAATTACATATGTTATGTGACAACTCTGTGTGACTTGGGACTAGTATGATGGGTTAGAAGGGGGAGAATCACACAGGGTTGTCACATAATTTATAGCACTATTTCTTTAAAACACAGAACGTTTGAATTGCATCGATCGTTGAGACGCCTCTTTTATTTATCCATTTCAGTGACCCCTGACGAAGGGCCTCTTAGGCCCGAAATGCATTGGGTGGAACCCACTTCGACGTGTATGATTCATCATCACGTGTCGCTGTTTGAAGCCCGGATGAGCATACAGGAGACATATGAAAATGTTTAATAAAAGAATCATGCTGGAATAACGCTGTCTTTGAGTGATTAAGGAAGTTTGGATTAATCTTGGAGTAAGGTTTTGCTAATAATGGTGTATCATGAAAAAGTGAACTATCACAAAAGGAGTAAATCACAGTGAGGATATATTCCTGAATTACACAGTGCGACAGAGGGTGCGCCGTTACGTACTCTTGCAAAGTTGGCATTTTCTTGTCTCAGCCATTTGGTACCTGCAGCATGTTTCCTGTGTCACATGACAAGGTGTACCTGGCTGGTGGTCTTTGTATTTTGCTCCCAAACAGTGAAGACAAAGGAGATTAGATGTTGGCAGGATGGGCCATCTCTCACTTGATGAGGGGGAGGTGTTGTTACCTATCACCTTTACCCATCACAAAGGCTGTGCCATAGCACACTCGCAAAGGGTTAGATACCAGTCTATTGTGATTCCAGACAAGCTGGGGCCAGGGCAAGGAGGCAGGAAATCCCAAACACCTTTTGGGGTGGAACTCTCCAGAACGTTTTCCTATCTCAAAGGTAGCACCAAGGATAAATAGTGGACTCTCACGTTCAACTCTTCAGTACACTTCTGGACCTGTGGAAGACTCAGAAGAACTGCTGTGATGCTCTGCAAGAAGGACTGCTACACTGCTGCCTTGTGCCCTGAGTGAAAGGACTAGGCCTGCATCTTGAACCCAAGGGCTAGTTGTCTGGCCTCCTAATCAGAGCCTCGTGGACCGAAAAGACTCCTACCACATTGAACCCAGCACCTGGGCTCTGTGACTGCTGTGAGACCTACCCCCCAAATGGAGCCACCCCAGTCCTGGACCCTTGGAAGTGGGCATGAAGGTGCTCTGCTAGCCCAACTGGAATCCTGTGAGCAGAATTAATGCAGCATAACACATCTCCTTGCAGCCACTTTGGAACTGCTGCTGCTCGACGCATCCCGAATGCAGGACCTCCCATCGCAGCCCGCAGCATCCTCAGACCTCCCACTGTGGGACACATCTTCGCCACAGGCCATCGCATTAAGAGCCCTAATCTATGGCATCCTCGATGACTACCCAGGACTCCACTTGCTGCCCTGCAACTACTCAGAAGCCCTTTGGCGTGATGCATCTTTAACTCAGGATCTCGCATCACTCGGCATAGCCAGGATTTATGGTACTTTTCTTCAGTGAGCTTAACTTGGTCCCTGTTTCAGCCCTCACTCCATCGCAGTTGGCCTGAACTTGTGGCTTTGTCACGGTCCGGCATGACCAGATAAGCACAGTCGTCGTTTTGTACTTTTGGTCATTATTTTCACTTACATCTTTAAAATTGTATATCTGCAGTTCTATTGATTAGATTTTGCTTTTGTTTTGGCCTCAAATAATGTATTAAAGTTTACTCTATCTTTTAAATTGGTGTGGGATTCTTCTTGGTTGTGTTTACACTTTAGTACTATTTGAAGTGCTGCATAAATAATTTACACATTGCCTCTAAATTAAACCTGGATGCTTCGTGCCAAGCTACCAGAGGGTTAAACACGGGCTCAATTGGGGTTTGATTGTGTTTCTTCCTGACAACGATTATGGTTCCTGCTTGAGTATGGTTTCACCCCCTCAACCAGTAACCACATTTCTAACAAGACCACTACTCTTAAATAATTGTCTTTCATTTTTCTCTTTTATGTGGTAACTTTGGTATGCACTGCACTGTTATGCTGATCAGGGCTGGATTGGATTGGTTGCATTTTCTTCCTCAGTGTGGATGATGTATTTTGTTATATTAACAATCTGTAAATAAATGACCCCACTGAACTACCATGCACTAATTGGCACTTGACTGCCGGAAGTAAAATCCCAGTTTTTCACTCTTAGTTGACTATTTACACCTATTTCAGACAAACTGGCTAAAAAATCTATTTATAATGTTTTTATAGCCTGAATTGCTAGAACTGCGTTGTCAGAGTACAGGCCCTAATTAACAGCAAAGTAGTAAATCTGCACCATAAAATTTCTATGAACTCGTGCAGATTTACTACTTATTAAATTCACAAACTTTTCCAGTAGTACGAATGGAGAGCTGCATCAGGTGCAAGTTTCGATAGTCTCCTGTGAATGCCATGGGGTATTTTTGCCAGGCTTTCTTTTCCCCAGTGAGTAACTGTGTATAGCATGCAAATACACACTAGGGAAATTAAGCCCTGTGTAGAGCACATTTCAACTTTTTATTCTATTCAGAGAATACAGTTTTTCCAATGGAGTAGGTATGTAACTACCAAATCTCAGGTGATTGATTCCCCCCTTTCATACTGCAATGGGAGTTACTGCAGCTCACTGGTGGAGTACATCTCTAACCAACCCCTCCAGGGTGGAAAATGTTTGGCTTTCACTACCCACAAATGTACAAGATTGCGAGTGTTCATACCACGCCTTGTTTTGCTCACTTCCCACTCCTTGAGTTGAATTTACTACTGTGGATTTCTCAGCGCTCATGACAGAGAAATCCACAGTAATAAAACCTTTTACTCCTGCTAGAATTCCTTTTGTGAAGTCTCCATAGGCGCAAATGGAAGCATTTTTAGACATCTATGACTTTGTGATTTAGACGCATATTGATTACCATATTCGACACACACTGAGAAACTTCACAAAAAAAGCAGTACCACTTCTTCAATATTAATGTGGACAATAATTAAAGAAGTGCTTCTTAAAAAATAGGGTCTTATTTAGAGTTTGGCGGGTGGGATACTCAATCAAAACATGGTGTATCCCATCCACTTTAGGCTATAATGCAGAGTTAGTACGGTGGACAGGACAACCTCCATGATTGCGATGTAGTATGTAATTGTGATGTAGTATATGATAGTGATGTAGTATTCCATCTGTCAAAACTCTAAATAAGGCCTATATCCTTTAACAAGAAACTTTCTTGTACAATAGGACCATGTTTAAAACATTTTCTCTATATGGTTAAAAATCTCAAGAATAGGCATCTAACACAAAATTGCTTTAACAAATTGAAATACATTCATCACGAAACACTGAAATATAATTGTGCTTGGGTATTGATGGAGGTGGCCAGTTTTTTCAATTAATCTTCTTTGGAAAGAGATACAACTTTGTTCTGGTAGGAAACCAAGTTCTGAGGACTCTTTCTAGCTAAGATTGTTTGGCAGCATGACAAGGCACAACACTTTCCTCAGTCGGCATCAGTCTCTGTCTGTCAACAGGGTGAGAGTAGTTCATATCCTCATGCTCTACTCTGAGTAATTGTGAGACCTTTGAGCAGGACAGAACTCTGGGTAAGGCCTTATTATAAGGAGCAGAGCAATGGATGAGCATATATATATTATATATATATATATATATATATATATATATATATATATATATATATATATATATATATATATATATATATATATATATATATATATATATATATGTTCAAAAGTAGACAACAAAGGGAGCCTGGGTACTACCTGAAAAGTGCTCATAGTGAGTATGGGCATTGTTAAAAAAAAGAGCTCTCAGGTGAGTCTAGGCAATACCAGTAGCAGAGCATTAGGTAAGTGTTGCTATAAGCAAACTATAGCTCTGAGTGTGGTTTGTTCTCCCAGAGAGAAAATCTATTGATATTCTATTGATATTATTACTACGTACGTTGGTTCAGGTCCTCCAGTCTACCTCAGTATTTTCCATGCTTGGGCTTGATCAAGTAAGCCAGCTACTGTGCTGGATTAAGATCTGGTGCAGGGCGGAACTGAAGCTAAGCCGGTTGATCCTTGAGGACTGTTTGGCCCTGGATCGAGTAAATAGTATACTGTGGATGGCTTATGTTAAAGCAGTTTTTTCTTCAACAGGCAGGTCTGAAACTTTTATGGACTCTACCTCTTTCTCCGCTCACGAGCTGGGGTGTGTCAAAAGGCTGTTTTTGGAACGCTCTCGTTTGGAGAGAGAAGGCTTAGAATTTCAGAAGCCATCAGTTCGAGGCCACATGCTCCTAAAACTGTGCAGGGGATGGAGCCATATCTGGTCTGGGGTCGCTCACAGCATAACAGGTTTTTACTGGCCAGGTTCAGGTTTAATCAATTGCACTACTTTTTGGCAACCCCATGTGGGTGGGTACGGCCTGAGGCAGGGGCACCCTGCGGCTGCGACAATGTCTCTCCGCAGGATATGCTGCATTTTATTATGTTTTGCTCATATTTTAGTTGGCTGAGGAAGATTTTTTTAATTCCCTTGATGAAATCTTAAAAGTTGAAGCAAGTTAGGCCTGCCCTGATGTACCTTCAGATGCTTCCCACTGAGTATGTCATTTTTACTGTTTTATCTTTTTTACGAGCTGTCTGGGTGTCTAAAACAACGAGACCTGATTAACTGTTTTAATGCCCACAGTTCTTTTTATGAGTAATCATACTGTTTGTTTTTATTAACTATGAATTTGATACTATTGTCTTTGATCTGTATTCTTTTATGGTGATTTTATTTGCTGAATAAAGATGTATATTAATTGATTATTGATATTATCAGGGGCAGAGCTGTGATACTAATAGAGCAGAGATGTGAGAGAGTTGAGGCACCATCAGGTGCTCGGCCATGGGTCAGTCTAGGAGTTGTAAAGAACAAACCCATAAATAAGTATGCCTATTAATATGTACAGATGCATGCACAGGTTTGCATAGTATCAAGAGCAAAGCTGTGAGTGACTTTAGGTATTAACAAGAGAAGCTCTTTATGTACATCTCCGGGTCATTTTATATAATCAAGAGCAGAATTCGAGTAGCTCTGTGTTTGCGAGTCAGATTGAAATACAATCAACAGCTTTAGGTGGAGCTATTATCAGAAGTAACGCTGTTAGTGAGCTGAGGTATTATCAAGTCTGGATTTAGATAGAATTACCAGCAGAGCTAAAGGTGAATCTAGGAATTAACAGGAGCAGAACTCTGAGGGATTTGAGTGAAACTGGGAGTTATTAAGAAGCATTGATTTGAGTGAGTATGGTCAACAACAAAAGAAGATCCCTGAGTGAGTCTGGGCATGATGACAACTTTTTTTTATTGATAGGTTTTTTATTCACTGTGTACAGAGTATAGCAGAAGAACAATAAATATGAATACAAATAACAAAAGAAAAAAATGGAGCACTACATTAGCAAAGTTAGTCATGCAGAGAGTTGGTGTGCTACAGGACCAGCTTACCAGTAATCATGGGGCACATTGCAGGAGGCATATGGCTCATCAAATCATGTGTCAAATGGGGCACTGGGGTCAGAGTAGCATGCGTCTCTATGACCAGCAGGGTGCATGTCTGCTTTGGACAGGCCCAGCTAGGAATCAGGTGATCCGCTTTGGGAGGAAGGTAATCACCTTGAATGCAGTCCCTCTCGTATTTGGGGACTGGGGGTGTCACAAATGTCTGTTGGAGCCGTGTAAGATGCCAGATGAGAGACAAAGAGGGGCTAGATATCTGCAGGCCAGGACCCCTGGGGCACCAAGTCCCAGTATGCAGTGAGTTGTTCTTGACAGTATGTCGCATCACATAGCCAGGTGTCTATATGGGGTGCAGAGTGGCGCCCCTAGTGAATTTCAATTTTGTGCTTTACTAGAAGTAGCAGCATTGCTGTTAGGTGCCAGACTCCCCTAAGAACATCTTTAAGATACGCTTCTCAGGATGACCACAACAGGAGACCTCAGGGGACAATGATCAGTGATCAAGGCGATGGCCTCATAAAATGAGGTCCAAAAGCGGGCCACTGCAGGACACTCTTACCACAGATGAAGAAATGAGGCAGTGTCGCGTCAGTATCTGCAGCAGACTGCTGCAGCCAAGAGGCCCATGTGGTGCATCTGAACAGGGGTGCAATGCATTCTGTGGAAAAATTTAACATGAATCAGGCATAGTCTGTAGTTGGGGGAGAGTGATTTAGTCAGTTTGCAGCAGTATTTGCATTGCACTGCAGTCAGGTGAGGGTCTTGTTCAACTTCCCAACGAAGGCTGGTTCTAGCAGTACATATGGGTGACTTGTCCTGCATAGATACAAATAGTTGTGTAATGAGTTTTTAGAGAGATGGGCTGGCTAAAAACATGTGTGCCTCAGACAATAGGGGGGGCATGGGGAGTGTGTCGCACAGGTTGTGGAGCACCATGTGGATCCTGAAGTATGAGAAGACATCATGCGGAGCATGCTGCAGAAGATCACGTAAAGATTGAAAATAAATTGTCCCTCTGGATATAGATCACCAAGTGTGATGAGCCCCAGAGGGGCCAATTGTCAGCCGCCTCCATCATTAGGGGCCTCTGAGAGAAGCAGGTGACCACTTAGGCGATTGTTAGGCAAGAATAAGTTATTTAAGCAAGCACGAAGGCTGTCCCACTCCGAAATCATGCAGGCAACTGTATCAACTTCAGCTTGTGGGCAGCCGGCCAGCATATAATATAAATTGCTGCTGTCTGTAGGCAGAGGGCCCCACCATCAGCCTTGATGGCTAAATGTAGCTGAAAGGATGGTGGGTGGAGCTAGGAGTGTGCAAGGTGTGCTTGTGCACAGTAGTAGCAGAGTTCCATGCCTGAGGCACAGAGGCCACTCTTCTCAAAGGGTATGGTACAAAGTTTCCAACAAAACCCTTGGTTGCATGCCAGCCCACGCTAATGATTCAAGGTGTGCATGGAGCTTCTGGAAGAAATGAGTCAGAAGAGGTATAGGAATGTTGATCAATAAGTATAGGAATTTTGGGAGGATGAGCATCTTGGCAACGGCAATTCTCCCCACCATGGAAAGTGGCAGTTTTGTCCAAACCGGCATTCCCTCTTCCAGTCAAGTCAGCAGTGTGTCGTAATTAGTCCTCTATAGCTTAACAATGTGTCTACTGAGCCATAATTCCAGATAGCGAACCGGTCCATCTGCCCACTGTGCTGGGTATTCAGGAGTAAAACTGTCCATTACAGAAGTGAGGGGGATAAAGACCAATTTGGACCAGTTTATGTGGATGCCAGAGAGGCCACCAAAGAGGATACTCGCGTGTACCACGGGGAAGATGTTGATGTGAGGATCCCGCAGATATAGGGTTACATCATCTGCCACATGGAGACTAGAATACTTCTATTGTGTAAGACAGGAAGATAACTTTAAGGTGAGCATTAAAAAAAGGAGAGTGCTGAGTTAGTTTGTTACTTTAAAAAGAAGATAGCTTAAAATGACTCTGCGTGTCAGTATCAGAGACCTTGATGAAATGAGGAAGATACTATTGAATGATCCTGGGTATCACTAATAGAAGCTATTTCGTACAGTCAAGGCTAAAACATTTACAGTATTATTACAGAAAAGAACACTATCATATGGATTAAAAGTGCTAAACCGTGCAGCGTTATTGGAGTCAAAAAAGTAAAATCTCAAAAACAGTTTATTCTAAATCATGATAGAATTTGATCATCTGCAGTGCTGATATGAATGCCTTTAGTTAACAGATAATCCCTTCACATTATTGTTCCAATGCTTCATATAAACCCTTTATCTGGAAGAAAATTGTTAAAAAGGAATTCGTTTTGCTTCAAAAACTCGCAATACGGATTCTTGTGGTCCAGTTATTGATGGGTAATGTGTACACCTACTATTCAGAGAAACATTGTAACACTGCACTGTACTATTATAGTACAATATTTGTTCTAGCTATACCATTGTTTGAGTGAAGTGTTATTACTACCACAGTATGTCTTATGATGTTTTTGACCATAACATAATATTGTTAATGGTCGTTATCTCTCCAGGATATTGTATAAGAATGTTACTTATGCTGTGGTGTAATGTTTTAGATAGAATAGATTTTGGCTGCTGTACTTGTACTTTCCAGCAATGTCCGTAGGCCTCCACTGTCAACAATATAATTTAGATGTTAATAAGAAAGATTTCTGATAGGCACCGGAATAATGCGTATCCGGCTCTCACCTCCAACACATAAACACACACTTGTGTGTAAGGTATTGTGCTCATTCGTGTGACTTACTTGTTTAGTAACTTCAGGATTTTATAAACCCAAGTAGGGTGACGCAAGAGGTCCCAGCCAAACCCCACTGCCCTCCTTCGGCACCTTATGCTTCCTCTAGCAGGGCTTCTACTAGTTCCCTCTGCTAGTTTATGTGAGTGAGGTTTCACAAGCTTCACAAACTTGCCTTTCTGTATACTGTCCCCTCAGTCGGCTCACAAAAACAGTCTCTGGTAGCTTTACAGAGCACAGAAGCACACGTGATAATCTCTTCAGTCAGAGGATCAGAACATATCACTCAAGTCTCACTTCTCATTACACACTTTCCCTTTTAGAGAAGGGGGGAGGGGCCCTCTGCCCTCCGGTCTTCATCAGTTCTACAAGGGGCTCTCCGACCCCAGCTTCTGAGTTAGGGCCTTAGAAAGTTTCAGCCTTTAGGCCGAGTTTTCAAGGAGTCACGAGTCACCATATATAAAATAGGGCACTGAAGACCCCCCTAGGCGGGACATAACTTAGGGAACCCCCACTTAGCCTGCAGGTTTTGTATAACTATAGAGCACCAAACTGTGCTGAAACAGCTTTGAGAATCAGAGAGCTGGTCAGCGACATCAACTCTCTAAAGGCCTTTGGGTGTGAAAAATCCATAGCTACTTAGGGAACCAGTGTACTCAATGAGGGATTACTTCCAATGGTGCATGTTATAGCACATGTAAACAAATATATGGCTAAAATGTGGAGCGTAGGCTTTGGTCCTGAAATGTGTGTTTGGGGAATCAGGGAAAATTGCGTGGATTCAATAATGACGGCAAAGCTGGCAATTCCGATGACTGAGCAAACGTGTAGGGGTGGGGAAAAAAACGGCCCACATGAAATGAGGGCCTTACTGTCATTTTTAACCACCACCATTTTTACAGGGGGATGGCGGCATCATTTTGTGTAACACCACTGGTGGAGAGGCTGCTTGCTTCTGGGTGTGGCCAGGATCTTGAAGACTCCACTCTTGTGGCTACTTGTGTGTGATCTCTCCAGTCATTTAGAATATGAACATTCCTTGCTCTGGCACAGACGTCTATCACACAGGGACAGCCAATATGCAAGCAAATACAGTACACAACAATGCAAGAAAACATTGGACATTGCAGCTTCCTCTTACAATGCTAGTACATCACAGCACCATCAACAACTCCGACAGTCCCCTTTTTAATGATCAGACACAAATTATCATTTTTTTGTTATGCGAATCCCACTGCACAGAATAAAACTGCAGCGCTCCATAAGACACATGTACAAATTAGGTAAAGCAGGTATCATGGCAGCCACAGAAAGGCTCTGGGGCCTGTTTTCAGTTCCAAATGCAGCTGCTGCGTCACACGTGACATACACCTGCCACTTTGAACCTCAGGGCTTTTAATCTTATGAATGCCACAGCTCGGGTTGTTTTAGCTTTCAGGGGAAGAGGCTCTGCAAGGTGGCACAATGGTTCCTCGAATTCGCATTCGTGTTGTGCATCACTTCGAAGGCGATGCTTATGCATTTCATTGTCAGAATGTTTAAGACCAGAGGCCCCTGTTGCTTACAAATCTGCAAAGCAGCCCTTTGCCGCTTCTTTGTTATGCAAATAGTTTAATCCTTGCTGCGGCAATTGCCTGAACATCTGCTGCCAATCCCAGCCCCCACATCCAACACAAATATGATGCGTGCTCGTACCCTGCTTCCACCTTCTGCTCTCGGCTGCGCAGGCTCAACCCTAACCTCACAAGGCCCTAAAACATGTCAGCACAGAACAAGTACAAGGCACTCCAATCAAATAAAAGCAAAACAAACTTTATTCGAATTTTACAGAGAAATCCATTAAAAACAATAAACCAAATACATATGTTTCTCTCTCTCATAACCAACATAATATATTACAGTACGCAAGATCAATATAACATAAATACAAAAAAGTACATAGATAATTAGACATTTACTATAAGATCTCATACATAGCCAGTAATTTATTATGCGCACAACATTTATCATCACAAAGATAATACTCAAAGTGCATTCTTACAATTAAGAAAACGCACCACATAAGAATATGGGCATAATTTGTGCTAGGACATTCAGTATGACATTTTAGATAAATAGGTTATTAAAAGTACACGAAAGAAATAAAAACAATCCATAATAAAAACTAAGTATAAAACCAATAATCAATGTAAAACTCCACAGAGGGCCTCAGATATTAATTCATCTAGGGGAGTAGTTTTAATTAGGCATAACAATCCAGGCCCTTTCTTAGTCTGCCTTGTAACACAACCTTTCCAGATGACCTAATGATTTACACACATTAATTGCATTCATGATATAAGTTGCAATGACATTGCATGTATAAACGTCTGGCAGTTTCCTAACATAGTCAAAAGCCACTGATAATAAAAGAAACCCTGAGATAAAAATAAGGGATGTAGCACATATTATCTAATATCTTTATGAAATGTAATCCCTAACAGATTTGCTTCCAGCTTTCCCAAAGAATACTTCTGAAAAGTTAGGGTAGTGAATTTGAACCCCTTATCTTGCCATGGTTATCGATAAAAGAAAAAAATGTAAACTCGTTTTCATATTTTAAGCAACATTTCATCACATCAGTTGTACCCTACAGACTTCAACATCGTATTTGTGGAAATGAAGTGCATTGTAGGTTGCCTGGCTGTTCGGTCACAAGGGCATTTTTTGGTAAATTTAATGAGCATGCCTTTGATCAAGGGAATACAACTATATGATAGATTTGTTGAAAGCGTAATCAAGTCAGATAAAATCTGTCCTGGTTATAAATCACTCTACTCAAATCACCCTGCATCACTTGTGGTATTGGGCTCTTGCAATAACTCTCCACTGTCACCGACAACAGGAGGAAGGTCCTTCTCCCACCTGGCCGCCAAGACCTGGAACTCCCTCCCGACTGACCTGCGCCTGACCCAAGACCACCTCGCCTTCAGGAAGAAGCTCAAGACCTGGCTGTTCGAGCAGTAACGGCACCCCCCCCCCCCCCCCCCCCCAGCGCCTTGAGACCCTACGGGTGAGTAGTGCGCTCTAAAAATGTCGTGATTGATTGATTGATTAGTTCTTTCCCTTAATTCTCTAAGAGCCCCCTATTTTCTAGGAAAACCCTTCTCAGTTCTTTCTTACTAAATTGCAGGACACTAGCAGGACACTGGGCACTGCAATAATCTTCCACTTCTTTCAGGAGACCATTTTTTGTTTCACGGCCAGGACATTTTTTCACAGAGGTTAAGTTCCAGCAATTCCTTATAATGTCTCTCATGAATTTTGTACCTTATTTCCCCCAGATACTATACCATTTGGTCAGTTGCGTAATGAAAGTTGGGGGGCTGCAAGGTGCATGGAGGGGCCCCCGCTCTGGATTTAATCCAGAGCTTAGGCCTTAGTTCTGTGCTGAGGAGGCCCCTGCAGCTCGGCCCCCCCGCACCGCATGTGCGGCAGGGGCCTGTGTTACGACACTGCACTATATAATACCACTATGATGGATATGGTCCTCAATGTGCAAAATATCAAGTTCTTTAAGAGTTAAAAAGGCTGGAGTCAATTGCTGGACTGCTATAAGTCTACATAAAATAGTATTCTCCTGGACCTGAATCTGTTTACTATCTGTTATACCCCAGATTGGTGCCCCATGTGGAACAGGGAGACATTTACTTTTGAGTAGCTTCACCATTGCTCTGGTTTCGTGCCTATCTTTTTGGCAAATCTAAAGACCGTATCAGAGGCTCAAATGTATTTTAAATTTGCAGTCTTTAAATGAGGTCACCATTGTGCGTCCTATGAGAATAGTATGCCCAGTCAACTAAAACTTTTTTCCTGTTCTAACTTTTGGCCCGATACAAAGTGAGCCCCGGCCTTCTTCCTCCCTATACTACAGACTATGGTGTAAGTCTGTGTCAAAGTTAATTTTAAACTTTTACCCTCCATGAAAGATACAAAATTATCAATTAAAACCTGAAGGCCATTTACTGGCCTTGATAACACCGCATCGTCGGCGTATAATTAAATCGGGGAAGGGCGCGATCCAATTTTTGGTACTTCTGCAAGTCAATAACCATATCTTTCAAGAATGCCAAAGTATTCCCAATCACACTCAACTCGAAGGTATTGGAGCTCTTTACATAAGCACCAGTTCCATTACACAACAACACATTCATTTTTTTTTTTTTTTAGGCACGGGGTGATAAAGTGATTTGCCCAGAATCACAAGATGTTGAGCCGTTTCTGAGACTAGGGTTCCCAGATTCAAAGTCGGCAGCTCTGGTCGTTATGCCACTACTCTGACACGGTGAGGCAAATTCGATTTTAAACTTTATTTTAAGACAGAATTTAATCTTTTTAGGCCAGCTAGGAGTACACAAAAGGATTTGGGCCATAAGTAAATGCATTTACTGCTGCAATTTTCTCTGTCATGAGTGTGGAGAAACCTGCAGTAGTAAGTCCTCTCAATGGGTGGATGCTTTCAAAGGTGTGGTTTTCCTTGGAAGTTTGACAACATCCACAAATGTGCATTTTGGGCATGCCCAGGTTCTGCTCTGAACCCATATCAACATAAAACATGTTTGGCGATTTACTCCAGTCGAGGGCTTTGTAACTCCTCTTCCAGAATGGGAAAGTGAGCAGCTTATCCCCAGATTTGATAGGAATTTAGGGCTTCAAAAGAGACGAAGGGAAAAAGTTCGGCTTCATGTCATGGTTTGACAGTCCTTTACATTTCCCCCCATCCTGAGTTCAGAGGAGACCCCCATCATAGAAAATTGCAATCCCACACAAATCCTGCACGGAGAGAGCTGATTTACCCAGAATGCTAGGCGGTAGCAGAAGTGATATCATGCACTCTCTGGGCCCTGACAGCATCCTGCTGGTGACCTCTTGTAACACCCCTACTTCCCGTTTGCTGTGAAGTAGCTTTGGAAAGTGAAAGGAAAGGAAAACACAGAAAGTAAACAGGGCTCCAGATCCCTTTCTGTTTTTGCGGCTGCCTTCATGGCCCAGGAAACAGGTCTCTGCGGTGGCAAATGCAGAGGTAGCGAGAGCAGACACTGTCCTTGCCTTTAAATGAAGTACAGCTGCACGCCCAAATGAATTGCACTGGCGAAAAATGTATAACAATACGATTCTGCAAAAACAGCAAAGAAAGCGGTCTACCTGCCTGGAAATAGATCAAAGTCTTCGCTCCAGTCTCCTCAAAATAAGATTAAAGTAAGACGCATCCAAAACTGCGCCGTCCTGTTCCTAGTTTATTAAATATTTCGATCCTCTGAAAGTCTTGTTTAGGTGGGCACGGGATCCAATCTTTATTCAGGCTAGCGCGCTTTTCGCCACAAAAAAAAAAAAGAAAATGCTCGAACAAGGTGATTTGATATTGAAATGTTCATCGGCGAACAAGGCGAGCGGTGTAAGGGGATATAATCGTCAAGTCAATCTTGGGCTTACTTCTTATTGCAGAAATAAATTGAACTCCGGCCCAGCTTTCTGACATGTAATTCGGATACTAATAGGTTCAAAGCCATTCTCTTAGCTCTACTTACTAACAGGAAGCTTTTTGTAATAGTGTGTCAGGAATCTAATGGCTACTGGCTAATGTTGTTCTTAAATAAAAAGTCAAAGGCTGTAATAGCATCGGCGGCTGCCACCAGATTAGAATAATGAGCTCTCGGCCGCTGATCCAGCTTTAGCCTGGAAATGGCGGGGCTTTGATGTGCATTCACCAGCAGGAGTTCAGGATTTCCTGCGCTCAGTCACGGGCAAAAAGCCCCCACTGGATATCAGGACCCCACTGCCCCTAACAGATTGTGGGATTTGTGCACCGTTTGCCGCTCGTTTGGTTCTGTTCCTTCACATATCCACACTGGAGTGACTGACCTTTCCGCAAAGCCTCTCCCAGGAGTTACCACCAATAAGATATTGATGTCCTTAGGTTACAACTGATGTGGTGAAATGTTTCTTAAAATATGAAAACATGCTTACATTTTTTTATTTTATTCATAACAATGGCGAGATAAGGAGATCCAGTTCACTAACGTAACTTTTTAACTTTTCAAAAGTAATCCTTGGAAAAGCTGGAAGAAAATCTGATAGGAATTACATTTTCTTTTTAGTGAAATTAAGATCATGTAGAATATGTGCTATTAGGAAATGTCCAGCCAGGGTTGCTTCAATCAACTATGGAGGGGCCCTTGGAGATCCACCCTTAACTATCTTGCAAAAAAATTCAATAAATTGCACCCAGAACACTCTGTTCTTTGGACATGAAGCTTGAACCACTTCTCATTTTTTTCCAGCTCTATCCCACATCTGCTTGACTTTTATTTACTCCATCCCACTGAAGGAGCTGGGTTCCAATTCTAGACTTACTCTTGAACCTCTGACCCATGATCTTTTTGCCTGCTTAGCAGGTGTGGATGGGAGGAAAATTATTAGCCAATTACTTTACCATTTCCCAAGACCCCAAAGTACCACAGAATCCTAATCCAAATTTGTATGTATTTATTATGAAGCCAAAAACAGTTGGACATATAAACACCTCAAAACAAGAGGGTAAAGATACATGGGCACTAATTTAAAACCAAATCTACGAATAAAATGTAAGCGGTGCAGCATGCTCAGGATAGCCAATTCCAAAATGAAGACGCAAATGATCATAGAAACCACACCCAAGGTCTTCTTCATAAATTAATATTATATAAGACACTAACTGTCCCTACACTACCTCTATTGTGGCATCCCTAATTAGCATTTCCCAGGCAAGCCCCAGAATGGTGCCGGCACGTGAAGACTTCCTAAGAACACACTCATGTTGAATGGGCCATAAAGCATAAAGCTTCAGAGCTCGTTCTAAGATGCTCTTCCCTCTTCTAGTCAGGCCGAAGTCTCCCTGGGCTCTGTCTCTAGCCGTAAAAAAAAAAAGTTGAAAATCACACCCACAAATACATCACATGACTAGTTTATCCAGTTGAACAACTTCTTGTAGGTAATTTTCAATGAAACAATAGTACGTCTAGGCTCTTGCTCAATGACCTTGGTTCCCAGGGCTTCCAGACATGGAAAACATCCCCATTTACTATCAGCTACGCTTGTTCAAAGGCATCCTCTCCTCCCTATGTCTGACTAACTTCTGAAACAAAGATGTTATGCTAACTAACAAGAACAAATTCTTGCACCTGCAACAGAGGCATGAAAGGAAACATATTCCATAGACATAAACTCAAAGTATAACTTAGAGCAAGCAGGGAGAAACGAAAGTTAGGCCTATCAAGTTCAGCTAACATAAGAACAGTGCCCACATTTAAAATACAAACCTATATGAGTCCTTAATATACACACATTATATGAGCATTTATATGAAAAATTCATTAGTCATGAATACTCTTTAAATACGTGCATTTGCTAGGCTAATTCTTTGATTACATGAAGAAAATTTCTAGCACTTCACTTACATGTTATTACAATTCACGTTTTAATACCTTCGACAATAGATTATATGTGGAAGCAGACTAACCATGGTTATAATGCACACCTACAAATAAAATTGCAATGTTGCGCTCTATCAGTACACTTGTATCTTCCTTCAATTCGGCACTCCTAACCATGTTTCTCATATATCCCTCTTGCCTACAAAAAGGTTTCTTTAGTCTTCAATAAATTCATTTAATCTTCTATTGGTGTCTTATTCATGGTCTACCTTCACTATTGCCTACCTCATATCTTGTACACTCCTCACTCCTGACTCAACACAACTCGTTGCCAAGATTAAACTCTGGCAGTCTCATCTTCCTTGCAATTACATTTTTTCAACACTTAAAGATAATAAAATTGTCCCTGCCTTTAATTTTGAGCTTTATGTAGAGCCCTTTTTTGAGCCATCACTAGCTTGACTCATCTATTCTTTACAGCCATTTAAACCTTTCTTTGAATGTTTGAAGACTTGGCTCACTCCAGCCCTTCCTGCCTCACACCCTATGTCACATAAAAGTGGAATGCCCTTAGATTACTACAAACTATTCTTAAGGTTAATTCAAACGTTTGTTTTTTCCTACTGCCTATAACGCCGTATTAAAACATATTAGGGCATCTTGATAAGAAAGGTGGGCCATGCACCTTTTTCTCTTTTATTCAACTTTTCAATTCTCCATTTTCTAATAAACCAACTTTGGTCTTCCATGACCGCTCTTAATTTCATTTCTTTAATCCAGGCATGGCCTGTTCAGGTACAAGCGGTAGGAAGGGGAATTCAGCAGACGGCAACGAAAAATTATTTATTTGATTTTCCGTCGTCTGTCGAATCCCCCCCACCCCACCACTCTTACCTGCACGGACCGCTCCTCCTCAAATCAAGCACATATGCTTAAGCTTATCTCCCTCTAAATGGGCCTCACTCCCTCTTCCGTCAAATAACATCTATTTTTCTCACTTTGAACAATCACAGACTTGAACTTTGTAGCTTTTTTAAAGAGCCACCCCTATTGCCATCCCTAAAGCCACTCCTCTAGACTGCTACCCTTTTCCCCGATTCACAAAGTATTACCTTTTCATCTCCTACCATGCTTCATGTTTTAACTTCTCTCTTTGCTTCGGGATTCTTCACCGATTTATTCAAACAAGGACTTATTTGCCAAATTCGAGAAAAAATCATTTGGTCTCTAACTTACATTTTATTGTTTTTCAGATCTAACTACGATATCAGAGCACACTGTTAATCACCATTACAGTTATTTCTTATTTCATATACAGTTATTCTTTTTTCTTATTTTTGCACCTACATAGCACCTAAGGGCATCAGTGTACTTTATAGGTTATTAAATACATACAACAAATTATATAAAATAGAACCAGCCCTTTACTCCCAGACCTGGGGCTGGTAGTGGTTCCTGGGCAGTTCCCAGGCCAAAAAAACGTTTTCCTCTGGTATCCCAAGACCTGGACTAATTTTGCATACAAAGTACATACATATCTTTAATGACACTCACTCACTATGGCTCGCTTGGGACCCTCCTGCCACTCCTTCCCCACTATTTAGATAGCCCTGAACTGGCCACTGGCCTGCAGGGCTCTCCCCTGCCACCAAACACACATTCATTACTCCAAATGCATAGGACCAATGTTTTGGGCTTCTCTTTCTCTGTGTAGCAAAGACAAGCAATCAAGGCTCATTTGAGGATGTAGTTATGGACTCGAAATTCACACACTGTCCGACATGATTATATCAAGATCAATCTCAAGCCATATCTGTAGCTTAGAAAAAGCAAAAGTCTTTTTGCATGACAGATGAATGCAACAGCAAAAAATGAATTGCTAAAGGAAATACGAATATGATAGCACTGTCTGCTGCCAAGCTAAACTCCTAAATATTATTTCAGTAGATGGTAAAAATGCGGTAATATTGAACCCTAAGGAGAAGTGCAAGTACATAGAAAGCTTAATCACATTCAGTGTTCTCTCCACAGTGGCCAGCAATTCAGGGTTGCACCTATGCCTATGGAAAGCCTCTCAATCACAGCCACTCATTTTGATTGTGTCATTTGTTCCAATTCACGTTTATCCCAAAATTTAACAATTTTATCATGTATTCTTTTAATTTGGGGGCTAAAATAATGATCAGGTTCCTTGGGGAGAGTGCTTCTTCAGGAATATTGTTAGAAAACTTTTATCTACCTTCATAGCCAAATCTTGGCTAGATAGCCAGCCGTTGCCAATGAATGATGTGGAGTTTGATGTTTGCAAACTCCCCAATCCTAATACAAAAAACGATTAACAATCTGGATAAAGCGGTCTACTTGATTATAGTCCAAAAATTATGTTTTAGGAAGTCCACAGACTCTAAGATCCCAAACCTCAAAGTGGGTTGTTTGAAGATAAGATTGTTATCCCGGGGTACACCACATGTCCTCAGAGACCCACTTAAGTTAGAACTGAAGAGATGAGACCAATTGTGTTAGCATCAGCATGGCAAAGTCTTCATAACTAAAACCATTCCAATAGAATCAATAGCAAGGGAAGTTAACCTGATGGTCCCCTGTAACAGGCAGATAGTAGCTGGAGCGACTCATGGATGTTTAAGGGATTCTTCACCACCATGGGAAATGGAGTGGACAAGATCCTGTGAACTGAGAGAAGTCCTCAGGTTGCATAAATGAGGTGAACTAAACTGATGTCATGCTTGTGAGAACCACTGAATGTCACACACTTCCTCTTTCTCGCAGGATAAAGCATCTGGGTGGCTCCATCCACTATGGCTAATTCTGGGACTGAGTGTCATGGCCACAGTGTCCTGCATCTGATCCATATCTTCCATAATGGAAGCTTCCTCAGAAGTCAAAGTGGAACTGCTCAACTAAGTCATGGGTACCAATATATGTACAAAGTTGAAGGCGCTGAAAAGAAAACCAAGGCCTGAACACGGTGAGAAAATAACACAGGGAGGGAAACTTGTCCTTTGAAGGCTCAGTAAGTGGTGGCAACACTATTTACAGGATCACACTACAGGAGGAAAATTAGAAGGTGTGGTCTTCACTCACACCAGTGGGACCTGCATTTGGTCAGGCACTGTCCTTATAAACAGACTACACCCATACTGTTGCCATAAAACAAACACTTTTATACCAATGTTCTGCAGAAAAAGAAGGATCACAATTATGAGAAATCCATTAGATTTTACAGTAATGGCCATTTGGCTTCTCATCTAGAGTGAACTTGAAAAAAGGAATACGTCCACCATCATCACAATCTGCCACCAAATGTCAGTCTAGCATTAGGTGGGTGAGGATACAGTAGGCAACATCCCAAATCATAACTGGCATAGTTCAGTGTATTCTGGGAATAGTATAGTGTAAAACTGTATGAAGGGATGCAAAACAAAAAAATGAGTAGCTCAATTCCAATAATCTGAAGATTGAAATACACTGGCTAGGAAAAACATTAGGTCTGACAGAATGCACAAGATCTCAAGTGCCCAGAGTCATGGGAGACTTGGTGGAAACATTTCCTATGTTCTAACTGCCTGCAACAATTGAAATTGCTGTCCACTGCTAGGGAAGTTTTCTACTACGTGACAATAGCTCACCTTACCTGCAAGAGTGATCTTGTGCAGACTCTTGGCCCCTAATGGAGAGGCACACACCCCTGCAGGTGAAAATTGGCAGGCAGCAAGAAGTGAACCGCAACAGAGAAGATGTCGGGCAGTCTTGCAGATGAGTAGCAAGAGAGGATGGGCACAGCCCACCACAACTGAGGCAGATCACTGAGCAAGGCTGTGGCTTCTCTGGGAATGGGGAAGCAGAAGGGGCTCCTCCTCCTCTGAAAGGCTGCACTGGTGGCAGCATTTAGTTTTGTAAGCTCTCGAGCAGCAATAACCCATGTGGTGTGGAGGGTACTACTGAGGTTGCGGTGGTGCAGGTTGAGGCACCAAGAGAAGTCATGAGATGTGGTGCTGCATCAGTTCCTATGACATTTTAGCCCCTAGACATGTAAATGTAAATGTATTTGAGCTTGTAAAGCGCACTGCTACCCGTCCGTAGGTTTCCTGGCGCTGTATAACTCTGGGGAACCCGTCCTGGCTTTCCCTGTGGCATGGTCCCTGCTGGGAGTCCCCAAGGTGGAGCCAGGCATCCCCGGAATTGATGGGGCCGTTGTGGAGATTAGGCAAGCTAATGCCCAGAGTTGCCGAGTGGAACCACTGATTAGAGTAAGCACAGAAGCGAGAATTATCGAGTCCGCTGACCCAAGTCCACGACCCTGCCGCGTCGGGTGGGCACTGTTTGGGCGACAAAGGAGGAATTATTACAGTGAGCACAGGTTCAAGCTATACGTGGTGACTCACCCTATTGCGAGGAGGGTTACTGGCAGTCAAGAGGGCTCATTGGTATGCAGGCCTTAATAGAAATGAAGAGACGTGTCTAAAGTGGGTGTCTGAAAAACGGTATCAAATACCCAGTAAATACCCAAATACAATTGTGGTCGCTGTATTTAAAAATGCATGGAGACTCTCTTACCCAATACGGAACTGGTAGTCAAAATAGGCTGCACTGTATGTAGGCCTTAATGGAAATGAAGGGACGACAATCTGTGTTCAATTTTAGTATCTGGAAGAAGGGGTATCATACATCAAATGAATATTTAGTTCTTAGTATGATAGCTGAAGTATAAAGCGCAGAGACTCTCTTACTCAGAAGTTTGCAGGGGGGGCATAAAGGACTCTCTTAAAAAGCAGAATGTGAGGAGGTGCAGTGGAAAATCTCCCTAGAGATTTAAAAAGACCCAAAGTACTCACCGTACAAATGATTGAAGCAAGCAGTCAACAGATAATTTGAAGTGTTGCGCATGCCTCACTATCATCATAGACTGCAGCATCTACAGCTAAATGCTAAAGATTGAAGCTATGGAAAATAGAGCGAGGAAGACAAATATTAGAATTAAAGGCAAAGAGGAAGGAGTGGAAGCCATGACATGGCCTCCTTCCTGACAGAATTCTTCACATCCCTGTTGTACCCATGCCATCCAAATGCTAAATTATACAAGGCTCACTGTGTGCACTCTGCTAAACCAAGACAAAATACTCAGCAAATCAATGTGGTAGTAAAGTTCCATTGCTTCCTTGAGAAAGAAGAAGTGCTACAAGCTTCTAGGAAGCTTGAAGAGATCTCCTACAATGGTTGTTCCTCCTCCTTTTTTCAGGATCTCTAGTGATTCAAGCTACGGAGAACAGCCAGCTTCAGACTGGTTACAGAGAAACTGTCATCAGAAAAAAATCAGATACAGAGGGAAACATAAATTTGGCATGGTTTTTGGCTACTCCGGATCAAGTCATCACATCATACATTGAAAAGAGGGAGCAAATATATTGAAGATAGACTAGGGGGAGCTGAGAAGGGGATCACTGACAGGGGAATATACTCCTAGAGTTTGAAAGGCAGCGCAGGTGGTCTTTGGCAGCAACAAAGAGATTGCAGAGACTGCAACGTACCCCACCTGAGGTCATGGGCAGGAAAACCATCAGAAATGATGGTCTGAATCAGTATGAGCATTCTGGGGGTCAGAGAGTGGGTCATTTGATTGATCCAGAAGAGATCAAAGGCACAGGGAATGTTAACATTATCGCTTGGAAGAAATAGGTGGGTGGAGTGCATAGGCATCTGGGCTATGGAATCAGACACCTGTGATAGTTGGTTGAAAGCACAAGGGT
Organism: Lissotriton helveticus; assembly: GCF_964261635.1. NCBI lineage: Eukaryota > Metazoa > Chordata > Amphibia > Caudata > Salamandridae > Lissotriton > Lissotriton helveticus. The sequence goes on along the minus strand of NC_136058.1, from coordinate 201,953,058 downwards.
TACCTAATGCACTAGTTGCATGGGTCACTGGGTCGGATGGAAATCAGTTATTCCAGGACTCATCTGTGCAATGTTTCTGACAAGCAAAGTTCTAAAGAGTTTGAGGTGGTTATGAGAGGGTAATAGTTACATCTGTTCAGTTTGACAAGGCGCAATCACACAGCTTTAATGAGGTGTTGGTTAGGATGTTGACCCTGGGTATAATTGCTATCCTGGCACAACACGTTTTTCCCACATCTCAGTATAGAAGTAAAAAGATGGAGGAAGTTCTCTCATATACTGTGAGAGGGTTTAAATTCACCAGTCAAAAGAGGGGCAGCATGGAGATCTATTAAAAACTCCCATTAAGAAATCGTATGTCTTCAACAAGCACACCTCACAAAGGAGGATTGGAATAAGATGACGCATAATGACTACCCCACTGCTTATCATTTATCTGAGGCACACACAATAAAGGTTCTATTTTTATACAACAAGGGGTCTCTCTCTAACCATACAATACAATAAAATAAATAAGGAAGGCAGGTATGTCATGATTCAGTTCAGAATAGAAGATAGGACATTTAACGTAGTCCCAGTGTACACTTCTAACACTCACAGATGAAATGTGTGATTTTTCGGTGATTATTGAGAAATCATGTCCTATGCATATATGATGGATTTAATAAACTGCATTGTTCATGGGGGCAAGGACACAAACAATAAGCATTGCAAAGATGGCCGCCATGGAAATCCATTGTAGCGAGTTGAATGTCCTTTGTTTGTTTTGATGACCCTTTTAAATGACAAATGTTATGTTATTTAACCACATCGCTGCTTAAGAGTTTCCCCTGCTGTGCTGGACAGCAACGAAAACGGGTGTGGTCATGACGAGCTCAGCTGGTCATGAGCACCTGCGAGGTATATGCCATAACGAGCTGAGCTCGTCATGAGCATGGAAGGGGTTAAAGGTGAATAAGTTGTATGGTAGCTAATACTGACGAAGGCCAGGAGGCTGGAACGCGTGTGTTAGCTCTTTAATCTTCGGAGCAAGCTGGATTAAAAAGATTGTTTATGCATTAAGCCTGAACATAGCCTTTTCGTGTCTGGAGACATTGGTGCTTTGAATAATTGCATGGAGCCGTCTCCGCGAGCAGAAGCACCCGTGCTGCTGAGAGCGGCGATTTGCTAACGGCAACTTGTTTTGAATGATATGTATATATATATATATATAATATATTTTTTTTAAAACACTGGTCCACCAGCCGTTGCACCTCGGCGCCGCGGATGCTTGCTCAGCGCACAGTGGGGTGCGCGATTAATTCCCCAACTCCGGTTCTTGTGTCCCTAGAACCGTCATCCAACAGAGCGCACTCCTGAGCCATAGACGATGTCAAAGGTTAAATCAAATTTATTTTGTCATTTCAGCAGAAAGTTAAACCCGTTTCGGCATTGCCGCCTTCGTCAGTGTTAACTGGCCAGTTTGAATTGAGTGTTTGAATAAAGATGTGCTATACAAACAGTTCATTGCCATAGAAAGTGACTCCGTGATTTCCAAAAACCAACATAAACAAAGTACATTCGTGTGGCGGCCATATGGGAAAGGTCGAACTCCAAAAACATAACGCTATGTAACCTGCAGTCTACAATCATTAAACTGGGTTTTAAGCTATCCGCATGTTTTCACCATGATCTAAAAAATATTTTTATACATATATACATTACTTCATGAAATATTTTGTATTTCATATATAACCCCATAAGTGAAGTTACTAGCAGGAATTGCAACCTGCTTCCTGTCTTTGGGATATATATCTGGGAGAAAAAATTATTATTTATCTTATGTTAATATCCCCTCAGTCATTATCCAATTCATAGCCACCTCAGTAACATTTCACCCTGTATGGGCTATATGCGCAGCCGCGCTTGCTCCTATTTACATATATACATATATAGATATTCTAACAAAATATCCAGTAATTTCATTGTATACTGGTGGAGAGATATAGCCCTGAATGGACCATTTAGCTACTGAGGAATTCATTCCTTGATTGAAAATACCATCCCCAAGACATAAAGATGTTTATACATGAACTCTGGATCCCTTAAAGGAGAAGGCTTTGGAGATAAACGTTGCTAATAGCATGTTATCTCTGCGATAATATCCGGCGATAGCCGGAGGTAAAAAAAATGCACTAAGCACATTTAGCAATAATTATCGCTGTTTGTTGTTAATATGCCCCTACATTCCGAAACCACCTCTCTAGGCATTCAAATAGACACATTCCAAAATGGAGTACCTCATATTGTAAGAAACACCCAAAATAAAAGACAAAATAGATACAAATGTGAAAATCACATGCTATTTAAAAAAAAAATGCAAATAAACTGATTTTTCTGGATAAGAGCAAGCCAGAATTTCTCATTTTGGGTATCAGTTAATATCTGAGTGGTATGGGCTAGATGTAATGTTCCACCTGGAGTCGGAATGATGAAATATCACATTAATCCACCTACTATTTTTCTTTGGGTATTACTTATGCTCAGAGCATCCTATGTTTATTCTGTGCATATGAAGCAGTACAATATTTCCACAACAAACACTCTGCAATTACATTATTGTTCTTGATTTGGAAAACTCCAGCAATTACTGTGAGGTGCACTGTGTAAATAGAGTTTACCAATTATAGCCATACCTACAGACAGGCCGTACTGAGTAAGCAGCAGTCGAACGCTCAGGCACTAGGGTCTACTTCAGTGGTATCCACAGTCCATCATCCCTGCTAATCAAAAAGTGGTTCAATGGCTGGTGCTTGCAACAGTAGTACAGAGAAGTTGTCGTGGACCATATTAAGATGAGGCTTGGGCAAAACATTACCTATGCTGGCATAATCTTGTGTAATTTCTGACATTTCGTGTTATGCATTTCATGTGTAATGCCTGAAAATATGCAACGTCACATAATTTTCCGTCCATTTAAGCAGAAATCCTATTGTGGGAGCACAGGAATAACATGGACAAACAGAACGTGAACTGTTGCTGTGCTCTTCGTGTGCAATTTATGTGCAATTTAGATCTTTTCTAACGCAAAATGCAGCCTCGGTTACAAAGTCAAGACAAAGACACATTTCACACTAAATATAGCTCTAAAAAATAGCACCAAGTTCAAATTGAGCTGTTCGCGTAATTTTTCATATTTTTGGATACATGTATTTATGAGGTTGTATTGAAACTTTGTTGGTATACCGTAACAAACGTTGTGCTTTACAAATCAAGGGGATGGGAACAGCATGATCCAGCTGAATCCCAGACCTTGAAGGCGATGAGAACCTATTATGCAAATTATACATTCCCACTAAACAAACAGACTAATTGTAAGGTTCTTCCACTTACAGTGTCTTTCGTGCAGACTGAGTAAAATATACAACAGCAACCCTTTCCTGGCGAATACAAATATGTCATTATGACAGCAGTTGATGCTTTTACGAGAGACACAGATGAATATTGTCTGTTTCTAGTAGCCTTTCTGTTTTCATTACTTTGTGAAGGATGAAGGATGTCATAGCAGCTTTGGATAATTTCAAGGAGAGGCACGCTGTGCTAAACCTGCCGAGGCCCAATATGTATCTTCTATCTATTCCAAATAAAACACAAGTATTGATCCAAAAAGCTATTCTATGCACTTGAAAGGCTTCCAACCCAGCAAGATTATTAGTTAGAAAACCAATTTTTATACAGTGCTGGATACTGCAGGCTTGGAGCAAAATACAGCCAGCCTAAAGTGTGCATGTTATGAGTTGGCCCGGGTGAAATTTTTATTACACTGGTGTAATCTTGCATAATTTTCTGCATTACGCTTGTTATATAAAATTCCTTAAAATACACCCATTCAGCTAAAAATATTAGAGCATGAACACAGGGACAAAGTGAGTGACCAGAACCCTGTAGCTGCAGCTTGCAGCACTTGTGTTTTTTTGCACTATTTTTTTAGCAAAAAATGTGTTATCACAACCACAATGGACATGAGGTCGCATTTTATACTAATGTATACAGCTAAAAGCGGATTTCCATTTTCCACTACTTCAGATAATTTTTCTCAAATTTTGTGTAATTACGAAAAACGGAATTCGAGGAATTTTGCACACCCTAGCTCTGAGGTCAATACACTTACACTTTTATAGTAGTATACTTCAAATACATAGAATGACCGCTATCATCCAGCATGTGAAGGAAGTACACATCATAAAGGCGTTGTGCCGGATGTCATGTTTTGTCCTGAAGAGACCCATGGGAATTAGGATGTAGGCCGAAATTTTGACACCGGAATAGGGATTCTCTAGGTGTAATACCTTCTGCAGAAATAAGAGTTATCACTATACTGTGTAACTTTGGAAAATTGATGCACATTCCTGTTATACATGTGTATCATATCTGATCGCTCAATTCACTGCACCTAAGAGAACTGCGCCTTCTGCACCAAAGTGAATAATACAACATCTTGTCATATAGTTACTGCTTACCTATATACCGTGTTAAGTTAGCATGAGCTTATTTAATGTTTAAACGCCATTTTACCTTTTGCTGCTTCTGCACACGACACATAATTATTGTTTTAGCTTTCAGCCTAGAAGAGCATTGTGATTTAGTTGAGAATAATATGTTATTGCTCTGATATCAGCTTTGCTTGGTAAACTATGTCTGTACAGTGAGTGCTGAAGCCTCAAGGATAACTCGACACAGTATTGTTGTAAGGTCTGATCTTCGCACCTTCATAGACATAACATAAGTGCAGCTTCTGCCAAATTCTGGTTTTAGACGCGTTTTATATTGCTTTGCTTAGAGCACACGACACACACTTGATGCGGTTCGCATGCAGAGAGCTGGTGGAAGATGATGTGATCCCTTCACACAAGGATCTTGAGGTATGGGGCCGCCCTGCTAAAAGCCAAAGAGACCTTCTTAGATATTAATATAATATGCTAGTTAGGGAGGGTGAGAATTAGGTGTTGTTAACCCTTATTCATTACAGCATTTTAGCATGCTGTCACCTTTTGCTTTCTATGGACTAGTAACTATGCTGATAACTTTGCTTCTGATAATATGTTTCCTTGTATTATCTAAGATACTGCGTTTGAGAAAACGGCATTAGTAAAAAAAATATTTCAAATGTGCACGAGTGCTCATGTGTTCCACGTTACCTGAGGTATTGTAAGTTCATGTTCTGGTTTGTCTAAACATTGGGAGTTTGTTATGACCAATGAGACACTGTAGCTAGCTCGGTAAGGGGATTTTGGGTACTGAGGTGAGTTTTGGGCCACCCTAATTCACTGAGGTTCCAAATCCCTATGCACAGTTCTGTAGGAGAACGGAATCCCTGCTACATGGCGCCCAACGTTGGTGGTCTTATATCATGACACTCGAGTAGTATATCATTCAACCCTTAACCCCTTCACTGTTGTTTCCGGAAAACAGTGGTGTCGGACAAAACCTACCTTTTTTTGAAATAGGTCTTTTCAAGCTTGAATCTTTCTAAAACGGTTTCCTTGAATTACTACCCAGTTGTGCTACAAAGTTTACTTTGTCTTTCTACGTTCCTGTGCAGTCATGGCCCAACCAGTGGACAGTCCGCAGCATAGTCGCATTGCAGTGCGCAATCATTTGCTGACTTACAATGTTCCCGCGGAAAGGCTTGGCTGTGATACTCACCACTGGGTGGTGAGTGCGGAAGCTGCTTACCCGTACGAACTCTTTTATTCGTGGGTGATATTTCCGGCTGTGGACGCTAATTCTGGTGTGTTCCACACTTACACTCCCTCCCCTGTGCCGGCTGAATATACTCCGTACAGGACACAGGAAGTACCTATTGATACTTGGCAGCATCGCGTTTGGTTTGGTGGCGCCCTCCCCCATTCTTTAACAGCTCCGAGGTTAGGTCCTTTGTCCATTCCAGGCGCTAATTGGCCTGTTTTGGCTGGATTTACTTCTCACCCTCAACACGGCAATTGTACCCTTGCTGAAATTCGTAGACTACATGTTGTCTCTATTGCCGTGATTCGAGCTTTAGTGCAATAAATAGCCCGTAATCTTCCAGGTGGGCCCCCGGGGGGTGCGGCGCTTCCGGCCGGACAGGGCGGTTTGAAGCTCAGTCCCGTGATGGTCAATGCTGTGATGGGCAAGCGTCCCCAGGAAAAGGATGATTTTCCTTTCTGGCTTGCCGAGAAGTTTGACCAGCTGGAAGCTGTATTTCCTAATACGACTCCTGGTGAAAAACATAGCATTCTGATACTTAGTTTGCCAAAAGATTTGGCCCCTGAACTCGGTGACTGTGAGACCTGGGGTAGAACATTTGCGGCGGTCTATGCGAGGTGTTACGGCACTCCGTCTATGGCTGTCCTGCCTACGGTCCTTAAACGTGTTCAGGATGATCACGGACCAGAGGCTGCGGTTGAGTTGGGTATGCGCCTGTGTGGCTCCTTTGATGTAGTTTGCGATCTCATTCTTGCTAATGTCAAGGGGGATGCAGTGAACTTTCAGGTAGCTAATGTTTTGGCAGCGATTCCCGATGCCGAGAAACCCCGACAGTTAGCGAGGATTATTGTGGCGGCTTATAAGACCGTGGGTCGCAATAGTAGGGGTCTCAAGCCTTTTTCTGTTAACGAGAAAAAGCAACCCCAAGGGCAGACTTCAGAAACAGAAGTTCAGCCCAAGTCCAAGAAACAAAATTGGCCTAAAAAACAGAAACAGGGTAAGCAAAAGCAACAACAACATACTCAGGAGTCTCGTCCTGCGTCTCCGTTACCTGCGCAAACACAACACATTTATGACTTGCGCGATCGCGCGAAGATTAAATCACCTTATCGATTTCAGGTTTCTGATCAACGCTCTCCTCGTTCCTTTCAGGACTCATCGGCCTCGACGACCGGTGGTGGAGGAGGCGGAAGGAGTCGGGGTGGTCAACAAGGACGTGACCAGCCCCGCCCAAAAGACGGTGCAGGAAAGCAGGAAGGCTCAACGCCGAAAAGACCGCAGTTTGCCAAGAAGAAAGTCGCAGCTTTGACAGCGCATCGATATCCCACAGATAGTGAGAACGTGGCTTCGGAATCTGACATGGGCTCTGACCTTGCTGGACAGCGCGGCGGAGATTACCATTGTGAGAGAGGCCCTGCGTCCACTACTGAAGGTGACAGCGACTGATATTTATGTTGTGATAGAAACAGCTGACACGAGAGTTGCTCCCCCTGATAGACTTTATGAAATTGTCCTGTTAATCGAAGGTGACATACAACGTACCATAAGAGGGGTATTTTGGGAGAATCTTTCGTCTACGTATGGCATTTTGCTTTCGGAGGCTGACTGGCCCCCACCTTTTGTTCTCGCAGCACCGCGAGGGGAGGAGGTAATCCTCCCCAGCTTCGCGCCCACAGTCTCGAAAGAGGATGCGCTGCACTTTGCAGAAGAGTGGGCTAAGGCTCTAGCGCCGGCTCTGTACCGTAACCAATGTGGTTGGGATAAATTGTCCCCATGTCACGAAATTCCTTTGCGATCCCAGCCACAGCCTCAACCACAATATCCCATTAAATGTGAAGCTAAGGCTTCCGTTGCGGCGATCCTTGAACAATTGGAATATCAAGGAGTGATTGAAACTTGTGTGTCACCGATGAATAACCCTCTTTGAACTGTAACCAAGCCTGACGGCTCATATCGTTTGGTATTGGATTACCGGCATTTAAACTCGCATTGCCGTAACTGTGCAGTACAGAATACTTACGGCTCTGCCCTAGTGGATAGTCTAGTGCGTAAGCGTTTTAAAACCACGCTTGACATTTCCAACAGTTTTTATGCCCATCGATTGAACGGTCTAAGTTCCCAATGGACCTCCTTTACTTGCGGCGGTGTCCAAAAACAATTTCGGCGTTTGCCTATGGGCTATAAGAATAGCCCTGGGATTTTTATTGCTCGCATAGTCTCTCTTTTGGAGAGAATCGATCCAGATGCATGCTCGTATGTGGATGACATTTATCTCACAGACGACAAACTTTGGGGGCATCTGTGTAGCGTAAACGGTTTGATTTGTACTTTTGCAGACATGGGTTACAAATTCAACTTTGCAAAATCGCACATTGCAGAGTATACAGTGTTGTTCCTGGGCTACGAGCTCAAAAATGAAGGTAGAGGTTTGGCTCCTCACTTCCTGGAGAAATGCGCACAACTGCGCGCTCCCACAACTCTGAAAAAATTACAGTCTTTACTGGGTTTTTTAAATTTCGGGAGAACTTACATTCCGGAATATGCCCAGCGTATCAAGCCTTTGTATGCTTTGATACAACCAACTTTTTCCAAATCATGCTGGCTGCCTGAGCACTTAGCCAACTTGCAATCCTTGCAGGCTGATCTGCTCGCTTCTAAATTCTTACTGACTCGTGATAACCACACTAACCTGGTGATAAGAATCATTCCTGGGACTGTGGGTTTCACATACCTAACTTTTAATGAAGGAGACACAGTACCTATTGCTTACAAGTCACACTTGTACACTTCGGCTGAAATGCGGTTTTCCACTGTGGAGAAAGTATTAGCGGCTGTACAGATGGCGATTCTTAAGGAACGTGCTCTGTCACAGAGAAAACGCATGTTGGTTGTTACACCCTGTCCTCATTTGGAGGCAGTTACAAAAGCCAGTGTACCAAATTCTAAAGCTTTGCACCCTCGGTGGATTCAATGGGCTGCTTTCTTGACGTCCACGGATGTCACGTTTATTTTTGACACCTCATTGCGGTCGCAAGAGTACTTGCAGTATGAATTCGTTCATCCTGCTCCTCTAGCTATGCGACCTTTGGAGGACTTCCATTGCATCATTTACACTGATGGTTCGGCGCAGGTTGCGCATGGCTCTAAACACGCCTATGTTTCCGCATGCGCCATTGTGGTCGGTGCCATGGTGAACGATGAGTTCAAGTCCAGAGTAGTGCACACGCAGACTCTAGGGGACTGCACCACACAATTGGCGGAGCATCGTGCTCTTTTACTCGCGTTAGAGTACTCTGATCCTAGTGTGACAACTCTAATTGTAAGTGATTCGTTTTACTGTGTCCAGTCTTACAATGAAAACTTGTTCTTTTGGATTCAGACTGACTTTCGTGATTCCAAGGGTAGCACAATAAAACACAAGATGATCTGAGTTCGAGTGGCTGAGCTCAAAGAGCAGTTGCCACTCGTGTTTGTGATTAATACTCTCGGCCATCAGCGTGTGGGAGTTCACGCTGTCGGTAACTCGCTTGCTGATGAAGCGGCGAAATCAGCGGTATCTACATATTTAGTTGCAACATTTACACGGTCCAAAAGTAAGATTGATGATGACATCTTGGCGGCTGTTTCTGCCTCTGAGAAGGGAGGTAAACATCCTACGGGGTTCCCTTCGAAGTACACATACCACTTAAGTCCCGATAAGGTTCCTTTTGTGACAATTCCTGAAGTTGGAGAACGTTTGATTCCCAACTCGGATAGCAGAGCTAGCTTGATTACAGCGGCGCATGAAGGTGTGGCGTCTGCGCATGCGGGCGTCTCAGCCACTGTAGCTCAATTACAACAACGTTTCTGGTGGCGGGGACTGTACAAACAGACGCAAGACTATGTCCTTCAATGTGACATTTGCCAGCAGATTAAACCTTCGACTGCTGCGCGTCCGCCACAGACACAGTTGTACATATCTAATAAACCGCTAGGTTGCGCTTATTTAGATCACTGTGGTCCTTTTTCCTCTGATACTGCGTATTAGTACATCTTAGTAGCAGTTGATTCATGCACACGCTTTGTGTGGGTATGGCTCCATCGCAGCGCTGATTCACGGACTGTCATAAGAGATTTGCGTGTCTTTGTAGGAATTTTTGCCTGTGGTACCTTCCATTCGGATCAGGGTCCGGCTTTCGCCTCTAAGGCGTACAAGGATGCCATGACTTCGATGGGGGTCCAAGTCAAGTTTTCGTCTCCCTACAGACCTGTGGGTAATAGTGTAGTGGAGCGAATGAACCGTGACGTAAAGCAATCATTGACAGCTCGAGTTATAGGCACTGGCAGAAACTGGCTGGTCCACCTCAATGGCGTGCAGCGTGCTCTTAACAATCTCCCTAGAAGGTCTCTGGGTGGGCGGACCCCATACGAAATGCTCTTTGGCATCAAGATTTACGTCCCTGACCTTGACGGTCTAGACTGCGTGGCTCGCGCCACAACCTTTGACGTAGATGAACATTGCAATGTTTTACAGGATCTACAAAAGACCAGAGACAGTCTTGCACAGGAACATTTGCCCTCCACATCGGACGTTGAGTTGCAGATCCCGGTAGCTGGCTGGCTACCCCAAGTTGGAGAACTGGTTCGAGAGAAGATCGATAACAAGAAAGAATTTGGTCCTTCCTACCGAGCTCCGGTTCCCGTCCTTGGAGTGAAGGGCACAAGAACAGTCATTTTACTACCACTTCCAGGTCGTAAGGAAAACAGGTTTATCTCGATTGACAATGTCAAGATACACAGAGTGGCCGATTCTTCTTAGTATGACACCGGCAGTCTCCTGTCCTTCCATTGTGAGAAATTCTGTTTTGGCCACTGCTTCTAATCCTGAACCAAAAGTGGCCATCGAGTTGCCTACGATTTCCAGTCCTTTATTAAGTACTTTGCCTGGTACAGACCATGATGAAATTGATTACACTTACCCCACTGACTTATCTATGCCTGATCTGCAAACACGTTTGGCCACAGAGTCCAGATTTTCTTTTGACACTGTTTCGAATACCTCAAAGAAGCCCTCACGGTTTGCAGTTTATGCCAATTTATTTAAAAAACATTTTTTGATTCCCCCTTGGACATATATTTGGCTGGTGCTTTTTTCAATTTACCTTTTTATGTCAATTGGTTTTGTGTTTTATTTTTTTCGAATCGTCAACGGACACTATGTCGAGGAGAGAACATGCATTCGACATCTAAATGGAACTTTGGCCCCCCTCTCCTCATCGCATTCAGCACACAGACTGAAAAGAGACTTGACTTTTGTTAACATCACTGCTTGGCCTGTCCTAGATGGGATTGTGTGGGATGCCGTTAAATTTCAAATCCATGGCCCTACTGAGGTTGTTAATGTCCCTAATGTGCTTAGAGTTAACATGGGGGATGTAGTGAAACAAAACATATGTTCTGATGATTGGGATGTTCAGGCCGTAGAGGCTGTGTTTTCTGATTTGAAATACTATGCTCCCTATGATGCTGAGGATTTTGTACTTAGAATCTGCTAATTATGGTGATTTGTTTTGCTTTCAACATTTTGGCAATCACTTCTTACATAAAACTACTTCCAGAAGGAATACTGTAAATTATACGCAATGGGAGCATTGCCCAGCTCCTATACAAGGCAGTTCGAGTACTTTTTTGAAAAAGTACACTTATTTTACCGCCTTCAATCAGTCCAATCCCGAGTCCTTTTATTTTAAAATGACACAGAAGCCAATGTCCAAGGTTATACTTACCGATACTAAATTAGTGTACTCAAAGTCCTTTCTTAATCAGCTGGCTGTTGGCGGCTACGAATTGTGGAAGGAAACTATTGACCTTAAATCTGTTTGGGGTTCTAAAAGCTGGCAGGTACAAGGCACTGAGGCTTTGCACCGAGCATGTCTCATCCCAAATCATATGTTGTTTTTGAATTCTTCTATTTCGCAAACAACTTGCTTTGGATTGGCTACTTCTAAAAAATTAAATACACCTACCATGCCTGAGTTAGAAGAATATTCTGGCTGGAGTAATTTTACTCAGTTTTCCATTAGGGAATTGCAGACCCTATTGCAAAATTCATCCTTTAACATATCCAGTATGGATCCAAAAGGTTGGCTGATGTGGCACAGGAGTGCTGATTCATGCCAGCATCGTTTTCTGGGTTTATCTGATGGCTTCACACAGGTCAGACCTGATCCACGTTTTGCCACTGACCATTCTGTCACGACTTATTCGGTAGGCAAATTATGTCAAAATTGGCTGAAACTTTCTACCTTGGCTGCGGTTAAACTGCATCTTTCCAAGCTGAATGATGATGTAGACTTAAATGATTTCATAAAAGGCCCGGCTAGTGGTAGATCAAAAAGATGGATATATACGATTTACAATGAAATCTGGAAGACATCACAGATTGAGGCGGCGACACGCCTTAGAGCTATTGATCAAGCTAATCTAGAAAAAGTGCTTGCAGTGGTAGATAATAGTATTAACATGCTTTCTTCCCGCATTTACACGTTAGATAATATTGTGTCCTCTGTGGTGGATATTGTACAGGATGAAGTGTCTGTGTTGTACCATGGTCAAAATCAGTTGCGTTCTATTATGCAATTTGCGTGGACCCTGCAGACGCTGAAGGCTGGCAAGGTGCCATGGACCTACATGAATGTGTCCTCCCTCTTTGCCCCTTTTAATTTGACTGACAAGCAGCGCTTGCTTTCCATGCGAGATGCGTCTTTTTCCATTTTACATATTGAAAGGTTGGAATCCTTGCCTTTCTCTGTGGCAGAGGCCACTGCTGCAATGTGGCTTATCCACGGTTTAATAACATTACCATTTGCTTTATATAAATTTACAAATTGTATGCGATATGTTGCTATAGGTCGATATGAACCATTGGGTAATGCATTTCTCCATGAAGTCTGGTCCCTCCCATTTACTTACAGATGTTTAAAAGACGGACAAGAAGTGTATCTGAATGGGGAGGAGTGTACAGAGACACCAGATCACTCTTTAATGTGTAGACACATTCAATTGCACGGTTCTTGTAACCAGGACCGGCCTAATTTAGCCTGTGTTTTGAAAGGAACACCAGTTCCCGCAATCATCCCCACTTTTACATTACTGGCAAACAGCAGTTGAAATGAAATGAAAAAGAAACTTAATAGAGTGCACTGCGGCCAAGCGGCTTCCTGGCGCTGAGACCAAAACTAGACTCTACGGAGGAGACCAAAGGAGCTAACAGGGGAATGCCTGGGAGAACAGAAATGTTTTCAAAGCTTTACGGAAGTGAGCATAGGTGGGAATAGAATGGATAGAGAGAGGGAGAGTATTCCAGAACCGAGGGGCCAGAACCGAAAAGCGGGTACCTCCCGTTCGGGTTTTACGAAAACGGGGGACATGCAGGAGGGAGAGGGAAGAGGAACGAAGAGTGCGGGTGGGGGTGTAAGGAGTAATCAAAGAACTGATAAAAAGGGGGGCTGAGTGTGTGTAGGCCCGAAAGGTCAAACAGGCCAATTTGAAAAATGATCTGAGGTGAACGGGGAGCCAATGGAGGGACTTAAGTGCAGGTGTGATATGAGATGATTTGGGGAGGCGGAGGATGAGACGGGCAGCCTGGTTTTGGATGGCCTGTAGGCGTCGGGTTTCATAAGCAGGAATGCCTACATACAGGCCATTCCCATAGTCGAGGCGAGAGGTGATAAGGGCCAAGACTATGGATTTAAGGGCGTCCACTAAGAAATACCGGGAGATCTTTCGGATGAGGCGAAGGGACGAAAAGCAAGAGGATACAACGGAACTGACTTGGGCATGCATGGTAAGGTCATGGCTGACCTTAATGCCCAAGGTCCGGACAGAGGGGGCCGGAGAAGGGGGGGAGCCGAAGGAGGGGGGCCAGTGAATCGAGGACCAAGGGTTGGAGGGACCACCCGTGAGTACTAGCTCCGTTTTGTCGGGATTGAGCTTTAAATGATTGGTGCTCATCCAATCAGAAATAAAAACTAAAGTGGAACAGAATTTAGGGAGAGAGATCGAGGGAGAAGAAAGGTCAAAGATGAGCTGGAGGTCATCCGCGTAGTTGTACACAGAGACCCCCAGCTCGCGAAGGGAAATGATGAGAGGGTGGATATAAAGGTTAAAAAGAAGAGGGGAGAGGGAAGAGCCTTGAGGGACCCCACAGGTAACTGGACGAGGGGGAGCGGAGAAACCTGAGAGGTGAACCGCTTGAGACCTGCCCGAAAGAAAGGACGCCAGCCAAGAAAAGGCTGCGCCACAAATGCCCGCTGAGCTGACACGGTCGAGAAGAGTGGTGTGGTCGACCGTGTCAAACGCAGCGGACAGGTCGAGGAGAACCAGGGCTTGGGGAAGATTGGTGTCCGCTTTCCCCTTGAGTTCGTCCAGGACGGCGATGATAACTGTCTCCGTAGAGTGTCCTGGTCGAAAGCTTGCCTGATGGGAGGCCAGGAGGTGGTTCTCCTCGACATAAGAGGACAGGCAAGAAGTAACATGGCTCTCGAGGATCTTCCCCAAGTAGGGGAGAAGAGAAATAGGCCGGAAGTTGGAGGGGAGAGAAGGATCTAGTCCGGGTTTCTTTAAAATGGGAAGAACCCTTGCGGTTTTAAAAGAAGAAGGAACAGAACCCAGGGTCGGGGAGGCATTAAGAAGGGCAAGAGGAGGAGCGGGGCAGCTGGTGAAAAGAGCTTTAAGGATCCGTGCCGGGGCACAGTCCGCTGGCGAGCCGGATTTGACTTTGGAAAGCAGGTTAAGAAAGCAATCTATAGAAATGGGAGAGAAATGGTCCAATGACGAGGGGGGAAGAGGGAGGGAGCAGGGAACACCGGTATGCTGTGCCAAGGGAATATTGGCCTTTATGTTGGCGATCTTGTCAATAAAATAATCATTGAGTGAGAGGCAGAGGGTCTGGGTAGGGACAAGACTGGTGCTGGTGCGATCAGAGGTGGCGAGATGATGAACCAGGGAGAAAATTTCTCGAGGTTTGTTGGCAGAGAGAGCAACTCTCTCAGTGAAATAGTTAGTTTTGGCCATCAAGATCGCTTTTTTGTAATCAGTAAGAAGGAGTTTATACTTAGCACGGAGGATGGGACAGTAGTTACGTCTCCAGTGACGTTCCGAACGCCTGAGATCGAGTTTAAGATCTTTAAGCTCCTTGGAAAACCATTTGTGTGCGTCGTAGGGTCGGACAGATTTAACCTTTTTGAGAGGGGCAACCTGATCGCAGGAGGAGGAGAGCCAGGTGCTGATGGCTTCTGTCTGCGAATCTAGGGGGAGACCAGTAAGGTCTGGCATTGAAGAGGCCAGAGAAGATGAGAGTATGTTAAGATCCGTTTGGTTCCAGCTACGAGCTAGTAAATTTTTAGGTAAGGGTAATTTGACAGCAAGTGCAGAGAAAATGGAAAAAGAGATAGTGAAATGATCGGACCAAATACAGGGAGATAAAGAAGGGGGTGAGATATCGCGGCGCAGTGACCAGATCTGGTCAAGGGTATGACCCTTGATGTGGGTGGGAACAAAAATGTGAGGTAGAAAATTCAGACACTGGAGGGTGACAAAAAAGTCTTTGGAGAAAGAATCTTCTCTAGGGTCACCTGGCCAGTAGTTGAAATCGCCAAGTAAGATGACCGATGAATGATTGACCACCAGAATGGCCAAGAGGTCCTGCAAGGTGGAAACAAATAGGGGTATGGACTGGGGGGGACGATACATGAGGACGACAGTGAGGGGATCAGGGAGATTAAGGGAACGGGCCACCAGATAATCCACATTGGGTATCGGTGGGTGGTCAAGGAGCTGAAATTTCAGGGTGGAGCGAATAATCATCGCCACGCCACCCCCAGCCTTCCCAGCCGGGCGATCCGCACGGAGGGCATAATAGGTGTCGGGGAGGATAGCCAGGAGATCCGGGAGGGAATCAGTAGAAAGCCAGGTTTCGGTGAGAAATAAGTAATCGGGGGAGTCGGTGCTCAGAAGGTTAAAGAGTTCGATCTGATGCCTGACTGCCGAGCGAGTGTTGAGCAGGCAAGCAGTAGCAGCAAGAGGAGTGGATGGAGGGCAAGAAACAGGCGGGAGGGCAGAGGAAGGAGAGATTGGGCGGAGAGTGAGAGGAAGCGGACAGGGTCGGTGAGGGGCAAGAATACCGAGAGAGTCAAGACGTTGTAACAGAGGGGAGAGGGAAGGGAGCCGGGTGTGCAGCGAGTTGGGCTGAAGAGTAGATCAGGGGAGAGGCAGGGTCTATGGCCCCTGGTCCCAGTCGGTCGCGGACGGGCGCAGAGGGGCTTGCCTTAGGCGCACCTTTGGCGCGCAAACGGCGCGCCCGCTGCGCGTACGAGGGATGCACATGTTTTATAGCGACGTTTGGGGCGTGGCCTCGGGCAGGTGGGCGTGGCCTGCGGGGTGGCTCGCTGATGGCGGCGAGTAGGGAGAACCTGTCCCGCCGCAGCGTTCACCTCAGCTGCGCGGGGAACAGGGAGGCGAGCAGGAGACCCAAAAGAAGGTGAGGAATCAAGGGTTAAAACAATGAAGTGGGCACAGGTATTTTAAAAAGCAGACAGGGATTCCAAAGTGGCTGCGTTCCCGGAGAAGCCTCGGGAGAGTCTGAGTAGGGACTGAGCTCGCAGTTCAGCTCCTAATGAAAGTAAAGTGGGCGTGGCCTCGGGCAGGTGGGCGTGGCCTGCGGGGAGGCTCGCTGATGGCGGCGAGTAGGGAGAGCCTGTCCCGCCGCAGCGTTCACCTCGGCTGCGCGGGGAACAGGGAGGCGAGAAGGAGACCCAAAAGAAGGTGAGGAATCAAGGGTTAAAACAATGAAGTGGGCACAGTTATTTACTTTTAAATAATGAAGATTGTTGTGGGTTAATTAAAGGTGTTGCTTATGTGGTGACCGTATCTGAACGTGTGGTTTGCTGCAAAAATGTTCCGTACCCACCCCCGCATGGGAAAGGGGATGTTTCCATCTGGCCGCACATCCCAACCTTGACGGCAGAGTTCAATGGCATGAGTAGAATAAGAGCTCTTTTTTCCCAAAAAGAAGTGGCCTTGAGTTCGGCTCGAGAAACATTTGTGCTTCACATAGCTAACACCCGCACAGAAGTACAGGCCCTTTTAAATACTGATTTGCCGTTGCATTTCAGCGAGCTGATTCATTCAATCTTTAACGCGTCCTCCACGACTGGGCTCGCGCACTTTTTTAAGATAGTTAGCAGTGGTCTTGTGACTTCATTTGAAAAAATATTTGGGGTCAATTCTGCTTTCTTCCATTCTATATTTTTAAGTCTGTTTGGTGGATTCCCGGTTTTGCTGGCACTGGCGGCAGGCGTTCTGGTGATATTTTGCTTTATTAAAAATGGATGCCCTTCATGTGCTACACGCCGCACAGCTCCTCCTGGCACTGTTTCGCAACAGGATGCTTAAATACTATGGCACACTGCCGCTTCCGACTTTAAGCACGGCATATGGATTATCGTTTAGATTTTCCTATTTTACATGTGTCCAGCCTGTGTTTCATTGCCTGAGCTGCGATTTCGACTGGGCCCTTGATTTGTGTCTCTGCAAGACGGTGTCTCCTGACGTCGATTTTAATCAGCTGATGAGTCCCATCGTTACTCACGAGTTGGTTTGTTCTGGCGAAAGGATTATGGCCTTGGCAGCGATGCATGGACTAATGGGTCATTGGAACATACTCGTAGCAGCGCAAGATTTCTTGGCACAGAGCTTTCTTGAGAACCCACGAGTTGTCCTCTGATGGTGATAGAGGCTCCGGTACTGGAAGAGCACGTATGTTCTTTCCCACTATTAAATTGGATGGCTGAACTGTTTTCGGATGAAGACGGTGACTTCATGTTGGAGGCTGTTGCTGCATATTTTGCATATTCGGTCTTGTACTAAAAACTTTCTGATCACAACCCGTTTTCTACTTACATAAATTTTTAGCGAGTTGTGCTTACATTTTTCACCACCCAGACCTATTGACTTGAGTGAAAATGAACAATGTATTGGCAAGTTGGAATTTTGTTTAATTGACTTATGGAATCTTTTTTCCACCATTTTTTTATTTTGCCATGGCTCATCGTTCTTGAACTCTGCTTTCATGATGTGCCCCTTGCCTTATCTAATGTTATCTTATCTTATCTTATCCCTGCTCGGATCATGGGGGGGTGTCATATAGTTACTGCTTACCTATATACCGTGTTAAGTTAGCATGAGCTTATTTAATGTTTAAACGCCATTTTACCTTTTGCTGCTTCTGCACACGACACATAATTGTTGTTTTAGCTTTCAGCCTAGAAGAGGGTTGTGATTTAGTTGAGAATAATATGTTATTGCTCTGATATCAGCTTTGCTTGGTAAACTATGTCTGTACAGTGAGTGCTGAAGCCTCAAGGATAACTCGACACAGTATTGTTGTAAGGTCTAATCTTCGCACCTTCATAGACATAACATAAGTGCAGCTTCTGCCAAATTCTTGTTTTAGGCGCGTTTTATATTGCTTTGCTTAGAGCACACGACACACACTTGATGCGGTTCGCATGCAGAGAGCTGGTGGAAGATGATGTGATCCCTTCACACTAGGATCTTGAGGTATGGGGCCGCCCTGCTAAAAGCCAAAGAGACCTTCTTA
The DNA here is from genome assembly GCF_964261635.1 of Lissotriton helveticus. Lineage (NCBI taxonomy): Eukaryota > Metazoa > Chordata > Amphibia > Caudata > Salamandridae > Lissotriton > Lissotriton helveticus. Next base: position 201,934,691 of record NC_136058.1, on the reverse strand, counting down.
GATATTAATATAATATGCTAGTTAGGGAGGGTGAGAATTAGGTGTTGTTAACCATTATTCATTACAGCATTTTAGCATGCTGTCACCTTTTGCTTTCTATGGACTAGTAACTATGCTGATAACTTTGCTTCTGATAATATGTTTCCTTGTATTATCTAAGATACTGCGTTTGAGAAAACGGCATTAGTAAAAAAATATTTCAAATGTGCACGTGTCCTCATTTACTCCACGTTCTGGTTTGAAATGATTGTATAACGAAAGAGTGCTCATGTGTTCCACGTTACCTGAGGTATTGTAAGTTCATGTTCAGGTTTGTCTAAACATTGGGAGTTTGTTATGACCAATGAGACACTGTAGCTAGCTCGGTAAGGGGATTTTGGGTACTGAGGTGAGTTTTGGGCCATCCTAATTCACTGAGGTTCCAAATCTCTATGCACAGTTCTGTAGGAGAACGGAATCCCTGCTACAATCTGTTTTGTGAACAAATACAAGGATTCATTGTTGGTATTGAGGAAGAATTTATTGTATTTTTTAAGTATAACTGCATGGGGTTTTGTGAATGAGACCCGCGGATCTTGTGTTGTACCTCATTCCGTTGATGGACGTAAAGGATTTGGGGCCAGATATACAACGCTTTTTAGTGGCGCAAATGGGTCCTAGACCCGTTTGCGCATGCTAAAAAGCATGGGCCCATGTACAAACAGTACTTTGCAAGACGCAAATAAATTGCGACTCACAAAATACTGTTTTGTGTCTTGCTATTAGGAAGGGGCGTTCCCTTCCTAATAGCGACCGCAAAGCTATGTACCAATGTTTAGCGACTGCAATTTCAGTCGCAAAACACTCACAAATTACCACCTACTTCAAGTAGATGGTAATGCATTCGCAATGGGAAGGGGTCCCCAGTGGACCCCTTCGCAAATGCATGCACTGTACATTTTTTAAGGGCAGGCAGTGGTCCCAGGGACCACTGCCTGCCCTTAAACAAGCATTTGCAATGCAATCAGTCTTGCTTTTGGAACCTTATATGTATTTAGCTATGCAGGACATTAGCCTGGTTGCTGAAACATCTAATGTTCTTTAACGAGGAGGGAAAGTAAGCACCAAACTGTGTGACACATCAGGTATGGGAAAACATGGAGAGAAATATAAGCTTTTGGCAAGAAATGGTTTAGTCCAAAGCTCTGTTTTTAATATAAAATCAGGGCTTTCGGTGGTCATATGACTGAAAATACAAGATATCAAAAAGATTCTACTGTCTACAGGTGCTCGTGGAAGACAATTTCTATGGACTGGAATCTAGAGAATGCTAACGTGATTCTGGTATTTTACTGACCTCTGCTGGTCGTTTTCGATCAAGACAGTTAAATAGAGGCAGTTGAACAGAAAAAAAGTCCCTAAGCAGAAGCAGACAAGTCCTAGGGCTGATCTCCAGAGCCCACAAAGCACATACAAGTATATACTAAAGTATATACAAGAGGTCTCGAATGCTCAACCTAAAAATGAAAAAAAGCAAAATAGGCTGCATTAAAAAAAAAAATAGTTGCTTTATTTAAAAGCAGTTCCAGCGATTGTGGTCTGCTGAGCCCAGCAGGCCACCATCCCTGGGAGGGCCTGTCATTCCCAATGGGCTCGTAAATTGCGAGAGGCTCATTAATATTCATGAGCTTTGCAATTTGCAACCCCATTGGTAATCGCAAAACAGTGCTAAACACACTGTTGTACATGCCAAATAGCGCCTCACAAATTGCGAGTCGCAAATGCGAAGCAATTTGCGAGTCGCTATTTGGCAGGTCGTACATCTGGCCCTTGGTCCTGTGTTTTTATCTTCTGTCAATATGGCCAAGGTGTTTGAACATACGGAAACTAATGTGCAGAGGTTGAGTAACTTTGTACGTTAGAGCTCATGTGAAGAAAGAAATTCCCTCTGAGGCATCTGAATATTACAGATCCTTCTGTCTGTGTGGCAGGTTGCTGCAAGAAAGTCCAGCAAATATAAACGCGAATATCATTTCCTTAGAGCAAATGTATCAATTTAATTTGATCCGTATACCACGTGTATCTCACAAACTACTTTTAGTGAAACTAAAATTTGATTTTGTAAATATGAAATAAAATGAATATTTAACAGAAACATAATCCCAAATCATCAAATACCTCCTGTCGAGTTTTCGGTACATGCAATAAATACTATCAAAACTGTGCAGGAACTGTGTACGCCATTACTGAAGTGAGAGGATTTGGAAGCTTGTCAAAATAAATGTAAACATGCTAAGTGTTGAAAAAGAAAGATAAGCAAAGAGTTTAAGGCCACTGTAGTCTTTTTCCTCTTTTATACCATGACTTAAAATCGCAAAGAGGAGGCCCACAGACGATGGACAAAAGCACTGTAAAAAGACAAGTATAAAAGTGTAGAGCGTGGCAGCGTGTGGGAAACATTTGAGAAGGGCACAGTGGAAGCATAGGGGTAATGAAAGGAAAGAGGTATAGGGCAGGGGCTAAAACATAAAAAGTGACAATCTAAACAACAGGAGGGTGGACAGAAGAGTCAAGCTGTGTGGAGAAGTAACAGGTTCTTTGAGCCAGGTAGGAAGCTACCATTGATGCAGCAGGTGTAGAGCACCGTGGCCCAGAGCCGAGAGCGGCCAATTGAACCCTGACAGTTACTGTATTTTACTACTCCAACAGTAAAGGGGTAATGTTCCTTGCTTGCACCACGGCCCATGGCATACTACACTCCTGCCTGGATCAGCCATAACATAGCACAAAGGAGGAGGTCAAGGTGTGGAGAAACAAAGCACGGGAAAAGAAGACAGTGTACAGGATATGTATGGTCTCAGAGCAATTATAACAAGGAGAAAACATTTTGAGGTGAAAGGAATTCACAAAGTGTACTTTGATAACTGGGTGAATGAGATTCATTTTGAAAAAGTAGTGTCAGATTGTTTTCAACGCAACGTTGTCTTCTAGATGGCATTTCACCAATATCCCAAGGAGATATGCATGAACAGTTAGCTGCTGATAGTCACACAGAAGCTAAGAGGAGCTTTCATATACTTCATAGCCTCAAAACTGAGGGAGTCCTAGGAGACAACACTTCTCCGAAACTGCATTACAGTTTCAAAATATTGTTTCAGAGATACTTTAGCAAATTCGGGTTTCCAGTGGTCACCAGTGGCTTAACGTAAATTAAGAAGGCCCCCCTGTAGAACTGAATGAGAGTCCCCTGAGTCTCCCATGTCTCACAGATATTCATTGGCTTTGGGCAGAAAAGGGGCACCTGGAAGGACTGGTGGCCCCTGTGTTGGAAGCCTACTTGCACCACTGAGTCTGGAGGGGCCAGTGTTACGCCCCTAGTGGTCTCGTACTGATGTAAAATAATTGAGAACTGTAATAAATCAAGGTGCAGAAGCCATATCAGTACTCAATTTTCATAAAGTAGCAAAAAAAGGCAAAATACTATATAAAAGATGGTCCAATTTAGGGCTACTGAAACAGGACAAAATTCACTCACTGTAAATTACAAACTTGCCTAAACGCCTAGAGTAATTTTAGATATTGTCATCCTGTCTATCCTGTCATCGTATCTACATCTAGATTCCCCAGTGCTCAACAGAGTATTGAACGGACTACCCCAGTGGATAGAAGTCAACCATCATTGTAATATACAATCGATTCTAGCCTAATCGTTGTGAAAATGGAACCCTGAGTGAATTTACTATTTTGCACAGTTACAACTCTAACCACTAGTATGTGTAGTAGTTCTTTGTACTTAATATAACAATTTTGTGATTCTGAGCTTTCCAGTTTGCATCTCTCTCCTGAGTGACTCTACTACGTATACATTTCCTTTTCTGTTATCCGCATCTCTTCCTTGTGGGACTCTTCAACTCGCTGACTTCCTCCCTTTGTCTTTCCTGACCCTTGCCTTTCGTGGATCCTTTTTTTCTGTTCGCTAATTTACCCTGGTATTGATTGCGTGATCTTTCTGTAATTAATGCAATTTTATTTTGCCGTTTGTTCCCCCTCTGTTGACCTGCCAGTTCCGACCCGCCTCCTAGCCCCCTGTCCCTTGTTGCCCTTTGACTAAGCACTCTTTCTCCCCTTGTTAGGGAAAGATCCAATATTCTTACTCTGGAGTTTCAGTGACCCCTCTGAGAGAGTCCACAGCGTCAAGGGAACCACGCACAGCTGAGGCATGGTATGGCTCCCCCTACCAAAGCACTCCCTCTCCCCTTGTTGGGGAAGGATCCAGTAGGCCTTGGAGTCTCAGAGACCCCTCTGAGAGAGTCAACTGCGCAAAGGGTGCCTCACGCAGCGGAGATGTGGGAATGTAATCACTTCCCCTGGGATCACAGCTTACCGGACCTTGGACGCAGTTTTTACCCGTTTACCGGTTTGTGCCCCCTTCACCCTCCCCCCCTCTTTCATGCTCTCTCTCACCCTCCCCTACCGCTTTCCCTCTTTCATTCTTTCTCTACTTCCTCTGCTCCTATCCCCTCTCCCCTAATCTCTCCCCTTGCCTGCTACACCGCCTAGCCCCCTGTCCTTTGTGCCCTTTGACTAAGCACTCCTTCTCCCCTTGTTGGGGAAAGATCCAATGACTTATACTCTGGAGTCTCAGTGATCCCTCTGAGAGAGTCCACAGCACCAAGGGAGCCACTCATAGTTGAGGTATGGTATGGCGCCCCTTGCAAAAGCACTCCCTCTCCCCTTTTTGGGGAAGGATCCAGTGGGTAGGCCTTGGAGTCTCAGAGGCCCCTCTGAGAGAGTCCACTGCGTAAAGGGAGCCTCTCACAACGGAGTTAGGGGAATGATACCACTTCCCATGGGATCACAGCATACTGGACTTTGGACGCAACTATTACTCGTCTACCGGTTTGTGCCCCGGTCACCCTCCCCCTCTTCTTTCATGCTGTGTCTCTCCCCCTCCCCCTCCTCTTTCCCTCCTTCACTCGCTGTCTACTTCCCCTGCTCCTACCCCCTCTACCCTGAATCGCTCCTCTTGCCTGCTTTTTCCCTAATGCTTATGTCCTTATTGTTTGTCTCAACCTAACATGTAACTATACAGCTATGCTCTAATAACTGGGTAACCTTTGTAACGATGTAACCTGCAGCTATGGTCTGATACTCATGTAAAGCGCTCTGATACATTCGGGTCTAGCCAGCGCTATATAAAACCTTTCAAATAAAATAAATAATTTAATTAAATAGATCTTACCACTATTTGTTAAAAAAACATTTAATTAGGTGAATAAAATGACAAACACTTTTCTTTGAGGTGTAGGCAAAAAAAGAAGATTTGCTTTGAATATAAAAAGAACCTCATTACGAGTAATGGAATTTCATCCTAAGAGAATTCACTACCCGCTATTTCAAGTGTCTCCAGGCCGGAAATTATTAGGTCCATAAACTCTGGACCAGATAATCCCAGGCCCGGAGACTTGGAACCCTTATCCAGGCTTCAGGGGCACGGGCCGTAGGCAGCACCACACCATGGGTCGTCCAAATCCTGAAGCAGTATGGGGGAGCAGACAGTGTTCCCCTCTGGACAGCCTCATGCCTGAACTGACCCCTTGCTCCCACACATCCCGCTAACTGCCACTAGCTCCATTCTTAACACTTTTCATCTGCGCATATAAGATGCATAATGTCTATATATTTCTTCCTGAAATCAGGGAAAACCAATGGAAAATTACCTTGTATCCCTAACTATGTGTGGTTATTACCCATTAATGGGGGAGGAGGTTTCAATCAGCAGATTGTGGTGTAGTATACAGACCAGAATCGAAAATTCTAGCCAGCAAGTATCTTTAGACCATAATTCCATATAACTCGTAATGAGGGCCTTAAAAGTGGAAAAGAAAAATAAGGCTTTACTGTACTAGACAATATGGATACTACTTATGATATATGTAGAGGCACCAAGCTTTAGGGTCTTGGTAGCAAAGATGAACCCGTATATGGCTACTCGAAGGGCACATGAATAGGTTTTCTCAAACCTTTCCCTAATGAACTACTACATACAAACAACATTGGTTCTAAGACATTAATGAAGATTATGGAAACAGATCCGAAACAAACTTGGATTACCACACAAAACCATTCCTCACACCTTATGGAGTAACTCATTATTACTTCATTTAAATTGGGGACATCTTTATTTGAAAACATAAATCATCAAAAAATATCCCTATGATAAAACAGCTATAAGTGGACAGTTGCATGTTAGAGTGTATATAATCGCAATTTCAATTTAGCTTTAATGGCAATGAAAATGTTCTGTATATTAGTTAAAGGACCACATATTGGACAGCCTACAAATTGAAAAAGAAGATTGTACACAGATTGATTGGACTGGATGTCTCAAGAAGAAACCACCAGCAAAACAAAAAAGTTAGGACTCCCATATATATAAATGAATTTCAAAAGTAAACAGAGGTTTAGCAAATATATCTTAAATGTCTGTCCTGGCAAACCCCCCAGCCAAGCTTAATTCATTGAAAATATCGGATTCTAAAATATATACCTAGAGATTGTAAAATAGTGATAAATTATGGATATGGAGAGCCAGTCCAAGTACTCCGATTCTTAAGCTATGGGAATGCTTTAAATTGGCACAAGAATAATGCATACTCAGATGTCATCTCGAACACAAAAACAAGCACTTCTGCTCAAGGTATTTTACTCATTCACATGACCCGCTTGTTTAGTGACTTCAGGATTTTATAAACACCAGTAAACTGCACAACAGGCCAGCACCCCCACTCTCAAAATTGTTCAAGCATCACTGGTACCCTAAATGCTAAGTAAAAAATAAAGAGCCTTGAGTTGTAGTAGTCTTTCTTAAGGAAACACAGCAGTCTTGTTTGTCAGGCAGGTATGACTTGTTTGCTTGTCTTCTGGTTCCTGTAGCATGTCTTCCTATTGTAATTTACTGAGAACATGTCAATCTTAATGGTTGCGCCAGATGATGTATTATGTACTTGCTAGGTCCTAAATGTGTAAGCTCTTACAAGTTATATTGTCCTTGGAGGCACAAGAAGTCATGCACTACATATTTGAAATTGAATCACCTGTACTTTTGTACTTCAAAATAAACAATATAAAGATAAATGGGGTGCTTTTTAGGTGGTAATTAGTACCTTACAGACGATAATATGTGGTGAAGATCTGCCCATTGAGCCAACCAATGCTATGGGGAGAATGCCAATGTCAAAAGACCAAGATGTTAGGCTTGAAAGTGGCTATTTTACAGCAGTAGCAGCTGCAATCTATTGACATTCTACTCAATTCAATGAAAAGGGTTTTGTAGGAATTGCTATGGAAAGCACTTCTTACCTACATCTGTCTCCTACAAAGCATCTGTTGCTTTGTAGCTAGGTTTTCATTAATACTGTGTACATATAATATTGACTAGATAGAACAATGCATACATTTGAACTTTTTTAGCTAGAATGGTAGCTAGGCACTTAATGACAATGGGCCCAATTCACAAAAGTAATCTGAGACAAAATCCTAACTTTATGACTTTCAGCATTCACAAAACGCATTTAGTAGTAGTAAAGTTAGGATTCCTAACTTTACTACTACTAAACTGAGACAAAATCCTAACTTTACGACTTTCGGTGTTCACAAAAGGCATTTAATAGTAGTAAAGTTAGGATTCCTAACTTTACTATGACTAAACTGAGACAAAATCCTAACTTTACGACTTTCGGTGTTCACAAAAGGCATTTAGTAGTAGTAAAGTTAGTTAGGAACCCTAACTTTACAACTACTAAATACCTTTTGTGAATACCGAAAGTCGTAAAGTTAGGATTTTGTCTCTGATTACTTTTGTGAATCAGGCCAAATGTGTCTCAGATCTTCTATGGTAACCAGCTTTGAAGTACTTGTTATTGTTCGACTGTATGAATATTTTTTTTGAGCAATCTAATAATTTTGATTGGGCTGCAGTGACCCAATGACACACACACTTCAGGTTGTCAGTGCTTAATGTCTGTAAATCATGTCCTGACTTAATTGTTCTTGTGTCTCAATTGTACGTTTCAAAGCATTAGTATACCCAGCACATTCTTGGCAACTGACTGCCGTTCATTTGCTCCGTTGGTAGAGTGTGGAATACGCACATGGCCGCGTAGTTAAGGAATAGTCTAAATATGGTCATGATTTGGTAACAAGTACATTCTTAACTAGATCCCTTTAGGCGAGTACGTATCACCATGCGCACACACACAAATGCCCATACATGCACACACGTTTTTCTGCTAAGAAGCAAATGCCAATTGATGCTGTGGGCCTCACAACAAAGAGGTTTGAAAGACGCTAATGTATGTATGCGAAGATTCATGCAACTTAGCATGCAATACACTCCATTCTTGTATTGAAATATTTTAGTAGTTATACCAACAATCTACAAATTCTCCCAATTACATACGATATTGGCCATCGTAATGGTACACGAAATATGCATTTATATCGGTTGCAGCAAAAAAATGGACTCGCCCTCCCAAGTTTTTTTCATCATTTAGGTACACTTTAAAAACCATAAAATACTGTAAACTTAAAATTAGCCAGATTATACTATTTACAGAAAGAGGCAATGATACGTGGCAGCTCCACTCAGGCTGTGTTACCTGCTCCACACACAGTCAACTTCAAAGACTGCCATATGATGATGTGTCCTCTCCTGGAAAGTACTTTTTGCTTCTTCAAGTACCCATATTACTACTCTTCCCATTTTATTCTAATAGAAAGTCGCCAGCAGGAGGCCAAACTCAATAAACCTTCAGGTGTGCGGGGATGAATAGGGTCCCATTATGTCTTTTATTTGCAACGTATTGCTTCACCTTTTACCTAATTGGCTATAGATTTACGGGAGTATTGCAGCTTGCAATGAAACGAAAAGTGAAAAATAACTACTTTTAAGTATCTATAAAACAAAAAGTCCACTAAAAGCTTACATTAACTTGCAGTAAGCAAATGTGTGCATGAAAAATACATATCCCTGTATGCTTCCATATTCTTAGCTGTATATACTATTTTAATACTTAACTGCTTACAAACTGCCAAAGCCACAATCCTCCGAGGAACCATTATTAGAGCAAAATACATATTAGGGTTTCTTTGAAGCAACATTTGCGGAAATGTTTAATAAATGAATAACTACAATGATTATAAGGCAGTTTGACTTTCGAATGTGTGCTTATGAAACCTGCAATTTTGCTCCAAGAGGTGGAATGCGAAATGTGCTGAGATAAGGACTAAAAGGCAATGGAAACGGAGACCAGAAATAGATGAAGGACTGTTAAAGCCAAGGTGCACACATGATGGCCGCTGATGCTGGGTCATTGTTGTGTGAACATAAAACACATTTTACCCAATTTAGGGTGAAGGGCATCATGAAGCAGCGCAAATATTTCTTGAACTGTGTAGAGCAAGAGCACACAACGCAACCTCTGTCCCTTGCTGTGTACTGCAATGACCTACACATATATATAAGCTAAGTGATTTTATTTAGAGGCAAAAATGAACTGCAAAAGGCCTTTGCATGACTTTCCCCACAGTCCCCTGTAGAGATTGTAGAGTACAATCTTTACGACCTTGGACTGCATATTGTGGCTAGAGGTCCATTCATCTCCCCCTCACACCCCTCACACCCTCTAGTTGTGGGAGGAAGCTGAAGGAGCCCGCTGCAATGCAACGCTCCTGACACACTGGGGCACTAGTGCACAAACCAACCGCGTATGTGTAATCTGTGCCTGCCTGTGGTAAAGTTAAGAGAGAAAAAATGTAATATGAAAATGAAAGATATCACAAATGAATGGAGTGCGTGGGTGGTTTGAGATGGAGAATAGTCTGTCCTATCATTACATACCACCCACACGCTCCATTGCCTTGCAAAACATGGCAATCTCATATTACCCTACTGTTCTAACCTTACGGCAGGCAAACACACATAGCATAGACACAGCTCGTTTGTGTGATATGCTCTGTGAGGAAGTGTTGAACAACTTTTAACTAGGGCTGTGCAAATGTGTATAGTTTTTTTTGTTTTAAACTGCAAATTTCTATGGGAACCTGCAACTTCAGGAAAGTTTCAAAGTATCCACGTTGTCACATTAACTTGATAAACATCACATAAACTTACAGAAAAAAGTATTGATATATTTTCCAGACTGGGTGGATTTGATTACAGAGAAAATTGTCTTGCAGTGCAATGAAATGTATGTCGCAATCCACAGAAGAAAACTGCCTGGGCAGGTGGAAAAATAACCCAAGAGATTATACATTTTGCAAAGGTCGACAATTGGGAACTTCACGTGTCTTTTTGCACACCAATTCATTTAACTCACTACCCACCCTTTCTCTTTGAAACTTGACAAAGCAGGTATTGTGTGATGCCCCACTAATAATCATCCCCCATGAACAGCTCCCACTTTACAAATGAGATACAACCCCCTTCCAGGATCAGAAATCAGATCAATGGTGTGCAACTGCAAATGTACTCACAAAGCATTGATACATCCCTATGTCCCCGTTCATGCCCTTCTCCTCCCACCCAATCACATACAGTCGCAAGGAGCGTTCTGCAGGCTGAGGTCCGTTCCCATTTGCAATATGTCCTTTGTACATTGTGACTGGCCTTTTATGATGGCAAAGACAGTGCTGTTGTGCATCGCAGGCTTTCTGGCATCTAACGCGATCCCCTTTCCCTGATCCCCTTTTTTGGTCTGTCTTAACAGTGCAGGTCTCTGGAAGACCTTCTGCTACAAGTTCTTTAATGTATAGGGTGTCAATTGAGTCCACCCAGAGGACTATATCTCTATATCTCTCTCGCCTCATACTATTGCCTATTTGGAGCGTTATTTCAATTTCTATGGAGTCCTTGCATTACAATGCATGCAGGACTAGCTCACATCTGAAACATACACTGAGTCATCACACATTAAATTCTTTATCCAGCAGAAGCATCATATACAGAAAATAATAATTTTCCAGTTTGCTTTTTTCACTACAGCAGGCTTTTTAAGGTTTTAGCTAGGACTCAAAATGCAAACCTCATCTGGGACAGTATTACAGTAAAGGCATATTTTCAATGTTTGCGTCAGGCGCACCTTTCAAAAGGTGCGCCCGTCACAAACAATGAAAGGGCACCCTATTACCATGAATGAGCTGCCCCAAGGGCAGCCGCAAACTCGCAATGACCCCAGGGCAGCGCATTCAGGTGAACAACATAGCAGCTGCGTTAAAGCTGCTCCGTGTTTTCAGAGGGCAGGCGGCAACCTGTCTGCACTTGAAGGGGGATTAGAGATCCCCTTGCAGACGGGTGCAGTCAGTGACTACACCCGATTGCAAGGGGATGACTCCCTGCAGAGGGGTGCTCTTAGAAGGCGCACTGTCAGTGTGCATCCTGGCAGCTTCTTTGCTTCTGTGCCCACGCCTGTAATATGGCACGGGCACAGAGGCAAAGGGATTCCCTCATTTGCATGCGGCATGCCCCCATGCACATGATGGCACGCTTCCTGCAGTCGGCGCTGGCGCCTTATGTGTGCCAGTGCTGTTGGTACTACAAGCTATATATAGCTCAGCATCCCTCTGCATGAAGGAGTTACACTGGCTGCCAGTAGGCCAAAGAGCCAACTTTAAGCTCATGTGCTATGCACATAGAACGTTACATAAGAAAGGCCCACATATTTTGCAAGGCAAATTAGATTTTCATGTACCCTCACGCAATCTGAGATCGTGCCAGCAAGCATTGGCAACAGTCAAACGTACGACTAAAGTCAGAATGGGTGACCGATCTTTCTCAAAATCAGCAACAGTCCTCTGGAACAAACTTTCACTACACCTATGCCTGACAGAAGACTACTGATATTCAGGAAAAGCCGAAAACCTTTTTATTCCCTGGATACTGACCCTTCAAATGGTATTCCTACAATTATGCGCACCGCAATCTGATCAGTCTTAGCGCCGTGATGTCCCTTGGGATGAATGTTGCGCTATACAAATACCTATAAATACAAATACAAATACAGAAGGGGCCGCACAAGTGTCTGCGTCCCCTTCTGTAATACCCAAGGGACCTGGGGGCTCGCAAAGCTGGAGCAAACACCCGTTGGGCCCCCGGGGTACTCTCTGTAATACATCCCCTTGGTTGTGCCAATGCTTTTTTTTTTACTAAAACTTTTTTAGCAAGTAATTATTAGACTGACGTCACTGAATGGTGCTAATTTCACTAGTTTTATCCCTAATATGTCCATATGCTCCCTGCAGTCTGTGAGGTGCTGGATGCATATTCCTAGCCGTTTCATTTCAAGAGAAGAAGATGAAGGAAAATAATAAAACAGTAGAGGTGGTAAGACAGTGTGTTTGATGTAGTCATTTGAACATTCATTTAATATAGCCGGCTCACCCTCATCCGCCAGTACAGAACCCTACACAGAGATCCGGACTATATTACATTCGCGAAGGTCTCATTTTGCCGGAAATTGGAAGAGATGGGGGGAAGATGATAGGAGGAGATGTTATAAAAACAGACCTCGCGAGTCAAACTTAATACTAAAGCCATTTTCTTTCATGTAGGCAACAGTGAAAGCAAATATCCTGTAAGCCCCAGATACACAGAGAATCAGCGCATCAGATCTCTGCTCCTTCAGACACACTCCCCTTCATCTCATGACTACATAATTTGATGAAGGGTGAGGAAGGCGCAGCAGGGAGAGGAGCTGATAAGACACCAGGAACCAGGAAGGCAGATAAAGAGGGGCAGGAAAGCCAGTCGAAGCAAACACCGAACCCTTTTGTATGCTGGGTTATTACCCCAACATGAACACAAGTGCGACAAGGGAAACATCATTTCCTACCTCATAAACAATGTTTCATTCTGCAAAGAATAGAAACATAATTACCATGCATCCTTGAAAGACAACTTCAAATTCAAGGTAGTTTAAAACCGAAGCCAAAAAAAGCAATGTTATGATGTTGCTTAAATTACTATTTGTATGGCTTTTGGGAGTGGCCCGCCGTCGATAAACAAGAAAGAGTATCACTGAAGGGAGAGAAGAGGGAATAGAGGAGGAAGCAATTAGGGATTAAGGTACAAAAGGACGGAGGGAGGAGGGCAAGGAGGATGGACACTGAGAAAATAAAAGGAGGGGAAAGCTGGTAGACAGAACAGGAGGAAGACACATTTGAGGGAAAATATGAAAGTACAAAGTTGGAGAGTAGGGAAAAAAGCGAGGTGAAGGAATTAAGGCGGACCTGGTAAGGAAAGAAAAAAAAAGGGACGGAGCAATGAGCGAATGAAAGTTACAGGGAGGAAAAGTCAGTTGGAATACGGAGAAAGAAGAGGCTAAGACGATGCAGGAATGGGTAGGAAGAGGAAGGATGGATGAAACAAAGAGTGGAGGAAAGGTTTGGGGAGGATGTGGAAGGCGGAGAAGAGAGGTAATGCAACGGTGGAAAGTGCAAGTGAAATGGTAAAGGGAAAGCAGGAAAATGAAAATGTAGAGGCAGGGATGAGAATGTAGTGGTGAGAAGTGAATATAGAGGTGAAAGAAAGGGAAGGAAATGGAAGCAAAGGAAAGAAAAGGGAAAATAAAGGATAATAGCAAAAAGAGGGAAATGGAATAGAAAAGTGAATAAAAAGGATGGCAAGGGAAAGGAAAACGAAAATGAGAGGTAAACGAAAAAGGGAAACATAAAAAAGGGGAAGTCAGAGAAATGAGGAAGGGAAAGAAAGGGGGAAAGGAAGGCACAGAGGACAGGGACGTTGCTTCCATTGGTGCAGAGGCATCAATGCCCAGAGCCCTGAGGAGCCCATCCAACCCAATTTACAATTTAAACATCAGCCTCGGGTGCATTCACTTCTTGCACAAGGGCCCTTCACACACTGGCCACGCAACTGACCAACAAATGGAGTAGGTGATGTACAGAGATAGAAAAAGAGGAAACAGGCAAGGAGAATAGGTGAATGGGCTAGCACAATGCGGAATGTGGATTAAGGAGGTATGAATTAGGTAAAGAGGCGGTTGGAGTAAGGCAAAATGGAAGGATCGGAGCATGGTGGAAGAGAAAAGGCAGCAAATGAACGATATAAATACAGAAGCAACAAAGTAAAACATCTATAAACGACAAATCCTGACTAAAGACAATAAACTGAGCACTAGTTTAAGAACCAAACACTTTAACATTACCTAGCCTATTTTAGCACTAGGTTTCTCACAGGGTTATCACAAGAACATGTTATGAGAAGTTGCTGTTGGATGGCATACTGTGATTTTCAATATAAATCTGACCTGGGATTCCTTGGTGTTTTCAACAGTGAAGTTAAACCAAACACGAAAGCGTGGATTGCACGTATCTGGCCTCACGAATAGGTCGTACTCGAACTCTGTGATGTAATCCACACGGCCAAGATTACCTGCATAAAGAGACCAAGCACACACATTACCACCTGCAGACATTCCCATGGTTTCTAGAAATTGTAGCAGTTTTAATTTCATACCAACAAAAAGGACACACGGTACAGACTCAACGACCAAAAACAACGCAAATGCGTCCTAGAAATGAGTGTTCCAGGCAATGTGAACAACCACCAATAAACAGGCAAATATAACTGGTCAAACCTTGCCTTCTGCATGCGTTTAGCATGTTTTTCATCACATGAATATTAATTCAATGGTGGTTGCTCATAGCTTTTATCTAGAGATTATTGGAAACACCCTAGTAAATGATTGGAAAAAAAGTTTGAGCTGTCATACAAAAATCAAGATTTTTATTTATTAATTTTTTTACTTGATGCACCAATAAAGCTGTAGATTAACCACCATTTTATGACTCCAAATTTAAAATAAATGTCACGACTTCCAGTGCTTTTTTTTTTATTATGCGCAACAAATGGTGTACAAAGCAGGTATTGTGCAATGCACCACTAATATTCACCCCCAGAATCAGCTCCCACCTTACAAATGAGATACAATCATCTTCAGGGAGGTGAAATCAAATCAATGGTGTGCAACTGCAAATGTACTCACAAAGCATTGATACATTCCAATGTCCCCGTTCATGCCCTTCTCCTCCTGGCTAATCACATTCAGTCCCAAGGAGTGTTCTGCAAGTTGGGAAGTCAGTTCCCATTCACAATATGTCATTTGACTGGCTTTCTACTAATGCAAAGACAGTGATATTGTGCTTCGCAGGGTTTGTGGCATCTAAAGTGCTTAGTACCTTGGGCCAAGGTCACCTAGTAGCTTCTTTGCACTCCTTCACACATACATGGAAGACAGAAAGCTTACAAATACATTACTTCTCCATCTTTCTAGTATAAAAATAGAAAAATACACTTTGTTTTGTTGCCAAGCACAGTTAGGATGCCCCTCAGGACCTGATATCATTTGCGTCCACAGTACTTTTTTTAAGGAAATCTGCTAGTTAAGCTGTTCACTTCCTCATATCCCTTACAGAACAAACATTCACTTTCAACTGTTACTGATTAATCTAGTAATCACATACAGTAGTGAATGGCAGCACAGACTGGGAACAGAGGATGGTAAGGCATTTTCTATCAAATAACTTCCAAACCCTAAACCCATATTCTAGGAGACATTAAAATATATATATTTAATACAAGCATTAATCCCAAATTTGTATTTGTGAGGAAATGGGGTCTTTTATATGGTATGGTCGTGCGACCTTACCATATAATACACTTACCAACCCCTTAATTTCAGTAGGTTTCGTCTGTAAAACCCTCAGCTCAACCCTGGGTAGTAGTAGTACTCAGCAGCAATACTTACACAACGGAGCAAGTGTTCAGCATTTAAACAGCACCAAAACAATTGTAGAAGAAATTGACCCAACACTCAAGAAATTCGACACTAACTTATAGAAATAGACTTATTTTTATAAGAATTTAGACACTATAACGAAAAAGATTCACCTGAGGGTTCTGGAGGTATGGATTTTACAGGCAGTAATACATCAAAGCGAATTCACCTCAACCGCGAACAAGCCTTGACAAGGTCAATAAATTAGACACTTAGAAACTTTTCCAAAGAAAATATAGGTAAATGATAATACAGTTGGTTACAAGTAGTTGGGGTGACCAGCCAAGCCCTCAAGAACAGTTACCTTTGCAGAGGAAGCAGTCCTCCAACACTTTCAGGCATTTTATCTGCAGTGCAATGGATTCCTATGGTGTGGTCCTGATGTAAGGGATGAAGGATGCTGCAGATGCTCTAAGGATGCTGAGGATGTGTTGCGGTTGATGGGGTCTTCCTGAAGTGAATCCTTGGTCAACAAAGATGGTGAGGGGGTCCTGGGTGCAGTGTCGACATCCCACAAAGTACTGTCTGGCCGAAGTCCAGTCATCTGTTGTAGTGGTCACAAGCCAATCCTTCCTTGTCGATAACTCGCTTTCTGAGGTTCCCAACAACCCTTCAACAGCACCTCCAGGCTCAGCAAACTTGAGTGCAACTCTGTTTGTCGGATCTTGGACCTCAGTGCTGTACAGCTGCAGCAATTTGAAGAATATTTCTTCTACCAACTTGCCGCAGTAGGCTTTTTCAGCTGTTGTGCACCTGTGCTATGAACAGGATGCCAGTCAGCTGGCCCATGTAGTTTTCTTGGTTTGACTGGGCTCTGGAGACAGCTTCTCCTTGAACAGGGCATGGCACACACAGTCCCTCTCTTTAATAGCCACTAGGTGCAGCAGGTGCCGTCTTTGTCAGTGCAGCCACTCTTTGCTGGTCCTACAGTACAGCAGGGCAATCCTTCTTCCAAGTCGGTCTAGATCTGAGATCTGGTGCCCGGGGTACCCTATTTATCTTCAGAAAATGCCCTCAGGAGGATGTCGTGGGTAGCCAATGAGCTACCAGGTAATCTCCCTCCTAATGACCACTCAGTAGGAAGTGTGGCATCTGGCTATCCCAGGATGTACCTTTCTACCCACTCCTAAAATTGCAAGATCCCTGTCTTCACACTCAGAACTCCCTAGGCCACCCCAGAGGTGTGGCTACCAAGGGGCTACACACCCCTGAAAAAACTGGTTTGACAACTGGATTCTCCTCTCCTGTCCCACAGTCAGCCTGTCTACCTAAACAATAGAGCAGCCCCTCTCCCAAATGTTCCCTTTTCAAAGGCACTTGGCTTTGACTTTGAAGCTCGCCTTTTGGGCAAACACCTGTATGGCTTCCTTCCTTGGGAAGATAACACCTTCTCCAGTGGTGGGCCTCTAATTGTTACATTTCCTGACAGTTATTAGCATGTCTCCCCAAAAGGGCAAAAAGCTATCTGCAGGACAAGCCCCGTGTACATCAGTAAACAGGTACTAGAAACCTTGGGCAACAAAAGTGGCACCTTCTAACGTTGTGCTTTGCCCACAAGTGACATTAAGCTCAATTTACCCATTAACTTAACTTAGATTTAATGCACTGAATCTTTTGATACCAAACAGTACCAACCTTAGTATTCCCCTTCAGATGTTGGGGTGACAGCCTGTAACTCTATACTTGCAAAGGGTCTACTAGCCTTTTCACAGTATAAATGAAAATTTAGGATTTTTGCTGGTGGAACATGCACAGGTCCATGTTTTACCTTTTAACATAGAGCACCCTGCCTTAGAGATCATCAGGCCTGCCTGGGGAGGGGGGGGGGGGGGGTACATTACTTTAAATTGCAAAGTTCAGTTAGCAGTTTTGAACTGTCCTTCCAGTCTGCAGTTGCAGACTGGGAGACATGTTTTACCTTGTCTCACTTAGGATGACACAACATGTGCTGCAGTCCCTGATGGGGAACACTCTAACTTACAGGCCCTGGGTACCCCTAGTACCAAATAATAGGGAGTTACAAGTAATGTAGGCTGTGCCAACTGAGGACAGGTAAAATAACCATGCACTATTTTAAGGGCCAGAGTGCATTCACTGAGTCTTTTTTATGAGTGCTTGGGACATTTCAGAGCCATTACACCAGCAAGTAGTAGGCAAAATGAGGACACAAAGGCAGGGTAAACCACAAAAAGCCTGTTTCCTTACAGTATCTACTAGAGTTTTCATTATCAAGTGCTGGTGCTTGGTCGATAGATAGTGAAAAAACATTGTAAACAGTAGTTTGATTGCTGGTGCTGCGTATGAGAACAAACTATAAACACTAAACATGTCTGAGGCCACCACAGTTTGATGGAGATAATAGTAGGTTATTTCTTCTAAACTGGTGTTGTGCCTGGCCTTTTCAGGTTGTTAGACTTCCTCTGCCTTCCTTCAATGAACTTGTTTTTGTTGGCGTTTGCCGGGATAACCAGCAATAAAGTGGTCGTGCTCCCCCCTGAAAACATGGTAAAATTAGCCTACAGCTAATTGGAACTTTGGATTTACATGTAGGTCCCTATGAATGGTACTTTGTGTACCCAGGGCCTGTAAATAAAATGCTACTAGTGGCCTGCAGCCTTCATTGTGTGACCCACTAAGGTAGTCTTTTAAAACATGTCTCAGGCCTGCCACTGCAGACTGTAGTGCAGTTTTAAACTGCTATTTCGACCTGGCAAAATAAACCTTTTATCGGGCCTAAATCTTCAACATGCAACTAAATTTAAAGATTTCCTCACTAATGAAGACCATAAAGGATCTGTTGGGGTCCTACACACTTGAAAGGACCCATGCTGGACCTCCTGGGATCGAAAGAAGGGCTCTCTCCTTGGACTCCATTCTTCCAATAGACTGGTCTGGCCACCATATTATCCTCTTCTATCTCACCCAGAAAGAATGTAATCCAATGGCCAACCTATCAGATGGATCAGATACACAAACAAACTCAACAATGAGGTCCTGGTGTCAAAAGACTGCTCCAACTACTACCCATGAACGATCCACTGAGCGTAAGTGGCTTGACCTCACACTACAATTAAACTATGACAAATATCATGGAAGAGGTAGTTGAGATTAAAAAGGCAAAAAAAACAGATTCTCCTGTCCGTGATATGATAAAAACAAAATGAAGAGAAAAGGTGGCACAGACAGGGTGGAGATGGAGACGGAACCTCTAAGCCTTGAGTTTGACTCAATTTCGGCTAAAAAGAAACGACTAAAAGCACTTCATCTTTAAGTTGAAAGTCTCCTTCTTCAGAACTCAACTGGATAACTCTTGTACCATCGAGGCAAAGTCTTCAGTATCATCAGGTAACATATATGCCCTATGTGAAGAATGATTGTATGTTATATGGTGTGGTAGTGCGACCTCACTAAGGAATACACTCACAAAACAAACTTGAGTCTATTCAGGTTTGTTTGCTAAACCTTAGCTCAAACCACGTACCTGTGGCTTTGAGCAGTCAGGCTTAAACAAAGGGACAAGTGCTTAGAAATACCAAAACAACAAAACGAGAAAGTCAAGCAAAATGAAAGAAATCCAACACCAATTTATAAAAATAAATCTTATTTCACCCACTGAGGGTTCCAGAGATCCAGAGAAAAAGAACAGATTTTTTTAAGTATAGCATAAAATCCTAACTTCTCACTATTGGACCTAGCTCCCTCTGCAGGGTCACCCTCAAACATTTTGCCTTCAGTCCTTCCATTTGTGCTGAATTCAAATGTGTTTGCCATAGGACTCTGTGCACTTCACCGCTGCTAAGAATTGCTAAAGTGCTTGTGCTCTCTCCTCTACACATGGTAAAATTGGTATAGCATATACACAGGGCCTGAAAATTAAATGCTACTAGTGGGCCTGTAGAACTCATTGTGCCACTAACATAAGTAGCCCCTTTGAACTTTTCCTATACCTGCCATTACAGCCTGAATGCAGTTTTAAACTTTCAATTTGAATTGGCAATATAACCCCCATGCCAAACCTTAAATCACCTTTTATTGCATACTAGCTTACCCGTCGCGCGTTGCTGCGATCTCCGAAGAAAGGAAATTCAAGGAAACTCATTATGATTACATTCAATTTACATTGTGTCATTTTTATTGAAACTTATTCATTTTAATATGGAAAACATTTCAAAGTGTCGTTTTAATTCTATTTATTTATTTGAGTACTTGTGGATACACGATTTTTTGTTTTTCCGTCCGGTGCGTACATCAGTATTCGAAAGATTATGAGGGCCCTGGGGGGCCGATATTTAACAAATTGTTATGCTAGAAAACTTCGCGGGAGTGGTTTTTCCGCCTGGTGCATACATCAGTATTCGAAAGATTATGAGGGCCCTGGGGGGCCGATATTTTTAAAAAATGTATACCAGAAACCTTCGCGGGAGTGTACTCAACAACTTCCCAAAGTTTCATGGCGATCGGATGAATGCTGTTTTAATTCTATTTATTTATTTGAGTGCTTGTGGATACACGATTTGTTGTTTTTCCGTCTGGTGCGTACATCAGTATTCTTAAGATTATGAGGGCCCTGTGGGGCCGATATTTTTTTTAAAATTATGCCAGAAACCTTCGCGGGAGTGTATTTAACAATTTCCCAAAGTTTCATGGCGATCGGATGAATGGTGTAGTAATGCATAAAGGACAAACAGACAGACAGACAGACATCCATTCGTTTTTATATATATAGATGTCACCCATAAGGTAGGCCCCAGGTAACCCATAGGTCAGGGTGCATTGTAATTAAAAGGTTGGACATATACTTTTAAGTTTTATATGTAGTTATAGTGAAAAAACTCCCAAATTCGTTTTCACTACTGTGAGGCCTACCTGTCCCATAGGATAACATTGGGTTGCCCCCATACATTTAATAAGTGTTACATTTTGATTTGGAACAGTTAAGCTTTCCTATCTGATGTCTGAGAAATTGTAATTAAAAATCATCTTTAATGGTAAAGTCGGATTTTTAATTTAAAATTTTGAAAATTGCACTTTTAGAAAGTTTGTGTAACCACAAAATCCAGACCAAATCTGGGGCGAGGGAACCAGAGGCACAATGTGCTGGGAGTCGGCAGCCTCCAACATAAACTATGTACCACAATGAAGCTGCTCCCAGTGGGGTGTCGCTAGTGCTAGTGCAGTTTTAGTCTGTGAGTGCAGGCATCTCACAAAAAGTGAAGGACTGGCATCACACACCGCATGGTGCCATGCTTCATCATAGCCCAGTCCTTACCCTCTAAAAACTTAGTTTGATAGAGAGCGGGCATACACCTGATGACAGGGATGCACTTCTAAACTAAGTGGGGGCCGAAGGGAAAAGGTAGTGAGTGAGAAGACTATTGAAGATGTCACCTTAAATGTAATAGTGCTGGCATCTATATGGTAGTTTAAAATAAAGTGGTCAGTGTAATGGGATATTATTGTCCCCCCACCGCTATCAATGGGGTCAACATGTTTCTGCCTGACGGCCCAGTTGGGTTTGTGGCATTCATCAGGACCGTGATAAACAAAAACAATGGGCTCCACTCTTACCAAGCTATGGTGAGAGAATTTCCACCCAGTGGGTTAATGTGGATCACACTCCAACATGATATGGCTACATTCTTAAGCCTGAAAGGTAAAAAATAAATGTACAAACAAACTGTCAAATAGGATCGGACACATACAACATAACAAAACAAAATGAGCCACATACGCCAAGAATCTATCGCTAGTGGCTATAAGTGCAACAGTTTGTGACAGGAATCTGTGCACCAGTTTAGGAGCAAATCTCTCCAAAATGCTTACCCTATATTGAGGACAATTTTGCCCCATAGGAGGGTGAGGGCAGGAGACCCCTTAGGTCAAAATGCTAGAAAAGCAAATGAGGAGAAAACACAGGAACACAAGATGTTAAAACCAATTGAGGTAATGCCAAAAGCACATAAGGTTCTGTAGGGCATCCATGGCCTGAGACCTGTGAAAGAAAGTAATTCACCCCAACTCTCATACTCTTACTGTGACTTGACGTGTTCTCCGCCTCTGCGCCTAGATCTGTGCACCTCCGCTCCTCGATGTGAAGTGAGTGAGCCGGTGCCCGGTTTTATATAGTGTCAGCGTGAAGAGGTAATTGTTAATCACCGCTAAATTGGAAGCTGCAGTGTGGGATCCAGTGTCCCAACGACATGGTATGCTGGAGGTCCGGAGGCTTGCCTGACCTTCCTAATATGGGTTGCGGATGTGTCAAACGTTGGAATTCAATACATGTGGGTAGGCAGGTAGTAAATGCCCTGGGTGGCGCCGGCATCCCCATCGTCATGTGGAAAGTGTCAGCACTCTGCACATGCTCATCAGGGTAATTTGTATAGCGCGTGTGAGGTGAAATAACTACTTTACCGCGCGGGCATGGAAAACGACCAAGTGCCTATGAGCATGGCTCTGGATTCTGTACTGAACCGAGTCATCAGCGTGATTCGGAGAATGTTTACACGCTGCACATGCGTGCTAAGATCATGGAAATGCTTGTGTAAAGTGAGCATTCCGCCGGCCATGAGTGGTAAAGGCCAAGCGTCTGTAAGTGTAGGTCTCCGATCTCAGAATGCATAGACGAATTGTATCATCATGATGCGACCTGCCATACAATTGAACAAATACTTCAAATGGCCCAAATTTGCCAAACACAGTGGTGGGCTGAGATACACCGGGGGGACATATTGTATATAGATGTTCCTTATGCACTATTTAAGGAAAAGGAGTCTGGTGGTCATGTTACCAGAAATGACCCATACCCCAACGCAGTATGCGCATAGATTGTGTGATCAGGATTCCTGGTGGTGTGGTATTAAGAACCATGGTAGGCAAGATGGGAACAGCTATACTAGGTAAATTACAGTTCCCACAGTCCTTTAAGAGGGGATTTCGAGCCAGGGTGCAATGGTTACAGTCATTAAAACAAATGTCTAGTGTGTCTTGATTGACTATATGTAGGCAGTATGTACATATAAGTGATATGTAGACATATGATAATTTAGAAGGCTAGTTGAAGCCAAGGGATGTCTAGTGTAACATGATGGACTGGATGTCGGCCGCATGTACATATAGGTGATATATAGACATCTGATTTTTACAGGGCTAGCTGGAGCCAAGGAATGTTGTTGTTTAGGCCTTCTTTCCATGTGCGGAGGCGGAAACCCCACTGCTATTCCCTCACATGAACAAAACCAGAAGCACCCAGGCTCCCAGATTCCCCTAGCCAATCACTATGCTGATGTCACCGTGAGAGCAGCATCGTGAGTGGTCTGAGCACCATGGTTCGGAGCTCAGACAGGGGTTGGGAGGCTGTGCATGTTCTCTACCCAGCCCAGAGAGAACATGGTAAGTGGGCATGACGCTTTGGCCGGCCCAAAACGGCAAGTCAAACCGTCATTCACACTTAAGAGAGTGGCTACCACTCCATCCCCCTACTCTCTGGGCAGCACAGCCCCCCGCCAGCACCTTTACAGAGCCTATAGTGAAAGATAAAATGATAATAACATTGTTATCATTTTATTTTACCTGTGAGGCGACGCTCCTCCTCCTTGGCGGAGGAACCCCCCCTGTTCCACAGTTAAAACAACAATTTGGTTTTTTTTACTGTTAGGGCATATTTAATAAACAGCACACTGCCTTA
Source organism: Lissotriton helveticus (assembly GCF_964261635.1). Taxonomy (NCBI): domain Eukaryota; kingdom Metazoa; phylum Chordata; class Amphibia; order Caudata; family Salamandridae; genus Lissotriton; species Lissotriton helveticus. The sequence continues at coordinate 201,911,174 of NC_136058.1, read as the reverse complement.
GGACTTGATAGACCTTCTGTAGGGGTGACATATATATCAAAAAGGGAGGTTTAACCTTTGTCTTTGATTTAAATGGCAAAGTTGAGTTAGCAGTTTAAAACTGCTCTGCCAATCTGCAATGGAAGGCTGGGAGGCATGTTTTCATGTTTTCCTATCCAGGATGGCACAAATTATGCAGCAGCCATGGAGGGCCACTTTAACATACAGGCCCTGAGTACCCCTGGTACCATATACTAGGGACCTATCAGTAAGTAAAAGTATGCCACTTAGGTCTAGTCAATTTATTATTACACTTTTAAATGTCAAACCACTGGCACGGAGGTCTGGTTAGCAGGCCTTAGTGCACTCTCTGAATTGAAAAAGCACCAGCATCAGTCTCAAACTTATGGGTAATCATGCAAAAAGGGGCATTTCCCTACACCTTATCACTAAACCTCCCATCGTCCCCTCACCAGACGGATAAGGTGAATTCCCTCCTCCTCAAAGAGCTTAGCCACCTCATTGTTCCAATTAGGATACAAGTAATAATCTCTCACTGTTCCAAAGGATAGTCCCAGATTGTCTTGTGACCAGTCAACTCACCCCTCCCCTCCTGAAGTCAACTGGAGCTGCCCTTCCTAATCTGCACTACTACCTTCCAGTAACCAACCTCTCTTTCCTGGCGGAAGCGCTAAACAAAGGTGTCTTAAATCAAAGCAAACAGTCTGTCAACGACTTCATCTTGCTAGATATCTTTCAGTCAGGATTCAGAGCTGGTTACAGCACTGAAACAGCCCTCATCCATATCGTGGTTGATGCACTAAACCAGGGGTAGTCAAAGTAAGGCCCGCGGGCCACTGGCAGCCTAGCAGTCCTTTCCTTGCGGCCCGCAGACATACCTTTGGAAACCTAGTAAACTGCATCAGAGAAATAAAGCTGCTTGAGTTGTGTTTTATTCTATTGCTGCTAACCAAGCAATATCTTTTGTGATTCTGGGCTGTTTCTATAGCTATTTAGGGCTTGTTTTATGCGCAGGGCTGCCCTGCTCATAATGCTGAAATGCCTATAGAAACAAAGTGTGAAAGTGCAATGAAGAAGTTTGTGAACTATGAACAAGAGTATAACTGAACAGGGTTAGTGAGTGTGAGGAGGTCGTGAGCAGGTAGCTAATAAGAACAAAATAGTTTGCAAATATTTTCTTGGCCTTTAACTACAGGTACCTGCATATAAAATGTAATGCACATACCTTAAATGAATAATTAATACAAGTTAAACACATTTTTGTAAACCTTGTTTTGGTAGGAAGGAAAAGTTTGATCTCTACAGACTTCAGTGTAAATGGAAGTTCGTTACTCAAATCCTGGCTGATGCACTGTGGAAAAGCAATTTGCATTTATAGTGTTATTGGGTCCCATGCTATGACAGTAAGCACTGTGGATATATGTTATTTGTTTTAAACTGTATCACACACCAGTGTAACATAGGCTACAAAACATTTTAAAATGTATGGGTTGCACACAGTAGGAGATAGGCTGCTGCAAAATGTGCTAAAAGACATAAAGGCTTATTTACAAGCCCCTTGCGCCACCAATGCGTCACTTTTAAACTGAGAAAAAGTGACCTAACGGCAGCACAAGAGGCTTGTAAATAAGCCCCATAGACTTTTTTCCTACTAATCTTTAGAAAAGGTGAATTTTTTCTTCTGTCACCTTAAACCTCCACCTCACCCTATCTCGTGCAGCATGCGCTAGCATAGATGTGGCCCTCGGACACTCCTCAGACTTTTGGGCCCCCAAGAAGATGTTTGTGAGTACCCATGCACTAAACCTTATGGGCAGTAGTGGTTCACCCTACTCATTCTCCTCGACCTGTCCGTTTCTTTCAACACAATCACAATATCTTGCTGAACACTCTGAAGAAGCATATGGAAATAGGCAGCACAGTGCTGAGCGGGTTCTCCCCCTACCTCAAAAACAAATCAAACTAAACAGGTGTCTGTTAAACCTAGCTCGTGTCTTATAAGAGGTGCTACAAGGTTCCATACTAGGTCCTACTCTTTTCATCCTATACAGGGAGCCTGTAGCCTTAATCCTACACAACCCTAAGCTCAAATACCACCTATATGTGGATGACACTCAGCTCTACCTAAAAATATCCTCGCTGGAAGAGATATTTCATTTAAATTAGGTTCTAAAAGTCATCCAATCCTGGCTGTCTCACAACCACTTAGACCTCAACAAGCTAAAAATTTAATTTCTCCTCATACCATCCCCCACGCTGTGCTCCCTCTGATCAGCTTTGCTCAGCTCACTAGATGCATCAGATTGCAGCTCAGACATTAGCAACAGCACATTGGGCCATATGTATGAACACATTTTCCCATAGACACAGAATTGGCAAAACCCTTTGATACATATGGCTCTAAATCTCTGAGGATCTTTGCGAACAGAAATCTGCCTCTTCAAGAGCATATTAACTACACGTCAAAACTTGCTCTATAGAAACTCAGACTGCTGAAAAGGTACTAACCTTTCATTCCTCCACCACACTTCAAAAATGCAATCGAGGCTCTGGTCTTATCTAGACTTCACTATGGCAATACTCCCTTGACCTTTGCTGCACAATCACACCTAACACCAATGTAGGCCATCCTAAATGCGGCAGCTAGCCTAGTATCCAGAGCAAAGGGATTCAGCCACATTACACATTTTATCGTCACTCTCAAGGGGCTCACAATAGAAGCAAGGTGCTTCCTCAAGGCAGCCTGCACTACTCATAAAGACCTGTACTTTGGCACCCAAAAATAACTGGCCACAAAACTCACGATGTCTAGTGACAACCACATGCTACTCAGTGCTGATTGGCTACTCCTGAAAGCTCAAAGAATGAAGAAACAAAAATCCTCCTTCTCGGGCAGTACAACAAAAATAGGGATCTAACTACCACCAGCCGTCTTGGAGAGGAAAGTCAAATCTCTTATCACCAAGAAATTCGTGACAAATGTACCACTCGCCCTCATCTTCAGGCGTGGGCGGAGTTCACGGGGTATACAACCTTTACAACGCAACTTTTACAACGACCTACCATTACCACGCATTTTTTACAACGCAGGATCCATTACAACGCATACCATTACAACGCATGTATTTACAACGCAGGTACCTTTACAACGCATACCATTACAACGTAAGTATTGGTAAGTATATCATTTTATTAAAAATATTATAAGTTTGGGTTTTTGGGTAAAGGGGTATTTTTAGGGTTCAGGGTCAGTTTTCAGTTTTTGGGTAAAGGGGTATTTTTAGGGTTTAGGGTCAGTTTTCAGTTTTTGGGTAAAGGGGTATTTTTAGGGTTCAGGGTCAGTTTTCAGTTTTTGGGTAAAGGGGTATTTTTAGGGTTCAGGGTCAGTTTTCAGTTTTTGGGTAAAGGGGTATTTTTAGGGTTCAGGGTCAGTTTTCAGTTTTTGGGTAAAAGGGTATTTTTAGGGTTCAGGGTCAGTTTTCAGTTTTTGGGTAAAGGGGTATTTTTAGGGTTCAGGGTCAGTTTTCAGTTTTTGGGTAAAAGGGTATTTTTAGGGTTCAGGGTCAGTTTTCAGTTTTTGGGTAAAGGGGTATTTTTAGGGTTCAGGGTCAGTTTTCAGTTTTTGGGTAAATGGGTATTTTTAGGGTTCAGGGTCAGTTTTCAGTTTTTGGGTAAAGGGGTATTTTTAGGGTTCAGGGTCAGTTTTCAGTTTTTGGGTAAAGGGGTATTTTTAGGGTTCAGGGTCAGTTTTCAGTTTTTGGGTAAAGGGGTATTTTTAGGGTTCAGGGTTAGTTTGGGTTTTTTGGGGTACAGGGGTATTTTTAGGGTTCAGGGTCAGTTTTGGGTTTTTGGGTAAAGGGGTATTTTTAGGGTTTAGGGTCAGTTTGGGGTTTTTGGGTAAAGGGGTATTTTTAGGGTTCAGGGTCAGTTTTGGGTTTTTGGGTAAAGGGGTATTTTTAGGGTTTAGGGTCAGTTTTGGGTTTTTGGGTAAATGGGTATTTTTAGGGTTCAGGGTCAGTTTTGGGTTTTTGGGTAAAGGGGTACAGGGTAAAAAGTAAATATAATTAAATTTAAATTACATTAAATTAAATTGATTAAATTAAATTAAATTACATTAATTAAATTAAATTAAATTAAATTAAATTAAATTAAATTAATTAAATTAAATTAAATTACATTTTATTAATTTTAATTAAATTACATTTTAAAAAATATTATATACTTACCAATACTTACGTTGTAATGGTATGCGTTGTAAAGGTACCTGCGTTGTAAATACATGCGTTGTAATGGTATGCGTTGTAATGGATCCTGTGTTGTAAAAAATGCGTGGTAATGGTAGGCGTGGTAAAAGTATGCGTTGTAACGTCATACATCCAGTTCACGGAGTTGCACTCGCTGAATTCCATGGAGTTGCCTAAAATCTCTGGAATTCCGCAGAGTTCCGCCCCGCCTACATGTAACACTGCGATTCTTCCCCGCTCTCTGCACTCACCTCTCAGTGCCGCCTCCTCTCCTGAAAGGGGTGCCTCGCTGGCCAAGAAGATGGTTGCAGGTGGTGGCAGTGCTACATGGGGCTCCCACGGCCAGGGAGAGCCACATCTGCTGACCCCTGGGGGCTCCAGGGATGCCCGGGGGTGCAGTGCTAGACATAGTGCAAGCGGCAGGAGCAGTAGCCGCACACGCTCACCTACCAGGGCCAGTGCTTTAAATGGTGAAAGAGAAGTGCCGGTACTCACCAAATGGATTGGGGTGGGCCTGGGAGGGGCGTGGCTTCGAGGCAGCCTTGTACAGCATTTTCTAATGTAAAGTGCCCCTGTGCCCTTGGCCAAATTCTGCTCATAGCTGCAGGGTGTAATTGGTGTTTGTTGTAATTATATAAAGTGTGAATTTAGCCCGAGGGCATTAATGTGAGTAACAGAAGTTATACGCGAAAGTAGACTTTTTTTTTTTAATGGCAAAAGGAGATTTAAGTGATTTGCCCCGGATCACAGGATGTTGAACCCACGCTGGGATTTAACCTGTGCCATACAAGCAAAAAGTATGCGATCAAGTAGAACTTGTGCTTCTCATGTAAAGCACTTTAATGCCCTCCTGCCACCTTTGCACTATATATAAGCAAAAAATTGACCAATGTGCCCTGCACACACGAGCCGAAGTTGGCCGAAGGGCGTGAGGCCTCTGACAGACACTGGTGCTGCAGTTCCAATGTGGAGAGCTCTAGCTGTCAAACCACACAGGTCTTTCTGTCCTGTCGCGGTGTGAGCAGGGCCGGCCTGTAGAGTGGCGAGCTGGGCCCAGGCCCAGGGCGCCAGTATTCCGAGGGGCGCACGGAGCTGTGCGCATTAAGGCAATACAGACCCCCTGTCATCTTGCAACCGCCTTGTTCATGTCCCTGCGCCTCTGTCTGACTTGCCAGATTAGAGTTGATTGAATGCATTGATTAGGATTTTGGGCCATGTTTTAACATCTCAGTGTCCCTTTCTTCACCCTCTTTCACTGTCTCACCCCTCCTGACGCACACCAACAGACCCATCACCGTTAGCAGCTAAGCTATCGGCGATTTAGGTGAGCTGGGGGGCCCGAGGTGTTAGGGTTCACGGGGCAGTCACTGCTCATCCAGGGACTGACCAGTCAACTTAAAAAGGACCCCCTGCTGCCTCATTTCAGACATAATTAGCAAGGGCGCCAAATGCCTAAAGCATACATCTTAACAAATGCCGGCTGTTAGACGGGGACCTGGAGGGTCGGCCGAGCACAGTGATCGCACAGACAGGTAACTTCCCCCCCACAGATGGACACCACACAAAGATCAGGGTAACACCTTTTATAGGCACTTCTGGTAGTAGAGTGGTACGATACAAGGCGATCAGGACACGATGATCCTCTCAATTCTAGTCTCTAGTAAGGGAAGGGGGTAGCGGGACAGTCTTGGTACCCACGGGTACGGAGGTGTAACGGTGATAGCTCACAATCCTCGAGCTCGGTGTTCGGATGGGTCAGACCGCGGCAGCGCCGGCAGGTCCCGAAGAGGTCGTAGGTGGCAACGGGCCGCGGCAGCGCCAGCAGGTCCCAACGAGGATGAAGGTTACAACGGGCCGCGGCAGCGCCAGCAGGTCCCACGAGAATGCAGGTTGCAACGGGCCGCGGCAGCGCCAGCAGGTCCCACGAGGATGAAGGTTACAACGGGCCGCGGCAGCGCCAGCAGGTCCCACGAGGATGAAGGTTGCAGAGGGCCGCGGCAGCGCCAGCAGGTCCCACGAGGATGAAGGTTGCAGAGGGCCGCGGCAGCGCCAGCAGGCAGGACAATAGTTCACAAGGCAGGGCTGTGGCAGCGCCAGCAGTCCGTCAAGGATGAGTTTGTCGCGGTGTCTCTCGACTCCAGGATACAACTCCTTCCTGTCCTGGGGCGGCCTCAGTTATAGGTCTGGCGCCCTTTGATGTCCGGACCCTCGCTCTTGGAGGTCGGGAGGTCTGGGATGAGGGAGTCCAGACACCCAGCAGGGGGGTGGAGCCAGCGCCCAAGGAGGCTGGGGGTGCTCGGCACCTGGCGGGGGAGAGCCATCGACACTTCTTACTCCCATTGACCTGCCAAGTGGTCCGTTCACCTCCTGGGTGGAGGGTGGTGCCGGGATGTCGGGGCCTGGCCAGGCCCAGGGTTGGGGTCGGGCTGAGGCCGCGCGGCCGCGTGGTGCCGTGTCCAAGATGGCGGCTGGGCCGGGCAATGGTGCTGACGGTGGCCCGGGCCCTGTCCTGCGGGGAGGGAGCGAGCCCTTCATGTGGCCTGTCCAACATGCGTCCCCCCCAGCTGAAGGCGGGGAGAGTCACCCATCTTCTTGGGGACTTTCCTCGTCGAGGCGGAAAAAGCGGGACAGGCCATCCGCGTTGGCGTGGTCTTGGCCAGGGCGATGCTCCACAGTGAAGTCCATCCCCTGCAGGGAGATGGACCATCGCAATAGTTTGGGGTTCTCCCCCCGCATCTGCATGAGCCATTGCAGGGGCCGATGATCTGTCTGTACCCGGAAATGGGTTCCGAAGAGGTACGGCCGGAGCTTCTTGAGGGCCCATACCACTGCGAAGGCCTCTCGCTCAATGGTGCTCCAGCGCTGTTCTCGGGGCAGTAGGCGTCTGCTGATGAAGGCCACGGGTTGGTCCACTCCTTCGGGGTTCAGTTGGGAGAGGACGGCCCCAATACCATGGTCGGAGGCATCGGTCTGCACAATGAACTCGCGGCTGTAGTCGGGGGCCTGGAGCACCGGAGCGGTGCACATGGCGGCCTTCAGCGTCTCGAAGGCCGCGTGACAGTCGGGAGTCCAGTTGACTCGTTTTGGGTTGTTCTTAGACGTGAGTTCCGTGAGGGGCCCCACAATGCTGCCATAGTCCCTCACAAACCGCCGGTAGTATCCGGTGAGCCCCAGGAAGGCTCGGACCTCTGTCTGTGTTTCGGGGGGTTGCCAGGACTGGATGGCAGCTACCTTGAGTTGGAGGGGGGCCACCAGACCGCTCCCCACTTGGTGTCCGAGGTAGGTCACGGACCCCTGGCCGATTTGGCACTTGCTGGCCTTTATGGTGAGGCCGGCCTGTTGGAGGGCCTGCAGGACCGCTCTGAGGTGGTGGAGGTGGTCGGCCCAGTGGCGGCTGTATACCGCGATGTCGTCCAGGTAGGCGGCGCTGAATTCTTCGAGGCCCGCCAATACCTGGTTCACCAGTCTTTGAAAGGTGGCTGGAGCGTTCTTCATGCCGAAGGGCATCACTCTGAAATGGTAGTGCCCGTCCGGGGTGGAGAAAGCGGAACGTTCTTGGGCCCTGGGGGTGAGGCCGATCTGCCAGTAGCCCGCTGTCAGGTCAAAGATGCTTAGGTAGCGGGCTGCCCCCATGCGGTCGACTAGTTCATCTGCTCGGGGGATAGGGTGAGCGTCGGTTCGGGTGACCGCGTTCAGCCCCCGATAGTCGATGCAGAATCGGAGCTCCGGCGTGGTGCCCGGTGCCGCGGCCTTGGGGACCAGGACGACCGGGCTGGCCCAGGGACTGTCCGAAGGCTCGATGACCCCGAGGGCGAGCATCTTGGAGACTTCTTCTTGGATGCATGTACGTACCCGATCCGGTACTCGGTACGCCCGGTGTCGGACAGGAGGACTGTCCCCCGTGTCCACGTTGTGCAGGCACCAGGAGGTGACTCCGGGTGCGAGGGAGAACAGGTTTGCGAACGGCAGCAGGAGGGCCCGGCAATCTTGACGCTGCTCTGGGGTCAGGGCCTCGGAGAGTCGGACCCCGTCCACCGAGCCATCTCTTTCCCGAGTCCTCAGTAGGTCAGGGAGGGGCTCGGAGTCTCCTTCTGTGCCACTGTCGGTCGCCATCAGCAGGCTGAGCTCTGAGCGCATGAAGTGGGGTTTGAGCCTGTTGGCGTGGAGGACCCGGAGGGGGTTCCGGGGGGACTCCAGGTCGATGAGATAGGTGACGGGACTCCTGCGCTCGATCACCTTGAAGGGCCCCGTCCATTTGTCTTGCAAGGCACACGGTTCGATGGGGGACATCACCCATACCTGCTGACCCGGTTCAAACTCGATGGAGGAGGCATGTTGGTCGTACCACTTCTTCATGTCCTCCTGACTGGCCTCCAGATTGGCTTTAGCGATCTCCCTGAATTTTCGGGTCTGATTTCGGAGGGTCAGGAGGTATTTGTAGACGTCCGGAGGGGTCTTTAGGGGGGCCATTTCCCATTCCTCCTTCACTAGGCTGAGAGGCCCGCGAACGGGGTGTCCGTACAGGAGTTCGAAGGGGCTGAAGCCGAGGGACTTCTGGGGGACTTCTCGGTAGGCGAAGAGGAGGCACGGTAGTAGCACGTCCCACTGGCGGCGTAGGGGTTCTTCCAGCCCCATGATCATCCCCTTGAGGGTGCGGTTGAACCGCTCGACCAGTCCGTTCCCCTGGGGGTGATAGGGGGTGGTGAAGTGGTAAGTGACTCCGCACTGCTGCCAGAAGGATTTCATATACTTTGAAATAAAGTTCGTACCCCTGTCGCTGACGACTTCCCGGGGGAAGCCCACTCGAGAGAAGATCCCCATCAAGGCTCGACCCACTACTGGGGCTGTTATAGTACGGAGGGGGACCGCCTCAGGATAGCGGGTGGCGTGGTCCACCAGGACCAGGATGAAGCGATGCCCCTGTGCTGTTCGGGGGTCCAGGGGCCCCACAATGTCTATTCCCACCCTTTCGAACGGGGTGGTCACCACGGGGAATGGTTGTAGGGGTGCCTTGAGTTTGCGGCCGCTTTTCCCGCTGGCCTGGCAGGTCGGGCAGGACCGGCAATGGTTGGAGACGTCATTTCTCATTTTGGGCCAAAAAAAGTGAGTCACCAGGCGGTGGTAGGTCTTGTCTTGGCCCAGGTGCCCGGCCAGGGGGACATCATGGGCTAGGTTCAACAGGAAGTCTCTGAAGTGGCGGGGCACCACCAGCACTCGCCCGGCCCCCAGTTCTGCGATTTTCTGCTCGCTGTACAAGAGATCATTGTCCCAATAAACCCAGTGGGCCCCGGTGGTGTCTCCTTGGCTCTGGGCGAGCGCTTGCTGTCGCAATCCCTCGAGGGAGGGGCAGGTCTTTTGATCGTGCCGGAATTGTTCCTGGGTGGGCCCCCCTTCTTGACGCCACTGAGCCAGGTCGGGAAGCTCGGGGGGCTGTGTGGACCCCTCTGTGGTGGGGTCCGGGTGGTCGGTCTGGAGGAAGTCTTCTTCTGGAGTGATCGAGGGCGGAGGTGCTGCCCATTCTGGTTCTTCTGGTCTAGGGATGGTGCGGGTGGCCATGGACCGGGTGGTTACGCACGCCCAGTCCGGGAGACCCAACATCCCCAGATGCTCTCTTCTTTCAACAGCTGCCCACGGGGAGCTCTCGAGATCGTTCCCCAGGAGGCAGTCCACGGGGGCATCGTCGCGGACAGTTACTTTCAGCATGCCGGACACTCCTCCCCATTCGAAGGGGACGCAGGCCATCCGACACAGGCTCTCCGAGTTATCTGCCGATCGGACGGGGCAAAGTACGTTTGGTAGGATTTGTTCTGGGGTCACCAGGTGACAACGGACGGCCGTCACACTGGCCCCGGTGTCACGCAGGGCCTCGGCCTTGCGCCCATTGATGCTCACCCATTGGCTGTACTTCCGAGTGTTGGCGGGCAGGGGAGTCCGCGGGACCATGTCTCTTCCTCCCAGGCATGCCAGGGTCATGGCGGCGGGTTCCCACTCGAACTGCTCCGACTCATAGGTCTCCGTGTCTTCGGCGACTTGTTCTTCTCCCAGGGCGGCGGCCGCCATCTGGTGGGGCCCGGGGACCTGGTTCTTCGGGCAGGTCGGGTCACTGGCATAGTGGCCGACTCGCTGGCATCGATGACACGTCACGTTAGCTCGGAACCCCGGGCGCATCGGGGGGTTTCCCCGGCCTGCTGGGGCCGGGGTGGCGTTAGTGGGCGCGGCCGGGACGGCGTCTCTGCCCCGGCCCGGGCCTCCTCCTCCTCCTCGGGGACGATGATGACCTTGGTTGGTTCTGTTCTGCTCATTCGGCCCACTCCGGGCCACTCGGGTGCTCTCCCACCGGTCAGCCTCGGTGGCGAGCTGCCGGGGTTCAGTCAATTTACTGTCGAGGAGGTGCTGCCTGAGCTCGACGAAGCAGTTGTTGGAGAGGTGCTCCCACACAATGAGATTGAAGAGTTGTTCGTAAGTGGTTACGTTGTTACCCTTGATCCACCCCTCGAAGGCTCGGCTGAAATAGTTCACGTATTCCAACCACGTTGTACCTGGGATCCGGGTGCAGTTGCGGAACCTCTGGCGGTACATTTCGGGTGTAAGCCCATATCGACTGAGGAGGGCGGCCTTCATGTGGTCATAGGACGTCATTTGATGGTCCGGAAGCTGCAGCAGGGCATCACGACCCTCGTTGACGAATCTCCCCCATAGACCGGCTCCCCAGTCACTTCGAGCGACCCGGTGGGCGGTCATGGCAATCTCATAGGCCTTGAACCACTGCTGTATGTCGTCGTTCCGGTGATATTCTCGGACCACATCCTTGGGGATGTGGACCTTCTGCTCGGTAGGACCCGGGGAGTGCGGTTGCTCGGGCACCCCTAGGTTTTTGTTCAGTTTGCGTATTTCTATCTCCGCTAGTTTGCACTCGTGCTCGTATGCCAGTCTTTTTTCTTCGAGGTCTCTCTGTCTTTCCTCTCGCTCTTCTCTGAGCCGTAAGTGTTCTAAGTTTATTTTTTGTTCCGCCAGTTTCAATTCTCCGTCTAATCTGAGTCGTGCCAAGTCTAACTCGTGTAATCTATTTTTTTCCCGCTCTTGGATCTCTTCACGGGAAGGGCCTGTTCTCCGTTCCTCCGTCCGGGTGGTGTTGACTTCCGGGGCTGCGGGGTCCCGGGGGGTTGCGGTATTTGTCTCTGTCCAGGCCTCTAGGGCGTTTTTGAAGTCTTCTTTTGTGCTTAGCCCGGTGGTAGCAATGCCTAAGTCCATGCAAAATTGTTTAAGCTCTCGGTGGTTGTATTCTTCCAGCTTTTCCATCTGGAACTTCTCCACCGATCCGCTCTCTTTGGTCGTCATTGTGGTTTTAGTCGTAGGGTGAGTTACTGTCTGTACGGTACGCGTTGGTTCGGATCGCGCCGCTAGCCACCAATGTTAGACGGGGACCTGGAGGGTCGGCCGAGCACAGTGATCGCACAGACAGGTAACTTCCCCCCCACAGATGGACACCACACAAAGATCAGGGTAACACCTTTTATAGGCACTTCTGGTAGTAGAGTGGTACGATACAAGGCGATCAGGACACGATGATCCTCTCAATTCTAGTCTCTAGTAAGGGAAGGGGGTAGCGGGACAGTCTTGGTACCCACGGGTACGGAGGTGTAACGGTGATAGCTCACAATCCTCGAGCTCGGTGTTCGGATGGGTCAGACCGCGGCAGCGCCGGCAGGTCCCGAAGAGGTCGTAGGTGGCAACGGGCCGCGGCAGCGCCAGCAGGTCCCAACGAGGATGAAGGTTACAACGGGCCGCAGCAGCGCCAGCAGGTCCCACGAGAATGCAGGTTGCAACGGGCCGCGGCAGCGCCAGCAGGTCCCACGAGGATGAAGGTTACAACGGGCCGCGGCAGCGCCAGCAGGTCCCACGAGGATGAAGGTTGCAGAGGGCCGCGGCAGCGCCAGCAGGTCCCATGAGGATGAAGGTTGCAGAGGGCCGCGGCAGCGCCAGCAGGCAGGACAATAGTTCACAAGGCAGGGCTGTGGCAGCGCCAGCAGTCCGTCAAGGATGAGTTCGTCGCGGTGTCTCTCGACTCCAGGATACAACTCCTTCCTGTCCTGGGGCGGCCTCAGTTATAGGTCTGGCGCCCTTTGATGTCCGGACCCTCGCTCTTGGAGGTCGGGAGGTCTGGGATGAGGGAGTCCAGACACCCAGCAGGGGGGTGGAGCCAGCGCCCGAGGAGGCTGGGGTTGCTCGGCACCTGGCGGGGGAGGGCCATCGACACTTCTTACTCCCATTGACCTGCCAAGTGGTCCGTTCACCTCCTGGGTGGAGGGTGGTGCCGGGATGTCGGGGCCTGGCCAGGCCCAGGGTTGGGGTCGGGCTGAGGCCGCGCGGCCGCGTGGTGCCGTGTCCAAGATGGCGGCTGGGCCGGGCAATGGTGCTGACGGTGGCCCGGGCCCTGTCCTGCGGGGAGGGAGCGAGCCCTTCATGTGGCCTGTCCAACACCGGCTTTGAGTGTAGGGCTGCAGCCGTACCTAGCGCCGGAATACACTCGTCATTAACTGTCACACGCCCATAACACAGTGACTGACCACCGCATGCCAGCCACTGGGAGTACCGGTACTCTCATAACCCTTAGGAGAAGTCCCGGTACTCAGTGGGAGAATATGGAGAAGTGCCGGTACTCAGTACCGGTGAGTACCGGCCCATTTAAAGCACTGACCAGGGCACGGTGTGCACAATGCACTTTACTCACATGGTAACCGTCGTCGAATTATTGTGACATGGCGGAAAGAAAAGAGAGCAGCCAGGGAGGCAGATGGCATCTTTTGGGGACAGGGGCTGGCACATTTTCAGTTTGGAGTGAGCTGCCGAGGCACCGTAAGAGGGCTATGTCCACCCGGCTCTTGTAGCCCCCACCGCTCACCACCACGGAACACTGTACCAGTGAAGTGTGCTATGACACCGGTATTTACTAAGGGTGAACGGCGGGGGCCAACTCCGCCACCTGGCGGAATCTGAGTTTTTTGCTGAACTCCGCGATCCCAGCAGAGTTGGTAAAACTCTGCAAACTCTGCTGGCGGAGCAGAGTTCCCCGCTCACCCTTACTCATCTTCCGCCAGACTGAATATGGCATGAAATTCTCCTCTCTTGTGTTTGGTAAAATTGTCCAGTGTAACCTCACCAGCGGTTCCTAGCTTGTCCTTGTACTGGCAGAATATGTCATGTATAACTAGTTACAATGACGTGTAGCCTCGTAGCTCTGTAACCACAGCCTTGTCCTTCAGCTTTGTAGTTATGGTCTTGAACTGATATTTTTGTGAAAGTTATACTGTTCAACCGCTCCTCTGCCTACCTCCGGGTCTTCTTCGTGCTTCATAAAACCTCTAAATCAATAATCAAATACATATAATAAAGTTGAGACTTTTTAGGACCAAAAGATTTAAAAAATGTGCATTTCCCAAACGAGTTTTTACTTGAAATGCTCTGTTAGACTGCCAGACACGTTTGCACGAGAAAGGCGTGAGAATGGCAAATTAAAAAATATTGGGCCGATCTTAGCATCTCACCTCACACCTTACATTTTGTGAGTGGTCTATTACTCGGTGTCAAATTGCAATGGCCTGGAATGTATGCACCTCATAATTGAGAGTATTTCGAAAATTATGGCATGAAACGACCTACTTCGGCAGTGTGACCGGCTCGTAAATGTGATTCGAAAGGAAGAAAAGAGAGCGGGTTCCTCTCCGGCTGACGATGGCGGGGATCATGGGTTCAATAAAGTGCGTCACACGAGCAGCGCCGTGCCGAGGAGTCATATTCACTGAGGCGCTTCCATGCACTCACCAAGGTTGACAAGAGCAGTTTGAAATCATTTTGGGCTTGCGCTTGATGCTAGGCGAAGACCGCTCTGTTTTCAAAGACACATACAATATAGTTTGCGCCAACTGCTTTATTTTCCCAAAACAGAAAAACAGTTTGTGCATCCAGACATCATTTGATGAAGGGAACAGAAGGGTTCCCGCCTCGCGCGCAGCGAGGCGTCCTTTGTTCTGAGTGAATCCTCCCAGTGCCCCGGATAATGAACAGGCAGGTGCAAAAGTTTCAGAATGCCAATTATAGCCAGATGGGGACACCTTGCTTACTGCGGAGCCCACCACCTTCTGCGAAACCGCATTTCCGTTCTTCTCCTTTGACGGCATTTAAAGACGTTATATTTCAGTCAGCTTGTCAAAGGCGCAGGGGCCGCAGCTAAAATAGGAAGAGAGCCAATTTAAGATACCGTGGAATACGTAAGTAAATAAGTAGATTAAAATAATCACTTTTACCTTCGTGCCTGAAAGAGAAATCCTTGTCTGGGAAAAGTAAGGATTTTGTGTCCTCTTTATCTCTATGATTTCTTCATTCGCCAGCATACACGCCGATCATTCTTTGTGCCCTGATAAGACTAAACCGGCTATTGGCGATTTATGACAAGACCACTGCAGGGCTCCTCTGAGATGCGCAGGCGGTGGCGCGCAGTTTCGAATACTGGTAATCCTTGCGCCTCGTTCTGCCTATGCACTTCCGGTTTTCACCAATAGGAAGCATGGGGTGTCTGGCTTCCCCTTCTATCGTACGCTTAAACCGCGCACACTGCCGGCATTTTCTAGGCGGATAGTTTGGGCTTTATGGAAGACACTCAATGAACTGGCCTGTACAGAACAGGGCGTCCTCCCACCCACCTTAGCAGCTACAGAGAGGGCTGGGCTGTTCATGGGCCTGTGCAATGTTGCAGGTAAAAGCTCAAAGGAAGAAAGATAGGTTGCATACATGCCACAAGACCCAAATGCATTCCACTGGTTGTTAAAAAAAAAGTGCTCCCACTTTCCTATTGTAAATTGTTGGTATGTATGAGGTTGATAAAAAAAGGGAAAGAAGGATGGATGAGTGGGTGCTCAAGTAGGTGAAAGTGAAGATGGATGAGGTGGCAAAAAGATGGGTGCATGAAAGGACGGAAGAGTAAATGGAAATCTAAGAGGATGGGTGGGTGAAAGGATGGCAGAGTAAATGGAACCTGAGAGGATGGATGGATGATGAATAGATGGGTGAGTGAGTGAAAGGACAGCAGGGTAAATGGAAATCTGAGAGGATTAATAGATGGGGGGTATAAGGTTGGCAGAGTAAATGGAAATCTGAGAATATGGACAGATGAAGAAGTACATAGAAACTTGAGAGGATGAATGGCATTGTAAATGGAAACCTGAGAGGATGGACAAACGACAAAGTGAATGGAAATCTGAGAGGATGGATGGATGGATGAACAGACGAAAGGATCAATTTATGGATGAAAGGCTTTATTGAAGGATGGTTAAGTCAAATGATGGTTGTATGGGTGGATGTATGTATGGATGGAAGCATTGATAGATGGCTGTGCGAATGGATGGTTGAAATGGTCAATGGATGGATGGAATGGTGAAAGATTGAATGATGGATGAAAGAATGAACAGATGAGGGAATGTAAAGGTGGAGTGGAGGATATCAGTGTGTGGATTGACCGGAGGAAGTGCATATGGATAGATGTTTGGATGAAAGACAAATGGGAGCTCCTTTTCAAGGGTTCGGGCTCACTTGCTTGGTGCCATCAGACCTTTTATACAAAATGGGAGGTGTTTTATTTTTCTGGCTACTCCCTCGAACCAGAAAATCCTCATTTTAAGGGCCATGTTCACAATGGTCCAGCAGCATCGTTTTCTTCCTTGCAAGAACAAATGCAAACTAATGAGGTTCTGAGACCTCATATTTGTGACGCACCCAACGTATGATTGTACCACCAAGTTGAAAACAGGCGTGCTACCAAGACGTTAGGTAGAGGAGGAAAATCAATGTAAATACTAATATACAATACAGTTCTGCACATGGCACGCCACATCCCCTTTGTACAAGCCATTACCTCCTCTTCTTTTTGCTCTTCCCACTACGTGCTCTATGAGGTTTTCCCGCCCATTCACCAGCAACTCGTCACCCTCCCCAAGCTGCTTTCTATATGCATTGAAAGGTGGAGACTCTACCCATAATACCAGGGCCGGTCTTAGTACCTTTGGGGCCCCGGGCGAAAGGGAAGATATGAAGCCCCTTAAATTTGCAAGTAATGTGACATCATAGGAAGTGACATGATAGGACTATGAATCTTCTTTGGCACTGCTGAAGTGACCTAGTGTTGATATTAACATAATTAAAATGATAAGCACCAGATGAAGTGAGTCCACCTAGCGCTTACTAACAGTATCAGATGAATGGGTTAGAAGATTGACACTTTGTGAATAAGTAGAAATGAAACAGTTTGAATTCTGAAATATGACACTTAGTTAAACATCTCTGAAGACTGCGGAATGGGTAGTTGCCTCTTTGAGTGCCGTAATCATTCCTATTGTCCTCTTCACACCACTCACTTCCTTCCCCCTGCCACCTGTGTGTGACACTTGCACTCTTTTCTACCCACATCTTTCTGGAAACTTCTATCTACATATTGCAGACCTCATCTCTTTTCTTTCCGAACCCTCTTTTCGCTTTTTCCTTCTACACATATTTTCTTCCATCTGCTTCACTTTTCCCATTCTCGACCACACACCGCACAGCTATTCACCTCCGAACACTGTATTTCCATAATCCCTGTCAATATTTCGACAGAAGCTTTGAATCTCGTTCACACACTTTGGCACATAATTACAAGTACAATAAGCAAATTCACCCACCCACAACCGGAACTCACACAAACACCTATATGCGAGTCGACACTCAGTATACATAATAATAGGTTGATATGTTGAATGGAAAAACTGCATAAAAAGAAAATCCAGAAAAAAAACTAACACTCTTAGAGAAGTACATTAGGCAAGACATTTAAAATGCAAATAGGAGCAACCTCACTGTCATGACTGTCAAGGTTTCCTGTATTTTTCTTTACAGTCATTGTTGAGATATCTATCAGAACTTTGCACTTTAAAGGATATCAGAACAGAGCACAATATAGACTCATTTCAAATTCCTGCCTTTTAATTAATACTTTTACCTGACAGGTGCACCCTCCTGTGAGCCTCACAGCGCTGGATAATGGGTGCCAAGCCCAGGAGAGCCTCCCACCCACACTAGGTCTCATCGCAGCTATGATCCTGTCCTGTGTGGCCTAGGCCAGTTGTCCTCTTTCCTGGGCCTCGTAGCACTATGTTGGAGACTCAAAGCCCTGTGTATGGACAAGTATTCATTATAAGGCAGAGCTAAATCAAAGCATGGTGGGCAGTGTAAACCCAAGGTTATGGTTTTCAGTGAGCAGGTTCTCTAAGTCTCAAGCCCTGCAGTAATTTGGATCGGTTCTGTATTGACATCCTTTATACAGTAATACACTGATTGATATCTCAACAATGACTGTCCACAACATTAAGGTACTCTATGAGCTGTGAGGCCCAGATGGTGGAGGTTTTAACCCCTGGGCTTAGCAGCCATAGTGTAGCCCGGTGAGGTCCCGGAGGAGGTGGATGCCTGCCCTCGGCCTCAAACTACTGGATAATGGATGCATGGCCCAGGCAAGCCGGCCCAACCCTTGGACCTCGTAGCCAGGATAAGCGCTGTGCAGGCCCAGGGGGGTGGGACTCCCTCCCCTAGGGCTTGAAACTACAGAGTAGAACTTGGAGATAGACTGGAATGAGTTCTGCCATGCTATTCTGATCTGGCTGCTCTCTCATCCACTGACCGACCTCTCTTCACCTAATTCACTCACATTCTCATGAATTTACAATTACAATTGCCATGGTTCCACTAATTTGTGTGCTCTGCATAAGGGCCAATCGTGATTGGATGAGCAGGTATTCTAAACACCTTTGTGACACACTGGCAGCCACTTGTGAGAACTTCCCACAGTCTTCACACTTCACTCCAACAAGGTCCACTACAAACATCCACCCATAACCTGAACTCACACAGACACCCATGGATGAGTCAGTTTACGTACAGTATGCACAATACAAGATTGATATACTGTGTTAAGAACACATAAAAAAAAAATCCAGGAAAAATGTACTACTCTTAGAGAAGCAAATTAAGCATGTTTCAAATGTAAATAGTAGCAAGCTCACAGGTATGACTGCCATGGATGACCGTAATGTTTTTTTACAGTCATTGGTGAGATATCTAACAGTGTTTTGCCCTACAAAGAATTTCAAAGTGGAGCATAATATAGACATATTTCAAAAGTACGATTTTAATTGATGCAGGGCCTGAAACACGGCGGGACCTGCCTCACTGGAAGTACCGGGGTTTATGCTGCTCACCTTGTTTTGGTTCAGTTCTGTCTTTTAATGAATGCTTTTACCTTCCCTGGACCTTGCAGCCATAATGTAGCACTAGGAGGTGAAGGAGAGGGCCTCCCACACGCCTCACAGTGATAGCTCAGCTGCAATAAAGCCTAGTGTAGGGGGACCTCACTTCTATGCTTGGCACCCATCATTCATGGCTACCAGGCCCAGGAAAGGGGCCACTTGAGTGGGCTTCGTAACAATACATAATCACTGCACAGCCCAAGGAAAAACATTCATTAAAAGGCAGAACTAAACATAGCAAATATGAACAGCATAAAACTAGGGCTTGGGTGTGAGGTCCTTCCGGATCTCATGCCCCATAATGGAATAAACATAACTACAAGTCCCAGAATTCAAACAAAAAACCTGGACTGCAGCAGCACATCTTGATGGACCTAGGACATTTGGCAGGGCTGCCCCCTACTGCCCATAAACTAACCTCCAAGCCAACCTGGTTTGCCCCGCCCCTGTTTTTATTTATTCACATGTTATTGTGCATTAGTAAAACATGACATCCTATAGCCTTTCTTTTCACATCAGCAAGATTGTCATATATTTTAATTGAAAACATCTTTGAACTCAGAGAAAGAAAAGCAAACAATCTCCATGTTAAAAGAATACGCAGCAATTTATCTTATCAGAATACATCACCTGACATTTAATGTCAGTCTTTAAGTGAAATTCACAGGGACCTTTATTGCTCATTCACCTTCTGAACTCCAGCATTTTAATTTTGTGGGTACTGAAGCACCCATGGCAGCCCTTCTTCGAGTGCTAATGTCCTTCTGTAATGTAGTTCCTATATTCCCAATAGGCTCTGCGCATTGGAATAATATATCCTATAGATGTGACGTAGAACTTATGTCGACTAGGTCTCTATCGAAATATATTAGACTTAATTGTGAGTGCCAGCTAGCTCAGAGGTCACTAGAAACTTTCTCGAGTTCACAAGAAGGGATTTAGTTTCTGACAACCGCATACACATAACAACTTTGTTTCCCCAAGATAAAACTGATCTTCAGATTCGTGGAAACAATAGATATATATTTTACTCATTCATTTGTGCATGCTTAGTTTCATCAGAGTTTGCAGAGAAATAGAGAGATGGGCGTTTTCAATAAAAGGATTTATTGAACAGTCTACGTTCTCAAGCATAAGAAAAGAACTGCTACAATCGTAAAACTGGTTGCAAAATACAATGCATACAGTAAAAAGAGTAGAATAAAATAATACTGTTAGAGCATTGTATGGTGCCTAGACCATAGATAAATACATATATAAATAACAGAGGCCAAAAGTACTCAACTGGTGCTTCTAAAATACGCCTACCCCGATGTACCTAACTAAGCTTATTATGAGGGAAGAAGTAAGTGAGGTGTAGCATAAATGTAATATTCTTTGCCAAGAATCTGTTCAAGATTTCTCTTAGGGTCTAATCAGCTCGGTACCTTGATTTGGAATGAAGAAGGTCAGGCTCAGGACTCGATTAACAACAACCCGCAAGGGTATCTTGGAAATACTGGAGCTGGATTTCTCGGCAAGAGAAAAGACAGCGTCTCACTCAGTGCGTCTGCTGGAGGGTCGGCTTCCTTCGGCACTTGCTGTAGCAGGATGCGTCGGACAAGTAGATAGTCGAACTGCTCCAAACCACCGTGTGTTTGCTATGGCAAGTGTGGGCATATTTATACCTTGAAGGTACCGAGTTTGACGTAAAGGTGGACATAATAACGTCATCAAAGAGTCTCAGTTCTTTGAAAACTCCGTGACTTCTTGGACAAGTCAGTTTTCGAGCAAGGGGAAGTCCCTAGCTGCTGAAGCTGAGTTTTCCAAGAAATCGTTGTAGATTTTCGGAACTAGTGGAAGTAGCCCTGCCGTACTTGGACTGCATGAGCTACGTCTAAATATGGTTATGATTCTTACGCCTATATAAGGATATGGTGATTTATACCTATATAAGGGCATGAATCGGGAAAATTACAATAGGGTCCTAAAATGTTATACAACACTCACTCCACGTTATCATGTTCATCTAAGATCAAGCACTAAAACATATAATCTAGAGCATGTGTTTACAATCCCACCCAAAAATACATAAAATGCATTTGAAAATGGTTGTACACATAAAATGAGCATTTGTACAGTTCGCATTATAAAAGCAATGATTTCATTGTGAGCATATGATATGACATTAGCAATGCTAACCGAATGAATCATGAGAATTACATTTATGAAATGGCTCTAAGTTACAGACATTTTTTTTCCCGACCATCCCATAGCAGAATACACAAACTATTCTGGTTCTACTTTAAGCAGATTGCCAAAGTTCATTGTGTTTTGGAAAAAAGTCAAGTCAAATCGTAGAAAAATAGAGTTCCAAAGTTAGAAGTTTTTTGTTTGAAAAAAGTGAAGGTCGAATTTCAGATTTTAAGGGACGCTGTGGGCTAACTTCAAAAGTTATTCTCGGTGTCAGGAGAAAACATTAAGTCATCAAGGCTTGCAAAGAAATCGTCTACCACTGTAGATGAAAGTTGAACCACTTCATTAAGAAGGTCAATTGTACACAGATGTGAAACATCGCCGTCAGCGTCTGTCGCATTAGCAATGTTCGCAGCAGATGGTACCTGTGTGCCTGTTGGTCTGCGTATCTCACCTTCAGCTGGATTTGCCGGTGAGATCTCAATGAATGCCGTCATCAGGATTGATAGCCGCTGGGGGCAACACAATACATGAGCCGTTACTGGACCCAGTAATGCGTCAACATCCGTTGGCATTGCCGATGGAAGTGTTAGACAGATATCTAACACGCATTCCTCTCCACAAAGCAGGCATCGTAGAACAGGTAAGATGCAATCTTGCCAGATTGGTCTGAATGACAGGAACCATGTGTTATTCAGATCTCTCAAACGAGCCAAGCCAAGGATCTGTGTTAATTCTTTCACGATACCTCATTGCCAGAAGAGCATTCTCCATGGTCATTTGGTATCGCTGGTGGCCGGACTTGCCATAACGGAGCAGGAGGAATAAAAATAGGATCCCTGCTACGAGTCCCAAGATGAGAGGCAGCCGCCGAACACAGAGTGCACAAAGTTAGGAAAAATGCCCAGGACTGCTTCAAAGGGTGCTAACAGTCCCGAAAAAATTGTCTTAAATACATGTACAATACCTCTGGTATCAGACATGTTTAAGATACGACCTAACATTTCTGCGAAATGTATTGGGCAGATCATACGTCTCTCTGGACGAGGTCAGTGGCACAGTTTTTTGTTAAAAAATGGCTTTCATTCTGCTAAAGTATCAATTCGTATAGAAGAGATGTTCAGTGAAGGCTATAGTGGCAACTCCCCGTCTGTCTTAGTTTTTGGAAACAATACTTGCATACAACAAGTGACCCTGGCTGACACACTAACGAGATAGGCTGTCCCTGGCATTATTCCACAACAGCTGTGATCATTCAGCTTTATGTAACTTCCATTGGAAAGCTGCCTAAAAATTGGATCTATCACGGCTGTCAGGGAACCCTGCAGGTGGCTTGATAAATTGTTTGAAGAGCCCTCACAAGCTCCATGTAAATTAATGCCTTGACACAGAAGTGTACAGCTTAATGTGGTTTTACAGTTTCTACCACTAAGAAATACCTCCTTTTCCCCACTCCAACATTTGTGTGTGTATGGTAAATCCCAGGTCGACTTTATGTATTCCTAGGCCTACTGGTATGTGTTTTAAGCAATATTGAAACTGGAAAATCGTCACTGGTATCGTGATGGTGCCATGTATTATCCAGACCCTCCAGTTTATCCAGACCCTCCAGTTTATCGCGATTTCGCGATTCACGAAAAAATCGCGAAATCGGCAGATTACCGCGATGTCCGCGATAATAACCATATTGGCCGCGATATTTACAAAAAAGTGTCTCTACCGGGAGACAGCAAAACAAACAATGCCTTTTATTGGCTGTGTGCCCCCCCCCCCCCACTCGTGTGTGTCAGCAGCTTCCCGGGACACACACAGACAGTCAGTTTTCTAGCTGCCAGCCGCACCCGAGTACTTCACAGGTCATTAAAAGACCTTTCACTTGTTAATGAGGCTTTGTTTTTCAACCCTTCTTTGACCCCTCTGCCTAGGGCTGGAATAATTAGCCACCCCCCCATACTGGAAAGCACATGGCACACACACATTCTGTAGACAAGATCAGCTTTTATCTCGGGTTTGTTTTTTCTAGTGAATACTGAAATCTTAAACTGGACCCACGGACACCATAAGCACGAGCAAGTGTTATGTTCTACCGCGCTAGCATCTAGCGCCATCTAGTGGGATGTGCTTCATTTGCGGCCTCAACATTTATAAATAGGCAGTCTTAATTGGCGCCCAATGGGTGTTGCGCACCTGACCATCGATCACGGCGAGGCATAAGTAGGGTCGTGAGCCAAAGGGTGTGCATCACGGTGGACTCGGGTGAACTCTGCATTTGACATCTTGCTCGGTCACGCCATCACCTACTCCAGGTCTGGTTCGACAACAAGCAGAGCACGCACTTCAAGAGACCAATGGTGCGGACTGTCCAATGACGTCACGCCCCTAGAATACTTCACCACTTCATTTCTCCACGACCAGCACCAGGATTTGACACATTTTGAGAATTCCCAAACCATATCCAGAGATACACTCGAATATCTGTACATGCTTTTCGAGGGAAACAAAGTGTCTACATTGTAAATAAACCAAATATACATAGCTTCATGTTGTTAAATAACTAAAAAAACGAAGATATCTGTGTTTGTTGTAGGAAAAATGGCCAAATAAAATGCCGCAAAATTGCCGCTAAATTTCCATATTTGTGCCGCTAAATTTCCATTTTTGTGCCGCTAAATTTGCTAATCCATGCCGCTATATCCTGGGGGGTCTGCAGAAAAAAGGGACCCGATTAGATACTTAGGTATTTATGTGACCAGAGAATATGAAAAACTCTTTGCCTTGAATTATATCAAAATGAAGATTAAAATAAGGAATCTGCTAGATCAATGGTGTTTGCTCCCATTGTCATTGATTGGTAGAGTGTCACTAGTTAAAATGATTGAATTGCCATTGCCTATATTTCTGTTTAGCAATATTCCAATTAAAGTTAATATTGTTTTTTTTTAATGAACTTGAAACTATGTTGAGAGGTTTTATTTGGAACAAAAAAGCCTCAAGAGTCAACCTATCAGTGGTCCAACTGGCAGTTGATCAAGGTGGTCTGGCTCTCCCTCATTTCAAGACATATTATGAAGCACGAGATTTTAAAGAGAATGAATAATTCCAGGCGATTTATGTTTTTAGAGTATTTACAATTGGTTTATTTTATTAGAAAAGAGATAGGTGGCCTGTTCATCCCTCCCACTGCGTTGATATCAGCTTTGTACGGGGATAAAAATAAAGGTATAGGATTTTGGTATAAAAAGCTCTACTTTGCTAGTTCTTCTCCTGTAATAGATAGACATCTAGAGAAAATAAGCCTCTCGACACAATGTGCTCTTACAGATAAGGATTGGTAGCTATTGTGCCACCTGGGTAATAAAGCACTACGGGCGGCTAATTACAAAAGAATGTCTTTTTTATCATGTTGGCTCGCATATTACCCCCGGAGGCCCTGGAGAGAATGTTCCCGGAAGTTGTGAATAAGTGTTTTAGATGTAAAGCTAGGGGGCAGGGAAGATGGTGCCATATCTTCTTTTCCTGTCCGAAGTTGGACTCTTTTTGGAAGGGGATATTCGAAGATATGGAGTTAGCAACTGGGAAAGTATTTCTGCCGGAAGCAGAAGTGGCCCTGTTTGGCATATGTAAAGAGAGGAGCAGGTTTGATAAAACAGAAGAAGTATTTATTTTTATTTCTTGTGTAGTTGCACGGTCTTTAATCCTTCAAAACTGGAAATCCGTGGTGATTCCATCACAGCTACAATGGTTCAATAAAATAAGAAGAACATGTAATTTTGAAAGAGCTTATGCAGGTAGGGTAGGAGTAGGAGCCATTGCAAGATTTGAAAGAAATTGGAAATATTTTGAGAATCTGGAATTGCTGAAGGGAAGATGATAAGGAGGGAGAGGGGAATGTGAACTTTTTGCACTTTTTTTGAATTATTGCTGCTTTATAATAGCTGTTTTTGCACTTTAATGCACTAATGCACTTTAAAATTGCACTTAACTGGATTATATCTTTTTCAGCAGTAGCACTTTATTGCAGGTTTTGCACTTTTTTGCAGTGATATTGTATAAGGACTTTGCAAGTTTTTATAATGGTCTCTTTCCCTTTTAATTCTGTCTTTTTATTCCAGTTTTATCTCTTGTAAACTGTCTGGAAATTGTCTGATTGTTGAAACATTTCGATGTGAATAATGTCATTGTTTTTTAATTCTGTACCAATGATGTTATGATTTCCTACTGCCTTGTTCAATAAATAAAAATAAAAAATAAATCCTGGGTAGTCTGATTATCCATTCAACTGATGGCTTCTCAGAAACGGTTAATGGTAATCTTTCCAGTTTTTCTATGCTCAGCATCATATAGTCTGCTCCCCTCTGTGCCAAAGAGATTTGTTTATCTGTAAGGTTAAATACAGAAAACAATGACGTGGTGTTGATTAGACGCCAAGGCACATAGCCAGAACGAAGGTTTTGTATCGTCAAGCCTAACAGCATTATAGAACGTAATTGAGACTGGCCATGTTGTAACATTAGCAAGTCCTGTTCCATTATGTTTATGGCAGAGGATACGATGCTGTCCAAAGAATAAATTCTGGACGACAGAGTTGTTAATCCATTGTCAACTACAGAGAGTGCTTTCTCTAAATAAATACGATCAATTTCTCGTATTCGTTCTGCAGTTTCCATTTGCGTCACTTTCCAAGCTTCATTGTAAGCAGCGTAAATATCGGCGTATACGAAACGTTTATGACGTGGTTTGCAAGGTCCAAGTAAGAATTCTCGTAAGTCATTGCCATCTTTAAGTAAAGTTAAGTGTTGTTTTATATCTGGGAGTGTGGATGTTTGCAGCCATTCAAGGCACAGTTTTCCTACACTGTAAGTTGTTATTATCCCTGGATGTTGTCTTTGGACATATCTTGGATCTGGCCGAGTTACTGTAAACCCTTGTGTCTTGTTCAGGAATCTATCTTGACAGTTATTCGTGTCTGTGGACCAGATTAACCATTTTTTCCAATCCGGATTTGTTCTGTTTTGTTGTAAAATATAATTTACGTCAACCTCCTCATCTGTAGTTCTATTACTATGAGGTGTGGGCTTAGGTATGGACGGTTTGTTTAAATCTTTTATCTTAGCCAGGCCAAGACAAGATGTCTGTTGAACAGTTTCATTTAAGAACATTATTTGTTATGGGATGATGCAGGCTCTGAACAATCCTTCTAAACATTGTACCTGCACCTCTTTTGTGCCCCAAACTGTTTTTGTCTCAATGTTGTCTTTCCAAAAGTCAAAGCCTAATGTGGACAATTGAGCATAAAAGGCCGCAGAATAAATCTGTTTAGTGTTTGCCAACATGCTTTTCATGCCTGTCTTAATAACATTTTTGAAGTAAAAGATTTCTGGGTTTGTGACATTAAAACCTGTAAAATATAAAAAAAATTCTATAGAATGTTTTAGAACTACCTTTTGGAGGTGTTGGACAATGTTCCCATTGATTATAACTTAAAACATTTCTAGGGTTTGCTGATTTATACAAATAATAATGACCAAAATTATTAAAACAATACATTTCTTCATAATTTGATGAACCTTCTAAGTATTCATGTTTTGCAACTTTTGCTGACATTTCTTAGTCTGTCATCATGTTATTAACAGTCTCAAAGTCCCAATGATCAGAAAATGTACTAGGTGAAACAAAATCACTCAAGGAATCCTTAAATTGGTGTGGAATCTTCAGCAGCTCAACAGGGCCATAAATGCCATAATCAGTTCTATCCTAAACTATACCACCAGGAAGAGGAACGGCTGTGATGTTCACTGATGACAGGTATCGTTGTTCACGATGAGATGATTTGTGCGGCTTCAGGAGGAAGTTGATGTTCTTACTTGCTGTGTCCATTTGAATGTTTTCCATCTATCAGCTTTCCCAAACTTAAAACAAGAATGAGCCATAGTAGGAGATAAAATACACCTAATCCAATCCGAAATTCAACCCATGGTGAAACCAGATATGTATTTGCAAGCTCTTGGCCAAGTCCGTTAATTGTTCCTTGAAAGTTTTGTTTTTTGGCGCTGTTTCCGGTTCACTGGGATCCTCAGAAAAAGTATCAAAGTTGATGAAATAGCCAGAGGCAGTTCTGTCAATAGTTGGTATTGCATCTGGATTATTTGAAATCGCTGGAGCTGCCTGTTCCCTTGACATGTTTGTATAGTCAGATGCTACATCATTGTAGACGGGAGTTTCCTGACGAACTGTTATTTGGGTTTCAAGAGGCACAAGTTCCATAGCATAGTCCTTCTTTTCTCACTGCAGAATCTTCAAAGGTGATGAGTCTTTCAGTTTGAACCTCTTGGATAGTAGCAAGATTTGGTTGTATGCTACATCTTGGGAGTCCACTGGGCCTACTACTTATTATCGGCCACATGGTGTGGTTTTACCAGGTCAATTGATACCGACCGGTTCTCCTTTTTTCCAGCAAGGGGCGGCAGTAACACTGTTCTTGATCCGTGGACTTCCAGTACAGGTACTGGTTTTCTGTAAGAAGGCCCAAATTCCTTCTTATCCGCTATTTTCTCTCTGTACAGACCCCCAATCTTTGGAATCCAGACAGGTCTTGCTGGGACAGGTGGTTTTTCTTCAGTGGTCGTTGGCTTTTGGATGGTGTTGCTTAGACTTCTTCTTGTTTCGTTCAAGTTCTGTAAGGCAACCAAATGATCTTTGATATCAGAGGGTTTTTGTTCTACAACTGAAGTATGACAATCAAGGTCTTCAACCATCATTCTAGTGCCAAAAAGGATTTCATATGGAGTGATTCCACCCAGAGAATTTCTTGGCAGGTTATTAAGACTATGTTGGACACATATTAGATGTTTAACCCACCGTCACTCGAACCTAATACCCTAACTGTTATAGATTGCTTTATGTCACTTTTTTTCTTTCCACTACCGCATTTCCCTCAGGATGGAATGGACTTGAGTACAGCAATGCAACGGCCAAACTTGCCATGGCCTCCTTATAAGCCCGAGAGCTAAAAGCAGGACCCTGGTCAGAATGTAGCATGCCGATTGCGTATGTTCTGATAAAGACTCACAAATCTTTTGTAACAGTTCGGGTGTCAGCCGAGCGCTGAGGCCACATTCAAATGAATCTTGTCCTAGTATTTGTGGGACCGCTTCTGTCCATAGGGACGTTTGAGCGTGGATAGTCTAATGCTATCTAACA
Organism: Lissotriton helveticus; assembly: GCF_964261635.1. NCBI lineage: Eukaryota > Metazoa > Chordata > Amphibia > Caudata > Salamandridae > Lissotriton > Lissotriton helveticus. Next base: position 201,883,225 of record NC_136058.1, on the reverse strand, counting down.
ATGGTGTCTGTCCAGGCTGGCTACACTGTACTCAGGAATCTGGTGGCGCTCCAAGCTGTGATCTCTGTAACAGTCATCGCAATTAATTCCAAATTCGTAAATTTGGGCTTTCATCCCTGGCCACCAGTACATCTCTTGTAATTGTAATAGAGATTTTGATATCCCTTGATGTATCAGACCCTCTCCCACATGTGCTTCATGAATCAGAGCACCTCTCTTATTCCAGTTTGTGATTACCCTATCACCCACTCCAGGGATTCGAGCAAAAGGAACAGAGTTTGATTGATTGATTGATTGATTGAGTTTGCATCAATTATGTATGGTTACTCGAGTGGATAGTTTAGAGGTAACGCAGCTCCGCTGCCTTTGCTTGTGGCATTGACAGCGAGCATGGTTTCACCGTCTATTTTTGTTTTTGAACGATGGATTGCAGCTACGGAAACCGTTTGCACAGCTGCCTCCGCGGCTTCATCAGCCAATGAATTCCCTTCAACATGAGCGCCATCATGCTGATGACTCAGTGTATGGATCACGTGAAAGAACTACTTGTTCCCAAAGCATTTTATGCTTGATTGTGCCACCTTTTGCGTCTTTAAATCCATTTTGAATCCAGTTCTGCAGATATTCATTGTAAGACTGGACGCAGTAATGCGAATCGCACACTATGAGTGTGGGGAATTCGCGATCGGTATTTTCAAGCGCCATCTTGAGAGCCTGTAGTTCAGCTCGCTGAGCTTTACAGTCTCTGAGAGATTGAGTTTTTGTGACCATTGGTCTGAATTTACCATCGCGCCAGCGACCTTAGACAATCGCGCATGCAGCACTATAAGCTGGTTTACCCCCAATTGCGGGCTGTGCTGATCCGTCTGTATATATTATACAGCCATAATGTTCTAGAGACAGAGTTTCAGTGGGCAGAGGACATTCTTGTTCGTATTGGAGAAATTCTTGTGTCTTCAAGTAAGGGTAAAAAATGTATTCAACGTCTGTTGCAGCAAAAGAATTGACCCATTGTATCTATCTCGGATGTAGAGCTTTTGCATTTGGAATGTTTGCCTTTGCCACTGCCTCTAAGGCAGGTACAGGAGTAACAACTTTTATGCGTTTACCCTGCACGAGGGCTCTCTCTTTTGCTACGGCAGTCTGAACCGCTGTCAGAATTTTTGCAGTTGAAGTAAATTTCATTACAGCTTGTGTGTACAAGTGTGATTTGTAAGCTATTGGTACCTTTTCACCTTCATTAAAGGTTAGGTATGTGAATCCGCATCTCCCTGGGATGATTCGGATTACAAGGTTGCGTTCGTTTACACGTGTCTGTAAATGGGTTGTTGCTAACATGTCTGTTTGCACTGAACGCAAAATTTCTGTGTGTTTTTAAGTCCAATTAGTAGGTTTGACATCAGGTTTGATTAATTTGTAGAGAGGTTTAACCCTTTCTGCGTAATTTAGAATGAAAGTTCTTCCGAAATTCAGGAATCCTAGAATTGATTGTAAGTTTTTCAGCATTTTTTGAGGTTGGAGCACGCACATTTTTCTAAAACGTTTGCTGCTAGGCTTTTGCCTTCTCTTGAAAGTTCATATCCCAAGAATAGGACATTGAGGTGGGCAATTCTTGATTTCTTAAAGTTGAATTTGTACCCTTCAGAGGCAAATCCAAGTATTATGGTGTTCACCCTGGTCAAGTGCCTGGCCAAATCATCATCTGTAAGATAAATGTCAACGACATAAGATAATGCCTCATCATCCTACGTTTGTTGTAACTCTGTTACTCTGGCTGAAAATAACCCTGAACTGTTCTTGAATCCCCGGGGAGACAACAAAAGTGTTGTTGTGTTCCCATTATTGAGAAAGCGGTCAAGTACATGCTTTCAGGTGCAATGTTTTGACAGAAGATACCGTTTGAAATATCTAGTGTTTTTTTATATTTTTTGCGCACAATGTTATTCATCAGTGCTGCACTGTGTGTATTTTGTACTGCAAAGGTTTTGCAACAGGAATTTAAATGTCTGTAGTCCAAAACTAGACGATATGTATTGTCTGGTTTGGAGACAGGAAACAAAGGATTGTTCATGAACGAGGTGCAAGTTTCAATCACCCCTTGGTATTCAAGTTGATCTAGGATCTCCCTGACTTGTTTCTTTGATTCTTGTTTAACTGGATACTGCTTCTGAGCAGTTGGTTGATTTTTTAACTGGATTTTGTGGTGAGGATAATCCTCATACCATCCCACATGATTTTTATATAATGCTGGAGCCTGGGCCACAGCCCATTTTCTGGCATAGGTGTATTTTTTATGAATAGGAATATGATTTGAGAAGGCTGGCATAATGATCTCTTCGCCATGTGGACACTCCCTGACAAATTCAGGTGGCCAGTCTTTTTCAGCCAGAAGGATGTCATAACCTTTAGATAGTTTTTCCCAAAATAGTGCTTTTATTTTCCTAGTTATGTCCCCCTCTATTCGGAGTGTTACTTCATATAACTTATGTGGTACACTAACCCTGGTATCTTCAGTTTCAACCTGAATGCATTCATTCAGGTCCACTGTCTCCAGATGATCCTTCAGGATCTTGCGAGCTATGGTAACCTCTGCTGCGCTGTCCAGCATTGTCTGGGCCCACTCCCCGTCCTTGAGTTGTGTCCTCAAGATCCTCGGCATGTCTGATTTTAAGACTTGCTACCTTCATTTTGGTGAATTGAGTTTTCTTATTTTTCAGAACATGTTGATCGTCTTTGAACTTCATGCGCACTTCCTTGTGTTCTGATTGTCCTCTTCTTTCGGATTTCTGCGAGGAAATCTGAAAGGTACGAGAGGAACGTGTATCAGTATCTTGATATCTATCAGGTTTTCTTAAATTATTCCTATTTCTGAGGTTATACCTCTTTTCAGAGTGCTCCTTTTGAGGAGACCTACCTCTGGATTGAGAACGCTTCTCTTTAGGAAGTTTCTGTCTAGTATTTTCCCACTTCTTTTTAGGAGTAGTGAGTGTGTTTTTAATAAAAACTTTTTCAGGATTTTCTGTTAGTTTGGGCTTTACTGGTTTCCCTCCCAAACTATCTCTTCCTAGTTCTTCATAGGATTTTTCTATTATTCTGGCCAGTTCATACGGTTGCTCAGTTACATCAATCGGGAAATACTGCCTCTATTTGAGTAATGTTTTGAACTAACCAGAATGGAATTTGTTCCCTTTTTGTGGGCAATTTACCAATGACTGATTGTATAGTCTGTGGTATAATTTTGTTTGTGTTCCCCTGATGAGGGGTGTTTTGTGGAAATCTTATAGCAGGTTGGACTGTTAGAGTCCACATGACATATTGTACCAAATGTCTATGGATTTTAATAAATTGTTTTAGCTGAGCTAATAGTTCTGGACCTGTCATTGGTTCAATGTCAGGATGTGGTGTGTAGCTAGCTAGTACCGGCCATGTTGCTCCTGGTCTACCTAGTGGACCGAGCCTGGTAATGTGATTTTGATGTTGTAGGGCACCTTTAAACCAGAGCTGATGCTCTTGGTAAATTAGTGGAATTTCAATATCCTCGAAAGGAACGTATTCCGCTGGAGGTTCCTCTATCTTATAGAAGTGGAACATATGTGTTGTTGGATTTGCTTGTGGAAAGATAATCCATGAATAGAATACATCTGTCTGCCGATATTCATGTGCCTCTATGACAAATATAACTCTACCACCTCTTGCTGGTAAGCCATTTTCTATAAGCTTTATAGCTATGGTTTTCCTTACATTCTCTGGGATGATTATAGCATCCACGTCGTCTTCATTAAACCCTGTGGTGTCATAACCTGGTCGAACAGTTCCAGCTCCACCGGCTCCGGTGTTGTCGTTATTCGACATTGTTTAAAGAAAGTTTGGAGAGCAAGTCTCAAGTAAATAAAGATAAGGTGCACAATATTTTGGAACACTGTATCCTTCAACGTTGAACAAAACCAAAAACTAAAAAATAGGATTTTTCGCCCTACTCAGTTTAAGGCGGATATTTTATCCTTTAACCCACTCCAGACGTCTATTGGAGTATTTTACGGGAAAAAGGGGTCTCTGTGAAAAGCACAACTGAGTTACTTTAGTATCTAGCATTAAATTAGTGCCTTACCAAATGGTGGGCGCCATGTTGTGTAGTTCCTATATTCCCAATAGGCTCTGTGCATTGGAATAATAGATCCTATAGATGTGACGTAGGACTTATGTCGACTAGGTCTCTATCGAAATATATTAGACTTAATTGTGAGTGCCAGCTAACTCAGAGGTCACCAGAAACTTTCTCGAGTTCACAAGAAGGGATTTAGTTTCTGACAACCGCATAAACATGACAACTTTGTTTCCCAAGATAAAACTGATCTTCAGAGTCGTGGAAACAATAGATAGATATTTTACTCAGTCATTCGTGCATGCTTCGTTTCATCAGAGTTTGCAGAGAAATATAGACGGGCGTTTTCAATAAAAGGATTTATTGAACAGTCTTCTTTCTCAAGCATAAGAAATGAACTGCTACAATCGTAAAACTGGTTGCAAAATACAATGCATACAGTAAAAAGAGTAGAATAAAATAATACTGTAAGAGCATTGTATGGAGCCTAGACCATAGATAAATACATACATAAATAACAGAGGCTAAAAGTACTCAACTGGTGCTTCTAAAATACGCCTACCCCGATGTACCTAACCTAAGCTTAGTACGAGGGAAGAAGTAAGTGAGGTGTAGCATAAATGTAATATTCTTTGCCAAGAATCTGTCCAAGATTTCTCTTAGGGTCTAATCAGCTCCGTACCTTGATTTGGAATGAAGAAGGTCAGGCTCAGGACTCAATTTCCCAACAACCCGCAAGGGTAGCTTGGAAACACTGGAGCTGGATTTCTCGGCAAGAGAAAAGACAGCGTCTCGCCCAGTACGTCTGCTGGAGGGTCGGCTTCTTTCGGCACTTGCTGTAGCAGGATGCGTTGGGAAAGTAGATAGTTCAACTGCTCCAAACCACCATGTGTTTGCTATGGCAAGTGTGGGCATATTTATACCTTGAAGGTACCGAGTTTGACGTAAAGGTGGACATAATAATGTCATCAAAGAGTCTGAGTTCTTTGAAAACTCCATGAGTTCTTGGACTAGTCAGTTTTCGAGCAAGGGGCAGTCCCTAGCTGCTGAAGCCGAGTTTTCCAAGAAATCGTTGCAGATTTTCGGAACTAGTGGAAGTAGCCCTGCCGTATTTGGACTACCTGAGCTATGTCTAAATACGGTTATGATTCTTATGCCTATATGAGAATATGGTGATTTATACCTATATAAGGGCATGAATTGGGAACATTACAATAGGGTCCTAAAATGTTATACAACACTTCTTTGTCTCTTGTACATTCCTCTCTTATGCATGTACCTTCCTTTATTTTGCCTCTTCTACATGCTCCGTCCCCATCCCAGTGGACTTCTTGACACTTTTTCTCTCATCCTTGTCTATGCATCTTCTTTCGTCCCCTCTCTACTATTTCCCCATATTCACTTCCTCATGTCTTGCTGTTATTCACTTCCCTCTATTATCTCCTTTCTCCTCTTAACCCTTACTATCTCATGTTTGAAGTCTTCCTATTTCCCTTCCATCACAATATTTAATCTTCTCCCTTCCGCTCCGCACTTTCCTATCCACTTATTTCCTTAAAGTTTTTGCTTCTTTCAAGCTTCTCCCCCATGCTTTCGCATTTAAGGGCTGAACATTTTGTCATGGGGTAAAAGAGGAGGGTAAAGTCCACTGCGGACCCAGATGTCTACACACATAGCCTTCCATTTTGTGTTCCTGCCCGTTTTTTGACGCTGCTGCCCCTGTGGACCCTCCACCCTAGTTCTCCCACGCCGCCTCCCAGCTGCAATTCCCTCCCAATCCCCTATATAATGGCGGCCGATGCGCGGCCGTGCTGCTGGCGTGCCAAAGGCAAGCCAGTCTGCACTCGTCCGCGGCCAGTGCCAGAACCCCTGGATATCCTACCATCCACCGCTATGACTCAGCAGCCCTCCTCTCACTCAACCCCAGAAGAAACAGCAACTGCAAGCAGTCCACTCCAAACAAAACCCACGGCCAGTTCTCCTGCTGCCACTGTCTCCAGACTTTCACAATCGCCCCCGCTACCTACACCGATGACGCCGTGAAGTGCATCCTCCTCAACGTACACTCCATGCACAGACACGCTGTAGAGATCTGGAACCTCCTCGACACCCTCTCACCAGACTTCGCCTTCTTTACAGAAACCTGGACAAATGCCTCCTCAGTCCCGATATCGCCACCGCCAGCCTGGACGGATACAAGATCCAGAGGAAAGACTGCCTGAACCACCTGGGAGAAGGACTCACCATCTCGCACAAAAAGTCCCTCCGCCTCTCCACCTCGAGCGACACATTCTCTGCTGCCGAAAACCTACACTTCCAGGTCCAGACCAGCTCCAACGCCACACTCCGTAGCACCCTCACCTACCGACCCCCCCGGCCACCGCGCCCCCTCCGCATCCACGATCACTTACCTCGTCGTACCCCGCCCCATCACCTCCATGGACTACATACTCATCGGAGACCTGAACTTCCACCTCGACAACCCAGCGAACACAACTCCACCACCCTCCTTGACAACCTTGTCAGCAATAGGACTGAAACAACTCATCACAACGCCCACCCACAAGGCAGGCCACACATCCAACCCCATCTTCGCAGGGGGAAGCAGAACCCTTTTCTGCCACACCATGCAGCCCACTTGGACTGACCATCACTGCGTACACTTCCTCGTCTACAAACCGGAGCCACCCAAACTTACTCAGGGCCCACAGTGAAAAAACTGTATGAGAATCTCCGAAGTGCAGCTCAACTCCACCCTCAACCGTGACACCCCCACCACCACAACCAACGCCAACTGTGCAGCCAGGGAGCTCCACACCTGGATCTCCAGCTGCGCAGACAGCTCGCCCGCTACACAACTCCAACAGACAGCATCACAGGAAAGCCACATGGTTCATCGCCGACCTCCAGGAAGCCAGAATCACTTGCAGATGCCTCGAGAAGAACTGTAGGAACAAGAAGACGCCGACAACCACACTACCTACAAAACCGCCATGACAAAATACCACCAACACATCAGAACCACCAAAAGAACTTTCATCCACAACAAAACCCTCGCCAATGCCAGCAACTCCAAGGAGTTTGTGTCTAGATTATCTCAAAAGGGACTATTCAAAATATGGGATTTAATCTGTGCCCACAAGAAGAAGTAAATCTAATCATTCGATCGTATCTGTGATAGAGAACACTACATGCCCTGAAGAAGTTCTGTGTTCAGAACGAAACGCATTGGCTGTGATTGATCAAATCACAGAAGAATATATACCCCAAAAGGAGGAATTGCATTTATTGGATGGACTATACATAATTGTGCTCAATATTCAAATTATATAGTGAGGTGGTGCAACTTTAATACATGTTTCACAGTATTTGTTTAAACCTGTGGTAAGGGTGGTGCTCTTGGACAGAGAGCACTGTTAAAGGTTTGCAAACAGGATTTGATTGGTTAATAATACGTTTTGGAAATATTTCTGTTGTTTGGTGCCTCGTGAGGAATTGATCCACTGTCCAGTTCTCTGTGTTTACACTTACAATTCCCTGACTGATTAATTGATTGAATGTGATGAGATAAAAGCAATAATTGAAAAGCATCTTTATTGCTTCTACACATTTGGAACAACAGCAGGGTTATTTTGGAGTGCTGTAGCACCCTGATCACCCCTACTCCAAGTGCATATGGAACTTCTTCGGACTGCCTACACAACAAATACACCCAGAAATTTAAAACTCTGTTGCGGTTCATGGACTATGGAAGCAAAGTCAGGCATGACTAACACTCTGCACTCTGAATCTGCACTCTGCACTCTGAATCTGCACTCTGCACTCTGAATCTGCACTCTGAATCTGCACTCTGCACTCTGAATCTGCTCTCTGAACTCTGAATCTGCACTCTGCACTCTGAATCTGCACTCTGCACTCTGAATCTGCACTCTGCGCTCTGAATCTGCACTCTGAATCTGCACTCTGAATCTGCACTCTGCACTCTGAATCTGCACTCTGAATCTGCACTCTGAATCTGCACTCTGAATCTGCACTCTGCACTCTGAATCTGCACTCTAAATCTGCGCTCTGCACTCTAAATCTGCACTCTGTACTCACAATCTGCACTCTAAATCTGCACTCTAACTCTGCACTCTGAATCTGCACTCCGAATCTGCACTCTGAATCTGCACCCTGAATCTGCACTCTGCACTCTGAATTTGCACTCTGCACTCTGAATCTGCACTCTGCACTCTGAATCTGCACTCTGAATCTGCACTCTGACTCTGCACTCTGCACTCTGAATCTGCACTCTGCACTCTGAATCTGCACTCTGCACTCTGAATCTGCACTCTGCACTCAGAATCTGCACTCTGCTCTCACAATCTGCACTCTGAATCTGCACTCTGCAATCTGAATCTGCACTCTGCACTCACAATCTGCACTCTGCACTCTGAATCTGCACTCTGCACTCACAATCTGCACTCTGAATCTGCACTCACAATCTGCACTCACAATCTGCACTCTGAATCTGCACTCTGAATCTGCACTCTGCACTCACAATCTGCACTCGCAATCTGCACTCTGCACTCACAATCTGCACTCTGCACTCACAATCTGCACTCTGCACTCACAATCTGCACTCACAATCTGCACTCTGCACTCACAATCCGCACTCTGCACTCACAATCTGCACTCTAAATCTGCACTCTGCAATCTAACTCTGCACTGTGAATCTGCACTCTGCACTCTGAATCTCCACTCTGCATCTGCACTCTGAATCTGCACCCTGCACTCTGAATCTGCACTCTGAATCTGCACTCTGCACCTGCACTCTGCACTCTGAATCTGCACTCTGCACTCTGAATCTGCACTCTGCACTCTGAATCTGCACTCTAAATCTGCACTCTGCACTCTGAATCTGCACTCTAAATCTGCACTCTGCACTCACAATCTGCACTCTAAATCTGCACTCTAACTCTGCACTCTGAATCTGCACTCTGAATCTGCACTCTGCACTCTGAATCTGCACTCTGAATCTGCACTCACAATCTGCACTCACAATCTGCACTCACAATCTGCACTCACAATCTGCACTCTGCACTCACAATCTGCACTCTGCACTCGCAATCTGCACTCACAATCTGCACTCTGCACTCACAATCCGCACTCTGCACTCACAATCTGCACTCTAAATCTGCACTCTGCAATCTAACTCTGCACTGTGAATCTGCACTCTGCACGCTGAATCTCCACTCTGCATCTGCACTCTGAATCTGCACTCTGCACTCTGAATCTGCACTCTGAATCTGCACTCTGAATCTGCACTCTGCACCTGCACTCTGCACTCTGAATCTGCACTCTGCACTCTGAATCTGCACTCTGCACTCTGAATCTGCACTCTAAATCTGCACTCTGCACTCTGAATCTGCACTCTAAATCTGCACTCTGCACTCACAATCTGCACTCTAAATCTGCACTCTGCACTCTAACTCTGCACTCTGAATCTGCACTCTGCACTCTGAATCTGCACTCTGAATCTGCACTCTGAATCTGCACCCTGAATCTGCACTCTGCACTCTGAATTTGCACTCTGCACTCTGAATTTGCACTCTGCACTCTGAATCTGCACTCTGAATCTGCACTCTGAATCTGCACTCTGAATCTGCACTCTGAATCTGCACTCTGACTCTGCACTCTGACTCTGCACTCTGACTCTGCACTCTGACTCTGCACTCTGACTCTGCACTCTGAATCTGCACTCTGCACTCTGAATCTGCACTCTGAATCTGCACTCTGCATCTGCACTCTGCTCTCACAATCTGCACTCTGCAATCTGAATGTGCACTCACAATCTGCACTCTGCACTCTGAATCTGCACTCTGCACTCACAATCTGCACTCTGCACTCTGAATCTGCACTCACAATCTGCACTCTGCACTCACAATCTGCACTCTGAATCTGCACTCTGAATCTGCACTCTGAATCTGCACTCTGAATCTGCACTCTGAATCTGCACTCTGAATCTGCACTCACAATCTGCACTCTGAATCTGCACTCACAATCTGCACTCTGCACTCACAATCTGCACTCTGCACTCACAATCTGCACTCACAATCTGCACTCTGCACTCACAATCTGCACTCTAAATCTGCACTCTGCAATCTAACTCTGCACTGTGAATCTGCACTCTGCACTCTGAATCTGCACTCTGCATCTGCACTCTGAATCTGCACTCTGCACTCTGAATCTGCACTCTGCACTCTGCACCTGCACTCTGAATCTGCACTCTGCACTCTGAATCTGCACTCTGAATCTGCACTCTGAATCTGCACTCTAAATCTGCACTCTGCACTCACAATCTGCACTCTAAATCTGCACTCTGCACTCTAACTCTGCACTCTGAATCTGCACTCTGAATCTGCACTCTGCACTCTGAATCTGCACTCTGAATCTGCACTCTGAATCTGCACCCTGAATCTGCACTCTGCACTCTGAATTTGCACTCTGCACTCTGAATCTGCACTCTGCACTCTGAATCTGCACTCTGAATCTTCACTCTGAATCTGCACTCTGACTCTGCACTCTGCACTCTGAATCTGCACTCTGAATCTGCACTCTGAATCTGCACTCTGCAATCTGAATCTGCACTCTGCACTCACAATCTGCACTCTGAATCTGCACTCTGCAATCTGAATCTGCACTCTGCACTCACAATCTGCACTCTGCACTCTGAATCTGCACTCTGCACTCACCATCTGCACTCTGCACTCTGAATCTGCACTCTGAACTCACAATCTGCACTCACAATCTGCACTCTGAATCTGCACTCTGAATCTGCACTCTGCACTCACAATCTGCACTCTGCACTCACAATCTGCATTCACAATCTGCACTCTGCACTCACAATCCGCACTCTGCACTCACAATCTGCACTCTAAATCTGCACTCTGCAATCTAACTCTGCACTGTGAATCTGCACTCTGCACTCTGAATCTGCACTCTGCATCTGCACTCTGAATCTGCACTGTGAATCTGCACTCTGAATCAGCACTCTGCACCTGCACTCTGAATCTGCACTCACAATCTGCACTTACAATCTGCACTCTGAATCTGCACTTTGTACTCTGAATCTGCACTCTGCACTCTGAATCTGCACTCTGCACCTGCACTCTGAATCTGCACTCTGCACTCTGAATCTGCACTCTGAATCTGCACTCACAATCTGCACTCTGAATCTGCACTCTGCACTCTGAATCTGCACTCTGCATCTGCACTCTGAATCTGCACTCTGCACTCTGAATCTGCACTCTGCACTCTGCACCTGCACTCTGAATCTGCACTCTGCACTCTGAATCTGCACTCTGAATCTGCACTCTAAATCTGCACTCTGCACTCACAATCTGCACTCTAAATCTGCACTCTGCACTCTAACTCTGCACTCTGAATCTGCACTCTGAATCTGCACTCTGCACTCTGAATCTGCACTCTGAATCTGCACTCTGAATCTGCACCCTGAATCTGCACTCTGCACTCTGAATTTGCACTCTGCACTCTGAATCTGCACTCTGCACTCTGAATCTGCACTCTGAATCTTCACTCTGAATCTGCACTCTGACTCTGCACTCTGCACTCTGAATCTGCACTCTGAATCTGCACTCTGAATCTGCACTCTGCAATCTGAATCTGCACTCTGCACTCACAATCTGCACTCTGAATCTGCACTCTGCAATCTGAATCTGCACTCTGCACTCACAATCTGCACTCTGCACTCTGAATCTGCACTCTGCACTCACCATCTGCACTCTGCACTCACCATCTGCACTCTGCACTCTGAATCTGCACTCTGAACTCACAATCTGCACTCACAATCTGCACTCTGAATCTGCACTCTGAATCTGCACTCTGCACTCACAATCTGCACTCTGCACTCACAATCTGCATTCACAATCTGCACTCTGCACTCACAATCCGCACTCTGCACTCACAATCTGCACTCTAAATCTGCACTCTGCAATCTAACTCTGCACTGTGAATCTGCACTCTGCACTCTGAATCTGCACTCTGCATCTGCACTCTGAATCTGCACTGTGAATCTGCACTCTGAATCAGCACTCTGCACCTGCACTCTGAATCTGCACTCACAATCTGCACTTACAATCTGCACTCTGAATCTGCACTTTGTACTCTGAATCTGCACTCTGCACTCTGAATCTGCACTCTGCACCTGCACTCTGAATCTGCACTCTGAATCTGCACTCTGAATCTGCACTCACAATCTGCACTCTGAATCTGCACTCTGCACTCTGAATCTGCACTCTGCACACTGAATCTGCACTCTGCACTCTGAATCTGCACTCTGCACTCTACATATGGTATGTTATGCTTACATACGTTCCATATATTACCCATGTATATGCCACATTTAGTTAAGAATATATGTTCTGTTTAGTTTCATTACTTTGTTTGCATACCCTTTTATGCTGCTCTAAAGTCATTTCAATGGGTGAAATGCGGAGCCTGGGCAGCAGGAAGGAGAAGATAAGAGAGTGCATCGAGTGCGGACTTGTGAGCAAGCGCCTTAGGCCATCAGGATGCTATATCAAGGCACGTAGACAGGGTCGTAATACCCAATGATACTCGTAAAGGTAGCTACAAAAAATGGCGTTAGGTTTTGCACACACCCAGCAAAGATGCGTGTAGCGCCTGAAGTCACAAGTTGAACCTGGTGTTGTTTGCTACAATAGACGATAGTTATCAGTGAGGTATGATACGGCTCACCTGGCTTTGTTCCACCATGAAACGAAAGTAAACAGCTCAATATAAAGCATTTCTTTTATGAATTTAGCGTGGTATGCAAGGCAAATGGGCACAGATCTGGCTGCTAAGCACGGGAGGTGTAAATGATGATAGCAGTCCCTTTGAAGCTTGTTTACTGAGAGGTAATAAATGAAGATGCGCAGGAGCAGGAGGGAGGAGTAGAGAGGCGAGCCAGATGGTCGCTGCAGGGAAGAATGCTGGCTTTGATAAGCGGGCGTAATGCCGCGCTGGATGGAAAGCGCGTGTAGCAGGGGGCGGAGCGGATCCCTTTGAAGTGACGGAGTTGCATCAGGAAAGCTAAACCAGCAGGCGGATGCGCGTTCACGATCACATGCACTTGTGGAAATCCGCCGGCTGGTTTAGCTTTCCTGATGCAACACTAAAATTCTCCCCTATCCAATCCTGCGGAATGGGATAGGCTCGACCTAAAAAGGGGCTAGTACACACCCTTGGCGTACCCCAGAGTTCATTTTAATGGGAGAGGTGAGCACCCAATCTGCCCCATACCTAACTCTCCCAGTCACATCCTGATGTATCTGTGTTGAAAATGAACTAGAGATATGTCTATGCCCAGATCCAGCATTTTTTCCCACAGTTTTGCCCTTTCGACCGAGTCAAAGGACGATGTTTGGGCCATAAAACCCAAATAAAGGGGGCCATTCTTTGCTATTGTATACTTGTTAATGACCAGGTGGAGGTTAAGACACTGCTCAACAGTGTACAGGCCCCTCCTAAAGCCATACTGTATATCAGAAAGCTTCCCTCTTCCAGTTACCCAGGTCTCCAAATGATCCAGAATGACCCTGCCCATTAATTTACATGTATGGAAATCAATCAGCAAGATTGGATGATAATACCTAGGGTCAGACCTGTCTCCCTTTTTAAAAATGGTTACTTTAGTCACATTTGACCAATATTTAGCCTGGCCCTGGGAGGCTATACAGCCTAAGATATTGGTTAACAGTAGGAGCCAAAGGTCAGGCTTAGCCAGGAAGAGGTCCGCGGGAACTCCACCTTGGCCAGAAGCCTTATTCTTTATAGTTTGATTTAAGGCTTTGTGACTTCCTCATAAGTGTGAGGCGCCAGCTCTATAGTAGCACCTGTTTGGTTTTCAATTAATTTTAGAGTGCAAAAGTGCTCCCCCTCATTTCTGTATACACTGACTAAATGCTGAACCCATACCTCGGGCATCAGTGCTACTGTTGTGGAAGCTTTGAAAAAAAAGTAGAATTGACAGAGTCTGGGGTCTTTATTAAGACTTGCTTCATGATGTTTTTCCCAAGCCTCATGTCTAATAGCCATCTTACGTTTCAGAATTGCCTGTTTATATTCATAAAGTGTCTCACAGCTGAGTTATCCCTGGGTTTTTGTTTCAGCGCCATAATAAAATTACTGTGAGATCATGAACAACCAATGTTAAACCCCTTTACAGGTCTCTGAGATCTCGGTTTACTATCCCCTCGTAATACTTCATTGATTGTCTCAATTATGTCAGCAAAAGCTGCTAGCATGGTTGATGGGTTTGGTCTACATTGTAGGCATTCCAAAATGTGTGCCTTGTTAGAGATCAGTATCTCCTGTAATACAAAGTCCGGGTCCACCAAAGCCCACTTTTGCAAGAGACCCTTATTTGTATTGTAAGTTATGGGATGTCATTTTGATTTCCCAATAGAATTACCAATCTGGGTCTAAAACAAAATAGGTAAAGGAAAGTGGTCACTAAAACACACTTTTGGAATGGAGAAACCCACTGATTGTGGCCTATAATATTCATGAAGAGCAATAAAATTACAATGAAGCGACCCTGGCCTCTACCCATATAAGCAACCTGGTTCGATGCCACTTGTTCAATGAGATCTATTGTTAAAAAGAGAGATCATTTGGAGAGTATGAAATAAAAATATTTCTACAAGAGTTATGATCAAAATGACAGTCGCCATTGTTTGCCCCGCCCCCCCAGGCTACATGCGGACTGCATAGATAGAGGACATCATCTACAATTAAAATCGACCCCCAGAGAAGAATAAAATCCGTATTGAGATCCATTCGATGCGTCTAAGAGATTATTCTAACTCCTCAGCAATAAAAGTATTTTTGAAAAACAAAATTATTATGATAAATATTAACGATAACTAATGTTACATACTGCTCATATAAAATGTTGATAATTTGTCAGTGCAGGGATTCAAGGTGTGTCTTGCCAACCCTGTCAGCTCATATAGTTGCCAAAAAAAAAAAAAAAGGCGATAAACAGGGACCCCCTGACTAAAATATGATTCCTGGATCAGGGCAAAGCAATAAACATCAAAATATAGTATCCAGGCAAAGACAATGTAGATCACTGGCAAAAACTACGTATAACAAATAACAAACACAAGTAAAAGAGAATAATAAAACCAATTATTATGTTCACATATAAAATTTAATGACATTGATAAAAATTGATAAACATGTTCAATAAAGTGCAAAATGTATATAAAAAAGACATAAAAGACAATACAATAATCAATAATTATGGTCTCTAATATATGCACAAAAGTTTGGAAGGAGTTATGATGATTCCCAAAAACTTAATGCTGGTGTTGATATCTGCCTGTCGACGCGTTTTGGCACAGACAATGTGCCTTCATCAGGAATTTTATCAGCATATTTCGTAATCAATTGTAGTTAAACTTTCCAATGTTCGATAGGGAAAAATCGATAATTTGTACAGGATATAGTGCAATATTTTATATTTTCAGTGCTTTCACATCTGGATTTTCTTTAAATCAAGGGTGATTATTTAAGATTGCGTCCTATTGCCATTCTTCACGAACTCATCTCACAAGTGATCACGTTAAAAAAGACCTATTAAAATCGGAGGCGTGTTCATAGACGCTAGTATCCAAACTTCTAGTCCACAAACAACTCAACACGGTTCGATATTTTGGATTCTTATCTATAAGTAAATCTTGTCGCTCGTTCGTGTTGCAGTTTACACACAGCAGTAGGAACGACGGCAGTGTGTCAAAAAGGAGCTGGACAAACTCCGGTTAAAAACCTGTGGCAAAGTCGAAATGCAGCGTGAATAATGGCGGCGAGTCCGTCTCATGAGCCAAGAAGCTCATGTAGTTGCCAACAGGGTAAGTAGACCCCCTTGAGGTAGCCACCTACTGCTGCACCTGCCAGGGTATAGATGGATACATATCCATCAATATGGATCATATGCCTAGCCCACGTTTCTTGGAGACATATAATACTATAATCTTTCACAAGGTGGAGCCAAGCCTCATACCTCACCTTGTTCAATAAGCCTGCGATGTTCCAAAACAAGCACCCAAGGACAATGGAATTATTTCTAGCAGACACCCCCTATCTACTTGCATAGCCACTTTCCCAGCAGTCGTCCACAGACCTCTGAGCTATGTTTAGAGGTGTCGTATTTACAACCATTTCTGATTCCAACATAATTGGAATTTCTGAATTCCCGGCTATTTTTGATTCCAACATAACTGGAGTTTCCACATTTGCAATAGCATTGGCCATAGTCTTATCTACACTACCTTTGGTATCTATCATTACTGTCTCACTGCCAGTATCCAGAGTAGTTCTAGACCCCAGCAGTGTAGTCAATCTACTTATTCCAAAGGAGAAAAACGATTAAAAGTTGGAATGAAAAAGGGCAGATTTGCACAATAGTCAACATAGTGAGACCTCGGGTATGCGTGTGCACTTGGTTTATAAAAATAACCTAGTGGTACAGCCATAATGGAACCCCTTGAAATTGTAGACTTTGAAAGTATTTCCATAAGAGAATAAACCAAGTACAAATTCTTTTTAATTAATGACGACACAATCACCAACATCAGCCTTAAATTGTGAGTCTATCCATGAGACTCGCTCAACATTATTTACATTCCTAAATAGTTCCTAACAGTTTGGCCAATTTGAG